>NC_135324.1:14887187-16106187 GCF_048772815.1 Callospermophilus lateralis
AGGGGTGGGGAGGTGGCTCAGTGGTGTAGTGCCCCTGAGTTCAATCCCCAGTACAAAGAAAGAAAGAAAGAAAGAAAGAAAGAAAGAAAGAAAGAAAGGAGATTATAACTGCTAAAGAGATGCTAAACACTCTGCACAGAGACAGTAGGAAAGAAGACTTATGACATCTCAGGAATTAGCAAGACCAGAGTCACTACAGTTTCCACAGTACATAAGAGAATATTCCTTCAAAAAGAGATCATAGTGTCACATATTCCCATAGGGGTGACTAAGAAGTCGAGCTAGGTGCACAAGCACTCAGAGGTTGCTGATTTCAGGGGACCCAAGTACTATATGAGCTGGTGACAGTCCTTGGTGTCATTCACAAGGTGCTGGTTCTGCAGGAATGCAGGATGATGGAGTTAGGGGGTCATGAAGACTTCCACCAATATTTCTAAGGAAGACTTGGGAGACCAGGC
The DNA here is from genome assembly GCF_048772815.1 of Callospermophilus lateralis. Classification (NCBI taxonomy): domain Eukaryota; kingdom Metazoa; phylum Chordata; class Mammalia; order Rodentia; family Sciuridae; genus Callospermophilus; species Callospermophilus lateralis. The sequence continues at coordinate 14,887,646 of NC_135324.1, forward strand.
AAAGTGTAGCAGGATTGACATCCACACAGGCTGCTGCTGATAGGGTACTGCAAGAAATTATAAAGGTGAAGCCAAGACTGGAATGGAGATGCCAGGAATTAAGAGGTACCAATAATATGGACTGTCTGGAGAGCAAAGCTGCTGGGAGAGAGCCAGGATAGAAGATAGTCCATGTGTATTGCCAAGGCCAAAGGAGCAGGGCTGCCCAGGGCTTTTGCAAATAATCTCACAGACAAGGGTCCAAGTTGCTATATGCAGAGTTATAGGAGGAGTTACCAGACCCGTTCCTTACTGAGCTGCAGCCTTGCACTGGCTCCAATTCTTCTATCGAATGCTCTTAGCCTCCCTTTTGGAGTGGGAGTGTTTATTCTGTGCCACCCTACATTGAACATATGTAAATTGCTTTTGATTTTTATAGGGGCTCCCAGCCAACAGTTAATCTGGAGTCTCAGAGGAAAATTTGAATTTGAGCAAGGCTAAAACTGTTAATAGGATGGGATTCCTGGAGAGGAACTCAGTGCATTTTGCATTATGAGATGAATAGGAGCTTTTGGGGGGCCAAGGTGGAATGTTATAGTTTGGATAGTTTGGAAAAGCTTCTCTGAATGCATGAATATTTGGAAGTAAAGTGATCAGACGGCGAGAGCCATAACTGAATCAGCCCATCCCGCACTGACTGGGTGGTAGTCAGGAGAGGCATGGCTGGAGGATGTTGGTCATTGGGGACGTACCCTGGAAGGGTTCATCTTCCCTGTGGTTCTTTCTCCCTCCATCTCCCTCTCTCTGCATCATGACCCCACCATGAACTGGGCAGCTTTCCTCTGCTGGGCCCTTACGCCATGCTGTTCTGCCTTACCTTAGGCCCAGAGCAATGGAGTCAGCCATCTATGGACTGAGACCTCTGAAACTGTGAGCCCCCCAATAAACTTTCCCTCCTCTAAGTTGTTCTCGTCAAATGTTTTGGTCACCGTGACACAAAAGCTAATTAAAATACACATTAATTTTATAAAAAGGAAAATGGTAGTTTATGTTTATGGGAATTCCAGTGGAATATTCTGGCTTTAAGGCAGTATCCTTGAATTGCCATTTTTTTTTCCCTACATCTGTAAGAACTTTTTGTTTGACTTCTGATTTTTGCTCATACATTTCCTCAGCAATGGGCTGAGGACCTCTGTAGCCCCAGCCCCATACTATCTATCCCCTCCTACCAGCCCTAGGAGAAGGATGATTCCAGTAAATAATGACAATTCTAACAGCTGATTTTCCACTATGAAAGACACCCAAACATATTTAAACCGCACCAGGATATTTATAAATTCTTTCATCCTCATTTACTAATTTTTATAACTTTATAATAAAGTGGACATAGTATTCATTATATTTTATAGATGAGGTTAGATCTATTAAGAAATGTGGGAGATTCCTAACTGATCTGATTTTTGTTCCAATGCTTATTCCTGAAAGCATCTCTATCTAAGGCAGATTTTAGGGAACAGTTAGCCCAGCCACATCCCAGTTCCACCCTTTGGGCCATGGAAAGAGTGCAATTTCCCCTGAAGAAGAGAGAAAAATGTCCTATAACTACCAGTCTCTTGTGCACCAACATTGGAATCACATCATGGTCCACATAAAATTCGATGTCTACATCCGAATTCAATGAGCACTCATTGAGTACCTTAACTTAGACATTTTAAGGAATTAATAATTATTTAAGGATTAATAATTATTAAATAGTAATCATTAAATATTAGTAATATGGTGAATCATCTACTGCTAACTCAAAGCAGTAATTTAATCTTTACATTAAAGGAATCAAATAGGTATCCAGACAGCAATAAATATTAAATGAAGAACTCTAAGAAAATACACAAAAACAAAGCACAGATGAAGATAGGCAGAGGATGAAATTGTATATAAAAGAAAAAATAAAAATTATAGTAGCTGAACTTTTTTTTTTTTTTTTTTTGCCACCAGGGATGGGACCCAGGGGCACTCAACCACTGAACAACATCCCCAGCCCTATTTTTTATTTTATTTAGAGACAGGGTCTCACTGAGTTGCTTAGCACCTCACTATTGCTGAGGCTGGCTTTGAACTTGCCATTCTCCTGCCTCAGCCTCCTGAGCCACTGGGATTACAGGTGTGTACCACTTGGCCTAGCAGTAGCTAAACTTTCTTGAGAGTCTATTATGTACTGTACACTGTGAACCAATATGAGAAATGCTTAGATTTCTCACACTTCCCAGAAGAGGGAACTAAGGCTAACAGAAAAAAAGTTCATTCATAGAAACAGCTACAAAATTACTGGGCCTAGATTCCACCCAGGGATTCAGATTCCCTAGTGCTCTATAAAGCCTCTTCTTGTTGATCAAAACAGGATTAGGATAGGATTTGTTTGATTTAGTTCAAGGGAAAAAAATGCACCCTAAATTATTGAGATATGTTATATCTTACATATTTAAACAACCATTTCATTATGTCCTGCACATTTGGGATTTGCAATTCCATTGTCTTAAAATGTGCACATTTGAAGTTACATCTGTGAGGAAGGGAAATTTCTTTAGTATTTTACCTGAAAACTATAAGCCGAAAAGAACAGTAATCGTTATCAATCAAATTAATGAACACATTAATACGATCCAGGTGGTATTGCTGCAGCCGGTATGAAATACAACCCCAGGAAGCACTGTAGTGCATCAGAATAATTTTGCTAATGTGGTAGGAATGATACATTGTATCTCATTTTGTGGCTGCTGTTTAAAGACCAAAGGGTCTACTTTCAAATGGTGACAAGCCCTCCTTTAATGTCAGATAACAACATTAAGAACCACCCTTTGAATTTTCAAAAAGTGTCTTACAGTTGATCACCTCAGTGTTCGTTTGATGTCAGTTAGTGCCTTTGCTTTTCAAGGAGGGAGCTGGGAATAACTCAAGGTCGTCTACTCCTCGGCAGGTAAGAACTTAGAGGGAAAGTATCAAATGCAGGGAACTTCAAGAATAAGTTCTGAGTCAAATTTAATAAGGCAGAGTGAATTGCTGTATTAATGCACTATTCCAGAGGATTTCTTAAAACACTTGTGAATTTTATGAGTTTGAAAATTCCAACCTTGAGCATTTGCTTTCAGGTGGAGTCAAATGATCTCTGTCTTGCCATAGAGTCAATGAAGAATTTAAAGTTCTAAAATTATTTTAAATTTGATTATCAATGTTGGGTACTGTATTAGTCAGGGTTCTCTAGGGGAACAGAATCAACAGAAAGCATGATGATAAAAAGAGGTTTATTTGATTGGCTGATGAGACCAGAAGCTGGAGAGTCCACAGTGGCCATCTGCAGGCTGCAGAGCTGGAGGAACCAGCAGCTGCATGGTCCAAGAGGCTGAAGCCCCAGAACAAGAGGGGTCAATGGTGCTTCCCAAGTCTGAGCCCAAAGGCTTCTGGAAGCTCCTGGAGAATCACTGTCAGAGTCTGATATACCCAGGTGATGTCAGCAGCAGCAATCAAGAAATCCTTCAAGAAGAATGGAGCTTGCATCTGATGCTGCTTCCCTGGTCTTCCAACTTTTATTCCATCTGAGCCACCATCCTAATGGACGTGTGCGCTTTGGTTGGCTATCCCACATGTCAGTCATTCCTGGACACTCCCTCACTGACAGAACCAGAAGCCTCTTCATCATCAGCATCTCTTAATCCAATCAAGTTGACAATTCAAATGACCATTACAGGTATGCAGATCTCAAATGCATCATCCACCATGTATCCAGGGTGGCAGTATTTTGCATACCCATTTTGCCTATGCAAACACATTTTGAAGATTCCAGGAAAAGCTTTTGTGCTAAAAGTTATCTGAGGAGGAGATTTATGGAGACCTGTTAAGGATCTGCCTCTGTATAGACAGGAAAACCAGCCCAATGACTGAAGCTTTTGCTTTATACCCTGTTATCCTGAGCATAACAGCACTGTCTATTTGGATTTGCAAATGTGAAAAGGGGTAACGTTACCAGAAAGAGTCCGAGACGTTTCCTTACCAACTCATTAAAAAATCAATTTGCGAGCACAGAGAGGATATCAAGGCATCAGTGACAGCCAACCCTGATTCACCCCAAAATAAATCAAATGAAATAAATCCAATTTATTTTTATTTCCAAAGAAGGGACCTGGCAAGTAGGAAAAATTCCTAGATAAAAAAAAAATTGCCTTTAATATTAGAATTTTGTTTTGAACCTCTATTCATATGACGTTTTCATTGATGAAGGAGATTTGTTTTGGAATAGAACTGATTAGAGAATGTATGTCCAGAAAAAAAAAATATATATATATAACCCATTTATATACAGTAGGCCTATATGGATGAATGCAGACCATATCATGGTGTTTCCTCGCGTTTTTCCTCAGTTTCTCAATTCCAAACTACCCTGGATTGAAAGATGAATAGAATTTAGGAAGAAAGATACTTGAAGGGAACATCTGAGCAAATGCTATACAGAAAACTCACCTGCAGCTTATCAGTTAAACACGGAGAAGACGGGTCCCTCTGCAGTTGGCGGACGTGGTGGAGGAGAAGCACGGCAGGAAGCATGGCAGTCCATGGCGATGGGCATTCAGAGTGGGGCAAAGGACTTTAGAGTGGGATGAATTTAGATGTGGGAACCCATGAAGGATTTGAGCAAGAGCAGAAGTAACATGGCCCCAGTAGTTTGCCTTCCGTGATGAGTAGGATGAATGGGAAGCTAGAAAAGAGATGTGATATGAGTAGAGGATGCCGTGGTACCCAAGCAAGGGGGGGCATGCATGGTAGCAGGATGGCAAGGGGCTGTGATTAACAGGAAAAACACCTCCAAGACAGAATTGGGAGGACCCAGTGTCTTTATCCTCTGTGCACGATGATCCTGAATTTGGAATTCAAGCATGGACAATAGGGAAACGGGAAATGGGTCCTTGCAGAAACACTGCGTAATCATGGGCTCCAGGTCTTTCCTTGAGACTGAGTCTCCACATCTGTAAATGGGGACTGTTCTGGTTTGGATGTGAGCCAGTGCAAGAAGGTTCAGAGGAGAAGTGATTGCATTGGGAGAGTCTTAACCCAATCAATGGATTAATCACCTGATGGGATTAAATGAGTGGGAACTGAAGTGGTGGGGTGTGGCTGGAGGAGGTGGGAACTGGGGCATGGCTTTGGAGAGTGGAGTCTCTGCTTCCTGATCGCCATGTGAGTTGCTTCCCGCTGCCACACTCTTCCACCATGATGTTCTGCCTCACCTCCAGCCCTGAGGCATGGAGCCAGCTGTCTGTGGACTGAGACCTCTGACACTGTGAGTCCCCCAATAAACTTCCTCTTCATTTCAGCAGCAAAAAAGCTGACTAGAACAGAGTCTCAGCAGATGCTTTTGTTCATCTGTGACACCCACGATTCTATAATACGGTCCAGTGGAAGAATAGCCAGAGTGAACTGGGCTGGAAGGTGTTTAAGAAAAGTGTAATAATGGGTAATTGCTTGAATAAGAGTACATACAGAAGAGCACAGACCACAAATTTCACGTTTACTGGCCTATTTAGTTCTAATAGAAAAACAGTAATGGAAAGAGCAGATAAAATAAGAAAAAAAAAAATGAAATTCTTGTGAAGAGAGATCGTAAAGCGTCCTCTGGGACAGATGGGGTGATGGACAGGGAGGCATCTGAGGGTTTCCAGGAATGGGAAAGTCTCCGAAGAGTCTGGTCCCAGTGGCCTGAGGTTCCCTTTTATATAAACTCGAGGCTATCTCTTGTTTATTTAACTCTCAATGGCCCCAGTGAAAAGGAAGGTCAGCAACACCCATCTTAACTCCAGAGATCCCACCAGGGCTGTGAATCTTCCTCTTTTTCAATCTGCCAACCTTCAACCACTTAATTCTTGTAGCTGCCTCTTCACTACACACTTTTAGAAGGGAATGAATTCATCTGCACCCCTCTTGACCAGGAGCAAAGTAGAGAATGATTCTTTAGGTGGTGTTAACACTCAAGCATAGAGTAACCATGCCAAGTCTGATTTATACTGTCTTTCTACAGCCATAGGACTCAGGATTCTGTGTGCCCTTTCTCTCCAGTTGCACCTTAAGCTGCCTGGTGTAGGTTTTCTGTGACTCCCAGGCTGCTCTCCTAATCAGTATTCTGCAGTACCTTTCCCTTTCAGCAGATGCACATTATTTTCTTCTCTCTTTGTTCTTTTATTTAGCATTCTCAGGTTTATCTGTATCAACTGCCTTTGCAGTTTAGTAGCTGGGTTTCAATAACGACCCTCAGTCCCATAAAGATATCTATTTAAATTGCATGATAGCGAAACCTACCCGCTTGCCTTTGGAAAAATTAAGAGGTAGAATTTATGGGTCATGTCTGAAAATAAGATATGCTTCTTGAATTGGGTGGATCTAACATGGACAGTTTTTTTTTTTTTTTTAAGTTGAAAGATTGATGGTGAAATCTTGCTCGAGCCCTTTTAGATAAAACATTGATCTTAGTGTATGTAGAATCATATTAGTCAAAACATGTATAAGGCCATCCATTTCTTTTTGGAAGAAAAAGGAAAAATATAATCTGACATTAGGAAAATATTGTAAGACCCTGCTTTCCCTGAAAGCTATGGAATAAAAATCTTTTTAAAGGCAACCAGTTACAAGTGTGCCCTCAAATCAGTATTGGGTATAAACATTTTTTGCATTCTTCACAGGGACATGTGGAAAAGTTTGAGGAAAATCAAAGACAGGAGATACTGGTTGAGGATAAAAAAAAAAAAATCTTTTTGTTCTGAGTTCACAGACTGTGTATGCCAGGGACCAAATACAGGCAGACAAAAGCATTTGTGTTCAGGCTTCCAAATGAGGAATTGACATAATTACAATCCATCAGTTTACTCAAGTGGTCAATGCAATTCACCAGTTGAATTCGGCTCTAATTGCCGTTACGCAAACCTCCGCCTATTTATCCCCAGACAGGACAAAATGGCTGCTTTGTGGCCCAGCTCTAGAGCCACACATTGGGGACAATCAACACTTGCAGTTGTTTTCTAGTCAAGCTTCCAAGAATACAAATTGCACCGAGTGGTGGTGAGAAATCACAAGATGCATCAGGCTTCAGTTCCATGCCAACCGGATGATGATGCGTGAATGCATCCATCCATCCGTCCATTCAGCCAACGTATATGTGCTAGACGTGAGTCTCAATGCTTGGAATAAGTGATGAAGGAAAGCAGACGTGGAGCTTACAGGCCAGGCGTGGCTGAGAGGAGGAGGTGACATTCATCGAGTTATTACACAGATGTATATAAAAAAATGACATGCAATGGGAGAAGAAGGCAGGTGGCCCCAGAACCTGGCGTAGGGGAATAAACACACCTTAGTCAGAAATCGTGTTGGAGAAAGGGCCCCAGAAAGAGTAACGCTGACTGCACTGGGCAAAGGTAAGAGTGAGATGAAATTAATTGGATTAATAGGGATTGAAAAGAAGCCCATGCAGAAGGCAGAAAAAGTGGGGATCCTCCGGTGGGAAGGCAGCTTTGTGCATAAAATGTCCAGCTAAATGGACAGCTTTGCTGAGTGTGGGCTCTAAAGACCTGGACTCCTAGGGGGAATCCAGACCAGAGTGTCCTGTGGGCTGTGATATGGAATTTGATTTTGTTTAGTTAGCTTTTTGGCTGCTGTGACTAAGCAGAACAATTTGAAGGGAGGAGAAGCTTATTTGGGGACTCACAGTGTCAGAGGTCTTAGTCCAGAGTAGGATGGCTCTGTTCCTCAGGGTGAGCCAGAACATCATGGCGGAAGAGTGTGGTGGAGGGAAGCAGCTCACATGGTGATCAGGAAGCAGAGAGAGACTCCACTCTCCAGATACAAATACATACCCTAAAGCCACGCTTCAGTTCCCACCTCCTCCAGCCAAACCCTACCACTTCAGTTACTGTTCAATTAATCCCATCAGGGGATTCATTCTCTGATTGAATTAAGACTCTCACAATCAAACATTTCTCCTCTGAAGCTTCTTGTGTTGGCTCACATGTGAGCTTTTGGGGGACACTTCACCTCCAAATCGTAACATTGGTTTTATTCTATATGAAATGAGATGATATTGAATTATTTTAAATGAGGAGACAAGTTAAGATGGGCATTAGGAAAAGATATCCTGGCTTCAAAGAACAGAACTGATAGAAGGAGAAAATCAGAAAGATCCCCAGTTCTCTTCATGGTCTGCCTTCCAAACAGCAAGTGCTACCATCCCGTCAGGGGTACTGCAGTCAGAAGGATCCCAAGACGATGCACTTAGGCTCATTGCTCTGCAAGGATCCTGCTCTTAACTTCCTTTAGGAGCCTCCTGAGATGGGAATCCTGGTTCCCAATCTCTTCACCTCGGCAACAAGGACCCTGGTTCAAAGCTGCCAACCATTAAGTCTACCACCATGCTGGTGGTCACCTGTCCTTTCTCGTCTCCATTCAGTAAACAGACCATATTACGCTTCTCCTCCTCCAAAGGCTTCCACCTAACTTGGATTGAAAGTTAAGGTTATCATAAACTAAGACATCTCCACGCCCTCTCCTCCTACCCAGAGATTAGATCATAGCCTCTTCTCTTCCCTATAGCCCTCATTCTCTTTTCTCCAACCACCCTAGGTACTGCTCTGTTTCATGTGGGATTTGAACTTGCCATTTGTCTCACATGCCCCCTGGTCACAGAGGACTAACATGACTAGCACACTTCAACCTACACATGCCCTCATTTCTCAGGTTCTCTGTGCATCCATTTCTGTTTGTTTTCACCCCCGTCAAAGCAACACATTATGGACGCTTTATCTGTCTCCTTCTACTGTATGAGTCTCTTTTTCATTATCATAATAAAATACCTGAGGCAACTTACTTTATTATTTTAAAAAAAGGTTTTTTTTTTTTTTTTTTTTTTTTGCTCATGGTGCTGGAGGTGCAAGGTCTAGGGGCTCCTCTGGTGATGGACCCTTTGCTGGCAGAGTCCCAAGGTGACACAGAGCCTCACACAGCAAGAGATGGCAAGAGGCTTCAAGCGAGCATGTGTGTGTTTCTGGTCTCTCTCCTTATAAAGCCACGAGAATTCAATCATGAAGGGTCCACTTAATGAACTCATGTGATCCCACTGAGTTCCTGAAGGCCTTACCATGTCTGGATTCAGTTTCTGTTCTCTTAATACTTTACAATGAGGGTTAAATTTCAATCCATGAAGGAAATCTTGGAGGATATTCAGTCCTTACCAAAATCATAGAACCAGCTATTTTTTCTTTTTGGACCAATGATTGAACCCCAAAATGCTTAAATACTGAGATATATCCCTATTCCACTTATTTATTTATTATTTATATTTTGAGACCAGTTTCATTAAGTCTTATAAATATATATATAAAATATCTCCAACTCCAGGCAAAAATTGCATGTAAACTCATATGTAAAATATATGAAATTATATGAAACATTATCTTGGTCATCACGTTGTTGCTCCTGGGGGGCAGCAGTGGTGGAAACAACTAACTGATGAACATTTAGTCATCAAAGAGGAAAAATATTTTAATCCAGAGGTGCAAACTCAAGGTCAGCAGGTAGGATCTTCATTGAGGAGGTAATTAATGTAGCATGCGGGATGTTACCTCTCCCCATGGAAATAATTAAAGGAACAAATGCATATGTTCATCACGATTTAAAAGCGGGACATATCTAACCAGGCACAGTGGTCCTCAACTGTAATCCCTGCAGCCTGAGAGGCTGAGACAGGAGGATACGGAGTTCAAAGCCAGCCTCAGCAACAGTGAGACACTGAGCATCTCAGTGAGACCCTGTCTCTAAACAAAATACAAAAGAGGGCTGGGGAGGTGGCTCAGTGGTCGAGTGCCCCGAAGTTCAATCCCCAGTACAAAGAAGGAGGAGAAGGAGAAGAAAAAAGAAGACAAACACATAAAAAATTTTTTTAAAGGTATGAAGCAAATTAATCATGAATCCTGTTAGGATTGTGGATCCAAAGGAAATAAATCAAATACGATGAAGATTTAAGTGATTTTCTGTAAATCTAACTTCATGGATTTCACTACAATTCTTCCAAGCCACTCAGAGGTGTTTGCTACTCTTTCCTGAATATGAGGTGAGAAGTTTGAAATGAAACACAATCTGGAAACTAGCTTTGAATTAAATTTATTACAGTAGCACTGATTCATCCTTTGATTTACAGATTTAAAGAGGAAGGTCCAAAGAGATGGACACACAGGCGCACTGGTTAGTAATGGGTACTCAAAGGCCACTCTCCACCTTGCTTCTGCACCATGGTTGGAGGGAAACACAAAGCATCTGCATTCACCTCCTGTCATGGGAACCCCAAGCCACAGCCCTGGGACACACACACAAGTCTTTCAGGCAGACCTATGAGAAAACATTTGCTCTCCTTAAAAAAAAAAAAAAAAAAAAAAATAGAGAGAGAGAGGTGGGGGGCATTCCCGACACTGGCCTCTTCCTTCCTCCCTCTTCCCCTTTCTTCGCATCAGAGGGCAAGAGGTGACCGTGACCAGCCTTTAGCTCCTAGGCTGCCTCTCCTGAAAAGGCATCATTACTGAACTGCTCTTTGGCTTTGGGTTACAGGATAAAAACCAAACTGCCTTCACTGAAGCCCTCTCTCTGTCCTGGCTATGGTGAGCACCCTCGGACACGTCCTTTGCTGAGCCCCACTTGCTTGTATTTGAGATCCTCTGTGGTCCCTTCCTTTGCAGGGTGAGTTAGACCAGGGGACTTACCTCTGTTGAACAGGACAGGTCAAAAACCATGGGGTGTCATTGCAAGATCAGGTTGGAACAAGAACCAGGAGTGCACCTAGACAGCCGTCCTCACTAGGTTCCCCTGTGAGGTGACACCTCAGTAAAAACCTTATGGGAGCCCCTGGACCTGAGGTAGGTCGACAGCTAGGCTGCCCCCCAGACTTCTGACCTGGAAGCACAGGAGACGATGCATATTGCTTATTTTAAGTTGCTAAGTTTTAGAGCACCTGGATATGCAGCAATGTGTAAGGAGTATACCAACCAGCTGATGTGACTTTTAAAAATGCCCAAATACGGACATTGAAAACACGCATTTCCTCAGCAACAGAGAGTGCTGGGACCCAGGAATCAGTCAGATAAAATGTTCCCTGGGAACTCTAACGACAACAAGGACTTTAAACTACTTGTGGTTGTTTTTTCTGCTACTTAAAGTAGAAAAGATTGTTAACCGTTGTGATTTCTCATGTTAACTATCTATTAAATATCTGGGTACCCATCATTTCCTAGTTTAGTTCTAGTTTTCTTTTTGTACTTAGCAAAATGTTTAACTAATCCACAGGATAGCCAGTGTACCTTTATTTTCCTTGCTAGCTCTCTTACCTATTATATATATAAAATTTTGCATTACATAAAGACAGCACAAAACCCTGAGAATTACATTAACACCCTAGGTACAGGTATGACTGCACATGTGGTGTGACTCTACATCATGTACAACCAGAGAAATTTCATTTCTTTAGTAATGACTAAATTGCATTAGTCATTACTTAACATTAGTCATTACAAATTACATTCTGTAATTTGTGAACTTTTACAAAGGGCTCAGGCACAGGATTTGTGGTTGCTCTTAACTTTAAATGATTTTTTGCACTCTTATTAAAAAATACATGGACCCTGGAAGTAGAAAGAACTGATTTTTAATTCCTATTTATTCTTTTGCCAACAAATTTTCATATTGGGTTAATTCTACTTGAAGACAGCTCATATTCTCATTTTCATAAATTACATATAGCATATGAAGTATACTATATGTGCCACCAGATTATTGTGAGATTTACACATTAATATTTATCTTCGTAAATGTGAGTTGCTATAGTTACTATCTTTAATATTTTTATTTTCAATAAGTGAAAGACAATAATTGTACAAACACATCATGGCTCACTCACCATGAATGACAATAATAATCATCTTGTGATGTTTAATTTTCGCGATAGCTCTTTGGAGGATAAAGTACTAAAAATAATTACATCTTTATAAAAATTACTACCTTGTGAGAATGTTCTGCTTCAACCCAGGGCACAAAACTTGAAGAATTTTGGAGGGCAGTACATAACAAGGTAGATAGTTAATGATAAGAGTCCATAGATACCTTTAAAATGATAAAAGAAGCTGGTAGGAATTAACAGGTAGGGTAAATTTAAGTGAGACAAGGGAGCAACACTCAGGAGTCCCGTGAACGTGTTTTATTAGAATTTATCTCCCTCCTGTTTGGATCCTGCAGAGCAACACTGCCACACGGAAAGTAAGATGTTTAACTAAGATGATCATTTTAATAGCCAAAACCACTGGAGCTTTCTCAGGTAACATTCCACCAGAGTTCCCTGAGTTCAGACCGTATTTCATTGTAAAATTAACCACAATCTGGGCTATCTCACATAATGGATCTAGAGATAGGAGTTAGGAACACAAAGTTGTAATGAAATCGAAAGAAAAAATAATTGGAAGGAACCTGAAAATACTGACATTGTGTGGGCATCCTAGGATGCTTTGGATGGGGGCGGCGGGGAGTGAGACCTATTCCCAATAAAGCAGAGACCTGTGGACTGGGGGTGTGGCTCAGTGGTAGAGTGCTCACCTAGCATGCGCAAGACCCTGGGTTCGATACCCAGCACCTCTCAAAAGTTTTTTTAGTTAAATACGCAAACTCGATACCCTCACTAAGCTTAGCCCTCAGTGGGGAAGACAAAAGCAGAATAAATTATATGAAGGTTTTCAACGTAGTCAGGAAGAGGGGCAGGGTGGTTGCTTTTAATAACCAGACTTAATCAAAGCTGGGGCCTCAGTGGAATTTATCTAGAGAGCAAGACTGTTAATTTCAGAGCTGAAGACTAAAACGCTATTACCATGCACATATGGGACTCGCGGTGCCATGACAGCATTTTGCTATATAAAGTGTTACTAAAATTAGAGAAACTTTAATTGGAAGAAATTTTGGAGATTATATATTACAGATGAGGATCACAATGGCTGAGTCCAGAAGACATTTTCTGGTAAAAACGGTCATGGAGCGGATAGAGCTACAGAAAGTTCAGGGAGTGGCAAAGCAGAAGGACCACTCTTGCTAGGTATATAGGAACCCCCAACAAGAAGAATAGATGTAGACATCATTGGTGAGCTTGGTGACTAGGTTGCCTCAGCTCTGATGCCTACAAAGTGATCTGGCTTTGTAATGCATCTAGTTTTCTTTATTTATTATGTTTTGTCCTCAGAAATATTATTGGTGTCTAATAGTCATTTTCCTTCTACTCAGTGCAAATCGGTCCAGGTGGAAAGAAAATCTAAGTAAATGTAAGCATCAGGAGAGAGTAAGTGGGCAGGTACTAGAATTAAGGAACCTAGGAACCTTGTAACTGGGAGTCATCTAGAAATTGCCGTGAAGTTTACCAAGTCACTGAGCTTCTCATACCAAATAATCATGTAGTGCTTTCTAGAGCCAGAGATTAGAATGCTCTTACCACTGGAGCTTCTTATAGAGTATGCTGGAAATTACTTAATGATCTCCACATACACAACCCAGATTAATGAATAGTCTAGATAGGGAAACTGAGATTCAGTAATTTCCCCAGGTCCCACAATTAGAAAGTGTGAGACACAGGTGGACACCTGGGCTTCTCATCCGGCTGTCTATGCTCCGAAGCATCTCCAAGGCCAGGCTTGCTTGTTGCTATGGTGATCTTGTTTCATTTTGGAACTCCTTTACACCTGTGAGAGTGATCTCCTTTGCTCTCCATCCCCTGCTGGTCATTTGCTGCTAGGACTCCCTCACCTTTTCTGAGGTTATCCACCTTTCCAAGGGGAGTCAGAATTGTAACATCTTGTTCAAGATGCAGGAAGGCCTTTTTCACTGTAAGGACTGGTGGAGCTTGTGGGAGGAGAAAAACTCTGCTTTGATGACAGAACCCTCATAAGACCATCTTTGCATACCTATAGCTCTGCCGCTCCTAGACCCTAAGTGGGAGCCAAGCTCATGGTCACACTGGGTATGGGTGAGACTATTCTACACATGTGGTATCAAGTTCATTTTTTGCCACTTGATGTGTTTTAATCAGCTTTTTCAGTGATATGACTGAAAGACCCAACCAGGACAACTGTAGAGGAGGAAGGGTTTATTTGGGAGCTCATGGTCTCAAAGGTCTCAGTCCATGGACCCCAGGCTCCATTTCTCTGGGCTCAAAGTGAGGCAGAACAATATGGCGGAAGAATGTGGCAGAGGGAAGCAGCTCACATAATGATCAGGAAGCAGAGAAAGACTCCACTCTCCAGATACAAATGTATACCCCATAGCCACGGCCCCCCCAATGAACCAACTCCTCCAGCCATACCTCATCTGCTTCCAGTTACCACTCTGTTAACCCCACCAGGAATTAACTCACTGATTAGGTTAGGGTTCTCACAACCCAATCATTTCTCCTCCAAACCTTTTTGCATTATCTTACACATGAGCTTTTTGGGGACACCTCACCTCCAAACCATATCAGGAGGCCTTCCTGGGAAATGACCAGTTCTGTGTTTATAGCTGCCTATGACCAGCCCTGTGAATTTCCATACATAAAGGATTAAAAACAAAACAAACAACAGCTAACCAGCAAAGACTCGAAAATCAGAACCAGATCATGTGTGAACTAGTACCCACTTGGGTTTATGAACTGGTTCATAAATATTGCTGTTTTTCCTTCCCAAACAGAAGAGCTCTTCAAATCACATTCTACTACTTTTTCAGACAAATGTATTCTGAGATCCAAAGCAGCTGCCAGATTTGTCGGGTTTCATTTCTCATTTTTCTGGAAAATCTTGATGCTCCTATTTATCCATTCCTTGTCCCTCATCTCTCTCTCTCTCTCTCTCCCTCTTTTTTTTTTTGCATGCAAATCATACACATCATGCACATGCAAATGCCCATATATGATTGTGTGTATATGTACTAAGTCAGAAGCTGCCTGTGCGTGAGGTTCAAAAATCTCTAGGAAAGGCTCTTCCTGGTTTCACAGCCTGGGATGACCTTGTGCTCTCAAGTTTGCCTTTGTAAGAACCCAAGTCTCTAAGTCCATCACCCACCGTTGCTCCAACTCCATTAGCCACATGACCTGGGCCAGGTCATGGGCGGGAAGGCTCAAGATAAGGAAATCTGTGAAGGGAAACTGAGCAGTGTCTGAAGGTGCCATCAGGAAACACCAGCCAATTAAAGATGGAGTAGATGGGATGTGAAAGAAAAGAATAGTTACTTGGGTGTGGACAGGATTAAAGAAACAGCAGCAGAGACTGAGGCTTGGAGCCCAGGGGCAGCAGGAAGCCACTTCTGCTCTTAGGCATGAAGTGGGAAGAGGATGTAATCTTATCCTGCCTCCAGGGTGAAATGAAACCCAGGTAGGGCCACGGTTACCTGCCAAGAACTGGAAGTGTAGAAAACTGAAAACTGCCAGATAATGTGGCCCAGAGTAGGGGGAACAAACCGACCTTAGTTGTCACCTAATCAGTCCTTCCTACTTTGAATGGACAGGTGGGGTGGCCATTGTAGGCAGGTGAGGTGTGGCTGGAGCAGGTGGGTCACTGGGAACTCTCCCTGTAATGGTTCATCTTCCCTGTGGCCCCTTCCTCTCTCCCTCTCTCTGCTTCCTGTGGCCATTTTTATGTTCTGAGCAGCTTCCTTCCGCCATGATGTTCTGCCTCACTTGGAGCAATAGTCAGCCAACCATGGACTAAAACTCTGAAATCATGGGCACAAATTGAATTTCCCTCCTCTAAGGGAACTTTGAACACAGCAACGCAAACCTGACTAATGCACAGGGTTTCTCAAACTTTATGTACATTGGAGTCATCTGAAAGGTGGAGGAAACAGATTATGGAACAGTACGTCGGCAGTTTCTGGTTTGTTAGACTCAGGGTGGGGCTCCAAAATTCCCCGTACTAGGAGAGAAGTTCCTAGATGATGGTGATGGAGCTGGCCCAGGGGCTCCACCTTGGGAGCTACTAGTATACAGTAGGAGCCCGTGATGCAGAGCAGAAGCGATCCCCCTCCTTGGGCAGAGGAAGCTCAGAGACTAGGGAGTCAGACTCTTGGGATAGCTAATGGAAAATAACCAGTCCAGGGAAAGATACCATCAACAGCCTCAAGGAAGAAACCCGGGAGGCAAATCATACACCATGTTGGTGGCTTGTGTGTATAAAATCTAGTGGCAGAAAGCAAGAAGCCTTCCAAGAGGGATTGGGAAGGCCTAAGGAAGGTGAGGAACAAGGCAAGATGTCAGCTCTCAGTCTGGGAACAGAGATGAGGGTCAGGTAGGTACCAAGAATAAGAGACTCAAAGCAGGATCCTCCAGTCCTGAGGTAGAGGGGAAGGGCTGAGGCAATGAGTTACCTGAAACAAGTTAAAAGGTTAAAATAGAAATGGCATCAAGTACCCCATGATGTCCAGTGTTGATCTCCTGAGCCTGGAACTCCTTCCCCTGACCCTGAATGTAGTGTGAGATTGGTCCCTCTGAATGGTGTGGGAAGTTGAACCCTTGTCACTGTAGCAAAATCGACAAGTTGGGAATCTGAATCCAATGAATGAGTAAAAACCATCTTACTGTTTTAGATCTACATATATAGGCATGTGTCTACATTATTCACACATACATATGTATTTGTGTGTGTATGTATAAAATATGAAAAAAATCCAATGTATGTATATGTAGGGGTGTGTGTGTGTGTGTGTGTGTGTGTGTGTGTTTGATTTTTGCAACATAGTTTAAATTAATGCCATCCACAATGCAGATGGAGGGCCCACAGTAGCAACACCACCTGGGAGTTTGTTAGAATAGCAAAGTATCCAACTCCCACTCTATACGTACTGAGGTATTGAGTCAGTAGCTCAGTATCTCTGGTGATAGGGCTCACAAATCTGTACTTTAATAAAATTTCTGTGTGGTTCTGATATACCTGAATGTTTGAGAAGCCCTTATCAAAATCACTAGTTCTCAACTTGGTGAAATGTTGTGTTGTCCTGAAAAATTGTCTGCCCATATCCTACTTCCAAAATTTTCGATTTGATTGGAATAGAAAGCGTCAAAGGTGATTGCATAATCTTTTTTTTTTGTTTTTTTTGCAGCACTATTTGCCACTTTACCCCTCAGGATATGGAATTTATTTCTTTATGTTTAAAATCTGAGCATCATTGTGTGAATTATTTTGTCCAATAGGCTCTATATAAACATGGTGTAAACAGAGACTTGAAAAGACTTGGACATTACAGCTCGATCATTTTGCCTACATTTGGAAAGCAGAAATCATGTTTGTTGGATAATAAATCCAATTTTGGCAATTGGAAAGGCTATGTGCAAAAAAAATGAGATGCTCTTATCTAATAATCTGCCTATCACTAGACATGTGTGTTTATTTTAAGTCATTGGATGATTATATGAGTAATCCTGAATGAGACTTAGTAAGAAGAACCATCTAGCTGAGCCCAACTTAAATGACAAATGTGGTAATTGTTATTTTAAAACAAGTTATGTAATGTTTGTTATTGATGTAATAGATAACTTTCCATGTATGGCCTGAGTATCTTGATTTGCTAAAGCTTCCAGACGGATTTTAATGTGCTGCAAAGTATGACTCAAATAGGCCTTAATCACCTATTCCTACACTTGGCTCTCCATAGGAATCTTTTAGAAAGCTTTCAATAATGACAGTTGGAGCCCATACCACCAAAGTTTCTGATATCATTGGTAAAGGCTATGTAATAGTCACTGGTATTATTTAAAACTGCCCAGGTGAATCTAGTATGTAGCAAAATTCGAAGAGCATAGACAAAGATAAAACCAAACTACAGCTTCTTCAATAGCTATCACAGTAAACTGTATAAACTGATGCATCAATGAATAATAACTCAACAAGTAATGCTCAATCAAGGAGTCGATTTACTTTGGGAGGAAATAGACATATTGATAGATTCCTCTGCTTTGAACTGCTTGCAGAACTTGCCTGGACTATGTATCACTTGTATGCATTGTGAACTATATGTTGGTGCAGTGAATTGTGGTAGTGCTGGGGTATCTTTGCAGATGGTGTCATCGGTGGTACAATTTTTCCAAAGGAGCCGTCAATTGGCTTGGTGTCGTGGCATTTCTGTATCCTCCTCCCTTCTGCTAGTGATGGTCTAAAATTTGGGGGCCAACAGAGGTGAGGCAAAGAACCTCACCCCTCCACTGGTGCAAAGGACAAATTTGGGGGCCAACAGAGGTGAGGCAAAGAATCTCACCCCCCCACTGGGGCATAGGCCTATCCACAAGTATGGCTGTATGCTGGACTGGTAGTCAGTGACGGGTAAGATCCAATTGCAGTGGTACCAACCTAAGACAGGAGGCTGACGCCTTGAGGTCAGCTCATCAGATGACGGGTAAGGACCATATATAGTATTGGACAGCCTAACAGGCACAGTCCCTAAGCCACATTGCTTGTTGTTTAATTAAACAGAAGGGGGGGAGACTGGCTGGGCACAAATCATGAGCCACTCAAAAGGAACAAACTTTATTTCTGAACTCCACCAGCACACTCCACACATGCTCCCCACGGCTCCTCCAGGAACCACCAACCGGAAATGCCTCCTCCCGCACTTCCCCAACCAATGCGAACTCTTCAGGAATCCCAGCGAGAGCTCAACCAGAACTCAACGGGAACTCCACGAGAACTCAAAAGTCATCATCTTAATGGCTCGCTGGCATCACCTCTCAACCACTACTTCTGGCAAAAATGCCATGCATCATCCTGACTTGGCTGTGGCCCTCAACAGAGAATGGCTCTTCAAGGATTGTAAGGTGTTTTTGTTGTTATGGAAACGTACAATCATTTGGACACTCACCTAGTTCTAATGACACCACAGAGAAAAGACTGATAAAGCTCAATTGAACCATGAGCTAGCTTTGCACACACACACACACACACACACACTGTCAGCTCTTTGTAGATCCTGAACCTCTTAAAGGAAGTAGTATCTCATATGACAAAGGTTGGGTCCTTCAGACCGACCTGAAAGAGCATGAGTTATCATATAAATGGTTATCATATAAATCTGAAACGGTCAACACTTTGTTAGTCTGTAGTCACTAAGAATACCCAGAATATCTCCTTCAAAAATTTTTGTTTGAATATATAAATTGAGAACTTTCAAGATAATCAGCTGTTTTAGAAAATTTGAACATATGGCAACATTGGTCCCCTTTATCAAAAAGTAATAAACAGAGTGACGTAGAACACCAGAATGGCTTTACTCCCTTTGAATAGAACTAAATTTCTTCCTTCAATTTACAAAAGGTCCTCCTCCCCAGGTTCCCATGCTGCCTGTGTCAGTCAGATTTTCTTTGCAGGCCAAAATACCTCACAAGAACGACTTAGAGGAGGAAAGATTTATTTTAGCTCATGATTTCAGAGGATTCTGGTAAACTGGTTCCAGAGCAGAAACATCATGGTGGAAGGTCTCAGCTTATGGCAACCAGAAAGCAGAGAAAGAGAGGAACAGGGGGCCAGGGGTAGATATAGTCCAAGGCAACCCCCAAGGACCCCCTTCCTTCATTCATGCCCCACCTGCCTACAGTTACCACCCAGTAGTCCATTCACTTATTAATCCATCAAGTGGATTAATCCACTGGTTAGGTCAGAGCCCTCATGATCCAATCATTTCACCTCTGCACCTTGCTACAGTTCCTAACACATGAGCCGTTGAGAGGCATTCCAGATCCAAACCACAACATGCCCCCAATGGACTGGTTCATTGTTTAGGTTGCTTGCTTAAGTCCCTGTGTGAAAAGGGTGTGTTGCACTCCCTGACACTTCTTTTGACATTTTATTAGATTACACTGAAATGTTTAATAACATTCTTTCTCTGAACAAATCTATGCTCTCCGTTAAGATTGCAGACTTCTTGAAGCCAGAAGCAACATGTAAATTTTGAAAATGTAGAAAGAAACCACCCTAGTGTCAGACATACAGAAGGACAGTGTAATAAATGCTTAATAAATATTCACAGACACAACTGGATACTTGGAAGAGAATGGCATCAGTGCCTGACTGCCGGACACGGTCCCTTAATTATGGTCACTCTTCAAGACCCAACTTAGGTTTTCACAGCTTCAATCAAGCGTCCTTTTGCAGTGGACCCAACTGAGGAAATGAAAACTATTTCTAAAAGGGACAAAAAGATTCATACGTGGTGGTTTGTGTTACACGTGAAACGTGTTAAATTCTCGTAAGGTATTTCCAGATACCCTTTTAATTAATCTAGTTCTATATCCTCTATCACTGTTTTCAAATCCTATGTCTTCATATATAGTTTCCTTGTTCTGCACATCAGATAATAAAGTAGATTCATTAGATAGCAACTTGGTATGCTCCTGCATGTACCACGGCAAGAAAATGTTAATAACCAAAGAAATAGCTGATGTAGGCATGTGACAAATTGCTTTGCTACAGGGTAATATAAACCTTAACTAGCATGATGAATACTTCTGCTTCACAAGGAAAACCGAAATAGTCCAAATGACTTCAACGTGTGCCTTCTGATAAATGAAGACAATGGTCTGCAAGTATTCCAGATGAGGTATAATATTACTTTCATATTGAGGCGAAATGTCCCTGGATTAAAAAAAAAAAAAAAGACTTAAAAGAAGTCCTTCTGGGGAAGAGAATATACACACGAAAATGTTTAATATCACCAGTGTGTTTTGGAACACGACTTTTTTTAAAAAAATCCACTCCCCAATTTATAATTATTGTATGTAAAAATAATTGGTTTTCAACACTCTTTTCCAAATGCTAATTTTCAAGGATGGTAATGAAGAAAAAAGTCTTTGACAACTGAAATCTCTGGGGTTTAAAATTCATTAACACTTAGCACACTTGTTGTCTAAGCTGTCTTTCTATATTGATATTAGTAAATGACAAGAAATAACCAGCTGTGGAGTCCCTGGCTTTGAATCTGGGAACAAAATATAGGATGACCATATACCTTGGAATCTCACATAAATATGATGAATGACACAGCAAATTCAGAACCTCATAGAAGATGCTCGGTCCATGTCAATGGGCAGCTGGTGCCTTATGTGTTTTTTAGGGTATTTTGTTTAGTGCAATTAATTTATGTTGTTAATCTTTCCATGTTACCCCTCCCCCACTGGATTTTCCTTTGTTATTTTCCTAACTTCTCAAATTGTGTCCTTTCTTCATTTATCTTAAATATTTCCCATTGTCCATACATGATAAATCTTCAAGGGCCACCTTGGTGTTCCTCTCTAGGATTTGGCAAACATAGTGCTCTTGATTCAATTATTTATAGGACTTATTTTTTGAAGCCATATTTCATTTTTGACCTGATACAAGATCATTTTCTGGTTAATGGTTCGTGGGTTTAAAAATCAGTTATTTATTTACTTTTTTAGAGTCAAGCAATCTGGATATCACCTTTTAGCACATGAAATTTACTGATCATATTATACCCATAGTCACTTTCCTTGCTCGTTTATGCTGTTGGGTGGAGGTGTTGGTTTCACTGTGATTTTCGCTAGTTCTTTTATTTCTGTTAGTCTGGCGGGCAGTGTTTCGATGGTACATGTTAGTCAAAGGACCACGTTGTAAAGGGGAAATAAAGAAATCAAAGTCTGAAAACAGTAGTCAAGGAGGGCCAAAGGGAATTAAAAATAACTCAAATACACATTGTGTGTGAAATGGTAAAAGTGACTGAAGTATTGGAAATATTGTAGGTAAGAATTGGTGAGGGCATCCAGTTCCTTGCAGGCTTTTGGACCGAGGACCTCCGTGTTTTGTGGGGTGTTGAATTGGGCCACCATGCTGTCTTCTCAGTCCTCTCCAAAGAGCGGCTCAGAACATGGTGGCTTACTTCTTCAAAGCCAGCAAGAGAGTCTTCTACCAATGATACCACTGGTCATTGGTGACGAGTCCTGCTCCCTCAAATGTTGAAGTATGACTTAGAGAAGCACGCCGAGGCAAGCATATAAAGCAGGGTTTATTTAAAAAGGGGCAACACAGACTTCTCCTGGGAGGGAGAAGGGGACCACAGCTGGTGACCTGGTATCCCCTGAAGTGAGGCATTCTGCCTTTTTCTATGCCCTGGGCTTCCTTTGTTCTCCTGCCCTCTTCCCCTTATCTCTCTCCTTCCTGTGTCTGTCACTAGGCCCAGGAGAGGCTCAGGTGGGGTGGCCAAGAGGTGAGAAGCAGATGGATGGGGGAAGGGCCAGATGGAGCAGCCCAGGACACATTAATTAACAACTTCTATAACTCTCTGTAGGGAGGGACAATGCCTGGGACCCGTTACCTTAGCAACATGTTGGAGCAGGGACAGGCTATCCTGATGAGGGTGAAGGAAGGGCTTTGGAGGCATTTCAATCCCCCAGGGGGACAGTCTCCAACTTCCCAAACTCAAATCGGCCTCCTCGATCCAATCTGACTCAATTCACCTATCTATATGGACTACCTGTCTGATTCTGGCTTCAGCGAGACCCAGGTACCCATCTTGTAAAAGATAACCAAGCAGGGACATCCCATCGTCCCTTTGCTGGATACTTTCAACCTGAGGTCCTGGGCTCCACCCACACTTAAGCAGGG
This sequence comes from Callospermophilus lateralis, assembly GCF_048772815.1. Classification (NCBI taxonomy): domain Eukaryota; kingdom Metazoa; phylum Chordata; class Mammalia; order Rodentia; family Sciuridae; genus Callospermophilus; species Callospermophilus lateralis. Next base: position 14,910,304 of record NC_135324.1, read on the forward strand.
GTGTCACACAACCGAACAGGTACCTGGATCCCTGAGGCTACTCTCACCACACATAGAAACCAGAGGAAGGAGCATTTGTCTTCCTTTGAGAGTTAGCTTAAAATAATCAGAGCTGTTCAGAGAAGGACTGGGCATGTCGGGGAGAGAGTTTTTCACGTTGGTTAAATAGTTCTGTCAAAGATATTAGAGATCCAGTGTGCCCATGGCTCCTTGACAAGTTGCCATCCCAGTAGAACACGATTTGTCTGGGATACTGCAGATAGGGCTTCGTGAGGCTATCACCTCATATTGTCAGTGAAAGTCAGTAGAAAAGACTTCCAGAAAGATGAGTTTGCAAACTGTTCTGTCACACAGCCTTGGGCACAAAAACCAAGTGTGTCCCTAGGAAGCCAACAGAGGGGCTAAATGGAATACGGGAATTTCCTGCCTGGAATCTCACTCGGTTCCACTTATACAAATGAGAGACACAGCAACATCCCCTCCTGGTTGGCTGATATTTACATGTGACTGGGCATCCTAGTTCATTGGTCAGATCCAGGGAGCAATAGGATGCTTTCTAGGAGCCCTTGATTCTAGCAACAGAGTAACATGCGGGAACCCCATCTGCTGACCCCTTGTCAGCAGGTGGCTACTAAACTCCATCTGAAGTAGGGACTTTTCTCTGAGATCCAGCTTTTCCTAAAATTTACAATATGCAAGTGAATATTAAAGAAGTGGCCATATTGAAAAATAAAATAAAATAAAAGCAATAATGACCATTTAGGGAAAAAAAAAAGGAGTAAGGTCAGCCAAGTATCCGACCTCAACTGTTTTTATGCATTCCTGTAAAATTCAACAGCTTTCTTTGTTTCACCATAGAGAAACCATGCTACAGGCAATAACCTAATAAAAATATATGAAGCTGAAAAACACAAATTATTACATTGATAGAAGAGGTGTAAATGGAATCCAAAGTAATGAGTTTGACAATTGTCCTTCCACATTCCATATTCCGAAAATAATAATTGAGCTCATTAAATATTTATTGGGAGCATAAAGATTTTTCTGGAATTTAAGAATGAAAACTCGGAGCCAGACGGGTAGGGTCCTAACCCCGCTTCTGATAATAACTTGGGTGTGACCTTGGTCAGGTTGCTCAATTACTCTGTACCTCAGTTTCAACATCTTTAATAATGAGGGTAATGTGTCTCTTCAGATGGACTTGTTTAGAGGATTAAATCAATTAGGTCCTATCAGATTTTGAAAGAATATGTCCAAGAAGCCTAATCAGTATTAGCTATTTTCGTAACACCATTTATTCAATTTGATGAAAAAGAGAGGCAAGGGGCTAGGGTTGTAGCTCAGTGGTTGAGCGCTTGCCTCACATGCATGAGGTGCTGGGTTCAATTCTCAGCACCACATACAAAAATGAATGAATAAAACAGGGATATTGTATCCATCTACAACTAAGAGAGAAAAAGAGAGAGAGAGAGAGAGAGAGAGAGAGAGAGAGAGAGAAAGGCAAACTGTGGCCTTTGGAAATTAAACAAGATCTTTTTTTAAAACTAAGAAATTCTTGCAAACGTGTCTATAAATAGCCATCATGAATCATATCTTCATATTTTCCACTATTTAATAATTTATACAGCCCACTCGGAACTAGCTGATTCCCACTTGTTGAAGTTTGATTGAGAAGTTGTTTTTTTTTTTTATTATTTATTCTTAATGAGAACCTTGGATTCAATTAAAATGCAAGAAAACAGGTGGTTTCTCAAATTTTAATAATAGCAGGGTAATGAAGCCTTTGTTTTCCAACGTAATTAATAAATTATCCCCTTTTGATCCAAACAAGCAGAAATAGCGTTTGGTAAATAATCAGCCCGCCAATATTTGCCAAACATTTCACATTAAATTGCTATCATTTGGATTACAGATGTAAGCGGTTCACACACCCTCCCTGGTGTTTTCCCAGCAGCAGTGTGCAACTAAATCAGCTCAGAAAGAACATGAGGATTTGGAGGAACTCATTTGAATGTATTAGAAGACATTTCACAAAAAAGTCCTCGTTTACATTCTTGCACAGGCTTGGGCAATGCTAATAAATTGCATTCACTAAAAAGGCTGTTTCCTTCCCTTTTCTCCCTTTCTTTGTAGGTGGGAATTTATGGATGAAAATTTTTCCATTGATGGTGGGAGAATGTCAGATTTAACCACTTGGTTGAAACGGAGGAGGCTTTGGGTAGGTCTTTGCCATCTTTGGTCGGTTCCCTTACAAATCTCAGGTTTGTTTCCTTATTTGTGAATGCCGTGCTAATAGCCACAAGGGCACAGACAAACATTGAGCACCACTGGACTTGGATCAGATACCCATAGCATCCAAAGGAGGCTACTCCCTTCTCCACCGCTGCCTTGACATTCTTTTTTATTTTTCAGACAGGGACAGGTTTGTGTACACTTTGCATAATATATTAAGAAAGATAGAGACCATCTTTGGTAATGCAAAAAAAAAAAAAAAAAAAAAGAACACCCTTATTCTTCTCACCCATGATTCGAGACAATAGAGACTTTTGCTAAGGGTGAAGTGATCCCATTTATAGTGTGCCCACCTCTTACCCTCTCTTGCCGGTGCCTGCCACCTTGAATACCCATTAGATATGGACCACTATTTTTTTTATAGAATGTGAGCGCCTCTGTCCAAGTCACTAGACCAAGACAGTCAGCTGATTTCACATATCATTGAACTGCAAATAGGCAACATCATTGCCACAAAATATAAATTGTACACCACACACACACACACACACACACACACACACACTTGATAGTATAGTGTGCTTGTTCAGTCCAGTTAGAAGGAATAAGAGAAAAAGAAGTTCTATAAGGATGATAGAAAAATCTTTTGTTTTCAGAGAGCCTTAGCTTTAATACTCAAAAGTGGTGCAGTAAGTATTAAGAATCCTTTAGTGAGGCATGGTGGCCCATGCCTGTAATCCCAGCAGTTTGGGAGATTGAGGCAGGAGGATCACAAGTTCAAAGCCAGCCTCAGCGACAATGAGGTGCTAAGCAACTCAGTGAGACCCTGTCTCTAAATACAATGCAAAATAGGGCTGGGGATGGGGCTCAGTGGTTGAACGCCTCTGGGTTCAATCCCCGGTACCCAAAATTAATAATAATAATAATAATAATCCTCTAGCCAAGTGCAGTGGCCCACACCTGTACTCCCCATGGCTTTGGGGGCTGAGGCAGGAGGATTCCAAGTTCAAAACCAGCCTCAGCAACTTAGCAATGTCCTAAGCAACTTAGTGAGATCCTGTCTCTAAATAAAAATATAAAAAAGTGTTGGGCACTTAGCTCAGCAGTAAACCACCCCTGAGTTCAATCCCTGGTCCCCTGCCTGCCAAAAAACAACAACAACAACAACAAAAACATAGAGGTAGGCTGACTGATTTTGTATCATAGGGTCCCTTGGGCAAGGTATCCAATATTCGAGTTCCTTCATTTCCTCATCTTTAAAAGATGGGAATAATAACTGTCTACATCACTCTGGAGATAAAGAAATGAAATGATCAATGATAACTGGCCTGTTGTTAACAATGAGCAATTCTTAGAAGAGTCCTAAGTAGACTGGCAGGAGGGATGGGAGGTTATCTTGATTTTTCCAAGTCCAAAGGGGAAATAGAATATGTAGACTTTATGTAAATCACTATATGCAAATCACAGGTCTCCTCCTTTCTTTTTCTGTACTAAACAAAATAAAAATAAAACTCGTTCCTGTCAATGGCACATGTTTCATTGAAATCCCTGTTTTTTGTTTATAAATTATGTTATGAAAATGGAAATACCCTTCGGCCTGTCAATGAAGAGGGATGTTGCTTTTAAACAAGGCCCGAGGACTTCCTGCTTCAGTTATTACTCTGGTCCCACAAACTCATTCTGGCAGACCCTCCACAGTGATTTGCATGGGGTCTCTTCTCATTACAGCCCCGTTTACCACCTGCGAACACGACATGTGTACAAGGGGACTTTCACTACCGGCGTTTTCAGGACCAATTCTGATATTGATGCCTTTGAAATGAATCCACCTGCATTTCTCCCCGTCAGCGTTGTCTTGCTATAATGCCTTCAACATTAAAAACAGTTATCAAACTTGATAAATCTTGGCTTTTGAAAGGAAGGAAAATTAAAAGTGGGGGCTATAAGACATCATAGGATATAATAGGCAGAAATATTTGCTGGGCTTCTCCATCATACACAGACATGGGTGTATCAATGAAATACAATAGTTCTATTAAATGTAGGCGTTTCTACTGTTGCAGTTAATGTTCATTGCATTCTTACTATGGGATGATGATATTAACATGTTCTTCTGTGCATTTCTTTAATCTTCTAGTAACCCTATGAAGTAGGTATGATTATAATCTTAATTTTGCAGATTAAAAAAAAAAAAAACATTAACGGGATGTTACCAGTATGGATAGGAGATGTTCCCCCAAAGCTCCTGTGTTAATATAGGAATGTTCAGAGGTGAAATAGTTAGATTATGTAAGCTGAAGCCTAATTGGTCCATCCTAGTTTGGATGGACAGACTGGGTGGTGACTAAGACAGGTGGTATGACCTGGGATGGTCCATCTGCCCTGCAATCCCTTCCCCTTCCTCTCTGTGTTTCCTGGACAGCTGAGAAGGGAGCAATGCTCCACTACCACACCATTCCGCCATGATGTGTGCCTCTTCTCTGGCCCAGGGCAACAGACTTGGCCCATCTCGAACTAAATCTCTGCAACTATTAGCCCAGAGTAAACTCTCCCAAGATGTGCTTGTTGGGTATTTTGGTCACAGTGACAAAAAGCTCATTAACACACACACACACACTGAGGAGATAAGCAACTCTACCGATGCCTCATTAACCACAGTGAATGGCTGGATTTGGTTCCTAGGCATCTTGCTCCAAGTCCCTTTGCCCCCTTTATCTGTTAGGCAAACACATGGTTCCACCGCTAAAAGTAATAGTGTTTGATTACGTCCTTACATTTCTTACTTGATGACTCTCCATTCTTTGGAAGCAGTCAAGGCACAGACGGGTGAGGAACTTGTTCAAAGGCACTCAGCAAGTAGAAGCTGGGAGCCAGGACTTGAATCCAGCGGATCAAGCTCTATGGCCTCATCCGACAGCTGAATGTTCCCTTGGAGGGAAAAAGCAGTCATCTATATGTGAAAAGGTATTCTGTTCTTGCATGGTCTTTTCTGCTGGGAGTAACGTGAAATCTTCCAGAAGCATCTTATTTCCATGGCTGGTCTCCTTGGTCTGAAATGCCCACTAGTAGTGTCCCTTCCCACATGGACAGAAAGAGTCTCTTTGCTCAGTGGCAGAGCACTTGCTTAGCACGTGTGAGGCATTGGGTTTGCTCACCAGCACCACATAAAACAACAACAACAAAAACACCTAAATAAACAAAATAAAGGTTACAAAAAGTAACTGTTTCTTAAAAAATGACAACCTTCAGAGACAAACAATACTAGGGAATGTCCAGGAAACATGTGGATTCGTCTATTTTGTGTTACTATAATGAATCACCTGAAGCTGAATAACTTGGTAAAGAAAAGAAGTTTCTTAGCTCACAGTTCTGGAGGTTCAAGAAGACATATCAGGGTGATGGCCTTCTGATGGCCAAGTTCTGAGGTGGCTTGGGGCATCACAGGGCGAGAAACAGGGAGTGTGCAGGTATGTTTGTGTGTGTGTCTCAGTTCTGTCTCTCTTCCAGAGAAACGGTATTCAATCAGTTGGGCTTACCTAACCCTCATCACCTCCTGTAGACTCTACCCTACACACAATAGTTGGGTTAATTTTCTCCCCTCTTAGTGTCTCAACATGTGAACCCGTAGGGGGCACACTCCAACCAGATGGGATCCATAGCAACCTAGGTACAGGTATGGTGTGCTTGGCCGTGGAGAGACACGGAGGCTTGCTAAATGCTGTTTGTCCTTCATCAGTGACACCTGGCCTACTGGGGGCTATACTGCATATGGCTTATAAATAAAATGTCACCAAGGTGATTCGAAAGGAAGAGCAGGGTGCCGCAGCAGGGGGTCTCATTTGACCAAATACCTCAGTGACAGTGTTTTTTTTTTCAGCTTTTCTGCTGCTGTGACTTAAAGACCTGACAAAAACCATTTTACAGAAGGAAGTTTATTTAGGGGCTCACGTTTTCAGAGGTCTCAGTCCATAAACAGCCGGCTCTATTCCTGGGGGCTCCAGGTGAGGCAGAGCATCATGGCAAAAGAGTGTGGCGGAGGGAAGCATCTCATATGATGATCAGGAAGCAGAGTGAGACTCCCCTCTCCAGATGCAAATATATACCCCAAAGGCAGGACCCCAGGACCCACCTCCTCCAGCCACACCCCACCTGCCTCCAGCCACCACCCAGTTAATCCCATCGGGGGTTAACTCACTGATTGCATTAAGACTCTCAGGACCCAATCATTTCTCCTCTGAACCTTCTTGCATCGTCTCACCTGAGCTTTTGGGGACACACCACGTCCCGTCGTGCGCTGGTAAACACATTCACATTTTTGATAGGCTAGACCTGTCAGTATTTCACCTTGCTCATGGAAGAGCAGGTCTTTTGTGGGGTGGGTGTGAACGGGAAGGGACATCAGTACCAAGGCCTGGGGGTGTGGGCGTTTGTTCTGTAGGAACACATTAAGGGTCTCCAAACCCCCAAAACCAAAACCGTCAGTCAAGACCCTGCCCTTGTGAGGAACACAGTTAGAACCGATGGACGCTCTTCTAGGTGGTTTGTACTAATCACAATAGAATCCAGCTTTGTTCTTGAGTCATCTCTATGTCATTGTAATGTTTAAATCAACAATTTGAAAACATTCAATAGAAGATGGCATCTCTACATCACGCTCTTATCTTCTTCTTCTTCTTCTTCTTTTTTTTTTTTTTTTTTGTTTTTGTTTTGTCTAGGTATCATGGAGAAAAGAAAATAACCCCTAGGTAAACAGAAGAGATATAATCATGAATCATCCATACCTGCTCAACTCAAGTGGTCATTAAGTACTGAAATAGATTCGCTTCACTGGAAATGCAAAAACAAATAAATAAATAAACAAGTATCTTTTCAAAGAAAAAAAAAAGTGCTGGCTGAGAAGGTTTTTTTAATAGCTTCAAAAACTCTAACAAGTAAAGTGCCGTAAGATAATATATTAAATGACCCATTCTGTAACGTTACAGCTATGTTTGACATGATTAATTGCTTCATAACAGGCCAGTATCTATTAAAAATAAATCACATTGCTATAAATTCTGGAAATATCTGTCGGCTTTTAATTATTACTTTTTTTACATAGGACTACTGACCCGTGTTGCAAACAGGGAGACTTTCCCTCCTCGAATTTGCGAGAGGCATCAACACACACAAAAAAATGGAAATTAGAATGTCCCTGAATATTAGCTTCTAGTGCCCTTCAAGGTATTTTTCCTGGGTTCAGTGTTAAAATGAGCCTTGAAATCTGCTGCCGTCTGAAAGAATCCTTGACACGGGGCTGGCAAATTAACAGCCCTCCAAGTTAGCTGAGCACTCCCTGATGTTAGGGGTTCTAGAGGAACACATTTCCAATATTGTTAGGAACACTGAGAGCTTCCAAGATGCATGTGACAAATGTGTCCTGTGGATGCTTCATGGTATCCTGGGGTACACTGTCACTTGCTGTGGTTTGGGTGTTGGGTGTTCAACAGAGTCCAGGATGTGTTAAAGGCTGTGCCCTTAGGCTGGCACTGTGGGGAACTGGGCCTTTGGTAAGCAGGGCCCAGTGGCAGACCTTAGGTGACTGGGGAGGTGCCCCTGGAATTCAGCCCTGAGCGGGGCTCCTGGTCACGCGAGGATTGCTGAAAAGTTAGTCCTTCCCAGTGTTTTCTGCTCCTGGTTAGAAGTGTAAATCTCTTGTCCACTCCAAGTAGGTGCAGTGGCCTTTGCTATTTGCACCAGGAGATGGAGCAACCCCGGGAATGGCTGCCCAGCCTGTGCTAGCGTACATTCAGATTCCAACACTATGAGCTAAATAAACCTTTTTTCTTTATAAGGTTAGCTGCCTCCAGTATTATCTTCTAGTGATACAAAGCTGACGAATACATCAATATGTAACAGCAGTTATAAGTTGGGGACTTTATTAGCTTTTCCTCATCCATTCTCTTTGTCCCTCCATTTTCTTTTCCCCTTTCATTGCCCCCTTCCCCAAGTTTTTCTCTTTTAGAACAGTTCAATTGTAAATCTTCAGGTGGAATTGAAAAGTAAAAATGGATGTCAAAACTCACTGGGTCCTCTTTGACCCACAGGAGGGCACCCAGGTGGAGTAAAATGTCCATGTGTGAGGCTACTCCAGGGGTGTGCTGGACTCTGATGAGGGGGAAGAGCATCCATCCAGAAGGGTGGCCTGGTGAGAGGCTGCCAGGGCCCAACTGGGGTATCGAGGTTGATCACATGCAGTGACGCCAATTGTGAGGGGGTCTCAGTTCAAATGGGGAGGAGGGCATTAGTGTGAACGACAGGGTGGCAGCACCATAGGGTATTAATTAGATATGCGAGGGGGGGGTGTTGATAACCTCAGTAAATCAATTAAAACTAACAGAGACAAATATGGGAAAGGAGAAAGTTAGACTGAACTCCAGGATGTTGGGTTGAAATTATAGACATTGCTGAGAATTCAGGGTCTTCAATTATGTAAGATGGAGATGGAAACACATAATGATGCTAATGTACGCATTTAGTGTGTGTGTGTGTGTGTGTGTTTATTGCCTAGTTTTTGTTTTTTTCTTTTAGAGGGCCCGTGAGTGGTGGTTTAAGCTGTCTCTGGCTGTGGTTTGGGTGTTGAGTGTTCAATGTGCACACTTAGCACCCAGATCTTGGCTTGTAAATATCATCCACAGACTCCATGGAGAAATGGTCTAACCTCGTAGAGGTAGGGAAATGTCGAGGTGATCCTGAAGCATCTTGCCATCCCAGACAACAAGAAGAAATGCAAAATATGGGGGGAACATTTCAAGAGGGTAAAGACAGAAGGAAGTGTCAAGAGGCAAGTCAGAGGCAAAATAAACAAAGCAACCAATTGTAAACAATGCGACGAAATAGAGAACCTCGGGTTGATAAAAACAGGAACACAAACATTGAGAGTTTTACAAAGAGTGGTTTTCTATAGTTTCTAAGTACTCCTCAATAAAATAACTAGTAATTATGAAAGGGAAAAGTTTACAGTGGAGAAAATTGACAGGCACCGTGTCGACCAAGGGGTCAAAAGGAGGCAAAGAGTAATCACGGGAAAAGTAAAGATTCCATGCAAAGAGCACTGCTTGAAAGATGTAGCAACTAAATTGAATCACCAGGTGCCCTGGCACAAACTCAGACCGAGTGGTGGTCTTAAAAATAAGTTGCCTGTAATTTTCAAAAGTGTCAAGGTCATGAATTCAAGGAAGTGCTCCACACTCAAAAGATATTAAAGAGACATCACGGCTAAGTGTTGCTTGTGATTCTGAATTGTGTCCTTTGGCTAGAAAGGACATTCTTGATGCAACTGGTGAATTTTCAATGAGTTCTGAGCTTCAGATGGCAGTAGTTTATCAATTCTCATTTGCTGACTTTGATAATCGCACATGGTAATGTAGGGGTCTTTGTTTAAAAGCTAGTGGTTAGTGATATGCAGAGGGTTGTCAATTTCCTGTCAAATGATTTGGGAGAAAGTTCTCTGTTATTACACTTGCAATTTTTAGGTAATTCTGTGATTTTTCCAAATTTTGTTTTGTTTTGGTTTTCTGTTGCTGGAAATTGAACCCAGGAAATTGAACCCTTGTGCATACTAAGTACATGCTCTAAGTATATACCTCCAATTCCTATTCCAAATTTTTAAAAATAATAAGGTCCTTTGTACCAAAGATTCTCATAATACAATCTATTATTTTCCCGTTGGGAAGATAGTTGTAATGATGTTTTCTTTTACCATGACTGAATTTGAATGGATGTTATAGATTTTTTTTCAACTTTCAAATGTTGCATATCATAGATTTTTACCACCCTAGAGAATTTTTATATAATTCAATTAATTTTTCTAGCTCACTTTATATCTCACTGTGATGTCTTTACACGCTGTGCCCTGGGACCTAAGGATAATATGGAAAATCAATTGTTTAGAAAATAAATACAAGCCCGAAGATAGCATAGATCGTTGTTATACTTGATTTCAAATGCGCTCACTTGATTCTGTTTTAGAGTAAATCAGATAAAGTTAAAATTCTATTTATGTATTCTCCAGAAGTTGACTGGGCTCCCAAAGTGATTGTCCACAAAGAAATTTTAATTAGTTTGATCAAATCTGGCTTTTAAGTAGTTAGGAATTTGGAGATCCAAGAAAATGATCTATTTGGGGGGGGCATTGTTTTAAGAAAACACACACACACACACACACACACACACACACACGGAATTAAACTGCTTTGTCTGTGAGGAGCCCAGGAGAGAATCTGTGCCAACATAGCACAATTTGTATGCAACCCTCTTCCTGCACAGTTATCTCTGTCTTCATGCATCTGGAGGGTTCTAGCCTCCTAAAGCAGTTCAGGTAAGCATGATACTGTAATGGGAATAATGGTATTAAGGCAGACAATAGGGATTACTGACATTCCATTTTTGCATAAATCCATCTAAAATAATAAGCCTCGCAGAGCAAATTTCTGCTGAAAGGGTGTAGCCTTATCACATTACCATAGAGGCAGTGTGAATTTCCTTTTCAAAGCCGTCTTCTGACCAGGGTTGGGAGCCAAGTTCTTTTCTAACTGGTGTTTATGCAAAGACTTTGTTTCAGACACCTTGGGCTGGAGCAGCATGTAAATTGTCAGGAAAAAAAAAAAAAAAAGAAGAAGAAATATTGCTAGCCTGAAGCTACCAATAGAGCCAGTTGTACAGCCAAATGTGCAGATTTGGCAAACCAGCTGTTTTTCCTGCTCAAAGAATCTTCATGGGGTGCCCCCGCTAAGCACATCCAGCAAGCATTACATCAGTGGCTTTTATATTGCAATAAAACCTGAGGCTTTTGTGGGAATTTAAACAAAGGCTACTCACTATTTTATGTGTTCTTTTTCATGATTATTGCTTCACCTTGTCTCTTTTGCTGAGTTCCAAATTTTGAGAAGGACGAGAAGACACAAAGCTATTCCACATTTCGGTGCATTTAAGTACTTAAAAAAATAGAGGGGGAGAAGGATGTACAGGGAATAAGAATACAAGGTCCTTCCTTCCCTTTCTAGAATAATAGATGCAGGAGAGCATCAGTCTCTGCCAACTTATTTCACTGTCACAGTGTTCATCAGCACATGGGAAACTGCCTGGCAGATTTCTGAATTAAAATGCTCTCATTTCTAGAGTAGAAAGAACTGACTGATGTTGTCATCCTGGGTCAAGATCCGCATTCCTAATTCAGGGTATTAATCCTCAGAGGATAGAACCTCAGATGTTGAAGAAGGAGACCTTCTCTCAGATTGTTTCTTCAAGAACACGGTCTTCCAGATGAGTCCGTGTGAATCAAGTGGTCAAACAGAAATGATGGGATAAGTAAAGGTGCCATGAGAAGAAGAAAGCATCACTTTAAAGATGCATGCCTGTAATGCCAGGGACTCGGGAGGCTGAGGCAGGAGGATCGAGAGTTCAAAGCCAGCCTCCGCAACTTAGAGAGGCCCTCGCAACTCAGTGAGACCCTGTCTCTAAATAAAATACACAAAAGGGCTGGGGATGTGGTTCAGGGGTTAAGCACCCCTGAGTTCAATTCCTGGTACCAAAAAAATGATAATAATAATAACAATAAAAAAATAAAGATGCGTCACCTAAATTGACTCACAAGGTAGCATTATACAAATTCAAACTGAGTCGTGTCTCCTGTCTTGTCCATAGATGGCCCAGACCAAATATTTCTTTATTTTTTTTTAAGGAGAAAGAATTCTTTATATATAATTTTTTAGTTTTCGGCAGACACAACATCTTTGTTTGTATGTGGTGCTGAGGATCGAACCTGGGCCACACACATGCCAGGCGAGCGCGCTGCCGCTTGAGCCACATCCCCAGCCCCAAACATTGAGGAACAAATATTTCTTAAAGCATCATTCATTCTTCTTTCTTCACTAGTTCATTTAAAAATATTTATCATATAACAACTGTTGTCACAGACAGTAATGATTGCTGGAGATACAAATACCAAGGGACAAAGTGCCTGTCTCAAAGGGCATAATGAGTGTATTCGTCTGTTCTGTGTTGCTATAACCAAATATCTGAGGTGGGGTAATGCATAAAGAAGAGAGGTTTATTTGGCTCATGATTCTGGTGTCTACAGGGTCCAAATAGCATGTCATTGGCATCCTCGTGAGGGATTTTTAGAGGTATTAGGACACAGTGGAGAAGTAGGAGAACCGGCCACTTGCATAAAATGGGGACAAGCGCTTGGTGTGGCCTTATTTTGTAACAACTCACTCTCCTAAGACTCAGAGACTCAATCCACGTCATGAGAGGAGCATTAATCTATAGATGACTTACTTATCTGCCCAAGGGCCCTACTCTTCAAGGCTCCACCACCACAGAACCCAAACCCTGGAAACCAAGCTTCCAAAACATGAAACTTTGGGAAACAAACCACATTGAAACCTTAGCAGTGAAAACCATTGCCAAAAAAAAAAAAAAAAAAAAAAATTCTCAAGCTCAGGGTGATAGGGGCTGAGAAATGGGAAGGAAAAGGTATGGATTTTGACTCATATAAGGCTAGTATTTATAGGGAAGAAACACAAAAAATATAATAGTAAAAAAAAAAAGACAGACAGAAGTCTGGACCATGACTGTGTTCCAAGAATGAACGCCTCAGGTAAATCCTCTGGCCTGAGCTCACTGCCTATAGTCTCTGTTTTCTGCCTGCCTGAAATCTCACTAATAAAACCTTGTCATTTTAAAATTACCATTTCACTGTGCTAAGTGTTTTGCATGCATTACCTCATTAATCTTTTAAAATATGCTGCCAGTTAGACATCTCTATTCTCCCTATACAGAAGATGAAATAAGGTTTAAGCACGCTTAAAAATTAAACTTTTCCTGTCGCTGAGAATCAGAGGCAGGATAGCCCTCCACCCTATGGCCTTCAACATGGAGATAATACCTACAAAAGGGACCCAGTCCATGATCATTCTGTTGTTCCACCAGCCACGGGTACATATTTAGACCTGACCCATTGTGAGTACTTCATTTATTGAGCCTATGGGCGATTAGCACTAAGGACTTATGTCGGAGATTCTGTTTTAATGGACACAAGAATCACCAAAGGACATGTTAACATGCCCTTTTTCAACCCCCAGCTCCATTTGGGAGTGGAAATCAGGAAGGTGCACTCTTGCTAAGATAACCAGATAATCCTGATGTAAGTGGTCCATGGCCACACGTCAAGGTGTGTCAAATACCTCATTATGATACCTGGAGTCCCTCAGTGGCTGGGGTACGGAGGATGCATGTGATCAGCAGTGTTCTAAGTAGATCAGAGATAGATATTTTACAACTAATTTTTTTTAAAAAAAATTTAGTTGTAGATAGACACAATCTCTTTATTTTGTTTATTTATTTTTATGTAGTGTTGAGGATCGAACCTGGTGCCTCACCCGTGCTAGGCAAGTGCTCTACCACTGAGCCACAACCTCAGTCTCATAACAGACTTTTAATAACCTCCTCAATAAATGGGTCAAGGAACTGAACAGACACTTCAAAGAAGAAGAAATACAACTGATCAACAAATATATGAAAAAGTGTTCAACATCTCTAGCAATTAGAGCAATACAAATCAAAACTACTCTAAGATTTCATCCCACTCTTGTCAGAATGGCAATCATCAAGAATACAGGCAACAATGAATGTTGGCGAGGATGTGGGGAAAAGGCACACTCAGACATTGTGGTGGGACTGCAAATTGATGCAACCACTATGGAAAGCAGTATGGAGATTCCTTAGAAAATGGGGAATGGAACCACCATTTGACCCAGCTACCCCACTCCTTGTTTTATACCCAAAGGACTTAAGATCATCATACTACAGGGACACAGCCACATCAATGTTTATAGCAGTTCAATTCACAATAGCTCCACTACAGAATCAACCTAGGTGTCCCTCAATAGATGAATGCATAAAGAAAATGTGGCATATATACTCAGTGGAATATTACTCAGGGACATTATGGCATTTGCAAGTAAATGGTTGGAGCTGGAGAATATCATGCCAAGTGAAATAAGCCAATCTCAAAAAACCAAAGGCTGAATATTTTCTCTAATATGCGGATGCTGATTCACAATAAGTGGGGGCACTAGGGAAGAATAGTGTTACCTTAGATTAGGTAGAGGGGAGTGATGGGAGGGAAGGGGAAGGGGATGTGGGGATAGGAAAGATAGAAGAAGGAAATAGACATGATTACTGTATGTATCTATGTGACTGCATGACCAACATGATTCTGCAACATGTACCCTCAGAAAAATGAGAAATCACATCCCATCTATGTATGATATATCAAAGTGCATAAATGGATTCTACTGTCATGTATAACTAATTAAAACAAATTTTAAAAATTTCTTTTTAAAATTGCATCAGGGTTTTTGGATTCTTAACTTATGATTTCATCATTGGACTTCCTGAACACTTGGCATGAGCCGTAGCCTGGCAGTGGGGGGACTGAAGTGGGCTGCCCTCATTCAGTTTGCATCGTGGTCATGAAAACTAGGACAGGATTCATTGCATTGGATGGAACCAGACGTCAGAATCCCGCAGCCATCCATATGTTCCTTAGAGGTGCATTTATTCCAGTCCCTTTGATTAACAAGGTAGGACTCTCTCCAGCCTGAGCTGCCCTAGCATTGCTCAGATCCAGCTAGAATTCCCACCCCACTTGCTCACGATTTTAAGATTTTTGTGTTGTGCGCACCATTTGGCGGCTCATAGGTCTCAGTCATGCTAACCTCCTTCTATTGACACAGAAGGTTCTATATAGCTGGTTCTTTACCCGTCTCAACGGAAACCTGAAATCATGATCCACCTGGGCCCACCAACCCAAGGGGAATACGTACCTCCTCGGAAGATTCCTTACGTTAATGATTGATGATTTCATTGTACACACCTGGAGCAACAGGCCATGCCATACTAGCTTGTCAAGATAGCCTTGCACACACAACAAGATTGATGCGGTGGGCCTGACTTCATTACCAGAGCACTGAGTTTCCATTGCTGTGGCCAGAGGCATAGCAGGGAGTTGATGTGACTAGAATCGATGACTGCCTCAGACCCCGAGGCTCAACTGGGACTCGCTGGGCAAAGACATTCCAGAGAATCTTGCTGTAGCTTCCTGTCAGAGGACAAGTTGTGTCCTGTGTGATCCCAGATAGAGAAGGACCCCAAAGCCGATGCCTGATTGACATGGGGTCTACTTGGTGCACCTCTTCCTGGCTGGCTTTTTCTGTGTGCATTTGCTGTGATAAACCTTAGCCATGTGCATAACCTGTGTTGGGGACTTATTTCATGCTTTTGGCAAGTTACTGAGCTTGGAGTGAGATGGCACTATTGATACACCGCCCCATGTTTGTTTCTGCCGATAAAAAAACTGCAGGACTTTTATGTTTGTTGATTGGGTTTGCGTCTCCTTGGGTCCCTCCAGTGCCTTCTATTTCAATCTTCCTGATGGTTTATCACTAGAGCCAAGTTGCAAGTGTAGATATTTCAAGGAGCTACACAAAAACATGCACACGGAATGGGTTTGTATTTACTTATACATGTAAATTTCTATTTCAGTCAAGGCTGCATGAGAAGAATTTGGCTTTTATGCTTCTGAGGGGGCACTCTTACGTCCTTGGAATTTCAATTTTTTTTTTTTTCCTTGGAACTTTTATGTCCTTGGAATTTTCATGAGTTCATACCCATGAGATGACAGGCTGGGACCTGGTTAGCGGGGAGGTCAAGCATGAGATTAGAGAGTTGACTTCCAGGGAGGACAGAGGGAGTTGGAGATAGATCGAGTGTGGGCAATGATCCAATCACTGCCGCCTATGTAACCTAACTCTAATAAAGACCCTGGATGTCCAAGTTCAAAAGGACCTCTTAGCTGATGAGGTGCTGAGGGTGAGATGCATACCCACTCACAACGCAGACTGGCTCTGCTCATGGGGGAGATGATAGCCGGTGACCTCTACTTCTTACGTAAGCTGAATTACAAAGTCATTCTGGTGCCCAGTAAAGGACACGTATATAAGATACCCAAGAAAGTGGTGGGTCTTTACCACCTAGTTGGTGGTGAGTCTGGGTTGGCTTTCTTCTTACCCAGCTCCATGGGCAGTTCAGAGCATCTCTTATTGACACAGATTCTGAGCAGGCAAATCCTCCAGCCATGAGGAATTCCCTCCTTTCATCCCTGCTTTGGAAAACACAGTTCCCTCTGAAGAGGAGGACCCCAAAAGGAGTTGCTGTAGACACAAGATGAAAATAGACTTGTCTGCATTTCTGTTTCTATTCTATCTCTGACCCTCCACAGCCCAACCTCCAAGGGGAAACAAAGGTTTGCTGGCATTGGGACTAGGGATTTTTAGAAGTTATTTTATAAAACCATTAGTGCTTCACCAAAAAATGAAAGGACGGGTATCGGAGACATGGGTTTTTGGCAGGGAGAAGGCATTTGGGATTAAGACACATGAATAGAATCAGGGTGGTAAATTTTGACTAATATCTGGGGACGGTCTTCAGCTATTATTTGGAACAGGTTCTCTTTCTTTCATGGGCAAGGGGAGTGGGGGAAGGATTCTTTGGAATTCTCCTTGCCCTGATTGCTTTCTATCTTTGGTGGTTTCAACTCATTTGCATGATTGGCCCTGAGAACAATTCATCCTCCCTCTCTTACACATCTGATTTTCTAAAGGTCGCCTGGCAAGTCAAAGATGACACTGGGCACTTTCTCTTGGGTGTCCCTTGTAATAATCGCTCGTCCTCCCCAGAGCTTTGGGTGTCTGGCACATTTGTAATTGACAGAAGGATAACAATGTAACCTGGCTGGTTTCCAAGGCCACTTTCCAAAGACAACTGGATTGTGTGAGGGGGCTAAGCTATCCACATCCCCAGGATAAGAAAAATGAAAGAGAAAGAAAGGGGTTTTTCTAATTGGGTCGCTGTTTCTGTAATGTAAAGAAAAGATGCACATATAATAAACTTATGAAGCTGGATGAGCAAGCTGTGGACGGGGTGGGAATACGCACGCCGTGGAAATTCTCTCCAGCTACCTTTAGAAATATGCCACCTGCTTCTGCCTCGGACACTTTGTCCTTTCTCAACACTTTATCCTAAAATCTCTGCTTACAGAGAAAAGTGACTGAACTGAACCCTGGCTTCTCAGTGGTGCTTACCCAATGCTGATCTGGGTACAAGCACCTGACTCAAGAATAATGCATGGATTCCGGAGCACTCCAGTGCTCCTATTCCACCTATGACTGGAGTGGAGGATAGAGGCCTCTCCCTTTAGAACATGGATTGAAGAGCAAAGATGATATTTCTTTAGCACCAGAGGTCAGCCAGGCAATTATTTTATTTATTTATTTTTTTAGCAGACCCAGGACACATCAAGACTGTCTTTGTATATCCTTTAACAGCCTTACATTGGTCTGCAAGAATAACACATGGAAGTCGGGCGTGGTGGTGCATACCTGTAATCCCAGCGGGTTGGGAGGCTGAGGTAGGAGGATCTCAGGTTCAAAGCCAGCCTCAGCAAAAGCGAGGCTCTAAATAAAATACAAAATAGGGCTGAGGATGTGGCTCAGTGGTCAAGTGCCCCTGAGTTCAATCCCCAGTACCCCAAAATAAAAATAACAAAACCACATGAAAGTTTTGTGTATATGTATAGTATATGTATTATTATAATACCAAGTATTTTTGTTATTGTTTTATAAAAATGCAAGGTGCTTTGATAATGATGAACAAATATGTCTTGAGTTTCTGAAACAGCAGATAATTAAGTAGTATAAATCTTTAAAAAATTGGCCTTTAAATTGCCGCTAATTAGGTAAGTACATTAATTTGATTAATTATGGTTCTTTGAAATTTGATTAATGAAAGAACACTGTCTTTGCAACTTAGCAAAGCACTTTTGTGTTTTAACTGTTGTCCTAACTATGCTCGATGAGTTCAATGGTCCCAAGTCTCCATCCCTCCTGGGATGCCGGCTGGTATATCTCTTCTTTGCCGTGTGACTTTGAAGTGACTACGATCTGGGCCATGTCATTTACTTTGACTGATGGAATGGGGCCAGAGGGACTATATACCTAAGTGTTTAATGTTTCTCTTGCTCTTCTCCTTCAGCTACCAGCACCACGAGAAGGGCATTTCTCAGGCAAGCTGGCGGGTTCCAGGAAGTGGCTTAGAGAAGCATGAAACACAAGTGTCACACAGAGTCAGGGCAGCGAAACCCAGAGCCCCTAGCTGCCCTGCAAATGGATGGATTGCAATAATACATAAGCACTGTTTTTCAGCCCCCAGATTTGGGGATGCTCTGCTCTGTGGCAATAGGTAAGTGATTCAGTGCTGGTAATTCAGTACTAGTAAGTACTAGTGACTCACTGTTAATAGCAAGGCTAGTTTATTGCTTTATTCATGGTTTACTGAAGATTGTACAGCTATCCTGGACGGACCAAGTGCTTGATCCAAATTACATGCAAATCAGCATTCCATCCGACTTTAAACCCATCTCTAGGTTTCCAACCCCTGTTTTGCTTTAACTCCAGGGAGCTCATCTAGAAACCCTGTGTGGGATTCTAAAAGTGTATTAGACCTCACACGGGAAATCTGTGCTGTGATCGAGCCCCTCCTGCTGCCTCAGTTACCTTGCTCATGGGTGAAAGCTGCTGTGGGATCAGCACTGTATGAAGAAAGCTCCGCCACTGTCTGATTCCCTGGGTCTCGGGAATACGCACACGTCTTGCTCACAGACTAATACACAAGATTTGGCTGCAACCCTCAATTTTGAAAATAGACGCAAGAAGGGCAATGAAGGGTTCAAGCATTGCTGCTTTTACCCCAATTCCACAGATCTTGGAGCTGAGATCAAGAGCTGTTAGACCTGAATGGATAGATACCTCCTATTTAGTACACCTCTCTTCACAGCCTGGGGCTCAGAACATTCCACACAGCTGGAAACATTAATTAAGTCTGCCCTTGTCAGAAATTCCTCAGTACCATGTAGGAAGTTTTATGAGTCACAACTAAAAAAAATACAGAGTTAGGGCAAATGGAGGCCACCTCATTTCATATGTTGGAAGGAAGAATTTTGCCAAAAGAGTGCAAGAAAAGCGTCAGAATTCAACTTCTACTCCGATATCCTTTACGTTTGGCAAGGGAGATATTTGATTTTTATTGATGGCATTTTATTTTTTGCTTTTCTTTGGGTATTTGTGTAGGAGACTGTGCTACTATTTCTTGTTAAAATCTTTGGGGACACATCAAGAGCCTGAGACCAATAGAGTTCCTCTGCCATTTTGTAATATATTTTGCAGATTCAGCTGAGAAAGTCCCCGTGGCAGGCTTTCAATAATTGGGCTTCCAGAGTTGCAAGCCCGCTGACAGGTATATTCATGCACATAAATTTGACAATAGCAGAGTCATTGTTCTCCTGCTTTAACCACCGCCTGCACACTGAGGACTCCGGACTTCTTAAGTCCAGCAGACACCTCCTCCCTAGGTTTCAGACTTCAATGCTTAACTGCCTTTGGAATACCTGCCTGTGATTGTCCCAAGGCACCTTGGAATTAGCATAGGTAAATCTAGCAGGATCACTGTCTCCTTGCACATTCCCTGCTTAGATTCTGTCTCAGTTAATCGCCTAAACCACCTTTCCAACTTTATTTGGGGGGGGGGGTCGTCTCACTGAGTTGCTCAATGCCTCTCTTTTGCTGAGGCTGGCTTTGAACTCACGATTCTCCTGCCTCAGCCTCCCAAGCCGCAGGGATTACAGGCATGCACCACCGTGCAGGCCAACTCATTTTAGGTCTCTCTATTTCACTTTCTGCTGGTAACCCACCCTGACAGTCCTACCCCACAAGTATTTCTGGTATCTGTCTCCTCCTTCGTCATCCCTGGTTTCTCAAGATGTCTCTACTGAAGTGTCACAGCTCCAGGAGCCTTCCCCACAAATCTTGCTTTAAGGGAAAGCTACACAGATTGCTGTCCCCATCGATAGCTTCCAGTCGTCTGCTTACTAAGACTCAGGCTTCCTAGGCTACGCTTGCAGGGCCTGAGTAAGGTGGTCGCCACCTCTCTCGACAAAGGCCACTCTGGAGACTGATTGTCCAGGATCCCATTCTGGCTTCAGGCCTCACTAGTTATACAACCTTGAAGAGGCTTCTCCCCAATTCTGTGCCTCCGTTTCCTGTTCTGAAAAACGGAATCACAGGATACTGCTTATCTCAAAAGGCCGTGATGAGCACGGAAGGAGTTAATATGATAAATAACTTGGGGTGCTTCCTAGTACACTGCAAACACTGTACCTGTGTCTCAGACCCCCCCCCCACACCTGTCTGCTTCAGACCTTCCTGTCTCCCTGTTCTTGCCCACATGCTCTATGTTGCTCTCTAGGTGAGCACCTTTCCTTAAACGGCTTCCTCTTGTCAAACTAAAATGAGGACTGGAGAAATCAACTCTCCAAAGCAAAGAGTTTGTCTGGGAATATCAGAGGGTTACAATGTGGGGCATGCAAGTCACCCGTGTAGCTCAGGCTCATCCCAGAGGACCTGGAGCAAGGAGGAAACATTAAAAGACGAAAGAGAAGCCTCTGGAAGCTGTTATGGAACAGACCACTGATGACCGAGGCTTGCTGCAGGATGGACAGTAGCTCCCTCGTGGAGACAGCCCTGGATGGCCAACTGTCCTTGTGCCCCTGGCTTACCTGGAACCCTGTGGGTCTGAGGAACTGCTTGTATAGTTCCTACCAGAGGCCATTCCATTTGTCAGGGTGCGATATTCATTCAGACAAATTTGACATTTGAATACTGGTGACATTCAGATCTTGTTTATGACAAGATTCTTCTTCTTTGCCTGGGTATCCCTGTCCATCCTTCACTGAAGCGCTGGGGGAATGGAGTCAATCTCTCCTGCCTTCATACATTCACTAAAACTGTAATTCACCTGTCCACTCTGACTCATGGTGTGTGAGGTTCCTGGAAAAGTGACCACAAACAATATGGTGCCCTGGCGTCAAGACACTTGTGGGAGGACGTTGTGGAGGGATGGAAAACATGAAGGAGCCAATTAAACTTAATTAAAGGAGGATGTGTGGTGGTGAAGGAAAGGCTAGCGAGACCAGAACCATCGATAGGTGTGGGTGGGGAGGTCCTAACTCAGGTTGAAGGAGGCATTTGGGGGAACTCTTCATCCAGGAAATTCTCCCTGAAGCCCAGAGAAGGTGTCCCTCCTCTGTGTTCTCAGGGCATCTGAGTCTTAGTCATCTTGTTCTGCAAGAAGATTACATGAAGAATGTGGTTTGAACAGCTCATATTTGTTTCTCACAGATTGTGGAAGCTAGAGATCCAAGATCAAGGTCATGGCTGATTTTGTTGCTAGTGATAGCTACTTTCCAGATCGCGGATGGTGATATTCTCACTGTGTCCACACATGGAAAACAGAGTGCGCGGCTCTCTCTCTTTCTCTCCCTTACAAAGCTACCAGTCTCATCATGAGGGTCCCATTCCCATGAACTCTTATAACCCTAATGGTCCTCTAAAGATGGCCCTAGGTCCAAGTACCATCACATTGGGCCATCAACCTAATTACCCCCTTAATGGCCTTGAATCCAACTACAGGAACTTTGGAGGTGGCACAACCTAGTACATAGCACCTGACTAGCTTCTGCCCCAAATCCTCAACTTAAGTTTTTGAAAATATCTATTTCTTTTTCCAGTTTCCCTTTTGACCTACCTTGCCTTGAGGGTAGGCACCATCTCTTTTAACTCTGCAGCTGCAAGTCAGATACACCTGCAGAAACACAGATGGTGTCCAGCCAATATTTGTTGAACCACACTGCACGTTCAAGAGCTCAGTCCGTGGGATTCTGTGGTTGGCCAAATCTTGCTTTACCTGAAGCTAAATTACATGATATTTGTGTACGCTTTAGAACAGCCAGCTTACATAATAATGCAACTGCCCTACCAACGTATTATATTCCTCAAAAAGATTTTAAAT
This sequence comes from Callospermophilus lateralis, assembly GCF_048772815.1. Taxonomy (NCBI): domain Eukaryota; kingdom Metazoa; phylum Chordata; class Mammalia; order Rodentia; family Sciuridae; genus Callospermophilus; species Callospermophilus lateralis. The sequence goes on from NC_135324.1 coordinate 14,932,540, forward strand.
AAATCATTTCACCCTCTGGAACCTCAGGTTGGTTTTTAATCTATTAGAGTCAGGATTTTTAAGCAAATGAATGACCAAATTCCTTTCACCTCTCTCATGTGTGAATTTACCTCCTGACCACCCTCCCTAGGGCTCTTTTGATGGACATTCATTCTCCCCTTGGCCACCTTTCTGGTCCCCTCCCTTCCTCAGTCTCCTTTGCTATTTTTCCATGGGCACCTCCACCTTCAGTAATGGTAAGAGTTTGATTACCTCTTGCATCTCTAGTCATTTAGCTCCCCAAGACTGTGCCTGCAAACCAGGACCAGAGGCCAAATCCTCCCCCACTGCCTATTTTTGTAGAGAGAATTGTATTAGGATACAGCCAAACCTACTCATTTACTTTTTTCCCCCACGTTCCTTCCAAAGGACATTGCCAGGGTTGTCCATGCTGCTTTCAAACCATGGAGACAATATGGTCTGCAAGACCTAAAATATCTGACACTTTTCAGAATAAGTGTCTTCAATCCCAGCCCTAGGAGATTGCATCCTGCCCGTGGCTTTAAATATCATCCAGTGAATGATTCCTAAGTTTATATTATCAAGATGTTCCTCTCCTGAGTTCCCTCTGGATCTCCACACCTGTCCAATCCCTGTTGCCTCTTGGTATCTGTGCCATCTTGGAATAGTGTAGTGGTTAAGGTGACTCTAGAGGCAGGTGCCCAAGTCTGAGTCCTGCCTTTGCCGAGTGCTAACAGAGTGGTCTCAGTAGTCGCTGATCTCCCTGTGACTCGCGTTCCTCGTTGGCACCATGCGGGTGGTGATGATGACAGTAGGGTTTCATAAGGTTGCCAAGAAGACTGTATGTGTTAATACGTCCATAGCACAAATATTAGGAGTGATCACTGAATTTCTTTCCCTTGTACCTCACATACAATTTATCACCAAGTTCTCTCATGTCTATCTTTAAAATATTTATTATTGAGCTTGGCGTGGTGGCACATGCCTGTCATTCCGGTGATTCAGGAGGCTGAGGCAGGAGGATTGCACGTTTGAAGCCAGCCTCAGCAATTTTGTGAGACTGTCTTTAAAAAAAAAGTGTCGGGGGATATAGTCCAATTGTATAGACTGCTGGGTTCAATCCATAGTAGCAATTTTTTTTTAAAAAATAGAAAAACAATTATTGAGCATCTCCAGTGCTGCACTGTTAATATCCTGCACCAAGCTACCATGACTTATCACCTAAACCACTGGCTCTCCCAGTTGCTATCTCTGCCTCACTGTTACACAAAACCTTCTTCCTCTGTGATTAGCCAGCAGTTAAATAACCTTTAAAATACACACAATGTCACAACCACACGGTGTCTTTTCCAGTTTGCTCTATTCAAACTCTACTTTTCATTACCCTCTCTTTGCACAGCCCACTTTTGGGTCTGTAACATCTGTCACTAATTGCATTAATTATTGATGGAATCTACACTTGTCTCTCTCTTTCTCTCTCCAGTATCCTGTGATTTCATTTTTTTTTTCTGCTCAAAGCTTGAGACGAACTGGGATGCCAGTCATTTTAAGCCTTGCATCTCCGCATCATTCCAATTTTTATCATGCTGATCCTTTCACGTCATTTCTGGAACCTTCTTTATCTCTTCGTCGTTGCTTGAGAGCGTCTTCTCAGTCTACCAGGAGCTGTTGAAGCTTGATCTGCTTTGTTAGATCTTCCCTCCATACCTCTTAAATTCTTAAATACTACTTCCTGGTTACTTAGAAATCTGAAACGAAGTACTCGGTGGTTCACCTTCTTGCGGAGAAATGAATGGTCACATAAAACAGGCCAGGCCAGCGAGCTGACCCTAGGCCTAGATTTCTCTCCAAATCCAAAGGCTGAAACAAACTTTGTAGACAACAAAGTTATTTGAAAAGGGATCCCAGAGATAAGGAGTGTCTTCTTTAGCTGGGTGGAGTGGTGCACAGTGTAATCCAGCATCTCAGGAAGCTGAGGCAGGAGGACTACAAGTTGGAAGCCAGCCTCAGCACTTTAGTGAGACCCTAAGTAATTTAGTGAAGCCCTGTTTGAAAATAAAAGACAAAAAGGGCTGGGGGTATGGTTCAGTGGTTCAATCTCCAGTACAAAAAAAAAAAAAAAAAAAAAAAGAAAAGGAATAAGTTCTTATTAAATCTTTCCTATTCTAAGTGAAACTATATTTACCTTTGACTAGGAAAACTTCTTATCATCAAAAACCCCCTCCTGATCATGTATTGGTATTCTATAGTGTCTAACTCAGTGACATCATAGAAACTCAGTAAATATTTCAGTGTTAGAATCATCTATGGGGAGATTTGCAAGGGCAGGTAGGATGATTCCATCAATATTAATAATCTCTCCCTTTACAAAAAAAAAATCAGATCACTACAGTACTAATGTATGTACATCCTTTCAAACCTCCACTGGTATGTAGATTTCAAAGCGCCATACTGCAATGAGAAAGTTTGAATGTTTATACAACACGACAGAAAAGAATCAACAGCCGTCTCCCAGCTGTGCTGACAGTCGCTTTCCCCGAAAAGATAATTTTGACCCCCGCAGACAAAATATTAAACTTTAATCACTGCCGTACCTACCCCGAATATTTTCTTGTCTTGTTTTCTCCATCTGTTTATTATTGTATGCACTACATTTTGCTGAATTGGGGATTCCAAAATGACAAAAAGAACATCTTTATTTCCGTGGTCGAAGAATTCTTTGAAAAAATGTTTTGCAGCTCAAAATGAGAGAGTCCACGTTGCAAAAAAGTTCCTCCTTGGCCCAGTGAAGCCTCTTTTAGCAGGATTCTAATTCTCCCGGTATCTCACCTTGCAATTTCTGAACCATGTGGGGAATCACAGTGAATATAAACCTCCTCAGGGCTCAGATCTAAGGACAGAAAATTCTGGGATTCTGATGCATCCATGAGAAACCACTGTGGGGAGCTACCATGGCAACATTACCCTTTAGAAGCAGACCTCAACTCCGAGGTTCACATTTTAACAGGCGATTCTTTTACCCTGAACTCCTAGGTTTATATGTTAACAAGAGAGCTGTTTTTCCTTCCATCTCACAAGTGACACCTTTCATTTTGAAAAGTACCTAAAGTAATTATGCAAAACTAAGAACAGAACCGCCTGATGATTTGAACTCTCAAAGGCGGTCACACTTCATGGGTTGGTGTATCTACTTACACCAGGGTTCCTCTGCGTGCAGACCATATAGAGTTTTTATCTTGTAATATCAAAATGGGGTCCAATAGAATCTCATTGTATCAAGTGTTTAGTATACAACTTTTTAAGCATAGACATTCATTGGGAATATTTTCCATCCTGTGACATATTTCTGGCAACATAATTATAATTTCCTCAGAGGGTGTTTTTGTATAGCTGTGCCAGAAATAATGTATCTGTTGAAAACTGATTGCCTCAATGTTACTTGTCCTGGTGTGCAGAGTGGGTGTGCTGGGCTCTTATTTTTTTTTCCTAGCATTATTTTTTTAAGGATACTCCTTATCCCCTTGGTGCTAGAGAGAAATAAGTCACAGTACCCCATACTTTCTACTATGCAGCTTTGGCTTAGCTAATATCTCATCTCTTCCAAAAAGAGATTGGTCTAAAGAAGGTAGACAACAAAGAGAATCAGAATGTTCCTTAGGATTGATAAGGAGATGTTGAGGGCAGGCAGCAGAGAGAACTCTAGTTTTTCCTTAGTGTTATGTTGGTAAATTGTTTTAATCTGAGCCAGGAGATCCCATAAGCTTTCTTCCAACATTTTTTAAGAGAAACCTTATAGTTTGGGACTATAAGACAACATCAGAGACAGGCCGAGAAGTTAAAAAGAGAGCAAGAGTGTTAATTTTCTGGATCAAGTTGTGCCTGAAGCTGTCCTCCTCAAATTTTGCAGTTATATCAGACAATATATGCTTTAACTTTTATTATTTTTGCTTAAATTAGTTTGGCCAGGATTTCTGATAGTAGTTAAGTAAGAATTCTAGTACAAGAGTCGGATACATTTTCGATGAACAAAAGATGCTGCCTTCATCTCATTTTCTTCAGCGTAATTAGTTAAATGCACAATTGTTAGCCCCATATTTTTAACATGATCATGATGTCCTGAAAGAAACCTGGCCAATACTTGGTGCATGAGTTACATCTCCTTGATATTGACTTTTCCAAATGGAATAGGTTTACTTCCTGCAGCCCATTATTTTAAGAAGTTATTTAGTTCCTTGACATGAGACCTGCACATGGCAAGGGCCAAACAGAAACGTGACAAGAAAGTGAACAAATGCTTGTATGTGCTGCTCGAGGAGCCCCAAGAGTCTCTTTTTAAAGACACGTTGGTTGATTCCCTCTGGTTAGGACCCAACACCGTATCAAACTCTGTGAAATATACACTGTTGTCTTTGGTCCTTCAAATTTATGTAACGGTAAAAGCCAAAAAAAAAAAAAAAATCATTGTGTTTATCACAATTTCCCAACATCAAATGTAAGTTGAACTTTAAAAACATGAAGTTTTGCTCCTTGGGAAACCCTGGAAGGTCCCACGGAGATGGACACGTGGATGATGGAATTGTTGAGGAGGTTTTTTGGGTTTGGATTCCATGATCGTTCAATGAGCATCAACTGAAGGAGGGAGAAGGATCTTGGGCCACTCTTTGGCCGACAGGATCATATTTAATGCCCTACTGATAGTGTTTCAGGCCCAGAAAGAGGGATCAAGGAGAAAGACGTCATGTTCCATTTGGGCACCTGCATCAAGGAGCAGAGCTTATTACCAGTTTCTTATCTCCATCACCCTTGGGTCTCTGCAGTTTCTCCAGGAGGTCTCTCTCTCTCTCTCTCTCTCTCTCTCTCTCTCTCTCTCTCTCTCTCTCTCTCTCTCTCCGGATTTACTAAGAAGCAAACAGAAAAACCTGCATGAAGTTTAATTCTAATCACCATGCGAAGGTCCTTTATTTTTTTAACATCAGAATGACAGGTGTCAATCAATCACAACCGGTAGTAAAGAGGCAGGTGTCAAAAACAAAGGTTAATCAAATGGCTAAAGCAACGTGGCTGGCAGGGCTCAGCAAGCTATTAAACTCAGTGCTGCTTCCTTTTGTCAGGGGCCTGTCGGCTACAACAACGTTTTCTTTCTTGCAGTGAGTTTTTTGGGGGGTTATTTCTTTCTTCATGAAGCTCTGAATTTCTCGGATGCTGGACTACCCGTTTGTTATAAGTGAGTCAAAGAGGTCATTGCTACAAGCAGCCCTGTGCAGGATGCCCTATGCATAGGTCCAGAGTATCCATGCTTGAAGGGAAATCCAACCCCGGGAGGCTCCCTCTAGCAGGGGCCAGGGGGGTCCCTGCCACCTCAGAGTGTAGTGGCACCTCCTCCTCCACCGAAAATCTTAATTAAGCTTCTCCAGGGACCCTCACCATAACTGTTCCTTAGACTACCAGCAAGAATTTTTGCAAAAAGAGTTAAATGTAGCTTCCTATTTCCTGTGGCTCTATCTTGCAATAACTGATTTGGCCCTGGGCCCAGAGGAGATGGGCACTCCAGATGCTGAGCACCCCCCTTCACTAGTCTTTCACCACATTTATGGGGCTATCTGGTTCATAAATTATCTAGTCTAAAATGATATACGATGGTGTGGGAGAGTTTTCAGGCGGGATGTGTGTTTACAGAAGCAGAGTGGCCTCTAGCCTTGGGGCTTGGAGCCTTACAGGGGCCTTTACACTTCCAAGGAAAGTGGTTAGATCCTAGGGAAAGTCCTTCAGGATCCAAAAGGTAAGAGTGAATGGTGCTAATTAGGTTCCTTGGAAACCAGCTGAGGGGTGGCAGAGTGGGGAACCCTCTCTTTCCCAAGCACTAATTTTCTAAACAGAGTGTGCTTGGTTTATTTTTGTATTCAGGCCTAGTTAACCCCTATAGTTAAAAAACAAAAACAAAAACAAAACTATTTTTATGTAGACTTCTACAAATTGTGAGCCTCTGAGCCCTGCTGCCTCTACACACTGGGTATAAAGTATAAGGATTTTTGGACTCGGGGTTCAGAGGGATGAATTGATTTGGGCGAAAGTCCCCCTTTGAACCAGCTGCAGCCCATACACCTGCTTCCTGCTATTTCCTGGGTGTCCAGCCTCATCTGTCCCCCATCAAGAGCAAGACGCTGCTTCAGCAGGATATCTTGCCTCCGATGGCACCACACAAGGGGAACCCCAGAATCCAGCTTCCCGTGGCAGGAGTCACCTCCTCTGCTCTTCCCGCTCAATACCAACAACCTCCAAACACCCTCTGCCTGACGTAGGTTGGCCACCACAAGATGGTGAGGACTTCTGCATCGCTGCCCGCCCTCTGCTCCAGATCCTTCTGTGGTTGCTATTTATGAGCCCTGTCTCTCCGTCCCCATCGCTAAAGTCCTTCCATTGGAGAAGGAAGTCAACCAGCAGCCAATCCACACTCAGCCTCCTTTTCTTCCTGCTCTGATAATAACTTTCTTCTCCCTGAGGCCATCTAAGAGCTGGTTCTTTTCTCTTCCGTCACTCATCACTCGTGCATCATGGCACCCGGTGACAGGGTAACTGTCCCACCTCTTGCTGCCACCCACAGACCATTCCTTCCTGCGGCCTCCACAGTCTCACTGTTCCACCCAACAACGGATTACACCACCTGCTTCCTCTGATTCCCGTCCACCTTCAGGTTATCCTGCATCATGCTCTATTTTTCCTCCTCCTATTTGCTCACTTTTTTTGGACATTACCAGTACGTGGAGTTCAGTGTTACAGTCCGAGTGCCTACTACAAACCCTCCTTCCTACCTCAGCCTCTGTTATGTTTTTCCCCCATCTTTATTCACAAATGTTGACCTTGATCCCTACTTTTCCTAGGAAATAGAAGCAATCGCAAGACAAATTCTATAAATAGCATCTACCTTATTTGCGACCTTCCTGCTCTTGGACCATGACCTCACCTTCTTACCTATTAGCAAGGATGGGCGATTCAAGTTTCTCGCCAAGGTGAAAACTTCTCCTTACTCACTAGATCCCTTTCTTCCTTCTCTCTTACTATATCACATTGCCCCAGCAATACTCCTCTCAGTGTTTCAAAAATATCTACCCTAAAGTAATTGTGTTCATCTTCCCATCCTTATTACCTAACCTCCCCTTTCTTTGATAGGACTGTCGACCTTCACATTTCCAGCTGTTGTGCCTCCTTGATGCGATTCCAGTGAGCTTTTTACTGTTGTCTTCACCAAAATTGGCCTCTTTGATGTTAAGGATGACCTTGACATCCCTAATTCTACGGAAGGTCGCTTCGCATTCCACGTATTATTGAACTGCAGCACTCAGTACCGTTGATCTCCTTCTCCTGGAAAACTGGATTTTGTTTCCAAGATAGCTAATTTTTCTCCTACTCTTCTAATAACTTATCCTCAGCCTCTTAGGCTGGAATGTCTGGATTTCCAGTCCTAAGTCCTCTCCTGCTTTCTATTTACAGTCACTGTTAGAGGACTCTAAGGGCTATCACTGTAAGTACCTCTCTCCACGCTGATGTCTCCAAAATTCCACTTTCCATTACAGACTCTTCCCTGAAACCCACATTCAAAGTTCAACTGTCTATTTGATATTCCTACCTAAATGCCTAAGATGCAACTCAAGCTTGAATGTAGCTAAAACTTAGATCATTATTTCTTCTTCTAACTCTTCCTCTCCCCTGATCAACCTTCTTATTCTACAGGATTTCTCTCTGGGTTAATATTTATTCCTTCAGTTTACACAGACAGTCATCAAATCCCTTCAATTCTAACTTCAAAATATATTCAAAATGCATCCAGTGTTCCTCTCTACTAAGGCCACAGTCCTGGACCCGGTTAGCATGCCTGGATTATTGCAATGTCACAGTCCCCACTTATCCTTAGGGATCCATTCAGAGGATGCCCCAAACCGTGGACAGTTCTGGCCTCTAGAGACACTGTGTTTTCCTATTTGCGCATAGCATTGATAAAGTTTAATTTATAAATCAGGTACAACAAGAGATCCACAATAATAACTAGCAATGAAATTGAGCAATTATGATAATACATTGTAATAAAGGCTACTTAAAACTTAGGAATTGTTTATTTATGGAATTTTCCACCTGCTATCTGCAGACCACAGTGGATAACTCATACCACAGACTGTGAAGGCATGAATGGGATGGGGGGGGGGTCTACTCTCATCTCATTGATCTCTCTGCTTCTGCTCTGCAGACCTATTTGCCATAGAATCTGGAATAATCTCCTTAAAAAGTAAGTCAGAGTTGGTGCAGTGGCATACTCCTGTAATCCCAGCGGCTCAGGAGGCTGAGGCAGAAGGATCACTAAAGCCAGCCTCAGCAGAAGTGAGACACTAAGCAACTCAGTGAGACCCTGTCTCTAAATAAAATACAAAATAGGGCTGGGGAGGTGGCTCAGTGGTCTAGTGCCCCTGAGTTTAATCCCTGCTACAAAAAAAAAAAAAAAAAAAAAAAAAAGGTTAGCCAGATCCGGCCAACCTTCTGCCTGTGCTCCTCCTAAGTTCTCAGCCTGGACTGCAGGATGGGTTCTGTCCCCCACTGTCTTTCTGATGGCACCTTCTCTTCCCCTGCAGCCCTTGCCCCAGAAGGTCAGCCTTTGATGCCGACACAGCTCAGCCCTTGGCCCTAGTTATCCCTCTTCCTGGAATGAGGTTTCCCAGACATCTGTCTGGCTGGCTCCCTCCATTCCTCCAGAAATCTGTCCCAAACTCCGTTCTCAGTAAGGCATTTCCTGATTAGCTTGTCTAAAATTTCTTCCAGCCTTTTTTGACTTAAGAAGTTATTATTTTTTATTAACCAATCCAATACAGTGCACATTTTATTTTTAGTTAATTGTCTTTCTCACTACTAGAATGTGCCCTTTAAGAGGATGGTGATAATTTTTTGTTGGATTGTTTGTTGATTTGTTTGGGTTTCTTGCTATTATTCCCTCTATTACTGCTTCCTTGACAGTCAGATCAGTGTTTGACACATACTATGAGATTTAAAAATGTTCATCAAGGAGCTGGGGTTGTGGCTCAGCAGCAGAGTGTGAGGCACTGGGTTCGATCCTCAGCACCACATAAAAATAAATAAACCAAAAAAAGGTCTTAAAATTCTCTTAAAAAAAAGTGTTCATCAAATGAATAATATCACCCACGAACCTCATAAGATAGTGCCAAACTACAGCTATTCCCCCATTTTCTCTGGGAGATATGTTTTGAGACCCCCCGAGTGAATGCCTGTCATTGGCCAGCACAGAATTCTATATATACTAATGTTCTTTTTTTCTAAGCATGAAGGCCTATGATAAAGTTTAATTTACAAATTAGTCATAGTAAGCAACTGATAACAATAATAAAAAAGAAAAATTATTGCAGTGTAATCTAAGGAAAGTTATATGCACATGAACTGTCTCCAAATACCATATTGTATTTTCCCCTTTTCATCCAAGAAAGCACTTCCCGACTTCTGCTGTAATATCACAACTGCTGGGGACATGCGTTTGCATTTTGGGGGCACTATGAAGTATTACAAAACACAAGTACCACAATGTGTGCACCATCCATCAGATGACTGAGATAACTTGACCATTACTAAGTGGCCGAGGAGCAGGCCCTGTACCCAGCATAGCTCTGCTGGCCCAGAAAAGATTCTCACCCCGGCAGGATGAAGAGGGATGATGGTGTGAGATTTCATCATACTACTTATAATAGCACACAACTTAAAAAATATGAATTATTTTCTTCTGGGGTTTTCCACTTAATACCTTGGGACCACAACAGATCTGTATAACCCAAACCAAGGTCAAAGAAACTCCAGATAAGGACATTGCTGTAGCTAACTTAAAGCTGTCTCACGTCTCTTTTTGGGTACATGTTCAATAACAGCTTGATAACTGTTAAGGACACACACACAAAAAATATATGGTAGCTGTCTGGACTTGAACCAGGGCTGTTTTATGCATAACTCAAAATCACCCTTGTTTCTACTTTTATTTTTTAAATTTTTGCCTTCTAGAAAATGAAGTAGTGAACAGGGTATCAATCAGGGGAGACTTGCTGGGAGAAGGGAGCTGTGGGTGTCGTGGATTTGTGATTTTCCTAGCTTAAAGCAACCCAGTCTATCTTATGTTGAGGTTCCTGATATAATTGTAACCACAGACTCAAACTCAAAATCACCATCTGACCCCCAGCAGCTTTCATTCCCATATCAAGCTGTTTATTGTCCACCAAAGAGATCTGACACGTTCCCCCATTGCTCATGGCCCCCTGGACATGGTCCTCATCCTGGTGGGATCTATGATAAAGTCAGAAGCATGGGGTCCTATGTTTGTAGAAGCTCTTTCATAGTTGAAAGATTCTCCATAAATTTTATTTCCTCAAAGAATCATTCATATGTGCATAAACAAGTCTCAATCCTATGAGCTTTTCCAAGTGAAAAATACGTCGGAACTTTCTCAAGTCAAAGTTCTTATTCATTTTTTGTTTCTGGCTCAATTGCTTAGCATCCCCATTATAGCTTGCTAAGGAGACAGCAGGGTTCTCAAATGGCTGCTGTGTGCACAATGTTTGTATAATAAATAGCATCGAGCGCTTCCAGTGTGCACTGAGTCATGGCACCTGAGGTTGTAAGAAACATTAAATCATTTACCTGACACTCCCCCACTGTTTTCTTTCTCTGATGTTCCCTCGTGAACATCTCCTGAAACACAGTACACACTGCCTCACGAAGAAATGCAAAAGGGGCCTGTTAGAGAGTTCTTCTGTGTTGAGTGGCAATCTCTGTCCCTTTCATAGGACATCGATTCCAGGGAGATGCGAGAGAAAAGACTTGGTTTCGAATGAGTTGACCTGGCTTTCCAACTTGGTTGAAGCACCGTGTGGCGTAGTTGCTTTTGGACTCTCCATGACCAGCTGACTTTGACTTTCACAGTCTGTGGCGTGAACTAAGAGGCGTTAGCTGCTTTAGCAACACACTTCACAGCTGAATGGCTCAAAGTTAGTTGAAGTTGAATTCTTACTACACAGTGGTGGTTAGCAAGTTGGGAGGGTGTTCTCCTGCACCGGGTCAGCTAGGGACCCAGGCTGATGGAGCCACTGTCATAGTTAACTTGGGTTTCCAAAGTTGTGCTACACCTCTTCATTCTTTCTAACCAGAGGGAGAAAAGCATATGGAAACATATTTGCAGGTGACTTTTTTTTTGTGTGTGTGTGTGTAATGTGTCTTACATGCAAGTGGCCCCCTATTCTTTCACGAATGTTCTTTTGACGAGGCCCCCTTCAAATAGCCACAGCTGACTGGGGCAAAGAGGAGCAGTTCCTGGTTGGCAGACCCTTCTCAGGGATGATACCAGGGAAAAGGGAAACACAAAATTTTGGTCTCTTTCCAGCTGTCCAACAGGACAAGAATTCCTCTCAAAGATGAGAACTATCCGTGTGTGTCAGTGTGATGTGCAATAATGGGGTTTCTGTTTTCTGTATTTTATATGCAAACAAATAAGCCCTTTTCGTCTGCTAAATACTCATCTTAAAATGCTCAATGTCATGCACCATGTGTCCTTTAAGTACTCTGTTCTCCTGGTTAAATAACTTCTGCTTAGTTTGCTATTCCCTGTTGGGCATCATTTCAAGCCACGGAATGGCTACATTTTCTTTTCAGAAGCTTCAACTGTGCTATATGCACCTGGTATGATACTCCAGGTATAGTATGAGCAGCCCAAGAAGAAAGTGGCCCTTTTTCCCCCAACTAGTTGGTGATTCTATGTCTCTTTTAATGCAGTTAATGATGAAGAGAGCTTTGCAGAAAATCTCATCCTAGCGTTGATTCATATTGACCTTGCGCTGAATAAAACCCTTAAGTATTACAGTTAAGTTGCTTTGCATTTCAAAGATGTTCTCCTCCCTTTTGTCTGACATATATCTGAATTTTACATCCATTAAGAAAACATCAAATGATCAAGAGAATTGGGGGCTTAGGCTTTTGTGGAAGCATGCAGTCCTACAGCCTGAATATCCTTACTGAATATCATTGTTACTGAACAGACCTTTTAATTTGTCTTAATTTTTAATTTTGCAAATGTTGTACTAATACAGTATCATTTTATAATAATTAAGGAAGACAGGCAAAGTAAATGCCCTCTATGGCTTTGGAAATCCTAATACGTCTTGGCTCCTGCTTATTATAAACACCTATGTAAAGATGTGTATAGTTTTATTTTATAAATATACTTTCTATATACTGAATGTATTTTCAAGTATGAATATGTTTTAATGTCCACATATATTGGTATACATAAATGCATGGGTTTTATTTTTAAATTAGGATTGCCTACTCTATGGCTTCAGATAGACCATTGAATGAACGTTGTGTTAAGAGGCATTTAAATTGGGTCTGGTTTTTGCTGTTATCATAGACAATACTCTAGTGGACCTCCTCAGTCTACCTCATTGAACACCTCTGTAACTTGCTTTTTTATATTTAAACGTGTATTCAATAACTGAGCTGCCTAATGGAATGGTTTTAATTTTAAGAGATATAGAAACACTTTTCTTTTTTCCCCTGAAAAGCGAATACCAATTTCCATTCCATTTCTCCAACAATGGTAGGAAATACCTGCTTTCTTGCAAACTTCACTGACATAAGTTTTGATGTCTCTCTTTAATGCAGTTAACGACTGAGATAGCCTTTCAGTCAACCTCAGCATGCCAATGAGTTTTACCATTAGCTTCTTAAAATTTCCTCCCCAATTTTGTAGAAGAAAGGCTTTCTTATAGTTTGGATTTGCATGTCTCTGAGAAGGAGTGCATTTGGTTTGTTCTTTCTTACTCTCAGCCGGACCCTGGGTCTGATAGGGGACAGACAGATATGAATAGTGGGTACATGAGGTTAAGGGAATAATTCTATAAACTGGCCAGCACAATTGTGCTCACCCCTGCATGCTCTCGCTTTTTTAAAAAAGCAAATTGACCTGCAGTCCTGCCTGGCTTATGGTGACACACTGTGTCACATTCCTCAGAAAACTACCTGTCATGTGCTGGAGAAATATAGGCCCCCCAAATGCCAATGACAAGGACACAGTTACCCAGACACTTTTGTGACCCTTCCACAGACCAGATCCCAGTATTGGGGAGATAAGGACAATTCTCCTTAACTATAAAATCTCTTAGAACCAGTTCTAATCACAACCGTTTAGCATAGTCCAGAGTAGCCTAGAGTGGTTATGGCTGTGGGGACTTGAAAGCCTAATGTCATCCTGCTGTCACTTAAAAGTCAAGAGGTGCACCTGGGCTAGACTCTGTACACTTCCCTAGGACACGCAATAAAGCTGGACGGCAGGAGAGGCACACAGTTCCGCTCCTCTCTGAGAGGACCCACTCTCTGCCTTGGGAGTGTCCCCTTTTCCCATTTTGCACCACTTCTGATAAACTCTTGCCTGTTACTCTGAGTGACGTGTCTGAGATCTTTCTGATGTCGTCCTTCAATTTCCCAGAAGACCCCAGCCCTGGAATACCTCTGTGTCTGCTCATGCCCTTCTGGGTCTCCCTTTTCACGGAGCTCCGGTCACTATGGGGGTATCTGGTCTCTGCCTTGTCCTCAGCACCTCTGCAGAGCCTAGCACCTTGCATCACACAGCAGATGCTCAAGTAAAAGGAATCTCCCCACTTCCACCCCCACCTCCCCTCGTATAAGGACCAGCAAGATCTGTTGGTCCCATGCTTGAAAGTAGCCACTTCATTGTGTTCATTCTGTATCTCTCTTCCCTAAGAATTTAACCTCCATACGAACAGGGGTGCTGTCTCTTCGGCTCATGCACTTATTCCCACCGAGCAGCATTTTTTAAACTTTTAGCAACATTTCTCCTCCCCTTTGACGGATTTCATTCCTTCTCTTATCCTAACTTAAGAGTGCAGAAGCTTTTGGATTCCAATTATGAAAGCATTGTAGGAAAAAAAAAGTTAATGGATTTTCTTGTGCCATCCAAAACCAAAAATAGTTCTCAATGTTCCTATGAGCCATGATGTCCTGGGAGGGCCACAGGTCCCTGTGGGGCACTCTGGAAGGCCCCATGATGCCTATGCAAAGGACATCTGAAGTGCGTGTGAATGTGATGGTGGGGACTTTGCCCATGAGAGCAAAGGAAGAGGTTTGAAAGGAGACCTTCCCGGATCATCCATGTGGGTGAGCACAGAGTTCCTGCAAGGAGGAGGCAGGAGCATCAGAGGCACAAAGGACAGGAGGCACAGAATGGAGGCTGGGACGGCTTTTGGAAAGAGCTGAGGGGTTGGAGGTGGACTCTAGGAGGTGGGCAGGCAAGGAAAGGGATTCCCTACTGGAACTTCCAGAAGGGTTAGGGTGGAACTCCTAGAGGTCAGAGAGGAGGGGCTGGAAGAGAAACCCAACAAGAGGGATGGCCAGTGGTTGCATGACCATTCATTTTCTCCAATGACCAACAGTTTGTGGTGCTTTGCTTTTCTTGCTTAAGAGAGTCGTGCCTGACCCAGATTTTTCTCATTATGGCTTCTATGTAAGCAGACACGGATGTCTTGTGCAAACTACTTCCTGGGAGAGTAGGCACACCAGCCAGTGGTCACCCTCAGACATGTCTAAACTGTGGTGACACACAGCACATGTGCCCTTCACCCCTCTCAGCTGTATTTTACCTTTCTTTTCATGCGTCCCATTTCACCAAGTGACCCACGTATGCTGTCCCATTAGATTCTCAGCCTGACTCTCAGAGGAAGGCAGGCAGGGAAGATAGCTTTAACTCTATTTGATAGACTCCAAAGGTGCATCTTATGCAAGCTCATGTAGCTGAGGAGCAGTCAAATTAAGATCTGAAAAAACTCTGAACTTAAGTGTTCTTTTTGGTCCACCCCATGTTCTTTAAAAGTATGATTCATTTACTTCCACATGAGAAATTATCAGGACAAGGAGCAACCAGATGATAAATTATGAGGGTTTGCTATTTATTATGCAAGGAAGCACAGCATTTTGCTGAGGGAACAGCAGGACTTCAATGGTTGCTCATTTCAATAAGGTAGTAACTCGATTTTTCTTTTTTTTTAAAAAAAAATCTTAAATAATGTAGTACTTTTTTTAGCATATATACAAGGGCAGTGCAATATTTTGGCAGTTTATAATACAGTTTCAAGTCCTACTCATGGCTACCTAAGGAACGGAACTGCAAACACTGGGTCTGTATTTTGCACAAAATCCAGAGCCAAGAATTCTCCAATGGATGCTAATAAAGTTTAATGAGCACAGCAACCAAATTATGCACCTAGATACTCCCATATGCACGGTGCCAACAGACAAAATGAAATTGACAATATTGTCATTTTTATTTATTAGCAATAGCTCTGGGGTAACAGGAAAATTCTGAAATAAGTCCAAAGTCTGCAAATTGAAGTTATTTCAGGGACCATCTCCCACCTATCATTTAATTTTTTTTTTCATTTCAAAGCATTTACAGAAAAGGCGTAGCATTTTTCATCTCTTTCCTAACTACATGTTAGAACCCTTTATTATATTTCATGAATGGTTCAGAGTCTCAAGGGAGTGAAGCGGTTTGAATGGGTGAAGGCAAAGATACCAAGCCATTTGCATTATGTTTGAGTCACATTACCAGCCTACTTGGTGAAGCCATGAGAAGGGCATTGCCCAGGCTGTAGGCGCTATTCAATGAGTGGAAATTCTAAAAATGTAGAAAATCATGTTTCCCACATTTATACAGACTTGCGTGACCTTGTTCTATTTCACATCAAATCCAAACCATCTTCTTTAATGATGTATATTTTAAACTGTAACAATTTTGCACATGACTTGTATCTTAAGGTCTTTCCCTTGCCATACACTTTCATGATTATTGCTACAATCCCTTTCTTCTTCCTAGCCATACTAAGAATTCTCCCCATTAACTTATAGATTCTTTTTTGGTGGTGGGGGACAGGTAACTGGGGTTTGAACTCAGGGGCACTGACCACTGAGCAACATCCTCAGCCCTATTTTGGATTTTATTTAGAGACAGGGTCTCACTGAGTTGCTTAATGCCTCGCTTTTGTTGAGGCTGGCTTTGAACTTGCAATTCTCCTGGCTCAGCCTCCTGAGCCACTGGGAAGACAGGCATATGCCACCACGCCCAGCCAACTCATAGATTCTTATTTCTGACTTTGTCTTATTGTTGGGTGATTTACAAAGAAGAGTGCTTACATCTCTGCATGCATAATTAGCTTTTCTGATTTTCATTCAATTTATTATTAATGCTACTAATAAAAACAGCAACAGCAGCAACCAAACATGTATTTAGAATGATTTTATGTAATAGAAATTGAGCCCAACTACCTGTAGGCATTATCTCATTTTATGTTTAAGGCAATCTTATGAGTTGGGTTTAATGATCTACTTTATCTCCCACAAAAGAAAATTCAGGCTTTTAAAAAGCTGCTCAATTGGCCCATGCTGACATAGCTTGAACCAATATTTGAACCCAGGTGATAGGACTAGATTCTGTACATTTGCATCGAACATGCTGCACTTAAAAGATCGAATCTTTAAATGGATCAGATAAGTTTAGATATCGGGATCATTTAATAGAAAAGACAAAATTTAACATCAAAATTCTCACTATTCCCTACCCTGAAGGGTTCAATGATGGCTCAGGATAAGGGGGTTCTTTTTCTTTGCAGCTCCATCAGTTATTTTCCTGAACAAAGATCATGCAAACCCAATGCATTTTCTAGCAAATGAAGACTTAAACCCAAGCTGTGCAATGATGGGGTTGTCTTTAGATGGGAAGAAAGAACAGCATTTAAGCAGTGGAATGTGGAGTTTCACGCCTGGGTATAATGAAGTCTGTGACCAAGCAAATCTACACTCCTCCCAGCACCTGAGAGTTCCATACATGAAGTCAAGGGGGCGTAGCTTCCACCTCAAACCCCTCAAAGCTTTGGGAGTCCCTGTTTCTCTCTGGGTCAATGGTGCTACTTGCTTTTTCATGGGGATCTTTATGGTAGAAACAGTGTATGTCTTTGTGTGTGTGTGTGTGTGTGTGTGTGTGTGTGTACCTGGGATTGAATTCAAGGGCACTCGACCACTGAGCCACATCCCCAGCCCTATTTTTTATTTAGAGACAGGGTCTCACTGAATTGCTCAATACCTCTCTGTTGCTGAGGCTGGCTTTGAACTTGTGATCCTCCTGCCTCAGCCTCCTGAGCCACTGGGATTCCAGGCATGTGCCACCATGCCAGGCTGAGACAGTGTATGTCTTATGTTTTTTACTCATGTAATAATCTAGAGTAGAAGTCCCCAGGGGCCATTTGACAACATCTGGAGATATTTTTGATTACTGGGAGTGGGGTGATGCTCCTGGCATCTACAGAATAGAAGATGCATCTACAGAATAGGAATGCAGCTACATACCCTATGTTGCATATGACAGTTCCCCATATGGAAGAATTATCCAGCTCCAAATGTCAATAGTGAAGCTACCGAGAAACCCTGAACTAGCTTGGAGTTTAATATCACTGCACGTTGCAAAGTGCTAATCTCACATTGCTACACCAAGTCAATGATTGATAACCCCTAAGGCCTCTCTTTTTCATGTTCTCTTTTTCTATTTGTAGGATGGTTCCAATAATGCTATGCAATTGGCTATGCCTATTGACAGTGCTAATGTGTAGCACTTGGTCATATCATTACCATTAAGAATAGAAATGCAGAAGTTGAATAAGTCTATTGCTGCCAATTTTATTTTTCTCCTAATAGTCAAAAGAGCTAGTTATAACTCTCTTTGCACCTGCTGTTTTCCTAACCCTGAATATATTTTCTTTTGAATTGTGAATTTGTGGTCAAAAACTACTGAGGCTTAAATATTCCACATTGCAAGATATCATGATGGTCTGGATCTTAATGACACCTCATTCTATCTGCACACAACAAAATGAGAATCCTGAGTATAAAGTATTGTTAAAATAACCAACACTTTTCAGAGTGTCTCTCCATTTTTAAATTGGCAGCTGAAGACCTGCTGTGGTTGTAGAACTATGTAAATGCCTCCAACATGAAATAAATTTCAAATAAGGCCTGCTTCTCATGGAACGCATACTAAGGAAATGGAGATAGCTCATCACCGCTAATAAAAATGAGCTTATGGAAGAGTGAGAAATAAATGTTTGGAACGTTGGCCAGGATGTGCAGAGTGGAAAAGCAGATTGAAAAGAAGCCATATTCAACCCGTTGGGCTAAACACGTTGCTTTGTGCTTTAAATTTGAATCAGAATCGGCACAACAAATATTTCAGAAGATTTCTGTAAAGGCTGATATTCTAAAATTAAAGTTGGTACCCTCCCCAACTCCACAGAAAGGCTCATCCCGTCAGTCCCCATCAGTCAGCCGGCTCCTCTTTGTTTTGTTATGAATGACTACAGTCAGGCTATTTAAAGCAACTGATGCATTCACTTGTCAGTTATAAATGTCTGCAGAGAGTCCTACAAATGAACCACAATTTGATTTAAATCTTTTTTTTCCTTCTTCTTCAGCAAAATGGCAGAATTTGAAAGATTCTAAAAAAGTGCATCTGTTATCACGACGAAAGCTAGAGAAGCAATAAAGAGAAAGATGGGAAAGCAAAGCCACCTGCA
The DNA here is from genome assembly GCF_048772815.1 of Callospermophilus lateralis. NCBI lineage: Eukaryota > Metazoa > Chordata > Mammalia > Rodentia > Sciuridae > Callospermophilus > Callospermophilus lateralis. The sequence goes on from NC_135324.1 coordinate 14,951,205, forward strand.
AATAGAATTTAAAGACCTTAAAGAAAGAATGAGGAGGACAAAGCCCTTCTGGTCAGTTTCTCCGCTAAGACGAAGATATGTAGGAGTTAAATCAGAAAGCAGCTCAGCCTCCATGATCATGCAACTATGAGATATTGATCTCAACATAGCCATCTTTAATAAAATAAAACCTTTCTTAAAAGTTGGCTACATCTTGTATCTTGTGGTAAGGCTATCATTAGTCTTCATTTTAATGCAGTTAGATGGAATGAAGGTGTTTTTGTCAATCTGTTTCCCTTACATTAGCATAGCCAGCAAAGGTTGAAGGCCTACTACGTGACAGACTCTGCCTGAAGCATAAGACATAGAAGTTAGCAAAGCATGGTGATATCAGTTTTCTGATGTAGCAAACTAATGGTCCCCAAATTTAACACTTAGATAAAATAAATATTCTGTATTCTACCCAGATTTCATGCATCAGGAATTCAGAGGCAGCCTGTTTGGGGGGTCTCTTATAACACCATAACCAGATTATCAACCAGGGCTGGAGCACCAGGAGATCTGACAGTGGCTAGAGGACCAGTTTCCCATGTGGTTCACTCACATGGTGCTGGTCATTGGTGGGAATCCTCAGTTCCTCCCTGTGGGGCACTCTCCATGGGCTGCTTCAATGTCCTCATGACAAGATTTCTGGCCTCACTCAGAGTGAGAAAATCAACAGGGAGGTCAGTAGTAGCCATAATTCCTATCATGGTGGAGCCTTGACTCTTGTATGTTGCAATTTCCATAAAATTCATTAGTTACACAGGGAAGTCCTAGAGGGCCTTGCAAGGTTGTAAACAGTATGAGGAGATGAGTCACTGGGCCATTTTGGAAGCTGGCTGCCATCATGGCCAAGAGTTAATTGTTGTTTACAAGGAGTAGGGTTTTAGGATGAATGGTAAAGGCCAAGTGCCTTCTTTTGTAGACCTTATATTCTGGTGGAGGAGACATATGAATAACTGATATAAATAATAGATTGTCAACTGGGTGGTGAGACTGGCATATATATGTGCCAAATTAATATATATATGTATATATATTATATTAATTATATACATATATATTTATATATATACATATTATTTTAATTATATACATATATATATTAATTTGGCACATATATAAATTTGGTCCTTAAGCAAGTTCTTTCTCGAGTCAAACTGAGAACTTTGTAAAACAGATACAGAAGAGAAAATGGATTGAAACCATTGAAGCTGTTTGGAGAAGTACTTCAGGCAATCAGAAATCATGGGTTAAAGCCTTTTAATGGACACTAGTATGGCTTGTTTGAAGCCCACAAAGGAAACCGTGTGGTTGGAGATCCATGTGAAAGAGAGATGTGGGATAAAAGAGAGTCATATGAGTGGACCCTAGAGAGCTCACTGATGGTCTCATAAAACCAAGAAGAATTCAACTCAGGTTGATGGGAGAGAATCAATTGGAAATCACTAGGTTCAGGATAGGTGAGTGTTATGGTTTGGACATGTGGTGTTCCCACAAAGCTCATGTGTGATATCATACAAGAATATAAAGAGGAAAAATGATTGGATCATGAGAACCACAATATCATGCAAGAATATAAAGAAGAAAGATGATTGGATTATGAGAGCTGAGACCTAATCAGTGGATTAATCCAATGATATGGACTAACTGGGTGGTAAGCTGTAGAGAGGTAGGGTGTGGCTGGAGGAGGCAGGTCACAGGGGTGGGCTTTTACACCTTTGGAGTTTATATTTGTTCGGTGAGCACAGCTCTCCCTGCTTCCAGGCTGCCATGTCCTGAGCTACCTTCCTCCATTATGCCCTTCCACCATGATGTTCTGCCTCAGCTTGGGTCTAGAGCAATGGACTTGGACATCTATGGACTGAACCTCTGAAACCATGAGTCAAAATCAATTTTCCTCCTCTACGTTGTTCTTGTCATGTCTTACTGTCACAGTGACAAAAAAAAAAGCTGACCAAAACAGAGAGAACACATTCACCAAGGTGAAGGGATCCAGGTGCTCTGATGGGTGTGCGTGTTTAGGTATGGATGTGGAAAGCCAGACTGGACAGCTTTCCTTAGGTACCATGGACAGAGGCCCCTGAGTGAGACCTAAACAAGGGTGACTAGGTCCCAAGGATAGCATTCTGATTCCTGGTGTTGCCTAGTGACTTTTGTTAAAATGTCAGGAGGAACTGGAAGGAAACCATATTTCTCTTTCTCTGGCTTCCTAGGGCAGTTGGAATTTTAAAGATAAGCTGCTGAATGATGTGAGTCTAATTACATCACCATGTCTGTTTGTCATTCTTTAGCTTACTAGCTACTGGGATGTCTCTCCTCCTCTCATCTACACTCTCTTTAAGATGTACCCATCGTCTGCACATTTTAAGCAATAAATACAATCCTGATCCAAAACATATGCTCAGGAAATAGTTGTTGAATGAATACATGAATGGCTGATTCAATTAAGGCACCTAAGAACAGAGCAGCCTTTCCAAAGAAGAATGGCGCATCATTATGCAGAAATGCAGACCACAATCATATGAAAGTCACATCCATTATTCCAATTTATAAAAAACATTTTAATTTATGATGCGATGTGCAATCTCTAGGGAACCAGTAAAGAAGTTGGATCCAAGAAGATTCCTAGGTATGAGATTTAGATATTAAAAATGACTTCTCCAGGAAGTAGCCAAGAGGTGCTCTGTCCTTGACAGCACAGGCTCCTTAAATCTTCTGCAAAAAGAATGTTTATCTGTGATGCAAAAGACTTGCATTAATTTCTTGCTTCTGGGAGTAGATTTTGCTGTGCTCTTTTATGGTTGGATGCCACGTTTGTGTTTCCCTCAGTGGAATTCATAATTACTAACCCACATATACACCTCCATTCATTTCAATCCCTTGGCTTGCTGTGGTTTTTACCTCTTTTCCCAAATGACAATTTTCTTGTTGGCATTTCTCCCTCTCTACCTTAAAATTTGATTTAAAAAAAATACACATAATAAGAATTCTTTGCAAAGCGTGTGCTCATGTCTTCAGAGGAAGGCTCTCCTGGAAACACTCATAACATCAAGGAAGATGAGACGCTGGCACATCAGATATATGAGTATCATTTATTTTAGATTTTAACCGTCTAAGCGATAAAGGTCATTGAAGGGTGCCTGGGAAGACAATTAAGGTCATTGGGATTTACTGGGGATTATTAGCTTTCCTGAAAATGGCACCAGACCTAATATGAAGCGAGGCCTGCAGAATGGCAAGAGCCATTTTTAATTATTAAAAGTAATTTCACATGTGGTTTAACAGTCATAATTGGAATTTTGAGTTATGCTTTCCTTGGTAACAACCCATTTCCTTTGTTTGGATAAACCTCAGGCATGGAGAGATGAAATATGATGTCCTTTAGTAGGTAATGCTTGAAGAAATTACACTGCACCAGCAGGCATTCGGCATTTCTGCAGCTGAAATGGAATTTCAGTAAAACGCAATAGCGATTAGGTCCCGCCATTAATACATCTCCCTGGCCAGCTTCTGGGGCTTCAGTCAACAGAGGCTACTAGCAAAAGGCCTTTGTGTGCTCCTCTGAGGACAACTCACCTGGGCCTGGTGATACATGGTCACCATCACCCAGTGGCTCCTGGGTCACAAGGTACTGTTCATGAGCTAACAGAAGCAGCGGTGTTTGGGCAACTCAAAGTCATTTTCAGGGAAAGAAGTAGTCTCATTCACTAAAAGCATACAGTCTCTCTACGGGATCCATTTCTACCTTCCCAACAAAATGATGGGAGGTGTTTTGCAGCCATCTGGAATGAGTCTCTGCTTCTTATGTGCTGGTGAAGCCCTACTCAGGTTCCAGGCCCATTTTAAATGCTTCTGACCTGGGAAGCTTTGTTGATGTACAATGGGCTCAGTGCTCTCCTCCTCCGGGTCCTTATGAACATTTACTTCATAGTGCCCATGATGTTGTTGATCTAGTGAGTAAACACTTGCTGAATGCCTACTACCAATTGGGGGCTAAAAAGCATGTCTGTTTATCCATGCATACATAGGCAATAGGTGCTAGCACTTCTCCCATTAAGTAGATGAGAAAAGCGAGGCATAAGGTGGCAATGTAATCAGCAGTTGACATTGAAGGTCCCATTGTTCTGATCACCAAACCTGAACTCTTCACCAGTACGCTCTGTCATCTTAGCATGGTATTGCATTGTGATAATTTTAAGTTATACTGCATTCATTATCTTGAACATACTGCATACACACAGTACTGTGAATACATGCTCATAGGCTATGCTGTTAGGATGTATGATATGTAACATGATGCAGCAGATGCGATGTTGGAGCTGGCTCATAACTCCTTACAATATCCAATCTTGTCCCTTCTCCACATCCAGGGACACCATATTGGTGACCAGGCAGCTGTGGCAGGATCCTATATTTACGCCATGAGACAGTTCTGGCTGTTTCTCCTGATGAGCTGGGTGATAAACATTTAGCAACCCTACCAATATCACTTTACAGTCACAGGTATAATGGTCCAGATTGCATCATTTGCTCCCCCCAGTGAAGGCATGATATTTTAATAATGTAGATTTTAGCATTTGCAGCCCAGTGCCTAGCACAAAGTGGGTACTTGGTAAATTATTATTGCATGAATGCGAATGAGTGAATACTTACGAGCATCTTTCACAGTTTTTGCAGTATTTACTTCCATTAGTCTAACAGTCTCAATGTTTGCAATATCACTACCATAGGTTGCCAGGAATCAAATGTATACAGCCTGAAGTGCAGTTCTTTGCTCCTCAGCTGAATTGCTTTGCAGGGAAGAAACACACTGCATATCAAGTACCTAACACTTATTTTTTTACCTGTAAGACCCAGGAGGATGCTGGCTGCACTAGGGATGAAACAAAGTCTACATCAGCTCAAAACAAATGATTGCAAACATGAAACGAACATGCAGATATTTAAGCTATTTATGAACACTCACCTTTATTTGACTTTGCTTTATTTCATATCTTTTGTTTTCTTTCTCCCCACCACCATCTCTTGCGCTCCGTGTTAACCTGGTTTTGAGATAATCATGCACTAAATCCTAGGTTCTTGTTATAAAAGAGAATTCTTTCCACTCCTCCCAGAGAATGATGATGATGATGATGATTTAGTCCAGAAACTTATTGTTTCTGTAGGAAATTTTTTCCAGAAACCATTTTTTCCCCCAGTATTCACCGGCTTTGAGGTCTAAAACACGGTCTTTGATGAAATAGGTAATCCTGAGCTTCAGTTTCTCTCTTCTGCAAAATAGATAAACAATGCACCTACTTCCAAGGAATCCATCTATGGACCAAAAGCACTGTGCACGGTGCTTGATCTATAATAAGCACTTAGTAGGTGAAATATTTTTCAGCTTCTAGCTCATTGCCCTTAAATTAATATAATTTGAATACACGGTTGGATGGGAAAAACAATAACAAAGGCAAAACCCAACAGAGCCCAAAGGTCTGAACACCCACCTACATGCTTCCAGAGCTGTCTAGCAGACACTTCTGTGATGGCAGGGATGCTCTCCATCTGCAGTGTACACTATGGTAGCCCTGAGCCACATGCGATATTCAGAGATATAAATTCAGTTCATTTAAATTTAATGCCCACATGTGTCTCGTGGCTACCATTTTAAAGTACAGTTCAATGATCAACTATAAGAAGCTGGATTATGTTGTAGATTTAGAATAAAAATTTCAGGAAGGATTGCCTGTTCTGGGAAGGACTAAGTACACCAATTTCTCCCCAAGAGGAAGCCCTTCTTTGGGGTCCTTGACTTTAGTCTCCTGTGATGCTGAGCTGCTTGTAGGATTTCATGCTTCTGAGAGCCAGCCCTAGGTTCTGCGACTGTAGCCATTCTTCAAAGTTCTCACCTGCCTCCTTGCATCTATTGAAGTGGCAAGGACATCTGACAGGCATTGGGGTCGCTGACCTGAGTAGGGTGGGAGGTGCACCGAGGTCATGGGTGGCTGGTTGTGGAGGCACAAGCTGTCTTCACTGTGCACATGTGGCTGCAGTTAAAGGTCAGGACAATTATACTGTGTGTTCTGCTGATAAAGTGACCCAGCAGCCCGCACCAGCTTCCCTAGCTGCTAAGTATTCTATGGCGGGCGTGGGGGGGTGATAATGGGGGAATACATAAATTTATCTTAGCACCCTGAGTGAAATAAGAAAAGATTCTCCATGCATTTAAAACAGATTGTGATTCAACCGCTGCTATTTGCAAACATTTAAAGTACTAAATCATAAAGCAGAGGACCCTTAGAAATCATTGAATCCCACACACTTACGGTACGATTTAAAAGGTTAAGAAGTGGCCAGACCAGCCCAGGGACGTAAAGATAGCAGCATCAACTTGGACTAAAACCCCCTCATTTGCTGCTTTTCAGCGCTTGGTCTATCACACCCCACAGAGGGTTGTAAATAGAAAGAAACAATTGGATCTATTTTGAAGGACTGTAGGAATGTCACTTGTTGGCTGAGAAACGGGTTCTATGTAAATGTACTATAATGTGATGCTTTGGAAAAGGGGCTGGTGTCATTTATGTATTTTTCCCTAATTTTGCTCCCATTCCTTTATCCCCAGGCGCTCATGGATTCTGATTTTTCTCAGAGGACATAACGCCCTCCTGGAGTAAATTAGGCAGGCTGGAAGGCGGCATTAACTCTTTCCACCCCCCAGGGAGCACATTTTGGAAATTCCTGCTTCAGAGCACTGATTTTCTTTCTCTGTGTGGACAATACACTGGGGAAAGGGACTCTCAGGGCACACGGGCGAGGTCAGGGACCACACTGTCGTGACTCTATTGTCAGTGAGCTGAGATGAAGCCTGCTACATGTAATCCAAAGGGTTAACGGAGGGGCAGGTGGCGGCTCTGGCTGTGTCTCAGGGTCAGAACTGGACTGGCTGCGATCTGTCATCTTTCAGACACGGGCGGGCGGGGTTGGCAGCCCCCGTATTTCGCAAACCATCAGACGCGTTTCCAGGAACCCTGCACCTTGGCAATTCCAAGCCTGAAATCACTCAATCCTCAGGACTCATTCTACTCCCACCATCTAATCTTCTGAGGGATTGAGCCGCCGAGGTGAGCTCAGAAATCTCTGCAGTCATCATTTCTCTGAGTTTTGCAATTTCCTTCTTGGAGGCAGACACAATTGCAGACTCTGAACCTGGCCTTTTGCTCCCAGACTGGGGACTCATGTACTTCATTTCCCTCTTATCCAAGAAGAATTGCTTCAAAATTATATGTGACTATAACACGATCCTCCCAACACACACAGCAGCTCTGTATACACTATATTTGCTTTTTTTTCTCTCTAGGAAAAAAAAAATGGATATATATATATATATATATATATATATATATATATATATATATACACACACACACACGCCAAAACTGAGATTCTACTGGAAAAAGATAATCCTCACAGGCTGCTGTCTCAATTCCTAGAACACTGTTTTTAGAAAATAATAGAAGAGTGTACAATCTCACTAGGGGAGCTACATGCACAGAAAGCCAACACTAAAGGAAGTAATTCCTTCATTATTAACCTTCTGGAATCTTCTCCACTCTCCCAGTAGCTGCAGGCTGACATGGAGGATTCTGTGAGGCCCAGGCAGCTGAACACTGAAGTTCATTAGGCATGCATCTCATTTTGGCAGGAAGCCATTCTCTCTTAGCAAAACCCAGTCACAGATAAACGGAGGGCAATCATCTCTGGCCTAATAAATGCAGGGCTGCAGAGACGGGGCTGCCAATCTCGTGGGACCAGGATAAAAGGGGCGGAGGGAGGCAGTAGGCTTTGCATTCTTAGGGTCCCCTAGCATACAGGAATACAGCCAAAGCAGGAAGAAGGCCTGCACCAGCTCTCAGAGGCGGGATCCAAACTGCCTGTAGAAACAGGAATAGGGCCTGAATTTGGCCTGAGGAGCGCCTCTGTCCTGGGGAGTTCAGTGCTTCCTAAAATCCCTGTCCCTTAAATCCCCGTGGCTTCCTTGGGGAAGGAAGGAGCATGCCCAGAGACTAAGACCCTGCCACACAGCATTAGGTCTGAGCATTAGGGTGAGGCGAAATCATCTTGGTGAGGTCCACGAGCAAATGACCATACAGGACTGAGGAACGCGTTTTTGCATCTCAGATGTGGCCCCTGAGAAAAAGCTCCAACAATGTGGCCGACACATTTCCAGAAAAAAAAAAAAAAAAAAAAAGACTGACACTGTTCACTATAGCCAGGGAGGATCACGAAGGACAGATACAAGAGGGTTGTCTGATGACCGGGGCATCCAGGGCTTTTATCAAGAGCACCCAGAAAGCCGGCTATTTGGGGTGGGCTCTGCTTATTTTTATATATGGGCGATTCATTCTGGAATCTTAAAAGGCAGGGCCAATAAAGCATGGCTTTGGTTCCAACCCAGGCAGCAGGCCACCCGTCGGGACCTTTGGCCTAGGCAATTAAACGTGACTGCTAATGGTTCAAACCTGTCCTTTATCCCACCCGAGTAGGCACAGCAAGGGTGGCTTCCCTTCAGTGTGTCAAACAGAACAGCAGTGACATCCCCCACTGCATGCCTGGGACACAGAGTAAATGCTACCATAGCAAAGGAACCCGGGCCCCAGAAGCCAGACAAAGGTACAGAGATGCTTTAGAGGAAGTAAGGACCATCCATGGGTAGAAAAAACAAAGGACCAACCACCTTCAAAAAAGTAATAACAAAATCTGTTCATAATGTCCTGATATGGAGTCTGATTGTCTGATATTTTGCCACTATCGTCACCAATCGATTCTCTCCACAAACCCTACCTCCGTCTCCACCCCATGACCCACACATGTCTGCCATCCCCAATAAGTCCCCGTAAATCCCGGCATATCTGTCTGTCAGAAAGCTATCTGGGTAGTCGCAACTTCGCATATATCCTAGACAGGCTGATCCTTGGGATTTTTTATAACCGTTGCGGGTGAGAGAGGGGGAAGCCTACCAATAAAACCCTTTCTGCGTTAAAGGGTGATAAAGCAACATCCAATCCCCAGGGTCCCCAGGGTCCTGCTTTATGTGGGTCATATATCTTAATAGGTTTGTTGAGCGATTCAGAAGACAAAGACAAGGCAGTTGGTCGGGGCCAATGGACAAAGTCCTTGTTCTGGAGTCACACGCCCGCAGCGTGTCACAAAAGCCCATTGGGTATACACGAGCCTTTCCTGAGCGTGACGATGGTCAGGCATCTCAGAAACTCCACTTCCGTCAAACATGGAAATATTCTATTTTCACAGAAGCATCATTGTGTTTATTTTATGGCCTGCATCTGTTCCCTATTTATTTTTTCCTCTTAGGGCTTTTAAAATGGCCACTTTGAGCCAGGTAAATGCTAGCCACATCCTGTGTGGCTGTGACACCCGGGCAGGAAGAAAGCTGCAGGTCCCCAGGACCTCATTCTTACATTGTTCGTGGTTCCATGGCAATAGTTTTTATTTATTTATTTTTCTTTCTTTCTTTTCACCAATTTAGAGGTGAGGAAGTGATAGCTGGTCCTGCATGTGCTAATCATTTATCTCAGCAATTTCGCATTATGCAAATCTAAGGCGAGCTGTGCTCTGAGGTGAGCCGGTGGGGTTCAGCGACAAAAAAAAAAAAAAAAAAAAAAAAAAAAAAATCATGACAGGGTAATTCGCAGGAGGAGAAAATGAGTCTTGCTCTTCAAGGTGCCTTCTGCTCTGGAATATGTTCAGGAAAATTAATCAGTCTCTAACATCGCCGTGTTACTCTCTCTCATTACAAATCAGAGTAAACAATTACTGCATTAAGCACTCTCTGAGAGGTTTCAGAGGCCACTGGTGCTTACGGCTGATTTTCATAAATGATCTTCAAGGAGCTTCCCTGGGGATGGGAGATCTGGGGAGGTCCCGGGGAGAGGTTAGCAAGGACTGCATCTCATTACCATGGTGATGAGATGCAACCTGCAGCCTGGCGGTGCAATCAGTCTGCATGAGGGTGGGCGGTGGTTTTCTGCTGTTGGAGGGAGTGTCAGGCCTAGCTGATGGCCGGCTCCCTGGGCACTCCCTGGGCACTTGGTGCTTCAGCCCTGCAAGCAGAACCCTAGCTCCAGCTTGTAGGAATCCTCTGCCTGAGTTAGTCTGCTTTACGTCATTGTCACAAAAATACATTTAGATGCAAATGACTTTTAAGGAGGAAATATTTATTTTGGCTCACTGTTGCAGAGGCTTCGGTCCATGGTGCTGTGGGGGGTCTGCAGCAACTCAGCCCATCTTGGCAGAGGTAGAAAGGGAGAGGAAAGCAGCTCACCTCCTAGTGGTCACGAAGCAAAGAGAGAGGAAGGGAACAAGGTCCCCAAACACCCTTAAAGTGATCTAGTTCCTCCAACGAGCCCCATCGCCACATGTCCACCACCTCCCAGGGGCACCAGGGGTTGGACACCACACCTTTAATTTGTGGCATATGGGGGACATTTAGGATTCAAACCATGGCAATGACTTGGGTGGGCGTGTTGAAGTAGGACAGCAAACCTCTGTTTTCATACATTGTTGGGGGGTCCTCCTGAGATTAAAGAACTGTGAGCAGTGCCTGCCCTGGAATGAGTACTCTGTGGGGATCCCTGACTGATTCACTTACTTATTTTGACAGTCTACTGTCCCCATTAATGGACACCATCAGTGAAACCAGGGACCATGTTTCTATCTTACCCAGGGATCCTCTCAAAGTGCCAGCTGCAGAACGGGAACTCCGTGGCCATTCTGACAAGCAGTGGGCCAAGGAATGGAGGTTGGGTCTTTTCTCTGGAAAGGGAAACAGTTTGCCAGTTCCACTTATAGAGACTTAGGCAAGAAACGAAGAGTAGGACGACTCAATTCTAGAAAATCCAGTACTCCCTTTGATTGTGTCAAGGGGTGGAATAGACCCAAGAGAAGACAACATCAAGGTATGGAGTGTATCTGCGAGCAGGGGGGAAAGAATAGAATTTTAATATGCATCGGTCCTGAGAAGTCACCCCACTACATGGGTGAGCATTCTTGTGTCACCTTCACAGAGTTCCATTTATTTTTGGAATGAAAGCTAAGTTCCCTGATTCTGTGAATGTCCATGAAGGCACAGGATAGAATGTCCCTAAGTGGGCACACCGATGCCCAACCACAGGTTTTGAGCTCCTAAACTGGCTCATCACAGGTCACCCACAAACAGTCTACGTGGATCCCAGCGACAGCCAGGACTGCTTTAGCTCAAGGTAGCTTAGCTGGAGTGTATAACTAAGGAGGCCAAGGGTAGTTCTGGAGCCAGTGAATGCTTTCCCACATCCCAGTGGGACATAGGGCAGATCAATAAGCAGCTCGAGTCGACATCGCTCCCAGAACTGCCAGCGAGTGATCAGGAAGTTCATTTTTCATGACTGAACTTTGTAATGACCTCTGCGTTTATTCATTTGCATGGTTTTCCAATCAATGGTATTTGCTGAGCATCCACCACACGTAGCCTTCTGGTCCTCACAGGAGAGAGACGTCCACAGTCAGCCAGGCCTTAGTGCTTTATCCAGGGACGTCAGTGGTCTGACCTCTGCTAATCATTCTAGCTCAACTGTGCACGTTCCCAGTGGCAGGATCCAGCTCTCCATCCTTAAAACTGGATCCGCAACCTGATTTAGGATGGGAAGTCTCAAAATGCCCTCCTGGCTTTACTGCAAAAGCACTGTCCATAACCAAACGTGTCCAGGCATTACTTCCTCAAAAGGGTTGGCTGACCACTGCTCTTTGCCTTCTGCACACAACGGGTGTGTTGTGAACAGACACCTGTGAAACACCTTGCTGTTGTCTACTCTGAGGATGACCATATTCCATCCCTGTGAGTATGACATCTTATGTGGCTAGAGTGTCCCCAGCCATGTGACCAAGTCACAAATCTCGAGATGGGGAAATTATCCTGAATTTCCAAATGTTCATCACAAGGATCCTCCAAAATCAAGAGGGAGGCCGGGGGTTCCTGAGCTAGGGAAGGGGTGGTGACAGAAATGGGTTGAGGTGATGACATGGCTGGCTTGGAAGATGGAGGGAGCCACTAGCGAGAACACAGGTGGCATCTAGTAATTGGAAAGCAGAATTTTTCGAAACTTTAATACACTGACAGCCATTGCAGACTTCTGTCCTCCAGTCAGATGAAGAAGATGTTCAGGCACTAGGCACTGGACAATTCATTCTTATTTTTTTTTTAATTTTTTAATTGTTGATAGATCTCTATTTATTTACTTATATGTGGTGCTGAGAATCGAACCCAGTGCCTCATTCATGCCAGGCAAGTGCCCTATCGCTGAGCCACAGCTCCGACAATCATTCTATTAGTAATAAGATATTAATACACACCCATATTATGTTATTGATTGTTTTGTTCCCATGTTTTTCTTTTTGCAGGGGACTGAACATGCAACAATAGTGACAAAAATTACTCAGCCTCTAGCAAGGAGTGCATATCTTAGCACACGCTAGGCCCTGTGCTAAGATATGCACTATTTAGCTGATGTCTGGTGCTGTTGTAGGACACATGATGCTGGACTCCTGAGGAATTATCAGGAAGCAGGTTTATTTAAGCTGCAGCAGTCCAGAGGGTTTAATGTTAAAAAAAACAACAAAAAAAAAAATCTCTGGACCCTTGGTCTGAAAATTCTTCTAGATTTATTCTCAGTGAGGTGGTTACATGCCAGGGGGTGGACACATACTTTGTGTCCCTTATTCTTAGGCTAGACAGAGGTTTTACAGGTTTTTACCATGGAAGACAGAGAGAGAATGTTTGGCACAGCAACATGCTGGATGGTAGACCTAGCTTTTAGGTGAAAGAGAAACCCAGCTTTTGCAAGCAAGAGGAAGCTCCCTGCAGAAATCCTGCTGACATTCTTTGTAAAAATCTTTCTGATAAGAAGAGAAGCTTATTTATGGCAAGGGTCTTTGGGGGGACTACTCCATTTCTCTTGGGGGCTACTCCAACATCAGATAAGAAAGCAGTGGGCACTGGGGGTTTAGTACTGGATGAGGGGTCCCAGACCCCTGGGCTATCAGCTCCAGTGTATGCAACGTCCTATGATTTGTGGGAATTTGTCTTTCCTCTCCCGAAGGTTCTCATCTGTAGAATAGGAATAATAATGAAGCCTACCTTATAAGGTGGTGGTGAGAACCAGTTGATTGATATTCAAAACTCAAAACTGATGCCCAGCACATAACAGATATTAGGTAGGAGCTGGTCTAAAGATATCATCCCCTCTTCTGAACTGTGATAAAATGGAACCCTGTAGGGCTCACTGCACTTACTCTATAGAGTAGAGATGGGAACCCAGTAAGTCCCATCTACTTAACTGTAATTTATAAGAGCCACACAGGTTTCCTACGTGGACATACAATGGATTCCTAATGCTCTCCGTCTAAAGGGGGAAGGAGACTTACAATATCAAAGAAAGCATGAAGAATGCCGGTTTCTGACTGTTTGAAGAGGTGATTGAAAAGGAAATGCATTCTGATGGAAATAAGAGAGACAATCAGAGGTATCATTTGGAAGGCAGGTAGACACATGGATCACATCAGCTAATGATGTACGGCCGTGCCAGGAAGGTTTTTTTTCTTTTTCTTTTCTTTTCTTTTTTTTTTTTTTTTTTTTTTTTGCTTTGGAGGCATTTGTACATATTAAAATAATCCTTCACCCTGGAAACTTGGGTGAGGGCAGAAATCAGAAGCACATTTCACAGATGTCACAGAGGGACAAGACCTTTCTCTGCTCAGCTTTTCTCTGTGCAGGGTTCTCAAACCTGACTGCATCAGATGGCTGGGTGCCCACACTCTCGGGTGGCAGGTTCAGTGGGGCTGGGGACAGGCTGGTCAGGAGGCGGTGCTTAGACACTCATCCATAGCAATGGTTTCCCCACCGTGGTTCCCTCCAAGATTATTTCCGAAAGACTCACAAAAGGAATTTAATTGTCTCAATCTAACGTTTCAGGGAATTGAAAGGGAAGTCCTGTCTGAGGACCGGTAGCAGCATGAAGCCCATTAAAAGTACAAGACCCTGAGGAGGCAAATCGGATTTATTCAGGAAAGCTTTTAAAGGACTTGCAACTGCAAGGAAGCGAATCCGAGGTGACGGCGTCCCACTCTCCGTGCTCAGCACAGAAGTCCCTCTGGATAGAGTACCTCCTGACTTAATCGACTCTCTTACGCTGGACACCCAACACCAGGCTCATCGATTTCCTCCTACTTGGGGATGAGATTTTAAGGATGTAATTGAGAAGTCCGAAAGAGATTTTCATGCGTTTTCTGTACTCATATCCTGGCCAAAAAGTCAAAGTGTTCCAGGACTGCACTTGAGGCACAGGAGGCTAATCCGTCAAAGAAGCCTCATGCCTAATGTGGATACAAACACACACTTGGGCACTCTCCAGCAGAATGGCTGGGGTTCTCAGCATGATCCTCCAACACCAGCCTCATGGGAGGGGATGAGGCAGGGGAGAGGCAGGAACGTGTTTGCAATCATTTCTTTCTTTTCATTCCCTTTTCAGATTTCTCATCTAGCCAGGAAATAACTTTGAGCTCACATTCACAAGGGAATGAATTAAGGACTTAAATTAAGATGATGAGATATTCAAACTCTTCGACTTAAGAAGATACAGCAAGAAATCGATTTCTCTGGCCCAAAATTGAGAACACCCATTGGGTCGGATGATGAAAGAGAATGAGTTTGGCACAGCAAAAAAAAAAAAAAAAAAAAAAAAAAAAAAAAATCCTTCACCCGTCTTTAAAATTATTACTTTCCAAATGCAGAAGAAAGAGCATGTTTCATGATGTGGGTTATGAAGACAGATAGGTACAGCCACGGGAATATCAATGATATCACAGGCTCTTAATTATGAAAAAAACTATATTGGGATATTCTAGGTTTGGCAATAAATTATTAAAAGACCAAAGGCCAAATGTTTTCTTTGATATGCGGATGTTAATTCAAAATGGGGGGGGCTAGGGAAGAATAGGGTTACCTTAGATTAGGGAGAGGGGAGTAGTAAGAGGGGATGGGGTTTGGGAATAGGAAGGATAGTAGAATTAAACAGACATTATTACCTTATGTAAATATGTGACTGCATGACCAATGCGATTCTCCAACATATACACTCAGAAAAATGAGAAATTATACTCCATCTATGTATGATATGTCAACGTGCATAAATGCATTCTACTGTCATATACAGCTAATTAAAAGATATTTTTAAAAGTTTTTAAAAAGTTAATAACAAAAAATCTCTTTTTTGAGAGGAAAATTCTGAATATTTAATTTTGGAAAAATAACTCATGATTTCTTCCCCAGCAAATTCTTAAGAGTAAAAGCAGTTGTAGTTCATTGCAAACCTTTGAGAACAAGATGAACAAGAATACCTCATGCATTTTGTTACAGTCTCAGGTGCTGAGGCAACAGGAAGAAGGGACCCACGTGTACAGGTGTAGTGACGTTGACTGGCATAACTTCTTTCTCGCTTTATATGAACAGAGATTAATTTATGACTCAGTAAAATTAAAAACCAGACTGATTCCTCTGAAATATGCTCTTGTCTGTACATCAGCCAGGTCTTTCCCACCATGATGACTCATCTTTTCCATCTCCGTGACAGTGTACCTAAGACCCTACTGTTCCTTGCCACTTTGGTCAAGGTAACTTTGCCTTATTAGTTAACTATTTTTCGGTGATGGATGAAAATTCACTGGATGGTGGGGTACTTACTGAGTGCATTTTCAGAGTAAAGCTTTGATTGTGTGGTAGTGAATTAAATCATTAAAAATATTTTAAAATAATTAAATAACATTTACTGGATAATCATTTTCTGCAAAGCAAAGAATGGTTCGGGTCTTAACAGTCATCTTAGCAATTATCTCTAATAAATTCCCTACCTGGATAATATTGAGTAGTGCTTCGGTAGAAAAGCCTTATGAATAGAAAGGTTTTTGTTTTGTTTTGTTTTAACATATTCTTTCCTATTCAATTTGGAGTCAGGACTGTTGGGATCCAGGCTTGAAAACCATATCTGAGATTGTCAAATGGACTTTAGAATGAGCTCTGAGAGGGGAGGCAGGTTGCAGGTTGAAGCAAAAGCAATTAGTTACCCATCATGGGGTTATTGATCTTCCCGTCCTTTCTGTTATCAAGACTTGAAAGGCAAGATTAAAGTGGCTACTTCAATACACCACAATATGGAGTAAATATTAATAACCTTTAGAACGCAGGGACTGCATTCTTCCAGGAGACACCGAGAATAACTAGCTTTGACCCCTGCGAAGGGGAGGTGATTGTCAACTTCAGGTGACACCTTTCAATGACGGATAATTTAGAAGAGATATCTGGAAAGGCTGAAATGCCACTTGGAATAACTGACGTGAATCAGAAATCAAAACAAATATCTCACCTCTGGCTGTCTGATTTTAAAAGGCCTTTTCACCTCCATTTTTCTATGGAGATTTGACAACAGAAGGCTTTTAATCAGAAGGGACCCTATCTGATTTCCACATTCTGTGCCTTGCACATTTGGGGACAGGGTTCTAACAGAGTCGGAGGCTCACAGGAATCACAAACAAGGGAAATGAAATGGCTTCACAAAGATCCTGGCCTGATTTTCCAAACTCTTGGGTTGCCTCCATCTCCAAGTTCAATATTTCTGAGGGCTTCTATTAATTAGCATTTATTCAGTCAATCATTCTACCACCATGGATGTCAAAGGTTGGCAGTCTGAGGCCCAGGCCTCTTTCAATAAATAAAGCTGTTTTGGAACCCAGCCTCACTTATTCCTGTATGATGGCTGAAGACCTGAAATATGAAGGTCTGCAAACCTAAAACATCTACTAGCTAGCTCTTGGCAAAAATATTGCCAAGTCCCGTTATATTATGGAAATTGCCCAAAAAATCTCCCAAAATTGTTAAGTAAGTGGGATATTTTGTAGCCATAGCTCGTAAGAGCTGTGCAATCTTTTAAAGTATCACTGAGAAAAACACCTTCAGAAAATATAGAATTCATCAGTGATGCCGAAGCTTTTCTTCAGCCCCAATAATGGCACTGCCATCTATTCATGCTTTGACAAAAATGAGAATTATTTTTTAATTTGTCTTTAAAAAAAGAAATACCAGGAATTGAACCCAGGGGCACTTTAGCAATGAGTCATATCCCCAGCCTTTTTTTTTTTTTTTCTTCTTTTGAAACAAGGTCTCACCAAGTTGCTTAATGCCTCACCAAGTTGCTGAGGCTGACCTCAAATTTCGGTCCTCCTGCCTCAGCCTTCCGAGATGCTGGGATTACGGGGATGCACCACTGTGGCCGGCAACTTGTCTCTTTTCCTTTCTGTGGACATGGACTTCATCAGCAAGTCTCTTCGTAGCTACTTTTGTTGCCTTCAATTTGTGTTCCTAATCCATCCCATCCCAGGCAAAGGAGCATCACTTCTCAGTGGAATGACAGCCTCTGCTGCCGTGTCTCTCCAACGTTCACACACTGAAACTCTAAGGTCAAGGTGACCGCCTTGGAGGTGTGGCCCTGGGGAGGTGATCAGATCATGAGTGTGGGGTCCTCCTGGGATCTGAGCCCTCCTGGAGAGAGACACAGAGTAATGACCACTCCTTCCATCTCTCTCTCTCTCTCTCTCTCTCTCTCTCTCTCTCTCTCTCTCTGCCATGTGATAACAGCAAAAAGACAGCTGTTTGCAAACCAGAAAGAGAGTCCTCCCCAGAGCACAATCAAGCAGGCACCTGATCCCAGGCTTCCAGCTTCCAGAATAGTGAGAAATAAATATTGTTGCTTAATCCACCCAACCTATGGTGGTGGTTACAGTAGCCTAGGCAACCGATAAAAACAAATTTCTTTATATTTCCTCTCCCCCTGTTCCCCACAATTCACTTCCCCACAGCCAATGGGATCTCTTTAAAAAACTCAGCTCTGATTACCCAACATATCCTGTGCTTAAATCTTCCTCCACCTTCCTATTTCACTTGAGAGTAAAACCCAGACTCGGCTTGGAGGATCTAAATGGTTTCCTCTGCCTCTTCCTCCTGGCCCGCTTGATCACTGGGCTGCAATCACTTTTTTTTTTCACCTTCTCTTCCTTAAAGAAATCACCAGGTTGGACTTGAACTCTCTACACAAGTGCTATATTCCTGGGGCTATTGCCTAGCTCCTCCTAGTCAGGTCTGAACTGCCCCCGGAACTCATGAAAATGTACCCTGGGCTGGGATTGTGGCTCAGAGCGCTTGCCTTGAAAGTATGAGCACTGGGTCCAATCCTCAGCACCACATAAAAATAAATAAATAAAATAAAGGTATTGTGTCCCTCTAAAATATTTTACAACTAAAAAAATATTTTTTTAAAAAAAATGTTCCCTGAATTCCTAACATCTCCTACTTCATCTTCAGGGTCAAGGATATCACCCGGCTAATTGCACCGGGGAATTACCATCATGGGAAGTGGTGTAACTTAGCCACATCTTATTTCTGCTCTTTCTTGCTATATGGAAGGTCTGTGCGTAGCTGGAGTTGGGTCTCTGCTATGTATGCACGCCCAGCCTTGCATGTTGTAGGGATTCATCTGTATTTTATTGAACAAAACTAGTTTTTAGGGACAGGAGAATCATGGTTTTAATGGAATAGAAAGATACCTGAAATATTTACTCACTTAATCTAAGAATTATAGACATAATGTAAAAGTCAAATGGGATACTGAGGTCCACAGGGGGATCAGAGAATGAGAAGTACCTGGGGACACATGGGTAGAAAGGATCTTTCGGAGGAAGAATAAGATTCTAAAGAAGTTGAAGGGGAAGAAACGGGGCAGATCTCGAGACGAGGACTGGTACTTGCAATCACAAGATAAAACAGGAAGAATTCCCGGAGATTAACCAGATAGGAAATTTGCAGGAATAACAGAAACTTTATTGACCATAAAATCAAAATTAATGAGGTGGGTGAAATCATGTCGCACAAGAAGAAGGATTATTTCAAATCAAATTACTTAAGGATGGCAGACTCCATACCGGAGTCAGAGGAAGACATGAGGAAATTTTCTGTCCCCAAAACCATATCGTAGGTGGCTGCAGATGACAGGCTAAGGTCCTTGCAGATGGAAAAAACGTAGGGACGGGCCACTTCCTCGCTGTCCTCTCTCTTCCCACTTCTTTCTTCTTTTCCTGCTCATTCTGCAGTTGCCTGAACAACTTCTCAAAGAGCACTTCATTTTTGAAGGGGACAGACTGCCTGATATCTGCTCCCCTTCTCTCTAATTTAGGGGCTCGCACTGTGACGCAGCAGGGCTAAGTCAATGATGAGTTCTCAGAACTTCTCAGGCGATGCCGATGCACCTTGCACCGTGAACAGCTCTCTTCCCTTCAACCTCTCTCACTGCCTTGCTCTGCCTTATATATTAACTTTCCCTGGATTTGCACAAGTCCTGCCATTCTTATTCTGGAAAGTTCTTTCCTTTGTCTCCCCTCTCCTCTTTACAACTGATTATTGTTTGGATGTGTGGTGTCCCCCAAAAGCTGATGTGTGAGACAATTCAAGAGAGCTCAGAGGTGAAATGATTGGGGTTTTGAGAGCCTTAAAGTCATTAGGGCATTAATCCCCTGGTAAGGATGAACTGGGTGATGACTGTAGGGAGGTGGTGTGGCTGGAGGAGGCGGGGCTGGGGCTGTGTCTTTGGGGTTTGTAGTTTGTCTCTGGTGAGTAGTGTTCACTCTGCTTCTTGACATCCATGAGCTGAGCTCTTGTCTTCTTCTACACCCTTCCACCATGATGTTCTGCCACACGTCAGGCCCAGAGCAATGGATCAACCATCAATGGATGGAACCTCTCAAACCATGAGCTCCAAATAAACTTTCTCCTCTCATTGTTGATGTCAGGTCTTTTGGTCTCAGTGACCAAAAACAGAAACTAAAACAAAACTAACAAAACTTACCTCTTTCTACTCAGATCCAACTTTACCATCATTTTTATATTTATTCTAATAATAGCATATAGAGCCCAAATATTTTCTGTGACCAAAATCATACCTAACAGTTCATGCCTGCAAACATGTTATTGTTTTCATCTTTGCAATTACTTAAACATCACCGTTCTCTTTTATAGAGGAAAACGCTGAAGCCCAGGGAGATTCTGTAACTTGCCCAAGATTCAACAGTTCTAAGTGTCAGAGTCCAGACTTTAATTCAGGTCTGTCTAATTCAGTCTGGGCTACATGACTGCACTGTAATGTGAAGTCAGCATGGGTCACTTTCTTCCTTGAATTCATGTGTAGTCATTTATTGTATGCCCTGTTCTATCATAATGTCAATGGGCTCCAGGAATCTGCTGTGATTGGTCCATACCAGTGTCATGTTCATCCTGGAATTCTGAATACTCCCATGCTTTACCTTCTGTATTGCGTTTCATGTGTCTTGCCAGAAAAATAGAATAGGTGCATATTATTTTTATAACAAAAAGCAAGAGGAATGATTGAAACACATATATTTTAGTTTCTAATCATTTAATTTCTCCATCTGCAAAATTGACTGTGAGCTTTCTTAAAAGCAGGAACAAGGTATTCATCTATCCATTGACTGTTTTTTCATTTCTCACAATTCTTCACACAAGGTGCTCCAAATGTTTGTTGGGTGCTAGGCAAAGTCCTGAACCGTAGGGAGAAAACAGATCTGGTCCCCAGCATGAGCGAGCTTCCAACCAGTGTTCATATCCTTGTTCAAATCCTCTCTGGTATGTGATAAGTAGCATCAACCTACAGTGATTGTTGGAGAGTCAAAAATTCATAGGATCCTAAGATAAGTATGGGCACAATGCTCAAGAGGCACAACACGGGACACGGAATAACTTCAGCTGTGACAGAAAACTTATTTTATGAAATTATCCAAATGGGGGTCAGTTAATTGAAGAAGTAGTTTAGGGAAGGAATTCATAAAATAAATTATGTAAATGTTACACGTATGTGTGTGTGTGTATGTGTGTGTGTGTGTTACTGGATGTCAAATCCACGGCCTTGTACATGCTAGGCAAATGCTTTCCCAATGAGCTGTATTCCCAGCTCTGAACCTTACAATTTTATTTTTCAATTGAAATTGACTGGAAACACCATAACTGCCTTTGGGTATAATACCAAGGACTTTTCTTGATGTGTGGGCCACCTAGTTGGTGTTTTCTGTCATCGACCTTACATAAGACACACCCATAGTGACCTATCTCTAATTTCCATTTTCAATTTTCATTACAAAGAATGAGAACTTAAAGATTTGGGGAATATATATATATATATATATATTTTTTTTTTTTCTTCTAAATATTTTCCTGTTGTATTGTCACGTTGTGGTTTAAAAACAATTTCTTTTTTTTTTTTTTTTTTTTTACGCAACTTTCCTTCATTGGGTCTTTCTAGAACATTGCAATTAGTTTCCATAGCAACATAACTCTATTTTCACACAGATGTTTATATCAGTTTACATTATATTAAATTAAATTATGTAATTATAATAACAAGTAAACAACTTAAACAGGTTTGGGAACAAATGGCAGAACAGACTCTTGATAAACACAGCTCAACTGTTGGGAGTAAAGTGTGTGAGACCCCACTTCTTCCTTGGTACCCACACGCAATGTGTAAGCGGACTAGTTCCCTGGGCTTTGGGAGCTAGCATGGCTCCTTGGGATCTGGAGTTTTTGCTTTAAAGCCAGGGTGTGTGTTTTGCGTTAGCTATTTCAACGCTGTGACTAAAAGACCCAACCAGGACAATGGTAGAGGAGGAAAAGTTTATTTGGGGGCTCATGGTTTGAGAGGTCTCCATCCATAGAAGGTCAGGTCCATTCTTCAGAGCTGGAGGTGAGGCTGAACATCATGGTGGGAGAGTGTGGCAGAGGAAAGCAGCTCACATGGTGATCAGGAAGCAGAGAGAGAGAGAGAGATCTCCACTTGCTGAATACAAATATATACTACAAGACCATGCCCCCAATTCCCACCTCCTCCAGCCACACCCCCACCTGTCTTTAGCTACCACACAGTTAATCCCTATCAGGGGATTAAATCACTGATTGGGGTAAGGCTCTCACAACCCAATCAGTTTTCCTCTTAACCTTCTTGCATTGTCTCACATCTAAACCATAACAGTGCATTGGGAATACCAGGCTGCTTGCTCTCTTTATCTGTGGGTGCCAGTGATTCTGCTTTCTGGAAGAGAAGCTGGACACTGGTAAATCTGAAAAATTCACCAAGTGGAGTTTTACCCAAGAGAATTTACAGCCAGTTCGTGAATGGACGCCACTAAAACCTCAGGTTGTCTTCCGGCCGCCATGTTCTTCCTTATCCCTGCCTGCCTCCTTGGGAAAAGGTAACTTTTGCCCAATGCTATAAGCAATCACTGTGCTTGTCCCCTCACAGGCCAGGCCAAAGTCCCTTCTAGCCCCACAATATGCAGAAGGGAGTAAGTTGTCCATTCTGTACTTGAGTGAGTTAAGATCAACTAATGTGCATCTATGCAGATGGTGGCCAATGGGACCAACCATTCTTCCTAAAGATGTCCCACCATCCCTCCACGGTGTAGTCTGACCCAATGGCCCCAGTGAGAAAAGTACAAAACCTGTCATCTCTCCACCTCTCCAACTAGTCTTAGATACCTTCAGAAAAAGAATTGCTGTCATTTGGACCAGGCTTGAGCTATGAGAGACACAAGGTAGCTTCCATGAAGGGTTTCTCCATCAAGGGATAAGTGTCCCGGGGGCCTGTCACACGTGCATTTCTGATGATCTGAGCACAAGAGAAAGATGTCGATGACTTCCCACGTGATGTTCCTTGTGGGTGTCCCTTTGAACATCGGGGCTGTGACTGACATCTCTAGTGGCAGGACTATTCTCGGAGGGAAATTAGTATCTCTCCTCTCACCTGGCAAAACTGAACTAAATATGCAATTTTTAACCCTAGGACCAAATGTCCTTGCTTTATCTTTTGATGACAGTAGGGAGATAAATATTCTAGCTCACATGGAAAAACAGAGCAAAGGGTACCCTGCTGGTTCCAAGCATAACTCCTTTGAGTTATTCAAAAGAAGGAAATTTGCATTTCTTATTCAGCAGATGAAAGCATCTCCAGGTTTAAGACGTTCCAGTCTTGGGATCCAGGGGAATTCCGTAAGAAAAAAGCCCTGCCTGGGATTACTATCATTTTAAAAATCCTAATTGTATGAATCGAGCTTTAATTGACAGTTGTTAAAAATGGCATTGGTGAGGAAATCCACATACATCCGTGCTGTCTCTCAACCTCTCCCCAGAGGTCCCTCAGTGGGAGAGAATATAGCCAACTCTGCCTTTTCAAGACTGCCTCCAAGGTTTTATCCTCGACGATAGAAGGGGGCTCTGTCTCTGTGTGCGCCATGAGACAAGCAACTTTTAAAATGACTCTGTACTGGAAGCTTGGTGTCCAACAGTGGCTTCCCGTGTTGAAAGTACTTGTTACTCTCGGTGTTCAAATTATCAATAAGATCTGTGTGTATGTCTCGGTGAGAGAGGACGCTATGAATGACATTACCGAATGCCTGAAAGGCTGAAGGACGCTGTCACAAGATCTGGTTGGTTGGTCATCTCTGCAGACCGGAGCTGTGGGAAGAGGGCCGTGGGCGATGCAATTTTACAGGGAACATATGGGCAGAAATTTACAAGATCCTTGGGGAGGGACTTCTGTTACCCAGATGGTTGCCAAAATTCCTGATCCCTGCACTCTGGAAATGAGACTGGGAGAGCTAATCGGATTAGTATGAATGATGATATGGGAATCCGGGTCCCCAGTCTCAGACCTCTAGTGGATGCCTTCCTTAAGTCCACCTCCTCGGGAAACCTCTGAAAACGTAGAGTTCTCAAATTGCCACCCCATCATCCTCTCCTGAGTGAGTCACGAAAATGCACAGATCTTAATGAGCAGTGTCGGGAAGGATAACTCTTCCTTCCAGTGCTCTGAATAATCATTATTTTTAAAGGTTATGGTCAGAGTTGTTAGAACATAATCATGGGTACGTAGATTTGTGCCTGTATGGAAATGCTACAGATTTGGGATCAGATTCGCAATTTGGTGGAAAATTGTAATATCCATGAAAGTAAAAATAATCTGAGCCATTACAACTCACTAAAAATTCACCAGTAATCACCTTGTCATATAGTTTACCACAACAATCCTGGGATTTAGTACAAGGTGTGGTACACAGTAACAATGAGTAATTTTTTTGGTGGGGAGAATTAAGTCTGGCCATTCACTCATTGTTTTTAGTAAGGAATTATTGAAATGAGCATTTTACATTACTACATTGTAAACATTCTACATTACTACATTGTAAATATTTTTGCTTTCTACTAACAGTATTAGAAATTATACTTACTACAGGTCTCTGTAATGGGCAAATGTATATTCAACCAGAAACCAGGAATCCTGGGTTACACTGTCTGTCTTTCACCTACTTCTTAGCTGTTTGACCTTGGGCAACCAGCTGGAACAGAAAGGTCTTGGCTCTGCATGAGAGAGTCCGTAAGCCACCCTGATTCCTCCCCATTCTGAATCTCAGTGCCCTCGCCTTTCAGGTGATAATACATAACCTTTGCGTCAAAGAGCTGAGGTCAGGATTAAATAATGTTCCATATTCTATAGAACCCAATAGTATGAGACAACTCGTATACAGCATTTACAAAATGCCAGGCACTTTTTTTTTCCATGTGCATCTCATGAATTCATTCATTCACTCAGTCCTCAAAACAACCCTGTGAACTAGGTAATACATAACTTCCATTATGTGGATAGAAAAAAATGATTGCCAGAAAGGTTAAGTGATTTTTCTCAGCAAATAAATGACAATAAGAGAATTCGGTCTATACTGGAGGATCTTTATGATCTGTTTACCAATAACAGATATTTACTAATAGGTTCTTTTTCCTAAATGCAATATTGTATTTTGATAATCTTTATGTCCCAGTGTTTTTAAAAATACTCTCATTTTCTAATTATCAGTAATGTGAGTGAAGAAGCAATAAAGAGATAAGATACTCTCAAGCAGGCTTGATATTGTTAAAATTCAGGCTTACATGTCGCCAGTCAAAGTCCCTTTCTGAGCCCTCTGCCTGGCAGATCCCCACCTCCTAGGGAATAGGGTGTACAAGGCAGTTAGGAATCTCACTTATCACATCTGAGGCGGTCCCCTGGACCACTGGACACAGACCTCCCGTGATTTCTCATTCTGCCCTTACTCTGTAGTCCTGAGACAGTCAGGATGCCGTCCTTTGCCGAATCCTTCCCCACAGCTAAATTCACGACTATTGCCTGAGATGGGGGCTAGGTGCCAACTGAATAGCTGCTTCAGCAGTAGAGACACCTGTCTCCTCGCTGACGAAATGAGATCACTGAGTCATTTACATAAACCAGCAGATGGGAACCCTGGCCTTGGTTATCAGTTTTGGCTGGATTTCAACCAATTACATAGACTTACCATGCTTGGTCTTTGATTGCCAAACTTCTAAGCTATCCACTCTCTGAATGCACTTTTTATAAATATGCTCTTTAGGATTCAAAATAATAACTGCATCTGCTTTATATTTTCCCCCTTAACTGGCCTCTTCTATGCATTTCTTATATATATATTTTTCACTGTAATTCTACCACTAATTTCTATGATGAAAACTATAAGATGGAATCTTTCATCTCACATGGTCCTTCACGGTGGTTTCTGAACCTTTGTGGTTTTTAAAAAATAGGCATGAGGTTGGGTGTGGTGGTGCATGCCTGTAATCACACTGATTCAGGAGGCTGAGGCAGGAGGATCCTACCTTCAAGGCCAGACTCTGCAACTCAGCAAGGCCCTGAACAACTTAGCGAGACCCTGTTAAAAATTAAAACGTAAATTAAGAGGGATAGGAATGTGGCTTAGTGATTAGATTTAATCCTCAGTAAGATATATATATATATATATATATATATATATATATATATATATATATATATATATCTACAAATATATGAATGGAGATATATATATATATAATCGCAATATTGCAAGAGTCACAAGCACCAAGAAACAAACCAAAGCAAATACATGATATCATGTATTCATGTATTAAAATGTTTCTCCCTATTTTTATCCCCGTGCCAAGCATAGTGCCTGACACATAATCAATATTCAATAAAGACTGACTGAATGACTCAGTGAATGAATTACAGAATGAATACTTGAACTTCTAGCATTTGAATACCATTTTCGCAGCTACGATGGAAAGAAATGAGAATTTAAGAAACCCCAGTGGGGTCCCCGTGGGGGAACAGCAATCAGTCATCCACCCCCAATCAATATTTACACACAGTGAGCTCCTCCAGGCCGGGCAGGAGCAGTGTCTTTCTCATCTATCTATTGGAGGTTGTTAAGCAGGGCCGGGTACATGGCAGAATTTCAATAAGTGCTTTTAAATGGCCCACAAAAGAAGGGCAAGAGTTGACCCTTGCCCCCAAGGAATACAGAATCTATATGTTGGTGGTAGGAAAAACTGGCCTCAACACCTTGTGGACTGCTTCCGAATATCCCTGCAGGTCAAAGTGGACATCAGTATGACATTTACTGACATCTCTTGACTTTCTCCATTGTCCAAGACGATTGCCAGCAAGCCCCTTTCAAAATCCAAAGACACTCACTGACTGTACACATCTCCCTACGATTTAATTCTCTGACAGCGATTCAGAAGGAAGAATCGCCGCGGCATCTACGTAGGACATGAAACAATCCATCTTTTGCCATTGAGTTGTGACACTTGCCTGCATGTGGCCTGGGTTCCAATGGATTTGGCTTTGTCTAATTCCCTGGGTCATTAGCTATGCAAGCATAATTATTTTCAGCTGTGCAGACTGACGTTCCTTTGCTCATCCATTTTTTCTCTTCCCTTCTTCGTTGCATTTCTGCATTGATGGAAACCATGAGCACACCATCTGGTTCTACCTGTGCGTGGGGCCAGTCCAATAAAAGGCAGCCACAGGAGGATGCCTGGATTTCATTAGACGCCTTTCCTGTGCTTCAGTCTCACGCCATTTCCTATCCCTTGAGATTTCACTTTAAGAGTTCAAGGGTTCCCCAAGGCTAAGGAGATGCTGACCTCCTGCCCGGATGCCTGTGTCCTCTGAAGAGCTGTCTCTATGGAGGGTGATACCACTGACACCCAGTTATGAATAACTATATTTGCAGAGAATTAGCATTTCCTGCATGTCTGCCCACTGACTTTGGCAATTATAGAGCCAGCTGCCAAATGAGGATTAGCATAAGTGGAAAAGCTTCCCTGGGTCTGAGTCAGCCTGTCCTGGCTGTGTGTGGCACCCTGAATCTAGTGCATTGACTTTAATTTCCAAGAAGTTCTTTCATGTGCAGACAATGCCCCATCTTGGAGCAATTGCCTGGAATCCTGCTCAGTAGAAATTGTACTGTGGCTTGTGCAGAGCAAATGAATCAGAAAGATGTCGGCTCCACTTTTCTATAAGCCCATGAATTACCTTGAGGCAAACTACTTGATCTCCATGAATATCAGTGAAATTGATACATTAGTTCCTTTTGGTATTCTTCGCAGCTTTATTTAGTGTCATGAGGGAAAAAAAAAATGGCATTGAAATGCAAGCCAGAACACACAGGGCTGAGTTTAGCTTTTGGATTGTGCAACCTGAGTATCTGACATCTGGGATTTTTGAGTTGGTCTTTTCAGGGCTGCAGAGCAGAATCATCTTCAAAACGTGGTCTGTGGGTACCTGTCCGGGATGCTTATTCCAATGTACATTCCTAAGTGACTTCTGCTTCCAGGAATATGGAGCAGATATGCTTTTCCCTCTTCCTCCTACTCAGTCTACAACCGTAAGCCATGCAAACCCCAGGCAAACTCTGCAAGGTGAGGAGGAGCACACACAGGCTGCGGACTAGGGGCTCAAGGAATGTCATGGGCCTGAGTTCCCCGGATGTTCTTTTGGCCTTATACGTCCCAAACCTGGAGCTAAAGCTACTGTCTTCTGAAAATACCAATGAGGAGAGTCCATAGCCCTGGAAAAAGTCTACTCACTCAACACAAAGGAGGAGGAAAAGGGTAGCTGAGCAAGTCAGAAACCCTTTGGGGAATAAGCATTCTACCCCAGCTAGCACCACAGAAGAAACGGTGGCCCTGTTCCTAAGGGCAGAGGCCATTAGGACAGGTTGGACTTACAATCTCACCATGCGGGACAAGGTGTCTCAATGCCCCTGCTGGCTCACTGTTCAAAAGACTCAGAATCAGCATACCACAGTGATGAAGTCCTATCAGTGTTTAGAGCAACTCAGCTCCCAATAGCTGAACTATGGAACCAACCTGAGTGCCCTTCAACAGATGAATGGATAAAGAAAATGTGGTAAATATACAGGATGGCATATTACTCAGCCTTAAAGAAGAATGAGATCGTGGCATTTGCCGGTAAATGGGTGGAATGGGCTTCCGCGGAGAATATTATTTTAAGCAAAATAAGACCATCCCATAAAAACCAAAGGCCGAATGTTTTCTCTGATACATGGATGCCAATTTCCAATAAGGTTGGGGTAGTGGTTGGGAGAACAGAGGTATTTTGGACTAGACAGAGGGGAGCAAAGGGAAGAGAGGGAGCCTGGGGGTAGGAAGGAGAAGAGAATGAGTCAGACATTATTACCCTATAGGAGTTTATGACTATAGGATCTTTAAAATTTAGGTGGAACTCCACATCATGTACAATCTGACGAATGAGAAGTTATACTCCATTTATGTATGGTGTGTGTCAAAAGTCATTCTACTGTCATGTATAACTAATTAGAACAAATATGTATATAGAGGCCAGGTGGGAGGCCAGGGAGGAGGCCAGGGCTCTCATCTACACTGGAAAGCAATGGGGTCTGTGACTCCACTGTGTCAAGTGAGACCCTGTAGGGAACTGGAGTTCCCATCCCACCCAGCCGGAATGGGGACCCGTCCCCACGTGGGTGTCCACAGAGACTGAGTAGGACACTTCGACTTCCACTTCCACTTGCAGGGAAAGGGTCGTGACCTCCTCTTCCTGGGCACGCTGCAGGGATGTCAGAGAGAGAGAGAGCCAGAGAAAAGCTGAGAGTGTCATGAAACAACATGAAAATGTCCAGGTTAAAATAATATATGCTCATCCAACCAAGAACCAGGAAGGCATAAGCCAAAGGAAAAGGAAGAATGCACAGGTCTACCCACAGCAAGATGAGAAGAGACGCCGGAAACATCAGGACGTGATTTTAAAGCTTCCACGGTGGACGTGCCATCCAGAGCACTCAGCCGGCACGAGCGAGGCCCAGGGATCCATGCCCAGGGCTGCCAAGAGTAAAAGAGAAACAGGAAGAAAGGGGCTTCCTTGAGCAATCATGAGCATCCATGCAATAAAAGAAAAACAAAAACAGAAACAGAAGACTTCTGTGAAGAACAGAAGATATAAAGAATCAAAAGGAGATTCAAGAACTGAACGATGCTAAAAATGAAATAAAGATCCATGTGCAGGGCTTGGTGGCAAAAAGGAGGAGATGGGGGGTGGGATTCATGAGACTGAACAATAGCAATGATCTAGTTTAAGAAGCAGAGAGAAAGAGTAAAAAAATGATCAGGCTCTCAAGAGATCTGGTGGATTAGAGCAGAAGTAAAATATTCATACAGCTGAAGAAGCAGAAAGAGATTGAGAAAGAAGGTAGAATGGAGAGCACTCATGTAAGTAATGGATCCAAAGTCCCAAATTCAGCAACTCAAGAAGAAGATCACACATTGAACGGGAAAAGCCCCCAGAAATGCACACAAGACACAAACAACTAAGCTTCCAAAAACTAAAGACAGAGTCTCCAAAGAAGTGAGGGGGAAAATGGCATATGGAGGAAAAAGCAATTTGAATGACAGTGGATTTCCCATTACAACCATGGGCGCCAGAAAGAAATGACAGAATATTTTTTCTAGTTCTAAAAGAACAGCTTTAGAGTCGGGTGTGGTGGTGTAAGCCTGTCATCCCAGCAGCTTGGGAGGCTGAGGCAGGAGGATCACAAGTTCAAAGCCAGCCTCAGCAATGGTGAGGCGCTAGGCAACTCAGCGAGACCCTGTCTCTAAATAAAATACAAAATAGGGCTGGGGAGGTGGCTCAGTGGTCAAGTGGCCCTGAGTTCAATCCCTGGTACAAAAAAAAAAAAAAAGAATCCTATAGCCAGTATCAACATCCTTCAAGAATAAATCAAGATATTCTGAGATGAAAAAACAAAGAGAATTTTCCATTCCTATGCTTGCCTTAAAAGAAAGTTCTGGAAACAGAAAGAAACAAAGACAGTGGATTCATGCACTGATATGGATTAATTGGGTGGGAAATGTAGGTTGGTAGGGTGTGACTGGAGAAAGTGGGTCAGTGGGAGGGGTGACTTTGTTTGTCTACATTTTGTCCCTGGTGAGCAAACTGTGGGCATGCTCTTCATTATAACCCATCTGTATGTCAATGCACCCCTCCCCCCAAGGACATGACCCTTACCAAACACTGTGACACTGACCGGAAATAACCAGAAAAGGACTAAGAAAAAAGGTGCCCAATTTTCCAGAAAACCTCCACCCATCTCTGTTTCTGGAATTCTAGGCCAGAGACCCACCTTTGCAGGGAGTCCCCATAAATCAGTTCTGGCTAGTCAGATACCAAAGAGAGCAGATAAAAGGAATGTTGAGAAGCGGGAAAGAAGTTGAATAATTGCAGCTGAGGTATCTGCCCCTCACCAGTCACGGGACTCACCACTGGCCCCGGAGACTGAAGAAGATTCTGTGACATCTAAGGGCCCTTATAAAAGACAGTTGCTCCTTATCTTGAGGACAGTGCCTTTGGGGGATGGAAACATTTGAACTGCTTTGGCCACAATGTGAAAGGCAGAGGCTATAACTAGCTGATCAGATCCCTCCCATCTCCTTGAGGGAGATGGAAAAAGCATGGAAAGATGGATCTTGGACAGCCCTGGTGACTCACTGGCTGTGAGGCATGGAGCCTGCGGGTCAAGTGACTTCTTTGCCTCCTGATTTTTTTTTTTTTTTTTTTTTTTTTGAGTACCAGGATTGAACTCAGGGGCACTCAACCTCTGAACTCATCCCCAGCCCTATTTTGTATTTATTTAGAGACAGGGTCTCACTGAGTTGCTAGGCACCCTTGCTTTTGTGGAGGCTGGCTTTGAACTTGCCATCCTCCTGCCTCAGCTTCCGGAGCCGCTGGGGTGACAGGCGTGTGCCATCTTGCCTGGCTGTCTCAGGAATTTGAAGAATAAAATCCCTGGACACAGGGGTGACAGCAAAGTAACAGGATTTATTAGAGAATAGAAAGAAGGAAAGAAAGAGAAAGGAGAGAGAGAGAGAGAGAGAGAGAGAGAGAGAGAGAGAGAGAGAGAGAGAAGGGAGGGAGGGAAGAAAGAAAGAAAGAGAAAGAAAGAAAGAAGGAAAGAAAGACCTAAAGAGGGAGGGGTCCCAAGAAAGGGAAGCCCACAGACAGCTATTGTCTAGGGGCTTATATGAATCTATAGGTTTAAGGGAGTCAGACTCCAGCTCAATCCTGGGTAAGGCACTCAGGGTCCACGAGACATCCATGCAGACTTGAGTCCAGTCAAAATATTGATCAGGTGCTTTTCCTTGGAGAGGCTGAGGATGCTATGTCACCTGGGTTCCAAACTCCAGGTCATGTAGGTCCTGATTTAAGAAGAGCCTTTATGAGGCTGATTCATAGTGGGGTAGGGAGGGGGAGCAGGGGAGGAATAGAGGAACTCTAGATAGGGCAGAGGGGTGGGAGGGGCAGGGAGGGGGCAGGGGACTAACAAGAATGGTGGAATGGGATGGACATCATTATCCAAAGTACAGGTATGAAGACACAAATTGGTGTCAACATACTTTATATACAGCCAGAGATATGAAAAATTGTGCTGTGTATGTGTAATAAGAATTGTAATGCATTCCTCTGTCATTTATTTTTTTAAAAAAAAATCAATAAAATCAATAAAATAAAGTGAAAACAGCCTTTTTGTCAGTGTCTCAGTAAAACTCTGCAGCTGCTGTTTGCGCTCTGCTGCTCAGGAAGTCACCCAGGGGCCCGGTTCCCTGTCTGCCCAGCCTTATCCTCCTGATCTCAGCTGCGCCAGCCACCAAGCCCAGCTTACCCCTTATTTCTTACATTTCCTTATGTCTTAGTTCCTCTCTCAGTTATCACTGGGACCAGAAAAATCCCCACCCGTCTATCAAGAAAAACCACAATGGTAAAAATAAATTCTAAGTATTCTAGAAAAAATATTTCAGGAACGGAACATCATCCACCTGGAACCCGAAACAAAAAAAATTAACAAATTTCTTGAATTTTGATCCTGGTTTTAAAAAAATCATTTTGTAATTGTAAAATCCTTGTCCTTGGATGCACAGTACAGTAGATGATTTATTGTTCATTTATTATATTTTGGCCCAGCTCTTTCAGGATTTTAAAGTATCTTTTATATATGGCTCTTTTATATAGATGGCTCTTGCAGCCCTGGAGCCACCAGGGTCTGTTTGTGTCACCAAGATGTGCTGATAGCTGGGTAAATCTTGGTAGTTTTGTGTCCTTTTAAAGAATTTTCTCATCTCTCTAATTTATAATTTGTTTATTCTATTTTATTTATTTATTTATTTTTGGTACCAGGGATTAAACTCAGGGGCACTCGACCACTGAGCCACATCCCCAGCCCTATTTTGTATTTTATTTAAAGACAGGCTCTCACTGAGTTGCTAGGCACCTTGCTTTTCCTGAGGCTGGCTTTGAACTCATGATCCTTCTGCATCAGCTTCCCGAGCTGCTGGGATTATAGGCATGTGTCACTGTGCCTGCCGTCTCATTGATTTTTATCATTAAATATTTCCCAGACCTCAGAGCCTAAGACTCAAGGTGTTTGGTGCAGTGTTCATTGCATGCCAGTTAACTTGTACATTCAATGCACGGGAAAGCAGCACAATTCACAATAGCCAAAGCATGGAACCTGTCTGTGTGTCTGTCAATGGATGCGTGGATGAAGAAGAAGTGGTATATATATATACAACGGAGTTTTCTTTAGCCATAAAGAAAGGGAAGGTGGAGCACTGAGGGAGTGATATTGACCAAATCCTGTTGTCACCGTATGTGCATGTGTACGAAGATGTAACAACAAATCCCACCATTATGCACAACTATATGCACCAATAAAAAAAAGTGGGAATAAAAGGTATAGGAAATGCAGAGTGGAAAGTACATGCATGTCATGTATGTTATGACAAATGTGCTGTTGATTAAAGGAATGCATTCAATTTGGCGAGAGAGAGAGAGAGAGAGAGAGAGCTGAAAGCATGCTTAGAAGCATGTCATCCAGCGAGTCTCTGAGAACAGTGAATTATTTATCACAGCACAAGCTGAAATTAAGGAGGTAAATTTTAACTAGCAATGAAGAAAATGATTCCTGATAGCAAAAATAATTGGGTTGCAAAGTCCTATCCTGAGAGAGGGAGAGAGAGAGAAGGCATTTATCTTGTGTCATTTGTGGAAATGGGAACACAGTGGCAATATTCTGGAATGTCCCCGTTAGGGAATCAGTTTCTTTCCTGGCCTATTGTTTTCCTGTGGTTTCTCTCTGTTTGAAATAAACTGATGAAAACAGTAAAATAGTCCTGCTAAAGATAGGAAGGAAGGCACGTGAACTAACTGTGGTGAATAGCATGTATTCAAAACAACTTTTGGAATTATCAATTTTTTTTTCATTTTATTGATTTTATTTTTTTTAAACACATGACAGCGGAATACATGACAATTCTTATTACACATGTAGAGCACAGTTTTTCATATCTTTGTATATAAAGTCTCAAGCAGGATCACACAGGTGCTAAATGTCTGGGTCAGAACCTCAACCCAGGGGCCGGCTCAGAAGTGGAATTTGTCAGGAGGCCGGGATGGTGAGGCCCAGAGGGCCATGCGGCTGTGCCCAGTGGCTCACAGCTGGCCAAGGACAGCACAGGTATCCTCAGGCCCACCTCCCCCTGCAGCCCAGTGCTCTTGACAAGCACATTAGCTAAATGTCTCATCTCAGTTGACAACTGGGATCTAACATCAGGACAGTTAGGGGCAGGCCCAAGCTGAACCTGCTTCCTCTGGTTGCTGGTAATTAAACTGTGTTCTTTCTTTCTTTCCTTCCTTCCTCCCTCCCTCCCTCCCTCCCTTCCTTCCCCACCTTTTCCATAAATAACTTTTTTTAAAAAAAAATGATGATTACAGCCTTAAAAATGTAAAACAGTAAAAATCAATAGACATGTTCCAACCCTCCTGTCTATATGTATGGAGAAGGATAATATAGCACTTTTCCTCTGACAGGACAGAGCTGAATCCATCTGCTCTTTCTCTGATTTTTCTTCGCCTGGTGTTTTACATTCTCCCCCACCCCCACCCTCCAGTGCCTCTGCGGGGCCACCCAGGGACCCCGTTTCCTTCCTTCACGTCCCTCCTCTCCCCTCCACCTGGGTGCACTGAGCCTCCCCCCATGCTGATGAGCCCACCTCTGCCCCAATTTTTGTAAGCAAGTTCTGTGTCTTATGTCAAATCTGCTCTGACTTTCCTGTCCAGAAGCCAGACTCCCTTCTGGTGATCCATTCCACCTCTGTCCCAATCCTGGTCCTCCCTGGGTGGGGAGCTAGTGCTGTTCTCACAGATGGGAAAAGGCCACTCTTTCCATTGAGTTTAAGTGACTTGGTTTACAGCCTTGACTTCAAGCCACCCACAATCACAAATCCAGGGGTCTATGTATGACAGGCACCGAGCCCAGGACTTAAGAAACAATAAAAATTCAAGAAAGATGCCCCTAATATGCCCCCTCGAGTCAAAGAAAGAGACTCTTCCTCCAGTTTCTTCCTTTCCAACTTGCGCTCTTTTTCTTCCCTCTGAGACCACATTCAATGACAGGGTTCTCTCTTTCAGTTGCAAATGAAACACTGGCTCTCTGTACTTGGGACTTGGCGCTCTTGGCAGGCCTTGCCAAAGGACATTTCAAAGCGGGACTCCGAGTGGCAGAGGGTTTCAAATTCTGGAGACATCACCGAATGAACCCTTATTGGTAGCAACTGGTAAAACCTATTGGCCAGGGAGCCAGAGCAGCCCCTTGCAGAGAGGGTCCAGGGGAAAAAGACCCTGTTGAGTTTTCCCATTTATCAAATGAAAATAGCATATGTTAACAAAGAGGGTGAACTGAATTGCTTTGGGAACAGAGTAATATCCTCTTGTTTTTAATTGTACCCAGATTGAGGCTGTTTGGATAAAAACAATGGGGAGGACCTTTTATTTGGGGTTTTATGGAAGCTTTGAAAACACAATGGCCTTTTGTTACATATTCCTAAGAATACAGGTTCCCCTGGGGCTAGGTGGCTGATATTCATAATGAAGAAACACACACACACACACACACACACACACAGACACACATCACAGCAAACAACACAGCAGATACCCAATCTAAGAAACCCTATGCCGAAGTTATGGTTCTAAAGGGCCCTTTTGAGGAGGAATATCTTCTCTGTCCTAAACGGGAACTCACTGCACAAGAACAACACTCTCTTCAAAGATTCTGGCTCAGGCACAGATAGCAGGAGGCATCCAAAAATCCCTGATAAACACACACGGACTTTTTTACTCAGTGGCTGGAAGCAAGATCTTTTTGCAGGGTGAATGAAATTTTTGGATCTCAGAACAAAAAACGCTTGCTTGCCCGACAGGAACTCCTGAAACCCAAAGGCCGATAGAGTCTCTGCCGGTCTCGTTTTAATGAGGGGCATGGTATAGGGCCCGTTCCACAGTGGCCGATGTTCACAGTTGATTTTTGTACCTTTTCAGTCACTATTAATAACAGGAAGAGACAAATCAAAACCCATGCAGCATGACAATGCTGCAGAGAGGCTGGCGTTTGAAAAAGGGAAGCTAAATGTGTTAGTTTGGGAGACGTGGAAAATGAGACCTCACAGAAACCCCAAATATAGAGGTTTATGCGAGAAAAGCAGGGCCCCCGCACAAGCGGACAATCCTCTTGCTAGAGTCACCTGGATCATTATGTGGAAGATGTCTGTGTTTTTCAGAGCCACGTCTCTCGTGGAGATTGGTACAGACAGTGAATTCCAGAAGGTGGTGTTATTCGCAGGCAGGAATATTCTAACAGCTTTATTTGAAATTCAGTGGCAGGTGGGTCATCTGGAGGAAGGCGGTGCCTATAAATCACCTCAGTCCTCTGAAGACTGTTCTGATCATCTTCACTTCGTATCCGTTGAAGTCCTTTCTCTCTGTTCTTCCTCTGTCAGGTTGAAGGCTGATTTACTAGGTGTTCTGCAAGATGGTGAGGCCCTGGCTGAAGGGAGGAGGAAATCTAACAGTTCCTGAATATGAAAAGACTCCTGGCATTTCTTGTTCTGTTCTGCTTTGAGCAAGGCTTTGCCAGGGTTTTGTTTGTTGGCTTGCTTGCTTTCTTCCTTTCTTTATTAAATTGTTTGAGGAATTTCTCTAGAATCGGGTCAAATACTATTTCTTCATATGGTTTTAAAAAAATTTATTGGGTGCAAAACAATGTCCCAAGCACATAGCACAGTCGAGGCTGGTGATACATTGACAGACAAGCGCAGGTCCAGGCAAGACATACTTATGTGAATCCCCTGATGTGTACAATTGATGTGCATTAAAAATAAATTAATTAATTGAATTAATGTATGTGTTAATCAATTAACGAATCAATAAAAATAAAAGACACCTGTAGGCCCTGCCTTCATGGAACTTGCATTATTATGGGACAGAAAATAAGAAAAAATATCGCCATGGTCTGGATATGAGGTGTCCCTGAAAAAATCAGGTGTCAGAAACATGATATCCAATGTAGCCATGTTCAGAGGTGAAACCGTTAGATTATGAGAGCTGTAATCTTGTTGTGGATTAATCCACCTGATGGACTCATAGTTTGAATGCACTTCTGGGGGTAACGACAGGAAGGTGGGCTGTGATTGGAGGAGTTGTTCATTGGAGGTGTGGCCTTGGGGATTCTACCTTGTCCCTGGTTCCTTGCTCTTTATCTCTGTGTCCCAACTGGGAGCTAGGCATCTTTCCTCTACCATGCCCTTCCGCCATGAGATTCTGCCGTACCTCTCCCAGAGCAATGGAGCCCTCTGACCATGAACTGAATTTCTAAAACCAGAGGTCCCAAGTAAATTTTTCCTCCTGTAAGTTATTCTCATCCGTTATTTCAGTCTGATGATGTGACATTTTAATTTCCACCAAAGGAAGAATAAGAGTTGTGGTTGATGGACAGGCCAGATGGAGCCAAGAGAAAAGAAAGGAGTTGGCCCAACAAAAGATAAAAATTAAAACCAGCAAGTCCAGAGCTTGGTGAGCTGAGGAGGAGAGTGGCTTCAGCAGAGATGCTCCAGTAGGTGCCGGATGTCCCCAAACCCCTGGCCCACAATGGCGCAGGCTGGGACTCAGCATGGAGGGTGCTTGGATGGCTGTTACCCTGAAGTTTCCACGTGACAAGGTTCCAAGGACCCCACTGAATGAACAAGGCATACTGGTGAGAGATAGGTTGAGTGACGCCCAGGAGGCCATCTGGTCAATGTATTGGCATCTAGTCACGTAAATGAGTGGCTTTACTGAGCTTGGCGATTTGAAAGCTAAGGACCTTCTTTATCATACCTGTTCCCTTATAGAAAAATTTCAAGGCATAAAATGGTAGCATGTTAGGCTTAGGAGCACCCTGGAGGTCATTCTATACGACAAATTCAAGGTCAAAGTAAAGCTGAATGACATTGACAAGCAGGACTGAAAACTCAGTTTACTGCCCCACCCTCAGTGAGGTGGCCATGCTGTGTAGCTGAATGGAACCAGTGGAGGTGGACAGGACAGAGGTGGCAGGCAGCATTAGGCTCAGGGTGCTAGAAGAGTCATGAATGGAAATTTAATGGACAGTCTTTATGTGGCCTTATTGTGAGAAAGTGAGAAGAAACAACCTCCATTTCCATCAAGAGAAGACAACTAAAGAAGGTTGGTAAGTTAGTAAGTTCTTTTGATGGGATGTCATGTCCTCAGTTCAATGGGATATTCACAAAGAGGTTTTTAGCAATGCTCAGCTTTATTTATTAATGGGAGGGGGTCCATAGTTTGCATAGGATTAAGTCACTTTTTTTTCTGTTTCATGGCTTTATCAATGGCTTTGCAATTGTGAAAACTATTTTTAAGAATGTTATAATTATTTTTGTCTCAATTTAGGGCCTCACTTTTAGAGATGGCTAGTTTTATGAAGTTTTTTTCTTTTTCCTAAAAAGAAGAAACTGGGAACCACTGTTTTTGTTTTGTTTACACTGATTCATTTATTATCTAGAATTTTTAAATTTGTCAAATTTATCATCTAGAATTAAAAAAAAATCTTTACTAGGGTGCTACATTTCAGAAAATTTTCTCTTTTTCTCTCTTCTTTTTTTGGGGGGGTTGGGGTGGGGTGGGGAGTGTTACTGGGGATTGAACTCCAGGGCACTCAACCACTGAGCTACATCTCCAGCACTATTTTGTATTTTATTTAGAGACAGGGTCTCCCTGAGTTGCTTGGGCCTTGCTAAATTTCCAAGGCTGGCTTTGGACTCAAGATCCTCCTGCCTCAGCCTCCCAAGACACTGGGATGACAAGTGTGCACCACCATGCCCAGCTGTTTTTCAGAAAATTTCTAAAGACATTTGTTAAGTATTTAAAAATCAAAGAACAATAAAAAAATCATAACTGCAATGAAAATAAAAATTATTAAAGCATTTTTGTAGGCCTGAAACCATGAATTTTTTTTGTGTGTGTGTGTGTGTGTGTGTGCGCTATATCCAGGAATTGAACCCCATGGAGCTATATACCCCACACTCTGTGGTTTGTTGCTTCTTTTAATAAAAATATTGTCACATGAAGTGTGGGTACCAGGTCAGTCCTTTGGAATCCATGGACACATAATGGGGAGTGAAAAGTACCAGGATGTATCAGAGTACTAGACAGAAAGAAAGGGAATCTCCTCTAAAGAGAGGGGTCCCAAGAGAGGTCGGCCAGTGGATGACTACTGTCCAGGGGTTGATATAGATCATTAAGGAAGGTAGTTGCCCACTCAGTCCTGCGTAAGGTTCTCCGTGTCCATGAGACATCCTTGCAGCCGTTGATTCAATCAACGTATTGATCGGGCACTTACTTTTCCTTCTGTGGAGAGGCCGTGGGCTCCAGGTCAGGTATGCCCCGATTTAAAAATAACCCTTCTGCAAGTTTCTCAGCAAAAATGTATTTGCAGCCTCCCTCTATGCTCTGCTGCTGAGGAAGTCCCCCAGGGGCCAATTCCCTACCTGCCCAGTCTTCTCTCTTCCTCCTGACTTCAATATAATTTGTCTAATCCTCCAAAGGTATGAGTTAGGAATGATTATTGTCCATTGTGTTCGTGAACCATTTAAAGTTTGGAGGGGCCATGGCTTGTCTTGGGACACAGGATGAATAGCAGTGGCAGGATTTAAGCCCAGACCATTCTTCGAACCTGTAACTTTCAATAACCATAGCACAAGGCACGATTAGATTCTATTTAGCTAATGAGAGGGCATTTGTGTCCATTCATTCTTAAATGAAATCACAGTTTGGAAAGCCAGCAAAGTGTTATTAAGATCTGTGTTCTGCAGCGAAGCTTCTGTGAGTCCACATACAGCGGCTTCCGAATTATTGATCAAAGCCCGTAAAACTCACAACAGGAAAGAAGCAGCCGCCCGCCGACCTCATCCATCGACCCCAGGTCCCTCAACGCAAATGGATACAATCAAGTCAATCACTTTATTTTAATAAACTTTGTCTCCACATACATAATCAATCGTGTGAATGTAAACGAAGCTGTCTCATGCTTTTCACAAGAATGATAGCCGACATAGCCCTAGGTGGGGAGGTAGCCTTAGATCAGCATTATAGAATGGCACTTTGGAAACACGCCTTAATTGTAATCAACATCAAGATGGAAACGTTTTAAGTTAAGCATCACTTGAGACAGTAGAGATGAATGTGAGGTATGAAGATCTGTGGGTGAAGAAAGGTTGATGGATGGGCTAAGTTATAGTCAGATGAGAGCAAAAAGTGGCAGTGGGCTACTGTGCAGAAAGTGACCACAGATAGTAATAATTGACTGAACATTTCAAGAAACTAGAAGCAGCCTGGGGTATAGCTCAGTGGTAGAGGATCTGCTTAACATGACCAAGGTTCTGACTTCGATCCAGCCCAGCATCAACATCATCATCATCATCAAAAAAAAAAAAAAAAAGCCAGAAGAAATTACTTTTTGAAAGTTTCTGTCATAAAGAAATGGTTAATGTTTGAGCAGATATTTTTAATCTTTATTTATTTTTATGTGGTGCTAAGGATCGAATCCAGTGCCCCCCACATGCTAGGCAAGTGCTCTACTGCTGAGCCCAAGGAGATGAGTTTAACCTGATTTAAACTTTAGGCAATGTATGTGTCAAAGCATCACGGGACACCACGCTCCTAGGTACAATGTTTGTATTTCTATGTGTGACTTAAAATAGCAAAATAGAATTCATTTCAGAAATGTTCTTGATCTCCTTATCGAACTCCTGGTTTTGATCAAAATGACTACCCTGAATTCTCAGACAACCACTTGTCCTGCTACTCGGGTACTTCACATGCCTGTCCCACCTGATTGTCCCAGTGAGGTAGGTATCATCCCTGTCCGTGTCTGAGACACAGCACCACATAGAGGATAAAGCATTTGCTGCAGAATCCACAGTGTTAAAGCACCTACGTCAATTCAAACTGATCAGTGTCAGCGTACTTACTTCTGCTCTTTCCACTGTCTAAATGTAAGCACACCTGAGTAAGGACGTGGCCTTGACCTCAACCAGCCATTGAATCATTCCTATCCCAAGATCTCATCAGACAATTTGGACTTACTCAAAGAAAAACAGGAAATACGCTTTAATGTATTTTTTTTTTTTTGTCACTTAAGCTGCTTTGTTTCACTGAACCTTCTAGTCTAGCCTTAGTTTAATATTTTTTGAGTGTGCAATTATTATGTACTCCATCTCAGGCACCAAAATTACATTTTTAAAGATGTTTGGCCAATTTGAGAGCAATAACTCATGGGTCTTTTAACAATAGCAATAATACCACCCATGACTAATGAGCAGATAAAGGTTTCTCTCCATGGAGAAATGAATGTTGTTGGAGGACACCTGGAAACAGATCTTGGGAAGAATGTGTAAATGGGTCACCAATCCTCTGTCTCTTTTCTGACTATCTTTACCTTCTCTACAGAGTCTGATGTTAGTATTTTTTTTTTTTTCTTTTTTGGTATCCATGATTGAACCCAGGGGCGCTTAACCACAGAGCTATATCCCCAGCCCTTTTTTTTTTTTTTTTTACATTTTATTTAGATACAGGGTCTCCGTGAGTTGCTTAGGACCTCACTAAGTTGCTGAGGCTGGCTTTGAACTGGTGACCCTCCTGCCTCAGCCTCCCAAGATGCTGGTTCCCACTGCCTCAGGGTCACAGGCACAACCCTGGAGGGCACCACCAACATGGTGATCCAAGGGAGCAAGACGTACCCCAGAGCAGCTGGACACTCACTGTCCTGGGAGCCCTGTGCCTGGGGCCATGGGTCCTCCATCTCAGCTGGATTTTCCTTCCCCATCAGGCTCAATGTTTTGTTATTCAAAAGTTTTCCTCCATTTTCGTGATTAGCTTTGCAATGACTTAGCAAATATATTGCCAAAATGAACAGATCTGTGAGCCTCTATTTTCATAAAAATTTTCCCTAAGCTTTGATATTGTCAGTTCATATTCTTTGGCTTCTTGGAATGTGACCCTGCCCTTCATTACCTTGTCCCATGTCTCCCTGACGTCCCGAGTGTTTTGCTTAGTGCTTCTCTATTGGCTGCTCCTCTCCAGCCCCATCATGCCTGGCTTCTCCCATTGGTAACTTCTCAGCTCTCTTTTCAATAGAACCTAGACTCTGTGGTCACGTCTCTCACCATCGGACTGGAAATAACAACCTTGCAAGGTTGCTTTGAAGAATAAGCAGTGCCATGTTAAGAGCACCGTGGATCCTCGCAGACTGTCACCTAGGATTGTGATGATTCTGTATGCCTGCCTTTCTATTTGAATTTAACTTCACCGCCATTCCTGATCAGTACTCTGCACTAGGTACCTAGGGCAGTACCTCTGCAGGTGCCAACCTATCGTGACCTGTGAGCAAGCTCACATCCATGTGGTAGGATCCAATCTTGGTCAAATTAACCCAGCCTGAGAGCCAGACCCAGTGCAAACTGTAGAGTATCTATACACTTGCATTTCTCATGGAAGAAAAACTGATGTTCATTTAAAATTCACATCAGCATTTTTTTTAAGAGAGAGAGAGAGTGAGAGAATTTTTTAATATATATATATATATATATATATATATATATATATATATATATATATATATATATTTAGTTTTTCGGCAGGCACAACATCTTTGTTTGTATGTGGTGCTGAGGATCGAACCCGGGCCGCACGCATGCCAGGCGAGCGTGCTACCGCTTGAGCCACATCCCCAGCCCCTCACATCAGCATTTTGCAAAACCATATTTGCCCCAATCTGTCATCTTTTATGACTCCCATTTTTTATTTTGGGTTCCTGGGGATTGAACTCGGGGGTGGTCAACCACTAAGCCGTATCCCCAGCCCTATTTTGTATTTTATTTAGAGATAGGGTCTCACGGAGTTGCTTAGCGCCTTGCTAAATGGCTAAGGCTGGTTTTGAATTCGAGATCCTCCAGCCTCAGCCTCCTGAGCTGCTGGGATTATGGGGGATTACAGGTGGGCACCAACGTGCGCGGCTCATGACTCCCATTTTGTTCTCACCTTCGTGCCCCATACTTCCCTGTAAACACTCTTGCTCTCCTTCACCATCCTCGGCCCCTCCCGCCTTCTTTCCTCTCATTGCTCTTATTTTACAAAGAGCAGGAGCTACCTAGGAAGGCGAAGATGATGAGCAGCTCAAGATCAGGGGTAGGAACCTATTCAGCTGGGAGTGCCGGGTAGGGAGGAGTGACTCTTCCTGCAATATAGGATTTGGGCTCTGTGTCACCTGTGCTCTGAGTGAATGAATGGTGGCCATTCTTCGGGTTCCCTCTCTGAGGACCCTGCAGTCCTCGCTGCCTTTAGTTTTCCACATTCCCATATCCATCAAGCCCTGGGCATGTTCCTTCTGAAACGTGTGTTTTGAGCTCCAGCCCTGACCATAAATAACGGACTCACACTGCTCCTTCCCATGGAGAGGATGTGTCAAGGGCGAGGCTGCTCCTGGTGCAGAGAAAGTGAAATGAGCTGGTCGAACCCCAGACAGATGAGAAGCAGCTCATGTTCAACCTGTGGACGTGCCCATGGACGTGACCCAAGGCAGGAGAAAAGCGGGTTAGAAGGAGGGGATGTCCTCGGCTTATTTTCCTGTTGTATTTTCTAATTATTTCAGGAGTTTCTACTCTTTTCCTCTTGACTTGAAGCCCCTTGAGGGCAGGCATTTTTCGAATGTATTTATTCTTTTTGCAGCTTTTGAGGTGACCTAGCAAACAACCAATGGCAGAGCAGATTCCCAGTGAGTCGAAGGACCAATGGCAGCACACGGGAGCTAGTTTTCTGTAGACCCGAGGAACGTGGGAGGATCACCTTCCTGATACAGCCGAGGGAGTCGCCAGGTTAGGGCACCAGCTCCCTTACAATGTTGGCTGAGATCTTGTTTAAATGCTTTATCATTTGACTCCCATCTCCATCTGAAAAGAGAGCTGAGATCCAGTCTCTTTTCGATAACTATGAGATTCAAGAGAAAAATGTTGATTTGCAGAGGAAAGGTGGAGTTTGGAGAGTTTGACCAAAGAGCAACATCATCTCATGAACAGATGGATGGTGGTCCTGACTTCATACTTGGCTCCAATAATGACGGACACCAAGATTTGAAGCAGGTTTTTCCCTTCTCCTTCATCTTTCTCTCCGTCTCACCTCACATCTTAGGGCGGTTAGCGAACAACATAAAATAATAGAGCCTTGGAGCCCAGCGCTTCCAAGGAATGTGGTAGCCTAGCTTTGAGGTGGGTCAGATGACCAGACTCTGAGGCAGAGACCTCTGAAGCAGCATGTGTGGCAGAGTTACTCTCTCCCTTCTTCTGTCCTCCTGCCTCCCACCCCTCTTCTTTACCAAGGTAGACCACAGACACTACTAGAAGCACACTTCCACAAGGCAGGTCATACAAACCAATGATGCTTTTCCTCAACACCAGCTGTAAAATGGAAAAGATCCCTCTAACATCCCCTCAACTTGCAGTGTGAAGAGTAGGCCATAAAGAGATTCTTTGACCTACTTTGTTCAACTGCAGGACATAAACCTTCATGCCAGATAGGATCGTGCCTCACACTCAGGAACACTGCCCTGGGCCCAAAGAGGCCAAGATGCATCTCAACAGGCGGGGCTTACAGGGTCCCCTCTGAGCCTAGTGACAGACCACACCCTTCCTGTCCAATTATTCTTCCACAGCGCTGCTGTCTACGCTTCATCAACAAAAATAGGTAATTCACTCTAGGTCTTTATGGGTTCAATCCATAGGCTCCTTTGTCATGTAAAACCCTGGTCCAATGAATTTGCTATGCTTTTCTCTTGTGAACCTGTGTTACAGGGTATGAGCCATGG
Source organism: Callospermophilus lateralis (assembly GCF_048772815.1). NCBI lineage: Eukaryota > Metazoa > Chordata > Mammalia > Rodentia > Sciuridae > Callospermophilus > Callospermophilus lateralis. Next base: position 14,996,037 of record NC_135324.1, read on the forward strand.
CATCGGGTGACGGACAGGAAAGGGACCACCCACTCCTTTGGCCACTCCTGCCACTTCCCTAATAATGCATCATCTCTGTATTCTAAGTGGAAATGAGCAATGTAAAATGCACTCTAAAAAAAAAAAAAAAAAGAGAGAGAGAGAGAGAGAGAAACAGCCATGTGTTACCAAGAGCTGTTTTCCATGTACCACGGATTGATCTCCTTCTGTAAAATATGCATGGGCTATTCCCGTGGTTCTGCAGGTTGATGGGGGCCCAGTTTGCCATCCACACCATCCTAAAGCATGCTCCTGTTTTCCCAGGCTTGGCTCAGTCCCTTCCTTGCTTGCATGCAATATTTAGGCTGCCTAATTGGGCTTTATGAATCAAGTCCTCCTGGATTTCAGTCATTTTTTTTTTTTTCCAGTTACCCATTTAGCCTTTTTCAGGAGCTTGGCCTGGGGCCAGAGGCAGACCCAGGCCTAGGGTGAAACTGTCCCCAGAGAAAGCATGTCACAGGTGTGGAGGAGCCTGACTTTCCTGGTTATCTTGCAAAACTGCATTTGCTCCTGGCTGAGAGCAGACTGCTCTTCCCCTCCCCTGACTTCCTCCTAACTGTGAGAACAAAGAAGCCAACTCCTCGGAGAGAGGAGGTGTTTGGCAGTGTTGGAGATGATTAAAAAGAAGAAAAAAGATTCCTCGTGGGTTTGGACAGGGCTTTCCCCTCCCCTTGGTGGAAGCTGGTGCTTTAGACAACATTCTGATACCAGGCAAGGTTTACGGGGAGTGTGAACCAAGCCTCACCAAGAACAAAGGATTTCTTCCTGCCATGAATCCGCTGAGAAGCGTCCTTGGGGGCTGGGTGCTCTCCCCTTTAACCATGTCCAGCATGTGGGTGGCTCTGGGCCTCCCGAGTTCCCAGGGTGGCTTCTGGGAGTCTCCTGTTCGATCTGTGTGTGGACCATGTAAATATGTGGTTTTCCATGTCATTCTTTGCTGCAGAGTCACCATCAATCAAGTCGCATTTTTAAACTTGTTGTTGGAGCAGTGTTTACATGCTCTGAGTATGTGGGGGAGAGAGGGAGGGAGGAAGAGGGTGACCTTTCAGAAATGTGGCCTTTGAGGCTATTGGGGTGAGGTCCTGACACCAATCTGCACATTTCTAGGGGGGACTTCCATTCAAATCAACAAGTATTTGCTGAGTGCACACAGTATCATTCAAAATGATTCAGGGTCATGCTATTGCTTAATGACAGGGGTGTGTCCTGAGAAATGTGCCATTAGCTGATTTTTGTCCTGATGTGACACCAGAGAGTAGGTACCCAAGCCCGGATGGCGGAGCCTACCTCAAACCCAGGCCATGGGACAGGACCTAATTTTTTTTAAAATTTAATCTGACACAATAGTGAGAATTTTCAGCCAAATTTTCAGCCAAATTTTCTGCCAATTGACCACAAGGATCCCTTTCCTCCGGTGTGCTGTTACTCGTTTCTCATTCCCCCCTGAACTCTCCCAGAAGTGCTTTGAATGTACATGTTTCCACCCACTCTCTGTGTATGATCGTCTGTGCATTTCCTAAACCCACAGACGACGTCCCTGTCATGCTGCTTGGCTCCCTCTGGGTACTGGCTAGACTCTCCTTCAGATTTATATTTCTACCAAGAGCCTATTCAAGGAAAACTAGATTTTTTTTCTATCACACTTACCCAGGTCCTTCCATCCTCTATGTATTACCCAACTGCAAAGCTGCTTCCACATTACTAGGAATTCATGACAGCAGATATCAAAAATCTGTATTGGATTCCCACTGGCGTCATAACAAATTACCCCGTCGGTTGGCTCAAAAGAATAGATATGATCTCCTAGTTCTGTAGCCCTGAAATCTGAAGTCAGATTTTTTGAGTTCCCATTAAGGTGACAGCAGGCTCTGTCCACACTGCAGGCTGCAGAGGGGACTCTCTTATTGGACTCTTCCAGCTCTTGGTGTGGGCAGCGATTCCTTGGCTTGTGGATAGATGATGCGTATCTCTGTCTCTGTCTTCATATCACCCACTCTTTCGTCTGTCTTCCTCTCTGTGTGTCTGCGTCCTAATTCCTCTGCTTCTCTTTTGTAAGGATAGATGGGATTGTGTTTTGTTCACAACGACATAGTTGAGGATAAGGTCCTCCTGCCAAGATTCTTAACAAGATTCTTAGCAACTCCATGGTAAAGCACCTGCCTAGCATGCAGTAAAGCTCTGGGTTCAATTCTCAGCACCACCCCATAAGAGTATATCCATTCTTGCCATTTAAAGCATTATAGTAAGCACTTTAAATTAGATTTCACTTAGTACCTAAATAGGGAACTTAATGCTGGCTGCAGTGCCATATACCTGTGATCCCAGCGACTTGGGAGGCTGAGGAAGGAGGATGGCAAGTTAGAGGACAGCCTTGGCAATTTAGCTGAGGCCCCAAGCAACTTAGTGAGATACTGTCTCAAAAGAAAACATTAAAAGGACTGGGAACATAGCTCAATGTTAAACCACCCCTGGTTCCATCCCCAGCTTAAAAAAAATTGATTAAAAAAAAAGATAACTGAAAATGTAGCTATTATTTACATTTTACCAATGAGGGAATTAAAACCAGAGAGGCTATAACTTCCCAGAAGTCCCACAGTTGATTGTTCTGCTTTCTTAAACCGAGACTTTGCCATATTTTCTCCCACCTTTACTGTGGTTTAGCAGTTGACATTCTTATTTTAAAGGAAAGAAAAAGAAATACATATTCACACAACCTTCACGGGCTCAATCAAAACCTACGCCTGCCCCCCCTTTATTGTTAAAATAACCAGTAAAGAGAGTGACCAATGGCGAGTACATACATCAAGGGGTTGCATTGACTTCTGGATTCCCAAGTGTCCATTCATTCTCCTGGTCTGCCCCAGGTGAAGGAGGCCTCGCCGTCTGGGGGTTGTAGGACATTCAGCAGCAAGCAGACTCCGAGTATCTTAAAGCACCACTTTGCTTCGTGTTCCCCATTTGGAGAAAGATTTACGGCAAGAACCTGGATGAGATGAGGGAATCAGGCTGGCCAGTGTGGAGGGTCCACTGAGCAACGGTAGTCACCCACGAGGGGGACCAGATGAAAGAGGATGGGATTTCCGAGAGGGAAGACGGGAAGCACAGGCACCTTTGAACACTCATGATGCAAACAAGAAACTGTGGGGCTGGAGAGGATGGTTTGGAAAGTAAGAGGTCAGCCATCGACAGTGGTCTGTGATGGATGGAAAAGGCTACTGTGGAAAGTTAGCGTAGACGCTGGGTTCAGCAGACACATGCGGCTGGCCGGGCAGACAGAGAGAGAGCAGAAGGAGATGATAGATCATGGTGGGTTTTTGTGGGGCTGGAGAAGAGCTCGGGGACCAGATTGGAGGGGAAGACAATTAGAAGAATTTTCTTAAAACACTGAGGTGCTTTTTCTTACTTTATAAAATAACTTATTACCATTAGTCTAAGCAGTGACACTGCAATCATAATTTGTAGGTACATGTGTGCAAACTTATGCACGTGGCTCTGTTGTAAATACGCGAAATGTTACACACACCCCATGAGGCAAAAGCATGGAAAATAAACATCACTGTCAGCATCGCTCACAGAAATGATCACTATGAACACTTTCTTCTAAGTCTTTCCTATTGTGCATACTTATTCGTATCTATTTATAGACTTTTTTTTTCTGCTTTGGGATTATGATATACAATCTCTCCTAGAGACTGATTTCCTTATTTAAAAAGCTTCTATGAAGATTTTTCAAATAATTATTCCTTAAAACATGATTTTAATTATGCTATAGCTTTTCATCCAACATAGGTATATTATAATCAATTTAAACAATTACTTACTATTGTATATTTAGATTTTCTTCTGTTTTACCCTTTCATGAACATTGATCTGATGAGCAAATCTGTAGCTATATATTTTGCCCATGTAAATTAGATTCCCCTGTTTTAAATTAGATTTCCCCTGTGAGGCCAGGTAGATCCAGAAGTTATTCAATATTAATATTCTCTCCTCCCCCCACCATTTGTATGTGATTTAAGATATTTTACACACACACATAAGTATGCATCTATATGTATGCATGCATGTATGGATTTATGCACACCCCACACCCACAAATACAAAACCCTGCTAAACAGAGAGCAATACACCAGAGAAACCTACGAGGTAGGTGAGCTACAAACATGCAGGATTCAAACTCAGTCCTCTCTGATGTGAACCTATAAGTTCTTTCCTTACAACACTTCTAATAGCAGCAATAACTAAACACTAACAAAGTACTAAGCAAAGTACTAAGTACTCTATGTAAACTCACAGGACAAGCAAACAGATTTGAATCTGGCTCGAGGTCCCACAGCTAGTTCCCATGTTTTTCCAAGAAGTCTCAGAGAGTGGAAATAGATATCAAAACCTGATTTTTGTACTTGAAGATGCTCTGTGTGTTTGAGACAGAACCCCCTTTGCATCTATCACAATCCTAAAAATATCCCATGGTGGCAGTAGTGGGTATCAGTTAACAGTACAGGCTCAATTCAGATCTCAGCTCTGGCACACCCGAGCTGTGTGACCTTAGACAACTTAATTACCATCTCTCTGCCTAACTTTTTAATCTCTACAGTTTGCATAATCATAACAGGGCATTGATAAAAATGGATTGAAACCATTATACAAAATGCAAGTACTCCCTTGCAGTGTAGCTCGGATAAATGTTAGCTAATAACCAAATAAGTAATAGTAACCATGGCAGAGCAACATATAAAGAGTTCTGCAGGCATGGAGAGACAGTCTGCTGTGGGAGCTAGGCCAAGGGCTTTGGGGCAGTGCTTCCTCACTCCTCCAAATCAATACGTGCACGTCCCCACGCTTGCTGTTCTCTGCCTATCCTAAATAAGACATCTGTAGCTCATCTGGTAAGAAAGGAGCCGGGGATGCAGCAAGAAAGCACTCTACACTTATCAAGGACATTGGTCCAAGTACATGAAGGCGGTGGGGGCCCTGGAGGGACAGTGAATAATTCACACGAGGTGGCCGGAGTCCACGTTTCCAAACTCAGCTCAGGGATTTTTACTGCACCACTTTACTTCATTTGTGGAGGTGTACAATTGTGTGTGTGTGTGTGTGTGTGTGCACCAAAATGTGTACTTACAAAGATGTATCATGTATGTGTATTTACATGCATACATGAAATGCGTATATGCATGACTATGACTATTAGCAGATATATACATGCATGAATATATGTATGGATATCTGTGCAAGCACATACACACACTCACACACACACACACATAAGCATATATGCACAGATATTTCCTTCTGTATACTCTATCCAGTACCTACTGGCAGCTTGGTTGCATAATTTATGTCATGAATAATTGATACTATCTTTACAGGAAGTTGAGGTTAATTTACATCAAGATGTTTCTTGTACACATTTAGCAATTTTTCACAGCTACACGTAGCGCTGGGTGAATTTAGACTTGGTTTTCGTGTTCATCAGCGTGGTTTGGCTGATCCGATGCTGAACTATGGAGATGTTTTCAGAAGAGCATCTCTCAGGAAGCAAAATCAAATGTTATTGTCACTGAAGTCTGCCTTTTGGGTACGGCTGTATCCCTTTGCTTCTCTGTCACTGGGAATAAGAGGAGCTGGGCTGCGCTGTGTCAGATAAAAGAGCCACAGAGAAAAAGCCAGGAGACTCTGCTCCATTTCTTACCTATATACTTATTCACAACCATGTGCAAAACCCTGCCCTCCTTGTTTCCCCTCACAGGAGTGGGACTTGTGATCCATTCCTTTAATGAAAACTAGGCTGCACTGTACCTTTCACTGAAGTGAGCAGCCAATGTCACTACCTCACTCTGTTTCCCTCAGTAACCCTCCTTCATCTCCTCTAATATCAGGGTAGCATTTCCTTCTATCCTAACTCTTGCTTGTCCCTTGTGTAATAAACCAGGCTCAGTGGTGGCCAAGGAAGCTGAGTCTGTCCATCAAATGCCTCCATCTCCTAAAACTCGGCTCTGCGGAAGTCAGAACTCGGCTCAGGAATCTTGACTGGATTTGACTTCTTGGCATAGAAACAATGCTCCCTCCCATCACCAGGATGTAGAGGGGTGAGGAATGTTGGCCTGTTCTCCTGTTTTGATCTTCCTCAGAATGTGATGCTGGGGATCTGCTTACGGGCAATTTCAGCCTCGTTACCGGAATGTGTGTGTCGTGGCAAGAAGATAAGATGCTCAGCTTGAAGGCGAAGGCAGTCATTTGCCACTATGTCAAAAGGTGGCACACCATGGTAGTGTGGGGAACATGATTGACAGGCGGGCAAGACCTGGTACACAGCCTGGCAGTCAGGGAATCCCATCAATGAATGGGTTGTTTCATTCCCAGGCATCAGTGGGACCACTAACTACTCACTATTTTTTGCCCCAAATGACTCACTTCTTTTAATTTTATGCATGTGTTTTAAAAGAAAGTTGCTTAATCCTAATATCTCTTGGCCCTTCCTATGTACAGAGCAAAAGAAAATAGAGCACTATTGATTTGAATTCAGTAGGTTCCTTCTATAGACAACGGCAAGACACAGAACAGCACCTTGGGATGCACTGAGGTTCAGAAATCTCAAATGATAACAATAAAAAAAACATAATATAAAGTAACTATCATCTAAGTACTTCCTGTGTCCAAGGCTCATTAATTTAATCTTTGCAATAATCCTAGCAAGAAACTGTTATTCTTCCCAATTTATGTGCAAGGAATGATGGTCACCAAAGTTAAGAATGCTTGATTTAAGAAAACTTAAAATAATAATAAAAAAATCATCTTTGAGCAGATTTTTTTAAAAATGTATATTTTTACTTGTTGAGGGACCTTTATTTTACTCGCTTATTTACATGTCGTGCTGAGGATGGAACCCAGGCCTTATGCATGCAAGGCAAGCACTCTGCCACTGAGCCACAGCCCCAGGCCTCTGAGCAGTTTTTTTAATGCTGAGGTTTATTAGCAAAATCTTCTTTGATTCCCACAATGGTCCTATGAGAGGAGGGTCGCTATTGTCACTAACAGAGGAGGAAACGTAACTAAATTCTCCATAGCTCACTTCCTAAGTACAACAGCCAGTCTGAGCCCACTTGCTTTCTCTAAGCCTGCAACGTGAGTCTTAATCTCACAGAAACTGCATAACCCCGGCCTTGGAACCCGGAGCCTCCTTTACAGAATGGAGAAGTAGCAGGGTTGCGCAGACATGCCAGTCCTGCTGTCATTGAACAGGGTAAAACAAAAGCAGTGCTCTGGAAATGAAATTGCAAAGCTCATGAGACTGTGCTTCCGATTCAATCAGAAGAGCTAAGCCGTTAAGAAAAAAGCAAAAACACAAAAATCAAAGAACGGAACCATTTATTGGATAAAGTGGCAGAGACCCACTCGGCCTCGGAGAAATAACCAGGCACATTCGGGCTGATAACCAGGTCTGGAGAGTGAAGTGTACACAGTACCCGGGAGTTTGTTTGTCTAAAAGAAGAAGAAAATCTCCCAGCTCCGAGGGCAATGGAAGGTTACCAGCTGACCTTTTTGCCGTCTTTCAGGAAGCACCGAGGAGCAAGGAACCATCAGGCTCGGGGAGAATAGGATTCACAAAGTGCTGTTTGTTTTCTTCCATTTGATTTCTATATTCAGCAAAGCACTTCCTTGAAACAGACGCCCAGAGCTATCACTCATCCACTTTGCCATTATCACATCTGAATCCCACAGGCCCACTTCAAATGCAGGCAGGTACACACCTGCAGGTTCTGAATGGATTTCCTCAACAAAGCCGTCCAGTGGACGCACATGGACTCATACTTTGATCGACCCATCTCTTTGTGACATGAAACCAGATGTACCAGCAGAAGCTGCTCGAAAGAAAGATCCTCCGCTTCTAGGACCAAACACGTTTCCCTTTCCCAAACAAAACAAAACAAAAACAAACAAAAGGATTATCTATCTCTTTTTTGAAAAGATTTAGATGCAATGGAAGGATGATGGATGCTCCTCTGTCGGGCAGCTACCTTGACCCAGAGGCTCTCGATTACTTTCTATGAGCCAGGTTCACTGTTCACCCAGTGGTCAGACAATTAAAACATAATGATCTGGGTGAACCTTCTTATGTCATCCCATTCGGGGACATGAAATGGCACTTATAAACATTTCACTCATCAAAGATTTCGTTTTATTCTAAAAAAACTAAATCTGTACCCTAAAGACTTAAAAACAGCATACTACAGTGATGTAGTCACAGCAGCTCAGTCCACAATTGCTAAACTGTGGAAGCAACTTAGATGCCCTTCAGTAGATGAATGGATAAAGAAACTGTGGTATATACACACAATGGAATATTACTCAGTGTTACAAGAGAATAAAATTATGGCATTTGCTGGTAAAGGGATGGAGTTGGAGAATATCATGCTAAGCGAAGTAAGCCAATCCCCCCAAAACCAAAGGCCAAGTGTTCTCTCTGATAAGTGGATGCTGAACCATAATGGGGGGTTATAGGGAGAATGGAGGAACTTTGAGCAAAGGGAGGGGTGCAGAAGGAGCATGGGTGCAGGAAAGATGGTGGAATGAGATGGACATCATGTGGTGTAACTACATCACGTACAACCAGAGAAATAAAAAGTCCTGTACCAAACAACAACAAGAACAACAACAAAGGTTTAGTTTTATTCTGGTATATAATTTAATGAACAAAAGTATTGGTGTTGTAGAATTGCAAGTTCCATCAGACAGATCTATCACCAAAACCAAAAAGAAATATATCTATTATGCAAAATGCACAAAGCATAGAAAAATATACAGAAGAACTCTACTAGACAAAAAAATGCTTTATTTCCACTCTAATTTTGCCTATATATATTGACATAGACGTACGACAACATCATATGAACGGGTAACACAGTCATTAAAAAGCAACCAACCAAGTAATATCCGTGGTCATTGAAAACTAATTGCAAAACACAGTTAAGTAAAACATCAATGTCATTTTTCTAGTAGCACAATATTTTGACTGATATCCGTTATTTCTGTTTGCTTTACTATGTAAAGGACCTTATTTACGTGGCGATGGATTTCTGTGTTTGTTATAGAGCCCATGTGCCCTGGGGAAGAATTTTAAATATCATGAAACTGAATTCCTTCCAGTTTCCTTTCTCATTAGGAAGACGGGAGAGACCGGCCCCTTAGCAGAGATTTGACTGAGAGAGAAAAGAGACGATTATGTGCTCTATTACCAATTCTGATGGACGTTATGGTATTTAAAATGAACAAGGCTCTCTTTGTCATTTCATTAACATGATTCCTTTCCAGAGAATGAGCAGTCTCATCTACTCCCTCCATTTTGGAAAAACAACCCAGTTTTTCTAAAGCTCATTTGGGAGGACAACGGTCGTTGATCTCTTGATTGAGGATCTGCAGGGTGGCTGGGGGTACCGTGTCTGTGGCTTCTCCCAGGCTGCCCGCCTATAAGAAGGGCTGCACTCTGTGATTCCAGAAGAATCATTTGAGGCTTGTCAGTGCAGAACATCCTAATCGTAAACTGAGTGTGAATTCCACTGCATTTGTTTTTCTCATTCTTCCTTTTCTTTTCCCTTCTGGGAAGCGAATCTGGGATCAGAATGTACTGTTTCAAAAGAGTTCATAAATTCAGCAAGCTGGATTGACTTATTTGAAGTGCACCCCACTACAAGGATTTTATTGTTTGTCTATTATTTTTATTGTACCCTCAGAAAATAATTTTATAATCGGCAGTTTTGCAGATTAAAAGTCATGCCTCCAAGTTGGCAGTGTTGAAAGAAACGTAGGATAAGAAAGAATAAAAGTAAGGGATCCTTACGAACACTGGGTTTTTCTTTTTCTTTTTTTCTTTTTTGGTACTGAGGATTGAAATCAACCACTGAGCCACATCCTCAGCCCGATTTTGATTTAGAGTCAGGGTCTCACTGAGTTGCTAAGCACCTTGCCATTGCTGAGGGTGGCTTTGAATTTGCAATCCTCCTGCCTCAGCCTCCCGAGCTGCTGGGATTACAGGTGTGCACCACCACATCCGGCTGGGTTTTTCTTTCACTTTGGAATATCTGAAGAAGTATCTAGCCTCCAGAGAATTACTTACTCCAGCTCTGGAGTTAATAGGATCGCAGGTGCACCCCACAACCTGGCCCATGCCATGCGGTTCTGAGGACAGATCTTCTCACATCTTTCCACTACTGGACAAAATACCCACTTGTATAATCAGTGACCCACAGGCTATCTGAGCCCACCCTCTTGGCATGATTCTTCCAAGAATGGAAAGAAAGAAATCAAGATGAGTTGAATCAATGCTACTTAAAACAAAGACCCAGATACCTGCATAATTCAGTTCTTGAAGAATAAAGTAAAAAATGGAAGCAAACTTTAATTGCTCTATTGAAGAGAAGTATGTGGGATCCTTTGCAATTGCCTAAGTTTCTGGCCTAGTTGACCTTGGCCTTTGGTCAACAATGTTATATCTTGCTTTAATGTGGCTTCTCCAACTTCAGTGAACCCCCAAGGCCCTCACTTTGCAAAAACAACTGATTCATTCTTTTGAATAGAGGTGGAGTCACATTTTGCGGATCTGAGGCTCACCTAGGTCAGAGGGACTTACTTTAAGAAAATGTAAAACATTACAAATACACAAGGTATATGGGAAGTGCATCTTGATTAAGGATGAGAAAATACATCATAACAAATTAGTGTAGACTTGAGAGTCAGACCATTTTCCTCCAACATCTCCTTAGGTGATTGATCAGAAATTCTCAAGTAGAAACCATTCCTGGTTGCATCTGGATTTCCCTCCCGAGCTTTAATAGTTCCACTATTAATGTGGATGTGCACCACAGGGAGGTCAGGGATGGAGGCTTTTGCAGCATTAAGGCACACATCTGTCTGAACCGCCCCTCCCGCAAGCAACTTTCCCTACTGTCTGTCTGCTTCTGGCCTCCTGCCCCTCCTCTGCATCCTGTGACCTCTTCTATCTTAGCATTTGCCACCTTGCGTACAACAGGGATCTTTGGAGTAGGAAATTTGAATCCCTCTCCATTTTATCTTTGGCTGCTAGCACAGTCTGCGTGGTGTAGCATGCATGAATCAATATTTCCCAATGACAACAAACAGTTGCATCGCGGTCACTATGTGTCGCACTCTGTTCTAAGCATCTGACACAGGAACATTATTATTGATATTATGTAGATGAGGAAACTAAGAAGTAGAGAGCTTCCATTACTTACATGCGGCCAGACAACTAGCTCAGGTCAGACCTACAGAAAGTGCCGATTCAGTCCCTGTTCTTGACCTTGTGCTATAAAGCTAATAAAAAGGAAATGCTCTATGAATATTTCTTCCTTCCTGCTTTGAGTGACATCTGAACTCCAGGCCTTAAGGCATATTCTTTCTTACAATGGTTGGCTCCTTAAGAACTGATAATCCAATTTGTGGATTTTTTGAAGATTTGCAGCCTCTTCGGGCCCCCCTACAGTTCCTTGCCTGTAGGAAGCATTTACACGCTTGTTACCATCTCCCCAGAGATGCTGGAGGGAGGGGGGTTTATATTACGGCCATTGTCTGCCACCCCCTCCAGTTATTCTAAATGCTACTGGGGGACCTGGGAAGCTGTCAGAATGTGTGGTTCCAGATGGGAGGCAACTCTTCATTAGCTGTACTTAGCCTTGGCTACCCTCAGGGCCGGCCGTCCAGACCAATGCAATCACGGCAAAGGTGTTAAATACACAGAGGAAGGTCAGAGGATACCCTTGCAGCAAAGTGAGGAAAATCGGGTAGCCGTGTGACAGGATAAAAAACTATATTTAAAGAGGATCAGGAGACAAATTGCAGAAGAGGAAGAAATGGGAGACAGAGAGTAAAATAAAGGGCACCTGGGTTTTTACACGGTAGGAGTTTCCCATGTGCACAGGCACCTATGACAACCAGTTCGGATATGTTGCTTTAAAATAATTATTTGCCCAAAGAGATTTTACTGTGGTCCCCCCACCCACCCGCACACACACCCCAGTCTATTGAGTCTCATAATTTACTTTGAGAACCTTCCTTGTGAGAAAAATGTTATTTTAGTTCTGAAAATAAAATCGTCTACCACTGAGTCCCGTCAAAATAACTTATACTTCTGCTTTCTAGACAGCAAGCCAAGTTTACTAAAATCCCCCCACCAATCAAGGTTGATTTCTATGAGGTCGAATTTCCCTTTTGTACTAGTCAGAAATATTAGGCTACGGGGAGATTTTTCTTGCAATTAAGGGCAACTAAAAAAGGGAAGGCTTCTCTGTTCAAGAGACAGCTTTTGTGATTTTGTAACCCAGACGATATATGCTTTCTGCAACATTAATCTGCCTCGTTTGCCTCAGATGAGAGGTTTTATATGTCATTCCCAGGAAAGAATTGGTGACCTTAACTGTATAATGGAGTTGAGTTCCTAGAAACTCACCAGGATGGGGGTTCCTGGCATATTTCAAAGCATTTGCAGAGCCTGGCAGACATGGGCAGAATTATTTCACAGTAAAATTTCACTCATTTAGGAGGCAGTCGTTGGAGTTTATGATCATGTGGCAATGGCAGCAGTGACCTTAAGCGGGGCGCCACCTACCCAGCGCAGCTGCATAAGCCGATTGAGGGAAGCGAATTATTCTAAAGCATCTGCTATCAATTTACAGGCACCCTTTTAAAGACTGGTGAATTAATTAAATAATAATTGGCTCTCCTGAAAACTAGTTCTTCTCGATTAGTAAAAGTTCATTTATCTCTTAAATTTATTTCATTTATGTCAAAATTTGTCCACTTTGTTAAAAGTCTAACAATGCCCATCAGGGAGACCCCTCTGCTTGATGGGATGTTATCTATGTTGCCTTAATAGAAGAGATATTTTATTCACCTAAAAATCAAATCTAAGAGAACGAGATAAAATACCCAGTGACATTATCAGAAGTTAGGCATTTGATAGTTTTCTAATAGGTGGCTGTTTTGTGGACTGTACAAGTGGATTTTTAGAAAATTCAGTGGCTTAGTGTTTGAGTCAGGTTGTCTTTTGGTACTTCCCACTTTTCCTTCAGTCCTTTTTTACAGGATAGGAAATGCCTCTCGGTGGACACGAGACCCTTTTGTGTAACAGGAGGGCCTAATCCTTGGCTCGTTATTTTTCTTGGGAAGCGCATGCATGAAGGATTCCTTAAATGAGTGATTGGGGCTTTTATATGTGTGCCCTACATTTGAAGGCAATAAATGGGGAGACTAGAGAATCTTTTCCAAGAAGATCCTGACAAGGGATTTTTATCTATGCAGAAGGGAGCCAGCAGGTGGCAGAGCCTAAGCAGGCAGAGAAGCAGATTGCAGGAGGACACAGGCAGGAACCAGAACACAGGCAGAGCAGGTGCAGAGAGTCATCAGCAAGAGCAGTGCCACAAGGCAAATCCAACTAGAAGCCCAGAAACGGCTCTACCCAGAAACCAGGGAGAGACAAAACAGGAGGATACCTCCACCCTCCACGTTTGAGAACTTGTGCACACATTCATGGTTCACCTCAGCTACTTACTGGCTACTAGTATTCAAGAGAGGGTATCACAAGGTCTGGCATTTGATGGTGGCTCAGTGGCCTCTTTGAACAAGATTGGGCACACTCAGGGCAGTACGGCTGCACACTCAATGGATACTTATGAAAAGGATTTGGTTGAAGTCAAAAAGATAAACTGGGTAAGTGGTTTTGGAACAAGGGAAAGAAAAACCAGGACGAGATGCCCTCATTCTTGGCAAAGAGTCACGGGTCTCCACCCACCTTGCTCTCCAGTGTATCCGTGATAATGGTTTTGTCCATCCTGGCCCAGAAAGGTTTTGCAATTAAGCATGCAGTTGATTTTATATTTACATCTTCTAATATAATTTCCCACCGACCTTTCTGTTCCTAATGTAGGAGAGCGAATCTGAGTTTTAGAATCAGACTCCAGGTGACCCAAGGTTGTAGTGCCATCCATCCTCAGTAATGGCTGTAGTAGAATTAGCTACGGCCGGATGAACATAAAAGCATACACCATTAGCCAACTTGTTATTACTTTCATTTTTTCCAGCTAATCTGTGTGAACATAGAGATGAAAGAGCAATGGGCTGTGGAATAAATTCAGAATGTTCCCGCCTTTAAAAATATATTTTCTGATTTTTGTTTTTTCATTTGACTACTACCCTGAGCAGCTAAGTTCTTATGGTGTGACAATTAATTAGAAACCCACAGATCTTCTCGTTCCTCTGGTTTGACCTAAAGACTTAACAACTACAATTAATTCAAGGGAAAGAATTGTCATTGTGTGTCTTCAGAGTCTAAGCTTATTGGCAAGTAGGAACCTTATCTAACATCAGCTGACGTGAACGGATTCTGGAAAATGCAGACAGATCTGGGAGGTGTCCTCTTGTTGGTAAGAGACAGAGCATGGGGAAGGGACAGAAAAGACAGAAAGAAGGCCAGAAGAGCTATCTAATGTGCTGCCAGAATCCCTTCCAGGGCCAACTTGCAGTTAAAGGAAGCGAGATGGTGAAGCACAAAGGGAATTCCAGGCGCTGAACAGAAAGTCCTGGATCTTGAGCATGTGCAGTAGCCCAAAGAGCTGACCTAAAGTTAGCCTGTTGGCTAGTTATCACATTATTAATATTGGATTCGCTCCCCCTGTGTGCATTTTCCCAGGGAAAGAGAAATTTACGCATGCACAGTAGAAAAGCAATTATGTTAGATTCAACTGTCAATCAAGGTGTCAATCAACCTCAAATCCACCCAGGGGAAAAGGGGAAGAACTAGTACAGCCGAATAAAAGCAAGCTCCACTGTATAGACGGGGCCTTGAGCTATTTTGCAGCTTGGCCCCTTCTGTTCTCCCAGAGTGAACTTTTGCTTTCAATAAACCTTGGCTTTGCTTGCCAACTCTCGGGTCTTGCTCCATAATCTGGACCTAGGACTTCCCAGGGAACCCTTCCCTGGGTACTGGTAACACCTTAAACCTCTACTCTAGCAGAAATCACTCTGCCATCCTAGTGAAAGGGTAAAATGAGGGATAAAGAAGAAGATGAAGGGTGTATCATGCTGAAAGTGAAGGAGATATTCAATCAAACCTGAACTGGGTTTGGAAGACCAGAAAGACTAGCCAGAAATCAAGGGCAAACCAAGGTGATACTGCAGCCATCCTATTGATCAAGTCCAATCTCTGACATTGTCATCTGAAGCACATAATCTGCCAGCATTTCTTTCCAAGGAGTTGCACATACTCCTCTTGAAGAGGGGTTGAAAGAAGCCCTGAAAGTCTGTGTTTCTTTGAAATAATAATGGGAAACTCTTTTCCATTTCTTGTTTTATCATGATGCCAACATCACTGAATGTTACTTGGCGAAACAAACGTGGCTAGCGATTTTTGTGCAGTCTGCATACTTTCGATGTCTGCAGTGCTAATGGCCATTTTTTAAAGCATATTGTTTACTCTTGGATAATCTAGAATTGAGATGTTTTGGTCCAATGTGGGAGCACATCAATTACATGAATGTGTTGCAACTCTGAACTGGTGGAGAAATCAGTTTAAAAAAAAATGTTCTTCATGAATGTTCAGTGACAATCAGTAAGGGCTTATGGTAAACCTACTATATAATTTAGTGGCATGCAGAACTCAGTAAAAATCTCAGTCTTTCACAAAGAAAATAGAGGGGAAGAAAAGTACCACATGAGATGGCTCCTAATTGTAGAAGACAAACTAAAATTTTGCAGAAATTCAGAAGTCTCCAGTAAATAGTTCTAAGATCAGGAGGTCAGACCTGATACACATTTGGTCCCTGATTTGTTTTCGGGCCTCTCTTGAGAGTCAACTCAGTGCTTTTTTGCAAAATACTTACAGACCAGAAAAAGCTAGTTTGGAAAACTAACCACACCAGAAAGAGGAAGAAGAAGAATGGGTGGGAAAAGAAGAAGAGAAAGGGAAATAAAAAAAAAAAAATGACCATGCCCCAAACACTAAAAATATCAGAGAAAGCATTTTAAGGTAAGTCTCAAAGGCGAGCAGTTGTCCCTGAGGAAAAGAAAGGGGCTTGCAAAGTCTACTCTGGTCTTTTTGCCAAAGAATACTAAGTTTACATTAAACACAGGCATGAAATGAACTTCATAAAGATTATATAAAAATAGTTCCTTTAAAAGAAACTATTGATGCTCTTGAAATGGTCATATTAGTAAAAGATCATATCAAAGACTATTTTATGCCTTTCTTTTCCAAAGAAACTCAAAGTCACTTGTGATATTACCTGGGAGCCAAAACCGTCACATAACAGAGAGACAGGAAGATCACGGAGCAGTAGAAATAAATGTTCGAAGCCTTGCTCTTGACTGACCAATCCTCTAAGGTGCTTTTGGTTTTGGGTAGAAAGTATTCACACAGGAGAAATGCACAGTAGACCAATGAAAACCGGTGAGCTTCACCTGGGCTGCCATGCAACACGGTAAACAGAAGTGTTCCGGGGAAGGGAGCAAGGTGAAAATGACATTGTCCCCGGCTGGAGTTCAAAGCTCTTCACTTTGAGTTGAAAGAGGGTGCAAGCCACAGACACCCTGTCTCACTCAGAGAAAGGTGTGAAACCGTGAACGAGGTTATGAAGACAGTCTGTCCAGTTCCCACACAACACACACAATTGAAAATCACTTCATCTACCCACCCAACCCCACAAATGCACATACACAAGCACACAGGTACACAGATGAAGGACACACACTAGCATATGCTTGCACACGCCTGTGCACACCCATCCTACAGGAACACACCACAAGGCACATCTCACACTCACAAGCATGCGCACACTTAGAATACAGGCTCATGGGTGATCATGTCCATGCATACATACTTCACAGAGGTACACATGCACACACTCTCGCACATGCAGTCCCACCTAAGGCACACATGCATGCTTATAAGGAGTCATAGGGCAATGATACTGACACGAGATAACATGCACGTATTGTGCAAGCCCGCCCATGCTCACCGCAATGCATGCCTGTGCATAGCCCCGTGCACACAGATACAGTCACTCACAGAAATCCTTACAGACACAGGCACACGAAGAGCCATCCAAAGACTCTTGAGAAATTAGATACAGAAAGAAAAAGGAAGCAAGTGTAAGAAGGATGGAATGAGCACATTTTCAAGCTTCTAAGACCTCTTCCTTTGTAGAATAGAGATGGTACTTAAATTCACAAGGAACTCTGTACAGATGCCATCTGTGTTAGAATAGGTGTGTCTGAGTCCAAAACCTCAGACAGTCCTTACTTAATCCTCTCAGCACACAATTCAGTTCCCAGCTGAGTTGAGCAATTTGATCAAAGTCACCAAGAAGAGTAAACAGGAAGAACTTGACTAGCAATTAAGCATGAATCATAGGACCCCTCCCTAAAATTCACTTCGGTATTTCACTTAACAGGAAAGGGACCTGGGTTTAAAAATAGAGGCTTTACTATCTAAAATTCTTTGTAATACATCTTCCTAGATTAGCAGTCTGACAGTGACTAGCTGCTCGTCCTTGATATGTGGATTTGTTGAATTTAAACATGTTCATACACATGGAAGATTGAGATGTGCTCTTGTAACTAACTGGGGTTCTGTGCATTCAAGACACCAGCTTACACTAGAAATGCTAAACAATGACGTTTTAAATATTAACCACAGTAAATTGGAAAGGAAAAGAAAATCTCCAAAGCTCTACTTTATGAAACATTTTGATGATCATGTTTTGTCTGAGAATAAGACTGCCTTCTCTGGGGTGCCTGTTCAAAACCTAATTCCTTGCCGCCCTCTAGTGGTGCTTTTAAAGAACAGCTTTCAGATCATTGAAAACCCTCCTCCTTCCTGTTCCATATTTCTAAGAAATAAAGAACCACTACAAATACTTTAAGGTGAACAAAAGAGTTTTTGATATCTGACAATTTTTGATCTACAAAAAAGTTATGGTCATGGACATGGCTGGAAGTCTCTTCCTGATTGTTCAAATATGGGCTACATCTAAGCATAACTCATGCAACATGTACTTGGATTTGTTTAAATTAATATTCTAAAATTAATAAAATTAATAAAATGTGGATCTTCCAATCCAAATTTTATTCATTTTTGACTAACATGGCTTTCTGAGCCAATGGAGTTGGAAGCATTCCTGTGCTCATACCTGAGCCTTTTCTGTTTCTCTCTTCTTGGTGTGTGTGTGTGTGTGGGGGGGGTCTCCTCTTGCCTCATTCATGAGCTATTTGATCTTTATTTTCCAGATCAGTCCATCTGTCTTGAACATTTCTAATTCCTTTGCATCTCTGCCTTCTTTCTCTTCCAGTGGCCATCCCCCTGAACCTAGACATTAATTGTTTCATACTTATTTTTTAAATTTTTTATTTGTTCTTTTTAGTTATACATGACAGTAGAGTATATTTTGATATATGACACATACATGGAGTATAACTTCCCATTCTTGTGGTGGTACATGCTGTGGAGTTACCCTGGTCGTGTAATAATTTATATATGAACATAAGAAAGTTATGACCAGTCCTCTACTGTCTTCTCATTCCCATCCTCCATCCCTTTCCCCCACTGCCCTTGGTCCAAACCAGTGAACCTCCACTCCCCTGCCAACCCCTGTCTATTCTGAGTCAGCATCTGAATATCAAGAAGAACATTTGGCCTTTGTTTTTCCGGTATTGGCTAATTTCACTTAGCATGATAGTCTCCAGATTAATTCATTCACTGACAGATGACTTTATTTCATTCTTCTTTATGGCTAAGTAACGTTTCATTGTGTATATATACCATATTTTCTTTATCCATTCATTTGTCGAAGGCCCCCCCTAGGTTGGTTTCATAGCTTGGCTATTGTGAATTGAGCTGCTATAAACATTGATGTGACTGGGTCCCTGTCGTGTGCTGATTTTAAGTCCTGTGGGTATAGACTGAGGAGTGGGATGGCTGGGTCAAATGGTGGTTCCGTTCCCAGTTTCCTAAGGTCATGAAGGCACAGGCCTCAGGCATGACTAGTGTCTTTGTAAAAAGAGGCAGAGGCAGGTAGCTCTTGTATACTATGTAAAGATCCAAGAAGGGGTTAGCTGTCTGTGACCTGGAAGAGGACCAGAGTCACAAGGCTGGCACGCTGGCGCCATTTATTGTGAGAAATAAATGCTCATTGTTTAGACCACCCACTCTGCAGAAGTAGGCTAAGGGAGTCCAAACCAATCAAAGCACCATCTTGGGTTCATTGACTTTGGCTCCATAAATCAGATGCCCCAAAGGCAGATTTATATGAGAAACACAAAGCTTATTAAGACTCACAACTGCACATCATCAGTCAGGGGTAACTCAAAAGGGGTGTGCTTTATATTTAGGAACCCCACCGGGTTCTGGGGGAGGAGACCTGGAAAGAGTCCCCTGCTGGCTCTGGCTGGGGAAAGGAAGAGTCATCACTGTGAAATAGCCCAGAGTCTTATCCCTAACAAAGGCTGGCTCTCTGGGGGCGCAGGGCGGGGGTGTCTTTAGTTAAGATGTGCCTCTGTTGGGAGAAGGTCCTGCCACTGAGGCTCACTCTAGCTCCTCTGAGGGAAAGCAAAATCAACAGCAATGGAGACTTTGCAAGGAATTCATTGAGAATGTCTCAGAGCAGGGAGCCCAGAGCTGCACTGTGAAGGCTACAGTTCCATTAAAACAGCGAGATTCCATCAGAGCATTATATACTCCTTCTCCCGACCCCCTCCTACAGGTCTAGAGCTGTCCAATAGAGCCCCAGTGGACTAGAGCTGAAAGGACTGCAGGACACAGCCTCTCTTTGCAGAGAAGCACTCAGGAAACCCAGAGCCAAGAGCTAGTTCATCAGCTGAGCTATAGATGCTGCAGCTAAAGGGAATATTAAAGACAACCCCACCTTCAGACAGCCTGGCATCAGTCAGTCTTCACAGTAAAGGTCCCTTCCCGTTGGCTTCTGTCACCCCCACAGATACATGTCTGACTCCTACCAGGACTGCTAGGCATGACAGAAGAAGAAGAACCAAAATCCAAGGAGACAAGGCCACCACCAGACTAAGGCTCAGACGTGACTCCCATTGGAATCATTAGACAAGGGACTTAAAACAAATATCATTAATATGTTAGGGGTTCTAAAGAAAAGGGTAGAGAGCCTGTATGACCAGGGGGGGTCACATAAGCAGAGAGACAGAAGCTCTAAGAAACCAGAGGAGGTGGGGAAAATCAAAGGTGACTTACAGGGATATGAAGAACACCAAGTATGGGTGGATCTGTGGACGAGACCGACCCAGTGACCCTCAAGATGCATCTCCAGAAAGTTCCCTAACTCAAAACCAGCAGCATCAACATCAACAAACGGAACAAAACCAGAGCCTCAAAGAATTAACATGTCAGGCCAGGGGAGCCAGATTTGGACTCACCAAATATTATAAGAAGAAAAAAAAAACTAATCTGATCGATTTTATTCTGATTATAATTCTATCTTAATTCCAGATAATTTAAAAATGTGGGGCCATTTCAAACGGTAGTGTACGCCTTACTGGAATACCAAAAGGAGAAGAGAGAGAGAAAGGAGGACGGTACACGTATTGGAAATTAAAAAAAAAAAAAAAAAAAAAAATCCTTCAACAACATTTACAACTACTTACATCACCAAAGCTCCTAACAAGATATTTCCAAAATTGATGGGCTGGGCGACAGCATGAACACCGTTGGAGGATAGAAAGCCTGAATTTCCAGGAGTCATGAACCCCTTTTAACTATAGAAGATGGTAACCCAGAAATGACCCTGGGAGAAGAAAATGTTGGAATGGCCAATGAGGGGGAGAAGGGGAAGGATCGTAGACCAGCCTGTATCATTTAGACTTAATGCAAGATCTGCGGTAAATCTTTGCTTTAAAAAAGATTGTTATTATGTATTCTAGAGGCAGGCAAGGCCGGAAAGCCCAGAGATGGTCATAATTACTGCTGAAGTCCAACAAAGGGGAATGAGAACAGGGTCGAGGCCCAAACTTTTTCTAGAGCTGGAACATGAAGTGACTCCTATAACTAAGTAAGAACCGTGGTGAGGACGGTGGGCACATTAGAAGAGTCCACCCTGGGCAATCCTACTGACCATCAGCAGTATGGAGCTAATCTCTAGTGCAGGAGCCAGCATTTCTAGTGGAGTGATCAGGCCAACAAGGAACTAAAAAGGACATTAATCCATGCACCTTCCAGAAAGAGGCAAAGATCTATAAACAAATAAGGAAATGCATTTTAACTACTGATGAGACCTTGAAAATCGTGGAGAATGTGGTCCACATATATGGGGCTGGAAAATGCGGAGGTGGTTGTTTTTAAAGTTTCTGAAGGACGACCATGAAGGCATCTTCTCCCCCAAATACAGATGCTGTGGGCATCTGACTGCAGCCTGCCTGACTTCAGCTCCCTAATTACCAGTTCTCCCGACGGGTGAATTAGCTGAGTAGCTCTCTGATTTATCCTGATTGATTGCCATCAGGGTACCACATTCGCAGATGGAATAATCAATGAAATGCATTTTTAGCAATAGCTATTCTGGCTTCCTTTAACGTACGTGTCGTGTCAAGGCCTGGTAGTTATATCTTGCATATTTTAAGTCAGCTTCCTCTTAAGAATCACATCTATGGAGTTTGAGCAAAAAGGCTTCTGCAGCTCAGTATGTGTGGGTGCTACCTCTACTGACCTGATCAACTGCGGATTGGAAATATTTGGGGGAAAATCTTATCTGCATGAAACATACACTGACGTTTCTTCTCATCACTTGTTTTCCTAAACAACTTAGCATCCTAACTATTTTACACAACGCTTACGTGGTATTATGCATAAGTAATCTGAAGACGATTTAAAGAACACAGGAGGAGATATGTAAGAAAAGGAAAGACAGTGGAATGAATCGGACATAATTTTCCTGTGAACATATATGAAAACATCACAATGAATCCCACCATGGTGTACACCCACAAGAACAGGGTCCTAACTAGAATAAAATATAGTCCATGCTTGTATAGTTATATCAAATATACTGCCATGTATAACTAAATAGAACCAATTAATTAATTAATTATACAAGAGGATAAGTGTAGGTTGTGGCCAAATATTATACCGTTTTACTTTTTCTTTTTTTTGGTACCTGGGATTGAACTCAGAGGCACTCAACCACTGAGCCACCTCCCCAGCCCTATTTTGTATTTTATTTAGAGACAGAGTCTCACTGAGTTGCTCAACACTTTGCTTCTGTTGAGGCTGGCTTTGAACTCATGACTCTCCTGTTTCAGCCTCCTGAGCTGCTGGGATTACAGGTGTGCACACCCAGCCACTTTATAGAAGAGACTTGAAAGCAGGTGGATGTTGGAACTTGCTGGGCATTCTGGAATCATTCATTTTCAGAAGCTGAGGGACAATCTACCTGTAGCCCTTGAAATGATACCATAGAAGGGCAACATGATTATGTGGCCGAATGGTCTTTTGCTGCCTCTATTATAAAGATTTTGTTTGGTTATCATTCATCCAATCATGCAAAGTCTCTCTTATGTACATCTCTGGGAAGAATTCTCATAATGCTGTTGATAGCTGGCCTGTTGTTTTTCTGAGCAATTGGTCCCTGTCTTTTACATCTTTGGCACAACATGCTTCACATAAAAACCCATATTTCCTGCTTGACGGGTCAGTGTAAAGCTTAGAAATAAATATGTGGGGAGCTTATATCACTTGTTGATCAAGAAGTTCCTGGAGTCATAAAGACAGAAGCGGATATCCCCATTGTTTGAAGATTCGGACACGGTGCTATTAGCAACAACTGGGATTCATATTATTCATCGTGGAATCTCCAGATATATCATCTCAAAACCAATAAGCTCACTAGTAGCAACAGACAACCGATTTCCTCTGAGGAGCTGAAAATCATGTTTGAGAATATTGAAACTCCTGAGTTTTAGCAGGGTGTCAAACATCTGTCTTTGATACCTGCTCTGCAGGGCTTCCAGACTGAATCTCATTTATCTCTACTCTGCATCTCCAGGCTGCACCTTTCTCAGAGTCAGCCATTTAACACAGCTACAGGTGTGTGCAGAAACAGGCAAATGAGGGGAGTGGCCCTCCCGGAACTCACTGGAGGGAAAACTCCCTCCCACTGTATTCAGGACTGAGCAGACCTGTGCCTCATCACCCTTCATCCTGCAGGGAGAGACAGCTCATGATCATTGCTAAGATAAAAGTGATGAAACTGTTTTCAGCTTGTACCATGAGACTGCATAATCTGAGGCTCAATTTAAAACTTAATGAATTCTTCTGTTCGGGATTGGGCAAACTGGGTACTTCTCAGGAATGAGGTTACATTTTCAGAGAAGAGCCATAGTCCCAAGCTTCATCAACCCTCCAAAAACATGATGCACGTTCATAGAAATATCTTAGAAAAACATCCTGAGGATTTTTATCTTGGTGGGAAGTGGAGCACACTCCATTATACGGGACAGAAACCATTCTGAATGTTCCCTGAGGACCATTAAATTCCCCAGGGCTGGCGATAATGAAGATAAACAGTTTAACCTTGGCTAGACTTGAGACCTTGGCTACCACAACGTCTCATTAGGAAGAAACACACTGGGGAAAATGAGGATAAGTGCATTCTACAGCACCATGCATCCAAGTGCACTCCACATACGCTACCCTTATGTTCTAATTTCATTTTCTTCTAGCCATCTTGCTATTTTCTACAGCTAGGGAACACTGCTTCTGTGAAAGACTTCTGTTACCAAATTCTTAGCTTAGGTTTGGAGGGTCAAAACCACCACCAACGTGTTGAGAGAGTAGCTTGCAATATATTCTACAAATGGGAATTCTTTAGGGACAGACTTTGGGATGCTCCAAGCATTCAGGAAAAAAAAAAAAAAAGTACTGCTCACATTTGATCTGCAATTATCTAGAATTCCACTTTTAGAAAAGAGTGGTGGTGAAGAAAGATGTCGCACTTCTTATGATGAGTATATCCTATGACAAAAGTAAAAGCAAGTTATAGTTTAGTGCTGATCATTAGACCCAATAATACATTATAACAGAATCTTAGTTTCAGAGCAAGTGATGTCTTTCCCGGCTTCTCTGAGTAGATCTCAGGGGGAAATGCATCTGTGAGAAGTCTTGCTTCAAATCCTCACCTTGCAGGAGACAGAACTCTCAGGGACAGACCCTTGATTCTTTTGATGGAAATACGGGAAACATTATGAGGTGCAGCTCTGGAAGGAGAAACGCATCCTTATTTGGAAGAACCAATTAGCCTCCTGAGGTGTACCAAGAAGACTCAGAAAGTTAAGTCACAGTCTGAGACGTTCAGAGATGACCTAACCTTTTACCTATTCCCAGAAGATAAATTAAGGCCATCCTGTCTAGGAATAAAGGCAGGTAACAACCTGGCAAAGGCGATGTCCCTCACTTATTCCCACAAGGAGTCAGTAAATGAGACACTATTGTAAGAGTAAAAGGGGTAAGAGTCTAATGCAATAAAATCACATGAGAACATGAGGAATGGAATACATAATTTTATCATGTTTCTAAATGCTTTGGTTTAATCATGGATTATAGAGAATTGTCCCACCATTTTTTCCTTGGCATGTCTAAGATAGGACAAGAAGTGGAACTTCAACTGGTGGGTACAGCTCATTGGCAGAGCACACATGCTTAGCATGAGTGAGGCCCTGGGTTCAATCCCCAGCACAGAAAGAAAGAGAGAGAGTGTGAGAGTTAATTAGTTAGTTGAGCTTGGGAGGACCAAGCAATCATGAATACAATATAACCCAGATATACTTAGAATTGAGAATGGGTAGTTTCTTAGAAGTTCAAAGAGTAAGAACTATCATCAAGGCAAAAATAGCATAAATCATGTTACCCATTCAAATAAAAACAATGTGATCTTTGCCTTTAATAGAGAGAGCCACTGTTTGACTTTGAGGGCCTGGGGTACTCTTGCTTGGTGGGTCACTTTCTCCAAAACAATATTAAGAACTATAGTTTATAATTGCATTGTCATAAAATGAATATTAATATTAGTTTATTAATATTATCGTATTATTTTTTTGACCTAAAAGTTATTTTTTTCCACTAACCAAAAGCAGTAATATATTTTTCTTGATTTCCTGACGTACCATGGGCCTCC
This sequence comes from Callospermophilus lateralis, assembly GCF_048772815.1. Classification (NCBI taxonomy): domain Eukaryota; kingdom Metazoa; phylum Chordata; class Mammalia; order Rodentia; family Sciuridae; genus Callospermophilus; species Callospermophilus lateralis. Next base: position 15,021,272 of record NC_135324.1, read on the forward strand.
GGCACTGATAGAGAAGTCAGGCCTGCCTGGTATGCTACAATCTTCCCTCCTCAAAACAGAATGCTCATTCTTAGGAGGCACATCTTAGGAAAAACACACAGGAAACTGAGCTGTTCCCAGCCAAACATTCAGAATAACCTCAAATGTTTTCTTCTCTCCACAGTCATGTTGTTGGTCACACCTGTTTGGTTGGCAAATATATCTGATCTCCAAAGGCAGTTTGCTGATTCTTTTTGAGACTTATCAGCCTTTATCAAGAAAGCTCCAATTCTTGTAGTTTCAAATCTTTCGAACTCTTACAACCTCCTGTGAAAGTGCAATTCATCTCTGCATCACAGATTTCTCTCATGATATCAACAGAATTGATCAAGATATCAGAATTGAAGCTTCACAAGAGCAGAGAATGTTTAATTTTATAGTTGTAGTTGTTGTTTATTGCTGGATCCCAAATGCCTAGAACTGCAGCCTACCACCTAGTGAATGCTCAATGTTTGAGTGAATAAATTCAGTCAACGACACATCTTTGAAATCCATTTATACTGTACATTCCTGAACTCGGTTAATCACTACAGAATCTCCTCAGTTAATCCATCTGCCTCCTCCCATGGGATTCCCAGAGTATTCTTCGTAAGCTCTATTATGAAGATGCCACGTTTTGTTCAAAGTCTTATGATAGTTCCCCATACTCTCCACAAACACAAGAATCCAAAGTATTTAAGTGTGATGCATAAAGAGCTCTTCAAGGTCCAACATCAGGCTGTATCTAGCCTCACAGCCAAAGAGGCTGCTCAAGTCTTTGATAGACTCTGCTGTGCTCCCAGCTTCTAGATGTTATACTTCTGTTGACTCGGCCCTTGCCAAGCCCCTATTAATCTCACCTTCCTTTTCCCGCATCCTACCTGGACTATTCCCACTCCGTCATCTCCAACGCTTTCCTTTGGGAGCCCTGGGCCCTCTCCAATGTCCTCCTGCTGCACCTGCAACCTCCCTCCTATATAGCACTCCTTTGACTATTGTGGCTCTGCATTTAGGCATCAGTTTCTCCAGGTGGAGTGCGGGTTCCTTCAGGGCACGGATCATGGGTCACGTTTTATCTCTGGAAACAGGCAAAATATCTGAAACCCACCAGGAATGTCATCAACAAAATCATAGGAAGGGCTTACTTACTAAGACTTCCTCAACTTTAAAAGGAAGTTGATGTATTTCATAATGTTAAGAAATTAAGGTCACGATTGCCACTTCTTTTATGTATCTATGATATTGCAGAATAATAGGAACTATTTCCTATTCTTAACAAGAAATAGTAAGGACAATCTAAATTAACATCCTGACACAGAGGGGTCATTGCTAGAATCTATGTACCCTTATGGGGAGGCGTAATGGGCAATACATATTTTTATATGCTATTTAAAGAAGGCAAAATTGATATGTCCTCTTTAGGAAGATATTTGGCATTGTCTTAAAAAAATGAAGTTCATAGCTCCTTTCACAAGCCAATTTTGTTTACTAGAAAAATCACAAGTTCACTGACTGTGTTAGTCAGCTTTTTGTTGCTATGACAAAAAGACCTGACAAGAACAACTTAGAGGTGGAAAGGTTTATTTTGGCTCATGGTTTCAGAGGTTCAGTCCATGGCTGGCCAACTGTTCTGGTTGAGAAATGAGGCAAAACATTATAGAAGGGCATAACAGAGGAAGCAGAGAGAGAGAGGAAGGGACACTCTTCCAGGGCACACCCCCAGTGACCCCACCTCCTCCAGCCCTGCCCCACCTGCCCACAGTTACCTTCCAGCCAGTCCATTCAAACCTGTATGGACTAACTAGATCACAGCTCTCACCGTCCAATCACCTAACCTGCAAGCATTCTTGCATCAACACAGGTACTTTTGGGGGACCCCCTCACATGCACACCATAAAACCAGGAGACTTCAGTAATTCTCTAGAGCACTGGCTGATGGTAAGAAGTAGGAACAGCCTGGTTGTACAACTGCAGGATGATATCCATAACAACATTCTGAAGCAGATAAATCTTAAAACACCATGGTGATCGGAAAATCGCAAAAGGATAATTACCTGGTGCTGCTCTCTGCCTAAATTGAAATCCCCCAACCAACACTGTACTTATAAAAGCATTAAGTTTTAAAAATGCAGAAATTGGAATGAGATAGGAAATGACCCCTGGATTGAAGTTGCCTCTGGGCAGGAACATAATTGATGAAAGTTAAGAAGCAGTCCAAGAGTAGATCTTTATTTGATTTATGGCATTTTAATTTCTTCAGAAATTAAAGTCGAGCGTCAGAGATGGAAACGTGGGCATCTGTTATATAGGCTTTGTTCTTACCCATGTGTCTTATATTTCCTACCAAAAGGGATTATAAATCAAGCAAGGCTCCAGAGTTCTGGAGTTGAAGCCAGGTCCTGCCACCGGACCACACAGAACCCAGCCGAAGGACGGGGTGACAAGCTGAGATGCACATGCACAGGAGATGTACATCCTAAAGGATCTCAGAGACACTCTTGAGGTAGCTGGGCAGGCTCATGAGCAAGGCCAAGTTAACCACTTGGGAAAATGAAAGGCAAGGGATTGCTATAGAAAGAAAGAAGAAAATTGGCTAAATGATTGCTGTAGCTGAGGCTGGAGAAACATCCACATCCTGGTCTGGTCCTCACAGATAAGATGCTTTGTGTAAGAGTCGGTGCATTGAATATGCCAGTCCTCAGTCTGGGGTCTTCGCCTCTCCTACTGAAAAGCATCCATCAAGGCCCGAGACGTCCAGGGTGTAACAATATTGACAGGCTTCTTGCAAGATGATCCAAAGAAACTGTAACTCGATTTGCTTACAGAAAAATAAACGTGGCATGGATAAAAAACATGCAGGGTAGAGGTTAGATAAAAGAAAGAAAGAAAAAAAAATGGTTTTCCAACAAATGAATATTCTGCTGACAGGAGGAAAGACAGAGAAAAAGAAAAGAAGTCAGGATTTCGAAGATGGTATTAACTAAAACAGCCTTTTGGAATTAGTACTGTGCTTGTATCAGACAGTGTGTTTTTTTAAAGCACAATGACAAAAATGGCAGAGTGATTAGTGACTCATTGTTAATTTATTAACTGAGGCCATCTAAACCTGTTAATACATTAGTTAAGTATTTCTAAATTTATTTTTCTTTGACAGGTAATCATCTCATGTATTCATGGTGTGCCCTGTGATGTTTAAATGCATACACACATATACATATGTATGGGAGGGGTTAAATTTAAGTAATTAGCACAGCCCTCCTCTCCAACATTCATCATTTCCATGTGGTGACAACATTCAAAATCTTCACTTCTAGCTTTTTGAAATATACTGTATATAATTGCTAACGAGGGTCACCTTACCATGAAACAGAATGAGAACTAGTCTGCAAATTTATTTACTGGCTATTATAAAATCCAGAAAAGTGTCCAATTGTTAGTAAAATATTGCTTTTTTAATACTGGAAGTTGAGAATTATGAGCTTACCCTTCAAGAACAAGAAACAATAGTAGATGGCAATCCAGATGCTGTGGCACATGCCTCTAATCCCAGGAGCTCAGGAGGCTAAGGCAGAAGGATCACAAGTTCAAAGCCAGCCTCAGCAATTTAGTGAAGCCCTAAGCAACTCAGTGAGACCCCATCTGAAAATTAAAAAAATTAAAAGGGCTGGGGATGTAGCTCAGTAGACAAGCACCTCTGGGTTCAATCCGTGGTACCAAAAAAAAAAAAAAAAAAAAAAGTAAATGACATATTTATGAAGCCAAGGGACCAAGGGTTTTGTTCTAGCCCTGCCATTTGTTTGAGTGATCCACCAACGAATCTGAGACTCATCTCCTTAACCTGAAAATAAGGAAATAAATGATCCATGACATCCCTTTATATCCTAATATTTTTAGAATATTATGAAATCTATGGGCTGTGGAAATTAGAAGAAAGAGAAAAGCATCTCAAGGAAGAAAAAGATTCTTCTAGTAAAGAACAGAAGGTGCATATTATTGCATGAGTAAGGATTGAAGTAGTATGTACTCTTAATATCACATACCCAGAGGGTCTCATAGGTGTCAGAAAATCACTCGATTACAAATTTGAATATGTGAATTCACTGGCATTTGAATAGGGAAATTCACTGGCATTTTACTTCCTGGCTTTTGGTATACCAGAAGAACTGCAAGAGTTTGACTTTAATTTCTGAAATGATTTGAAGATTAGGTTTCCCCTGACCCCCCCCCCCCCCCCCCCCCGACTGCCCCCAAGGATATAGAAACTCACAATGGAGTTACTGATGGATTTAGCTTGGGGCATAAAGAGAGAACAAGGTTTATTTTGAAAGAAAAAGGAAGAACCAAGGAGGAAAACACCATGAACTTGCGAATTGAATCTGGAGATATTACAGGGTCCTGTTGTGGGGCTGGGGTGGGAGCATAAAAGGAAGGAAGCAATTAAAGGTTGATAAAGCAGGAGAGGGAAGGTCTCTGTGTGCTTGAATTCGAAGAGTACTGGGAAGGAGGTGAGCAGAAGTTAGGTGCAGGACACCCCAGGGCCCTGACAGCCCCCACCTATGACACTTGGGCTCAAACTGGGCTGCTGAGTCGGCTCACCATGAGTGCAGCATGGACAGCCAGACCTGCCCACCTACATAGCTTATTTGACTCTGCATCTGTGAATTTTATGAAAGAAAAAAATATGTAAGTTTCCAGAAGATGTAGTTTAAAATAATTAAATGTGCAATATAGATAATATACATAAATATATAGAATATGTAATATAAAAATATATAAACACTTATATAACTAAGTTTATATATACTTATATCTACAAACACTTATATATTTACATATTCTATATTTATATATAAATATATAAATATATATTTATATGGTGTTTATATTTATATTTATATATTTATAAATATATATTACACATTATATAAACACTTATATATTTAAGTTTATATATACTTATATCTATAAACATTTACATATTTACATATTATATATTTATATATAATATGTATTGCATACATATTTAATATCCATACACATTTAATGTGGGTAGAGAAAGACTTACTGATTGGTTTCTGTGTCTAAACCACAATTACATACTAGCAGGAACCCTGAAATTCCCAGAAAAGACAATTCACCCATTGTCCGAGTATCCAGAGATATTAAGCAAACAGAGCGTTTCCCCTCTCTGGGCCTCAATTAACATACCCGCCAAACAGACACAGGGATGGGTTCCTGCGCCACTTGTGCTATGGTCAGCTGGCTGTGCCATCTGGCAGTTGGCCCTGGCTTCCTTCTTTCCTTCTGTGGCCTCTTCTGGGTCGCAACAAGGACCCATACCCTACAAGTTGCATTTCTCCATGAATTCCTCAGCACCTGGGTTCCCAGGGTGGATGCCTACCGCAAGACATGGGAAGGAGGAAGAAGGCAGAGGTAGCATCGTGGCAGCAGAAGACAGTTCTAGGTCCCGGGTTCCTGTGGAGGCTGTGCAGGTGCAACCGCAGCAGTGGTCCCAGACCCATGGGCAGCCTTAGTGGGTAGCACTGGGAACATGGCAGGCCGTACCTGGAGCTTCCGAGCTTCCAACCTTCAGATGTGTCAGCAAAAAAACCGGCTGCTGGCTCTTAGCAAGTAGGATGGCTGCCACTCCAAAGCAGCTACTGCAGCCACAGGTGGCCCAGCAGCCCAGAGGACATGCTAGACACGGGGGCTGGATCATGTCATCATTCACTGCTCAGGGTAATGGCACGTTCCCATTGCTACTAACCCTCTAGGGACCTCATCTTCCCTTTCTGCTCCTCCAGCTCTTCCAACAGGTTTATCAGTGTTTCCCTGCATGATATCCTCTCTGTTTGCAATACTTGTTGTTAGAGTCTGTAAGCAAGTCAAGATGGCGCCTGGCATTTTGCCAGAGGGAGTGGTTTGTGAAGTAAGGCCAGCGAGCCATTAAGAGTGGAGATTCCTTATTGGTTGACTGCTGTATCTAGTTCATGTTAATTAAGATGAGCTGTGTGGAATGTATATATTCCCCTCCTGTCTTACAATAAACGGCTCCCACTCCTGCTGTATCAACCTACACAAGTTGCTCATCACCCCCCCGGTTATTTTGCTGCAACCGAACGGCGGCACTTGTACTCACTTCTGTTTACCTGGATGGACACTGGTTAAGAACAGACGCAAGGAGCATTTCATATTCTGAATTTATTTCATTACTGCGATCTGTATTTCTGAAATTAGAAACAACTGGAATGCACATGGAATGCCTTACTGAATTCATCACGCTGCCCACCGACTCTCACTGTTGATGATGAGGAAATAGATTCTATGGGATCAAGGCTCCCAGAAGGACCCACTAGAGAAGTTGAGTAAAACAAATCACCAGAGCATGATTGAAACGGCTGAGAGCACTTTGATGCAGCCAGTGTCGTGGAAAGAAGGGAGCCAGCCGAGGCAAACCCAACCTTGCCCACCCAGCCCATCGAATTCATAAGTGGTGCAAGGTCACAGAGGATGCAGGTGACACACATGCAGCGGAGAAGCTTCCAGTGACCTCCTGAGAACAGGCAGAAAAGGTGTGAAGAGTCAACTCCTGCAAGAAGGGGCATGCAGACTTGAGCACCAGATTAGGGACCAGTTTCCCCTGAGGAATTTTCTGGTTGCTAAATGGAGGAGAGTCAGAAGATAGAAGCTGAGCAGAGATTTACTGAGAGGTGCTTTCTATCAATGGGTTGATTTAAAAAACAAAACAAACAAAAAAAAAAAACAGAAAGAGGAGCATAGGGGAAATAATAATGGAATGTTCCAGTAAGTACCTTAGAGGCCTGATGAAGACTATAAGTCAGACTGACCGGGCAAGTGGTTTGCTCTTATTCTGACTGCCCACCGTGGTTTCTAAAAATTTTTCACTTACCATGTTTTGCTTGCAATACAATGACTAGCCACATCTAGTAACGTGACCAAAATAATGAGTCAAAAATGACTCAATCACATATGATCCAGAGGGAAGCGTAAAAGTCAGGGATTTTAAAGCCACTCTGATAATTATGTTCAAGAAAACAAATGCTGAGATTGCAACGTTCTTTCACCAGATAATTGGAATGTATTCAAAAGAACGAAACAAAAACCATAGAATTAAAAGTCAGAAGGCTAAAATGAGCCTTTTCATGTGAAATTTCAGTCGATGGTTTTTAAAAGGAAACTAACAAGCTTCAGTGAACCACAGGTAGACTTGTGGAAGATATTCTAGAATAAAAACTAACAGGAGACATGGAAAAGAGCGTGAGCACACACACAGGACAGCTTATTTGCAGGTGTATTTAACTGTACTGAGAAGGACCCCAAGAGGGCGGAGCACAGGCAGAACATAACCATGAAGTGATCATAATTTTACACGTTCAAAGACGCCGAGGTGCACTACAAACTACAAGCAAATGAGTACAAGAAAATCACACGTAGACACCTCCTAACCCAAGGAATGGGAAAACAAACAGAGACAAAGAAAAATCTCAACAGATGGAATTTCAGACTAGCAACATCAAGGCCAGTTTCCCAACAGAAAGAAAGAAAGAGGGAGGGAGGGGGAAGAGAGAATGCAGAAGAGCAAAACAGAAAGAATAACATCCTTATGCTGCTGGATAAAAAAACAAACAAACAAAAAAAAAAAACAAAAAAAAAAACAAAACTGCTAACCTAGAACTATATAAGAAGAAGAAATACAAAAATAACATGAGAGTCAACATGATCGCACAAAATCTGGGAACAGTTTGTTCTCACCAAACTCCTACTAAAAGAGATAAGAGCTGGGGGTGGTGCCTAATGCCTGTAATCTCAGCTGCTCAGGAGCCTGAGGCAGGAGGATTGAGAGTTCAAAGCCAGCCTCAGCATGTTTAGCGAGACCCTAAGCAACTCACCAAGACCCTGTCTCAATATAAAAGTTAAACCCAGCGCCTCTGGGTTCAATCCCCAGTACCAAAAACCAAAACAAAACAAAATTAAATGAGTGCTTCTATTAAATGGATAGACTAACAGTTTATATGATAAACAGAAAATTACATACTACATAAATATTAATACGAGTGCCCAATGGAGTGCTGCCCTCCATTTTTCAGTGAGAAAGCTGACTCTCATCGACAGGGAAGCCTTGTTAATTCTCATGTAGAGAATGAACCATACCACTGAGGACAAAGACAGAGTCCCCAAGAGCACCAGCCCATTTCTCTGTCCCAGAGCCACACCTAAATCCCAACTTTCCACAGAAGGGGACAAAATCAACAAAGAAACAACCACAAAGAACCAGAACTGGGGCTCTGCTGACCATTAGTCAGGAATATTATTCCAGGCTGGGGACCTAGCTCACCTGGTAGAGGGCTTGCCTCACATGCAGAAGGCCGTGGGTTCAATCTGCAGTGCATGTGTGCACGTGTACACACACACTCACACACACACACACACACACACACACACCCCAAAATAATAATAATAATACCATCCTTTTTGGTAGCTGCCATCATAGAGAATTTTGTTTATTTTGAAATAAATGTGATCTACCTTGGTTTCAAGTCTTCTGAAGCCAGACTCTCTATTTTAATATATTTCAGAAGCACTGCAATCATGGGGGCTATTCTGTCCTTCACATTAAAAAAAAAAATTGCTCTAGAAATGACCCCCAAGCTTGGGTCATTTTTTTCTCTCACATAAATACTTAAAAAGTAAAATAAATAAATAATAAATATAAAAAACAATTTCATTCTACCTGATACACACAGTTTTCCAAAGTGAGATGTTTGTTCCCTTGCTGCATAAATGTAAGCCATAAAAAGTGCTAAATGGTGACAGCTTTATTCCTCCTGAAATTTACATTAGGTAGTCACTGGGCTATGAAAGGTACGATGTCTAAGAGAGAACTCATCAAAAACACAGATATAAAACATATACCTGCCTTTTGTCTCTGAAGGCTGCATGACTTTTATCTCTTCCCATAAATAATGGAGGCATCAGCACATTTATCAGCACACAATAACAAACCCCAGCCTCCTGGTAATTGTAAAAACACTGAAGCCTGTTATTGACCTTGTGTAAAAGAGAGGAACGGGACAAAAAAAAAAAAGACAAAGAAACTTTTTGTCTGTCTAGAGCCACATCCAAAGCCCCATCACACACTTTGAAAGCCATTAAAACTAAAAGTAAATGATGTGAAAAGGAAGAGGAAAATATATTATCGAATAAGGCAACACGGACAAGTTAAATCAAAAGATCCATCCATCCACACCATGTCACTCGGTACCCCTTATTCTCCCTGCTGAAGTCACTTTTGAGATATTTTCATGAAGGGACGGCTTCCAACTCCAGATCTTAAACCTGTGACTCACAGTGTTGCTTAATCCGTTTTTTTTGCAAATGAGTAGTTTCTATGGAAACATTTCCAAAGTACAAAACCTTTCCCGGGTGGTTGAAGCACGTGTGTTCTGATTCAGTGACGGTACGAAATATTAGCAAATATTTGTGGATGGACATTTGCAAAACCTGACCATGTCCCGCAACTTATCTTCTGCCAGTTTCCTGAGCAGGGGCTCAAGAAGGACACCACTGGCCAAAGCCCTGATAAGCAGATGCATCCATTATGGCTAGGTGACAGGATTAGAGATGAGTCACTCAGCTCCCCGTGAGTAACACACAGTAATTACCATAGGCATTCAGAGAAGGGAGCCATAAATACCCACTGCAGCAGGGAGAAGAGGGTCTGCAGGAGAGGGGGTGATTGGAACTGGGTCTGCTTGGAGGTTGGAGAAAATAACAAAGAATATGTCACAATGGAGCAGGTACCGGCGCGCAGTGTCGTGGGGAATTGTGTTTTAACCTGTGCCCCAAAGATGAGGTGGTGAGTTGTCTTGAAGGATGTGAGTTTGGACAAGGACCATAAAGACCAGTCTTCCAATAGAGGCTACATAATGACCTTGATTTGAAAGGTGAGAGTCAACAAATATTCCAGATGTGTGTTTGTCAGCATTTTGTCACTGTGACCAAAACACGTGACAAGAACAACTTAGAGCAGGAGTTGGCTCACAGTTTTAGAGGTTCGGCCCATGCTTGGCCAGCTCCAAGGCAGAAATCTCATGGCGGAAGGGTGTGGCAGAGGAAAGCTGCAGAGATCATGGTGGCCCAGAAGCAGAGGGAGAGGGAGAGGGAGAGAGAGCAGGAGAGAAGAAGAGAGGGAGAGGGAGAGGGAGGAAGGGTCCGGAGAGAAGGTAAACCCTCCCAGGGCACCGGCCCAGTGACCTACTTCCTCCAGGTTCCATTCAGCTATTAGTGAACTAATCCCATCAAATGGATTAATCCAGTGAAGTCATAATCCACTTATTGCCTAAAAGCCTCACCTTTGAACCTTGCTGCATTGAGGATCATGCTTCTGATGAACGATTTTGAAGGACATTCCAGATCCCAACTGTGAAAATATCTCAGTTTACCCTACCCTTCCAAAGGCACCAAGATGTTTATGTCAAAATGCTCCATCTTCGGGCTTACCTTTCCTATGTTCATATATGAATACACAACCAGTGTAACTCCACATCCTGTGCAACCACCAAAGTGGGAAGTTGTACTCCCTGTATATATAATATGTCAAAATCCATTCTATTGCTATGTATTATTAAAAAGAACAAAATAAAAATAAATTTTAAAAAATGCTCCATCTCCTTGAAACCAGGTAGAACCCAAGACTCTTTAATTCCTGAAATTAACAAGCTATCCAAATTGGCTCATAATAGACATGTCTTCTGCCATCCTGGGTACTGGCAGCCAATTTGAGCCCGAAAGCAAGATATGAAAATACTCCACTAGAGAGAAAACAGAGTCAGTGAATTAAATATTCCTGAAATAACCCATGGAAGATGTGCTGAAGGCTGAGAAGAGAAAAGATATAGGACAGAAAAGAGTGTTCACTTTAACCAGGCGGAAGTGAATGTCTCCTAGATAAGGTAAATAATACAGCCTCCACTTATTCACTAAATATTTATCAGAAATTTAATATGTATCAGTCTAGGACCACCACATTGGTAAAGTACATCTGAATTCATTCTTGCAACATCAGTATTTTCTGTTTTTTATAAAAGATAAGAAAAATTGCTCAGAGAAGTTCAATTTGTTCTAAAAGAAACATATATTCTCTTAGTTCGATCATACTTCTTTCTCTGACATGAGATGAAATATGAGGGAAAAAAACATGGGGAAAAAAATCCCTACCCTAGTTGAATTTACATTAAAACGATGCATTGGAGATATAACCTAATTATCTGTACAAAAAAATGTTTAGCATAAAATAAATTGTTTTCATGATTCTTCCAATTTTGAAAATTAAATTGCTTTTGTAATGTGAGTAGGGAAAAAATCTATTAAACTGGATAGCAAGAAACCAGATAATATCAAATTTTACTTAAGACGATAAGATGATTTAAAGAGTTTTTTTAAAATTCATGTAAGGGCATATAATCAAAGAAAATGAAATAAATCACTTATGATATATGGAGTCCTCTTTAGACTACCTAGTGTTATTTATTTGAGCCATTCAGGAAAAAAATAACTGAAGACTTTTCTTTGTTGTTATTCTTTGCCATTCTTACAAATAAATGGGTCAGTTGATGCCTATTTCAATTCTCTGGTTCTGGGTCTATAAATTTGCTCAATGTCTGTGGACTGACTGACTCACTGTTTGTCAGCACAGGGGGTCAGGAATAATATTTATTGTTCTAGAAAAGAAAATTACCTAGCAGCTTAAAGTAATGCCATTCCCTTTGTCAAAGTCCTGGAGTCTGAACACTTCTCAGGCACGGCCCAAATCCTTACTGTAAAGAAATTTCAAGATCTGACTCTGTGTCTGCTCACCAACCTCCTCCTCTGACCTCATCTCCACCTTAGCTCTCCCTAGGTCTCCCCAGGGTCACATGCACTGGCTTTCTGCTGCACCCCAAAGCCTCTTGCTAACATTGCTAAGATCAGGCGTCAGAGGTCACTTGAAACCTTCTCAACATGCCAACCACATTTATTAACTTCCGGTGAACTTACACAGCCCGTAATTATTCAACAGTCTGATAGTATCAACATATTTTAAAAATGCAATATTATTTTGGACTGAACCTTAGCATTAGATTCTAGCAAATAAGAACAATCTCCAAGTTATTAAATTCTCTCAACTATAAAAATGTTCCCTGGGGTGGGGGTTGGGGGGTGGGGGGGACAAGTAGAAAAAAGTGCATTTTAATTTGCTGACAAAAATGTCAAGAACCTCCGCCAAGAGAGGCAGTCTGGCCACTGTCAGATGGTCAAGGGGCCTGAGATAAGCTGTTCAGGGAGGCTGTTCTGCTCACTTTGAAATACGGTGTCTCAGAGAAGCCAAAAGAAGTGAGAGTGAGGCTTTGGGAAGCAGAACTGGTGGAAACAGAGATGGCTAACCAAACCACCGACGTTCTATGGTATTTATGAGAGCAAAAGCAGTGGCCTCCCTGCTTTGACAAGAGAGGAGTTTACTACTGCACTTTGGAAGTCTGTTTCTTCCTGCCATACAGAGGAGACTGCACCCATCTGGAAAGTATTCTGTGGGGGGCGAGGGGGACTACTACCAGGCTCGGTTTTCTCCAGGTTTTTTGGTTAATATTTAAAAATTTCACCTTAAAATTTTAGTTTATGAAAATAGATTTAAAAATGTATTTTAAAAACATAATATACAGGATTTCCCTTTCCCAGGAAGTGTGATGGCCACAGACTTTAACTTCCCAGGTGACGCATACAATGCAGTGACATTGAAGGGCCTGGTAATTGAGACAGGGAATCCACTTTCAGCCACCTTTAACCTACCTGCCTTTATTTTTGCCTTGTTAGCTCTCCCTACATCTCCATCAGTGATGTCTTCTGAGACACAAGAAGGAAAACTGCAAAGTCTTGTGTTCCCAACAACAACAACAACAACAACAACAACAACAACAAAAAACCCACAAAAAAAATTAGTGTGTTCCTTGGGGCATCAGTGGTAGCAATGTTTTTAGATGTTACCCAGGAAAAAAGTATTTGATGGATAAATTTGATAGTATCAAAGTATTTTAAAATGCAATATTATTTTGGACTTAACCTTAGCATTAGATTCTAGCAAATCTAATGTTCCATTTAGATGAAACAGATTTCCTTTCTGACAGGTTTCTTACAATTTCTCACTTTTGGGTGTGTGTGTTGTCAGGTGATCTCTCAGTTTTACAAAGGTACCTGACCAATTCTACTATTTCCATAGAATACTTTAAGGTCTATTTTTCAAGGGCATATACCTTAGAAAAGACAGGATTATAGTTCTACAGAACTGCTGTTCTGATTTTTATATCTTTTGGCATGTTTTAAGTCTGTTTTCCATTACTATAATGGGCTACCTGAGGCTGGCTACTTTATAAAGAAAGGTTGATGGTTTAGCTCCCAGTTTTTAAGGTTCAGGGCATGGGGCTGATTTCTGCTCAGCTCTGGTGGGGGCCCCCTGGGCTACCTCCCATCCAGGTGAACGGCATCATGGTGGGAGAATGGGCAGGAGGGACAGAGCTCATGGCAAGACAGGAGGTCAAGGATCAGAATTACCCTGATATTTCATCGTCTTTTCACATCTGCCGTCTTCCTCCTGAACCACCCGCCTGGTTCCTGCTGCTCCTTTCGGTCACTTGCTCAGACTTTCTACTTTCAAGTCTTCCCTCTCTTCAAAAGCATCTGGGATAGGATGCACGTGAACCAAGTGAGAAGGAGGACAGAGATTCATTATCCTAAGTAGTAAAGAGAAAACCCCAAGCATATTGAAAGAGTGCCTTATAAGAGAGGAGCGTGTGTCAGGAGAGCACTCCAGGAAGGTTCTAGAAGGGCTGTCCAGGTTTCCCCCCTGCAGACTCCAGCCCCCAGGTCAGCACGGCCCATGAATCTGTAGAGAAAAATAGATGGATCTCTCCTCCTGATTCTGGGCTCTCTTTATTTTGTCCCCCACTCCTACCCCACCCCACTGCTTCCTTAAAGAACAGACCCTAGGAGGAGATTGGGGAACAAAATCCACTCTGTCTGAAGGAGACAATTCCCGGTTCCCCGCCAGTACCCGGCGACTGGATCAGAGCCCATCAGCTACCACACATGAGTTTCCCAAGAGAGCGGACATCTCCCTTAGATCTTGGTCTTCACCAAGTCAACGCGGAGCACCGACATTTGATAAACATGAGAATCTCTGCACCCTCGGCAATATTATGCACAGGGTACCTGGGGGTAGGTAACTAGCCAAACCCGCTGGTATTGGAAAGACTTTCATTTTTTACAAGGAAACATCAAAGACATTTTGATATCATACTGTAATCAGCCACTGCTGAAGTCAGAACTTCAAAAGCTGAGCCCTTTGACACACCGATCTAGGATCTCTACAGTTTTAGGAAATAGAAAACTTGCTTTCTTTAGACAACCAGGGTGGTGGTCATCATCTCCTTAAAGCAGGAGGCCAGTGAGGGTAGTTTCAATAACCAACACAAACAATCGGTCACTTCTGCACGTAAAATCCAAGGAGACCCAGGAGGACAGGCTGTTTGAAGGCAGCGCCTGCCTTTGGCCCGATAACCAAGGGTTCACCCCTGACAAGTGTCCTGAACTTGACTGTGTCCTGGGACCTATGATGGTGACCTGCCTAGGAAATAGGGTCTTTCCAGAAGTAATCTGGTTGAGACCCAGGGGGCCTTGGACTAGCGTAGGCCTAAACCCCATCCCTGGCATTGGTAGGAGAAGTAGGTGTGAAAACACAACCAAGGCCAAAAGGAAAAAAAATGTCTCATAAAAACAAAGAAACTGGAGGGATGTAAGTATAAACCAAGGGGTACCGAGCGTTCCCCCAGAAGGCACAGGAGGCTATCAAGGGCTGCTGAAGGGCGATTCCTGAGGCCTGCAGTGGACACACAGCTATTGCTGCCCAACTCCTGGTTTCAGGGTTCCAGAACCTTTTTTTTTTTTAAGCCACACACTTGGATAGTTTGTTACAGTGGCACCAGGAAGCCATGTGCACAAAAGTCTGTTTGCATGAAAATTCGAGAAGAAATAATTGGAAAGAATGAAACCCAGATTAACATCCTGCTACGTTAGGCTCAGCGATGTCTTCTGATACACAAGCAGGAAACTGCAACCAGGGAGCAAAGCCCACAGAGGTATGAAGCGCCTCTTGCTTCATGCTAAAAGGCCCCCGGGCTCAGCCTGCGACATACGGGAACTGATAATGGTCTTGGAGCTAAGAGTTACTGTGGCTGAGTTTTCATTTTGCATGTGACACTGTAGCACAGAAGGTGAGCTGGAGGAAACAGGCCTCTGGGCCTAAGGACTGGACTTGAAGCTGGCTGAGTCCCATGCATCGTGAC
Organism: Callospermophilus lateralis; assembly: GCF_048772815.1. Classification (NCBI taxonomy): domain Eukaryota; kingdom Metazoa; phylum Chordata; class Mammalia; order Rodentia; family Sciuridae; genus Callospermophilus; species Callospermophilus lateralis. The sequence continues at coordinate 15,036,685 of NC_135324.1, forward strand.
CTCAGCATGGGAAGGGTGAGGACATGGAGGCTGAGCCTGCACACGTCACCCTCTAGAGCCAGGTCAGGACTGGGGTCTCCAAGATCTGCTGATGGGCCTTCCCAGCCCCAGGTTGCCTCAAATGCATGGAGTCCCATCCGATCCTTACCAGGTCCCTTCCTTATTCACTCTTTCACAAGGGAGTAAGTTATGGGTCTTTGGTAGTCGTCAATAATCAATATTCCTAGAAAACTGAAAGCTGTTCCCTGGCATTTTCCACGAATGGCTTCCTCCACAGGAATGGTCCACATAAGATGCTTGAATAACAGACTCTGAACCGCAGGAGGGGAGAGCGGCTCTTCTCTCGGAATCCAACCATGGGTTCCAAGCAACCCATCAGCCCGTCTCATGGCAGTGAACCCCCGTCAGCAGAACCCGAGCCACCTCTGCCCGTGAGGTGCGAGTTCTGTCATGTAAGACGCTGGTGATCCTGCTCCTCTTCCTCTGCAGGTTTCCCCCAGAGTGCGGAACTCATCTGTTTGGTCAAGGATGACATTGATTTCCCTCTGGCTCCAAGCTCACGTCTGCATAGTGCCCTCTTTCCCTGCCTAATTTTTCTTGACTTCACAACCCCTCAGAGTAGCCAAGTAAGTGGTCGTCCTTAGCTCTGCTCATTAGATAAAGAGTGATGTGGCTTTCCTCCAACACAATTTTTTCCCAGGCTATATTTTCATTAAGTCTCAATCTGCTCTCTTCCTACAAAGCGGTATACCAGCTGAAAAGACTGCGTGCTGCGCCGGGTAGATCAGTCATCCCCTGGGTGACGGCAGCTACGACAATTTCCAGGGAGCCTCACATTCTAGAACATATTTGCTTTTGATTGATACAATGCTTTGTTTTGTTCAGGCAAATAAAAACATTGGATCTCTTTCCTACGTCAAGAGATGATAAAGCTTGTAACTAGGTTTCTGTAGAAGGAAAAGAAAAAGATAAACGCAATGGGCGCATCCCTTGAATCATATTCACTTAAAAATGTGCGTCAGTGAGAACTCAGGTATGCTGGGGTAGGAATTCAACTGAACTAGCTTAAAAGAGAGGAATACTTTATATTATGATATCTAGAAATTCAGGGGTTAGACGTAAAATGCTTAAGAACTTCCAATAAATATTTTCAGTGGAGAAATTTTGCGAGAATCAAAATGGAGTCACTTTTGTCCAGCCCTCACCAAGAAAATACACAAACACAGCCAGGAGGTGGTGAAGCAGGAGATCGCCCACGTGTGTATGTGACACAAATGTGGCACAGAAGAATGCGTAACCTTGCTCTAAGGCCACTTCGACCTCTGCCAGGATGATGTGGCTGCCTCTTCAGTCTCAGTCTGGAGTCACCCTGGTTACTCATCCTAGGCAAGGATAATTGTTTTAAGACGTCCTACAGGGTCCTCCTCCTTTCGCCGTTTACCAGCAAAGGGGAATGAAGGGAAGGGAGGGCTCTGGGAATAGGAAAGAGAGTGGAATGAATCGGACATCACTTTCATATATGAATACAGGACCCGTGAAACTCCACATCATGTTCAACCACAGGAGTGGGATCCTGGAGTACACTCCACTGTCACACACATCTAAAACGAACAAATAAAAAATAAATTAAAAAAAAAAAAAGAGGCATAAGGAAAAAAAAAAACAGAAACAACAACAAAAACCCTCTTCCTATAGGCTCACGGTTCAGCACGGTGCCTGTGTCCCCATCACCATGATGCTCGGCTCTTCCCAACAAAGTATCCTTATTCTTTAGAGCATCTCTCTCTGATTTTTATTTAGGTTGAGGGGAAGTAAAAACAAGAAACACTTAAGAGCTTCCAATGATACTTTGGGTCGTTTCTCATTTTTCTTCCTCCACGTTCGGGTTACCCTTCTCTCTATTTTATTGTCATTCTTTTCTTTTGTGAAACTGTTGAGTCATGCAATATAGGCATAAACACTGACTTTTTTCTTTTTTCAGTGAGAATCATTCCAATTTAGAGCTAGGAAAAAGAAAGCATCTCTCCCCCAAATAGCCATCTAGTCATCCATAAAGTCTCTGAAAAAAGTACTGTGACTAAGTCTTTTGGGCCTGGTTTCTATTTCTGAACCAACTGCTATGGCTACCGACCAGAGAGATTGCCACAAACTAACCAAACCAACATGCAGAACAAGAGCAGAGACATCTTCTAAGAGGACAGGGGATGTCACCAAGGAGGAGGTGACATGCTGAGCTGAGAACACACGGAGGAAGCTTTTGTTAAGGTTCTGGATCCCAGACAAGTCTGAGAAAACGACAGACTTCTGCCAGCCCCGTGAAACCCCAAGGAAGACAGGCTGACAGGTCCGGGAGCATCACAAAACCATGGAGACTGGACGGCATCCTTACTTCCAGCCTAAGATTTCTAACAGGAAAGTTAACCCAGGTGTGCAAAGCCCAGACTTCATCCAAGCTGACGTGTGTGTGCACACACACCCCCAACATGCAAATTCAATGTACAGACAAGTCTTCATGGTAGCAGTGGTTTCTCTAGAGTCTAGTGAGTGCAGAATTCTGCATCCTGAGAATTTCATTTTACCCATTTGGGAGCACGGTAACTCCTCAAAGTTTTTGCATGCTTACAAAGAATAATAATAAGTTAATTTTAAAAATGCTATAAAGAGAAGGACATGTGTGGCGGTCTTTCTTTCCTCTGGCAGATTTTCTCACTTCCAGAGACGACTTCTCTATTCTCCAAACTTCCGGAATGTTTCATGTGTACCGTGTGTAATAAAGTTAGCACATTGTATCTCGAAGTCTCAATTCTTACATTTTTACATACCCTGTTTGGAAAATGTTTGGACAGCATCTACTCAGAAGTTAACAGCAAGGATTTTTGAATCCCTGCTAGGTCAGGTTGTGGGCTAATTGTGTGTGGCTAGAATCCCACTTAGGAGATTATATCTGTCCTATTCTGAGATGACAAAAGGGTGGGTCACAAAGGCAGACTCCTTGTCCCAAACCAATCGCTAATAAGAAGCAGAGCCAAGATTTGAAACCCCTGTATGTTGTCCCAAGCAGGGGTCAAGATCAGAGAAAGAGAGCCCATTTAGATGACCGTGACTGTAGGCCAGGTGACAGAAGACAGACTTGGAATATGGTGATGGCCATAAAAGTGAGGAAACCTAGCAGGATTTCATAATAGCTCAAGGTGGCAGCTACTCTGTCCACCCAATGTTCCAACCTTTTGCAAGTACCTGGATGGGAGGTGGGGACTCCGTGTGGGTAAGGTCATAGGGCCATTTATTTATCCCTCTTCCACCTTGAAACTTGTTCCTGAAATTCTCAGGCACTATGTTCTTTTTAAAATTTAATTTCATTCTTTATTTTTGCAGAGCAGGAGTTTGAACCCAGGGCGTTCTGCATGCTGGGCAAGCACTCTCCCAAGGAGCCCCAACCTCAGAGGCCACTCAACGTCTTGGATGGGTCAAGCCCTCAGGGCCCAGGTTGGAGCAAGAGCCTTGGAGACTCCAGCAATCCACCAGTGAATCCCGAAGACAGAACGCAGCAAGTTCCCCCCTTCCCTTGGCGATGGTGGCGAGAAGCCTGTGGGTCTCTGGCCCCTGCTGCCCCTCCCCTTGACCTTTGCCTTTTGCATTCTGACTATGAAGATACTCTGGATAAATGTGTCACTCCCCCCTGTGACGAATGCCAACTCACATGCAGGTTTTCCTTCCCGGAAGGCACAGGGATCACTTTCAACTGTATTAACGAACAGCAAATTAAGGTTGGGGAAATCTTGTAAAATTTTCAAGACCAAATTTAACTTTCCTAGGACCACGATACACAGCCATCCGTTAAAGTGGTAGTCATTGTCCGTGTGTCTAATGTCACTTTAATGCCACCCAAAGGCCCCGATGCTAAGTGGTTTCTATTCTGGGGACCATTTCAGATTAGAGTTGAAAATGTACAATAAAATAGAAGAATTCATCATGGGTTAGATTCGGGACTGTCACAGGGTACATAGTATCTTCAGGACAGATATTTTTCCCTCCCTTTCTTCCTTTCTTCTACTTCTTCTGTCTCTGACCCTCTTATTTTTCCACCCTCCTCTCATCTTTAACTTTGCTTTATGTTCTTTCCAGAACAACCAGCAGAGGGTGAGTGTTCTTCGCTTAATTTTTGAAAACCTGGAGGAGAGTGAGTCCTTCCAGCCTGCCTTCCTCCTCCTGCATGTGACCGACCTTGGACACTCCCACTTTCCTGGGTGCCTAAGTGCCCTTCTCTTGCAGATCATAGTTAACAAGATGATGATGGAATAAATAAAAATCAGTCTCTCTCTCTCTCTCTCTCTCTCTCTCTCTCTCTCTCTCTCTCTCATTTTATACCAGTAACCTGTTTGTTTCTAAAAAATTTTTTTAAAAATGTGCTTCATGAGACCAATATTTAAACCAGTTAAGAATGAAGTATCTCCAAGTCTAATTTGAGGTTGCTAAAATGGGGTTGTTTTGTGTTGATATCTGTGAAAAGTCACTAATTTTTTTATTTTGCCCTCTGCAGAGGAAGCTTCTGGAATGACATGGGACGATGCCAGAGCTTTGGGGGCAACAAACTACTTTTTAATTCGTCTTTACATTAGAGAAAATGCACATACCTTTGTGCTTCTCATAAAAAGATAGTAAAAAAAAAATATGTGACTCATTCGGAGGAAAATCATTTCAAGGTTCAGAATTTCATCCGTTGCTCTCTCACAAGCCCTGTCTTAATTGAAGATGTGTGTTTGAGGACTTTCCGTAGTATATTTATTCTCAGTTATGCGTTAGGTTGGTTAGTTTTAATTTTATGAAGGGTAAACACAGTGACTTCAAGTTTCAGCTGAAAAGAAATACCCAGGGTAAAGCCAAAGTTACTCACTCATTCACAAAACAGTGACACTGAACTCCTGCACAGCCACGGTGCCCTGGGCAGGTGGTGGTTAATTTGGTGTGGAATAGACTCAGGGTCCCTCTCCCCAGGGAGCTATCTTCTAGGGGTTCTGCACTCTTCTGCTCAGTGACCAATTTGGGACAGACCCTTCTATACCATTTGATATCTATTTTCACATGGGTGTGACCTCTTTGGTTCTGAATGCACATTTTTATGTGGGATTCCACCATCTATATTGTACTATCTATTGCTCACTTGGTTTCTCCCCCATCATTAGCATTTACTCCAGGATATGCAGCCAAACTGTATGATATTTTTTATCACTTGTCAGAAATATATAATATGGATGTGTCACAATTTATGTCACCATTTCCTGTGGGTAACATAGACCTATTTTACATATTTTTCCTGGTGAGAATTATAGGACTTCTGCCGTCCAGTTTACCCCATGTGCTACCCCAAGGACAACACTTCTCAGATTTGATGGGACCCACAATCCTTCCATTTGGCCATGATGGCTCATGTTTCCCCATTGTCCAGTTTACAGTCCATAGTCACTCATCAAAAATCATCCACCCACATTCCCCGTCATGCTCAGATACCTTGTGCTTTTCCAATTCACTTGGCAAACACTAACTCTGGGTAGCTTCAAGTTTCTCCCATTTTCTGTCTGAATCTGTTCAGCGGCATGTTTGCAGAAAACCAAACAGGCTGACCAGTCGAAATTCATTTCAATCCTCAAACTAGTCTATCTGGCTTCGTGGCTATTATATTGTGTGTGTTGGTCAGCTTTACATTACTGTCACAGATAGATCTGAGATGATCAGCTAAAAAAGAAGAAAGGTTCATTTGGCTCACGGTTTTGGAGGTTCCAGCCCATGACTGATTGGCTCCGTTGCTTTTGGGCTCATGGTGATGAAGCACATCATGATGAGGAGTGTGTGATGGAATAAACTGCACACCTCATGGCAGCTGGGGGAAAAAGAAAAAAGGAAGAGATTAGCATCCCCCAATCCCCTTTGAGGACATGCCCCCAATGACATAGAACCTCCCGCTAGGCCCCACCTCTTAAAGGTCCCACTTCCTCCCAACAGCCCCAAGCTGAGGACCAGGCTCCTTTGGGGGAGATTTCAGATCCAAACTCCAGCAGTGTTTCCTGGTCTGTTCATTTTCTGTGTTTCTTAGATGATGGTTCCACGTCTTGTATCTTCTCAAGATCTCTGGCATCCCTTCCCCTGAAGCTCCGTCTCACTCACAGCTAGGTGCCTTACCCCTTACCCAACCAAGCTAGGAAAGCATTCAGGAAGGCTGGACAGTAAGTCCCTACTGCAGCCACTGTATGGACCCCCACCCCTCTGTGCCTCTTTGCCAAGAGGTCTTGAATTTCTATGACCACGTGGCTTCCCCTTTACCTCTTTCACAGGCACAGTCGGACTACAAAACCAAATATTCACCTTTCCCCATACAAGCATCCCACATGGCTGTTAGTTCCACTCCTGTCTCCATAACTCACTCTCTTGTAATTTACTTTTTTTTTTTTTTTTTTTTTTTGGTACTAGGGATTGAACCCAGGGGTACTTAAGAACTGAGCCACATCCCCCAGCCCTTTTAAATATTTCATTTAGAGACAGGGCCTCACAAAGTTGCTTAGGGCCTCACTAAGTTGTGAGACTGACTTTGAACTTGAGATCATCCTGCCTCAGCCTCCTGAGCCACTGGGATTACAGGTGTGCACCACTGCGCCCTTCATATAAATTTTCTTAAAACTGTACTTATTGTTTGTCTTCCCCCCATAGAAAGTAAGCCTCATAAGTATAGAGGCCTTGTGTTTCTTTCACCTGTGTTGTGTTTTGCCAGTTTCTAGCATACTTCTTTGATATAATACATTCTCTATGATTTCAGGTAAAAAAAATATGAGTATCTCTAAGTACAGAGGTATAAAGATTTATCTCAAGAGCATCCCTAACAGTGGAGTTCCTATGTCTCATACTATGTCCAATTTAAAATCTGATCGCTTCTATTAGGTTCTCTTCTAAAATGGAGAGGCCAATTTACGGCCTTATAAATGGTAGATGGATGTACTTGTTTCTTTCCCATCTTAAGAACGTGGCAGATTACTAGTTTGAGTAATTTTTATCCATTTAATGAGCCCAAAGAATGAGCCCTCTTTGCTTTCTGTTGCTTTTCTTAGATTACTTCTTGACTTGAACATAATTTCATCTGTAGTGCTTATTTATATTTCTTAAAAAGTAGCCTGGATGTCTAGGAAGTCTTTAAGAATCCCAGAGTTAGGCCTTTGTCTCTTACCTATACCATGAAGGTAACCACTAATATTGAATAAGCAGGACTCGGGAGCTTCATTTAAGTCAGCATCTTCTCCCCACCTTTTCATTTTCTGTTTATTCTCTGACATACATTCTTCCCCTGTCTCTGAGCGAAAACTTGGTAAACTTTTAGATCACGCAAACTGTATAGATTCAGAAAGCACCAAGAGTAGGAAGATAATATAGAACTAGAAAGTGCGGCATCTCATTCAATAATCAAAGATCCAGGTTGTTTTAAAGCTCTGGTTTGTGTTGGAAAGAGAAGACTCTGATTGGAAATCGGGGTGTGGTTGGGTTTTCATTCCTTTTCTACTCTCTCACAATGGCTAACTTTAGGACCCGTGTGGCTGAGGTATGGAGGAGGAAGGAAAAGCTTAAGGGGGGGGGGGGGCAGAGGCTCTTCATCATTGGACACCGTCACAGGATGGACTCTTGCTCTCTTAGCTTGGCAGATTCTGCAGTCAGACTCCCCTGTGGCCATGCGTGAGCCCTCCTGGTATCTCTCCTCTTTGGACCTGGGGCCTTGCAGCTCATCTCCAGGATACATCCCTGTCCTAACCACACATGGATCTGGACACACTGCCCTGCTGCATTCTGGGAGAACAATCAGACACTACGGTAAGAGCAACTCCTGTGGCTCAGCAGGTCAGCTTGGGAGCTCAGCTCTTAGCCCGGATAGTTCTCCTCCAAATGCACCAGAGAGGATTTCCTTATAATTCAAGCAAAGCCCCTCTCACAAGTCTTGGAGTAAGGGGACAAGGATGGGGAAATTTAGGACAGCAGCAGTTACCCCCAGATCTTCCCTGGACAAATACTTCTTCCAGTCTCTATTCCACCCTTCCCCAGCCCACCACCAATGACTGCCCAGATCCTTTTATAATGCAAATTAGGGATCAAAAAATGTCACTTGTATTCAGATACCTGTTTGGGATGTTTGTATTTTGACTTGACATTCATTTTTGAGTATCTATTATATCTCGGGTTCATGGATCTGCCTCTAGTTCAACACTATGTTGCACAAATACTTATTTGGTATTCTTTGCTGTATTTTTGTCTTGCAAACTCTTAAATAATGTTACCAATCAAGCATTGCAGCCTCTTCCCTGAGATACATAGTTTATTGAAGAAAACTCACCTCATCCCAAGGTAATACGAGTGATTTTCTATACTTTCCTCCAAGTTATTTACTGATTAATTTGTTTGTATTTAAATCATGACTCCATCTGGGGTTTATCCCCTGTGGAGGGGAAAACAGAGGTCTGCAATATCAGAATATTTCATTTTTGCCGGGTTCATTCTGCTGGTAGTTTCATATGTTTTTATATTTTTAAAATACATTGTGCAGTGAACGTCCTGTGAAGTTCTTATGAAGCCCAATAGTTACAGAGTGCAATAATGGGCCAGGAGGAGTGGCACATGCCTGTCATCTTAGCTGAGGTAGGAGGATCACAAGTTTGAGGTCAGCATCAGCAATTTAGTGAGGCTGTAAGCAACTTAGTGAGACTCTGCTTCAAAATGAAAAATGAAAAGGGCTGGGGATGTAGCTCAGTGGTAAAGTACCCCTGGGTTCCATCCCCACTAACAACAACAACAACAAAGTGAAATAATGCCAATTTCCTTTTGATAAGCTATTTTGAAGGAAATGATACTCAGACCAAAAACCATAATGAGAAGATGCCACAGTATGCTATCTACACTACTTTTATCTAACAACCGGTCCTTGTAAGGATGAAGACTTAATTAAAAATTATACGGCAATCTGTTAGCTGGAAGTTTGAGGTCAGGCTTGGCAGATAAAAACTCAGAATTTCCTTTACCATATGTTTGAATTACCATGTGGATTCAGGAAGAATTTATGTGGCCGCGGATGCGTGCTGTCGCTGGAAAGAAGGTACAGCTGCCGTCGATATTCAAGAGGAAATACTGGTTTGATGGCTACAGGAAGACAGGTGAGGAAAGGAAACGCATTCCAAATTTCATACCCACGAAAATCGGACCCATTTCAATAAACAAGAAACAGAAAAACAATTCTAAAGGGTTCTTTTTTTTTTTTTTTTCCTCCAAGGAAATATTAAAAACCACCCAGTTATATCAGTTCTTGGGCCACAATGCAAGAGAACTCTGTGTCTCTGGTCTTGCTCTTGAGGCTGTGGGCTGTGTTCAGTCCTCTCCACACCCTGTGGCAAAGGTCAGCTCTCTCCGCCACTCTGTTCTCTGTCTTCAGCCACCTGAGGAGCTGCCCCAGGGCCGCCTGTGGAGGAGACTCATGCATCTGGCTCCCATCAATCCTGCTGCTGTCTGAAAAGGCTTGCAGGGAGCACCCAGGCCAGGCACGGGTGCAAAAGCAATAATCATAGAAAAGATGCACCGGTAATAAAACAACCGCTTTCCTTCTTGTATATGGCATATGTCTGTGCTCAGCACTGCCTGTGAATTGTCTTGCACACACGTTCCAGCACCTGGATGAGGCAGGCACTCATATCACTCCCATTTTTTGGAAAGGTGATACAGAGGGAGTGGACCAACTCAAAGTGACAGGAGTTGATGGAAAAGTCCAGGCCCCTTCTCTGCCCCACTGAGTTCTGCTTGTCCCATGTCCTTGGGAACCGCAGTAAAAAAGATGTCACACTGCAGCTTCTATTACGCCTTCTATCTTTGGTGTGAAGGGATGATGGGCAGAAGGAGGAGAGAAGCAGTGGGGTTCAATGCTGTTCTCTGAGAACTGGGCCAAACCTAAGAGGGGTCATGCATGGTATGGGGCTTGTTGAAGGGGTGAGTACCAGACCTCTACTCTCCAAAGAAGCTAAAAGCATTGCTTCTGCCTCGTGTGTGTGAGGTGGAAGATGCTTCCCAAGCTACCTTCTCAACATCCAAACACAAAGCTCTTCTGAGGGACCTCCCACATCACAACAAAGGCTCAGAATCCACCCTGAACAATACCCCAGACATGGAATTGGCACCGAATTTAAGACAGATTTGAAACTTTTCAGTATTCACCCAAATCAAGGAAATCTTTGCAAAACTTTTTTGTAGCATTTTGGCAAAACAAAAACAAAAGAAGGAACAAAAAGATGTGCATTAGACTGTTTCATAAAAACCTTGTTTCAGGGAGCAAGTACGGAGGTAGGGGACAGGGTGGAATTAGATGGATGTCATTATGTTAAGTACATGTATGAAGACACAAATGATATGACTCTACCTTGTGAACAACCGGAGATATGAAAAACTGTGCTCTATATGTGTAATATGAATTGAAGTGCATTCTGCTGTCAAATATAACAAATGAGAATTAAAAAAACTTGTTTCAAAGCTTTCCAGTGGTGAAACAACTAGAAAAGCAAGGAGTTACCTGATTTGATGAGTTATATTGAGAGAAGAGATAATTTGTCTACAGGCATCATTCATTCATCATTCATTCATCATTCATTCACTCAACAAGCATTTCCAGAGACTCCTCTTAGCACGGGATCCCTTTATAGCTGGGAGTATAAGTGTGAACAAGAGGGAAAAAAAATCTTTGCTTTTATGAGATGATGTTATAATGGAGGCTACAACTAATAAACACATAAATGAAGCAACAGAATATCATGTGGCAGGTGACATGTTGCAAATAGACAGCGATAAATACAGGACAGTGACAGCAAATGGCTGGGGGCCTGATTTAAATTGTGCAGTCAGATGCATTTATCTAAGGTTAAAAAATGAGACTTCAAGAAGTCGCAGGGATGGGGCTCAGTGGCAGAGCACTTGCCTAGCGTGTGTGAGGCCCTGGGTTCGATCCTCAGCACCACATAAAAATAAATAGGCAGAATAAAGGCATTGGATCCACCTACAATGAAAAAAAATAGTTTTTAAGTAAAGCAATAAAAGGAAGAGGATGAAACCAGCCAGGAAGACTTCTGTAAGAAGAGTGTGCCAGGGATAGAAGAGCTCTCGTACAAAAGGTCTGAGGTAGACACAGGCAGCCAGTGTGACCAGTGCCCAAGGAGAGAGAGATGTGGCTCAGGAGAGGGGGCTGGGCAGTTGGGACGGCCACAGGACACCCCAGCACATGAATGGTCTGAGCAAAGGTGAGCATCTGATTATAACTTCAACAAGAAACCACTGCAAACTTTTCCGTATAATTTTCATAGAATTTATCGTGCAATCGGCATATTTTAGAGAAAGATGTTTTTCCTGATGAGGACATCAGGACAGAAGACACAATCTGGGACCGCCCTAATTGAAGTGGGGCATAGGTTTGCTGAGGTGAGCCAAGATCTGATTGCAATTGTTAAGTGATTGCTGGGTGTGGTGGAGGGTCAATGGATGTCTGTGGATTACGGAGGGAAGCAGAGAGAGCCCTGTTTTTCATTAGCCCTGACAGTGAAAGGGCAGCAGCCTTGGTAACCTGGTCACTGTGAAGATTCCATTTCAGTTAAACAAATGCAGATGAAAGGAGCAAGGCGAGGTGAACTTGGAGGTGCAGGCAGGAGCGTCTGCCATGAGGGGGCAGGGCACCCTTGGAGATGAGGCTGATGGAAACAGCCGCTCCAGGATTCCGATGTCAGCGATTATAAGGGAGCCACTGACACAGGGATGTGGGTGAGGCAGCATCCAGGGCAGGTGGACAAGGACGGTTTTGTTCATCCTGAGTGACGGACACCTGTCAGACATCTACCTGGAGCTGTCAGCCGTGGGTGGGGTATGGGTGTGAATTCAGGGAAAGAAAAATCTGGAGATGTGAAGGTCACCTCTCTATAGACACTATTATTATTGCACATGCCTGGCCTCGGTAGCTTTCTCTGACCTTTAGGATCCAAACGCAGGTTTCAGAGGCCAAGGTCCTTCTTAGTGCAAGAGTCCTCAGAGTGTGGCCCGCCACGTGCTCCATCGAATCATCCTGCTGTTTGCAAGGGTCTGGGTTTTTGAGGCTGCCATGCCAGATACTTTGACGAGGCACGCAGTAGGGCTGTGGCACCTTCACTGTGAACAGGTGCCCCCGGGAAGCTGGCTGGATACTGTCATTCTCCTTGTGGTGACATCACAGGGCTCTCCACCGAGGCGGAGAGAACCAGGCTGCCATGCTGCCTGGGCTGGCCGGGTCTCTGGGGATGTGTGGGGGGCAGGTGGGAGCAACCCCGTGATGCGTCTTTCCCTAGCACCTTAACTCTGTCACCATTATGACTGTGTCACCATATGACTGCTTGAACCTCGGTAATGTTACTCTGATGGAATTTTTTTTTTTTTTTTAATTTCATGCAATGTTCTGTAACCCTGTGGTTCTCCAGTTGTGTTTGCAGTCTTTGATTTAATCTGCATTTTGGTTACTTTTGAAGATTTTTTTTGAATTATTTTGTGAATTTTTTTATATAAATACCCAAACGACTTAAAAATAGCACATGGGCTGGGGATGTGGCTCAAGTGGTAGCGCGCTCGCCTGGCATGCGTGCAGCCCAGGTTCAATCCTCAGCACCGCATACAAACAAAGATGTGTCCGCCGAGAACTAAAAAATAAATATTAAAAAAAATTCTCTCTCTCTCTCTCTCTCTTTAATAAAAATACAGCACAGTATGGTGACACAACCACATCAGTGTTTACAGCAGCACAATTAATTCACTATAGCTAAACTACGGAAACAACTTAGATGCCCTTCAATAGATGAACGGGGGTAAAGAAATTATGGTATATATAATTGGATATTACTCAGTCATAAAAAAAATGAAATTATGGCATTTGCAGGTAAATGGATGGAGTTGGAGACTATCATGTGAAATGAAGTAAGCCAATTCCAAAAAATCAGATGCTGAATGTTCTCTCTGATAAGTGGATGCTGATCCATATTGGGGGGGGGGCATGGGAAAAGTGGAGGAACTTTGGATAGGGTAAAAGGTAGGGGGAGAAGGGAGCAAGGGAGCCGGAAAGGTGGTGGAATGAGACGGACATCATTACCCTAGGTACACATTTGATTGCACTAATGGTGCAACCCTACTTCATGTACAGAGAAGTGAGAAATTGTGCTCCATTTGTGTACAATGAATCGAAGAGCATTCTGCTGTCATGTATAACTGATTAGAGTAAATTGAAAAAAAATGTAAATTATTTATTTACTCTTTTTTTCCCTTTTACTTCTGAATCTTTCATCACCCACATGATATAGCACTTCCTCTTCTGAGTTTCTCTCCACTCTGAGGCTTCCAATCACTCTGTGGTTAAGCCCCTAATATTGGGACATGTCTATGTATTTGATTTCTATCACATTACAGCTGTTTATTCTCCTTTTATTCTCTCTTAAAGAGAATTATGAGAGCCAACGTACATTGACGAAGCTATACATTAAACTTCTGCAAATTAAAAAGAACATCAAAATTTAACTTTGTTTCATGGGAACCTTACTATGTTTTCTAGAAAAGGAACTCCCTTCCTATTAACCTTTAAGAATATTTTCCTCAATGGTACCTGCATGAGAAGGTTCTTCTCAGATGAAATGTTAAAATGAAAATATTTTTCAAGGCTCTGGGATAAGCAGCCACTTGTTGTAAGCATCCTACATTGCTCTGGTTTTTTCCAATTCTAAGTGAAGTAATTCTGAAAACATGATAAACCTGGACAGATTACCTAATGGAAAAAGAAAAATAGGTACAAAATAGAAATAAACTACTTGATATAAGTGAAGTAACTATTCTTCACTGTTATTAATTATTTTTAGGTGCTCTATAATACTAAAAGCTTCTACATATCTGTTTTCATTTGTTTCTTGGAGTAGCTCTTATAAAGTAGATAAGAGAGATAATTATTTTCATTACATATCCTGAGAAAATTACTGAGTTGCCCAACATCTTACACAGTAAGTACTAGATCAAGGGATTAAACCCAGGTCTTTTCACTTTAAATCTGAAGTGTCCTCCAAAGTACCTAAAGGAATCTTTTCAAAACACGTGACCAGTGTTTTCCCTAACAGGATGAGTAAGGTTTCCCCTTTGATTCCCAGCTGTTTCTGAGGTACTTAGAAGAGGCCTCCTGAGTTGATCAATCTGTTTTTAAAATAAAGTCAGGAACTCTGTTATTCATAACACTTTTGATGCAAAAGACAAATCCCACCTCAAGCTGACAAAGTCCAAATGGCATTTATTTTGTAACCTAAGAAAACTCTAGGAATTGGAAGTCTTCAGGTATAGTTGGATCCAGGATCTCAGTGCTATCAAGACCAGGTCCCTCTGTAGTCCTTGACTGTTCTTCTCTTGATGGGGCTAGGACATATCTTCAGGGTAACCTCTCAGCACTCCTTGTCACATTTCCATGGTAGGAAGAGGCAGCTCCTTCCTCCCTGGCATCTCAGCAAAGGTTGGAAAACAACTTGGATTAATTCTGCATGGATGGCCCTGGGGAAAGGGTGGCAATGTTCTAGCAGTTTAAGCTTTGATCTTGAGCTTGCCTCTTGTTGTCAGAGGTTCTAGGATACTAGACATCCAGGGAGAAAGAAAGGACTAGATACTACAGAGGAAATTTCACCTAGTGTTTACTATATTAATAATTGCAGAGAGTATTTAGCTTAATTCTCAGTATTCCCCGAGAATTAAATGATCCCAGCTTGTTTTTTTTTTTTTTCAATATGAGAAGAATTTGGAATTTTATATTAAGTAGTGTCAGGAGGCTTTCAAATGCCAGTGGCCAGGGTAGAATTGGTTTAACCAAACAGTTATAGAAAAAAAAAAAAGGCTTTTCAATTAGTTTATCTCCATCTCAACAGATAAAAGTGATGGGATAGCTAGAACTTAAAAAGTTTTAAAACATTGCAAAAGCTCTAATGCTTTGAACTTAGACTGCAGGGGCTATTAAAGTCAGTCATCGTAATCAATTTATTATACCATGGTGCTTGTACATGTTCAATGCCAGACAGATTTCAGATTTATGGACCATCATACATTATGTATCAGCTATAAAAAAAAGTTTTATGCTATTGCACTAAATTTCAAGAAAATAAAAATTCTGACAAAGAGGATGCTACCTTTAAAAAAATAACCCTCTAGTTCATGACCGACACCTTGTAGTTGCTTCAGCCATCAGCTCTGTTTTTTTAGATCCTCATAGAAGCACACGAGACATTAATAGCAGTCTTCAGAAGCAAAAGTGGTGTTTAGAAGGAAGAAAGCTTTCGTTTAGAAGGAATTGAGTCAATTTTTCATTTCAAAGTCATGAAGGTTTTAGTAGTACTAAACCCAGGAACCACTCCAGTACAGGAACATTAGTCCTGAGAATAAAAGCACATCTTGGCTTTTCACTTGGATGACAGAGAGGAGGCATCGGACGCAGAACCACGTTTTAAAAATCATGATTAATAGGGAGTAAAAACTATCAATAAATACTGACATAATTCTTCACAGAGGAGGGATTTCTGCATCCACCGCAGACACAGGAAAACGGAGACCAAAGTGAAATGAAAATAGTGCTTGTCACAGATTCATAGTAGGGTGAGCTGTCAAACTTGAAAAGTTAAAAAAAATTAAGCATTTATAAAATATGCTATTCTGGACCCCAACTTATGCCAAGCTGAAATCTAACAAGTGCTTAAAAGACCTTGCATACTGCTATTTGAAGTCATTTTCATACCTAGACAGATTTTTTTTTAAAAAAAGGGCTCACAATAAAATGTTTACTTTAAATTTTTTTCTAAGATGCACAAAAATATTTTCAGCATGAAAAGCCTTCTCACTGCCACCATATACATATATATATATATATATATATATATATATATATATATGCCATATATATACACACACATACACGCACACCACATACATAAGTGGTGTATTCGCATGTTACATATATAAGTGTAATATATAAATAATCTATCACTATGTAGTTCCACACATATATACATATCATTAAATGATACACATGCATTTATAGGTGATTAAATCAGGGGTTTGCATGGCTCCCTCCAGGCTAACTGTTAGCAAAGGCTATTAAGTTAATAAGTGATTTTTCCCTACTTCTAAACCTCCTTCATTTCCTCTTTTATATCTTCTTCCTTACTCTTTCCTTTCTTCTTTCCTCATATTTCAATCTTTCTTTTATTCATTCCTTCAACAAGTATTTATTCATATCTTGCCTAAAAATTTGCCACAGTCTGGCTGGGCACAAAATCACGAGCCACTCACAGCTTTGTAGATTCAAACAGCAATTCTTTATTCCCGAACTCACACCGGCCCTCTACAAACACATTCTGAGGCAAACACATTCTGAGGCAAACACGTTCTGGGAGAAAATCCCAAAATACTCTCTGAATCCCCTGAGAACCCAATGGGAACTACAGGAGCGGGCACGCCTGAGGCAGCAGGATACGCCCTATTCCCAGCAGGGTACACCATAAACCTGGAACCGCCCTAAACCCAAGGAGAGCCCTAAACCCTGATCCGCCCTAAACCCGGATCCGCCCTGGTCCTTGAGCAAGGTCACCTTACATGCAATGTCACTGCAGATGACCTGGGCAAGTCCATTTCCAGGAGTCCTTCCTCTAAGCAACATGGGGTATGCTGGCAAGGAAATTGTCATACCTACTTGGCTAATGGCTCTCAGCAAAAATTAAACAAAAAGAGGGCTGGGGATGTGGCTCAGAGGTAAGTCACTCCTCTGGCATGCATGAAGCCCTGGGTTCAATCCTCAGCACCGCCAAAAAATAGGGAAATGAACATTAAACAAAACAGTGCATCTTCAAGGGGGGATATCATGAATTCTCTGCATTGTATCTTAATGGAATATTTTTTTTCTTCTCATAGAAAAATATTAGGATATATGTCTAGAGAAAAAAAATGTGGCCAGAATTTTCAGAATACTATTAACTTTTTCTTTTGAAATAGTTTCATACTTAACAGAAAATATAACAATTTTACAAATTGCTGTCATAGCCTACAAATATCCTTCTGTACTTTTCACTCAGTCTCCAAATACCAGTAGCCACGTACCAGCCCATCCCAATTATTTTCTCTTTACTTCTCTCTGAATAATTATCCTATTGCATGTAAATTTCTCTGTGTATTTCTCATATGACCATAATACAATTATTAAATTAATAACTCAACATTGAAACATCCTGGTAGCTAATCTATGGTCATCCCCCTTTGAATCAAATTTCAAATTCAAATTTTCTCAATTATCTTACTAGTGGTTCTTTCTTTTTTTCCCCAGGGAAAAAAAAATTTTTTTCCTGCCTGGAATCTCACCAAGGTCTTACACTGCTTTTGGCTATAATTATTTTCTAGTTTATTTTAAGCCGGAACAGTTCCTTGGTATTTCTTTAACGGTCATGACCTCCACTTTTGAAAATACAGAACAATCTTTGGAAGCAGACTGTCAGGTTGGGTTTGTTAGATGTTCCTTATGATTAGATTCAGGCTACCCTATGTTTTGTTTCGTTTGTTTGTTTGTTTGCAACAACATTGCAAAGAGACACTGTGTCTCAGAGCATTCTATCAGGGACATGAAAGACCACATCATTAAGTGTGATCTTTAACACTGACCATTTAGTTAGGATGAAACCTGCCAACTTTCTACACTATGAAACCACTGTTTTTCCTTTTGAAATTTACTGTGCATCTTTTGAGGGAAACATTCTGTTCTTGTCCAACTTTTACTTTGCAGTATCAGTGACAGTTGATGGTGTCGGCCTGAAATGACACAGATGCCCGTGTTTACCAAATGATGACGTTCTAATTCCACCAAGACTTCTGTACCCACTGGTCCACTTTCTAGAGTAAGGCACAGCCCTAGCCCATTTGCCTACTCTTTTATATCATTAGGGACTTATGGATAATTATTCCAATTCCATATTCCATTACCACCTCACTATTTATTTTAATGTTAAAATTTCCAAGATTGGCCAGATTTGCATTTCTTTAAATCAATAACAAAACCATCCTGAAGGTCAAGGAAAGGAGGTAGTGTAAGTAAATATGAAGCAGCATTTTAATCACACACTCTTATGTTAAAAGCTAAAAAAAAACATTCAAAGAAGCATTGAACTCTGATTTGTAGGCATTTTCTCGCTCTAGATGAATAAGCAATTCTGAGGCTACTTTTGGGGATTCTAGTCAAGTAAGGAGGAACATTTACTTCTGCCAATGGGAGGTTCCTGTTTCACCACTGGAGAAATGAGCAACCAATGTGCAGAGGCTAGAACAAAACCACTTTATGGCTGATGAAAATTGGAGGTATTCAATTTAAGGTTGGTAACCTACATAAATGACGTGGAAATAAATTCATGCCTATGTACTCGAGCACATTGAATCTGAGAACAGCAATAGTCTGATGTAACAATCCAACTCTTGACAGACTGTGTATTCTTTATGTGTACCCTTTATCACGTAGCCAGTAGCACTCATTAAATGAAGAATTATTTCACTACTTTCGTAAAGTTAAAAAAAAAAAAAGACGTCCCAATTATGAAATATGACGACATCCATAACATTATTATTGATGACGGCTTTTGTGGTTTTCTTCTGGCCTCTCCACATGGGTTGCTCATTTCTCCATTTTTTTTTTTTTGGCCCCAATAAAGGTGTTCCTCGGAAGTTAGAAAGGAGGCAAGTATATTGACTCTCAGAGTTAAACCATAAACTGCAAAATCAGCCCACTGAAGATCAAAGGAGAAATATGTAACGCCATACGATGCCAACAGGGCTCCATTGCAACCTGATGGAATTTTTAATATCCCTGCGAGTGTGTCTAACAGAATGTAGAGTAGGAAGAAATGCAAATGAGAAGCAATTATAAATGCATGGATTGCCTGTCCCTGTCTGAAGAACTGTCCAGGAGGGGAAATTGCCACTGTGATCCCAGGAATTAATAAGGTCAGTCTCAGTGGGTAGTGCATCCCTATAGTTTGCAGATGCAAGCATTAAACACTTAGGTACAGTTGAAATCTTATACCTCACATCATTAATCCCTTGCCCACCATGTGATTTTCAGATCACAATTTGGCCTAGGAAATTGAGCCCGAGAGCCAGTGGACGACATGTGAGACACCATTAAACATGCTCCAAAGTTACAGCTCTCACTACCAACTAGTATATCTGCAAAGCTTTCATCTATACATCAATCTCAGGCATTGGGTCACTGTGAGTCTGCCCCCTGCACAACCACACCCTTATTTTTCTAATGGTAAGTCAGAATTTTAACTTCAAGACTATAAACCAGCAAGCTTTTAGGGGATAAACAGGCCAAGTTCAGTAAACCAAACAAAACTCTCTGGATCTCCAGATTAGGTTTGCAAGAGCCTTCAAAATGCCAGAGCCATGAACAACCCATCTTTAGAGAGTTTTGATCTACTGAGTACCCATTCTCTGCTAGCCACCGTCTTCATAGCAGTCTCTAGCACCTCATAACTCTAAAACAGGGCCTGGCATATAGAAAAAAAGTGTTTAATAATAATTCTTCATTGAACAAATGAAATTTGAATGAGTGAACTTCATTGTTTTCAGTATAATTTGAGTTTTCTAATGATGTATAAGCATTTTTAAACTAAAAAGGGCAACGAGGACTATCTCAATTGTATTCTAGGACATTCCTCCTCTGTCTCTCATGATTAATTGTAATTACCAACTTTACTTGTGCTACTTAAGTTATAGGGAGAGTCTCACCTGTCCTGACCCTGCTCTCTCTCCACGCCTACCTGGGATAGTTTGAGAATGTCACTGCTCCTGACTTAGACCAAGGTGCTTCGGCTGAGTGTTAGATGAGTGGCATCTGCTTGACTCTAGACAGAATTTCCATTGCTAATCGGCCTTTTGGATGCTGCTAACTAAGTCAATTCCAATGGAGCTCTCCAAATGCCTTATCCAAAGGGAGCCTATCCACGTCTTCTCTACCTATCAACCCTTTTTCTGTCCGTAGCCTACAGAGGAAATTATTCTGGTACACATATCTCTTCCTAACTCTTTCCTTCTTCACCTGCAAAGACATAACTGCCCAAGACTCAGACTAGAGCCACTTCACCCTCTCCAACAACTTCTTCCTTCAGTGAAGCTACCTGATAGACAAGGACTGCACCATCTCCGTCTCCAACCTTAACTTCAACTCAGAAGGCCAGATTTCAATGGTTCAATGGATTTTTTTTTTTTTTTTTTTTTTTTTTTACAATCCACTTGGATGCCCAAAGGACATCTTCAAATTAATTGCCAAACAAGATCCTTCAGTCTTTCCTATTTCAAATAATATCGGTTGGTGCTGATCATTTAGGCACTCAAATCAAATATAGGGCATCATCTCTAGGTCATCTCCTTCCTCCACATTCCACGTGCAATATATCAGCAAGTTCTGGCAGATTTATCTCCAAGACATTGAGAATCCTCCCACCTCCCACCTTCACGGCAATCACCTTGGTCTGAGCAACAGGTGACTTTCTGCTGAGATTCACCTGGCCTCCTGTTTCTTGGGTCTCACTCCTCCCTTCCTGCTCTATTATTTATTCCGGCCAGCAGAGTGCCTTTTTAAACTAGAGACACAGAGGCTACTGGGTTTCCCTTTGCAATACGCTAACAGCTTCTAATTATGGTTAGAATGAAATATAAATCAACAACATTTACCAATGCTTTCAACTGCCATTGAAAATCCACTTGATGACCTTGATTGTCCTTCTACACAGCACCAACTCCCAACCCCAGCTCCCTGTGTCCCCCTAGACAAACAGGTCCTCTTGCTTTTCTGAATGTGCCAAGTAAGCTTCCACTCTCTGAACTTTACACTTTGTGTCACCTTTGCATAAAACACCTTTCCTGCAAATCTTAACATAACTGACTCCTTCTCCTCCTTGGCTCTCTGTTAAAAGTCTCATTTCTGTAGAGAGCTATTCCCTGACAAACCTTTCTAAAACACGACTCTTCACCGCCTTGTATGTTACTTATCCTTTTACTGAAGTTTCCACTATGTCACATTACACTGTATATTTGTTATCTTATTTATTTTCCCCCAGAATGCAGTTTCTCTGAGGGTGGCCACATGACAGGAATGCTATAAACATTGTTTTTTATTTATTATTTTTATTATTTTGATTGAGAGGTAATAATTGGAGGTTTAATGTGACAGTTCAATTTATGTATATACTGTGTAAAGATCAACTTAGAATAACATGACCCTCCTCTTAAACTTTCATTTATTTATGGTGAGTACATTCACTAGCTATTTTGAAATTTGCAACATATCCTTGTCAACTATAGCCTCTCTGCTATGCAATAGAACACCAGAACTTATTTCTCCTGTCACCTGCCACACTGTGCCACACCTTCTCCATATCCCCACTTTCAGCTAATTTCCGTGTCTCTAGGAGCTATTCTTCTCAACTTCTTGAGATGGTTTTTTTTTGTTTTCAGATTCCACATGTGAGTGAAATCATGTGGTTTAATCTTTCTGTGCTTGGCTTATTTCACTTAACATTATGTCCTATGGTTCCAGCCATATGGTTGCAAATGATAGGGTTTCATCCTTTGTACGGCCAGGCAGCATTCATTGTACACAAGTACCATATTTGTCCATCGGTGGGCATGGAGGTTGGTTCCATTCCTTGGCTATTGTAAATAGGACTGCAACAAACATGGAACTGCAGGTGGCTTTTGGACATACAGGTTCCATTTTGCTTTACAGCTAGTGGTAGGATTGGTGGACCTGATACTAGTTCTTTTCTTCATTTTTTAAGGAAGCTTCTAGAATGGCTGTCCTAATTTACACTTCCACCTGAAGCATATGAGTTCTTCTTCTGCATCCCTGTCAGCATTTGCTATTTCTGTGACTTTTATTAGTAGACATTCTAATTGGAGTAATGTGCTGTGGTCTTGACTTGCATTTCCCTGGTGGTTAGTGATGTTGAATTCTTTTTTTTTTTTTTTTTTTTTTTTGATCTGATGGCCATTTGTATATCTTCTTTGGACAAATGCCTACTCAGAGCTCTTCAGCCCACTTTTAGTTGGATTATTTGTTGTTGTGTTTTGTTTTTGCTATTGATTTGAGTTTCTTATAAATTCTGGATATTGCCTTCTTGTCTGATATACAGTTTGCAAATATTTTCTCCAATTCTGTAGGTTGTCTCTTAGCTCTGTGTTCTGTTTTTTTTTTTCCAAAATTGATTGCATTGAACCTCTATGCATTTTCTTTGCCTGCACCATAGGAGCAATATCTAAAAGTCTGTATAATTGAAGTATATAAACTAGGAAATATCCCAGGGTCATACCTGCATTTTTCTGCAGAGTTCAAGCAGCAGAGTCATGGTCATCTTTGTCCATATATGACTTCTTCATTCTTCCATGGCTCCTCAGCACTTTTCCTACATATTTCTTGAGCAAGGAGAGTAAGACTATACCCTGACCTTCAGACATTGAAATCCATTACCAGTAGATTAGGCAGTTAAAGGCATTTAAGGTTTAATATGCATAATTTCTTAGACAAATTGAATTGCAGATCCCGTGTATGTTGTTTTGTTTTGTTTTTGTTTGTTTGCATAATGCATCACAGCTTTAATCTCAATCTTAACAGGGCCATTTGTCTTCATCAATGCTAATCTCCAACCTTGAAAAGAGATCAAAGTCAATGGTCCTTAACACCTGGTTTCCATGCAGCTAAAAATATTTGTTTGTTCAAGAAACCAAAAATTTTGATTTATTTCTATTTTTGGAATTCCAATGTAAAATAGGTCTCTTCAATATTATATGTCAATATCCACCGGCTATAATTTCCCAAGCAGTGGAGAAACTGCAGCCAAGACACATTCCATGTTCCAAAACAGCCGGACAGGAGAAGGGATTCAGGATCTCCATGCATGTTCCCAGTGTGTAGGTGAATCTTGTGGGTCTATTCTTCCTAGCTTATGCCGTTTCCACTTTCAGGGAAAAATACTCAGTAAAGTCATACATGATGCAAATACTTAAAATACAAACTAAGAGAGCCACATTTTCCTGATCCTACACACTAAATCTAATCACACACTCTGAAAATAATTAAAGGAAATTGACAGAGAACTCCAGAAGCTGGAAGCAGAAGTCATACTGGGCAGAGCTCTCAGAACTTGAGGAAGATAGCATGATCCGTTTTATTTTTATCTCCCATATTTCCTAGACAGGGCACCTCAGAGGCTTGCAATCTACCGTGGCTAACAGACAGAAGAGAAAACCAGGAACTGCTGCTCTTTGGGGGACAAAGAGGAGGAAAGAGTAAGTCCAACAGAGTGCTAGTGGGAAGTCCGGAGCTCTCCTCCACAGGAGCAACCAGGTTAACCATTCTGTAGCAGCATCTCCAAAGTCCGGGGGCGGGGGGCTGGGGGGGCGACCCAATCCCTGATTCATCTGGGTTCTGGTGGGCAGTCTGATCTGCTCTCAGAATAAGCAGCAGGACTCTAGTAGGAGAGTCTGTGCAGCACTAATGAACTAATGAGCCCTGGTGTCCCCCTGCCCTCAACCTAACATCCTAAGACGAGCCAGGTGCAGTGACTTCCACCTACCTCCTTACTGCAGAAGGTAACACCAAGATACCCAGAGGTCCAGGGAAGTCATCGCTGCAGTCCCAATCAGCACCAGCAGAGATTGAGAAGCAATGGCTCAATTATTAACTATACCCAGGTCACATTTATATGGGCTTTCACAGCTAAAGTGTCATGGAAATGTCTGCCACCCAAAGGCCACCATCAACATGAGAAACCTAACCAGGGTGGACTCCTGATGAATAGGAGACTTAGGAAGGATTAAGGGCCTCCTGACTTAATAACCAGGTATCCAAGGGACAGCCCCAAGTCACTCAAGAGCCAGGAAGTTGGAATTTGAATGAGAAAGATAGTCCACTGATATGAAAACCAAGATGATTACGTGGATATACACACTGGTGTAACCCAAGGTGCATTTTTAAAGGAGTCTTGATAAAATCATTATGAATTATCTTGAAAAAAATTAGAAATTACAAAGGGAAAAAAGTCATAAAAATAAACAAAGAATACTTAGATAGATGAAAAACACAGTAATTAAAATAAAAGCTTCCCCTGGGTGCAATTAACAACAGAACAGAAATGGAAAAGGAGAGATTTGGTTAAGTTGAAGACAGACCAACAGAATGTCCTCATTCTGAACAACAGGACTTGGGAGCCTGTGGAGCAAAAAAGAAAATCTGCTATGCACATGAAAATGTTTGAGAAGAAGAGGAGAGAGAATATAGAGCTAGAAAAATACTCAAACTATAATGACTGCAATCTTCCAGAATTTGGTAAAAGACATTAATCTATAGGTAAAGAATCTGAGTCAATTAAAGATAGGGTGCACTTAAGAAATTCACAGAACACCACCTCATGATTAAACTTGTGAAACTAGAAATGAAGAAAACCATTAATAACTGTCTGAGGGAAACAATGCATTATTCACAGAGGAGCTGATTCAAATGGCAGAGCATTTATCTTTTGAGCCCGTGGAGATCCAAGGAAGGGGCACAACAGTTTCCCAGATGCTGAAAGAAAAGTACTGCCACTCCTCAGTTTATACCCAAAGGACTTGAAATCAGCATGCTACATGGATGCAGCCACATCAATGTTTACGGCACCTCAACTCACCATAGCTAAACTATGGAAGCAACCTAGGTGCCCTTCAAT
Organism: Callospermophilus lateralis; assembly: GCF_048772815.1. Classification (NCBI taxonomy): domain Eukaryota; kingdom Metazoa; phylum Chordata; class Mammalia; order Rodentia; family Sciuridae; genus Callospermophilus; species Callospermophilus lateralis. Next base: position 15,061,512 of record NC_135324.1, read on the forward strand.
AGATGAATGGGTAAAGAAAATTTGGTACATATACACAATAGAATATTACTCAGCCTAAAAGAAGAACAGAATTATGGTATTTTCCTGTAAATGGATGAACCTAGAAAATATTACGCTAAATGAAATAAGCCAAAGGCCAAAGGCCAAATGTTCTCTCATCTTCTCATGGTGTTTGCACATGGCAGGAAGGGGCAAGGGAGCCCTCTGAGGTCTGTTTAATAAGGCATTAATTCCATTCATAAGGTCTCTGAGTTAATGACTATTATGATCACCTACAAAAGTCCCACCTCCTAAGAATATCACCTTGGGGGTTGGGGTTTCAGCACATGAATTTTGGGGGGAACATAGTCATTAACAAAGGAGCATCTGTTACAAATGACTTCAGCCAACATTATACTTAAGGGGGAAAGGCTCAATGCTTCCCACTAAGGTTGAACACAAGGTAAAGAGGTATCTTTTACTCATTGTTATTCACACAGTGCTGCAAGTTCCAGCCATCACAATAAGGCAAGAAAAAAAAATATGTAAAGGCCATGCAGATTATGACGAACAAAATAAAACTGTTCCTACTTGCATGTGAAAAGATGTCTATATGGTAAATTCCAAGCAATCTACAAAAAATCTCCTAGAAGTAAAAAAAAAAAATGAATTTAGCAAGATTGTAGGCAGAAGTTCAACACACAAAAATCAATCCTATTTCAATATGAGAAGGAGCATGCAGAAATCTAAATTTAAAGTACAATACAAGTACTCAAAAGGAAAAAAGAATGAAAAGATCAGAAGGAAGTACTTAGGTATACACTGAAGGGAACAAACAAGATCTGTCTGGTAAACAGTAAGATATACTGAAGAAAGAAAGAAGTCTTGAATAAATGTAGACACATTTCTTATTCATGGATTGGGAGATAACATAATAAAGATGACAATTCTTCATGAATTGGTCTATTTGTTTAATACAACTCATATCAAAATTCCCGTAAGGTTTCTGTAGACATAGAAAAACTTATTCTAAAATTCACATGAAAAGACATGGGTCAAGCATGCTAAAATAATCTTGACAAAGGAGAATAATGTGGAAAGACATATTCTACAAATTCTGTCTTACTATGTATCTATAGAACCTACAGAATTTAGTCAGAGAGTCATTTGCCAAAAAAGGACAAATAGTTTAATGAATAGAAGGAAAATCCCAGAAGTTAAATCACTAAAACATGCAAAATTAATTTTTTTTACAAAGAAGCAAAGAAATTCAATGGAATGAGGAAAATACTTTCATCAAATGTTGTAGAAGCACCTGGATATCTACAGGAAAAAAAAACATAAACAAGCACAACCACAAAAATTGACTTGATAGATAAAATGGATCTTGAACTTAAATGTACTATTCTAAAATGTTTAGCAAAGAGAGAGAGAGAGAGAGAGAGAGAGAGAGAGAGAGAGAAAGAGAGAGAGAGAATAGAATATTTAGGATGTAGAATCAGAAAAAAAGAATTCTTATGCTTGACACCAACCACATGATTCACAAAAGGAAAACTTTGAAAATCGGATCACACCAAAATTCAAACTCTTCATGTGGAAAAGATGATAAAAATATAAACCATGTACTAGGAGACAATACACACAAATCTCATGTTTGACAAAGGATTATTAACTAGAATACATTCTACCTCATCTGGTGGAAACCTAGTGCAGGTTGAACACCCTGGACGTGTACCTGATCTTACAGCTTTTCTCAGAGTTGAGACATTGAGTGTGTGTTACTCATCTTTTTATTGCTATGAATAAAAAGACCTGATAATAACAACTTAGAAGGGGAAGTTGATTTGGACTCATGGTTTCAGAGTTCTCGATCCATGGTCAGAGGACCCCACCGATCTGAGTCTGAGGTAAGGCAGGACATCAAGGGTGTGGTGAAGGAAAGTAGCTCAGCACATAGCAGCTAGGATGTGGAGAGAGAGAGAAAGAGAGATGGACACGGGGAGGGGGGGAGAGACAGAGAGAGGAAGAGAGGGAGGGAGGGGGAGAGAAGAAAGAAGGTAGAGGAGGAGGAGGAGGAGGAGGAGGAGGAGGAAGGAGAAGGAGGAGAGAAGCCAGGGTCAAGATATAATCCCCATGGGTATTTTCCCAGTGACCTACTTCCTTCAGTCATGCCCCTGCCTACAGTTACCACCCAGGAATCTACTGAGATTATTCATCAAATGGATTAATCCACTGATGAGGTTACAGCTCATAACCCCGTCTTTTCACTTCTGAACACTGGTACATTGCATAACACATGAGATTTGGGAGGGACGTTCCACATCTGAACCACAACAACAGAGTGTGACCATATTCAATGATTATTTTAAACAAAGCTAAGAGTGACTTAAAGAGAACAAAGAAAAAAATTTTCTCATGAGTTCTTTTAATATCAGACTAGAATTAGCTTTTTATGGTAGAAAAAAATGGATTCTTAAAATAGAGATATCTCATGGTCCTTATCTCCACCAAGTTATCATATGGCAACATTAATAGGGCAATAAAAAGATATCATATGCTTCCTGATATGACTTATTAATAAATACCATTATTTACATATTAGGTTAAAATCTATGGCCTAGCACAAAGGATAAGAAACTGCCCAGAAACTGGGTGTTGTGGCACACAGCTGTAATCCCAGGCTGAAGCAGGAGGATCTCGAGTTCAAAGCCAGCCTTAGCAAAAGCAAGGTGCTAAACAACTTAGTGAGACCCTGTCTCTAAATAAAATACAAAACGGGCTGGGAATGTGGCTCAGTGATTGAGTGCCCCTGAGTTTAATCTCCTGCAAACCATTCCCACTCCAAAAAGAATAGAAACTGCCCAGAAAATTCAGAAGGAGAAAAAATCTTGACAATCGCAACAACAAAAATAAATCTGAAGTCTCAAAAATTAAGTAATGCAGCTAGTTGCAAAGGCACTTACCTGTAATTCTAGCAGCTGAAGAGGCTGAGGCAGGAGGATGGCAAGTTTGAGCCCAGCCTCAGCCATAAGCTATTTAGCAAGTCCTTGTCTCAAAATAAAACATGAAAAAGGGGTGGGGATGTGGCTCAGTCATTAAGCGGCCCTGGGTTCAATCCCTGGTACCAAAAAAAAAAAAAAAAAAAAGAAAGAAAGAAAAGAAAAGAAAAGAAAGAAAGAAAAAAGAAAAAAAGTAATATAAAAAATTAACAAAGCAGCAAGGGGATTGTTTTAGATTAAGTGTGAGTAATATATCATAAAAGAAGTTCCGTGCATGCCTCTGGTGGATTCTGAATGAACTTTTGAAAGGAAAGAAATATAAAAATTATTGGAGCTAGATGGGAAAAATTTATATGACACTTACGTAAGATGTTATTTTACTGATGTTAATTTTTCATATTTTTTAGTTGTAGATGGACATAATACCTTTATTTATTTTTATGTGGTGCTGAGAATGGAACCCAGGGCTTCATGTGTGCCAGGCAAGCGCTCTACCACTGAACCACAAACTCAGCTCTTGATGTTGATTTTTTAAGTGCCATAATGGCATTGTGGTCACAGAGAAAATTCTATTTTCCTTAGAAGATACACAGCAAAAATATTTAGAGATAAAAATTTTAACGTTTGCCAAATACTTTCTTATGATTCATCAGACAAAAGCAGAAAAGTTTGTATGACCAGATAGATATGGGGCAGGGTGATGATCTGAAATCTAGAGCAGGCGCCATAAAACGTGCATTGGAGAAAAAATAGCCTCTTTTACAAATGGTGCTCTCTTTTAATATTTGTTTAGGTTTAAATATTTTTAATGTCAGGAAGTTGGGTAAGGGATGCATTTTTTAAAACTAATCTACATGATATAAACAGGTATTACTCATGTACATAGTATTTTACTTTATTATAAATTACTATGCTCAATGAGAGTTTTCTAATTAAAATAATAGAGCAGTCCAGAAACACAAAATGATGTTATTCTGTACCTTTTGCACAACATAGTTGGTGGTATCTGTGGGCTCATCAGCTGCTAATTTACCCAGAAGCCTTAACACTGGTTACCTTCGAGATTCTCTATGCTCCTGTCTGCTTGAAACAGCTCATTAAACTATGAAACATTTGTAGTTGCCAAGCTAAAATAATAGAAATACACATGTTGCAAAACTAATTGGGTGAGTGTAAGACGGACTTATAAGGACTAGGATTTTATGAGGCCAAAGAATAAATGGGTCAGTCTTAAGAAAACCGCCACCAACCACCTAACTAACTAAAGAAGGTTCTTGGCACTGTCTTAAACAACAACCTTGTGAGCCAGAGAAGATCCTGGCCAACTTAAGAGCCATGAAACCTCGTGGAAAGGGTAGTGTTCCCTGTGGGATCCGACAGGACGGAAGGACTTTATTAACTATGCCAAATGCTGAGATCCACCACCTGCCTGTTACCTCAGATTTTATGGGACTCATTTCCAGAATGGATCTATTTTTTAAGTACTCTTGGATAATTCCAATGCACAGCTGGAAATAGAAAAAAAACACCAACTGCCATCACAAGACAGCTTCCCTTTAAAGAATGATCTTCTCCAGGCTTAAAATATTTATGCTAAAATATGAAATATTCAGAATATTGCCTGATAGTAAAATAACAAGAATAAAGGGACTGCGTATAGAAATCCGATAACTACTTTTAAGTCATGTCTTTGCAGCTCACCATCTCCTTTATGGAAAACAAATAATTTTACTAATTCAGATTTCCCTGGAAAGGGGAGGATAGTCATGGGACAACCCTGTCTATAAGGCCAAGAGTTGGCAATGAGTCACATTGTGAAGTTTATGCTTGTGTAAGAGAGCTGTTTTATGACTTTCCGTTAGGGGAACTCGTGTCAATAAGAATTGGACGATGCAGAACAGGTTTATGTGCAATGCTGTGACATACAAGGAATCCAAATTTAAATCTGTAACATTTGACCCAGATAAATGGAAACTGCATTTTCTTTCACACTTTTCTTATTGCTTTCACTTGAGGGTAAAATAAAACTCTGGGATCGTAAACATCTATGGCTAAGTCATCTGTTTAAAGAACATATCGTGTACACATACCCACTTCCTGGTGATTTAATCAGAGGAATTCAATTGATCTCATCACAAAAATGAGAGGAGGACTTCTTCATGCAAAGTCAGCCTGCTCAAGATGACACGTGGGGTTTGCATCGAGCTTTATCTGCATGGCTTCAATTCGCATTTCTATTTATGTATTTGATCTTTTTTTAATTTTTGTTTTTTGGGGTACCAGGAATTACTCAGGGGCACTGAGCCACATCCCTAGCCCTATTTTCTATTTTATTAGAGACAGGGTCTCACTGAATTGCTTAGTGCCTTGCTAAATTTCTAAGGCTTTCAACTCACAATCCTCCTGCCTCCTTCTTCTGAGCCACTGGGATTACAGCTGTTATACTGGTGATTTAACCCAGGTGTTTTTATCACTGAGCTATCCCCAACCTTTTTTTATTTTATTTTTATTTTGAGGATAGGGCCTCGCTAAGTTGTTGAAGCTGACTTTGAACCTGGGATCCTCCTGTCTGGGCCTCCTAATTTGCTGGAATTATAGGTATGCACTACCACAGTTGGCTTAAATTTGCACTTTAAAAAAAATTCTTTGAGTTGTAGATGGATACAATATCTTCATTTATGTATTTTTATGAGATGCTGAGGATCGAACCCAGTGCCTCACATGTGCAAGGCAGACGCTCTACCACTGAGATACAGCCTCAGCCCTAAATGTACACTTTTTAAATGTAAAAATAGTAACAATTTGGGTGCATCTAAAGAGATATTAGTGGGGTTTAAAGTATATTCTGCTTTCTAAGGGGGTGCTCTTAATCACAGCCTAAACATCGTTTACAATTTTTAATAATTTCCAAAGTTGTGTCTTAGGTTACTACCCGAAATCTCTATATTTTAAGAGGTCTAAGAGAATTCTCTTGCAATTAACTTCTGGGCATACATAAATGTTGAATAAAATAAACCGAATTCCCTTCATACTTAATGCATTTATTAAAGAGTCATCAAAATGCTGGGAATTCAAATCTAATTCTGTAGAAAATCAGGCTCCCAGAGGACAATGATAAAGTGCATATGAATATAAATTTTGCCCTGTTTTGAAAAATATACACATATTTTGAACAATCAGGTGTAAATGAGAATTAGGTCTTAAAAACATGAACTTATTAGAATAAGTTGCTCATTGAATAACAAAATTTAAATGTGTGCTTTAAGGCTAGATGGTGGGGGAAGGAGCTGTGCCATCTTTTATACAGTGTGTAAAACCATGTTGATAGCCAGTAAATTTCAGCTCACTTAAACAGAGAAATGAAATTTCCTGTTCTTGGGAATGTTTTCTTTCTCCCTATTGCCGCTGCAGACTACCATAAGGCACACACGTTGTCACCCACGTGCCCTGTGGTTTATGGACCTCATCTCAGCAGATGCTTTGCCAATCATAAATTAAAGGAAGATTTTATTGCCTCTCATTTCTCTGACATTATTAGTCTTGTCACAGGTGTAGATACAGCATTTTATGAAACCTCTTAAATTCCTATTGGTCTTTAGTTACATGTAACTCTATTTTTCCTCCCTTCAATAACTTATTAACACACATACACACATACACACCACATACACACACACACACACACACACACACACACACACACACACACACACCCCTACCTCTATGGTTTGAGCAAAATTTATAGGCCCTATACTCAGAGTGCATGACACTAAACTCAGATTGGAAAAAAAAATATCTGAATAGCTTTGATCATGATAAAATTGCTAGTTGAATGCCAACTGTCTCTATGCAAGTGGAAGTAATTCAATCATATGTATTATCCTCTTAGAGTATAAATGCATGCCAACATTTATAGTTCTTAGATGATTTTCACTTTTACTATTAGATGTATTGGAATTGAGGAAAGAACAAAGAAGACGCATTTCCCTTTGAATAAATGAGCACTAAAAAAAAAGTGGCAGAAGATCATATCTTGAGTACTGTATCAAAACAGAATGACACGGGACAGGATTTGTGTCAACCTTTAACTTACCAGATGCCTGTTTTCATTCAAAGATCTGAGAGCTTTTAGGGCACTTGGCATATGAATTATTAAATAAACTCAAGAGGGTTGAAAGATTCTAACTCAATCAATTCACCATTGTTATGCTGGGAACTCTCCAAACTAGATGCTTCTTCAATTCCTTGCCCCAAATTCCATAATTCTTTGCTTTTTTTACAATGTGTGGTTTCCCTTTATTAAAACATTAATGGTAATAGAAACCCATCGGAATCTTTATTCGATGACAATTTTCACCCTGACCTGTGGATCCAAAATTCCGTGAGAACTTTCACAGTCTCTTAGTAAGGAGTTGTCCATTCATGCCGGCACTGAGATACCTGGCCTAAATGTAGGTATTCTTTTCTTATGCAGAAAATCATTCTCAGGGAGTATATTAGCTAGAGTTCTACAGGGCAACAGAATCAGAATAGACATACGTATTCATATAAATAGGAGAGACAGTGATTGTAAGGAACTGGTATAAAGAACAATAAAAGTTGCAGGGGCAGGGGCAGCCAAGGTGGCAGAGTGGCTCTTTGTCCAAGCGGCCACGTTTATTTATACCCATAGGTTACATTGGGTCATTAGTACCATAACCACATTGTTGTTTAGAGTATCAGTAAGGTTGCTTATTCTGCAGTTACATTTCACAGTTACAATGTGCAATGTTAGGAGATTTGTGCAGCTCTCGAGAAGGTTCATTGTCTGAAGTTACTGTTGGGTGGGCAGCTCCAGGAGCTCCAGAGCTTGGTGAAACATTGTATTTATCCAGCCAGCAAGTTCCTTTATTCCCAGGAGTTATGATTAAAGTGGAAGCTAAGATTAAGGTGGAAGCTGATAAGACTCTAGCATGGAGGACATTGCCATAGCAACCAGACATCCTAGGCCTCTGCACAGAAACGTTCCCAGGCACTGAGCATGCCACAGCCCTGAAGTCATCAGGGATCCCAATCCCAAACACAGAACCCCTACAAACTGGATTACCAGGTTGTGAATACAAAGAATTGCTGAGGTCTGCAGATGGCAAGTTGAGACCTCGGAGACCTGTTGCAGGTACAGCCTTCCTCCAAGTCCTAAAGCCTGAAAACAAGAAAGACAGGTGGCATAAAGCCAGTCCAAGTCTGTGTGCAGAGGTACAAAAGCCAGATTCCAGCTCCAAACAATCAGAAAAAGAGAATCACCACACCATCAGCCTCTCTGTTCTATTCAGGATGTCAACAGGTCACATCAAGCACATTCACAGCAGGAAGGACCGCCTGCATAACTCAGCAGAACAATTCAGTCTCTTCCCAAAACACCCTCACAGACAGATACAGAAGGGTGTTTTTATCAAACACCTGGGCACCCTCTGGCCCAGTCAAGTGGCTACGTAAAATTGACATCACAGGGAACATACACTATAGTGGAAGAAATAGATAAATATATGAGGACATAGGCTTTCGGATTGTACAAATCTGAGTTTTTATAGCTCAAAATCAAGTCTCTTGACTACTCATTAGCTGCAAAACTTAAGCCATCTAGCCTTGCTAAATGTTAGCTTCCGAATCTATAACTGTGGCTGAGTCAACCCAATCATTAGTCTCAAAGCTCTTTCCTATAGCAAGAAGACTAGCACCATGATAAAGATACTGGACCAAAGATAAAGTTATATATATATATATATATATATATATATACATACACACATACATACATATACATATATACAGTAATATATATTATAAGGATATATATATATATATATGAATGAATGTCAAATAAATAAACCCAGGAAAAAAGCCTCAGCATTTTTGTCTATAGATGGACACAGATTAAACCCTAATTAAAGTAACCACATACTCATTTCCATGACAAAGATTACAAAGACCGACCATATGATACATTGTGAAGGAAGAAGTACCCTTGGGCCTCCCAGATACCGCATTTAGGAATGTAAAATATGACCACTACTTCAGAAAACAGTTTGTTAGTTTCTTCAGTTGTTAGCTACATACTCCATGAAAAGAGATCTTTGGATATTCTGTATATGAGCCCTTTACCAGAAATGTTTGGTGAATATTTTCTAACAGTGACCCTTTCTCTTTCATTTTGTTAAAAATATCTTTCTAAGGGAAAAGTTTTTTGTTTTTTTAAAAATTTTGATGAACTCTTAAAATTATCACTATTTTAATTTGGTAGTTAATTCTTTTATGCCATATGTAAACAATTTTACCTAACACAGTAATTTAAAACTAAAATATGTTTAGAGTTACTCTTTATTTACTCTTTATTTAACTTTTGCATATGATGTAAGGGTCTAGGTCCATTTTCTTCTATGTAGATATGTGAGTTTTGAAGCAGCCCTGGTGGACAGATTATCTATTCCTCAATGAATGTCCCTGACACCTTCACTGGCAATCAATTAGCCATATGTGTGTGAGCTGATTTATGTTTTCTCTGTTCATTTACTGTGTTAACACCACACTGTGCAGATTATGATAGCTTTCTTTCACTCTTGTTTGTTTTGTCCTAAAATTTTACATAAGTGAATCCTACAGCACACAGCATGGAACACTTTTACTCCTGACTTGTTTTACTTAGCATTGGGCATTAGAGGATAATCCACATAATTTCATGTGTCCGAAGTTTGTCCCTTTAAATTTCTGGATATACCACAGAATGAAAAGTAGTTGTTCAACTTATCTGTCTCATCTTCAAATCTGTCCTGGTGGTAGTTGAAAGGATTTGAAAGTAATGGAAAATGGCAAAAATAGTTTCCTTAAATCCCCAGAAATTTTACTCTAGGAACTGTACTCAGAAATCAAATTATAATGAAAACAAGGAATCTTGAATAGCACCACATACTTGATTTGCATTGCATGAATCTATAATGAATTTTGTCTTCAATAAACTCTGCTTTCACCAACAGTTAAAGAACAGAGGTAAAGGATATGGATCATGAAGAAGGTAAATTCTAGCAAAATCAACATTTTTGATACTAATTATTGTGCCAATTAGACATTTCATGTAGTATCCTTTTTCTTATCTCTGAAAGAATGCTTTAATATTTCTAGTAGTGCAAATCTGCTAATGGTGAGAACTCTCAACTTTGAGAATGTTGTTACATCAATTTCTTTTTAACCATCTAAAAATACTCTACATTAAAAACTATCTATGTATATATCCAGTTCTTAAAGATTACACTGCATTATCTGTTAGCTCAGTTAGCTTTGGATGAAAAGGCTTCTGAGATTCTTATCTTTGTCTCCCCCTCCACCCCCAGCTATTTTAAGGACACTTCCCTTCCCTTTAAAACAAGTGCAGTTGTAGATGGACAGAATGCCTTTATTTTATTTGCTTATTTTTATATGGTGCCGAGGATCGAACCCAGTGCCTGAGGGATGCTAGGCCAGCCCAGACACTGCCCTTTTTAATCACTGGTTTTCAGCAGTTAGATTAACATTCATATGCATGTACGTTTCTTTTGCTTGAGTTTGTTGAAATCCTTGGATCTGTAGTTTTCATTTTCATAAGACCTGACAATATTTTACTATTATTTTCTGTATTTATTTCTGCCCATTTCTCTTCTTTTTGGGGTCTATAATGATTTACTTCTTAGGCAGAATAATATTGCCCCACCAATCAATCAAAGAAGTGTAAAGTTGTGTTGCCATTGTGTACAATGAATCAAAATGCATTCTGCTGTCATATAGACCTAATTAAAATAAATAAATAAATTTATTAAAAATATTGTCCCACAACCCTCTGAAGTGCTGAACCATTTCTTGTTTAGTCTTTTACTCAGTGCTTTATTTTTTAAAATTTTTCTATTGCTAGAACTTGGAGCCCACTAATCTTTCCTTTCTTGTTGCCTACTCTTCTGGTAATCACATTTGTTATGATGTCTGAATTCTCAATAGTGAATCATTCACTTCTGAAAATTTATTTGGGCCTCTCATTATGTTTTCTTTTTAATCATTTTAGTTGTTATTTTCCAAATCTTTGCAATTTTTTTTATATTTACAATAACTATTTCAAGGTTCTTGTATAGTCAAGGTTCTTGTATATAATGAAATCATTTAGGTTTATTTTTGTAGATTGTTCTGGTAATTGTTCTTCAATACTGAATATTGTTAATTTTATGTTGTTGGGGTTTGGTTTCTTTCTTTCTTTCTTTTTTATCTTTTTTTTTTTTTTTTTTTTTGGTAGTACTAGGAATTGAAACCCAGGCTTCTCTACCACTGAACTACATCCCCAGCCCTTTTATTTTATATTGAGTCAGGTTTCATGAGGTTGCTGAGGCTGCTTTGAAATTTGCAATCTTCTTGCCTCAGCCTAAGAAGTTACTGGATTGAAGGTGTGTGCCACGGTGCCTAGATTTTGGTTTTTATTTTAGAAAGTGTTGGGTTTTTGTTTGCTCACAGATGTACCTTCTTATGGATCAAATTTTACCATCTTTTGGAGATATTTCTGGTAGGTCCAGAACAGACTTTAATCTGGGACGAATTTGGCCTCACTAATATGGTTTGTTCCTTTAGGAAACCCCATGGACCATTCCCCTGCAATGCCTTTGTGCTCCGACTGGTAGGAATGCTAATGCATCCAGACCTGTAACCTCAGTGGATTGTTCAGCCTAATCTTTTCCATGTTCTTTCCTCAGTCTTAGGAATGATGCAGTTTTGTGCAGATAGTTCTTAGACAAAGACTCAAAGATATGAAGTGGGCAAAAGCCTACAGTTCTATCTCTATTCAACTCTTTCTCGTCCAAAATAGCTCTCCTTCCTCTCAGTCCAATGGAATGTTTCCCTGGCTGCACTGAGCCTGAGAATCACCTGTAGGCATTATGCAGGGCACTCCCAGGGCCCTCCCAGGGCCCACCTCTCTTGATGGCCTCCCTCCAATCATCATGGTCATGCTCTGCTATTTTCTGATGCCTGGAAGCCAATGTTTTATTGATTTCTGTTTTGTTTTTCTATTTATTCACAGTGGAAGGGTAATTCTGTTGCAATTATTTCTTCCTCAGCAGATTGGGAAATCCTTCAAGGGCTTTTAAATAAATCAAAACGTAAAAGGTAGAGCAAAAGTTAGCTATCTTTTCCCCATTTTCTTCCTCTTCTCTCCCCAGGGGCAATTGCTATCACAAATTGTGTGCCTTATAAGTTAATATTTCACTGTTTTAGGAAGATGAGAAATGAGGTAATTGGGTTTGAAGGTCATGAGGTTTATAACACCATGGTGGATCAGAGGTCGTAGCAGTGTGGATTCAAACAGTAGAGAGACAAACATAATAACTTTCTTTTTAAAACAGATACAACATTTTTATACCTTTATTTTTATTTATTCATTTTTTTTTTTTTAATGTGGTGCCGAGGATTGAACCCAGTGACTCCCACAAGCTAGTCAAGCGCTCTACCACTGAGCCACAACCCCAGGCTGACAACATGATAATTTGAAGGAGGAAATTTTAATGAAAATAATTGCTTAATAAAGAAGAAATGGAGATAATTATTCACTGGCAAGTAAGAATTAAAAATAATTCTCAAGAGCATAAGGGTAGTGGGGACAAGAAGCAGGTACCACCCAGGGTGGAGAGAGAGCATCCACTGAGAGCACCCCGTGCACCCCATCACAGGAGGCTGAGACCCAGTCCTTCCTTGTTGGAGGGGGCAGCTATGGCTCAATGAATGGCAATCAATACCACTCCAGTGCACACCTGCTCTACTGCATGGTCAAAGAATGGCAGGGTTTGCAGAACTTGCTGAAACCTGCCTTCTGGAATTTGCCAGACATTGTTCCACTAGGGCCATGATAAAACCTGTTCCCAGGACTGTGTCTCCATGGAGATGCTCCAGCAAAAGCAACAATACAGGAAGGGTGGGAGGGGGGAGGCTTCTGGGCCTGGATGCTGCTTAATGCTGTGGTTTCCAGTTGTGGGGCACTAGAGAACCTTCCTAGACTGCAAGAGCTGGATGAACCTCCAGGACCAGGAAACAAAGCCCTGGTATCCGCAGCCTCTCTCCTGCATCCTCTACTGACGAGTTTTGATCCTGTGCCCCCTGGCAAAGAAAAAAATAATTAAAGGGCCCAGATGTAGACAGCAGACGAAAGGATGGATTTGGATCTGAAAGGCAATGGATCCACAAGTGACGCAAGGTTGGAGATCCAACCCTGGCTTCGGTACCAGATGTTCTTTTGTGTTGTTTAATGTCACTGGATGCAGCTCAACGTTCCGAAATGAAACAGTTGAGCCCAACAAAATGAGGTGCCCGTCTCTAACTTATTAGGCTTACAAGGGAATCTGCAGTGAGGAGCGGTCCCCTTGCCTCTGAGGGAAGGAGCTGTAGACAATGCTCCCAGAAGGATTGGAGAAAAGGCAGGTAGAGAGAGACAGCACTGGGTACCAGCTGGGACCGCTCCAGTGCCCACCCTGCTCCACTGCATGATCTGTGATATGTGGTTCTGTCCCTTCCACAATCCTGGAACCTGGAATCCAGAATCCAGCCACACATGGGACAAATGGATTAATCAATGAATGAATCCGTGGTCAAATGGAGTCATTTGCATCTCAGTATTTCCCACCTAGAATCATTTTTTTTCTTTTTAATATTTTTATTGGTGGGGTTTTTTAGGATACATTCACATGGGCACATAACAAAACAGTATCATTTGATTGATTTCATTCACCAGGACCTCCCTTCCTGGCCTGTGATCCCCTTCCTTTATTCTACTGGTCTCTCTTCTATTTTTTTTAAATTTGTTCTAATTCTTCACCTCAGATGATTATAGGTAGGATGAAACATGGATGGAGGGGAAGGATGATCTCACCTAGAATCATTTGAGGTGAAGCATGACAGCATCGTGTTCTAAAGTCCTGCAGGAAGAGGAGCAAGGTTGGGGCTTCTCCCCCTCCATCACCTAAACTGCTCCTCCTCGCTCCAAAACGACAGATTACAAAAATTCTTTATTGAATTTGTCCACCCGGCTGGACTGGGTGAGGAAATAAACCGTTAATACTCCTGCAAGCGCTGAGGCCTTTTCCTGAGCTCCTGAGAATGATAGAAAAATATTGAAGCTCCATCAAATACATATTTGGCCAAATGCTGGAAGGCCAGAAGATAAAAATCAATGTTGAACTAAGGCCGAGTTCTAAAATAAATACCAGCCTCCTAGCGTGGAGTTCCAGGTTATGAAGTGAAATCCTACATTTATAAAAATGTGTTCATTAGTAGAACTTATAATTAATCTGCTTGGCAGTCCAATTGGATGACAGAAGGAAATGTTCTTGGGGGCCCAGGCTCACTGACCATGTAGTCTTGAACAGTAGGGTGCAGGCCTGTTGAAGGCGCCTGTGTGTTTGGAACACTGTGCTGGGGCTGGTCACTGAGGATGGTGAGTCCCATCAGCAGCTCCCCATCTAAATACAACGGACTTATCACAGGAGAGTGAGGTCAAGGCTAATATTCCTGCCTTTGAACATGGGATCCGCAGTAAAGATGAAACCCCATTAAAGCAACCCACACACCTAACACTTTCTACCGCCTGAAGAAGGTGCTTTGAGCCTGTTTTTAGAAGTTGACTCAAGATGCTCTCTTTGCTGTTTTTATTGGTCATGTTCTTTCTAGTACTTGCCAGTTTGCTTAATCCCATGAGACGATTTCCTCCTTATACCTTTTATCTAGAAATCTGGCAAGACAGAAATACTGTTTTCCTGGAAAATAAGTTCATGTCTAGAAGTGTTTGCATACTGCTTAGATACCAATTTCAGCATCTTCCCGGGAGTTCATGAAAAGAGGATTTAGAGCAGGTGGTCTCCAGAAGTACAGCAGCAGCAGATCACTGAATGCACAGGGGTCCAGAGGACATTCATGATGCTGAGGTAGGCACCCGGCCTTGCTCCTTAAAGGGCCAGTACTCAGCACTCTCAGATATGTTCATATGGGCTGTCCAAAGACTCTAGGCAGGGGGCTGAGAAGCACAGAACTTCACTGAATTCCATGTCCTCTGAGACCGGTACCTTCTTACTCTTCTAGTCAAGCTGAATCAAGTTAGTCTTTTCTAAGGCTAACCCATCATCTTTTCACCCAAATTTAGTGAATATATGAAGTATCATTTTGCTTTTTTTCCCCACAAAAGCACACAGACTTTAAAAAAAAATTTATGTATTTTCATTAGGTATATATAATAGCAGAATGCATTTTGTATATATATAACTGCAGCACAACTTTTCATTTCTCTGGTTATATACAATGTAGCATCACACCATATGTGCAGTCATACACGTACTTAGGGTAATGATGTCCATCTCATTCCATCATCTTTCCTGCCCCCATATCCCCTCCCCTCCCCTTTACCCAATCAAAGTTCCTCCATCATTCCCATGCTCCCTCACCCCATTATGAGTCAGCATCCACTTATCAGAGAGAATATTCATCCTTTGGTTTTGGGGGATTAGCTTACTTTGCTTAGCATGATGTTCTCCAACTCCATTCATTTACCTGCAAATGCCATAATTTTATTCTCTTTTAATTCTGAGTAATTTTCCATTGTGTATATGTACCACAGTTTCTTTATCCATTCATCTATTGAAGGGCATCTAGGTTGCTTCCACAGTTTAGCTACTGTGAATTGTGCTGCTGTAAACATTGATGTGGCTGTGTCCCTGCAGTATACTGATTTTAAGTCCTTTGGGTATAGACTGAGGAGTGAGATAGCTGGGTCAAATGGTGGTTCCATTCCAAGTTTTCTAAGGAATCTCCACACTGCTTTTCATATTGGTTGCACCAATTTGCAGTCCCACTAGCAATGTATGAGTGTGCCTTTTCCCCCACATCCTCACAAACACTTATTGTTGTTTGTGTTCTTAATAGCTGCCATTCTGAACAGAGTGAGATGAAATCTTAGAGTAGTTCTGATTTGCATTTCTCTAAGTGATAGAGATGTTAAACATTTTTTCAATAATTTGTTGATTGATTGTATATCTTCTTCTGAGAAGTGTCTGTTCAGTTCCTTAGCCTATTTTCTTGATTGGGTTATCTCATACTAGACAAAGGAACCAAAAACATACATTGGATAAAAGACAGCCTCTTCAACAAATGATGCTGGGAAAACTGGAAATCCATATGCAGCAAAATGAAACTAAACCCCTATCTCTCACCATGCACAAAACAACTCAACTCAAAGTGGATCAAGGACCTAGGAATTAGACCAGAGACCCTGAGCCTAATAGAGGAAAACGTAGGCCCAAATCTTCAGCAGGTCAGATTAGGCCCTGACTTCCTTAATAAGACTCCTAACATGCAAGAAATAAAACCAAGAACTAATAAATTGGATGGAGTCAAACAAAAAGCTTCTTCTCAGCAAAAGAAACAATCATTAGGTGAAGAGAGAACCCACATTTGGGGAGTAAATTTTTCCCCCACACACGTTAGATAGAGCACTCATCTCCAGGATTGATAAAAACCTCAAAAAACTGAACACCAAAGTACAGACTAAAACCCAATTAAACCTTTTCATTTGTTTCAGAGTCTCCCCAACCCCGCGACTGTGTTTTCTCTCTCCATTTTTCATGCCATGCCTCCGTTATGTGGTTTACAGTTCTCATTTCTCAATACTTTTCTTTACTCTATAATTTGGTTCCTGTATTTGCCATACAGTGGAAAGGGCACCTCAACAACATCTCAATTCCTTGGAGCCACTTTTCTTTAACACCAGACTTATGAGCAGGGGAGATAATCCTTAGTAAGCCATGGCATTATTTTTGCTTTAACTGGATACTTCATACCGGGTTCATGTGGGGCACCACAGCCGGAGGATTCTCTCTCTCCCCAACCTATAGGCTTGATCTCTTTTGATTATTAGCCTGCTTCCATTAACACATCATATATACCCTTAGGACAGCCTTAGAGAAAACATTATCTGAACTAATCATTTATCTATTTTATTGTCTTTTGAAAATCTCAGGTAAAAATATGGCATTAAATTTAGGGGGAAAAATGCCAAAACAAATGTTTTTAAAAATTGAGTGCTAAATCTTAATGGAATAGAGAAGCAAACTTTTTATATATATACACACAGAGAGAGAGGGGTTTGAAATATCAGTTTGAATGTCAGTTTGGGCCTCTCTCGCTCTCCTGAGACTCTGGAAGAAAATGCCAGACATTGGAAAATTCTGCCTGGTGCAAATCTGTGCTCTCTGAAAGACGTTAAGGAAGTGTTGTCCCCCTGGGATGGCCTCCCTGTAGAAGGCACTGCAATAGCTGTCCCAAGCCTGTGTCACCCTGCTCAATACTGAGCACAGGAGTATCACTGTCAATAGGATAGGTGTTGACAGCTAGGGCCAGGTGTGCTGAGGTCTCACGGGGGAGCTCAGCTGGAGCAGTACCATCAGGGGATGCACGAAAAATAATAAAGGAGAGACCCTAGAGGGTCCTGACTGGGGGCATCAATTTGCTCCCCTTTAAGGAACCAGAGAATGGTCTCCAAGCCTGATGTCTTGAGGCTGTAGGAAAGGGCATGCCCAGCTTGGACATCTGTTAGCTCTGGGCTTGGCCCATTGATACTTGGGCTCCTTCAGATAAGTGAAGAAAGGATCCCTGGGGGACAGTGGAGGCTTCGACTTTAAGAAGAGGAGAATTCTAGGTGCTAAATGTTCCCAAGGTAGCTGGGGATTTCACAATGACATGGAACCACAAGTATAGTAGGTGCCATGGGCAGTGACCCAAATGTACCAGAAGAAGAATGCATGTTACATGTGGGTGGAAAAAATTTCATTAACAGGAAAACAATGAAGTGATCCAGTTACTAGAACCATCGGAAGAAAATTTCTTGCAGGTTGAGTTGAGCTAGACAGACCATGTGAATTCCAGCAGGTTGACTGCAAAACTGAGGCTTGGATTTGGTTCTCCTTCTCCATGCTGCTAGGCACATACTGAAATATTCACTTGATTTATGCATTTGCACATCTTAAAATCAGAAGGAAGAAGCTTCTACTCTCGACTTGGTTTTTGTTTAGAAAAATAATTACTTCTTAAAAGGGGAAAGTGATAGAATCTTGCAGAAAGCTAGACGGAAATGTCTGTCAAGTCCTCAAAGTGTTTGTCACAGGCTACATTACTGAAGATTCACTGAGTCCCTGCGGCATAGAAGACATGGTGTTTATGAGACACTAGCCCTTGATGGGTGACTGTCATGTGCCAATCACTAATCCACGTCCTTTACCATGAAGTTTCTCCTTCATCTCCAACACAATCATATGAAGTAAGAATAACTCTCTCCTCATTATCCAGAGGAGGAGATTGAGGCTTAGCAAAGGTGCACAATTTGCTCAAGGTCACAGAGTTTACATGTGGGAAACAGTGATTCCATCCAGATATTTTTGCATCTGTGAAGAAGGACTCTAGCTGTGCCCCCCCAGATGCACTGAAATACCTGGCGTGGGCTCTCTCTGTGGCGCATGCCTGTAATCTCAGCAGCTCAAGAGTCTGAGCCCGGAGGATGGAGAGTTCAAAGCCAGCTTCAGCAAAAGTGAGGTGCTAAACAACTCAGTGAAACCTTTCTCTTAATAAAATACAAAACAGGGCTGGGGAGGTGGCTCAGTGGTTGAGTGCCCCTGGGTTCAATCCCAAGTACCAAAAAAAAAAAAAAAAAGAATAAGGAGAAGGAGAAGGGCTCTAACTGTAGACAAAACCAACACAGCACTAACTTTGTAGCTTGTATCATCTGTGGGCGTGGAAGAGGGTCCTGACCCAGGTGTAGGTGACTACATTTTAGAGACTGCATGCTGAGCTCAGAATTGCAAGGTAAAGAAAGTTTGCCAGAGGACATGACAGTTAATTAGATACTAGAAAGGTGATAAGAAGCTCAAGAATTGAAGGGAGACCTTAGGGATGTTTCAGAAAGAAAGAACAAAAAAAAGTACACACAGCAAGGTTTGGAGGAAAATATGTTGATGGATAGCGGCAACAGATGAGAGAGGAGAGGCCCACAGCCAAGGTCCAAGCGGACTTTGCTACACGTTCAAAAATGCTCCTCATTGTGAAAGGGAAAGTGTGGAATGAATTACTCACTCTCTAGGGAACCTTAACCTCCTGGTCCATCTGGGCTCCATCTCAGGGTCTGAATACAGTCGAAGATGAGAGGATTTTGAAATATTTTAGCAGTCTTTGAGAGATAATGGGAAATAAAAGAGTTACCCTAAATCTAAAGCTCAGTAAATTCACCATGTAAAAAAGAGATCAGATATGCCCCCCAGATGCACTGAAATACCTGTCGTGGGGTAACTCTGTGCCAAGCACAGAGAGAAAGCACATACCCATGGACCACCTGAATGGAACAAAACTCTACAACAGATTATTTATATTTTTTTGTGGACACCTCAATAAGGAATGAGATAAGGAACGCTATGAATTTTTTAAAAAATTGTAATTAATATCTATTACTTGCAAGGTACTGTGCTGGATTTGGAGGAGAAGAATACACAAGGCCAAAATAATAGCTACGACTTGTTTACTTCTAGATGCTTGGCAGTCTTCCAAACCTTTATCCATTCATATAAGTCTCAAAATGCCATGAAATGAAATCCTGGAATGTTCATGGTGCAAACTGACACACGCAGTGTAAATTCTCCAAGGTCATGTGCCTAACAAATACCTGGGGTGGATTTTTTTTTTTTTTGGTGGGGTCAAGATGGCACCCCTAATACTTTGGCAGAGGCTGAGAATCATGTTCTACCAAATCCTTTTTCCTTATGGGGTTTCAGGATAGAGTTTTGTGATTGGTGACAGTGACGTGAGATCTGGGAGGTGGAGGTAAAAGCCACTTTTTGCAGGAGGGTAGGTCAGTCCGATTTTGTGGCTTCCTCCAGTAAGGTGACTTCACAGAGCCCAGGTGTCCACACGTGAACCCACTTTGGACTAGCTGTGGGGCGTGGTGGCTGCTTCACCTTCCCCGTGAACTCAGGTCTCTCTAGGCACTGCACTGCTTCAGGCCAGTATGTTTCTCTGGGTTCTCATGGTGGGTTCCAGGTTTTCTTCCATTCATATACAACTTCAAACAAAACTATTTTATTTAGCTCTCCATTCTTTAGGGACAGCTCAGTGGTTCATCCCAATCCTAAGCAGATGGGCTTATCATTCCTGGGCTCCCTCACACATGTGTGGTCAGATAGTGGCCTGACTGTTAGCTGGATGGTCTGTTGATGATTGGCAGTTGACTCTCTACCAGGGTGTTGAGGTTCTCTCCCATGGCTTGTCATTCCACAGTGGAGTGGCTCAGGGTCCTGCACAAGACTGCTGCAGATCGGGTTGCAAATAGCAGCTAAAGAGGAAATATTCCAGTGTCCAAGAACCCTTGAAATATCTTCTTGCAGCCTATTTGATGTTGTAACAATGACCAAGTGCTACGGCCAAGCCCATTCTCACTAGGGGAGCGTGTATCCAAGGATGTGGCACATTGATGAGAAGACTTTGTGGCCATTTCTGTAACTGGTACAAGTCCTGATTCCCACATGACATCCGTTATTCTCAAACAATTTAGTGAATTTGTTTTCCCTGTGAATCCAGACTATTATAGAATAAATAGTTGAATCCAGCCAGACTAACTCTGGAATTGGCACAAGTTTAATCATAATTATTCCCTCTCTAAAAACGTGCTATCAAAGGGCGTATACTCTAGAAGCATCTGCATTTCTGATTATTCAAGGGGTTAGAATGAAATTAGAGACAATTAAATCATTAAATGTACAAGCCCACTTAGTGTAAATTCAGAGGAAGAACAAATACATGGGTATATATTTCTCTTTTTTTGTTGTTATTGTGCTGGGAATTGAACCCAGGACCTTGCACATGCTAGGCATGTGCTCTGCTGCTGAGCTACATCCCCAGCCCATGAATAATTTTGATGGGAGGTGAGTTGGTTAAGAATACATAATGATAGAAATATTGACCTATTTCCTAAGCCTGTAACTCATCTTGCCATCAGACTGCCTGTTGGAAAGCTGCACGTGGATTTCTCTCTGATATTTTATAACGAAGTTTAAGAAAAGCCGAATCTCCAAGAGGGGTCCCATTGGACCCTATTCTATGTTCCTGGAGGAACCACAGACTGATTGTGACAGCTGGGTCTGTTTTTGTTTTGAGTCCTGAGATGAACAGTCTCCACAAAGTCTCATTTCCTAATGAACCAAAGAACTGCAAACAAGGAAGGATGAACTAGGCAAATAGCAAGCCTTCAGGAGTGGGCTGGGCTGCATTCCTCATGGGCCTAAGCCTCTGGAGTTAGAACCTCCTCTCAGTAGGTGAGTTCCCTGGGCTCCTTCACAGCAGAATTAAATTTTACACAAAGACTGTGACTCCCTGGTTTACAAACTGCCTTTTATTTATTTTTTTTATTAAAGCCTTTATTTTTTTTTCTTGAACTATTTCTTATTTAACTTGGATTGACCTTATGTACCTGTTTAAAAGAAAAGTCATTATCTTCCCATGGTCAAATCTTCTTGTCACAAATTCCTTATTTTGATTCGCTCAGAGATGCACTCAATATGATTCATTGACTGAGGGACTTCTAGTTAAAAATATAATTTCTGAACTGTGGAAACAAAGAAACAGACATTCATTGTAGTATAAGCACCTTTAGGGAATAAAGGCACTTATACTACGAGGAATGAATGAAAAACTTAAAGAGTAAGGACACATAATATAAGAGAATGTTGAATCGAGATAAATATTAATAAGTTAGTAATTATTCTTAATACTAGTTCTAATTATAAGTTAATAATAATTGGCTCTTAATATCAAGAACTAATATTAAGCTAGTGGAATCTACTAGTAGGAAGTAAAAATTTAGCCACCTTAATCCGCAGAGACAAATTACTTTTTCATTTGAATATTCATATATCCTGTGACCCAGAAATTCTCTTGAGAAGTATGGGCACAAGAGAAATGCTTTCCTATGTACCAAAACATATATGCAAGACTGTTAAAATTACCATGATCTATAATAGCAAATATCCAGGAAGAAACCTCCCTGAGGTTTGTTCCTGGAAAAATTATTCCATGTATGTATTTTTATATACATGAATATACACATATTCTATAAACATATGTTTACAAATATATGTATTCATATACACATTTCTATAAATATATACATGAATATGTCTCTATAAACATATTCGCAGAGAGTGTCCAATGCCCTGTAGTACTTATTGCCTAGAAACAACTTTGATCTGTGCAGTTCTTTAGCCTCTTGCCCTCCTCCAGTGATTAGCACAGGCTCTATGGGGGAATATGTTTCTATAAGCATATTAATGTATATATTTATAGAAATATGAATATATATGTGCATACATATATTTGTACATATTTTATATGTACTAGATAAATTTTTATATAATAAAAATAATTTTATATATATTCTTTCAGATTATCTTTGTTCATATTAGTGAAATGTTGAAAAATGTGTTAAGAACAGAAAGAAGGACCAGTGAATAAAATATATTTACTCAACAAAATTTCTTTTTTGGCGGGGGGGTACCAGGGATTGAACTGAAGGGCACTTGACCACTTGACCACTGAGCCCCATCCCCAGCCCTATTTTATATTTTATTTAGCTTTTGCTGAGGCTGGCTTTGAACTGGCCATCCTCCTGTCTCAGCCTCCTGAATCTCTGGGATTACAGGCATGGGCCACCGTGCCTGGCTCAACAGAATATTACACAGCAGTGAATAAATAGATATTGGCAAATCTTGAATATAAAAATATTTTGACTTCACTTTCAGTGATGAGAGATTGCTATGTAAAAGGCCAGAAGAGTTAACGTAAAGAAAAAAAAAAAAACAAAATCTGAAGGATCAGTGAGCTGTGGAGGCTCTGAGGAGCTGAGAGGCCAAGATACTAGAGAGAGCTCCAGTTCACTGAGGTGAGCACAGCATCCTTCAGGCTCTTTCCTCCCGTAGAGCCTGCGCTAATCACTGGAGGAGGGCGGGAGGCTGAGGAACTGGGCAGATCAAAGTCATTTCTAGGCAGTAAGTGCTACAGGGCATTGGATGCTCTCCGTGTTCTGGGGAGGCAGTCATGTCTGCCAAGCAGTCAGCCAGAGAGGTCAAGATTCTGCAAGCAGAGAAGAAGCAAGCCGAGTGAAGCCAGTACCACTGTGATCCTCAGGGTACTTCTTGAATAGTAGCCAAACGGGGAAAGGCAAGCTAAGCCCAGACTTGGTGAAAAGCAAAGTGGTTGTCAGAAATTTCATACTGCTAAGGAGAAAAAAAAAAAAAAAGTCCATGAGATACCAAAGAGGAGAAATCCTACTCAAGCTCTTGTTTGTAATCCTAAAATTTCACTCCAAAACTAGGAATAAATCAGCGGCAGACGGTACCTTCTAAAGATGGCCTTTCAGACCAGGATTAGCTCTTTTCCTGGTTATGAAGCCAGAATTAGACAGGCAGTCCGTATAGATGGGTAAATCAAGTCAGGGTGGATCAAGGAGGCCAATCTGATGGGTCCAGGAAGTTGGAGACTGCACCCTGCGCCCCGCCCCCCCAGGGACTGAAATGCCTTCAGAGCCCTTCCTCCACCCTATCAAGGTAACCTGATCCTGCTGCAACCTGTCGCTAAGGTCACCTGTCCCAGGAGTTGCCCCTCCCTCCAGGAAGCTATGAAGTTGTTCATTAATGTGTCCTGGGCTGCTCCATCCTGCCCTTCCTCCATCCATCTGCTCTCACCTTTTGGCCACCCCTGGGGCATCTCCTGGGAGATGAGGTAAGGGGAAGAGGGCAGGAGAACAAAGGAATCCTAGGACTTATAAAAAGGGCAGAACACCTCGCTTCTGGGGATACCAGGACACCAGCTGTGGCAGATTTAGATTTAGATATCCTTCCCCCTCTGTGTGTCAAAGAATAGTTAGTCCTTTATAGAGGAAAATTACATCACCCAGAATGTCTACAGTAGTTCATATTCACGCAGTTCAACTGTCACTCATCCCAAATGTATTGGTCTGTATACCCAAAGTTATGCTGCGTAACAGACAACCTTAAACGCCCAGGAGCTTACAATGAACATTTCTGGGCATCCTGGACACCTAGAAGTTGTCTGGGTTGGTTCTGCCTGTGTCTCTGACTCTGCAGGCCAGCTGGGGTGCTGCTTTGGATTATGTCTGAACATGAGCAAGGGGGGTCTCCTGGGTTTTGTCCTACAGTCCAGGCTGAACAGGCAACCGTCACTCCACCCACATTTCTACTTTGATAATGACAGACTCACTATGAAGCATCTACATGTAGGCAGGCACAAGACAAGTTTTCCCTCCATATCACTTGGAATAAACACACATTCACAAAAGACACTGGGCAAAGTCCAAGGTGAAGAGACTTTGGCAAATCTTCTCTGTCATCGATGAAGCTAGATGAAGGTATGGGAACTCTATGGAAAATTAATACTACTTCGTGGCAGGGAAGGAGAGAGGGAAGAAGGGGATCGGGACTCCACCTGGTTCATTCTCTGGGTCCTAATGATGTATATCTCTCCCACAGTCAGAACTGAACAGACGCTTCTCAGAGGAGGATATGCAATCAATCAATAAATATATGAAAAAAATGTTCACGGTCGCTAGGAATTAGAGAAATGCACCTCAAAGCTACTCTAGATATCATCTCACTCCAGTCAGAAGGGCAGCTATTATGAAGACAAACAACAGTAAGTGTTGGTGAGGACGTGGGGAAAAAGGTACACTCACACACTGCTAGTAGGACTACAAATTGGTGCAGCCAATATGGAAAGCAATATGGAGATTTCTTGGAAAATTGGGAATAGAATCACCATTTGACCCAACTATCCTTCTCCTCAGTCTATACCCAAAGGACTTAAAAGCATCATACTACAGGGACAGCCACGTCAATGTTTATAGCAGCACAATTCACAATAGCTAAACTGTGGAACCAACTTAGATGCCCTTCAATAGATGAATGGATTAAAAATGTGGCATATATACACAATGGAATATTACTCAGCAATAAAAGAGAATGAAATCATGGCATTTGCAGGTAAATGGGTAGAATTAGAGAAGATAATGCTAAGTGAAGTTAGCCAATCCCAAAAAAACAAATGACGAATATTTTCTCTGATATAAGGAGGCTGACTCACTCATAGGGGGGTAGGGAGGGGGAGCATGGGAGGAACAGATGAACTCTAGATAGGGCAGAGGGGTGGGAGGGGAAGGGAGGGTGCAATGGGTTAGAAATGATGGTGGAATGTCATTGACATTATTATCCAAAGTATATGTAGGAAGACATGAATTGGTGTGAATATACTTTGTATACAACCAGAGATATGAAAAATCGCGCTCTATAGTGTAATAAGAATTGTAATGCATTCCGCTGCCACATATAAATTTTTTTAAAAAATCCTCATGTGCACATCCAGGCTCAGAAACCTCATCTTGCCATCTCCTATAGGTAAATCTAGATGCATTTATCTCAGGAAAACAAGGATTTATATCACTTGTAAAAAAATCAACAGATCTCATTTGTTACATTAACAAAATAGTGGAGAAAGAAATATGATCTTTTCAAAGGATGTGAAATACCAATGACCAGACTGATATATATTTATGATAAAAATCATAGTGAAGTGGGAACAGAAGGGAATTTCCTAAGTTTGATAAAAGGTAGTTACAAAAACACTGCTGTGGACATCATATCAACAAGTGATATTTTCGAGGCTCTTCCTTTGAGAGTATAACAGAGACAAAGTTGTTCATTATTTTATTTCATTCATCATTGTCCTGGTGATCCAGGCCGGTGGGTTAAATTAAGGGGAAAAAAAAACCCTGATGTATGGGGGTAGATAGGAAAGAAGCAAAATTATCATTATCCACACATTATATGCTGGTGCATATACAATAATTAGAATGGGTGAAGTTAGGGAGTTTGCTAACCATTTGATCGATTCTAAGTAATTATTATATTCTGTAGAGCCTATAATAAAAGTTGATAAATAAATGAAAGAAAGATATCCTGTCAATAAAATTAAGGACTGTAAATATAAAGAGACAAAGATGTTTAAATCTCTGCACAGATGTTATTGAGAGGAATTAAAGACCTAAATAAAGAAATGCATGATGTTTGTAGATTGGACAACTGAGTGTTGTTAAGATGTTAATTCTCCCCAAATTGATCTATAGATTTGAAATCATTTTAGTTAGACTATAGCAGCCCATGTGTATGTATATAAATTAGCCTATGGGTTCTGCAATTACATGAAAATAAAAATAGTCAAAAACAGCCAACTCCATCATAAAAGAACAAATCTGGAAGACATATGTTTGTTAAAAATGGAAGGCCAGTGCCCTTGCATTAATGTGCCCCGCTCTTTCCAGCAGAGGAGGTGAGGCACTGTGCACCTGAATACTGTAATCTCCTGGTTTTAGCAAGTACTACACTACTCAAGAGCCACCTGCCCAATGAACATGGAATAACTCTTTAAGGTTCAATTGAGATAACATTCCATGTGAGCATGGGACATCATTCTCCAGGATGAAGAATGCCTCCTAAATAAACTAAAACAATATGGCGCCCTGTCCCCAGTAGGAAGTGCTATGGTTTGAATGATGGCTTATCCTCACTAAAGCTCATGTTGAGACTTCACCCCAGTGTAATCCCACTGAGTGGTGCTGAGACCATTAAGAGATAATGAGGTCACTACCATTGTGAATGGTTTAATGTAGTTCTAGAGGGTATGGACTGGTTATTCCTAGAGCTGGCCAGCTCTTTGCACCCTTCTTCACTTCCTTTCTCGCCATGTGACCTCCCTAGGCTCACTTGCCTTTCCATTTTGAGCTCCTCCCCCAATGCCAAGCAGATGCTGACGTCAAGTTCTCAGACCTGCAAGACCTCCAGTCCAAATGAATTCTTTTTAAATAAGTTATCCATTTAGTTCCCTATTTTTGTTGTTACTGTTATTGTTTAGGAACTAAGAAAGGTAAAGTCTCTGGGTTTGGTTTCCAAGGGGTAAAACTATGTTTGACTCCACTTACTCCATTCTCAGTAACCTACTTAGCAAAGGTGTTTCATTATTTCAGCAACTCTAGTCTCTGTGGTCTAAAGGGTATGGCCAAATTTCCATTGAACTTGGTCACGGTCATGTTTGGTCACTTTATGCTATTGTGCCAAAAGATTCAGAGGCCAGGAAGGGGGTCAACCCATTGGCAGGGACCCTGATCATGAGGATATCTGACTGCTGCCAGATTAAAGATCCAGGGAGGAGTGCTTGGCAGTTGAGATTCACTGGGACACTGATGCATCTCCCTGCTGAATTCAACACATCAGTACACAAGGCAGGTGTTGTAGCCCGAGGACGACATGCTGAATGGGCGTTCACATTTGAGTCCCAGACCACCAGGGGTGGGGGAAGTCACAGTTCCTCCTATTAACTTTCCTCTTGTAAATTTCACCAGGAAAAGAGACCAACTGGTTGGAGAAGCTGGTCACAGACAGGCTGAAGATACCATAAGTAGTAGTTACCATATGTAAGTAGCAAGAATTGTCCAAGATGGTGTCAGACAGAGAACCACCCAGACTTGGCCTTTTGCACAAGCTATGCCTACCACCACCTCCCAGAAAAGCAAGCTGCTGTGAGCTTGTGGCTGAAACTTCTCTGGACTTTGCCCCCAGGAAAGGAGCTGGCACACCCATGGTGAAGACCCTGTCCAGGACATGGTCCTTCACCCCCCATTGGGACCACACAGAAAGGATTTCCTGTGTTGAGCCTGTGAGATCAGTGGTGTTTCATTTTTCCCAATCCTGATTTCTTTGTTTCCCAGGTAAGTTTGTTCCAAATTACACTGTCCAACAAGCCTGTCCATCTGTGTCATCTTCTATAGTTGTGGTCCTAGGACAGTTTTCATCTTTACAGCACACATAGCTGAGGTCCAAAGATCAGGGAGGTGAAGACGGAAGAATCCCCTTTCCTGCTGTATTTCTGGGCAATTGCTCACACTCGACTTAAGAATATTCAGTACATCAAGAATTCTCCTTCCCAACACACTGCCGACCTTCTGACAGCACAGGTACAATTAAAGACTCTTTATATTCCTACATTTTCTATAATAACCGTTCAGAGGAGACTTTAAATAAAGGTGCTCTGTTCTTTAAAAGAAAGAATCAACTCTTCCCTAACAAAAGCAAAGTTCATCTATTCATGCACAGTGAGAAGTGCTGATTCTTTTGCCTGGTGGTATCTGCTCCTCCTTACTCTGGTCTCCCCAGGAGCATGGATGGGGGAGGAGTCACTCCATGGGGTTGGTCACTCTCTCTTTTAAGTGGTTTTGACATCGATGCAAAGAGATTGACGGATGAGTGATGAGAGATGTCAATTGTTGGACTCGACTTTTGGGTGACGAGAGATGTCGAGTGTTAGATAACTTTTCAGAAGCAATACAGATAAGAGTGGAAAGTGGCTGTCATGATAGTCAAGCCTGAGTCCAAGGTTCTAAGCTGGTGGCGTACTTTGTGGCAAAATAAATAAGGTCAGTCTGCAGGAGGGGAACATCAGGGAGCCCTGATTCTATCAACTAGCATCACCTGGTGTTCTGCTCTCCAGTACAACATATTTTCCATGTAGTAATAAATGCCAGAGCACATTTCATTGATTCGTGATTTCCCCTAAACAGCAATATGTTTAGCTACAGATCTGTGTGTGACTTTAGCAAAGAAATGGAAGTCAGGGAAGAACAAGGGAACAAACCACTGGCTGATCTTCCAGGAAAGCAACTCTCTGCTGCCAGATGCTCTGGACCCAATCTGCCGCAATTAGCTCAGTCAAAGGCCTGCCCTTCCGTGGGTCCCGGATTCCCACGGGAAATCCTTCTGGGAACAGAGGTTAAGCCAGACCCTGCTGTGTTTTGCTGGCCAGCTGTGATTTCTCTCTGGAGGCGCGGTGCAGTCAATAGGTCTCAGCCTAAGTCGGGGGACTTGAAATTCCAGTCACTGCCCTGGAAACAGCTTGCAATATGTCTTGGTGCTGGCTGCTCCTGCTTGTGGTGTTCCAGCAGTTTCTCAGCTGGAGCTTGTGCGAAAGGACAGGAGCATCTCACGACGACCCTTCAGAGGATGAATATTGGCAGAACACTTGTACGTCTGCTGATGCACAGCGAGGGAGACTTGTAGAAACTCAGCCGAGTAGAGCATTTCCATTTGCAGTTACCTATGCAATGAACACAGGTCTCCCACAGCTATTAAGTCTGGAGGAATTAGTCCAAGGCCGAGGGAGACGGGACGAACAGTATTTGACATGGAATGGTGATTTTATTATTATTGGCTGCCATGAAATATGTACTTACATTCCAATGCTATGCGCTCACTCGGAAGTGAGACCCACATATTTAGATGTTTCCCTTCAGTGCCCACATGCATGAGGGGCTAACGCCATATGTAAGGAAATTAAAGGCTGTCCTGGAAGATTTAGCACTACATAAAAATAAGTTCCTCTTCGCCAGACAGCTCTCATTTGCCCTTCAAAATCCATTTTTCTGCCATTCTCTGCCTCTTGTCCCATGAGGCTAACCTGTGCCTACAATCTCGAATCCTCTGCCTTCCTCTCAGCTCACACAAGTGAGGGGGAGAGGGAAGAGAGGGAAGGAAAATGGAAAAGGGGAAGTGAGCCTTCAGGATTTTAATCACCATGACATCTGTCTATAAAGTATCCTCTGAGCAAGTTGTGACTCTTGATTGGCGATAGCTCCTCTTAATGATGTAGCCACATTTAGGAAACAAGGGAAATTAATTGGAGTAGTCCATTGAATTTAACCCAATATATCCAGATGCTAAACTCATCACACACATGGTCTCATGTGATTGTAAAGTTGCTCTGTGAGCTTTACACTAATCTCTTCTAGGATTCAGAGAGGTTCATTCCTTGATTTGTTAGCTCATCCATAAGTATTTACTGGGTGCTTCTGTGTATGAGGCACTGTTCTATGGTTGTTTTAGTCAGATTTTGTGTCTTCATGACCAAAAGACTTAACAAAAAACAACTTAGAGGAGGAAAATTTTATTTTGACTCAGGTCTTCAGAGATTCAGTCCATAGTCAGCCAACTCCATGGCGTTGGGCCCAAGGTGAGTCCCAGCATCATGGCAGAAGGGCCTGGAGGAGGAAAGCAGCTCAGGACACAGCAACCAGGAAGCAGAGAGAGCTCTGCTCACCAAGGACAAAATATAAACATCTAAAATACACCCCGTGAACTACTTCCTCCATCTACACTGTACCTGTCGATAGTTACTCCCAGGTAATCCATATCAGTGGGTTAATCCACTGATTAGGTCCGACGTCTCAAAATCTAATCATTTCACCTCCGAACATTTTGCCTTCTCTCACACGTAAGGTTTGGTTGCACGCCTCCTATCTAAGCCATACCAGCGTCCAGGTCACTCAATGAGCAAACATCTCCATTTATGGTTTTGCAATCCAGTGAGGGGGCAGGACGGATAGGGAACACACTCAAGAACCAGATCAGATTGACTATTAGAGAGGAGAAAATACTTCCAGCAAAAATAAAATAAAATAAATAAAGAAATCCCAGTGGGGATGGAAAGAGTACAGTACAAGTGACAATGTTATACATGTTGGTGGGGTCACAGTCCACCCACTCTGTAGGAGACTTTCGAGAGAGTGGTCCTGAAAACACCAGCCATGTTAATGATTAGAAGTAAAATAACTCAGGTAGACAAAGCACAGGGGCAAAGACCCCAAGAGGGGTGTGCTTGAAGTGGTCAGGGAACAGCTATAAGCCAGGGTGGTTGGAATTTGCAGAGTCAGCTCAGGGTGGCAAAGCAGAGGGTTCCATGAGAGACATCATCAGGAAGCTGGGGCCGTGTGAACATTGCATATGGCTCTTCAGCTCATAGTAAGTTTTTAGTTTACTTGGAGTGAATTGGGAAGTCGTTCATAAATTTTGAGCAGAGACACAGTGGAATCTGTTTTCATTTTTTGAAAGAAAATCACCTTTGTGTCTGAAGAGAAGACGGAAAGTGGCAGAGGAAAAGGCAGAGGTCTCCTCAGGAGGTGCAGCAGCAATTTAGCCAACCTATTGGGGAGGACGGGGTTGAACTTCAGGGTGACTGTGGAGGGCATGTTGAGAGCTGGAATATGAATTTACTTAAATGTGTGCAAGATTAGAACAAGAAGAATCTAAGTCCAGATTTGCCTGAGCCCAAAGCCCAAGCTCTCAAATTTCATTCATAAGTCCTTGGTTTTCTATTCACCTGCAGATGCCTCTAAAACATAAATTCCAATGTTTTCATGACCACTTATGAAGGTTCTACAAACTATAGAAGCTAAATTCTAAGATTAAAAGATTGTGAACTCTAGCTTTAAGTACCTACCCAAGTGCTAGGTAAGTTTCTGACAACTTGGAATGGAACCACCATTGGACCCAGCTATCCCACTCCTCAGTATATACCAAAGGACTTAAAATCAGTATACCACATTGCCACAGTCACTTCAATGTTTACAGCAGCTCAATTCACAATAGCCAAGCTATAGAAACAACCTAGATACCCTTCAACAGATGAATGGATAAAAAATAATATGGTAGACATACACAATGGAATTATTACTCAGCCATAAAGAAGAATGAAATTATGGTATTTGCTGGTAAACAGATGGAACTAGAGACTAAACCACTTTCCCCAAAGTAAAGGCTGAATAGTCTCTCTGATATGCAGAGGCTAACTTACAACAACACAGGGGAAGATTAGAAGTTCATTGGACTAGACAAAGGGGAATAAAGGGAATGGAGGGGGAATGGGAATAGAAGAGACTGTAGAATGAACTGGACATCACTTTCCTATCCTTATGTATGAATACCTGAGCAATGTAACTCTACGTTCTATAAAACCACAATAATGGGATCCAAGTTGGAAAAAGTTATACTTATTCTATGCATCAATATGTCAAAATATGCTCTACTGTCATGTATATCTAGAAAGAACAAATAATTTTTTTAAAAAAAGGATAGAATCAGAAGTCAGGAGATCTTCATTTTATTCCCAGTTCTCACCTCATGACGTCCTCAGTCAACTTATGTAGACCTTTGCTCCTTACATTTCTCTATCTAGAGATGAATGCATTTTTGTAAGTGTAAGATTTTTAAAAATTATTTAAATTCAGATGTTAGAAAAAATCATGAAAATCTTGGATTACCCAGTCTCCAAAAGAAGGGATGTTAGAGTCTCTCAGCTTTGGACCACAGCTTATTGGAATAAAGATCTATTAGTAGGATAGCCTGATTTTTCAAGAGGAGATAGGCAGTGGGGTGATGGATATGGTATTTGTTATCACTCAGTGCCTACTTGTGTCAGAACATCACAACTTACACTAAAATAACTATGATTTTTCTTGTTAGTGAATTTTTTTTATTTAATTAAGAAGATAGGATGGAAATCTGTTTATGTGAGACTCTTGTGAAGGTTTCAGTCTTTTCCAATTTGGGCAACTTATTCAATTCCAGTTTTGGGTTTTAAAGATGTGAAAGATAGCAGTATATGACTGCCATCTTCTACCCTTAATATCAGAACATTAAATTCCAGGAAGTGAACTAATGATCACTTAGCAATTTTATGTTAACCAGATA
This sequence comes from Callospermophilus lateralis, assembly GCF_048772815.1. Taxonomy (NCBI): domain Eukaryota; kingdom Metazoa; phylum Chordata; class Mammalia; order Rodentia; family Sciuridae; genus Callospermophilus; species Callospermophilus lateralis. Next base: position 15,094,189 of record NC_135324.1, read on the forward strand.
AATTTATAGTTCTTTTTTTGAAGGGCTGGGGATACTGAGGATTGAACTCAGGGGCTCTTGACCACTGAGCCACATCCCCAGTCCTATTTTGTATTTTCTTTAGAGAAGGGTCTCATTGAGTTGCTTAGCACCTTGCTAAGTTGCTGAGGCTAGCTTTGAACACAGATCCTCCTGCCTCAGCCTCCCAAGCCTTTGTGATTCCAGGCAGGCACCACCACATCTAGCAGTACCATCCATTCTTGTGTGATTGAAATAGAAGATGCTTCAAATTGAACATTGGTCCAAATTAGCATCATAGAGAAAAGCAGATGATTTATGGGCATATGAAATTTTAAGTAGATTATCTATGCTCAACGAATTTTGTCTTTGCATAAAAGATAAACTAGTTACTAGATATGTCAAACCCTGTTAATAAAAATATTCAATTACTACTCAGTGTATAGATGCAATTATTGTAGACAAATAATAACATGCCTATCATTAACTGAAATGGTGATTTTAGAATCACGTTAATGCAGTGTCAAATTTTTATGTGTTATTATGGAAAATTTTATTCAGCAAAGAGAAATAAAAAGGTGTTGGTGGTGATAAACATTTTGCAATTAAAAATACATAAGCAGGCAATTTATGTTTGAACTACTATGAGCAGGCTTTTAAAAATAAGTAGTATTGTCAACAGTAGGTCTTTGCTGACCAAAGGCTAGTGTTTTTTTTTTTTTTTTAAATTGTAAGGTGTTACATTGATATAGAAATGGAGCTTTCCAAAAATGTGTGCATTGCTTTATAATATCAACTTTGATCTGATTTCTCAGATGAGGTAGCTATTTTAACTGGTTGACAGCTGAATTAGTCCATCAAATCCAAAAAGCCTATTAATATTTAGCCAGAAACGGACGTGCCCTGGGCTGGTGTGAGGGCAGAGAGAGTACTTCCAAGCTTTAATGAGTGGTTGGTCTGTTAGCTGTCACTGGTGGGAGAAGACTGACATAGAGGAAGGGGAAGGGGATACTCAGGGCACCATGAAGGTCATGCGTGATGCCTTGTGCAGATAACACAGATCACCTATGACAGAGTCAGAGGCACACAAGGAGAAGGATTATTTTACCCGGACGAGGACTCTTTTCCCCAGCCACATATCGCCATCACCAAAGAGTGACTTCCAAAACTGCAGAATGTTGGTGTTTAGATACTGTAATAGGAACCAAAGGAGTGGGTTCAAAGGGAGGCTGAGAACCTTTTCCTGGAAATCTCACTGATGAAATGGCATATGAACAGCCCTATTTTTTAAAAAAAATATGACGGATCTATTCATTTATTCCATTTTTTAAGAATTTATCATATGATACATATCACATTAATTCTAAAATCCCAAGCCTCATTTTGTTCAGGGATATGTATTTTAAAATCCTTCATCTAAAGACAGCAGAATGAATTGGACATAAGTGTCCTATGTTCACATATGAATACAGGAGCAGTGTAACTCCATATCACGTTCAACCACAAGAGTTGGATCCTAATTTGAATAAGCTATACTCCATGTATGTATAATGTGTGAAAATACACTCTACTGCCACGTGTACCTAAAAAGCACAAATTAGAAAGCACTTCACAACCACTAAAAAGATCAATTAAATATTGAATCTACAAATATTTATAATAATCTATTCAGTGTATGGGATGATTTGATATATGTACACATTGTGTGATGATTCTCACAATCAAATCAACTAAAATGACATCCATTACATCCTATCCTGTATATCAGATCCCTAGACATTATTAATCTTATCATTGAAAGTTGGTACCCTTCACCCAGCGACTGACAGTTCTTAATTTAATAATTTCTATTCAAGCAGACAGAGACTTCTTTAAAGCATTGAACTGAAATTGTATAATTATATGTTATACATTTAATTTATTAGGATTTTTAAAGCAGTAAGACACAAAGCAAACACATTTAGGAAAGTGCTAGCTGGCTTTAGTTTTTCCAATTATGATTCCCTTCAGATATCAGTACTTAGAAATGTGAATTAGAACTACCAGGCGAGTCTACTGTGCATCGCTGCGATGAATAAAATCAAAAGACTGAAAATATGGAGGCTCACAAATTATTTGGAGCAACTGGAACTCGCATGCAGTCCAGTAGAAGGATAAACAGGTGAAGCCACTTTAGAGAACCATTTGTCAAAATCAACTTGTCAAAATGAAAAAACCTGCGCTTTATGAGTTGCGCAAAATTGCGTGCATGTGTCCATCGAAACTGCATACACAAAATGGTCCACAGCACTCTTGCCATTATCCCCCATGGAAAGGACACAAATGCAGGTGACTGTGGAGTGGATACATGGATTGGGACGTGTTCAAAGAGAATGACAGCAGAGATCCAACTCCAACATGCATCTACCTGATCCTCTCGTAAACAGAATATTAACTAAAAGGAGCCAGATACAGAAGGCTCATTCTGAAGGGTTTCACCGGAATGTACTAGAACAGGAAATTGCAAACTGTGCTGCTAGAGGTCAGGCAGGGCTGTCTGTCAAGGGAGCTCATAATCAGGAAAGGAGCACAGGGATCCTTATGGGTCCCTGCAAATTTTCTAGATCTTGGATCTGGTGAGTGTCTGTATAAAACCATCATCCCGTGCATTTCCTGCATCAATTTCTTCCTGCAGGTAAGATACATGAAGAAGAAATATAAAATTCACGAAAAAAAAAAAAACACTCAGAAAAGATTGTATGGCACTGTCGTTTTGGAATGGCTAAGGTGTTTCCATTCCCAGCAGATACTTTCTATAATAGTTTACAGTTGCGAAACCTATTATGGAGTCAATTATGCATCTACAGGGCTGGAAGGAAACTCTGAGGTTGTCCAATGCACCTCTTTCCTGTTACAGAGGAGGAAGCCAGAGTTCAGAGAGGAAAGTCTTGTGCATGAGGTTACCGTGCTAGACAGTGGCTGAGTGAGGTCTCACAGTATGATGCTTTCCACTGGGAATGTCTTCCACCACCTGCTGCTTCAATCCAATCTTCACAGGGGCTTTGCAAGGAGGCCCAGAGAGGTTCCCTGAGGACCATTCTGCACCTGACCATCCAGGTCTCAGTCCCACTGTCCTGTGCAGGCTGCAAACTAGTCTCCCTGTCTCCGTGGCTCCTCCCCTCCCCTTTCAGCCTGCTTCCCAGGGCTGGCTGTCCCCTGCCCTCCTGAACACTAGGTGCCACCTGCCTTGGGGCTCCCAGCACCTGTCACCTGGGATCACCTCCAAAGGGAGCAATCCTTATTGCCTTCCCTCTGTGGCCCTTGAGAACACACACTTCAGAGTTCCTTTAGAGCCTGTGGTTTTGACACTTACAAAAATGAATAAAAAGAAACAAACAAAAATGAATAAAAAGAAACAAACCATTTTCTTGAATCTCACCAAGTAATATCTGAAGGAGTCTCAGTAGCCTCTTTTGGGGTAGAGGCAAATGCAAAAAAGAAAGTCCACAGGAGTAGAAAGCAAGTCATTCATCTTCAAATAATTATCAATATTTAAAAGTAATGCAAGTTTAAGATAATTTATGAGCTTCCTTTAAAACGCCACGATCCAGCGACAGGTCTAATAATTACCATAGTTACAGTACTTACAAATAATATTTGATATATGTGTCACATTTGTAATGTGGAATGCAAATGTCTGATTTCTATTGGTGATAACCTCAAGATCAATATTGTTTGTGCTTCTGTATGTGTTTTTGCTTCATTCCTAATGGAAATAAATGATAACCTATGAAAACAGGCATTTAAAAAAATTAAGAATTTTCTGAACTAAGTAAAGAACGCTCCTGGAATTATTGGCTCTGAAAGATGATTCCTATTTATAGACAAAATGGCCTGAAGAGATACTTAAAGGAAACAGATATATGACATTGAATCAGCCTTTATGGTAATAAAAACTCCAGGATCTACAGAAGGGCTGATTCTTTTCCCCCACCTATACCCATGCACTCCAGATTCCTGTACATGCCTTTGGAAGGACTCATGGGGGAACAGCAGGTGCCCGTAAGCAATGAGGGAAATGGGCCAATACACAGGAGAAGGAGCAGTCTGTTAATAAGGAGGTGTAAGAAGGTGAGAAGAGGTGTTCTCTGTTTACAAAGAGTTTGCAGTTGGGAAGCAAATCTTATTATCCATGGAGAGATAATTACCAAGTAATTAAGAACAAAACTACATAGACTGTGCTATAATATAAAATAATGTGAAAAATGAATATTCATTAATAGGTAGAAGTAAAAGTACATTGGATTTTGTGATATTCCTCTGGAGTTATGAAAATTTACCAGGATTTATTTCGATTATTATCATGATGCATAAACCTCCAAACTCTAGGGAAGGTCATCTTTGACAACAGAACTCCCAGGTTCTTGGGATTTGTGGTCTCTTCTCCAAAATACTTCTCCAAAGCTGAAAAATTCAGGTTTCTAAAGGCAGGAGGATGACTCGTTACTTTGATGTGGCTTATTAAGGTCACTAATTTTATTATATCAAATAGTGACCAGGAAACGTTTATAGAGGGTTTGATGGAAGGGATCAAAATGGGCTGTTTCCCATTTTGTGAAATTTTCAATAATGGAAGTCAATTAAACTTTGGGGATAAAAATTAAAAAGTGTTTTATGTATGGAATATACTCCAAGTAATTTAAGTAGGATATTCTGTGATAGCAGAAATAAGATTGATGAAAAATGTTTATTTTTTCCTGGCTTTTTTAATTTGGGTTCTATGGCATGTTAAAAGGAAAATTTCAGTTGGCTTTTGAGTATATATTTTCAGACTGAATGCTTTAATTTTTCTCCTACAGAGCAACTCCTTTGTCTATATCAAATATTCTATTTTGGTAAAGTTAAATTCACTAAAAAAAAGTTTTAAAAATAAACAATGTATTGTTGAAGAAATATAGAATGTGATTTTTTTTTCATATTTTTTGGTGCATTATAGTTTACTTAATGGTAGGATTTGTTGTTACGTATTCTTACACACACCCAGTATAACTGTATAATTTTATAATATCATTCCTCAATATTTTGACTTTCTCTAGAATGGGATTTTTTTTTTCTTTATTTTTAATTAAAATTAGTTATGGCATTTATACACAATGGAATATTACTAAGAATTAAAAAAAAACAAAATCATGGCATTTGCAGGTAAAAGGATGGTGTTGGAGAAGATAATGCTAGGTGAAGTTAGTCAATCCCCAAAAAACAAATGCTAAATGCTTTCTCTGATATGAAGGGGGTGACTCATAGTGGGGTAGGGAGGGGGAGCATGGGAGGATTAGATTAATTCTAGATAGGGAAGAGGGGTGGGAGGGAAAGGGAGAGGGAAGGGGATTAGCAAGGATGGTGGAATGTGATGGTCATCATTATACAAAGTACAGGTATGAAGACACGAATTGGGTGTCAACATACCTTATATACAAGCAGAGATATGAAAAATTGTGGTATATATGTGTACTAAGAATTATAATGCAAAAAAGTACATGAATTTCTTGTAAGATGATTTCTCTCACAATAAATGTGATAGTTTTTCTCCATTAAAAAATTAGTTATGCATGACAGTAAAATGCATTTTGACACACTGTGCACAAGGGAGCTCAACTTCTCATTCCTCTAGCTCTATATGGTACAGAATCACATCAGTAGTGAAATTATACATGTATATCAGGTAAATTTAGAATGGAATTTTTTTACTTTTTTGTGGGGGTGGTGCTGGTGATTGAACCCAGGGCCTTGTGCATGCAAGGCAAGTACTCTTCCAACTGAGCTGTCTCTAGCCCCTAGCATGGGATTTTTAAACCAACTTTAGTGTTCCTTGTTTTGGTGCGTTCACCCTCAGACATGCCAACAATGGCCACTAGAGGTCTCTCCAATCTGAGTTATTTCTAATTCCTCAAATGAGATTGTATTTATTAAATGTTCAATCCCTTGCCTGTTTCTGAAAGCTGCTGAGACTTTACTGCATCTGACATGATAGTTTGTCATGACCTCCACAGAGAAGAGGGGCACACACTTCCAAACAGCTAGGCTGTGATTCCGCTTTATTTACATACAAGAACCCTAGTTTCAGGCCTTGCTCTACAGAGTTAATTTGACAAGTTTTCACACTTCTGAGTGAGAATGGAAACATGAAAGCCCTTTATAGATAGTGACCACATGCTGGTACGGTTTCTGCAGCTTGCGGAAAACCCTGGTTAGCCTATCGACTGGAAATAATTATTATGATAGGCAATTTTAGCTCTGCTCTTATCAAATCACAGAACATGTAGAAAGGTTTCCATTCAAAGGAATCTTAGGCAGACTCTGGAGACAACTTTTTGATCTTCTGATACATTTATTCATTATGCCAAATAAATTTCAGAAAGCTTGCCTCCTGTGCAGGATGCATAGAGAGATTTGTCACAGTGTGTAATTTTAACATAATGAATCGTGTGCCTATGTGGGTGGAGATAAAGAAATTACGAGACTGCTTCTAGTAAACATAAATTGCTCTTTATGATAGAAGTGTTAAAACAAGCAAAACTTTAACTTTGATTGAATGTCAGCAAGGTTTAGTCATTTAAAACCTTCTCCACAACCCTTAAGGCCACACTCTATTTCAAATGACGATAGAGTGACTGACCAATGGACAGGGTTTTCTATTAACCAATAGAAAGGGGTTTCCTTCCAAGAAAAGTCAACAGTAGAATGAGCTGAGGCCACTGCCCCTGTATGAGATGTAATTAATCAACTTATGATCCAATCCTTGGAAGTTAGATTAATTCTCTGATTTGGCCCAAAGAAAACTGTCAGCCAAATAAAGAAAGAAAGAAAAAAAAAAAAAACTTCTGAGTTTTTTTATTCCTGAGTCAGCTGGCCTTAGAAATAAACATCTGGGGACACAAACACCTGGATGTCTCCACCACAATGGATGCAGGAATCCTAAGTACCTGGTGTTTTGTTGCTATATTAAGGTAGCAATAACATAGGCCCAAAGGAGAGTACAACTAATTTCCCAGAATATTTTAAGCAGAAATGAAATGGTTTGCGAACTATTTCTCATGATGATCAAAGTCACCGGAAGTCTCTTCCAAGATGGAAGTGGAGTGAGATTAACAGTTGAAACAGCCAAGACACCCTCCAAGCTGAAAAATTCTGTTTGCTCATCAAGCAGACAAGAAAGTTTGGATGACCTGCTCACAACCTAATACCACATCGTCTAGGCACAACCCAAACATTCACAGCTGGAGATCCTTAGCTTCTTTATTCTGCAGAAATAATTGGAAGTCTACACATAGATGTTCACCATAGTGTTGCATGTAACCACAAAGCAAGAACTAACTGAGTGCTCAACAGAAGGGGATTCACTGATGAAATGTTCAGGAAGAATTCAAAATGACTCTGGATGACATTATTGGTTTAAAAGGGAGTGATTTCACAATAAATACGAAAAGGAGACAGGCTGTAGTAGTGATTCAGGTATTTTTGCTGTCAATAAGAATGAAACCCGCCATTTTATATCAATAATCTTCAATCATTCAAAAAAGAAATCACTTCACACCGTGACTCCAAACACATCTGTGCATGTGTGTGCACATGTATGTACAACTGAAAAAAGATTCCCCTTTGTTCCATTTATTCTCTTACTTTATGTTCCAGTTAAGTTAATTATTTTAATACTACTTATTACCCACGGAATTGATTTTCTAACCCACTAATTGGTCTTAAGTCACAGTTTGAAAATCCTTGAATGGAAGAATAATGTAGAGTGGGAATCAATTTTTGTAAACACATAAATTCGCATGAGAAAAGTCACAAACATCACACATTGAAATATAAACAGCCCTTGTTGCTGGATAATGGAGATTGTGACTTTTTTCCCCCTCTTTCTGTCTTACCTTTTGTTAGCTTATCTTCCCTTTGGAAATAATATTTCTTGGGTAATTGGTGAAATGAATTGTCTCCCATCACAGAAACATTTTAGACTCTTTCAAATTATCTCAATGTTCTCATTTCTAATATATAATTGCGTTCTCTCCCTCAATGAGATTATCCAGTACAGTTTTTACCAGCAAGCATAACCATGTCCCCATTGTGACACTGAAATTCAGAACTCCTTAAAAAGGAGGAGAGAAAGAACCGGAGGAGGGAAGAAGTGAGATGGGAAGATGAGAGGAGTCTTACGAGTCTACTCCAAGCCTCTCCAGTGTATTTGTGTGTGTGTATGTATGTGCCGGCTTGGGGGCTAGCACTTATTTTTCTGTATTCCTAGAGACTAGCACTGGATTTAAAAAAAAAAAAAAAAAAGCCCTTAAGACACTCACTTCATTAACCCCATGAAGAAGTTGAAATACTCACATTGTGCTTTTCTGCCCCTCAGTTTTCCTATTTGAAAATAAATGAGCTCAGATGCCTATGTCCAAGAGTTATGGCCCAGAGTTACATTGGCTCCGAGGAGTCACCCAGTTAGCTACCTTGTGTTCCACTGGCAGATGATATAGTTTTGGATTATTGGTCACTCAAATTCATACTTCTTGCTTTACACCACATTCTGGCATTCAGAAAATGTTGAAAATGACTGCACTTCTTATGCATTAGATTTAGCTCAGTGGTTAAAGCAGATGGGATGCTCCTTTCTACAAAACTGTGGATAACATTACTTTTACTATCTAGAGGGATGTGACCGCTTCAACTTAGAAGTCCATAAAAATGAAAGGAAAACCTACTGACATGGAGATAACAATGTCCTCCTGCTCCCACAGGGATGCATTTATTTGAACAGTCCACATACCCTTTAGAGAATGGCTCAGGGAATTTTTGGTGTCAAAGGTATAAGTTATCTCTAATGAGAAGTCACTCAAAGGGCTCTCAATACACTTTGGAATGCTGAAGCTGCTCCCCATGATCAACAGCAGTCGTTCAAAGATGTCACTACTAACATCTAGAGTAGGTTCAAGGCAAAGATTCTCTCCGGGAACAGATTTCAGGATCTCTTTCAGTGGAAAGAGGAGTGGTAGACCATTCTGAGTATAATCAGAATTTTTAATACTCAGGCGGTTGGTTGTAGGTGTTGGGAATTGGCAGTGGGTGTGCTGAATCCACATTCAAGACATTTTCTTGGGCCTTTGGGTGTTTCATAATTTTTAAAAATTCTAGTTACAAATATTTCAAATGAGAGCTTCTGTGTAACATGGGAGTATTCCTGACCAAGGACGTCACCCAGGGACCCTCTCCTGCATTCCTGCAGAGAACCTTATCTGCAACTGGTAGTGTCCACTCTAAGAGAGGCTCGGGCTTCTCACTGAAGCACAGTCCGGGCCACCCACCTTTTTGGCCAGGCCGTCTGCCTAGCCTTTCCGGGCCTGTGAACTTAAGATCTCTTCTGTAAACAAACACACTCATGATACCACCGTCGTGAGTTCATAAACCAACATTTTTGATGTAACTAATTAAAAAATAAATAACACAAGCAGCGGGAAGAAACTAAAAACCCGACCATAGATGTTTAATGCAACTTTCCTCCCTCTAAACACACTCATTTTCTATCTTGCTTTTTTCAAGGCCCATTAGCCTCATCAGCTTGCATTTCTATCCGTTCACCTCTTCCCACGTGCTCCTTGCCTCTGGGAGGTATTTCTGTAAAACAGATAATAACACCTGCTCAGCCCACCATTCCGGGTTATTGTGAAGACCCAAGTGTAAAAGGGCTATATAAATGCAAAATATGGTTACATCCGTTATTATTCATGCTCCGGAACCTGTGGGTTCTTAGTCTTAGCTGCTCCGGCTGGCTGGCCCTGTGATGTCTCAGCAGGAGGAGGCGAAGCTGGGGAAGGTGCCTTTAAATGTATTCACGGTGGTGCCTGACTCTGGCAAACCTGTATTGAGGCAGCTCTTTCTCTCTGACAGCTCAACATGTCATCCAAAGATAAAACCTGAAATCTCCCTCTGATCTGTGACAGCCACTGAGGATGCGGGGCTGCTGGCCCTTTGTCTTGGCCAAGGCCCATTCTGTCCCGGTTGAGCATGGCAGACAGGAGGACTCAGCAGCCCCAGCCGGGCCTTCCTCACGACTGTTGGAAGCAATCCTTCAGTTGCAGGACTTGAAATCTCAGCATGGCCACTCCCCGGCAAGCTTCAGACCCTACAACTCACACCCACCCTCTGCCATCCCACAAGGGACACGGAAGGAATTTCATCCATAGTTTTTAAAACTGCAGTTGGCCAACCATGACATCTTGGAAAGGAACAAGGAGGCTTCCTAGAGCCCTTTCAGCAGGTTATCATCTGTTTCCACCCAGGCAGGTTTACGGGCCTCGACCCAATTCAAGAAGCATTGGCCAGGTGTTTCCGGAGTTAAACAGAACTGGGTTAAGTGGCAGACTGGGGGGTCCTACCCAAAGTACCAATCCATAACTGAAGCCAAAATATTTCCATAATAAATCTGAAACAGCCCACCTCTGAACTCAGTTTCATACACACACATTTTACATACATGACAAAATACAATTTCCTGAAAGTGAAGACCTCAGCCTGGATGAGATCTTTTTGCAATTTAAAACAAAATCGTAACTGGCACCTGCCCCACCATGAGTGATTGCACAGAAAATATTTTTAAGTGGACAATGTAAATATTTAAACGTTTTAAAGGTCACAGATTAGTTCATGCTTCTGGATCCCACATAACATCAACTTGCCCTAAACTGGAAACAATGTGATAAACTCCCCAAAACCCAAAGAATTATGATAGTTCCTCCATGTTGCCAAAAAAGCTTCTCCATATTATCCTCAACTTTCACCTGGATGAATATTAATGACCTAATATCACTTTATCCCCAAAGGCCACTACTTCTGGAAGGTTGAATGTGATCCCCTAGATACATGTTGGTTGCTATAGGTTTCTAGTATTTCTCCTTCTTTGCTTTTTTTTTTTTTTTTTTTTTTTGGTACTAGGGATTGAACTCAGGGGCAGTGAACCCCTGACCCACATCCCCAGCCCTATTTTGCATTTTATTTTAGAGACAGGGTCTCACTGAGTTGCTTAGTGCCTCACTTTTGCTGAGGCTGGCTGTGAACTCACAATCCTCCTGTCTCAGCCTCCCAAGCTGCTGGGATTATAGGTGTGCATCACCCACCGCACCTGGTTTCTACCGATCTGTTTGAAGTGAATATATGTTATTTGTTTGCTCATATAGATATTTACCTCTGTATTTGAACATGTAATTAGTGTCTGCTTCCTATCTGAGAGGGTCAAGCACTTAACACAAGGCTTATGATCCAGATGAGCGTTGCCTCTAGCATTCATCTGATGCTCAGTCATTACTTACTGAACATGTGAGGAAGTGAATGCATGAATGTGGCAAACCTTTAAGGAAGGCAAGTTCACGGCCTTGACAATTCAGAGGTATTTCCATTTTTCTCCATGACGTTCTATAATGCACGGTGCACACATTTTTTTTATGAATATGATAATCATATTTCTGAGACTCCAACAGTCCACCCTTGGGTGAGTGGAGAACAGACAGGGAGGAGATGAAGGTGCCCCTGGAGTGAAAATTCATTTGACACAGAGGGTAGGCTTTCAGCCCACAGCATTCAGTTTAAAGCTTACATGCTGGTTACTGGGGGGAAAAATCAACCACATGCATTTAAAAGCATAGGGAAATACAAAAGTCAGACTCTTTGAAAACCTTAGGAAGCCTGTTTTCAATCCTGATTCTAAAGATGCACAGTCAGATACCCCCTCATTAGATCCTCACTGAGGTCCTTACAACTAGGTCCTAGGACACAGGGCTGGAGTCAGGCTCAAGATCATCAGCGAAGAGCAAGTGTGTTCCAGAGATCCTGCAAATGTTTCTATTTCTGCAGCAAAAGGCAGATTCTAGCGAGATCTCTTACTTGGCTATTTGTTCCCAATGAGGATGTCTCCTTGCCACTGATATTTCAGCACAAACAAGAAAGATACACCTGCCCCCTAACAAAAATATTTAGGCCCTGCAAGTTTATATATTACATAATAATATATTTCCTACCAAAAGACACATAGAGCCCCATAATTGGCTGTGATCAACAAGATCCAGGTTACTGATTCTAGATTCCTGTATATTGTGAAAGTAGTTTTCCAACTATTGCAAATGGTGGTGAAATGATTAGCCTGGTGATGAACAATGCAGATGCCATATACTAATAAGAAGAGATTTGTCTTCCAGGGGACACACTAAAAGAAGGGAGCTCAGAGCATAGCAAGGAAATAATACTTCCCAGCAAAAGTAAAACGGTAAACTCAAGAGTTATAGTCCTGTCAATGATCTCCACGCTCACAGTTGTCTGAAATAAATTGAAAATAAAATCAAGCAGTGTGTTTAGCTGCATATCCAGTATGCCGTTATGAATATTGCTACAAGACAAGATGCTTACGATCTGACTGATGATATAAAATTATTCTGCATTGAAACATCCCTTCCATTTAACGGTAGTTGATGTCTTCATTGAGTCGTCTATCCAAATACGATACGGTACAAAGTAATTTTAAGATAAAATTTCAATCTGCAAAGTAATGAAAGATTTTTTTTTTTTTGAAGTTCATGAAAGTAATCCTGGAGAATTCCTTTAAACTTAAAGGCATTTGTAAACAGTCTTAACAGAGGTAGAAAAGGTAATGCCGGAATATTTAATTATTCTTAGGACTGATGACACAATCTTCATCCCCCAAAGAAAATTATTGTAATATAAAATGACTGAAAGGAGCCTTAAGAAAATCTCAGGAAGCTCTTGAATATTTTTTTAAAACTACAACATTCTGTATTATTTGCAGTAAAAATGAAAAAAAAAATGAAGTGAAAAACATTCTTTCACACTATCCAAAAATTTTCTCACAAAAAGAAAACATTCTAGAAAAAAATTTTTTTTTAACTTGGTAAACTTGCTCATTCTAGGTATCAGCTCTTAGCTGCCATCACCACTAACATTTTATAAAATAAAATGTATCGCAGATAAATAACTACTTAAAGTAATGCTCATATTTATGTTGACAATGTGGCAAAATGTGATATATGTAAATAAAATGTAAGATATATTTTAAAAATAAATATTAAAACTTATAAATAGGCCTCAATCTCCAAGATAAAATGCTCCTTTGGAAGTTCTGTGACACCTTCATACACACAGTGAGTAGATTCCCCTTCAGGAGGCTTCCTGGAGCCTGTTGTTCTAGGCAAAGCGCTCACCTCCTGCATTTCTGAATGCTTATTCTTTCCTTTACTCCTTCTGCACCCCATACTCAAAAGTAGGGCATCTACTGGTTTTATTGTCTTGTTAAAACACACACACACACACACACACACACAACATGGATAAGTTTCATTGTTCTGTGGGGGGGCACTAATTAGCAGGCACTGGTTGTTTCACTACAGGGGTTCACTGCTGGAGTTCCAATTTGGGGGTCTCAGTTCTCCTCGCTCTTCATGCTCCTGTCCACCAGTTCACTGTCAGCTAGTCAATCAGGGACCTCTTTCCTCAATATCCCATATAGGGTTTTCATCTCTAGGTCAAAGTCTGGACATAAACAAGATGACTTCTTTACTCACTCACGGCCCATTTGACCTGCTACCTTTCGAGCGGTTTTACCATTTTGTGTGTGTGTGTGTGTGTGTGTGTGTGTTCATGAATTCATTTTCTTTTTATTTTCAATACTGTTGCGAATAAGACCTTGATATGTTCATCTTTACCTCCTGCCCTGAACTTCCATTGTGACTCTGTTTTCCTTGACAGGTTCTTAATGTACACACATTCACACCCAAAGACGGTCTCCTCCAGCCGAGGCCAATCTCCTTAGCTGGTCATGGGGAAGGCTCTAGTCCCTATGTATTCTTCCTAACAATTTTTCCGCTTCATGCTTTATGGTAAAGCAGTAACATATCCAGGGACACAGCGACCCTTGGACAATATGAGACATAATCGACATGTACATTGTGAACATTTCTTTTGGTCTGAAAAATGATCAAGGAATGTCTCAATTCTAATACAGTTCAGACCCCCATGACAGGAGAACAGTAAGGACCTTACCACACTGAAGGTGTGTGGCCTGGGGACATGGCTGTGGATCTTGGAGAGCTCCCAACCCCAATGAGGCATATCATGGTCACTGCAGTGGTTGGTTAATTTTCTAGGCACAGTTCCACATATCTAAAACAGGACTAATGATTTCAACCACGTAAGGCTGATTATAAAAACTCAATGAGAAAGTTTCCATCAAGTTATGGTGAAGTCTTTCCATCACTGGTAGTTTAACATCGATGCTACTGAGAACGAAGGTGAAGCCAATGATACATCCCCAAGTTTCTCACTTCTCACTTCTGTTATTCTCTCTGCTGAAAAAGATTCTCCTGTTTTACCAAAGTCTTCATTATTATTCAAGGTATTGCTCAGACTTCATCTACTACACAAAACCTTTCCCCACTTGCCCCAAACCAAGATAACTGCTCCATCATTTTATGTCTCTGGATATCTTTCTTCAAGAGAAAGTACAGTATTACATTAAAATGATTCATAAGACTCTTGTCCCCATTTAGAGTCTATGTTCTCCAAGGTCAAGTACTTTGAAACCTCGGTTCTCTGTTCAGTCCTTGGCACATACATTTAAAGGGGTCCCAGGGAGTTGGGGGCTGATCAGCAAAAATTGATGTCCACTGGCACATTTGCTATTCACCAAATCTTGTTGGGCAGTAACAGAGCCACATGAGAAGGGAGGTCTTTCATAGAAAAAGACAGTAAGACAGTCCCAAGGCTATGTGAATGCATGCATGTATGTGTGTGTGTGTATGTGTGTGTGTATATGGGCATAGATGTGGTAATTAGTAGCACTGTGAGGAATCTTTTATATTAGAGAGCTTCCAAGAGCACTTTGGGGTATTCTAAATACAGGATTGCATTTTACCAGGGGTCAGGTAAAGTTTCATGGGAGATGCAAAGCAGGTAGGCCCTAAGTGACTAAAGAATCATATTTGAACTACTTTAAAAAGTCATCGCTAGTGGGAACATTTGAGGTTGGTGTCAGCTTGCTTTTTACTCAGCCTACAATGGCCTGGAAGCCAATATATAGAAGCCGGTTTGGGTTTGTTTATATGAAGACAGTGAGTTAGTTCTCTGTCACTGTGAACCTTACATGAAGTCACTAACGACAATTTTGCTGGATTCTCAGAAGTGCCCAAGGGAATATCACATTTGAATTAGTGCCAAATTCAGATTCTAGAGGTAAAGAACTAATTTACTTTCTTCCTTTCTCCCCTTTCTTTTTCTATCATAAACAGGACCTTGTCACTGTTAAATATCTGAATTTCAGACAGATTCTTGGATTGATGGTTCATATGCGTCAGTGTAGATCATTCCTTATTAGCACCTGCCTCATCCCCAGAATGACTACCTTCACCACGAGGCTTCATGGGCTCCCAGTTCAAACATGGGCTTCGTTGGTACTTTTGCTATTCTAATGAAGACACCCTGGAAGAAGGAAATACATTGGCAAACTTTTTTTGCATCTTTCCTGATGCTGTCTGGAATCAATTCACTGACCTCTTCTTTTATGTCATTTGTATGCATCTCTTGGGACATGACTGCTGTTATCTTTTTCTGAATGGGGTGGACATGGGGAAGAGTATGGGCAGTCTTCTGTACTTGTCAGTTTCATTTAAACAACAACACAGAACCAGCAGAGCAAATAACCATCAACTCTACCAATGCCATCCAATGCCAAAACGCGTTTCAATCACAGGGTACCATGTTTTTGATCCTGGAGTACATTGTTTCATAAGTAAGATCCATGCCATGGAACTTACTCAGGCAGCATTTACCCTCAATATCTTCCGTAGTTAGCTTGAATTTCCTAAATATAATTTTGTTATTTTTCAGGTCAGCAAGGCTTACTTCAAACCCACGACCTTTGAGGACATCAGATGCAATTTTGGTTCCCTATGTCCTTAGGACTAGCATCCAGTATTTCTGATATTGAACATATGAGGTGTTTTTTACTTCATACCAATCTTCTTTCTTCTTGGTTACCATTTTGCTTCCTATGGAAAAATGTTCTTGCTAAGCACCATGGTGCTGCCCAGAGAGCCAAGAGGACAGAAGTGCAGTTCACTCAGGAACTTAGACAAAAAGGGCCCTTGTGTTTCTTAAATATGTCCATTGATCTATTCTGCTTCAGAATTCAGGGCATAAAGAGATCTCTCTGGTGGCTGGAGGGGTATCATGACTGGTCTTTTTTATTTCTACAGCAAGCATAACATCTGGTGTGTATGATACACTCAAAAAACATCCTCTGACTGGAGTGAATTAAAATTCTAAATACTTACAGAATGCATCCTTTAAATACAATAATCAAAATGGAAAACATCTTTTTTTAAGGTTTAAACATTTTGTCTTGAAGAATAAAGCTCCAATCCAATCCATTTGGAGCTATTTGTTTAGATTTACAAAAACAAGCTATGTGGGTATTTTTGTAGGTGTAAACTATTGAATACAAGTTTTATAGATAAGAAATGTCAAATAATGCAGACAAGTCCACTTAATGGAAAGAAAAACAATGCCTGAAGAATCATTTTATGCATAGGAATTCCTGCTTTACCTCTGCAAGGCCACAAATGATAAGGATGATAAGAAGTAGGATTGAACAGATGGTTAGAAAGATGAATAGATGATTGATTAGATAGATAGATAGATAGATAGATAGATAGATAGATAGATAGATAGATAGATAGATATTGCACATTGCTATCTGCTAAAGAGACTTTTTGACACACATCATTTTATTTTAGAATGACCCTTAGTGGAAGTGTTTGCTATTATTATATTTTAAATATGGGAAACTGGGGCTTAAGAAAGTTATTTACAAATGACAACTGAGCTCCTACATGGTGTTTGAATGCAGGTTCTCTGACTTCAACATCTGTGTGGCCAGTTACTAAACAAACACATAACATGCTGGTAAAGGTAGGTTTCAATTTTAACTCTTCTATAGATTCTGTCCCTAAAAGAATCCTAAGATGTTTCCATGTTGGTCTTTGAGCTTGCCTGCTAGAAATACCCTTTTATTTTTCAAAAGTAACTTCAAACACTCTGAAAATACAATAAAATCAATGAAGAATTGTATTCATGTTCCAGATCAACATATTCTAGAGGAAAACAAATGAAAATCACCAGAACGCTCTGCTTATTTATGCACTAATTGAATTATATAGCGCCCACTCACTGTTCAATTAGTCTAATTATGGTCAACATCAGTCTCTGTTGTCAGGATGACAGAAGAATATGATTCTGCCCCTTTTTTGGAGCCAGTGTTGTCCAATGAATAACCAATAGGCTCTGTGTATAACACGGGTCATTTTCATGCACCTTGTAGGCTACTGTACAATTAAAATGATCGAAATTATCATTTTTGCATAAATCTCTTTTGAATATTTATTCCCTGTGGTCATTTACATATGAACATCCATTGTTGGCTGAATGTGGTATGATTTTATGAGATTTTTTATGTCTTCGTTCAATGAAAATAAAATCAAGAAATTCTTATAGTTCGGGTCTGAACTCAAGCCATCTTGAATACCCATCCCTTAACATGGCTAGAATTAATCAGATGATGGAATCTCAAATTTTTTTTTAATGTGGCTCCATTAAGGGAAATGTTCAAGCTCCATATGCATGTGTGTGTGTGTGTGTGTGTGTCTGTGTGTGCGCGCACATGCGCACGTGTGCGTGTGCTCATGGGTATTTCAAGTATAGCCGGAGAACTTAGCAGTAAAAGTTGTAAAACCTGGCACTTTAAAATTAGGTAGCAGCCAGGAATTGACTTCTAGCACTTCAAGGTCTCCCCGAGGAGCAAACAATCTAAATTTTCTGCAACTTATGCAAATGTTTGTGGTTTACATACTTAGAGGTTCATAAGATAAACTGGAGCATAAGACACTATTTCCTTTCTTTGGGTGGTGCTGGGTATTGAACCCAAGGACTTGTGCATGCGAGGTAAGCACTCTACCAACTGAGCTATACCTCCAGCCTAAGACAGTAATTTCTAGCAAAATCACTAGGAGTTATGGGCCAGGAAGTGCTAGACAGGGTAAGAAATTATGTTATTCCAGTTCTGCAGGAGCCCTGCCAAGCAGGGCAGTGGAGAGGAGGCCACTGAGCACTCTCCTCTTAAAAGATGTCTCTGAGAAATAGCAAAGCAGGAGTTGATGGACACATTTGGTCCCAGAAATATCTTCCTTGGTCTCCATGATAATCTGATGAAAAATTTTGAACAATGTTCCAAAATCAAGATATTTCACATAAAGTCATATAATTCCAATTTCCTTTTTTCTTTGTTCTTTTTAGATATACATGACAGTAGAGTGTATTGTAATATATTATACATACATGGAGTATCACTTATCCTAATTAGGATCCCATTCTTGTGGTTGTACATGATGCCGAGTTACCCTGGTGGGGTATTCATATATGAACACAGGAGAGTGATGTCCAATTCATTCTACTATTCCAATTTCTCTTGATAAATTCAATAGATCAGCACTGGGAACCCTGTTCCCACAGGGAATTATGTCCTGGACTGGAGTGAATGCTGTCACTTTAGATGTACCATGTGCTTTTCTGAGGCCAGAGCCCTGGCTGTCTGTCAACTAGAGTCAGTAGTCTTATCTCTGCGATTTGGTGGGGAGGCAGAAATGCAACTTTGAGGTCCTAAGGCTAAAGGATGGGGAGAATAATAAAAATGCAAACACTCTACTCAAATTTGAACTTCAGTTTGCTGCACAGACACAGAAAATCTGGGTGATCCTTTTGTGTCCTCAGAGTCCACCGTCTTATCTGACATTTAAGTTGAAATTTGTTAAGCAGACAATGGTTTCACAAAGGTCGTCAATAAGTAATGAGTTGAACTGGGAATAAAATCTTATCAGATTCAAATGTAGCAACTGTATTTTGAGGGCTCTCTGAAGTAAATCATTCAGTTAGTATTTCATCAAATTAACTGGTTGTTCAACTGAACCAAAGCAACATCCTTGTTTGATTTATTTAAAATATATTCCTAATGCTTTCTTCTCCTAAGACATGAGCAATAATCCATATAATGACTTTCACAAAAATATTCCCTGAACTAGGAGTTAGTTACAAGTTTCTTGGCAAATCCAACAAAAATAATATGAAGAGAACCAAAAAAACTTCCTAAAATACAACAGAATGACTCCACAAAATAAAGAATGTGAAAGAATAACTCCTGTTAAGAATTGTATTATTTCTCGTGGATGTGGATGTAATTGAGCATGTATTTTGTATTTTGTGAGAGCATTTGTTATGGTTTAAATATGAGGTTCCCCTGAAAGCTCATAAGTGTGTGAGACTACAAAAGAAAATTTAGAGGTGAAATGATTGGGTTATGGGAGTTTCAACTTAATCAGTGCATTCATTAATCTGCTGATAGGGATTAATTGGTTGTTAACTGTAGGCAGATAAGTTGTGGGTGGAGGAGACAGGTCATTGGGGTGTGCTTTTTTATTTTGTCCCTGATAAATGAGAGGTCTCTGAGATATCTCTCTCTCTCTCTCTCTCTCTCTCTCTCTCTCTCTCTCTCTCTCCTGATTTGCCATATCCTGAGACACTTTGCTGAACCACACACTTCTGCCATATGTTCTGCCTCACCTCAGGTCCCAAGGAATGGAGTCAGCCATCTATGGACTGAGACCTCTGAAACCATGGGCCCCAAATAAACTCCTTAAAACTGTTCTTGTCTAGTCT
This sequence comes from Callospermophilus lateralis, assembly GCF_048772815.1. NCBI lineage: Eukaryota > Metazoa > Chordata > Mammalia > Rodentia > Sciuridae > Callospermophilus > Callospermophilus lateralis. The sequence continues at coordinate 15,113,983 of NC_135324.1, forward strand.
TTGGGTCACAGAGGTGAAAAAGCAGACTTAAACAGTATTTTCTATATAAACTGAATCTTAATTGGCCACCACTTTAAGTAAAAGCTAAAATACTGAAAAAAAAATTAGGGAAAACATATCTATGTTCACATCTTAATGTTAGACTTGTCAATAAAGAACTCCATCAGAATTGCAAAGAAGTACATAGATAATTAAAAAGTAGGGAAATATATGAGGCTTTTGGTTTTAAGAGAGCAAAATGATTGTATCATCAAGTGAGATGATGATTATTGGAAAAATGGGTCAAAATACCTGTGTAATGGTAAACATCTCTATACATTTCCCACAAAGAATGAAGCTCCCCATTCACAGAACTCTGTCCTTTGGAAAAACTGCTATGGATGTCCTTAGTTAATGCTGCAGCTGATTCTGTTATCATGATTGCCTCAGGATATTTATTTATTTATTTGTGATCCTATGGATTGAACGTGCGTGCTGGGATATATGCTCTTCCACTGAGCTGCACTCCCAGATTTTTTATTTTATTTTGAAACAGGGTCTTTCTAAGTCTCCCAGGCTGACCTTGAATTTACAATCCTCCTGCCTCAGCCTCCTGAATAGCTAGGATTGCAGGCCTGCACCACTGTACCTGGCAGTCCTAGGATATTTAGGTGAAGTTAAACAGAAGCAAAGAAAGCCAAAAAAAAAAAAAAAAATATATATATATATATATATATATATATATATATATATATATATATATATATATATATATGAAATCTCAGTTTTGAACCGGTGGAAAATATAAAATAAGGTTCCTCCTATTTAAAAAAGTTATATATTAATATTCAGTTGCCTTCACTTGAATAAAACCATCCATTGTCAAGTGGAAACTTCTAGGTTAACATTTGCAGTGTTCAATGCCTACACCCACAAATGAGAATTAAGCATACAAGAAATGGAAAGAAATGCTTCTCTCTGCTCACCACCATTTTGGCCATTGTGGCTTTACTGAAGGACATTCTGCTGTCTCAGGTTTCTTATCTAACCCATATAAATTTGCAAAATTATTAAAATAGGGCTGATTCATAAAACAAACACTAAGCCTCATTTATCATTTTCAGGATATTCTCCCATGCTTTTTTGATTAATACTTTTATTAGAGGCATTCAATATAGATAATGCAAAATTAAATGGATTTTGCCAGAATGCATTATAGCCATTAAAATAAATCAGACTATTAAATGGAAGGAAAAAGTAAAAATCTGAAAAAGAAATATAATTCCATATAACTTATGACAGAGGGCATTAATCACCTAACTACAATTTGAGAACTTTTCTGTGGAAAGGAACGGAGGTCCATTTAGTAGTTCATCATGATTGTCACATTCTCTGAAGAAAAGGACCATGTACCCAAGACTGGTCTGCATCAGAATGTGGAGATGAAACTTTTCTTGCTTCTTCCAACTTTGCTCAATGCAACTGCACCATGTAACCTTCGAGAGACAACGTGTGAGGTACAGGCCAGCAGGAACACTAACCTTTCACCTACTGTTGGAAATAAGTCATCTGAGAAGAGCTCTTCTGTCACCTGCTCCCTTAACTTCTGTGTTCTGTCCCTGAACGCTTCTCTCCAATGATCCCTGTCACAAAACTGCCTGCAATTTCCAATTACTTTAATAGCAAGATAAAACATTAACTTGACTTTTATTATTGAGCTTCAGAAGTTTTGTGGCTTTCAAAATTTCCCTTTAAATAATAAAAAAAAAAGAGGACAGGGTGAACTTGTTTGTTCAAGTATAATTGTGCATCCGATATGAATTCATAGGATAATGATTAAGTTCACTTTTACCAAATACCAAGTGTCTGCTATGAAGCCTTTTTAAATATGGTCTGTGTTTTTATGCCATTTCTGGAATTTATTACTTATTGACATAATAGATTTTTAGGTGTCAGTTGGTTTAGGAGATTCAAGGAATAATTGAAAAACTTTTCCTCTGATACTGCTGGATGACAAGCTTAATCAATCACCGAGTTCTACTTCTGACTATGTGGTTATACCTAGGAGGCTTTGAATGGGGCCAGGACGGTAAAAAGGGGGGGAAAAAGGTCTTCTCCCTCAGAGACCTTACAGGGTAGTAGGGAAGACAAGCATAATCTAATAAAAATGTTTACAAAATAACCAGACATCATTAGACTTTGGATGCCACAAAAGAAGAGGTCAAGTTCAATTTTGATGAAGACTGAGCAGGATGAAAGTTTGTTGGGTAGTTTTAAGATTTCATGAGGATAAAACTTGACCCCAAGAGCAAATATGTTAGAGTCTGTAAACAAGTCTGGATGGCGCCTGGCATTTTGCCAGAGGGAGTGGTTTGTGAAGTAACACCAGCAAGCCATTAAGTGTGGAGATTCCTTATTGGTTGACTGCTGTATCTAGTTTATGTTGATTAAGATAAGCTGTGTGGAATGTATAGATACCCCTCCTGTCCTACAATAAATGGCTCCCACTCCTGCTGTATCAATGTACACAAGTTGTTCGTCACCCCCCGGTTATTTTGCTGCAGCCGGATTGCGGCACAAATAGGAATGACAAGAGGTGTGGTCAGGAGGAAGACCACCAAGATGATGTGGCGGAAATGACAAGTGCCATGAGATGGAGGTCAAGAAGACCAAATGGCAATAGGAAGGTGTTTGACATACCCTAGATTTAGCTTGCTTTTGACCATAAACTATACCATATGCAAGCAGCCTTATGGAGGCAGATGTCATGATGGTTAAAGAGAGGATCAGAAAATTCTCAAAAGAAGAAACACAATGAACCAGCAAATAACTATATTTAAAAAATGTTCACTCTCTCTAGCAGTCAGGGAAATGCAAATAAGAAGTACAGTAAGATTTCATCTCACTCCAGTTAGAATGGCAATGATCAAGAACATGAATCATAATAAATGCTGGGGAGGATGTGGGGACAAGGTGAAAGTGTGTATTGTTGGTGGGACTGCAGATTAGTATAACCACTCTGCAAAGCAGAAAACTAGGAATGGAACCACCATATGATCCAGTTAGCCCACTCCCCTGTATTTATCCCATAAAAGCCCAAATCAGCATACTGTAGGGATACAGCCACCTTCATGTCGGTAGCAGCACATTTCACAATGTTCGAGTGATGGAACCCACCCAGGTGCCCATCAATAGAGGAACGGATCAAGAAAATGTATACCTACAGGATGGAGTTTTACTCAGCCCCAGGGAAGAATGGAATAATGGTATTTGCTAGTAAATGGATGGAAATGGAGAAATTGATGCTAAGTGAAATATGCCAAACTCAGAAAATGAAGGGTCCAGTGTTCTCTCTCACATGTGGAAGCAAGAGTAAAATAAAGAAAAGAAGGTGTTCGGAGAGGGGATAGGATATCCCCAAGACATGGGGAAGATCATTGGGGTAGAAGGAGGAGGATGAGAGGGAGGAAGGAGGGAGGAATAGAAAAGGGGGGAAATTAGGGAATGAATTTAACAAAATCATGTTATGTTCATATATAAATGTACCAAAGGGAACCTCAGCATTATGTATATGTAGAAAGTACCGATCAAAAATGAATTTACAAGGGCTGGGGCTATAGCTCAGTGGTAGAGCGCACCACAAAAAAAAAAAAAAAAAAAAAAAAAAAAACAAGTAAATAAGTAAAAAAAAAAAAAGGCATTGTGTCCATACACAACTAAAAGTAATCATTTAAAAAAATGAATTAACAAAGATGTGAAAGGAATTTCAGTAAAAGAGGGAGAGTCCGGGAGGGAGAAGGAGGGGCGTGAGGATTGAAAACAAATTACTTGTAGTATGATCTAGTCAAAATGAGCTCTAATACTAGTAGAATTACAATGCTATAATGAAAAATTTGAAAACAAACAAAGAAAATGAAAAGACATGGGTGTTGGTTTTGGACTGCCCTGTGCCCTAGGTATTATGTTGGCCAAGCAACCTTTACCACGTAGCTGCCTTCAACCCTTGAAGAACATGACTTTTCCCACATCCCCCAATCCCCTTCTTTTCATATATCTTAGAGGTTTTGACGTCTTCATAGACGTTTCAGATGCCTCCATCCCTCCAGAGCCTTCTCTGACCTCCATAGCCCCCGAGGTCCAGTCTGTCGCCCACTGCCATGTTTATTAGCAAACAAATACATCTCCTCGTTAATCCCACAACCACTATTCTCTTCAAAAACCCACCTGTCTTTCCCTCTCACCCTTCCAGTATCCTGGCCCCCCTACAACCGTGACTCCCAACTTAGGATCTGTTCATTGGTTGACTTTCCCACACTCCCGTGTATTCCTTTACTTTTCTAATTTAACTCAAGTTACATGGTCAGCCGCTGCGATCACTCCCTTGAGCATACTCTCAACCCCCTCAGCCTTTCTCCTTCCATCATCCTTTTAGTAAAAAAAAATACCAAATTTGGTTAGTCCAAGACTTTGTCCACTCAGGGGACAGATCCAAACAGCTGAAGACTGCAGTACTCCGCTTCTCGTGTCCAGCTGTTATTAAAGTAGGAGAAGCCTGAACTCTAAAGGCTGAGGATCCTTCTCCCTTCCTTTCTATAGCACCACACTTTGTCTTCTAGCAGAGGTCAGCAAATCATAGATCATGGGCTCAATATGGCTGGACGCCCAAGAAAGTTCTCACGTTTTTAAATAGTTGGAAAATATAAATGAAGAATAATATTTTATGATGTAAAAATTACACAAGATTCAAAAACTTAAAGTGCAGGTGGAGAGTTTCACGAGAGCACAGCTTGCCTATTTACCTGTAGCTTTGGCTGCTCTTATGTCACAGTAGTAGAGATGACCCATGGCGGCAGAGACCACAGGGTCAGGGTAGCTCCAAGTCTTTGCTCTCTGGCCCTACAGAGCATATCATTTATGGTCCCAGTTCTCTAAAATCATTCATTTATATTCTATGATCACTTATATGTTAAAAACAAAAGCCATCCATCTACTCCACGTGCCTCTCCAGGTGCACAATAACAAGGTCAAGGTTCTCCTGCGCAGCAGACAACCTCAGAATAAGGCTCAGTAAATGCAGTTTTAAAACTAGTTGTCCTGTTGAAACTATTCCCTGTAAAACCACTTCAGAGGTCATTCTCACGCATCTGTGCTTCCACGGTCATCACACTCTGCAAGGTAAGGACTCTGATGCCTGCTTCATCCTCTCCTACTCCACCACTTGGCCACATCGGACAGGGATCATTTTCTGACCCTTCCATATGATCCAGTTAGCTCATGTCCTTTCTGACTCTTCACCTTCTCTCTTTTATTTTTTTTTAAATTTAATTACATTTTTTACACAAATGGAGCACAACTTTTAATTTCTCTGGTTGTAGAAGACACAGAGTCACACCATTCGTGCAATCATAATCATACATACGGTATAAAGTCCATCTCAGTCCCCCATCTCCCCCCTCACACGCCCCTTCTCTCCTGCCTCCCCTCTGCCCAATCCAAAGTTCTTCCATTCTTCTCTAGCCCCACCCCCCATTATGGATCAGCATCCACCTACCACAGAAAACATTTGGCCTTTGGTATTTGGGGGATTGGCTTACTTCACTTAGCATGATATTCTCCAACTCCATCCATTTACCTGGTAAATACTATAATTTGATTATTCTTTAAGGCTGAGTAATATTCCATTATGAATTGCTTTGCACCTCACTGTTACTGAGGGTGGCTTTTAATTCTTGATCCCTGTTAGATTCTGTAAACAAGTCTGGATAGTGCCTGGCAAAATGCCAGAGGGAGTGGTTTGTGAAGTAACAAAAGCGAGCCATTAAGTGTGGAGATTCCTTATTGGTTGACTGCTGTATCTAGTTTATGCTAATTAAGATAAGCTGTGTAAAATGTATAAATACCCCTCCTGTCCTACAATAAACGGCCCTTACTCCTGCTGTATCAACATATACAAGTTGTTTGTCACCCCCAGGTTATTTTGCTGCAGTCAGTCTGACTGCGGCAGATCCCCTCCTGCCTCAGCCTCCCAAGGTGCTGGGATTACACTCAGCCAGTTTTTTGTCTTTTTAATGGGTCTCTGCCATTCATATTCAGACACTAGTGGCTCTTTGCTTTTTTTTCACCTCTAATACTCAAATATGAATAGATGTACCTTTAAAACAAATCAAAAATTTAACCACTTTTAACATCTCCATTCATATGACCCACATCCAGAGTTTCACCTTAGGTGTAGACTATAGCAACAGTTTCCTATTTTGTCTCTTAACTTCTCCTTTGGTGCCTCAAATAATCTCTGTCAAATAAAAGTGAAACTCTGAAAGTTCCCTTCAAGTGGTTTCCCAATGCACAAAAACAGCAATGGAAATGTGTAACTATGATTTGCTTGGCCTCGGATCATGTCACCCCTGTGTACTCTGACTTCATGTCATTCTGTGCACCTGAGCCCTCTTCCTCCATTCTGCATCACACTGGTCCCATTTCTGCAGCTCGCAACCTCTAAGCTCTGTTACTGCTGCTGTTATTTTGGCTTAAAAATTCTCTTCCTCCCCACTAACCACATACTGTCACCTCACAATCCAATCAAATATTTCCTGCTTACAGAGTTTTTCCTGGCCACCCAAACCCTCCTTTCCTTCTGCTTCTTCTACTTGTCCTTTAACTATGCTATTCATTTCCCCCATAGCTCTTATCTCTATCAGATGGCAATAATTCACGTTCCATTGCTGTAGTAAAATACCTGAGGCTGGGTGACATTACAACAAAAGAGTTTCATTGGTCTCACAGTTCTAGAGGTTCAAGGGCATGGCACAGGCATGAAATCTGCTCTGGTGAGGACCTCATGACAGAGAGCATGGTAATGGTGGAGCACATGCAAAAGGGAAATACCACAGGGTGAGACAGGAAGCCACAGGGGCCCATGAGACCTCTGTTAAGCCCTTCTAAGATCACACCTTCAGTGACCTAAAACCATCTCTTAAAGCTCCCTGGGACCAAGCTGCCAACATATAAACTCTATGGAGACACACTCAAACCAGATCAAGAAATCACAGCACAGATACTATTCCACTGTGTATTTTTATTACCCTATTAGCACAAAAGCCGCACAAAAGCAGGTCCCTTATTCTTATTTAATCTCCACACTATCACATAAGTCAGGAAAAAATGCCATTCATAAAACATCTGTTGAATCAATGTATGAGTTAAATAAATAAATTTTTAAAAAAATCTTTCCTTGCTTGGTACAAAGAAAACCTTGAATAAAAGGAGGCTGGTAATGAAACTTTAAAAAAAATCAGTGTGTATATAAAATGAAAATAAAATAAGAGTACACAACAAAAGTCAAAGATAAGCAATATTGTTCATTTAAAGAGAGCACATAGGAAGAGAGGCATACAGAACGTTCTAGACAGCAACGTGAGTTAACCCGTAAAAACACTTAAATTTCACACAGGTGTTTCTATATGGGGATGGTCTAGTTATCTTGCCTGCTGGCTCTATTTTATTTTCTCAGGAACTATTACACACACACACACACACACACACACACACACACACGGGTGGGAAGAACAGCCTACAGAAATCAGCCCAGGCAACCATGGGGAAGAACTGAACTTTCTTTCTATTGAAGAAAGCAAATGAAGTTTTGGCTATTCCAAACTTCTTTCAGCTTCAATTTGTGGTAAGTCTGATCTCTTCTAAGTCCTGAATAGAACATGAAGCTACCTACTGCGCTGGCAGAATCTTTGCTCACTCCTGTGAACCTTTGACTCTGCCCTGGGTGACCATCTTCACACAGCTGACTTTGATCTCTTCCTTCCGGGTGGTGCATGGGATATTTGCAACAAAATGTGTTCGGCTGCAAATGATCTGTTTATATTCAAAACACAGAAATTTCTTTAGGATTTTTTGGGGGAAAAAACAGCCAAATACTGAATATCTGCTTTCTTTGAAATTATAAAGTTCCTGCAATTTTATCGAGCGTATTTGGTTTGTTTCACCCAAGTGCAGTTCATTAACAAGGGATGAATGTAGGCAATGTTGAAATAACAACGTGTTGGCCACTTTCGAGGACACCAAAGAAGTCAGGTGTGGAAAATGGGTTCTATCTCCCAAGCAATTCCGGTTCATTGATTATAGTTGCTCCAAGGCTATTTTTAGAGGATTGTGAAGCCCTGATTGGCATGAAGGGGGAAATGATGTGATCCATGAGTGATATCTGACAGAAGGCTGAATTGTTGCACAAATATTGACTGTTTGCCATGTTAGAATTTGATAGTCATTGCTCTTAGATAGTTAGAGTTCACTAAACAAGATCAATTCACATGGATATATGGCAGGCTTATGCTCATAATTCAATGCAGAAATGATTCACTTTTTATTTTCTGAAATACACTTAGCAGAAAAAAAAAAAACATTAAATGGACATTCCCTTTTCTCTGCTCAGAGAAAAATGCTAACCAGGCTGCATTCCCTCTGGAAATTCAGGAGTCCCTAGTCTCTGAGAAAAAGTGAGCATTTTTGGATTTTTTAAACTGTGTTTGTCCCTAGGCTCTCTGATCAAGTGCATTTCTGCCACTGACCTTTTATCCAGACCCGATTATCCATGAAGGATATACACATAGCAACTTGATAACCACAAGGAAAAACATCGATTGATCACAGGATATGTTTGGATTTTTTCATCTGAAAGGGCAAAGGATTGAATGCTTATACCCTCTCAAGATTCTTATGTTGAAATTGCTAAGCCATAGTGTGATGACATGAGGAGGTAAATAATTACCTTTGAAAGGTAATTAGGTCACGAGGATGGAGCCCTCCTGAATGGGATTGGTGCCCTTACTAAACAGAACATTGTTTCTTTCCACCATGTGAAAGTACAAGGATTAGTTGACCCTCTACAACTCAGAAGAGGGGCATCACCAGAATCCAACTACCCTTCAACTTTTATGTTCTTGAACAGTGAAAAATAAACTTATTTTGTTGATAAACCTTCTCCTTTATATAGTATTCTGTTCAGCATCCCAAACTAAGACATGGGGACAAGAACGAATAAGGAATTTTCCAGAGACCATGATCTTCAGTCTGTTTCTAAAAGTCACTTTGAATGCATGTGCAATCCAAAGTCAAATGTGAGGAGGGCAGAGGACCATGGAAAACATCCTGTGTTGAATTTTGCACTAATAGGATCCAGGACACCTGAAACCCAGATGCAATATTAGTTTGAATAATAAAGATAGATGGCATTTTTTGCAACTTAATGTTATATAACTTGTAGGAAAAAATCAGCTGTATGAAAACAGAAGCCCCAAATTGAGGCTTTTGGATATTCAAGAAAAGTAGGAATTTCTAAAAATAATCCCTTCGTAGGGAGATTACGTTGCTGAAATCTGAAGTTATTTTACAGTGATTCATTTTACATAGGCTATTTCAGGAACTTGATAAATGACATCCGGAATCCTCTGCCCTTAGGAATTTTATCAAAAACTTGGGGGAAAAAAATCAGCTTCTACTTAGGTCTCAGAGTCTCTATTTATTTCAAACACAGAAATATCTTGGGTCCAGTGTGGTAACCCTCTGACCCCGTGCAGTTACTCTTGCCTCTTTTAGGAAGTCACATCAAGATCAAGACAAGCCTCCCAGGGGTGGAACACCCAAGTTCAGCGACAGGCCATCCCTTATCCCGAGGCCCCTGGCAACAGGCCACAGCTGGTTCCAATCTGGAAAGGACCAGGCAATTTCTCAGCTTTGTCTAAGAAGTCATCTACTTCCTCCATCCTTTAAGTTATGCTCTTCAGAGAACATTTCCTACTCCCCACACTTAAGAGTACACCAGATTTTGGCCTTTGTCGACATCTCACGTCACCTCATAAAGATTTCATAAACTTTTTTTTTTTGCTCATTTGGTTTTGACCCAACATAATCCGGTACCTAAATTATTCAGTCCCAACATGTTCCTACATGCCCCAGATTCACTAAGAAAGGTCACATGTTGGCTCAAGGGCTTACTCCTGCATCCAAATGCGTCTTTGGCTCATCAGGTAATGGATTTATATGTTTTATGACATATGAGTTTTGATGTGCTAACGTTGGAGCAGGGTGTGCTAACTCAGAAATTATTTCTGGAGGATTAAATTTAGAGTGTTGGTGATGGCAGTATAAAGAAGGAACACAATGAATCTGGGAAGAAGATTTAAAGTAGAATAAGCCAATTGGCCTTCACTATCCAATTACTCAGGGCATTAGGGTTCTCCAGAGGAACAGAAAAAAAAATAGAATAAATATGTATATGTCATATGTATACAATTGTATAGTAATTCCATTTATTATTTACTACTAATAAATAAACTACAATCTATTAGCAGTAAATAATGGAAGTGGTCGTAGGAGATAGTAATTACCCTTGCTATGAGATTCCAAATGCTAAGAAAAATGGTGGTGTGAGTTGTTTTTTTTTTTTTCCTTCGAGATTAAACTCCTTCACATAAAAAAAAAATGGTCACCTGAGTTAACATAGATCATGAGAGCATTTGTAGATACAATCTCAATTATTTTTAAATACCTTTGATCCAAGGTTAGTTGAGTCTGTGGATATAGAATTTGCTGATATGAAGGACTGACTGAAAACCATATTCACCTGCCAACATATAACTAAAGTGGTCTAAGGGTCCACCTGATCATCCTGACTGAGGGGCTTCCTGAGATTCAAGAGTTTCAGTTATATCAGGAACCCCCAGGAGTAAACCTGCAAGACTCAGCCTGCGCCCAATAGGAGTCTCTTCTCCCATCTTCACTATTCTTCCCTTACGTCAAGCCGAAGACTTAAGGACCCATTACCCTGGAATATTAAATCATTCTCCACATTGCCCCTTGCATATTTCTTTTTGATGATCATTTAAATAAAACTTGATGATTTCAGCTCAATACAATGGAAAAGGTGGTTCACTAAAGGCTATTTCCTTTTCAATTGCAAGGTACAGATGTGTGGTCCGTGTCCGCACAGAAGCACCCATTCTTACCAAATATTCAGTTTATGAACTCAAGTTTCTCTCAGTTTTGAAGCAGGAGGTAGAGAAAAAAAATGTTTAGCTCACAGAATTTAGTTAAGAAGGAGAAAAAAGCAAAAAACAAAGGGTAATTAAAGAAGTTCCTAAAACATCAGTACAATGCATGTATCTGTCTATAAAATAACTGGGGGAAATACCAAAGTTATCTAAATTGCAACCTTTGCAGACTTTAGTAGTTGTATTTGCATTTGTTTTATGGACTTGTTAAGCCCTGTATGCAATGAAACCAATTATTAAAAAGCTGTATCAGGAAGCTGGGCAACTCAGGAATCTGAGGCAGGAGAACAAGTTCAAAGTCAGTCTCAGCAACTTAGTGAGGCCCCATTTCAAAACAGAAAAATTTTAGAAAGAGGGCTGGGGTTGTGATTCAGTCATTAAGCAACCCTGGGTTCAACCCCTGGTACCAAAATAAAAACCAAAAACAAATGCTGTATCAGGAAGAGGAATTTAGATATTTATTACAATTTCTGTTTATCAGATGGTAGGGATTTCCCTCTATGTCATAATTTCTGAGTTACTCCTTTAAATTTCTTTTGACGTTAAGTTTAATTAATGAAATCAATCACATTAAGAAGAATTAAAAATCTCCCTTGAAGAAATACCTCTAGTTTTCCCCTTCAGTGGTTCTGAAAGTAAATCTTCAACTCATGAACACAAAAAAACCAGTCAAGGGCATGTAATCAATTCTTTAATATTTCTCAGTCTCTTGTGCCTTTACTTCTTTTTTTAAAAGTCATTTTAGGTGTGAAGTGGTAATTTAGTGTGCCATGGAGTGAAACGTCAGGAGCCATGAACCAAATATGCTTTTTCTCCTAAAAAATTGTTGATCTCTGGTGGTTTGTGACTGTGACAGAAAGCTGACCAGCCTTCTACAAGTGCTCTGGGTCCAGTGGACAGGACCTGCTCTCAAGGTGCTTATGTTTCAGAGGGGAGGGAGGATGAAAAAAAAGCACACATTTACATGAAACAGGATGATTTCAATGGCAATAAAAATAACTTAGAGTAGCTGCACACATAAAAGGCTCTGCTCCAAGGAGAGTACAAACAAATGCCAAATTGATACTTTGCAGTTACAAGAATGATAACATCAAACAAGATTTTATGAGCATGGAAGAGAAATTGTGGTTTGTTTTTTTTTTTTTTCTCTCTCAACAACAGGATATTTTTGTAGTTGTTGTTAGAGAGAAATTTTCACCACATTTCAAACAAAAAAAATCATGTTAACATTTATTAAATAGTTGAGTCCAATACCAAAAGTCATCCCCGAACTCGGCTGATTTTAAAGTGATTTTCTTAGGTGGATTTGGACGTGTTAAAAAATGGAGCAGAAGTTTAATCCATCCTACCAGCCATCAGCCCTGATTTTGGCCGTCTGCCCTGAGCTGCTCTCTAAACACTGGCAGCTGGTGTATTCTGGAAGACTAGCAGTGATAAATGGGGTAGAGCCAGCTTAAGGTCTTTGTAAAGTTTAATGAAAGATTTATCTCTTGAGGGTAATGTTCCTCTTTCTCTTACTGAAATGAGAGTTTGATAACCTCTCATTGTGCTTTTGATAAATTACACCTCACAGTCATAACTAAAATGACTAAGTGGAATTTTTTTTTATTATTTTAACATAGCTAAGCAAGGTCTAGTTATCACTGAATGGTTAATACTTAGAGTCCACAAAACCAAGTTTGGCATTTGAAATATTTTTAATTATTAAGATGAGAATAAGTATGATTCAGTAATTTAGGGGCAATTACCGAGAGACCCTTTAGTGTTCTCTACGCCAATTACGGCTATAGAAATGGAAGATGATGATTTAGGATTTATAGTCAAGTTATGGCTTCCTAATCTACAATCATAAAGGATGTTTTCCGCCAGAGTTTGTCATTGCTGTTGTTGAAGCCATTAATATTTAATTTCAAATTTAACAGGTTTGAATGGGTTTATGTCCTTATAACCCACATGCATGAAAATTGAAAAGACAATTATCTAGCACCGTAAAAATAAAAGGAAAACTCATCTCAGATATTTAACTTCTCTCAAAGAAAACTGAATGTTTTCCCAATACCCTGAACACTGTTTTAGCACACATTAAGGACTTACATCTTAGTTTAAAATCTCACTGTGTCCAGGGGTATCTGAGGTGTGTGGTTCAAAAGAAGAGATAATTCTTTAACTGTTTATAGGGTTTAAAAATACATAAAAATCATTAGCATCTCTCAAATGGTGGGTTAGGAATGGAGCTGTCATCTAGACATGGAGAGTGGCCCCTTGGAATTATGTGGAGGGGCCAACAGGGCTGGTCAGCTACTTCTGCTGAGGATCTAGGTCCAGTTGGACTTAGGTAGACCTTCTTTCACCCTAGGAATACTTTTTTGATCAACGCATGAATAGTGACTATGGTCCCTTTTTTAAACCCATTCAGTAATTTAATGACAAAATCTAAACTTAATGAAAAAATAAAAAATATACACAAGTCTATTAAATAAAAATGTATACACCTCCATCCCAGCCCAAGCATCTTATTGTTTCCCCAAAGTTGAGGACCTCCACTCCCACAGTCTGCGGCACCCCTGTCCTCAAGAGCAACCCAATGTAAAACCCATAATAAATCTAAAACCTCTGCCTTACGTATGCATAAAAGATACTAAATTGCAAATGGGAATATTTATATTTAGATAATTAAGTGTACATATTTAATATATTAAAGAATGGATACCTACTTAAATATATCGCTATACAATTAAATATACATAAATGTCCTTGTGCACTTTTATATAAAACGTGTATTAAATATAGTAAGTCTGTGTAACTCTATGCTATGCACTCAAGTTCATAGTTATGCATTTACTATTTTAATTTGTTTTCCTCTACAATCCAGCCACATTATTCCCCCTGCTCTCCTTGTTGTTTCCTCACCTGGTTGCACCATAGTTTATGTTTAACTTTGCCTTTGTGGACATTGGTATAATAAATCGTCGTTTCTCATTTCTTGTTACTTGGTACCAGCAATATTTCAGGTGAGCGCATATATATCAGGGTGGATACTGCAGGTGTCCTTGGGCTGCTAACAGGGACTTTTCTGTTACAGGTGTTCATAAACTTCCATCAGAATTTGAAGTTTGAGGGCACAGGGCTGGGGATGTAACTCCATGGTAAAGCATTTGCTTAGCATGCGCAAGGTCTGGGGTTTAATCCCCAGAAACACACACACACACACACACACACACACACACACACACACACACACACCTTATGGGAGGGCAAGAGCCATCTTTCCTTTGTGGGGTCTTCCCACGATGTCACTAGGCTTGTCAAAGGGTCTGGTTATACAAGCCTGAACAGATACACATTCCTACGAAATGACCCACCAATTCTGCCCAGTTGTTCAATCACTTCAAATGGAATCCCACCTTTTCTTTACTCAAATGCAGACAATATAAATATGAGAAGCTTTGGTGAAAATAAGTTGCATGTGTGTTATTGAAAGTAGCTTTTCCATTTATTCTTTGAATAAGAAATTATCTGAACCTGCAGATGGAATGCTACTTTTAGATGTTAACCAATTATTCCTTACAGAGTATATTAAAATAATTTTAAAAATGCCTATAAAAATGGTTATAAACATTCTCATGAGATTCCCCTCTTTTCTCCTCTCTAGCTTCCACATATTAGAGAAAGCATGCAACAACCCTTGACTTTCGGAGTCTGGCTTATTTCACTTAGCATGTGGTTTTCTTTTCCCTTTCCATTCATTTTCCTGCAAATACATGCTCTCGTTTTTTTGTTTGTTTGTTTGTTTGTTTTTGTGTGTGTGTGGCTGAATAAAATTCTATTTTGTATACATAACACATTTTCTTTATTCACTCACCCATTGATGAATACCAGGCTAGTCCCATAATTTGGCTATTGTGAATGATGCTGCTATAAATGTGGATAAGAGCAATCTCATCAAAATAGAAGAGAGACCAGTAGAAGAGCATAGGAAGGGGATTGGGGAAGTGAGGAGGGCTCTACAGATTCAATGCAATCTCCATCAAAATACCAATGACATTCTTCACAAAGCTAGAAAAAAAAAAAAACAGTATCCAAATTCATTTGGAAGAATAAGAGACCCAGAATAGTCAAAGTAATCTTGAGCCAGAAGAGTGTTGCAGGAGGCATTGCAATTCTGAGCCTCAAATTATACTACAGAGGTATGGTAACAAATACAGCATGGTATGGGATCAAAATGGACCCAAAAAGCAATGTAGAAGACACAGAGCCAAATCCACACATATACTGTCATCTGATACTTAACAAAGGTGCCAAAAAACATATATTAGAGAAAAGAAATAGCCTTTTAAATAAATGGTGGTAGAGAAGAATGAAACTAGATTCTCACTTTTCACTCTGTAAAAAAGCCAACTCAAAGTGGATTGAAGATGTAGGAATTAGACCAGAAACTCCACAATGCTAGAAGAAAACACAGGGTCAACTAGCATGCCGACTTGACTTTCTTCACAACACCCCAAAGCTCAAGAAATAGAACAAGAATCAACCCTTCAGATGATCTCAAATTTAAAAAGCTTCTGCATAGCAAAGGAAACAATAGCGTGAAGAATGAGCCTATAGAGGAGAAAAAAAATCTTTGATAGTTTCTCCTCCAACAGAGGATTAATACCCTGATTATATAAAGAACTCAAAAATTTAACACCCTCCCCCCCGCCCCCCCAAAAAAAACCAAATAACAAAATTAATAAATAGGCGGAAAAACTGAACAGGCACTCTCAAAAGAAGATATGCAAATGGGCAATAGATATATGAAAAAATGTTCAGTGTCCCTAATAACCAGGGAAATTCAAATTAAAAGTACACTGGCATCTCAACCCAATCCAGTTATAATGGCAATCATTAGGAAAGCAATAATCAATGCTGTCAAGGAGGTGGGAGGAAAGGGATGCTAATTAATTGTTGGTGTATAACTTGAGTGCACTTTGGAAATAATATGAAAATTCCTCCAAAAACTAGGAATGAAACCACCATATGAGCTAGCTATTCCATTCCTTGGTATTTATCCAAAAGAACTAACATCAGCACACTATAGTGATAACAGCGACATCAATGTTTGTAGCAGGGCAATTAATAAGTTAGGGTACCAGTCCAGGTGCCTGTCAACCAATAAGCGGATAAAGAAAATGTGGCATAGATACATAGTGAACTTTACTCTGCCACAGAGGAGGACAATATTGTGTCATTTGGTGGTAAATGGATGGAATTGAGGAAAACATGTATGTGAAATCAGATGAACTCAGAAAGCCCAGGGTTGGATGTTTTTCTCTCCTAGGTGGAAGCTAGAGAGAAGTAGGAAAGTAAAAAAGGGGAAATTGCATGAAAATAGAAGAGAGATTATTGCAGAGGGGAAAGGGATTGAGGAAGTTAGGAAGCAGAGACAGGAAAAGGGAGGAACTGCAGAAGGAGGTGGACCACGTTATGCTCTGTACATATATGGATATACCACAGTGAATTCCACCTTGGGTGTATATCTATAAAGCACCAGTTAAAATAAACTATAAATAAACAGGAGGAAGGCGAGTTGAGTGGAGGAAGGGGAACAGAGAGAGGGAGGCAGGCGGGGAGGCAAAGAGGAAGCAGTGGGGATTGAAGTGGAGCAAATTATCTTCCATGCATGTAACATCCAGAGGGTCCCCGGGAATAAAACAGACCAAATTTTTTTGTGTTGAGTGCATAGGTAAATATTTCACAATGAATCTCACTATGATGTCTAACTATAATGCAACAATTAATATCATTAGAAAAGGTACGATCAGTGGTGGTAGAAACACTGACTCCTCTCGTGGCTGGCTAATCCAGGCACTTAGCAATAAGCACCTGCCCTCCTCTTTCATGGAAAGGTATTGCACGCTTAGGGAGAGGGGAGCAGACAAAAGCCCTCCTTCTGTAGCCCACTCCAGTACTGGAGGTGAGTGCACTTCTGAAGCAGAGAACTGAATTCTTCTAATTGTCTACGGGGGCAATAAACAGGCCAGCTGGTTAGACTGAAGATGAGAAAGCAAACTACAAAAAGAATTCTTTGTCTCTGCTGTACAGTGGCTACCTGGGATTGGTTCTGGACCAATAAACTGAACTTGTTTGGTTTATAACCCTTTCTTTGCAATAGCATGGACACAGAAATATAAGAAATCCTTGCTTTCTTGGTTAGAATATTGCTGATGGCTCTTTTTTTTGGGGGGGGGGGCGACACATGATTTTAAATACTAATGTCTTCTTATCTATTTCTTTTTTGAAATTTTAATATTACAGTGGAATACATTAAAATTCTTATTACACATATAAGGAGCACAGTTTTTCATATTTCTGGTTGTACACAAAGTATATTCACACCATTTCATGTAGGTCAGAGTTCTCAGCCAGACTTGAAAAGTGCTTTGAAAATGTTCTCAGCACCTAGGTTGGTTCCACAGTTTAGCTATTGTGAATTGTGCTACTATAAACATTGATGTGACTGTGTCCCTGTAGTATGCTGTTTTTAAGTCCTTTGGGTATAGACCAAGGAGTGGGATAGCTGGGTCAAATGGTGGTTCCATTCCCAGTTTTCCAAGGATTCTCCATACTGCTTTCCATATTGGCTGCACCAATTTGCAGACCCACCAGCAATGTATGAGTGTGCCTTTTCCCCCACATCCTTGCCAACACTTACTGTTGTTTGTATTCATAATAGCTGCCCTTCTGACTGGAGTGAGATGAAATCTTAGAGTAGTTTTGATTTGCACTTCTCTAATTGCTACACACGTTGAACTTTTTTTTCCATATATTTGTTGATTGATTGTATATCATATTCTGTGCATTTGTAGGTAAATGAATTAATAAAATAAATACTCTCCAAGTATAATGCTAAGTAAAATTAGCCAACCCCCCAAAACCAAATGCTGAATGTTTTCTCTGATATAAGGAGGCTGATCCATAGTGGGGTTGGGAGGGAGAACATGGGAAGATTAGATAAACTCTATAGAAAGGGCAAAGGTGAGAGTGAGAAAGAGAGGGGTCAAGGGGGTAAAAAGATGGTGGAATGAGACGGACATCATTACCCTAAGTACATGTATGAAGAGATGAATGGTGTGAATACACTTTGTATACAACCAGAGATATGAAAAATTGTGCTCTATATGTATAATATGAATTGTAATGCATTCTGCTGCATTTATAACAAATGGGAATACAGAATACAATTTTTTTAAAGAAGTTTTTGGCTGTCTCTAAATCATTCTTGGTGACCTTAACATACATCTCTCTGGCCAAAACTGAGATCAGAGGGTCATAAAAAAAAAACAACACGTGATGGGTGGTTTTTAAGGGCAGAATAATGTACCCACAGTGAAGAACAAAGTTTTGTGAATGGCTTTCCTGAGCATCATGTGAGATGGCTTCTTAAGTGAGATTTATTGAAAGAGTCAAGCTCTGAAGGAGACTTGGTGGCTGAGTCAGATGACTGAGACTTCTGCATGGGAAAGATCAAATAAACAGCACACCATGCATGTTACAGATGGGCTGGAATAGCAGGAATCAGAAGCAATTTTCCCAGCAAGTCTGAACCAGAGAACAACACACCTGGACTCTGTCCTTAGCCAGAATTTCTAATAGAGTAAAGGTTGCCAAAAATGAAGATAAACATTTGCTTTAAAAAAAATAAAAATAAAAAGCCCTTTCTGAAAGAAATACAATCAATCAACAAACATACAAAAAAATGTTCATCATCTCTAGCAATTAGAGAAATGCAAATCAAAACTATTCTAAGATTTCATCTTACTCAATTCAGAATAACAATTATCAAGAATACAAATAACAGTAAGTGTTGGCGAGAATGTGGGGGAAAAAGGCAAACTCATACATTGCTGGTATACGAGCAAACCCTTGCTTTTTTTGTGGGACTGCAAATTGGTGCGACCACTATGGAAAGCAGTATAGAGATTCCTCAGAAAACTTGGAATGGAACCACCATTTGACCCAGTTATCCCACTCCTTGTTTTATACCCAAGGGACTTAAAATCAGCATTCTATAGTAATGCAGCCACATCAATATTTATAGTAGCTCAATTCACAGTAGCCAAGCTATAGATCCAAACTAGATGCCCTTCAATAGATGAATGGATAAAGAAACTGTGGCATATATACACAATGGAACATTACTCAGCCATACAGAAGAAAGAAATTACGGCATTTGCAGGTAAATGGATGGAGCTGGAGAATATCATGCTAAGTGAAATAAGCCAAACCCACAAAATCAAGGACTGAATGTTTTCCCATATAATTGGATGCTAATCCATAATGGGTGTGGGGCAGGGAAGGATGAAGGAACTTTGGATTGTATAGAGGGGAGTGAGGGGGAGGGAAGAATATGTAGGGGTGGAAAAGATGGTGGATTGAGACGGACATTATAACCCTATATACATGCATGATTATGCTACTGGTGTGACTCCGCACCATGTACAGCCAGAGGAATGAGACAATGTGCTCTATTTGTGTACAATGTGTCAAAATGCATTCTCCTGTCATGTGTAACTAATTAGGACAAAATTTTATAAAAGAAATCATTTTTATACAAAATTTAAAAAGCCCTTTCTGTTCTGGGGAAGCAACTAGACACATTAGAATGTTTTGGGGAAGACCAAGGATAGGAATGGAAATAAGGATCTTAAACAAGGACTTTCAGAACATATTTATCTTTTAGCCCATATTTACCAATTTCACCAATTGCAGTCTACCCATAGAAGTATCCCTTGTGTTCCGAGCTAAAGAGCCATAGCTCGCAAGCCAAAAGGAATCTCAGAGAAGACTCAGTCTCTCTCTCTCTCTCTCTCTCTCTCTCTCTCTCTCTCTCTCTCAGATCTGGTTCAACTTTGACTAGGTTTGTAGCATTTGGTAAGTGCTACATTTGCCAGTGCAAAATTAAACCATGTTTATTATTTCTTAAGATTCTCAAGAACAGGCAACAGTAAATTGGCAGATGGACCAGGGCTTGGTCATCCCAAGCCAGAAGTCGAAATCCCCTGATTCATGTCCAGCTGGCTCAGAATGCCTTTGTCAACTCATGAAGTATCTTAGACTGGGTGGCTTAACCAACAGGTACTTATTTTCTCATAGTTCTGGAGACCCGAAGCCCAAGGTGCTGGCCAACTCAGTTCCCAGTCAGACATCCCTTCCTAACTTGCAAGAAGTCTGTTTCTTTTCTTCTATGGACATCAACCCAATCAAATTAGGATCACACCCATATCATCTCATGTAACACCAATTACCTTCTCAAAACTCCATCTCCAAATATAGTCACTATGGGAGTTAGGGTTTCAAAGTGGGAATTTGGCAAGATACAAAAATTCAGTCCATAACAAGAATAAATTTTTACATATGTAAATGACTGGAAAGAAATCCAAAGAATAAAATTTTGTGACACATGACAGTGATGTGCAATTTGAATTTCACTGTCCATTAGAGAGAAGTTGAATTAGGAAGACAATGGCACCTATTCAGCTGTATTATTGTGAGTGGCTGCCTCTGCACAACCAGCTGGATGTGTCAGAGACCCCAGGACACACACAACTAAACTGTTAGCTCTCTCTTCCTTTGTGAATAAAAAGTTTACTGTCTGCTGATATAGATGATGCTCAATAAAGTAGTTGTTATTAAAATATCAAAATATACAAATTAAGATCCAAATACATAATTCAAGAATGCAAGAGAGATAACATCTCTGTTTCAATTTCTTATAAAATATAGGACCCCAAACCAGGCAGAGAGTATAAATGAATGGCGAGAATCAGACTGGGGTTTAGCAGCGAGCCAGGGATGCGGTAATGTGCTACTGTGTCCACACAGGGTAGTTCCTACGCTACCTCAGAGACGGCTCTGCAGCAATACAGGCTGGAAGATATATTTTTATGTCAACCAAAGAAAAAAAATTTTAACTGCTATGCAACAAAATGTAGAAGAATCCAAGCACATCTATATGCCAAATGCAAAGTCAAATGGTAAAACTTTTGTGAGGTTTGGTATGAAAATTAAGAAATAGCCCCCACATTGATGAGCTTATATTGCTGGTTGGCCTAGCTTCATGGCAGTGGTCAGATTTAGATTGTCTCTTTTCTTTATTATCATTTCTTTTCCTGGAGAGATTTTTTTTCTTGCTTTATAAAGAGAAGTATACATGAAGATGCAAATTTTTCCTTTTCAACTTTTTTGAAATTTTTTATGTCTTTGATTCATCTTCTTGACTGTTTTTCTAAATCTCAAGGAACAATTGATGAGTTATCATTCTTTGTATAAGAGTATAAACTCTTAGCTGGTTGTAGTAGCAGATGCCTGTAATCCCAAGGGCTTGGGAGACTGAGGCAAAAGTATCATAAGTTCAAAGCCAGCCTCAGCAAAAGCAAGGCGCTAAACAACTAAACAAGTCAGTGAGACCCTGTCTCTCAATAAAATACAAAATAGGGCTGGGGAGGTGGCTCAGTGGTTGAGTGCCCCTGATTTCAATCCCTGGTATATATATATACACACACACATACACACACACACACACACACACACAGTGCAAACTCTCTGAGCACAAGCATATAATTTGCTAACTCCCCAGTGCCTAGATAGTGCTTTGCACCTGAGATCATTATAAATCTCTCTGAGCAAAAATTGAATTAATAATAATAGCTAATGCCATATTCCCTTTACCAAAATCTCTAACATAAAGAAATCAAAGATGTCAGGGCTGATATACTCTATGAGGACCATTCTTCTTAACAACCCCAAGGTAAGTGTGTATTCTTGATTACTGCAAGACACACCCTTATTGTGCCACTTCTCCGTTAAAACAGAAAGGAGAATACAGGTGCACACCTACTGGGTATGTTTTTCCCCCGTGTCTAGCCCTGTAGAGTGTCTGTGTACCACAGATACATAAATGTCAGACGCTCGCTGAGAAACAGCATGGTTCAGGGAGGCATTAGTAAGAGATATGTTTTTGTACTTCAACTTTTTATTGTAATTCACTATACAACACTACCCAATGCAGCTCTTCAAATTGCCAGGGAAAAAAGTTATATTTTTCTCTCCAAACAGAGGTTGGAGATGATACATTTGCAATCATCTGTGTATATAAAGATACTTATTCACCATAGGCATAAGATATGGGTGTACTCTTGCTTATTAAGCTTTCAAAGCCTGCAGCCATCGTTATGAATGCTGGGAAGCAATGGTGTGTGGGCGGGCGGAAGGAATCCTTGCCATTGACCAGTTTTTCTTTCTTTTACCACAGTCTTTGATCTTGGGTGGGATTTTTCCATCTCTGGTGAGGTTTCTTTCAAGTGCTTTCAACAAATATATATTAGCTAGACTATTCTAACATTTTTATTAAAACAAACGATAGCCTTTGCTTTTAAATGTACAAATTTTGACTTTTACAGACAGTTTTATGTTCCTGACATATACATACAGGGAAATAAATTTTATTTAGAGGTCTGTGTACAAAAGTTAATACACTCCCAAGGACTTAGGAATTCGTTGTGTTCCAAATTCCCCCATTACT
The DNA here is from genome assembly GCF_048772815.1 of Callospermophilus lateralis. NCBI lineage: Eukaryota > Metazoa > Chordata > Mammalia > Rodentia > Sciuridae > Callospermophilus > Callospermophilus lateralis. The sequence goes on from NC_135324.1 coordinate 15,136,582, forward strand.
ATTGTAAAATGAATCCCTGTTAAAGAAAAGATGTGCATGAGGCTATGTCTAAATAAATTAATTACATTTCTAAAAAGTCTTAACATAATTATTTAATGGCCAGAAACAAATGTTGAGTGGTATTTTTTTTATTAATGTCTCAACTGATAACATAATTAGACATCCTTACAATTTGCTTAATATATGTTGCCTTGCTTTATAAATAGTGTCATTTGTTTACAGGGTAAATTTCAGTGGATAGAAGAAGGGTCTCTGCAATGTCATTTCTTAGAGCTCAGTGAGAAGCTAAAATTGTGTCCAGATAATGGTGTTCTGCATCTGCATAAGACCCTTTGCTTAAGGATCTCAGAGAGCTTTACTTAACAGTAAGTGATTAAATCATACAGTACCCTTGAGTGACAAGTTTAATTATACCCATTTCCAGAAAGACAGTTTGTTAAAAGAAAGCCATTAATCTACAAACGAAAGGTTATTCAGATCACCAGGATATGAAGGGCATCTTCCTGGGGTCATCCATACCTCCCACTGTGGCCAGTTCTCATGTGGAAGTGAATTGTCCGACTTGGGTTCTTTTTCCAATTTCCTTAGCACATGTCGAAAGCTCATCGCACTAACAGTGCTATAATCCTATGTGCGAAAGCTTATTAATACCTCTGATTCTCTGTGATTCAGCAACTCTTACAGTCTTTCAGAGAAAAATTAAGTGTCAAGCTAATGTTGTTTGTCTAAAAGCAAACACTGAAAATCACGAAAATCATCGGCACATTGGGGAAAAAATTTTAATATAGTCCTGTATGTACACTCATTTTTTACCAAAGGACACATACAGAATGCAAACACAAACTCACAGCCATCCCTCATTCTTTAACTCATGCAATGGGTTCTACCCACAATGGCTAAGATTCCTCCCAGGATCTTGGCCCCTGCCTTTTCATGTGCTAAACACCCTGGCATGAGATGTCTGGTGCATACATGTGGGTGTCATTGTATAGCCCTAATGGACACACAGGAGGATCAATAGCCAATATAATAAAAAATGGTGAAAGAGAAAGTTAGCCACAGTCTGCAGATTGACAACCTCACTGAGCTGTCAGATCAACCCTGAACCCAAATCCCTTCCAAACTGTGATGAAGTAAATCACAAGTATCCTTGGAATCTATTCACATTTTTTATAAGTTCCAGGTGAACACATTCTAAAGAGGTATACATTTTTGCCTTGTTCCCTTCTGTCATTGACTTCACACACATTCTCTATCAGGGTATCTGTATTTTATCTGTAAAACTGTTTGCTGATTTACTGCGTCTCTGTGCGCTATAGCATGGCCTGAGCAAGAGAAAGAATTCTTTTTGTCTATTCATGGCTGTATCCACACAGCCTCTGTGCTCTGTACATTGAAGTCTGCAATAAATACCTTTAATTGTAATAAATACTTTTAAATATGCGTGATGAATGAATGGGTCAACATCGTATTTGTGTCTAGTTACTCAAACACCATAAACTTAGGTGAGAAGCCAGCTATTGCATTGTAACAAATTCAGTTGATTTTCATAATAATCTATAAGATGAGATTTATGTAATTTTTTTTGTTAAAAACATTGACATTGGCGTATCTGCTGCCTCTTTTTGTTAATTTTACACTTTATTTATTAAATTATTTATTTATTCTAATTTGTTGTACATGATGGAAGAATGCAATTAATTTCATATTACTCATATAGGGCACAATTTTTCAAGTCACTGGTTGTACACAAAGTATTTGCACACCATTCGTGTCTTCATACATGTACTTAGGGTAATGATGACTAACCATCATTCCAACCCCATTGCCCCCTCCCTTCCCCTCCCTCCCCTTTGCCCTATCTGAAGTTCCTCCATTTCTCCCATGCCCCCCCGCAACCAATCGCCATTGTGAGTCAGCATCCTCATATCAAAAAAAAACATTTGGCCTTTGGTTTTTGGGGATTGGCTTGCTTTCCTTAGCATTATATTCTCCAACTCCATCCATTTATCTGCAAATGCCATGATTTTATTCTCTTAATGCTGTGTAATGTTCCATTGTGTATATATACCACAGTTTCCCTATCCATTCATCTACTGAAGGGCATCTGAATTGGTTCCACAATTTAGCTACTGTGAATTGAGCTGCTATGAACATTGATGTGGCTGTGTCCCTGTAGTGTGCTGATTTTAAGTCCTTTGGTATAAACCAAGGAGTGGGATAGCTGGGTCAAATGGGGGCTCCATTCCCAGTTTTCCAAGGAATCTCCATACTGCTTTCCAGATTGGCTGCACCAATTTGCAGTCCCAACAGCAATGTATAAGTGTGCCTTTTCCCCCACATCCTCACCAACAATTATTGTTGTCTGTGTTCTTGATAGCAGCCATTCTGACTGGAGTAAATCTGCTGCCTCTGTCTTAATTTCAGCTTTTGTCACACAGAGCAAGGTTTAGAGAGCTGTGTCAAACACTAGGGACAGCTACTGTTGGTGCTGGGGTGCACGGCTCTCCCCGAGACAATACCACTGAACAGAATGAAGCAGGAAAAAACAAACCCCTTCTACCCCTCCAGCCTGCCTGTCTCCCTTCCTGGACCAGCAAACCTAATGAAGGAATCATACAGAAAAGTAGAGATACAGTATATAGCATTCCAAGCCCAGCATGACAAAGGACATACAGAGTACGTCTTTAGGTCTAAGAATAAAAAGAGACCAACATGGGCAAGACATCATCAGCACTGCATCTTGTAGAGTCTTGTGTGTGTCCATAATCTATGAAACACAAACCTGTTCAGGTCCCCTTCTGCTGGGTATCTTTCAGAGGCTGTATCTTTCAACATACTTATTATCACATGCCCGGCCTTTTGTGGTCTGGCTCATGGCTGCTCACGACCCTTATCTCCTAGTGCCCCTGATTTCTAATCTTAAAACAGTGTTATTTGTTTCCTCTAAAGGACAGATTTTCTCAAACCTCAGTGTCTTTGTACAGTCCCAACATAGATACTTTATTCCATCCCCCTTCTTCCACTTGACCAGTCCTTACTCATAGTCGGGGAAGTCTTTGAACTAAATTCTCACTTTCTACATCTGCCAATGGGGATATAAATAGATACCACCTGATAAGTGTATTGTTAGTAAAATACAAGAAAAAAACATTATCACTGGCTGCATTGGTCAACTCAACTTGACAAGAATGATTTAGAAGCGAGGAAGCTTATTTTGGCTCGAAATTTCAGAGCCTTGGACCATGGTGGGCCAACTCCATTGCTCTGGGACCCAGATGAGTCAGAACATCATGGTGGAAGGGCATAGTGGATGGAAGCTCTCAGCTCATGGCAGCTGGAAAGCAGAGAGAAGGGAAGGTGGAAGGGGCCATAAGGAAGATACATCCTTCCAGGGCACCCTCTAGGGACCCACCTCCTCCAACCAAGCCCCACCTGCCTAAAGTTACCACCCAGCCTGTCCATTCTAGTTAGAATGGACTGATGAGTTATAGCTCTCATCATCTGATCTTTTTCACTTCTGAATATTCCTGCATTAATCTAGGAACTTTGGAGAGATGGCTCATACTCAAACCAGAACACCTATCAACACACAGTACACTCAAATTGTTTGGTCTGATGATTGTAGCCTTTCACGACTCTACCAAACTATCCCTTACCAATGCCCATGTGTGTGTTTCCTTAGTGATACCAAAACATCTCATACCCTTACGAGAATAATTTTCTCACTTTATTAGAATTTCTAGCTTATTGGCTATTATCTCCATTCAATAATAAAATTATCAAAGGTGAGACAATGTCTTTTACATCATTTACTTCTGTGTTTAACATAGAATACAGCAGATGGTAATAGATATCATTTCAATAAAAATCTACACCCATAGTAATTTACCTCAGTAGCTTTACTGATGACTTTGCATAAAAGACAAGACACACACACACACACACACACACACACACACACACATCAATATATTAACTTGTATTTAGATAACTGCCATAGCAACTGATTTCAACACCCAGAGTAAATCCATCCTCTAGAGTTTCTACCCATAAATCATCTATCAAAATGGTCAGAGTCTTTGACATTTAAAATACTTTAGTGAATGCAAAACTTATTCATTATGAGCTGCTTATTAACATGAGTCCCACTGTCATCTCCTTAAAATTGGAGCTAAAGGCAAGGGCTTGTGTAAAGATCATTTGTTGTGGGAAGTGATCTCAAAAACAGGAGTGGGGATATGGAAAAAGTGAAACCAGTACAATGTGACATCTCTGAGTTGCTATGTACAACCTGTGCTCAATGGGGTCATCCCCATATGTCATATAAAGTGTGCCTCACAGTCATCTATGCAAGGGACAGAAAAAGATGGTACTTGTCCATTGGCTGCCATTCCCCACTGGTCAATGGTCATCCTGGGGAATGTCAGCTACCTCACACTCCCTGACTTTGAATGCTTCAGAATGATTGATTGGTTTCTTGTAGACATCACTGTAAAGACAGACAGAAAGCTCCCAGGGAAGAAAGCAAGAGAAATGCCAGTTATAGCTAGAGTGTCCTTAGGTTTTGCATGTGTGTAGCTGGTTGCCACAGCAACGGTGAGAGTTAAAAAAAATTGACTGAGAAAACCATTCAGGTTCTAATGGATGTGGAATATATGTCCCCTTTACAGTTGCTCTATTCACATTAATATCAGGAACTGCCTAATCACACCCCTTAAAGTGCTTATAAACAACCAGTTCTCATGGAGCAACTTGGAAGCATTTTAAAAGTAGTTATTCTTTTAATTTCTAATTAAATGATATCTTCCTAATGTAAGGAGAACAAAATCATAGAGAATGTTCTGATAAGATGGAAACCCTTTATAAGGAAATGTGAGATCACCCCAGCTGATGTTCAGTTTTAAAAGAGGATTGAAAGCTTTTGGACTTCTTTAAAAAGTATCTCTTAATGTCAAAAGCTCAAATGAATATTCTGTATGTATCATTTCTGAAGAAATCAAAGTTGGAGGGGATGCAAAGAGATGTCACTCAGAGTGAGCACAAAGGTGGTTTCAGATAGGTTAAAAGTTTTGGTTCTTCAGTGATATGATGGGTTTAAAAAAGTTAATTTTTTGCTTTATGACATTATAAAGTGATGCACAATTTGCATTTGAATAGAATATTGTGTAATAAAAGTAAAACTGAATAATCCAACATCATATTAACGAAAATACATTCTAGACATTGTCTTAGAAGATAAGCACCTTCTGAGCACAGAAGGCATCAAAACAAAAGATGGAAATGTATTCAATGTACATAAAAAAGAAATGAAAAAAATAGGAAAAAGTAAGGGAGGAAGGAGAGAGGAAGTCATAGAGGGAGGAGGGGTAAGGAAAGGAGGAAGAGAAAGCAAATAGCCCAGCTGTTCAAAAGCGAAGGTATAATTTGCCCGTCTCACCACGCTGTGAGAAGATAAATACTGCCCCTCAAAGCCTGCCACAGTTGAGAGTCCTCAGGGTTGGAGTGGTACCCAACAATCTTGAATCAGTGAAATCCTTATTCAGTCAAGGTGATCTGCCTGAACTCTAACTGCCTGAAAATTGAAACCAAACCAAATGACAGGCCCGTCAGAGTGCCTAAAGTATGCGTGCCTTCACATCCCAGGCATGGGAAACCTACCATCAGCTCTCACTGAAGACAAGCTCGCAGACAAAGAATCACCATGCACAGGAAATCCAATTAACTGACCATCGCAATAGAAGAAGCTTTCAAGTAAGAGCAGGCTGTTTTGAAATGAACCGATTTATTTAATAATAATATTTAAAAAACTATTCGAGAATTGATGAACATGGGAATTAAAAGAAAAACCTCACTGGATGGGCTACACAGTATCCAGTTGAGACAAAGAGGCAGACAGGTGCAGAAAGGCAGCAGTAGGGTCATCGGGGGAGGCTCTACATGCAGTCAGGCTCCTCACCCAGCACATAGGGTGGGCACGGGCGTCATGCTGGTGCTACCTGCAGTGGGGTGGGTTGAGCCTTTCACAAATGCCTGGTCTCTTGGCAAGAGAGTGACACCTTTCTGGGTGCACTGTAGGCTGTGGACACGCTGTTGGGAGTTTTAGGTTGGGGACTTCTCTATCACACAGACTGATATATACTGGAGGCTTCAAATGTCACAGGAAACTTACTGGGTGGTCGTTGCTGGACTCTCCGGGGCAGCCAGCTTTCTTCTCTTCACCTCTGGGTCCTCTCAGAGTTCCCTTGCATAGACTGTCCAGACTTTTTTCTCTGAACAGCAGGAGAAATAGGGTGGAACACCCTTTCCTCTTGTGATGTGGAATTCCAAGGAGGCTCTATACATAATTCTTAAATGGAGATAGGATAAGCCAAAGGATTTGACATGCCCATCCTAGCCACGTGGGAATGAGCTATTTGGCTTTCTAAAGAGCTTTAACACATACTTTTTTTTTTTTAATATTACCATCTATAAGAGAACAAAGCAACACAATGAAGAGCAAATAAGCAAATTGGTTATTTAAGTACATTATTTTCAAGATGTCACAGGTAATTACAATTTTAAATGTTTATTTTTTTGGCCACATATTTTAAAATATCTAAATGATGTAAAGATTTTTTCCCTACTATGATGAGTGAATAGATGTATTAATTGCCTTGCCTATTTGGTTTTCAAGTTTCAACTTTTAAAAAACACAATTGTTAGTAATATTTGTGCATATTTCCTTTTCTGTGTCTTTTTCTTTTTGGTAATGCCGGGAATCAAGCCCAGGGTCTCATGTATGCTGAGCACACACTCTACCACTGAGCTATATCCTTGGTCCTGTACGTAATTTTAACTGGAGCTGTTCTTGCTATATTTAGTTACCAATTTAAGAAATAACTTTAGAAAATCTTCAAAACTTAACTCTAGGACTTATTTCAAAAATACATGTGATTTGAACTAGCTCAACTTCAACAGAGAAGAAAACATCCCTGGGTATGTTTAATTAAATACCAATTATAGTTACTCTTGAAAGAAAAAAAAATAGTTATACAAATGTATATGAAAAATTCAAAAGAAACATGTAACAAAATGCTTTTTAAAAGCTACTGGTAGTGCTACTTACTTTCAATCCTAGAGGATAAATTTCCATGTCTTGCGGTAATTTTAATCTTTTATTATTTTATAAAACATTGCCCACAAGCATACAAAGAATGAAGTATATTCGTTAGTCCCTCATTCAAGGTTATTCTTAAACTTCTGGGCTTATCTATCCAATGTGCATACGCTACAAAGAGAGCAGCAGGGAAACATTATCATCAAGCAATGTGGCTAATGTTGATCTATCTGGTAGAGAAATAGCCCCATGCCATTTAAAAATTCCCATTAAGCATAGAATTGTGCATTCTGGAACTGTTAATGAAACATTATCTGCATCATCTTCTCATGATAGTGCCTAAGATGCTGGCTCTCAGCCATCTGTCCCCATGCCCCGTTTTCCTCTTAGCTCATTGCTGCCGGGGGTCCTGTTACAGGGAGAGGTAAACTCCCCCCAGCCCCCTGCTAGAACAGCATCACTGAGGAAATTGAACTTGAGAGGATATGAGCGTCCACCCGTGTAAGCCAGCAGGCTGCTCTGGATCTCATCCAGAACTTGACATCTCTTGGATCCTTCCCTGCCCACCTCAGCAGCCAAGAGCCTTGTTCCTGGAAAATGCTCTCCTCTACCGACAAGTAGCGGCGCTTGCCTCCATTGCTGGCACTTGAGTTGAAACTCTTGTTCTGATTAACTTCTTTGCACATATGAGGCAAAACCCATAACAGACTCTACTGCAATTCATTTAGTAATAGCACCATTTGAATTACAGAAACGGTATCAAAAATAATCAGAGACAGGTGATATGGCGTTTATTTAGGATTTTAAAAATTATTAATTGTACAGAGACTTTTACTAAATTATGGTCATTTGAACCTGAAAGGCATGACCCTTGGGGTTAAGGAATTTTTATTCCACTTTAGAGGACATAAAGAGAGCCAGAGAGGGTTTTAAATAGCGGACATAAACCATAAACCCAGGTCCTCTAACTCTTAGTTTAGTATCTTTTCAACTCTATGCTGTCACTTGAAGAAAGGAATAATATTTTTATTTTTAGAAGACCCACGCTAGCCAACTTTCAGAAGCCCTGTAACTGTTTCGGATTTTCATGTTCTCATCTACAGACAAAAGGTAATAATGCTTACTTATTTCATAAGTAAAGCATTTCTATAAAGACGCATTTTAGGGCTGGGATTGTGGCTCAGTGGTAGAGTGTTCACCTAGCATGTGTAAGTCACTGGGTTCGATCCTCAGCACCACACAGACATAAATAAATAAAATGAAGGTATTGTGTCCATGTATAACTAAATCTTTTTTTAAAAGAGGCATTTTATGCAAAATTCTGTTATCACACTACTTTACCTGTCCCACCTCACCCCCAAGGAGGGATTGGTTTTTGTAGGTGTGAAGTTGCATAAGAAAAGAACACCTGGGGAGAGGCATGCCCAGGAACCACCTGACCACCTTTCTAGTTGCTGCCCACCAAGTTCCCCTGGTCAATGTCAATGAATGAAGACAGGCAGTCTTAGCCAGGAGAACCATGTTGCAGTGCCACAGTGGACTAGTCCAAGCCGGGTTGCTTGCACTGAACTATACAACAGCTTCCTTCTTATAGCTGTTGACTTTTGGCTTCAGAAACAGATGGCAGTTTCTCAGCAGTCACATCTCCTACCTGTGAACAAAGCTCATTAATGTTGGCATCTATGGACCAGGAAAACAGAGAGGACCGGTCTGCAGAGACGGGAAGGACTGACCAGGGGTGAGAGAGAACGGAGACGAGTCTGGGTGGGAAGGAACAAGGGCTCTGAAATTGCTTACCTCTCTCTTTCAAGTTGTTCCCACCCTCTCCCAGAGCTTTTGGTGCTTAGAGTTTTCCATCTCTTTATGATCAATTCTATTTTATGATTTAGGAAAATATCTGGATTGATGTCAGTTTTTATATATCTTCATATTTATTTATTTAATGTGGTGCTGAGGATCAAACCCAGGGCCTCACACATGCAAGGCAAGCGCTCTACTACTGAGCCACAACCCCAGCCCCGAATATCACTTTTAATGAATATAATCTTGAAAGAAAATAGCATAGCATGGTATATGTTAGGTTGAAAAATGACTCCCTATTTATTCAAACTCTGATCCCTGGAATGGGTGAATGGCACCTTATTCTTCATGGGGACTTTGAAGATAGGATTAAGTTGAGAATCTTGAGGTGAGGAGTTTCATGGATTTCCCCATTGGCCTTAAAGCATATCACAAATGTCTTCACAATTACCATGAATAACTATATACCAACCAGCAGGATAAACTAGCAAAAGTGAATGAATTTCTAGAAACAACCCTGGAAAAACTAGATCATAAAGCAACAAAGATCTAAATAGACTTGTCATTAATATGACGATAAAATCAGTAATAGAACAAAGAAAAAAAATCTTTCAACAATGAGAATCCCAGGAACAGATGACTTCATTGGTAAATTCTATCAAACATTTAGAGAAGACACGAAGCCAACTATTCTCCAACTCTTTTAAGAAATGGAAGAGGAGCTATCTTTTCCAAATCAATTTTATGACCCAGCATTATTCTTACATGAAAGCCAAAAATGCCACAAAAAATTCAAAAACCTAAATCCCTAATGAAACAGATACAAAAATTCTCAACAAAATACTAGGAAGCCAAGTTCATTGTGACATGAAAAGGGTCATATTCTCTGATCAAATAGGATGTCCCTGGGATCAAGAAGGTTCCACATGGAAAGTTGCTTAGTGTGATGTGCCACCTTAACAGAAGAAAGGATTAGAGGGAAAGGTCTCAAGAAATGCAGGCGTCAGTCGTTGACAAAATACAGTGCCCTTTAGTGATAAAGCCCTCAACAAGCGAGTAATAGAAAGAAAATATCTCAACCCAATAAAGGCCACCATAAAGTACCCATAGATAGCAATTAATGCATCATGAAACTGAGTTTTTCCTCTAAAATCCAGAAAAAGGCCAGGGGGTTCTCTCTTCTTACTTTTTTTCAACATAGTGCTGGAAATCTCCACTGGAGCAAGAACAAATTAAACACATCCAAATTGAAAAAAATATGAAGTTTTCCTTTTTTGCAGATGATAAGATCTTGCATATTGAACACCTTTAAGATTCCACTTAAAAACTCTTAGAACTGAAAGATTTCAGACGAGTTATAAGATACAAGAGCAAGACACAAAAATCACATGTTTTTATGCACAAATAAACAAAAAATACCCAAGAGGAATTAATAAAACAACTCTATTTATTAAAGCACCATAAAGAATAAAACGCCTCAGATTATAACTGAGGAGGTGAAAGGCATGTGGCTTAAAACTACCAAAGGTTGATGAGAGAAATTAAAGACATAAACTTTCGGAAAAGCATCCTGTGTCCATGAATTAGGGTGCTTAGTATTTTTTAAATGATGAAGAAATTTAATACAATCACCATCAATACTATCACCAATGATGAAGAAATTCAATATTATCACCATCAAAATTCCTATGACAATTTTTATAAAAATAGAAAAGAACACTTCTAATATTTATAAGAGGCACAAAAGATCACAAGTGACCAAATCAGGCTTGAGAAAGAATGAAGTCAGAGGCATCACAGTAATGTTTTTTCAAAATATATTACAAAGCTACAGCAACACAAACAGTACATTTTGGGCACCAAGACAGAACTATAGACATAGGAAAATGAAAAGAGATCCCATAAATAAATCAATGCACATAGGATCCACTGATCTTCCACAAAGGTATACAAATACCCATTGGGGAAGGAAGGCACAGCCTCTTCAACAAAAAGTACTGTAGGGCTGGGGTTGTGGTTCAGTAGAAGAGCACTTGTCTAGCATGTGTGAGACACTGATTTTGATCCTCAGCACCATATAAATATAAATAAATAAAATAGAGGTATTGTGGCCATCTACAACAAACAGTGCTATGAAAAACTACATACAAAAAAAAAAAAAAGCTGGACATACTTGTGCAAAACACTATGCCTGGACTCTTCCCTCACACCACACACAGATGCTAAATCAGAATGAATTCAAGACTTAAAGGTCAGACCTAAACTTGTAAAACTCCCAGATGAAAACATAAGGAAAACTTCATAATACTGACCTTGGCAATGACTGCATGGATACGACACAGATAGCACAAGCAATCCTCAATAGATGGGACTGTCTCTGTCGAAAAAATATCTGCATAGCAAAAGGGGGTAATCAAGTGAGTAAAAAAACAACCCAAGGAAGAAAATGTTGTAAATCATAAATCTGCCATGGGGTCAGCCACATAAAATGCATGCCCACACGGACACGCACACATCAGCCTGAAAGAAGAAACTTCTACTGTACACAAACATGAGGACATTACACTATGTGGAACAGCTCATTCACAGAAAGAGATACCTACCGTAGGACTCTTCTTACATGATGTAACTAAAATAGCCACATTCACAGAGTCAAAGGATGGCATGATAGTTTCCAGAAGCTGGGATAAGATAGAATGAGGAGTTACTAACCCATAGGCATAAAGTTACAGTTGCATAAGATTAATCTGCCGTGCAACACTGTAAAAAGAATAAAACATACTGTACTGAACTTAAAACATGCAAAAAGAATAACAAGCTGGGTACCATGGCACACACCTGTCTTCCCAGTGGCTCAGCTTGGGAGGCTGAGGCAATAGGATGGCCAGTTCAAAGCCAGCCTCAGCAAAAGCAACGCGCTAAGCAATTCAGTGAGACCCTGTCTCTAAATAAAATACAAAATAGGGCTGGGGATGTGGCTCGGTGGTTGAGTGCCCCTGAGTTCGATCCCTGGTCCAAAAAAAAAAAAAGAAGAACTTACATTATATTTACCACTATAAAGTAAAAAAGAAGGGGAAAAGGAGAGAGAGAGAGAGAGGGAAAAAGACTGATGGCAATGTCAGCAGGGGGCTCAGCCTGTAGAGGAGACAGACAATGTGGAGACTACAGTAGGATGCTGCATGGCCACATCTTGCAGCAGAAGATGGAGAAGGACCCAAAGCGGAGAAACACTGTGGTGAACCTGGACGAGAAAAAGAATCGGATTCTCCCCTAGGCTCAGAGGAAGTGTATTTTAGATTCTGACCTCCAACACTATAAAGCAAAGATGTGAACATTTTTAAGTCAGCAAGATTATGTTCATTTGTGATAGCACCCATCTAAAACAAATATATTGAATCCAGAAATTAAGGAACCGAAGCAGAAGGGAAAAGTGAGGTGGGGAATACTCATGAAGTAATTGAGTGATTAAACCAAAAATACAGCTGTTGACCTGAGGTCCTTTGTCCACACTGTATGTGGCTAGGAACTCTAACAACCCAGCATCCCTACCCTAAGAAAAGGGAGATTTGCACCTTTTGGGTTCAATTTCACACTTTCTACCCTAACTCCCCACTAACAACAAGTACTAAGCTTTAGTAGTAAAACCTTCAACCCATGCAATTTTACTTTAAGTGAAGTAATGTATAAGAAAAATGTATAAGAAAAATCAAGGCAGGTATGGTGGTACACAGCTGTAATCCCAACAACTCGGGGGCCTGAGGCAGGAGGACCTGAAGTTCAAAGCCAGTCTCAGCAACTTAGGGAGGCCCTAAGCAACTTAGCAACATCCTGTCTCAAAATAAAAATAATAATAATAAAGAGGGCTGAGGATGTAGCCCAGGTTCAATCCTGAGTACCTAAAAGAGAACCCAAAATCAATTGCATAATATTTGGAATTACCAGGATTTTGAAATCTGCTTAATGCTGATGTACACCACAGATCTGTGACATTCCTACTGATACTAAGCACTGCCCTAACAACAAGTAAGATTTAAGTTGATCATCACTTTTTACCTTCAAAGTTAAAATTCAAGCACAGGAAATTTAAGCCATATGTTAGATTCAGACTGCATTATTTCTAAAATTGATTATCTCGGGTGTTTTGTTACAGGGAAGGAAAGCCAACTAACATACACAGCAACTCTCTCAGGTCCATATTTCAGCACCCAGCCTCTGCTCAGGATGTAGTTTCCTCTCAGGAAATATCCTTGAGGTATGCAAGGAGGGCAGAGTTCAGTAGGGAGTTATCTTAGTGTCTAGAGAAGGTTCAGCTAAGGTTGATTAAGCTGTTTCTTTCTTTCTTATTTAACGCTTGATATGTCAGCCAAAGGCAGCATTCAGATCCTCAGTGACCTGCTCTGCTAGCTCAGGCAGGAGGCCAATTTTTTTTTTTAGACAGAATAAACCTCTCCTTTGCCCAGACATTTACTCAAGAAGTGACGGCACTGGGTTTTGCCTGATTGAAAGGTTTGTTCTGCTTTATTTATATTTTGTTGTATGCTGCTTTCTCAATTGTGTTTTATTTAATATTTGATCTTCAGGACATGAGTGAAGTATAACATTTTTGTGAAAAATCAGAATTTATTTAAGACCTCAAATGCCCATGTGGTTTATTTTAACAGAGACACTATACCAGGTTTACTGCTGCCCTTTGTAGAACTTTTATACTCACCGGGGTTTCTTTAAAAACTACTGTAAAAGACAATGTATTTATTATAATTGAATTTTAAAAATACATGGTGAAGGTAACTGAAGTCAGTGTTAATTTGTCTTTAAGAGACAGCATAAATTGAATATCCAGAGGTTCAAGATTCAAGTCAAGTATAATTCTCCATTTCTCAAGATTTTCTTAGAATCAATCTTTGAATTTTGAGAAATGAGATGTTGTACATCCCAACTAAATCTATCCAATACCCAAAATAAACAGGAATCTTGACCTTGCACAAATGATTGGCCAAAGTCTACAGAAGGATCAATTAGCAATTGAGTAATTCAATGATAGATCCATAAAATTAAATAAGTTCTAAGGAAGGAAGACTCATTGGACTTTAGGATTTGAGGGAAATTCAGAGGCAAATTTAATTCTCTGCTCTCCACAGGGTCTTCAGTTGTCAGCAGAAGAAGTGAGTATTGAAACCACAATAGCCTAAAGCAATCAGTATCACTCCAGATTTCAAAGAGGCAAAGAAAGACAATATTTTACATGATGACTGGTGTTTTAATTAAGAAGGGACTCTATTGAATTAAACACTGGTTCACAAAACCAAATGACAGCTTTAGAAGAGTCTGGAACATATTAGAAAACAACTTGAGTTACTTTAAAAAGAATTGTGAAATATGCACCAAGAGCTTTAACATGGATAAAGAATTAATTTATCATGTAATAAAACCTGTGAAGTGTTTGGATATGATACTTAAAAGTATGATGGTAATTCAGTTAAAAAATCTTGTAAATAAAGTTTTTTTTTTAAATCCCCCAATTCTTGTTGAGTTTGTGGAAGATACTTCATATATGTATGAAAATAACTTGCGCGCACTTCAAAAATATTGATAAGATTGCATAATATGAGTATAAATTATTCAAATGTACCTGCACAAAATTTTTAAAGAAAAAATTGGAAATTAAGCAGAATGATGTCTTCTTTTCAAAAAAAAAATCCTTATCCTAATGAAGCATTTTGATGGATACATGAATTTAAAAGTAAAGTTGTTAAAATCATTGTCAAGTATCCTTCTTCCAACGCTAGCTTCACTGCAAATAACTGGGAGTGTTAATCATTGTAGAAAAAAAAAAAAACATAAATCACAACATACAAAAGTGCTTTGCATTTCAGTCCGTAAGTGCTTTCAAGACTAATGCAGGCAGCATTTTCATTAGCTTAAATGATCTACAGGAAAGTCGTTTTAATTGAAGTTTAACATTCATTCCCATGTCCATGATGGTAAGGCATATAAATGGCAAAAGATGAAAAGTGAAATGTGATCTGAAAGAAAATTGTATCTGACTACTGATTGACATATTCTCAATTGCTAGGCGATTTATGGAATATATCACAAGCTCTTTCTTGTAGCTTTCACCATCATAGTAGGCACATGCTTCTGTCCAGGGACATCCCCATTCTTGCTCCTGCCTGGTTGGCCCCCTACTCCTGTGTCCATACCACAGGCTCTGACATCCATTTGGGACAAATAGATGTTACTTTCCAAACAGAAAGAAACCATCTTCTCGTGAAAATGGAAATTTGACAGAAAAATGGGGGTGGAAGGTAACAAGTATCATGACCTATACAAGCACTATTATCCTGTAATTCTGAGCCGTAGGTATTTACAGGAATTTTGCAATTCTCTTCATCTGTCACAGCTAATCAGCTTTTTGAGCATATTTTCCCCTTAATGTTCAAACATTGTTACTAACTTTGATAGGTATAATAATGACAGTACAGGTATTTTTTTTAAGGAGAGAGAGAGAGAGAGAGAGAGAGAGAGAGAGAGAGAATATCTATTTCTTTTTTGTAGATGGACACAACACAATGCCTTTTTATTTTTTTATGTGGTGCTGAGAATCGAACCTGGGTCCTGCCTGTGCTAAGCGAGTGCTCTACTGCTGAGCCACAATCCCAGCCCCAAGTATTTTTTTTATATATAAAAAACATCCGTTACATTTTCAGATATAGCTCTTGAGAAGTGTACCTGGGAAGCCCATAACAGGAAAGTCTAACGCTGGTTGAAAGACCAAACACAAAGCTCAATTAAATATATTTAGAAACTATTTCTAACCAAATATTTCTGTTCAACAAATATTCATATCTTCAAGGAAACTACCCAACTTGGCTATCAACCTCATGATAGAATCAAAATCCAGCCAGATCTTACTTGGATGGCCCCTGTGATGAAAATTAGAAGATACATTTATTACTTAAAAATGATTAGCACATATTAGTTGTACATATTAATGGGATTCAGGGTGACATTTCCGAACATGCATATAGTGGGCGCTGATCAAATGCAACCTCCCTTTTCCACTCTCCACCCCGGGTACATTTCTCCATCTCTTTATAATCATTATTCTTTCAAATTCTCTTCTTTAAGTCTCCACACAGGAAAAAGACTATGTAGTACTTGTCTTTCCAGGTCTGGCTGATTTCACTTCTTGTCCTCCAATTCCATCCATCTTGCTGAAAATGACAGGATTTCATTCTTTATGGCTGAATAATACCCTATCGGGCATACAGGTCTCATTTTCTTCACCTCTCAATCTGTTGATGGGCACCTCAGTTGATTCCACACTGTGAATAGGGTCTCAATAAACATGGCAGCACAGGCATCTCTTTGACATGCTGATTTCATTTCCCTTGGATATATACCCAGAAGTGATTTTGCTAGATCATATGGTAGATCTATTTGTTTTTTCAGGAACCTCCATACTATTCCCCATAATTATTTTATATTCTGCCCAACAATGTACAAGAGTTCCTTTTTCTCCACATCTTCACCAGTATTTGTTATTTGTTTTATTGTTCATCTTCTGTCTAACAACCATTCTAACTGAAATAAGATGGTACCTTATTGTGGTTTGTATTTGCCTTTACCCAATGGCTAATGATATTGAATTATTTTTTTTTTCAAATATTTGCTTGTTACATGCATTTCTCCTTTTGGGAAGTGTCTGTTTAGATAATATGCCCAGGTGTTAACTAGATTACTTGTTTTGGTGGAGTGTTTGTTGTTGCTAAGTTTTTGTTGTTATTTACTTATTTATTTTTAGTTCATTATAGATTCTGGACATTCTCTCTCTGTCAGATGGATGCTAGGCAAACATTCTCTCTTTCATTCTGCAGGCTGTCTCTTCCCTCTATTGATTGTCTCCTTTGTTGTGCAGGTTTTTTAGTGTGATGTAATCCCATTTGTCAGTGTTGCCTTTCTTTCCTGTGATTTGGGGTCCTATCCAGAAAATCCTTGCCAGAACCAATCTCCCGAGTTTTTCCATTACATGCTCTCCTAGGTTCCGAGTTTCAGGTCTTAAGTCCGATTTGTGCAGGAGGAGAATTAGGAGTCAGGTTTTAGTGTGGATTTCCAATTGGCATGGCACTGTTTATAGAAGAGGCTGTCCTTCCTCCAAGGACACCTTTTGCTGAGGTTTAGCTGGCTTTGCCTACGTGGCTTTATTTCTCAGATCTCGGATTTGTTCCCGTGGGCTCTGTGTCTGCCTGTTGATGTCCTGCCACTGTGGCCACTATGGCTCTGGACTGTGGCTACAAATTATTTATTGTGATGCCTCCAGCTTCTTATTTTCACTCAAGATTTCTTTGGCTATATGGGGTCTTCTGTGCTCCCAGGATTGTTTGGGCTAATGCTGTGAAGAATGCCTTTGATATTTTAATAGGGACTGGGTTGAATGTATAGATCACTTAGGTAGCATACATATATTAACAATAACAGTTCTTCCAATCTGTGAACATGGGAGGTCTTTCCAATTTTCTATGTCTTCTCAATTACTTTCCTAAGTGTTTTTGTCATTTTTATTGTAGAGGCTTTCCATTTCCTTGGTTAATTCTATTTCTAGGTGTTCTCTCTCTCTCTCTCTCTCTCTCTCTCTCTCTCTCTCTCTCTCTCTCTAGCTATTGTAAACGAGATTGCTTTTATTGATTCCTTTCTCATCAATCTGTTATCAGTATACAGAAAAGCTACTTTTTTGCATGTTAATTTTGTATCTGCTACTTTATTGAAGAACTTGTTTATCAATTCTAACAGTCTTTCCATGGGTTCTTCAGTTTCTTCTAGAATCATACCATCTCTAAACAGGGACAATTCAACACCCTCCATCTTACCTGTGTACCTTTTCTTCGTTTTTCTTGCCTAATTTCCCTCCTGAAGCCTCCATTATATCAATTCAGGGTAGCGAGAGAGAGTGGACATTCTCATCTTGTTCCTCATCTTTGGAGAAAGGTGTTCAGTTTTTCCCACTCTTTGTGATGTTAGCTGTGGGATCGTCAGAGACAGCATGATCTTTCAAGGCATGATCTCAACTTGTTCAGGATTTCTACCCTGAAAAGATATTCAATTTCATCCAATTCTGTTTCTGCATGGATTGAGGTGATCCTGTGATCCGTCTGCCTGTTGATGTGATGTATGACACTTATTGATTTGCATATCTTAAAACATTCTTATATCTCTGGGATGAAACGAATCTGATCCTGGAGAATGATCTTTTTGATGTGCTGTTAAACTAGATTTGCTGCTGTTTTGTTGAGAAAATTTGCACCAGGATTTTGTGCCATTCCTCTTTTCACTGTATTCTTGTTGGGTTTTGGTAACAGCGTCATGATGGTCTCATAGAATATGTTTGGAAGGGTTCCCTCCCTTTCAATTATTTGGAATAATTAGAGAGGAACTGGCATTAGTTCCTTAAAATTTTGGTAAAATTTAGCAGTGAAGCCATCTGGTCCTGGACTTTCCTTTGTTGCAAGACTTTTGTTAAAAATATTATTGCTGATTAAATCTCATTATTTGCTATTGGTCCATCCACATTTTTTATGTCCATGTAGTTCAATTTTAGTAGGCCACATGTGTCCGGAAATTTTTATATTTATTTTACGTCTTCCCATTTGTTAGCACATGGCTTTTCATAATAATTCTCAATGATGCTTTGTATTTCTAAGCTATTGTTTATGGTATCTCCTTTTCAACTCTGATTTTACATATTTAAGGTTTCTCCTTTTTTCTCTTTGGTTAGTCTAGCTAAAGATTGGTTGGTATTGTTTCTGTTTTCAAAACACCAGGTCTTTTTGTCAATAATCTTCTGGATTTTTGTCTTGTTTTGATTTCTGAGGCTCTAGTTCATTTCTTTCTGCTCTCATCTTTATCCATTTCTTTCCCAAATTCAAGTTTGCTTTCTTCTTGCTTTTATAAAGCATTGACATGCTTCATTGTTCATTTGAATCTATTTTTGATGTAGGCACTTATTGCTAAAATCTTCCCTCTCAGTACTTGTATTAGAGTTCTCTAGAGGAACACAACCAACAGGAAGTATGATTATAAAAAGGGGATTTAGGGCTGGGTTTGTGGATCAGTGGTAGAGTGCTCGCCTAGCATGTGCACGAGGTGCTGGGTTCAATCCTCAGCATCACATTAAAAAAATAAATAAATAAATAAATAAATAAATAAAATAAAGGTATTGTGTCCAACTACAACTAAAAAAAAAAAAATAGAAGAAGGTGGGGGGGGAGTTATTAGGTTGGCTTAAATGACTAGAAGCTGGATAGTCCAAAATGGTCGTCTGCAAGCTGGAGAGCTGTAAAAATCAGTAGCTGTGTAGTCCAAGAGGCTGAGGCCTCAGAACAAGAGGGATCAATGATGCTACCCTAGTCCAAGACCAAAGGCTTCTGGAAACTCTTTAGAGAATCACTGGCAGAGTCTGCTTTGGAAGAGTGAAAGAGCGAGAGTCTGGTATCCTCATGAGATCCCAGCAGCAATTAAGAACCTGTTCAAGAAGTATGGAGCTTGCATCTGCTGCTGCTTCCTTGTTCCTCCAACTTTTATTCCATCCAAGCCATCATCCTATTGGATGGTGGCACCCATGCTTAGGGAGGATCTCCACTTCAGTTGGCTGTCCCACATGCCAATCATTCTTAGATACATCCACATTAACACACCCAGAAGCCTCTTAATCTTAGGCATCTGTTAATCCAATGAAGTTGGCAATTCAAATTAACCATTAGTGTTCTGCCTTTGCTATAACCCATGAGATTTTGTATGTTTTGTTTCCATTTTTATTTGTTTTGAGAAATGTTTTAATTTCCCTTTTGATTTATTCAAAAATTGTTCAATTTAAAAGAGTGTTGTTCCATTTCTAAAATTTCTTGTCCTTGACTTCTAGGTTTTGTCCATTGTGATGAGAAAATATACATGACATGCTTTCGTTTTTACTTTTAAAATTGTTGACAGGTTTGGTAGTCTCACAGATGGTCCATTCTAGGGAAAGTTCCATGTGCTGATGGAAAGAACATATTTTCCATAGCTGTTGGATGAAATGCTCTGTAAACACCTGTTAAATCTATTTGGTGTGCCCATAGTTTCACTATGATTTTGTTGTTATTGTTATTATTGTTTTATCTGGATGATCTCTCCATTGATGAGAGTAGGATGATAAACCACAGTTACTGTGTTGGAGTCTGTCTCACTTTTTATGTCTAAGAGTGTTTGTTTTATAAAACTGGGTGCTCCAACATTAAAGTGCTTACAGACTTAAAATCACTGCGTCTTTGCTCCGTCTATCACTTGGTCATTATGTCATGACTATCCTTGTCTTCTCTTAAGTCTTTACCTCCTTCTCATCATAATTACTTCTGTCAAGCTTTCTGGCTTCAAAATAAATTAGAATTATTGGGATTTACTGAAAGTTCTTTGACTATGCAAAGAAATTTCAGGAAAATTAATACCTTTCTCAAGTGTTAGAGGCATTGACTATGATATGTGCCTCCACATTAGAGTTTTTTTTTAATAATTTTTAAAAAGTTTAAAAAGTTATTTCTTCAAAACTTTTATATTTTATTTTATTTCAAAGTACGTTATTTTTATTTTTGCTGTTATTGGGCCAATAACTACAAACTATTTTGTCTATGAATTGCTCATATAAAATGATACAATTGGATTGTGTATATTAACTTCATACTGAGCAATGAGAAGCATGCTCTGTGTTCTTCACTTTTTTATTTTCTATGCCATAATACAGTCTGCAAAATAATAATGGCAGATTGGTGTCTCCCTTTTAAATTCTTACCAATTAATTTCTTTTTCTTAATGGATTGTGCTGCCTTCTTTACCTACATCTCACAGTGAATGTCACCGTAGGCACTGTGCATTTTTACCTTCGTTGTGATTTTTAACAAGAATGATTTGTGTTTCTCCTGAGTACAAAACTTATTGTAGATTCCTTCATTAAGAAATCCTCTTTGGTTGCTGGGGATGTAGCTCAGTGGTAGCACACTTGCCTAGCATGTGTGATGTACTGGGTTCCATTCTCAGCACCACATACAAATAAATAAAGATCCATCAACAACTAAAAAACATTTTTTAAAAATCCTCTTATATTTGTAATTTTAAAGATATTTATCCATAGTGGCTGTTAACTTAATAAAATCTATTGATATTATTCTCTATTTTTCTTCTTTTTTATCATGAAAATGTGAATTATATAATTCTGAATTAATCTTGCATTTCTATGTGAAATTTAAATGATCAAGATGTATGATATGCTGCTGAACTCAGCTGTCTTTGTATCTACACTACAGAATTAAATTCCTGACAATTTTTCCTCCTCATATAGAATTTCTCGTTATTTATTTTAATTGCTTTGGTTTATCAAGATTATACCACTTTCTAAAAGGAGTGGAACTCCTGCTTCATTTATTATTCTGTGAATAAATTTGTAGAAAATTGGAATGTTATGTTCTGGATATGAGGTGTCCCCCAAAAGTTCATGTGTGAGACAATGCAAGAACATTCAGAGTCACAATGATTGGGTTATGAGAGCCTTAACCTAATCAGTGCATTAATCCACTGATATGCATTAACTGGACTGTAACTGTAGGCAGGTTGGGTATGGCTGGAGGAGGTAGGTTACTGGGGCAATGGCTTTGGGGTATATATTTTGTCCCTGGTGAGTGGAGCTCTCTCTACTCCTGATGGCCACGTCCTTAGCTGCTTTCCTCTTTCACACTCTTCTGCTATGAAGTTCTGTCTCACTTTGGCCCCAGAGCTATGGAGTAGCCATCCATAGATTGAACCCCTGAAATTGTGAGCCCCCAATAAGCTTTCTCTCCTCTATATTGATCATCAGGTCTTTTGGTCACAGTGACACAAAAGCTTACTAAGACATGTAATTATGCCCTCCTTGAATACTTGGTAAAATTCCCCTAAAAATATCTGTGATGTTTCTTTTGTGATAAAATTATAAAGCATAAATGCAATTTGATGGATGTTTTCTATTTCTTTTCGAATGGGTTTTGGCTGTTTATGCATGTAGTTTTTAGGAATGTTTCCCTTTCACTGATGTTTGCAAATGTGTTGGTAACATGTAAAAAACTGGGAAGGACGTGATAGTTTGCCTGACTTCCAAGACAAAAAGTGAGCCAGGCAGTTTCATGGATGCTAACGTAATACAGGAGACCTGAGCCAGTGTCAAACGACAGTTTATCACTCACAACACTAGAAAACCGCAAACCATCACTACTTTTGTGCAAGTTTCCTAAACCCCAATTCCCACAGAGCAAAGATAAGAAGGTCAGGTCACTTCTATGGGAAATGGGTTACCTTATGAGAAAGGAAATCTGAATTTAGCAGCCAAAATCTTTTGTAAGGAGCAAAGAATGTCTAACCTCTTGCAGAGCAACATTATCTCCATCTTCCAAAGTTGGAAGAAAACGGCCTTTCATTCTAGAGGGGGAATGTCTCTAGCACTTACTTTGGGCGCCGTGAATAGATCCTAGAAAGTATGCCCCTCTGGTTCTAGCTCTAACGTGTACAGGAAATGCACATCATTATTCTCATTCTGTAATAAGAAAAAAGCAGATCAAGCTGCAGATAATGACTTTTCTTAGATCCGCGAGAGAATTTAAGGTACAGAGCAAACTATCACCCTAATATATGGCCTGAGACCATCCTTTGCATACAGTCTGTTCCTTTGTAAGTCGCTTTTATATAAAAGCAAAATGCAAAACTCTACTGTATCTTGTCTAGGAGAAACCCTCTTTAAATGCAAAGACAAAGGGATTGAAAGGCAAGAGATAAATAAAGCTATGCCCTGGTAACACTAACGAAAAGAAAAGAGAACATTCCTAGTTCATTTTATGAGCCCAGCATTATTCTATTACTAAAACCAGATAAAGACATTCCAAGAAAGGAAAATGAGAGAGACCAATATTTCTTATGAACATAGATACCAAATTGCTCAATTAAATATTTTTTCTTGCTTTCCCCTATTTCAAGGCATGCTGGGTTTTATTTAAAACTGGTTAACATAAGTGTTCTTTCTAGGTGAAAAATGACTATTTTTTTTTTACATTTTGGTTTAAATATAAGAAAAGGAAGGGAGATTTTGATCTTTTAATTTAAGAATTACTTTGAGTTGATGATGAAGTATTTTATTATTAGAGAACAATATCATTCATGAGTTTTAGTTTGTCAGAAATTTATTATAAACATCAGTACAGTGCTTTTTAGTTATGGTACAGATGTCTTAAGATGAATGGCTCATCTGGCACATTTGTGATGTTCAAAACAAAATGTTTCAGCAACAAACACATATAAACTGAGAAAAATATTGGTAAATTGAATTCAACAGTATAAAAAAGGAATCATATACCATGACCAAGCAGAATTTATTTCAGGAATACAAGCTGATTCAATACTCACAGATCAATCAATGTCATCTATCATATCAGCAGACTACTGAAGAAAAAAATCATATAATCTTATTAATCAAAACAGAAAAGCCATTAAGAAAATTCAATGTCTATTTATGATTTGTTTTTTAAAATTTCCAACAAACTAGAAATAGAGTAGAAATTCCTGAACTTATTAAAGAATACCTACAAACCATCTACAGCTAGCTTCACACTTGATAACAAGGAACCAGATTCCATCTCCACAGGAGGATCAACAAGGTGAATGTATTCCCTCTCAGAATTCCTCTTCAGCCTCACTAGATGTCCCAGCTAATGCAACAGGTCAAAAAAAAGGAAGTACAATGTACACAGTTTGGGAAGGGAGAAATAAGACAATATTATCTGTGTTTCACATAAACATCTACATCTACGTAGAAAAAAATCCCAAAGAATTGAAAAATAAAACTAAAACTCCTGGGATTAGTAAACTATTATAGTTCAGACTGAAGCATTGCAAGTTAATCTGCAAAAGTCAGCTGCTTTCCTCTACATTAGCAAAGAAACTTGCAATTTAAAAAGTACCACTTATAGTAATACCCCCACATAAAAGACTTGGATATAATCTAGGAAACATGTAGGATCTATATGAGGTAAACTTCAAAACTCTGATGAAAGAAAGTACAGAGGGTAGCACAGTCAAACACTGCATAAAGACCTTTCAATCAATGGCAGACCCTATGTATAATGGTGGACTTGTAATAATATAACCCCTGGCAACATCACAAGTGTCCTGGTTTGTCAATGTGTGTTCTATGATGTTCACACAATTTAAAAATAAATGCCTAAAGACACATTTCTCAGGACTTTTCCTCATCCCTAAGTGACATATGACTGTTTATGGAGACATATTCCATGTTCATAGATAAGACTTAATGATATCAGGATGCCAATTCTTCTTAATTACAAAAAGGTTCAATTCAATCCTGTTTGAAGTTCCAGCAAGTGATTTTTTTCTCATAATGACAGAGTGATATTGACAGAGTGACAGAGCTCATATTGCGTGTTAAAAGACCCAGGATAGCAAACACAAAACAGAAGATCAAAGTAGAAGAGCTGACAGTACCCAGCTTCATGCCTTACTGTCAACCCGGTGTGGTACTGGTGAAATAATTGGTCGATAGATGGTCAAATAATTGGTGAAATAATGGGTACACACTTAAGTATTAAATGTTTGCTTCTAATTACTCTTCAATAGAACAGAAAAGATAGCCCAGAATTAAATCCTCACTAATAGATTTAACTGATCTTTGACAAGAAGGTAAAAGACAATTAAATGAAGAAAGGTGACCTTTTCAACAAATGCTGCTGAGATGATTTGAAATCCATAGGGGGAACTGACACAAACAAAATGAATCTAGACTCAGACCTTCCAACTTTATAAAAATTAACTCAAAATGGATTATTGACCTACATGTGAAATGCACAATTATAAAACATGCACAAAATCACACAGTAGAAAATTATACTTGACACAGGACTGACATTTACAACAGATGAAGAAGTCCCCAAATCAGTATTAAAAAAAATCCAATTAGAAAATGAGCAAAAGACATGAACAAATACTTCAGAGAAGTGGGTATAAAGATGGCAAATAAGCACTTCAAAAGATGGTTAGCATTTCTTTGTGCTATTAGGGAAGTGCAAATTAAAATCAGTACACACCTATCAGTGTGGCTAAAAGAAAAAGAAATGATGTTACTACCAAATACTGGCAAGGACAGGAAGCAAGAGAATTTCTCATTCTTTGTTGCTGGGAATACAAACCTATGCAGGCACTTGGAAGAAAGCCTGAGAATTTATTACAAAGTTAAACATATCCCTAACATGACTTCTAGGAATTGTGCTCCTAGATATTTATCCAGTTTGTTCAAAGCTGATGTCCACATACAAACCTGCATATTATATTCACAGAAGCTTTATCCCTAATTTCCCTATACTAACTAGAAACAACCGAGATATCCTTCCACAGGTAAACAGATAACCAAACTATGGTAAATCTCACAATGAAATATTGTCAGACTTGAAATGAGCTCTCAAAACTGAAAGATCATAGAAGAAACCTCAGTGCATATAGCTTAAAGCAAGAGGTCAATTGGTATGAGCCAACTGTTTGGAAAAGGCAAAACTCTAGAAATAGAGAGAAGATCAGTGATTCTCAGGGATTTGGAAGATGAATTGGAAAAGCACAGAAATGGGATGGTGAGACTCTTCTGCATTCTAGCCCTATTTTTTTTTTTGTATTTTTTTTGTTAGAGACAGGGTCTCACGGAGTTGTTAGTACCTCCATATTGCTGAGGCTGGCTTTGAACTCATGATCCTCCTGCCTCTGCCTCCTGAGCTGCTGGGATTACAGGTGTGTGCCGCTGCATATCAGACAAAGCTTTCTCATTGTGCTAAGCATTTAAAAAGAACAAATTTGGTTTTGCATCTCTTCTCTATATTTCCTTTTACTTCTCATAATTTGTACTCTTTAGGACTTTCCTGGAATTGTTCATTTGTTCTATTAGGGTGGATGTCTAGTTCATTAATTGCAGCATTTTTCATTGCTAATGAAAGCATTTAAGTAGTAATTGTCACCTAGATAATGCTTTACTTACATTGCAAATTTTGATATTATTTTCATTATCCTTCAGTTCTAATTAATTAATAAAAATTTGGTACAATCTTGAATAGTTAAATCCATGAAATTTGACATTATCATTGTTTTAAGTATAAAATGTTTGCTTCTATTTACTCGGACATTTCTCATTTTCTTTACTTTTCATTCTTTCATGCTACTCACCTCTTCCTTATGAAATATACTTTAAACAGATTATTGAGTGAGAATTCATTGGTGGTACTTATCTTTGATCATTGTGTGCCTGGAAGTGTTTTTATTTTGCATTAGTGACTAATTCCCTACACTGAGTATGTGGCAATAAATTGACAGGTATTGCCCCTCGGAAACTTGACATTATATATACACATATATACACATACGTATATATATATAAAATACACACACACACACACACACACACATACATACACACACACACACAAAATATGCAAATGTGCCACAGCATTTGTTCTGCTGTAGCAAATTCCCACAGACTGGGGAACTGTCAAGGAACACAAATTTACTTCTCACAGTTAAGGGCCCAGCTCTTAGGGGTTAAGTGTCAACATGAATGTTGGAGAGTCACAAATATCCAAAACACAGCAGCTTGTAATTAAATGAGGATGCTGTATTCTACATCATTGGTGCATGATTTCCAAGTTGACACGGGTGATACAGGAAAGAGGGAGGAGAGGGGCGTGAGCATGATCCAGAAGGGGACAGGAGAGAGAGAAAGAGAGAACACCCCAAACTGTGATGTCATAATATTCATGAATGTTTGTAAAATATTGTAGGCTGAAAGCAAAAGATATATTTTGCTCATGCCCTATCTAAATGAGTGTCAGAGTGCTTATGTGTAGGCTACTCATTTACTCACATTTACCAGTCATCACAATAGTGATGCCTTCCATGGTAGCAATGGAATTTTGGAATAGGGCACAAATCTGATGGAGCTATTGAAGGGAGAATCAAGCATTATTAGATGAGGTGCTTCCCAGTTCTGAAATTCCTGTTGAGCATATTTTCATTGGGACAAACAGCATTCCTAATGTAGAATACCAAGTCACGCTAACAGCAACAGGAAAAAGGTGGTGTGGCTGTGTCCCTTGAATCTCGGTCTTAATATTGGTCATGACAATTGTGCTCTTCTGTCAGCAGAAAGGAGGTACTGCCCATACCAAAAGCAACCCGACAATGTCATGTTAATTTAATCCCAAGGACGGCGCATCAGAAAACCTCTTTATGCCCTAAAAGAATGCTTTGCCAGCAACAGATGCAAAATACAATTTTGCCTCTGCTCTGAACCAGTCCCAATGTCACCTTTCCTTTTTTTTACCAGAGCTGCACTTTCTCTGCCTGAGCAGCCATGGAAACGCTGCGTGGATGGGTTTGTAGTACACCATGTCTTCCTGACTTTCTACTACGAAGAATGAGAGGTTAAGTGCAGTAATTCTAGCATTATCCCCTAATTTCACACTGCAGCTTTTGTATTATTAGTATAAATGTGTTTTTCCACTCCAGCCTATGTTCCACCTGGGTTATTTCCTCATTGATGATCATAGTAATTTAACAGGACTTGGAACCGGATTATCTTTTATGGGAAGACTGATTTGGGCCAAGATGGTGAAGAGGTGAACACAATGAGAAAAAGCCTCCAAGAAGGTGATGGATATTTTATGGCTTAGGAGCACCTATTTCTTCAAATCATTTATGGATCAGCAATACATGCTATCCCGTTCACCTATCAGCTACCCAGGAGCCTCAGCGCCCCGTGATTTAGGAATATGTAAAGTCCTAATATCCAAGATTCTAATTTTTACTTAAAATTCAAACACATCTTACTAACCTGAATAATGTGCTCAATTTAAACTCTATTTGTACTGCTGAGACCAACTTCTATAAGATTCAGGTAAAAAAATCTAACCAGGGATAGTCCTCTTTTAGACTTCTGACTGTCCTTGGGAAGCTCATTCTGCAGAGACCATACATCTTGTGTTCTCTGCATAAAATAGTCTTCTCCAATCCTCCTACCATATCTTTCTCCTTTATCTAGAAAAGTCCCCCATTGACCTTTAGATTTTTATCTCATCTCCACGGAGAAGAATCCCCTGACTCTTTAGGACAAATTGCTACCCCCAAATGGAATGCTGTAATTCATTTCGTAACTCAGGTGTAATTTTACATTTGATCCAGTGCTACTATGGATCTCTCAGCAGCCTTGAGTCTCTCTGAACAACATGGGATTATGAGTTTGGGACAACTACTGTATCCTATCCCTCAGTCAATGACAGTGCCTACTACAGTGAAGTGTCAATATGTATTTATTGATTTGATGACCAAATCAATGATTCAGCAAACTTTATGATTAAGCTTACACAGCTCAATGATTAAGTTTCAGCACATAAATGATTAAATGATTCCTGTCTCTCATTCTTACAAGATTGCTCCTACAAGCAAAACCATCTATCTTCCATCATAAAGTATCTACTAATGCATGCTATTGGTTTCTCTGTGATGAGTACCAGAACTTTCTCAGATGATGGAAGTGATCATAAACCCAATATTACCTTTTGTTGTCAAGAATAGTAGCCACTAGTCTCATGTAGCAACTGGATATTTGAATGTGTCTAGTTTCAATTGTGGGAGAAAATTTTCTATTCCATTTGGTTTTAATTAACCTCAATTTTGATCATCATATGTGACTAGCAACTATCACTTTGGGAAACACAGGATGGTCATTAGGATGTTCAATCACTTCTCTAACCCCTATTGAGAAATCCAGCAGAAGCTTCTATCTAGGAATGAGGATAAAAAATAAAACTTCATGATTGATAAAGTCAAATAAAAAATGACAGCCGTCTCCACTTTTATAGATGATACCAAATCTTATTGATACTGGGAATGGCTATTAGAAGACAAAAACAATGGATCTCTCTTTTTATATTTTCATATTGTCCCCCCTCACATCTAAACTAATGTCAAGCACAGATGACACACTCCTTCACCCTCTCTCTCAGTGTTTACCTTTCCTACTTTAGTTTTTTGGAACCCAGTTTCAATCTGCTATCATCCAGAACATCTCCCCTGACAATTCCCACCGACCATGAGCTTTCATTTCCTTGTCTGCCTTGCATTTCTGGTACTGGTCAATACTGGTATGTGCCTTATGTGATTTGGGGAAAGAACTCTGAAAGCAGATGAGCTTTTTTGGTTAAGAATCATTTTTTTTTTTTTTTTTTTTTGGTCTATGACTAACAACATGGGGAACTCATAAGGATTATTGCACTTACATGAAATTCTAGCCAATAGAATTATTGACCCTTCTAGAAGAAACTGGCCACAGGATGTGATTTCAAATGCACAAGGATATACTTAATTGTGTTTTTGCCCTTGATCTGTCTGAAATAGATTTGCAGGATTGCCCATCTTCCTTGCTTAAAATCCACTCCTCTTCCTCTGTCAATATATATACTTTATTTTCTTCCCTACTTCTCCAAAATCCTCTATCTTCCGCTTGCTTTTCCTTCTCTTTTCTGTTAAAAAAAAAGCAAAAACAATAATAAAAAAAATAAATAAAACTTGAGCCAATAGCCAAGTATATTTTCTGTACCTGTCCCCGTTCTGTTCCTTTCTTTGAACTTTCTCCCGGATGGCACAGTTTGTGCATCATTTGTGCAACTATTGTGCACATTTGTGCAACTATTCTAATCTAACTTAATATAGCACATCTAAGTACTTCCTAGACCATGAGGTTCCCCTGATCATCCACTTGGTCCCTGTCCAATGCTTCCCAATTTTTTTCAGACGGGGGTCACCTGTGAATGTCATGTTCATTAGATAACTTCACCACTGATTTCTCAACCGTGGTTTCTTAATGGGTTAAATCCCAGGTTCTACTTCCACTGTGAGAGCTGTAAGACCTTCTACCCCTGAAGAGGCAACCCCAGCAGCTTTGGCTGTTTACTGTGAATCACTGGCTCATGCTAGATGAGTCTTTCTATAAACAAGGATGCCCACACTAATTGCTTCCCTGCCGAGCTTTGTCACGTCGTGAGTCTCCCCCTTTAGAACTCCTGTGTTCTTCCCCAGCCAGGCTCCCTCCATCAGACTCATGATTGACATATTCTATACATAAGTTTTCTCCTAACACTTGAAATTCCAGCATCTTTTACTCCCTCAGCAACTATAAAACCAAATGTCCTAAGGGGCAAGTCACCTAAGAGTGAAATGTCAACATAATTTGGATAACATCATGCTTTTGTATATTAAGCATCTAGGATTATTTTCCAATTTCTTTCCCAGAAAATGACTCTCATTTTACTCTGCACCACCAAGTTCATTTTTTAATTTTAATTCCCTCTTCGTTTTCTTGAGGACAAAGATGATATACCTTGCTCTACAAAAGAGAAGTAGCAGCACAATCAGAATGATTGACAGCCACTGATGCCGTGGCAGCAGGACAATAGGGGGTTGTGTGGTCTGTGGTCTCCAAAGAAGCACCTGCCTGGTTTAGGGGCCATATCATTTAACCAGCACCGGATATCTACCATCAGAGAACATTGGTCTAGGGTTGGTAGATAGTACTGCCATGAAACTAGGAATCCCACCACTGGGCTGACTAGACCAAAAGCTCGTATAAAATTCTTCCATATAGATTTGCCTTTATTCTTGACCCTCAGTGGTCAGGATGCATTGACATTCAACTGGATACAATAATCTAGTTATTACATACTTTAGGTTCTCTTTCCCAGATAGACCCAAAGTTCCACTAGGAAACAGATAACCGTTTATATGTGTTTTTTTTTTCTCTTTCTCCATATTTGGCACAGGGATTGAGGGTGTTGTGGGGGTGTTCATGAAGGTTAAATTCACACTGGTGCTTATCATATGCCTATTTTTAGCTTGTAATACTCCAAAATATAACTTTGGATAGAATCATAGCCTTTCTACATTTGTTTCTTATTAATAATAGAAAAATGTATCTGCCTTTTACATTGTATATGCTCAGTCTATACTCCTGGATGAATACCAGTTTTATAAATTCTTGTTAGATGAAAGTATTCATCACACAGGTTTGTTAAACTTCAAAGCTAATTTGTCATAACATCCCTAGCAGGCTACGAAGTCCCTCCCTAGTTATTGTCTGTGACTAGCCAACTGATTAGGATCTGATCAATAGAGTCGGTACCGTATCATATTGGCTGTTACTAAAATAATTTAAATGTATAGGTCTGAAATAATGATAATTATGGGAAAAAATTATATCTCAAGTGGGAAATAGCCCCAGGAAAAATTGAGTCTAATGCATTTAAGAAGCTGAAGAGAGAAGGCTTATGAGTGTGCCTACAGATCATTATGTGGTCTAAACTTTCTTCAGAGGTGACAGACAGGTATTCCCAAAACCGTTCTGAATACCCAGAAAAGGAAGCCAGACTTAAGGGAGTCTCTGCAAATCTTTTGGGTTTTTTTTTTCAGCTTTTTTGCCCTGTCAAGTCTATGAAAATTCTCCGTTTGCCTTTGTAATAAATACATCTTTGGAGTATCTGGAGTGAGTCTGTAGTGGTTATAGGCTCAGGTGTCACTGTAAAATACTTTTGATTGTCTGTTCCTTAATTGTTGCCATTTTATATTGGGGCATATTTACAATGATAAAAGTGGGCTGCTATTTACTAAATGTCAAAAATACTTCAACTGAGTTCAGTTGGACCCCGAAAACTGCCAAAAATGTATCCGTCATGAAAATACCTAATTACCATAGGCAGTGTTTGATAGGTTAATGTATGCTGGCCATTTCATTAAACCCACAGCTTCCTGGGACTCTAGGTGTGTGTTCATGTTTGATGTATTTCAAAAACGATGACTAGTTTTATTTCCATTACCTACAGGAAAAATTTCTGACATGCCTGATTTCCCATAAGACTTATGTTCAACTCAAATTGAATAAATTCCACATGCTCCAGGTGAAACTTTCTCATTGTTGAAGCACTTTTTCTTTGAAAGTCAGAAGCTCGAATGTGGAAAATTAATATCACAGAAGTAGATTTATTAATTTACATGCATAGTGGACGTTCCTGTTTATGAAATGAACTATTTGGTTGCCTTACAATTCCATGCGAATAATGGCACATTAGCTGTGGGTTCAAAAATGTATATTTGTGTGTGTGTGTGTGTGTGTGTGTGTGTGTGTAGATGTATAAATATATATGTATATGCATATACATGCACAGGTGTATAAACACACATATGTGTGATTTAAGTATAAGATTACTGGCATCTCTTAGAATGTCTTTCACTTATTTTGCTTTAAAATTTGAAATGAGAAATATAAAAGATATACCCCAAAAAGAAAAGGGTAAAAGTCACATTACAAATCTACATAACCACAAGTTAAAAATTTTAGTTCCTTACTATTGTGTATTTTATTTAGAGACACGGTTTCACTGAGTTGCTTAGTGCCTTGCTGTTGCTGAGGCTGGCTTTGAGCTCGCCATCCTTCTGCCTCAGCCTCCCAAGCCACTGGGATTGCCCGGCTCTTCCCTAACACCCAACATGGTAGACACTTTGTAAATGTGCATCAAACTAATCCATGCCTTTATTTCTCTCCTTTCAATCTTCCAGCCAAATTAGGAGTGCTTCTCCCCTGATCATGTACCACCTTTTTTATTTCTCTCCATGTTTTGTGGTACCCAGTTAGAAATGAAGTAACAGAAGAAGACTGATTGGCTTAACATCCAACACTTGTAACATTAAAAATGGGGAGTGGTCATGAGGATGTCAGCCCAGTCAATTATCTGAGAATGAAGGGATGGGAACATGATGAGCGCCCTCCAATCCAGGAAAAGCTGCATCTCTGCACCCATCAGTTCCACACCAGCTACCTAGAAGCTCTCGAGAGCTCCCATTAGGACTTTCGAACATCTCCACTGAGATAATGACAGTGTTAGTGTTGCAGGGGACAGATGAGGCAAGGCACCAAAGATAGCAGGAAACAGTTTTACTTGGCTGCAACCAGGTTCAGAGGGCACAGCTTTTGCTGTAATCAATTAATCCTCTGAACCCCGCCAAGTTCAGGTAGTTTCAGAACTTTATACCCAGCATGTAAGGGGAGGAGCTCAGAAGTTCACAGTCTGCAGAAGTTCACATAAAAGCAGTTTTAATTTTTTTTTTTTTTTTTTTTTTTTTTTTTACTATTTTGGGCAAGATAACCCTTCAAGGACAACACCTGAGAAGGGGAGAGCTTCTTCTCCCCTTTCTTTCCTCCCCCTGCCAGTTGTTATCATGCAGCCCAGCTGGCAACTTCTCTTAGCTTAGAAATGTAGACATCTCTGTGAAGCCCGAGCTCAAGGCCAGAGGCCTTGTTAAAGGATCTGTCTTTTTATTATCCCATTTTGCATTTGCAAACACACTTCTACAAACTCCTATACTGGATAAATATTTGTGAAAAACTAGTAAAGGGGCATTCAGCACCTGGAGTGCCGATTTCTTCCAGGCCAGTGGCCAAGTAATAGAGCAACAGGAAAATAGGAAGTTTACCTACATCGAACTATTTTGTAGAGATTTTTTTTTTTTTGCAGATAGCCCTAAAATTAATTATGGTGAATATTTCTGGAGAAGCTTAGTTAAGTTTTTCTGTGGAGGAGGGGATGCCACTACATTAAGTAAATGTCCCCTTTGGGTCATGCTTCACCAGTCATTGCTTCTGTGTCTTCTGACTGCACCATCAGGCAGGATGGCAATGACCAGGCTGCCAGAGAAATACACCAAAACAAAGGGAAGGTAGAGGAGCCCTTCTAATACAATGTTGGCATTCTTCTTGCAAATTCCTGATAATTTTGACAATCCATAAAATGAAAGAATGAGTTCTGCCCACTGTGTTTGTGTAGATGAAATTTGTGAAGAGGCAAGACCATACCTGATCATTATTGCAACACAACACACAGTCAGCAACCTCCAAGTCGACTGTGGTTCACGGATGGAAACACACTCTGCCTTCAAAGTTGTTCAAGAACCAGTGAACATCTCTGACAGCCTTCCGGTAAATCCTGGCAGCAGTACTTCCCATTGAGCAGTGAAAATCAAAATGTCTCTCAACATTGCCAAAGCCCTCCAATAAGCAAGATTTCCCACACTTGAGAACACGGGGCTAAGGAATTTTCTTCTCCACTATCACAATTCCACTATGGCTGATGTAAGAGGGTTGCTGGTGCAAGGCCAGCCTAGGAAACTTAGCAAGGCCCTATCTCAAGATTTGTCCAAAGGGCTGGCGGTGTAGCTCAGGGGTAGAGTACCTGCTTAGCATGCATTGCATGAGACCCCACCCCTAGTACAAAAAATAAATTCCATTATTTAAATTATAAGATTTAAATTCACCAAGCTTTCTCTTGCTGATCTGAAATCTTATAATTTTTGACCCACTGGTACACAGATCTACAGTCATAGCTCCCTTTCACAAGTCAGATTTTGATGATGTTTTAAAGGCCAGGTGACTGGACCCCGGTGTAAGCTGAAGGGGCCTGTCGATGACTTCACTTCTCAAACACTTACATAAAGGTGCAATGAACATTCACCTTGAGACGCAGATGTTTCTGGAGTGCTACAGCACGGTGACAGTGATAAATTAAAAAGTAATCTCAAACAAACACTGGGAAGTGCTATAAATATATATTAATCATAATCCTCAACTCCCCTAAGATGATTTTGAAATTATTTTGTAGTTAAAAAATGGAAGAACTAATATTATATTAAGTTTATGGAGTCAAAGACGAAGCAAATGATATTAAGCTCCAATTATAGTGCATTTTCTTGGTACAGTGAACAGATAAACAAAGTTTTAAGCCCTGATTTATTGTAGGATGATATTAAAATGGTGCATGAATATCAATTAAGAACCTAATTATTTTTTTTAAAAAGAAACCTGTACATCCCATCCCCCATGAATACTTCTTTGTTTTGTTGTTCTCTGATAGGGCAGGAATAGATATATTCATTATCACTGAATATTTTTCATGTCCCAGGTATTGTACTAAAAGTTCATATATGTTGTCACATGACCTTATGATCAGGGTACTATTCATTTTTTTTGTGCTATCTTCATGGGAAGGGATGGAACTGATAACATACAACCACAGAATTTCAGTTCCCTGTATGTCAAAACAGGGCTCTAGAACCATGTTCTTCTTGCTCTGAGACACAAGAAGACAGACCCTCCCCACCTGGAACACTGCAGGTTTAGGAGAGAAAATTATTTTTAATTCCATGCATGCTTTGAATAACTCAAAGAAACCAATAAAATTAAATTCTACTGACATTTAGTTGGGTAAAGTTAGTCACCTGATCACCCTAACTTTAAAGAGCTCTGCAGATGGTGTCCTCTACTGAATGGCCAAAGTAGGAGAACTGCCCATATGTGAGAACAGCATCAATCACCACAACATCATCCCCCATTAAACAGATGAGAAGTCTGTCCTCTGAAGGCTCATTAACCTGGCCATGGTCCCACAGGTAGAAAGAGATGAAAGCGGGATTTGAACCTAAGCAATAGCCATTCTCTCTTCTCCCAAACAAAACTGAACTAATGACCATTTCTTTAATTTCTGGTTCTGTGGATTGGCCTTTTGGGCTGAACTCATTGGAATGACTCATTCCTTCCATCAGGGCTAACTGTTTAGGCTGCCTCCCGCGTCCATCATCAGATGCCGTGTGTCAGGGACTGCTGATCTGTGATGGCTCAGGCAGGAGGCTCATTTCTGCTCCAAGCACCTCTAGGAGGCCCGCCCAGGCTTGTCACCATGAATGGTGGGGCACCAAGAGGAAAGGGTGCGTGCAAGATCAGGGTATCAGAACCTTTCTTCTATCACGCCCTATTGACCACAACCCATCCCAAAGCCAACCCAGATTCAATGGAAGGAAAAAAATGGAGACCACCTCTTGCTGAGGGGCAAAAATTTAAAAAAAAAAAAAAAAGAAAAAGAAAAAACTTTACAAAGGGTATTGAATAAAGGAAAGTCTGGTTTAAGTCTGCACATCTTTAATCCCTATGCTATAGGGCAATGATTATTTCCTGGGATTTGTAGATATGGTTCAATAGCACTCCTCTGAGTTTTTATTTGTGAAAATTTATGATCTGTTCTGTGTTTTTTTTAACGATGCATTTTTCATTTAATTTTTTTTTTGGTGAGTGCTGCAGAGCAAGATCAAAGACAAATAAAACAAGTGGTACATTGCATCTAATTATTTCTCTTCGAGACAGTTGCAAAAATAGCCTATCTTGTAATTATCCATATGGTGATGTTATTTCAACATTTCAGAACTCTCCATTGGAGCTCAAATATGATAAAAAGCAAATCAATATCATGCCAAGTGGTGATACTATATGGGCACTGCGAACAAGGTATTGAGTTGGTACATTTGGGTTTTAGAGTGGTCCTTTGCAGTAAATGTTGGTAGCTAGAGCTACTCTTCATTTTGAAAAAACAATTCCTCGTGAAATCCTTCTTATTCCCCCTTTACTGAATTTCTTTAACATCCCTAGTAGGGAAATGTGACAGCAAAACCATTTCTTCAATGTCCTCAATAGGGAAAGGTGACAGCTTCATTAAGAGGCTCACTTTGGAATTAGGCAGAAATGGGTCATTACCACCACCATATAATCACTGAGTGACTTCTGGTAACTTAGCCTCCAGGACTCAGTCTCCACATCTAGAAACATGGGAATTACTCCAGTAGGTACTTTCTATATCTCCTTGAGGGATATAGAACACAAAGCAATTATTCAGGAAACATTTGATTTGAGTGGAGCAGTCTTAATTCAGACCACAAAAAAACAAAAAAGGTAATAAAGATACACTTAGAAATTTAAGACAGAAAAAGCATGTTTAAACTTAAAATCATATTCCATTCCCAAGACAACTTTGAAAGTAAGTGATTTTTAACTTTCACAGAAGTATTTTTGATTGACCATCCTTCAGATGGTGCCCGGCTTCCACCCAAATTATTTAGATAGTAAGTAGGAAGAATCTCTCCCATCCTTTGGCCTGCTTTGGTCCATTTTCTTTCCTTGTTAACTGTGCTCTGGATAGAAGGAGCCCTGCCCAAAGGACCAATTATCTGTCAGTGTTTCAGTGCTTGACCTTTTCCAGGAACTTAGCGTTGGAAAGATTTACTCTAAAGATGTAAGGCCAAACTAGAGGAAAAGGTATCAGGAGAGGTTCGTGGAAGCGAGACACAGATTCAGGAATGTCACACCCCAAAGAAGGAACACACCTCATCAGCTGCAAAACAAGCGCACTCAGGTTTCTTAAGAGACCCTAGACTTTTGATCTGGGGCCAAGTTTCAGAGAGTGACTGGACCTGTCACTGTGGATAAAGAAAGCTGCTCCACTCTCTGTCACCCACGTTGTCACCAGCATACAAGAGATCCCAGGTTGAGGCATTTGCCAAATTCAGGGAACCCAAACATGGGGCCAATCAATTCGACACATCTTCTCTCTCCCTCTCATTCTATCATTTCTCATTTTCTTTTCCTTTCTTCCCTTGCTCTGTCTCTTTCAAAGAAATGTTAAAAATGGACACACATCATTGTTCCGCTATTTGCTCTATTTTTCAACAGAGATTTTACACATCAACGTTAATCCGTAAGTCTGAAATCATGCTAAGGCTGTTTGGGCTTCTTATTTTCCAGGAACCTTTTCGGACTTTTAAGAAATTATTAAATTTATCCTTTTAGAACACTTTTAGGCTCACAGCCAAACTGAGTGGAAAGAACAGAGGGTGCCCATGATGTCCCATCTTGCCCATCTTATTCTCACCCACCACAGTTCACAGTGGTGCTCACTCTTCATGATATACATCTAATGGACTTGGAATGGGAATGACATATACCCTGCATTATAATATCATAGAGAATATTTTCACTGCCCGGAGACTCCCCTGCATGCCCTTCTTACTAATTGTTGGCAACCATTAAACTTTTTGTTCTCTCCAAACTGTTGCCTTCCCCAGAATGTCATAGTTGGGAGAATCATTCACAACAAATCAACTGTTATGATCTATCTTCTGCATACCACCAGGTAATGAAGCTCTCCAGAGATCCAAAACCATGTGCTTGCTCTTTCGGACACTCTGTCTGATATTTGTTCCCTAAATATTCTCATGATTTGGGACTTTAAATTCCAACGTTCTTTTTATTCACAGTGAAGATAAAACTTAACTCCAAGGATCTCACAAGTGTACTGGTGGATGTCCAGGTTCTCACCTAGGGGACAAAAGGGACCATGGACCAACTGGAGATTGAAGTCAACAGAAGAGCAGCCCGAAGGCCAATTTCCAATCTCACATTGGGCTCTGAGGTGCCGCCACGTCTCACTTCCAAAGCCACAGCCAAATGGTCCCCTTATCTCCATTTGAAAATGTATGATCCTCATTTAATACCCACTTCTACACGAACAATCATATCTGCTTTCCCTGCAGGATAACCCTACAGGAGCTTTCATTTCACCTCTAAATGCTAAAATTCTTTTTTCTTAAATCTTTCCCTATTTGTTTTAATTAGTTAAGCCATGACAGTCAAATGTACTTTGACACATCAAATAAAATGGAGTATCATTTCTCATCATTCTTCTGGTTGTACCTGTTAAAGAATCCCACCAGTTGTATCGTTATATATGTACAGAGGGTCATAATGACTGATTCGTTCTACTGTCCTTCCTACCCGTATACCCTGTGGCTCAGCAAGATGCTTTTTCCAGTCTCCCTAGAAGGTACTGATGAAGCAGAGGCTGAATTTGACAAGGTAAGGAGAAAGTAAAGCAGGTGTTCTGCTTCCCTGTCTCAGGTCCATCGGCATTTCATGTCCTCCATCAGTAACGTGCACGTCACAGACCGCCCCCCACCACCCACATTTTCAACAGGTTCTCACCTGGATCTGTCCAGCCTCGTTTTCCACATCTCCTCCCACTCACTGCTGCACGTACCATGGCCGAGGAAGGAAGTCAGGCGCGGCTCCTATTTTCTTCTTCTCTTATCCATATATAGTTTTCTAAAAAAAGCCTAAAATACAGATTCAAGTGATGATTTGGGAAAAACACACACACACACACACACACCACTTCTTATATGTGGTAATGCTTCCTGAGGAATCAAAAGGAGGAATTAACACGTATCAAGTGCTTTGCTTCCTGATTTTCAGGGAAGCCAATGCTTAGTTCAGGTTTTCATTCCTCTGAATTTTGGATTTGTGCTTCTGTCCTCGGATTACACTAGGATTAGAGGTTTGGAGCTTCCACAAGGACCTTCTGTCTGTTTGGAAGAGACCTCACCCGGTTGAAAGCTACACTTGGAGTGTTTCCTAGGATTCTTCGAGGCCAAGGCAGCACCCTGTGTGACCTGGGTTCATGCTCCACTTCTGTTCCTACGCTCCCCTGTGACAGAAATGCAATCTCAAGAGAGTCTTCAGGCCTTTCAGAATGAAAATCTGCATAACTGGAGTGTACAGAGTGACTCAGTGGTTTCCTTCTGGTCTTGGCATAACTCCCAAACTTTGAATTAAGATCTTGAAAATTGTGCCAGGTATTCGGCTCATCTAGGCCCTTTTGACTCACCTACACGGCAGCTATGATTTCCTGAGCCTCCAACAAAAGAGGGGACCCCTCTGTGCAAACTAGAAAGGGATACTCACCTCTGGGCTGATGGCTTTAAGACCAAACACACCTGGGGACAGGGGAGAGGACACAATTAGTAAAAGTTCCCTGCATACCATCAGCCTCTCACTAGAGCTTTGGACACATCCCAGAGGCCACCCTCTGAGCTCCAGGCCCTTGGGTGGGGCATGACCTGCTCCACCACTGGAATAATTCTGCCCCAGAGTTAAAATCTTCCCAAATCTCCTTTCTGCCTTCCTCCCCTGTCTGTTTCTTCACTTTGTTCAAGAAATGACTTCCTCGATCTTCAGTAAAGTGTCTGCCCAGGCTTACTGAGCTCTCAATGGTTTGAAGTCATTAAATATGTTCGTTTTGGTTGCTGTTTGAAAACGCAGGTCCCCTGACCCAGCAAGCTCTCCATGGGGCCAGAGTTCTGTGCTCCTCTCTTATCAATAGACCCATTTTACCAGTGACCTGCTTGTGATGGAGGCGTAGCACTTAACACACACACA
This sequence comes from Callospermophilus lateralis, assembly GCF_048772815.1. NCBI lineage: Eukaryota > Metazoa > Chordata > Mammalia > Rodentia > Sciuridae > Callospermophilus > Callospermophilus lateralis. Next base: position 15,176,712 of record NC_135324.1, read on the forward strand.
CACACACACACACACACACACACACACACGTCGCGTCTCTAGGTTCCATTGTTTTAGATGTGGCTTTTCATTAGTTTCACACAGTGACTTTTTCTTTTTTAAATCCAAAAGCATTTTTAAAAAATCAAAGAATCCAATTCAAATGGTCAGGCGTGAAACCCAGACATGTGGCCAAAGTTTTCCTACATGATTAAAATTTACAATTGGACCTGAGACCTCCCACTCTAGCTTAGTATTTCTCTAACCATGAAGTACATTTAAAAAAAAAAAATCCCCTACAGGTCCCGTTATGCTAGGATTCTAATCTAGCACCTTGGAGGCAGCCTGAGCTCTTATCCACAGTTCCAAGAAGTTCCTAGGTGCTACCAATGCTGCTGGTCTGGGTGACTTAGGATAACAAAAGCATTATAATTTGACTCTTCCCAATTCCAGTCAATCAAATCACAGTGAAAATGAAGATGATTGGCCCTGGCCTGTAATAACACCAAGATAATTGGGTTAGTTGGGAAAAGAAAGGACAGAATGAAATTAACGCCCACAGTTGTGCATTGGATTGCCAAAAAAAAAAAAAAAATGTTACAGAAAACTTCAAGTGAATATAGACGTCCTAAAACCCTGTCATGATAAAGTCGATGATCATGATCACAAAGCATTATGTGAGCAGGGGATGCTCAGGTTCTCACTAATGTGATTAAAGCCTCCCGTCCTGCTAGAATAAATTATCCTCTTCCCATAAACCAAGCAACGTTGACGTGCGTGTGGGCAGATTGTATGTGACATTCCACTGCTAGAGATACTTTCTGTAGTCACCAGCTTTGAAATCTCTATCTAGACCACTGTGCCCCAACCCTGTTCACTGGGTTGGGAGAGGAGAGTAGCAGAAGAAAAGCGTGTGTTGGGTCTTAGCCAGTCTCAGACCACTGCTCCCACCCCATTTAACTTATCTTCTATCTGATTGTGTGGATTTTTCAGCTTCTATAACCAACTAGAAAGTAGTGTATGGCATGAATTCCGCAAAAGACGCGGGAAGTTCTGCACGATCCACAACAGATTCTGAAGGGGGTACAAATGGAGCGACCCACCGAATTTGCAAAATTCACTGATACTAAACCTGTTCTTCATGGTGAGACTTCAGGGTTAGACAAAGGTCGGGATTTTATTTTTTTAAACCTTACTTTGTTGTCAAGGCTTACAATGTGAATGAAACCTAAGAACTATTCTGTAAAATATACAACCCCGTAGAATAACTAATGGCTATGGTTCCAATGTTGAATGACCCCTGGATACCCCTGGGACAAACACCAGGTCCCCAAAATGATGCTATTGTGAGGTGGTACTACCTCCCATCATATCAGGTTCTGAGATAGTGGGGAACATGCCCTGAAGGAGACCGTGCTACTTTCATCCCTATCTCTATCTCTGTCTTTGCTTCTTGGCCACGAAAGGAGCACTTCTGCTTTACCATGAGCTCCTACCATGGTCTGACATCTTGCTAGGAGTGCCAAATAATGGAGCCAATCAATCATACTACAATTTCTAAAGCCATTAGCCAAGACAAAATTTTTCTCCTTATAAGCTAATTTTCTCAGGTATTTTGTTAGAGTAATGGAAAGCTGACTTTCACAATAAGGTTATTTTTTTCCCCTGGGGCTCATGAAAATCTTTATTAAAAATGCCAAAAGCTAGTAATGCTAAACATAAATAAAATTTTTGTTTTTTTTTAACTTTATGGAATATTAGCCTCTGTATCATAGCTAATGTTTTGAAATATACAAAGAAGCACATCTGACTCACTAATCTAATATTAAAAAGAAAATAAAGAGAAAAATATCTAAATTTCAGAAAAATAGGACGTAATCTTAATTGTTCTTGTTCACTTTAAAATGAAATGCAAATAGCACTGCCGAATTCAGTGTCTTCTTTTATTAGAGAAAATTCAAGCTATAAATATAAAGAACTTGTCTTGATAGAATAGAGCTGTACTTTAATTAATTAATCAATCCACTCATTTAACAAGCACTTGCAATCCCTAGTATAGGAAGTTTTACTTATAAATTTGCTGATCTGATGAATAGCTTTGGTACTATTTATTCCATTTCTATAAAAAGATATCTTTACACATTTATAAAGTATTTTCTATTTCTTGCATATTTCTTCAAACATCTTCATCTTTTCACCAACTCTTCACTTTTGATTATCTTTTGATAACATTGCAACATAGTGCACTTGGAAACTCTTCTGAGGATATGCTTTTAAAGAGGAGAGGGAGGGGCCTAGAATATTTTCCATTCATTTAAATTCAGTTTTAATAAACATAAAATGTGGGACTAGGTATATAGCTCCATGGTAGATCATTTGTCTAGTGGGTTCAAGGTCCTGGGTCTGATCCCTAATACCACACACACACACAACACACACACACACACACACGACAATAAACATCTAAAAAGGCAAATTTCACTGTATGATCTGCTAGAAATCTCTAATAAGGAAAGATTGAAATCTAAACATCAAATTAAAGGAAACAAGTTTAAAGAAAAGGGTGGGTATCTCTAGTTGCTTTTCTGGTAAAAATATCCACCAGTTTAAAGACAACCTTTTGTCCAAACTCTCAAGATATGTACATGAAGAGATGTAATCCACCCTCAAATACTGGAGCTATTACCCTATTCCTAGACTCCAGAAAGCCTGTCTGTTGAAATATTAAAGGTGGGGTAACCGGGAGACCACTGAGAGAGGGGACTGTGATTCCGTTTGGGGGTCCATGTCTCCAAACCCTCCTTGGTCAGTCTCTCTTGTTTCTTCTTCCCCCTCACCACCACACACACCACTTTAATATCCGGCTTCGGCCCTCCTGCTGCGGGGACTCTTTCCCACTGCCTTTCAACACCGACAGACCACAGTTCAGGGATGTGAAGAACTATGTGTCCAGCCGATGGGTTGGCTCCTCCCCTGGTCTTGGGGCTGGTCACTACCAACCTCCACCTCATGTAAAAAGACACCTTCAGTCACAATAAGATGCAGTCTAGACAGAGCAAGGTCCGGGTGGCTTCCCTTTGTTGGACACACAACATGTATTCTACTGCCCATGGGATCCTTTGTAGTGGACCCTTTCAGAGGAGAGGATAAAGATGTGCATATCATCCGTGGCTCAGGGAACGGCACAGTAGAATCACAGACTTCACCAGCATGGCTGGGACTATCACCCTCTCCTCTGGACTGGCCCTACACCCATCTAATGGGTCACCTTAGGGGACCTGGTGCCTGAACACTCACAGGCAAAAAAATCTCTAGTTTCCTTGGAAATTTTTTAATATTTATTTTTTAATTGTACTTGGACACAAGACCTTTATTTTATTTTTTTAATTAATTTTTTTTTTTTAGTTTTAGATGGACACAATATCTTTATTTTACATTGATGTGGTGCTGAGGATCTAACCCAGTGCCTCACACGTGCTAGGCAAGTGCTCTACCACTGAGCCACAACCCCACAGCCCATTGGGCTGCATGTCTTAACATGTAAAATGGACATGTATACCTCCCAGTGTTGTAAAATGGACATGCTTACCTTACAGGATTGTAAAATGGACATGGCTACCTCATAGTACTGTTACAAAGACAAAAAAAAAAATTGGAATGAGATCATTCATAAGTGCCTGATGAATGACTTCTACTTTTTATCATTAGAGACGGTGCAGGAAAGTGGCCTTTACTATCAAAGAGATCCATGACACAGATGGGTAAGATAGGAACGATGCTTTTGCAGGATGGAACTTATAAATATAAATACGTGGATAGAAATAAACACCTCTAAAGTCCCTTGAAACAAAGGGAAAGAACTCGATTTCTATGTTCCGCGGATATGTATTAAAAAATAGATGCACTGATCAATAAAGTGTGAAGGAGCCCACGAAAACAGACAGTGTTTTTTCTAGGACAGTAATTTTGTTCTATGAATTATTTATAAGGAGAGTGAAGTAGAAACAAAAGGAAATATGAAAGCAGAAGGCTTTACCTTCTCAGTCATCATCTCTCAAACCTCAGCGATGAAGTTATAATCGTTTACCCCACGCTGGGACATCCGTGAACCACGGAATAGTGTGTCATGTAAAACATGTATCATGATATGTAAAAGAAAACAAGCCCCGCGGAGCTGCAAACTATCTACTGCGAGTTCTCCCTAATTGGGGGTGTTTCTCCTCATAACGAGATAAACCAGAGAATTAGGTTAAAAAAAAAGACTTGCAGGGGTGAGGTTGTCAAATAAGGACGTCTTCTGCACGTGGTCATCTCAGCATCTGGTACGTACGGAGCAGTAAATACCACTAAGAATGGAAGTCATTTGCTTCTTATTTTGCACACAAGAAAATGGAGGCCTGGTGGTCTGGGAGCTTCGCACAGGACTGAAGGGTTAAAGTCACAGTCAAGATGGGTGAAGCATTGCCTGGTCTGGGTCTCTTATTTATCCAGCTTCAACTTCACCCCCTGCGGAGTTCATACAGCAATGTGGTGGGAATAATAACAGAGAAAAACCAAGTCAGCCTCACTTGACATGGAATTTTATTATCAGATTAAGCAAGTTCATTGGTGCTATAAATTCAGAAGGATCACAAGACAGGACATTGGTATGTCGACTTCGGTTCTACCATAGATACCAATAGCTAATGTTTACTGGGCCCCTGCGATGGGTCTGACATCTTGCAAAGGTCTTAGGTGTACAAGCTCGCGTACCCCCTGCTGCAGACATCCTTATTAATTGTCTATCATTTTAGAGAGAAAGACACTGAATCACCACTTGGTGAAGCCACAGACAAAACCATGTCATCTAATAGTATCTTTTTTTTTGCCTCTTTTCGATGGACCTTTGTATAAGATCTGAGAGGACAGCAGCAAAGAATAGGATTATGGCTTATTCTGTTCTTGAGGTGATCGGAGGGAATAAAGAGGCCTAGAGTGAACTGTAAGTGGTTGTACATACGTGAAGGCATGAAAAGTTTATAAAGACCATGTAGAATGAGTTCCGTTTCAGGAAAAAAATAGCGCGAATCAGCCTGTACACCAAGAAATCTCTCTCTCTCTCTCTCTCTCTCTCTCTCAGTGGAAAAGTCTTACAACTTGAGTACAGTTCATAATTCATTCTCTCTCTGCCTTCTCACATTGGGACTAAGGACTATTAAATTCTTTGCCTGCTGCTTTGGGCATATTGATCTAGTCTGGGTGCAAGTAAAGCACTCAAACCCCAAATGGCAGAATTTTATATTGAGGTAGCGGAGTCAAGGCCACTTCCTCTCCATGTCCTTTCCTTGTGGGATCGTTCCTCCCAATTTAAAGTAACTGGGAGAGATTTCCTCTTTCTCTGATAGAGGCACCTTTGATTTGCACTTATAGCTTCTGGGGCTGGTTGTGTGCCTCTTCCCAAGGGGAAAATATCACTTCATAAGAGTGTATTCTGGCAGCAGGGCCTCAAATCGCTAGGGTAAGCATTAGTTGGGGGAAGAGAGGGTAGACATTCTATAAATTATTAAAGTACAATTGCAACATCACATCTCTCGCATTTCCAGGGTAAAGACTCCTGAAGAATTTATCATTTGTAGATTTATTTCCTTACAAAACTTGTCTCCTTTTAACTCGTCTTCATGAAAATTTTAGTGGTTCTGTTCCCATAAAAATATCATTTATGCTAGTTAGGACGACAGGAGGAGAGGGTTAGAGGGTTCCTCCCTGGCAGACGAAGCTGCCAGTCCTCTGTGCAACACCAGCGAATCAAAGCTCAAGGCGCATCTTCTCCCCCTTGAGCGAAGGCTCCCCACCCCTCTGCATGGCTCCGTCTCCAGAAGCTGTCAGGGCCGATCCCACCCAGGTCCAGACAGCCCTGAAATCACAGAGAAATCTTTAAAGTTTTGACAGGCTTCTGCATTTTCTGGGCCCCGTTCTTCATCAATTGCAATGAAGTCATTTTCCCTTGAATGCTGACCAGATTCTGCGTGAATTTAATTTAAGGAGCTATTTTTAATTATGGAAGACTTTTTAAAAAAAAAAATATAGAATCACTGAAATCCTACAGACATAGATCAGGGGAAGGGGTTTTTCTACAAAGATCTTTCTGTCTTCAATGGAAAGTAGTACTGTTTTCCAAAACAGAGCTCATGGGAGGTGATGGCTTTTGTATAGATAAATGCATGGGTTGATGCCCATAAAGTACCTAAGAGAAGTAGGAGACTGTTAAGGGTGGGCATAAGTGTATTGTGTAACATCTTCCACCTTTAACTAAAGGAAAGAGGTGAACACTGACTTAAAATGGGGAAAATACAACAAAGGAATCTTGAATTCCACCTAAAGAATGTAACATACAATGCTCAGAGATCAATAGCTGAATCACTAATAAGAGTGCAAACCAGCCGGGTGTGGTAGCACACACCTGTCATCCCTGCAGCTTGAAAGGCTGAGGCAGGAGGATCGTGAGTTCAAAGCCAGCCTCAGCAACATAGTGAGGTGCTAAGCAACTCAATGACACCCTGTCTCTAACGAAAATACAAAATAGAGCTGGGGATGTGGCTCAATGGCTGAGTGTCCCCCAGTTCAATCCTGGATACCCTCCCCACCAAAAGAGTGCAAACCATTCTGAAAGGTAAGGGTGGATACCAGAGACAGTCCAAATGAACTCATTATTAGGCATATTGGGTAGAAAATGGGACTGTGTCCAAGAAACACCCTTCTCTCAAGAATTTGTTTTTCTCTGAAGTGCTACTCCATGCTTTGGGAACAAAGAAAGAGCAATGTGAATTTACTTCTGAAAAGCTTAAAGGTCTCTGCAATTGCCAGGGGCAGACAGTGCTCATGGAGTTCACAATACTTTAGGCGTAGGAAACCATTAGACCCTCCACCCATGTCCATTACCACAGCAAACTTAAAGAGTTTAAAGGTTCAAAAATTTGTGCTGCAGAAGCCCATTAGTTGCTCCTCGTTGCAAAGAGTCTTGCTCAGGTTTTCAGGAAGATATCACTTCCATGGGATGGATTTCTCTGAAGAACATCTCTGTGTGTGTGCAGGGGTTGTGGTGCATCCTTCTGCAGCCTCCTATTGGCCTCAGTCTGGCATCACATAACTGCCCATATGGCTGTGGCCTGGCTAGGTTCTGGTGCAGGCTGTGGGACCTGAGAATGACCCCATTGTTCCCTCTGTTGGTACCAGTGTGAAGCTCACACAGAGCCTGCTTCATATGGGCAGTCTCAGTTTTATGGTGTGGAGGTGAGGTGTCCCCCAAAAGCTCAGTGCAAGAAGGTTCAGAGGAGAAATGACTGGGCTGACTCTTAACCCAATCATGATTTAATGCCCCCTGATAGGGATTAACTGAATGATAACTGAAGCCGTGGGTGTGGCTGGAGGAGGTGGGCATTGGGGTGTAGCTTTGGGTATATATTTGTATCTGGAGTGTGGAGTCTCTCTTTCTCTGCCTCCTGACCACTATGATGTGAGCCACTTCCCTCTGCCACCCTCTCCGCCATGATGTTCAGCCTCACCTCCAGCCCCAAGGAATGGAGCCGACCTTCTATGGACTGAGACCTCTGAAACCAGGAGCCCTCAAATAAATTCTCCCTCCTCTATAATTATGCTGGTTGAGTCCTTCAGTCACAGCAGGGAAAAAGTTGACTAAAACACTCAGGAAGTATCTGTGGTATTCATAGATGCATTCCTTATTTCATAAAAGCTCATGTGAATGCCTGAAGTTAATCTGTGGCTATAGAAAGGAGATGGGTCCTTATTGATCACAGTGGTACAAGTGGACTCAAGTCACTACTTATGGGGTAATCTGTACCCTGCTGTAGCTAACTCAAGATCTCAGCTGGTAAAGAAAGGGTCTTGTTGAAGAGTGTAAAGTGGACTTCATTAATTTTTCTGGTTTTTGATCTAGCCGACCTCTCATCTTTGACGTTTGGTTCATATCTCATCTCTGCTCTGAGAAGCCCACCTTGACTTTTCTACCAACAGGGGTCTCTAATTCTCCCTCACAGCCTTTACTCTCTATCCAGGTGGAGGTGTTTGGAGTAAAAACCCATCAAGATACCAGTAAATGGATGGAACTGGAGATTGTCATGCTAAGTGAAATAAGATAATCCCCCCCAAACCAAAGGCCGAATGTTCTCTCTGATTCGTGGATGCTAACACACAATAAGTCAGCGGGGAGGCAAGAATAGAAGTTCATTGGATTAGACAAAGGGGAATGAAGGGAAGGGAGAAAGGATGGGAATAGGAAAGATGGTGGAATGAATCAGACAGAACTTCCCTATGTTCATGCATGAATACCTGACCAGTGTAACTCCACATCATGGACAACCACAAGAATGGCAAGTTGTACTCCATGTATAATACATCAAAATTCATTCTACTGTCATGTAAAACTAAAAAGAGTAATTTTTTAAAAGTAAAGAACCATAAAGAGTGCCCAGGTGGAATCATGGAGGTCGGGGCATGGATGCCTGGCTTTAGAGGAGAGTATTATAACTTGGTGACCTTGCTGTTCTGCATTATGACTCGCAGGTTGGGTGCTGCAACTCAGTGTTCTTGGGATCCTGACATTGATCAGCATTGGGAAAGTTGCCTCACTCTCTGCACACATAAGAGCTTGAAGTTCATAAACCAGGTTGTCTGCTCATTCATTAATCATGAGAAAGACGAGCACCGAGTAGACCAGCCTTTGATCTTAGTCCAACTATCACTTCCTCTCTGTAGACCTGCTGCGCAGAATCCAAATGATCAGAAGCGTATGCTTAGAGAACCCCGCCACCTGAACAAAGAGATGGACGCTGATATTGAGTGGCACCAGGCTCTGATGGCTTTGTGATCCCCTTTGTGCAATAGGGCTATAAATATATCGACAATAAAATGTACCATCCAGAATGAGGTATCCTTGAGAATTGAAGACAACACCATCGCCAGTGCACAGGACAACAGGTGTCAGGATTGTCCACGGCAAATGAGGACACAGGGTCATCAGAGATTTTAAATGACAGCAAGACTGCAGGACGTGTTCTTTCCTGAGATGTTCCAATAGACACATGGACAAATATTATGGTTTCTCTGACCCTCAAATTTTCTGTAGTTCCATGGCTGACCATCCCATCCTCCCACTCAGGTGTGGTAGGCAGAATTGTAAGATGACGCAGAAGTCTTCCACCCCACTATGGCTTGTCCTGGTTGTGCCTGATGACCAGGGGCAGGTCATCCCTTTGAACCTTATGAGTTGGCGCAATTCCTCCGTGCTTCCTGTTGGATGCCTTTCCAGCATGTGGAGACAGTTTGCTTTCCTAGCCTTGAAGAAGACCTGCACCATGGAGTGAGGAGGAAGGTTAGCTTCTAGAGCCCTGGGACTCAGGCCTACACACAGAGGAAGTGAACTCTGCCAACAGCCAGTGAGCCGAGGACAGACCTTGGTCCCTAGAGGAGACCACAACCCTGAACAATAACCACTGCAGACTGTGAGATGAGACCCTGAGCCAAAGATCCATCTAAATTGTGCCTCAGGACATAGGTATTGATTGTGAGAGAGTCAATTCACATTATTTTCCAGCTTGGAATTTGTGGTCCTTTGTTACTTGGTGATAGAAAATTAACACGGGAGGCTTTCCACAGTAGTCCCTGAAATCAGGTCACCGTCAGTCCCTGCAGGTGGAAGGCTATGGAGAGTTTATAACTGAGAACAAAGATGAATCTTAAATGGGCGTGGTGGCTTAGGAGGCTGAGGCAGGAGGATCTCCAGTTCAAAGCCAGTCTCAGCCAAAGCAAGGTGCTAAGCAACTCAGTGGACCTGTCTCTAAATAAAATACAAAATAGGGCTGGGGATGTGGCTCAGAGGTTGAGTGCTTCTGAATACAATCCCTGCTCTGTCCCCAAAAAAACATGATGAGGCTTTATTCTTGCCTCATCATATTCTTGCCTTTATTCTTGATGCTAAGACACTAGATAGTCCTTAGAAAATACTGATCAACAAATTAATCAAAAAGAAAATTGTTATTTTATAGTGACATTTTAAAAATTTGCTCTAATTTCTTCTATTCCACAGGAGAGGGTAGGTTGCTGTTATGAACATCATTTATTTCAATTTAAAATATGCCCTGTTGTTCCAATACAAAGCTCCGCAGCCTGAATACTTTGCTCTGTGCTTCCTTCTTCACCACTGTCTCTTCCCCAGATATTCCAACCATTCTACGCTTCTAACCAATGATAAGCTTCATTTTTTGTAACAGAGAGAGAAATATTATTCATGCACTAGACCCTTTTTTGAGAACTTAAATACGATAATAGGAATAAAAGAGATAAGAGCAAAGCTTACCTTCTAACAAGTGGAAAAGCACTAGCTCTCAGTAATAGGACTGTGATTTGCACAGGTGATTCTTTGACCTGCAATGATGTAATGCTCATTCCTCAGAGATGCCACTTTTGATGTGTCTGCACATGGCAGGTGAGGCAATTGAGCCTCTTGGCCTTCCTTATCCTTAGACAAGGACACTAATCCTACTCTAAATCTTTGGAACTCTCCAAAGGCCCCACCTCTCCATATCATCACCTTGGAGATTAGGTGGCAACAGAGCAAACATTCAGACCTTAGCAATTGTGAAATGAGAAGTTAAGGAAGGAAGGAAAGCGTGACTACAGGAAAAGCAGTCACTGGAAAAGACAGTGTCCCTGGAATGGCTACAACCCAAAACTGAACCAAATGCAAAGAGGAGAAGTTCATGCATTGAAAGGAAGCAATGCCAGTTAAATTAAGTGAAAATAATTCTGACAAAGATACCAAGATAACTGGGTGTGGAGGTGCATGCCTATAATCCAAGTGACAAGGGAGGCTGAGGCAGGAGGATTACAAGTTCAAGGCCTGTCTCCACTACTTAGTGACAGCCTTTCTCAAAATAAAATATAAAAAGGGCTGGGAATGTAGCTCCGTGGTGGAGCAACCCCAGGTTCAATTCCTAGTGCAGAAGGCAAGAAAACAAAATCAGGGAAAGCCTTTTCAAATATTAACTGGCAGAACAATTCAGAGCCAAACAATCCAGAGTCACTCTAGCTGAAACTCTATGCATTGTTTTAGAAATGGCTGGAAAAAGGCACCAAGATGCTAGTTACTCTTTCATTCTTTATGAGTTGGGCTAAAGTCAGCTACTCTAATGAACAAACTCCCAAATTTCAGAGGCACAAGGAATGTTTCCTCCAGTGGTGCAACCAACTAATGTAAGTGATTTAATTCAGTGACTTCTTTTAGGCAAAGATTCAAGAACCCCTGTCTTCTTTCATCTTGTGGTTCTACCATCTTGGGGCTTGCCGATGGTCCCCCAGAAATGGAACATGATTGAGAGTTCTCCATGACCAATGGAAGGATCACCTTGCTCTTGCTACCATGCTGTCAATCAAAGTTTCACCTTGGCAATGCCACCAAGAAGGATAGACTGGAGTGTTGGGCAGCTGCACCCTTGGGAGGAGGAAGCAGCCATCCTTCCCCCTTACATGGGGACAGCCAGCCGGTCCCTGTTACATCATGGAGATGTAAACATGCTCCACTGCCCCCACACCACTCCAATTTGAGGAGGTCTATCAAACTTAAAATGAACAAGACCTACATGTGAGGTTTAGGGATATAAGAAATTATAGATATCTATCATGTCAAAATGGCCCAAATGTCACAGATTAAAAATAATAGCATCAACCTTGAATTAGTAGGTGCCAACTCTTCTAGTACATAAAAACATTACTGAATTAGTTTCCTCCCCCCTCTCTATTTTTAACAGAATATTGGGGAATTTGATTATTACAACCCAGTTATTTCTAAAAATGAGTTACACTTCCACAGGGCACTGCTCAAATGCACAGAGGCATTTTAATTGCCAATGAATATTCAAAACCTCATTATTGTTGCAGTTTATAATTATCAAATTCCCTTGACGAAAATGCAGCATGCAATAAAAAAGGAGATCCATTTAAAAGTGTTGACATCCACGTCCAACCACTTTTACTTGAGTTCTCGGCTATTGAGTCTGTATTATTGGAGTTGGTTTGGGGGAGATGCTAAGATTGAACACATTCCTTCTTCTTCAAAGCACAGCTTGTTGATTATGTGCATTTCTTTCTTAAGGCACAGTGAACTTAAGACAAGGCAGTATATGTGTAGAATGGACTAGAATTTGAGGTCAAAATTTGTGCACAGTATTAGCAAAATCACAATTTGAGATCCTCTTCTTCAGTTTGGGAAGATTCATGATGTAATGTCAAGGCAAACAAATTTGTCATCCCAATCTTGGAACAATAGGAAGAATTCCACCGAAAATTACCATTTTGGCAAACAGGGAGAAGCACATCTTTGTTTGATCATCAAAACCAACCCAGAAGAAAGTAAAAAACATTACTGAAGTCACTCAACAGTATGAGGCAGATTTCACTTAAATATTTGTAGACCAATTCATCCCTTCTGTAAATATTTATAGAATTCCTTCCATGAGCCAGGAGCTCTGTCAGTAGGAGGGGACATATTGATGAATAAAGTAAAAAGATCCTTAAGTAGCTCAGAACCGGTCTGCTTTCGTTTCACATCTATATCTGACTAATTTCATTCTTTTCTCTTTCTTTCATGTTTTTTAACTACCTTGTTAAAAAAACAGCACACATCATCATTTAACAAATACTGAGTTTTCCCTATGTGCCAGAGTATGTATCATGATGCTGTCGAGTTGTATGTATCATGCTGCCTTCATGCAGACGCACAACCTTCCATGACAACACAGAGAGGAAACTCGGTCATAAAGCAGAAGAAAGCACATGTTTTGTTCACAATCTTACCCAGTCTAGAACATCAGAGAAAACACTCCTGAGACATGATTTGAAGAATAAAGAATAAATTTAGTCAACTAAGCAAGGGTGAGCCTGGGAAAGGTGCTCAAGACTTAAAAGCAGGAATAAAGGAAGGTAAAGAGAAAGAACAGGGGTTGTGTGTGGAACTAAATGTTTAGGTTCTCACTGTGATATAAAAGTAGGGAGTGAATCCCTATCTAGACCATGTGGAATAATATGAGGCAATACATCTTTCAATGGAGGATGAGAGAATGCTATTGAGAAGGTCAATAAACCAGTTCTAGGTGACCACTGTGAGGTCTTAAGCTCAGCATTCATAGTGTCTGACAGCTCTAGAAGACCAAAATCAGAGGGCTGTCCTGCTCTGCACCTCCTCATGGGAACTGCAGGCTTATCTGAGGGCTTTTCCAAAACACCCAAGGTGTGCATCCTTACTCCAGCCCCACCCCATAAGTCTAAATGTTTTGATCAATCTTTTCATTGAGCCTGTGAAGTAGGCCCAGTTCCGCCATATGCATTTTGTTACCTAAATGTACTGCCTCTTGCACATTAGCATTAAAGATCACTGGCACAGAGAATTTGAATAAAATATCACAAAACTCAATTTATTTCATAAATATGTCATCAAATGACCATGTGAAAAAGAGAATACATGGTATTTTATATATCCAAGAAACAATTAGACGCTGACCATATTCTAGGCCCCAAAGGATATATCACTGGTTTCCCCCAAGGTGTAAATTTGTAAATTTCATAATGACAGGTTGCAATGCATTCAAACTAAAAGTTATTAATCAAGTTTTAAATATTTGCCATCTACCTGAAGATTGGGCAACGGTCCTACAATTCTTTAGGTCTTCTGTTTAATTATATGAAAAGTGGAAATATAACCAGAGGCTCTTTAGAAAGGTAAATACAAAAGTGATGGTGTGACATACCAAGGCATGTGGGGACATGCCTTGGACCCTCAGGAAAGGTCACAGCATTATGAATGTGTGTGCAAGGGGAAGTGGCCACGAAGCCTTGGCAGATTTGCTCATGGACTTCTGCCGAGAAATGCTAGCATCAGTTGCTTGACATTCCTGATATCTTATGGCAATGTTAATTAACAGAAAGTAGAAGTCAAGGAAATTATTTAAAATGTCATTGGAAAAAAAGTACCTTTCACTTATAATGAGCTCCTATAAATAGACAGAACAGAGCAGATGTCTCAATAGCCAAAGGAAGAATGACCTCAGCAGTTGATCCATGAAGATATGCACAGGACTACACATTGGGAACCTCAAGTGTATCAGTGAACAGAAAAGACTCCAATCATAATCAGATTCCATTTTTTTTCCAATAATTAATTGAGCTATTGCTTTTGAATATTTGTTCTGTTGGAAGGCACAGTCTTACATTGCATGTACAACATTTAATGCAACCACCAAATAGCCTAGCTACCATTACCAGCCTTCTCTTGCAAATTTACAACACTGGGCATGCAAAGCCTACGCAATTGTCCTTTGCAGCAGATTTTTAATCAAAGTGACAAATATGTAATACAGAGCAGCACCCAGTGCTTAGGAGGTAAAGCAGAATAGCCTTTTTTTTTTTTTTTTTTGTAAATACCTTCAGTACAAATTGGTATAATTTTCCCACAGTGAATTTGACAGCAAGAATAAAAGGCTTTAAAAGTCTCCAAATATTTAAAAGTTTCCATCTCTATAGATGGGTACATCAGAGGGGAGAATAAAAAGAAAAAGGAGCTCAATGATGCTCATCAGAATGACACAAATCGAGATACAAATTCATGAGGAAGTAATTGATTAAAGGAATTTGGTTATAAGACAATGTTATAAACAGAAAGAGAAATACTATTTAGTCATTTAAAATAATCCCCATAAAGAATGTTAATCTCACCATCCTGTATATCCACAAGACACTAACAAAAAAAATAAAAAAATAAAAAAAGTAAATAGAAGAAAGATCAGTCGAGGGAAGAGAACAGGAAGAGGGAGAGGAGAGGAAAAGGGGAAGTTCTGGGGACTGAAGTGGAGCATCGTGTATCCCATGCCTTCATAATTATGTCACAAGGAAGCCTGATGTTATACATAATTAAAAAGAACCAATAAAAAGGAAAAAATTAGGGTCTGGGGTTGTGGCTCAGTTGTGAAGCGCTCACCTAGCTGACATGAGGCACTGAGATCGATCCTCAGTACCACTTAAAAAGAAAGAAAGAAAGAAAGAAAGAAAGAATATATAATAAGGTAGGGAAATGGCTATGATATAATGAAATAAATTAAAGCAGGATTGCAAACTATAAATACGATAGAAGTCTGATTTTACACATTTTGCAAATACGGGTGCACTTTAATATACACTGAGATGGATCTACATCCAGTAATTATGACAGAAAATAACCAAAATTATAAAAAGATATATTTTTGTTTGTCCTATATTATTTTTGCAATGAGAATATTAATCTTTTAATTAAAGAAAGGAGATGGAGGTGATGATGGTGATGATGATGATTTTGATACCAGAGATTGAATCCAGGAGCGCTTAACCCCTGAACCGCATCTCTATCCCTTTTTTTACATTTTATTTTGAGACAGGGTCTAACTGAGTTGCTCAGGGCCTCACCTAGTTGCTGAGGCTGGATTCAAACTTGTGATATTCCTGCCCAGTCTCCCGAGTTGCTGGGATGACAGGTGTGAACCACAATACCCAGCTAAGGAGACTAACTGTAAAGTGCGCATTTTTGTGAGTCTTGGCTGGGAAAGCAGGCAGAGCCAAGTGGAATCACCACTGTCACATGCCAACAGCTGCTACCCAACACACTGACTTAAGCCAATGCGTGAACACCTTCACAGGCAGATGGGGAAGCAGACCTTGACTGGGGAACACACTCACGGTTCTCTGCTAAACACAATAACTTCCACTTGCTTTTCAACTGTGATATGTCCTTAAGAGAATGGAATATTGTGTTTTTCACCTCCGATCAAATACTGAAGTTAAAATTTCAGAACTTATTTCTAACAGTTTTCCTATGATGGAGCATCCGTCATCCAGGACAAGGGACAACTAGTCTCTTCTACCACCAAGATCTCCCACTTGCTGGCTACTAGCTCTCCCCAAAAGCCGCAAAGCTAATCCCACTGAGGGAATGATTCCTATTCAGGTAGGGTGGGGATACATGCAGCGGCTCATGGGGCTGGAAACTACATACCCAGCATGAATTTTTTTTTTTTCATTTTTGAGTCAGACCCCACAGGGCCTCTGTCTTATTCCCATACTGCCTGACTATTTCTTAACTTTTTCCAGATCTCTTTAAAAAAGCCTGGCATTATTTCTACTTGGACTCCTAGGGCAGCAGAGCCAATAGCACCCCCTGTGATGGCCTACTATGGAAATGACTAACTCTCTTGTTTATTCTTGCTCAATGCAGGTGGTCCTACAGTTCAGTGGGCTTGCATCCCCAGATTCAAACAACTATAGACAGAAAACAGGAGGGAAATAAATTACAACTGCACTGAGCCTGTACAGACTTCTTCTCTTGTCATTATTTCCTAAACCACACAGTGTAACAACTGTTTACATAAATGGTGTTTGCATTGTATTATGTATTATAAGTAATCTAGAGATGATTTAAAGTATACAGGAAGATGTGCATAAGTTGAACGCAAATTCTACATCATTTTACACAAGGGACTTGAGCATCTGTGGATTTTGGCCTCCACAGGAGATCCTGGAACAAACACCCAGACATGCCCAGGGATGACGGATAACTGTGCTGCATTGCAATACAGTGTTCAAGCAGGACTCAAGGCTGCTAGATCACTCTACTTTCCCATCTCTTTCCTAAGTCACATGATTCTCAAATGTGGCTACATGCTAGAACAGCCTAGGAAGATTGAAAATCTCTTGGTGCCCAGGATGCACCCAACAATAACTAAGTCAAAACCTTTTCAGGTAGGTTTATTCAGGCATAGTATTTCTTTTATTTGTTCTTTTTAGATATATATGAGAGTAGAGGGTATTTTGACATGTTTTATATATATATATATATGGAAATATAACTTCTCATTCTTGTGGTTATACATGATGTGGGGTTTCACTGGTCAGTTATCCACATATGAACACAGGAAAGTTATATTCAATTCATTCATCCCATCCCCCCCTTCCCTCCTTTCCCCTTTGTCTAATCCAATAAACCTCTATTCTCCCTTCCCTCACCCCTGTTGTGTGTTAGCATCTACATATCAGAGAGAAAATTCAGCCTTTGGTTTTTTGGGGGATTGACTTATTTCACTTAGCATAATAGTCTCCAGTTCCATTCATTTATTGTAATTTGTCATAATTTCATTCTTCTTTATGGCTTAGTCATATTCCATTGCGTATATATGCCACATTTTATATGACCATTTGACCCAGTTATCCAACTCCTTGGTATATACCACAAAGACTTAAAATCAGCATACTATAGTGACGGAGCCACATCAATGTTTGCAGCAACTCAATTCATAATAGCCAAGCTATGGAACCAACCTAGGTGCCCTTCAACAAATGAAATATGTCCTCTTTCACCACTTCTATTCACCACTCTCCTTGAAACTCTAGCATGACCAATCAGGAAAAAGAAAGAAATTAAAGGGATATGATCTTGTTCATACATGCAGTCCCTATTTGCCCGTGACATAATTCAATATTTAGAAGACCCAAAAAACTCCGACAGAAAAATTCTAGAACTTATAAACAAGTTCAGCAAAGTAGCAGGATATTAAATTAACACCCACACATCAATTGCCTTTAATACACCAATCAAAGAGAAATTAGGAAAACTATACCACTCACAATAGCATCAAAAAACAATATTTGGGAATCAATCTAAAAAAAGAGGTGAAAGATCTCCACAATGAAAATGACAGGTGTGGTATTTTGCAGAACTCTTTCGATGATCCAATGTAAAGCTGAGGTCAAGAATCAAGTCCCTATGTCTGGTTCTATCAAAAAGTAGTTTTCTCAAAGAGTATTTATTCGAGCTCTCTTCCCCAGAATAAGACTTCCACATAGCAAGCCTGGGCCTTCTTAAAAATATCAGGGACACATATTAACTGAAATCAGAAGCATACACATTTACAGGCAGCCCAAGCCAAATCCCCAAATGGAAGCATTCCCCATCTCAGCAGTGGAAATGCTGAGATGTAAGATAGGGTGTGTCCGTGAACTGATTGATTTCTTTTGCTGGTTTCCAGGTGGCATTGGGAGACAGGGGAGGGGAGCTCCAGGCCCAGCCCCTTTGGGGGTGCAGTGTTAGGACAGCTCTTCATTCTTACACTCCAGGCCCTTCCCCCAGCATGCCACTCCTGCAATCCCAAAGTCCATTTAAGTTTCCTTCCTTCAAAATAAAGCTCACAGGAATGAGAGTTGCTCTGCCAATTACTGGACTTCCTTCTATTTGATTCTGGGTTTGATCACCTTGCTGCATGGTCCTTGACTTCATGTCACTGAGGGAACCCCGCTTGTTTCAAAATAAATACAAACTGAAAACATCTACTTCGTGTATACAAATGCAAATCTACATGATTATACCTCTGATTTTTTAAAGTCTTATTTATTTTACATATATATATATATATATATATATATATATATATATATATATATATTTTTTTTTTTTTTTTTTTTACTTAAGAAATTCTCTTTCCTGAGATAGACCACCCTCCTACACAGTATTCTGTATCACCTGCTTCCAAGGTCTGTGCAAATCAATCGAGGGTCTGAACAGCTTGCAGAAGTTAATGCAAGTTAATGCTTGTGCCTAGCAAGAGTTAATGCTCTGGAAGATGTGAGCAGTCGCTCGTAGAGTGACCCAGATCCAGCACTGACTCTTGGATAAACCTGCCTTTTTTAGATTCAGCAAATGGATACTTACTTAATATAGCCATTTCTCAAAGATTTAAATGCTATGCAATTTCTGAAAAATAAAAAAAAGGAAATGTCTCTGAACTGGGATAATATCCCCTTCCTAATCTGAACCCCTTCATTAGTTAGTTTTCAACAATATTCTTTTATGTCTTACTTTGAATTAATCAAAGTTATTTTGAGACTGAAATGAAAGGAACGTAATTATGACTATACTTCTGTTTGTATTTATGAAAATGGATGTATTTTGAAAATAAGCATTGAAACATGTATCCAGAGCCCAAATTAACTGAAGGAAAGCAGAGTAAAATAAATTAGGCTTCACGTGTGAAAGAAGTGGCTGTACTGAGCCTTCTCCACCTCACTCCTCTGCTTGGCTCTCATGGGGCTCTAATTCCACAGGAGAATTCAGACTCCATCAGCCGTAGCACAAAGAGTAATGAAGGGGAGAGAAAGGATGGAGATGGGGAGGAATGGGGGGGAATGGGGGGTCCTTAAGGAAAGACTAGAAAGAACTCCACCAATGTATCCCAATTTCTAGGGCCCTATTCTCTTCCAACCTTAGCTATGACCTCTGGGGATCCTGGGAACCAAAAACTCAGAAGCAATGGTTGTGGGGGTTTATGGCTAAGTGAAATGCACCCTGAGAATCAGACAAGCTCATTCCCAGCCTAATTCCGAGAGATGGGCTTTCACCAACTTTTTCTAAATTGCGGTATTCTGTTAATTCCCAAATCCCTGGCATGAAATCCATCACCTTCAAACTTGGACACTCAGTGGCCCTCCTTCGGTCCTTTATTTAGAGAGAGAATCTGAGCTTTCCATCTTAATCTTCTTCCCCACATGGTCTGTTGTGTCCTTCAGTACACGAACTTGTCATAGGTAAGAAGCTTAGATGTGTTTTTCAGCCTTCTGTCATGTGGCAAAACACCTAACCTGATCAGCTCACAGGAGGAAACGTTTGTATTTAGCTCTGGCTGTACGAGGTTTCAGTCCCTTGGCCTTGTCACTTTGGGCCTGTGGTAGCACAGTAAGTACATCCTGGTGGGAACAGGTGGTGGAGGAGGCCTGGTCACCTCAGGGCAGACAGGAAGGGGAGAAGAGGCAGAGACAGTGAGACGTAGAGAGGAAAGGGTTGGGTCTTCTTCAAAGGTTGAGTCTTCTTCAAAGCCCGCCCTCCCAATGACCTAACTTCCTCTCACCAGGCTCCACCCTCTTAAAGATTCTACCACCCCCAGCAGTGTCACAGCTGGGGACCAAGCTTTGAACACAGGGGACTTTTGGGGAAATTTATGATTCAAAGTCTGGTGCTCAAGAAATGCCCACATCTCTAAATTTTAGATTTTATATGCCATTATCTCATTTTTATATGAGTTAATGGTTTACAAAGAGATATAGCTATAGAAATGCATGTTTCAAAGGACATTTTCATTATTTTTGATCAACAAACACTTATTGAGCACATACATATGAGGCACTGTTCAAGGTTCTACAACTACACAAGGAAACAAATTCTCTAATTAATTGGCTGCAACAAACGCTGTTATAATTTAATATAATTTTAAAAGGAAGATAGCTGATGATGAGATAGGCCTGGTGGCTTTCAGTGCCACATGGTTAGCAGATGAGATGCAGGAGCCCCTGAGTATTCTACTGGGCTACACCAGCTCAAAGAGGAAGGGAGGCCCTTCTGTCCAGGGCAGGCATACAGAGCTCACCTGCTCCTGAGAGTTCTCGCTGAGATTGATTGGCAGGAGGGTTAGAGGTTTGAAGTTGTTTGAATTTACTTAAAATTTAACTTTCATAGATGTTCACATGATTATCAATAATATATGTGCCAACACAAATCAGTGGTTTAAACAAATGACATTTTGGAAAAGAAATTGAAGTATTAACTTCTTATCAGAATATATTCTCCTAGATCCTGAACTAGGTATGTTGAACCTTTTTTTTTTTTAAATCACTTTTTGTTCTAATTTTTTATTATATTTATTCTCAATTGACAAAAATATATTAATCATGTAAGACAAGATGTTTTGCTCTATAGACACACTATGGAATGGCTAAAGCAAGCTAAAGGCCGTAAGTATTAGCTCATGTATTTATCATTCTTGGGATGAGAACACTTAAAATCTACTGTCAGCCATTTTCAGGTGCAAAGGGTGTTTTTATTAACTACAGTCATCATGAAGTCCAACACTTCTCAACTTCTCCACCCCCCTTTTTTTTTTTTTAGGTACTGAGGACTGAACTCAGGAGTGCCTAACCACTGAGCCCCATCCCCAGCCCTTTCTTATATTTTATTTAGAGACAGAGTCTCACTGATTTGCTTAGGGCCTCACTTTTGCTGAGGCTGGCTTTGAACTCATGACCCTCCTGCCTCAGCCTCCCAAACTGCTGGGATTACAGGTGTGCACCACCATGCCCAACTGAACCTTTTTCTTCTGACTGACATTGTGTACCTTTAATCAATATCTCCTAAATCATCACCCCTCTTCCAGCCCTTGGTAATAGCCTCTGTCCTACCCTGAGCTTCCAATAAATGGGCCTAGATTCTGCCCACAGGTGAGACTGGGCCATGTTTTTGTCTCTGGCTTATTTCACACAACCTGGTCCTCTAAGTTTATTCCTGTTTCAGCAGTGACGGGATTTCATTCTTTCTCAAGGTTGAATGACAACCCACCGTATACAAGCGCCACATTTTCTCTAGCATTCATCCACTGATGGGGTCTGAGGCTGACTTCAAATCTCACACCCTTACCTTTGGAATCCCAGTTTTAATCCAAGATGAATGCAGAAATACCATATGATAGGCACTTGTCAAAATTATTTAACTCTTATTATCTCTCCAGAACAAATCCCAGCTATTCCTATGCCCACTTTAGATTTGTAGAAACTAAATATCAGAGAGATTAATTTAACTTTCAGTTAGTATTCTAGGGCTCCCTCCCTCATGTACCAGTTTCAGGTAAGAATGCTGAGTAAAATATTTGCAGGCTTATATACAATGATTGAGCGAGTCCCCGGGTTTGTAACCCTCCATTTAGTTTCTACGGGAACATAGCTTGAAATTCTCAGTATTATTTAAAGAACACCCTTTTAGTTTTGTTTTTCTATTTTTCTAGGGAAACAGATGTATTCAAAGGAAGACAGTGTTGAGGTGTGTGGTTGATGGAGGGAGAAAGCCACCACCAGTTTTGAACATGCCAATGAGTCTGTAAAAACAAAACAAGAATTTTTACACCATCTAGGAAATCTATTACCAGAAAGCATTTGCAGACCTCTCCATTTCTTGGTTTTTGCCCTTTGGAATTGAACTGGAATTTACATTAGGGGAGGACAGATGCTATCTGAATCTTCTTGGGATTCTTCTGTGAATCCATAAACAATGCAGAGACTTTTCCTCTGTCGTTTTTTTCCTACTACTGGATAGAATATATGAAAGTGAGTACCTGTCAATTAATAAGACTGTATGTAAATGACCTGGCTTCTATACTGGGAAATACTTCATTTTAGCCAAGTGTTTGTGGAACATTCAAGAAGTTGATCCTAGTTTTTGGTTTGTCTCATGTATTTATTATATCAACACGTTTTTACTGTTTCTGTTTTGTTGTTGTTGTTACTGAGAATTGCATCCAGGGGTGCTCTACCACTAAGCCATGCCCCAGCCCCTTTTTAATAAATTGTTCAGTTCTGAAACAGAGTCTAAGTTGCTTAGGGCTTCACCAAGTTGCTGAGGCTAGCCTCAAGCTTGCAATCCTCTGCCTCAGCCTCCTGAGGCATGCACCACCACACCGAGCATTATCAACACATTTTTAAGCACCTGGATGTGTGGGGGGAAAAAGGCACTACACTTATTCTCTGGGGGTTTAAGAATACCTACAACTGAGGTTTAAATATGCTTGATTTTCAAAGCTGCCATGAATCAACTACTGAAGAATAAGAATTAAAGCCATTTTGCAAATGAGCATCATTTGGAGTCACTCCTTGAAAATCTCAGGCAGAAACTGGAGAAGGCAGCAGTGGTGGTGAAGGGGACAAATGTAGGATTAAGTAATGATGAACCTGAAAATAGATGTGATGGAAACAGAAGCACTAGTCCTGGGGTCTACAGGACCTATTTAAGAAGGATCTGAAATAGTGGGGAGTGTGGGGGGACAATCAGAGAAGTCTTCCCAGAGGACAATACAGTGACATCCTTGTCCTTTACTATAATAAGCATGTACCCATTCACTTGTAAAGGGGTTTCCATTTTACAAAGCACTTTCATCTTCACTGTGATGAGTGATTACGATCACTTGGCAGGGTACTACTCACCTTGTAGCGCAAAGGGAATCTCAAGTCTAATGAGGTTAAGGGCTAAGAACCTTACAGGCAGGGGTGCTGTTAGGGTTTGGATGTGAGGTATCACCCCCACCCCCCAAAAAAACTCATGGGTTAATGCAGGAATGTTCAGAGCTGAAATGATTCGAATATGAGAACTGAAAACTCATCAGTGGATTAATCCACTTGACGGATTAATCATTTGAAAGGACTACCCCACTGGACGACAACCGAGGCACTCAGGGATGTGACTGGAGGGAGTGGGTCACTGGGACATGGCTTTGGGTTTATATTTTGTCCCTGGTGAGTACAGTACAGTGCTTGCATGCTCTACCCACCCCATATCTATCTCTATCTCTCTCTCTCTCCCCCCCCACCTCTCTCTCTCCCCACTTTTTGGCTTCTGAGAAGCTTCCCCCCACCACACCCTGCCACCATGATGTTCTGCCTCACCTCAGATTCAGAACCATGCAGTCATCTCACCATGGACTAAACTTCTGAAACTGTGAGCCAAAATAAACTTTTCCTCCTCTAGTTGTTCTTGCCGGGTGTTTGGGTCACAGCCATGACAAGCTGGCTAACCCAGGTGTGCTACCTTGACTCCCACAACAGTCTTCCAAAGGAAGCTCTGCTCTCATCCCCCTGATCTTACAGATGGGGAGCCTTGGGTTTAAGCAGGCTGAGTGAGTTGCCAAGAGCATACACTTCTGTTAACTCAGGAGGGTTTCTAATTCGAGTTTCTCCAATCACTTCCAGCAAAGATGTGAAATCTGGTCTGAAAGAGTTGAGAAAGGTCTCTGAGAACTCAAGAACTCTCACTTCAATATGGTGGCCTGGAATTACCCTCATCTGCGTTCCTCAGGCAAGTCTCAGTCTGAGATTTTTAGGCTCTAAACTTCATCTCTACAACTTCAGGGAGACTCATACTATTTTCTACTAAATCACTTAATGAACTCACACATGCAGAGATAGACACGATTTATCTCTAGGAAAACATGCAGGAATGTGAACTACATTCCTATCAAGCATATATCAAGATATTATATAGATAGATGTAAAGATGTATTTGAGCATAAAATATATATTAGAATATATGCACACGTGTGTGTATCTGTCTTTCACCACAAGAATGTTGTTTCCTTATGTAATCTTTCTCCCTAGGAGCTCTTGGAAAAACAAGTCCACAATTCATAGCCACTATTCAAAACCTGAAACCCGGAGCTCAGGACTTGACTTTTTCTAGAATTTCTGAAAGCTAAAAACCCGTCCTTACATGCTGAGCAATTGACTTTGGCAAAAAGGAACCACAGAAAATACTGAGGCAGCCTAAAAAAACACAGTGTCCCCATCAGCCACCGGCAGGCCGACATGCAAAAACTGGAGTAGGCAGCACATGAATTCATTTCTACTTCCCCAGTGATTCAGCAGCTAAATCCGCACCTGCAGATGGGAGCTGGTTTTAATGAGTGAAAATTAACCAGTGGTTTTCCCAATTTAAAAATAAAAGGAAAATTTAAAAAAGCAGTACTAACTACTCATCCCTGAAGTCACCTGGCTTACGACACTCCACGTTAGAGAAGTGAATATGTAATTGTACTAAGTCTTTGTGGGCAGCAACTGGGAGGCTCATGGATGCAAATGGAATGATTCCTCTTGTAACACAATCAATAGCAATGGACTTGGAATTTCAATCTGTTGTAATAATTCCAAAAATAAAGAGTGGTGAATTTCTGGGTAACTTTTCATTATTTGCAGGAAAGGTGCCAGTTATAGCTCTAAGAACTACGGAGTGATAGACAAACTGTCCCCGTGGTAGGCATAAGTGACTGGATGACCCATGGCACTGTATTAACCTCTTTCCCATAAGAGTGGGTGGGACCTGGAAGTCTGATGTGCTATCAGATGAGGTTGCTAATGGACTGACTTTGAGTTAAGGCACCAGCTGGCTCTCCACTGGTGGCCTACTCCTGTAACACAATCACAGAGAACGGATTTGTGACACTTTCTTGAAAGAGTGACCCCTTCCCAGCCAACACCTTGATGGCCATCCCAAGGGACCCTGAGCAGAGCATCCAGAGAAAGCCATTCTGGAGCCCCTTACCCATGGAAACTGTGCAGTAAGAAACACATGCTTATTTAAACCCCTAAGTTAGAAGTCATTTGTCACAGGGCCACAGAAAATGAATGTAGCTCTTTGCTGGAACAAATGATGGTACTCTCAAACCTTAAAATACCCCCTTTCTTTTGTCACCTCCTACCCTTCATGCTTGAAATTGTATTTTCCTTTCTCTATAGGAAAGGTGTCAGGAAGGTGAGACGAAAAAGGAAACACTAAAGAAAGGGGAAGATATATATGAGCTCATCAAAGCATATGCTAGACAAAAGGAAATGGAGTTGGTAACCTCATTTTCCCCGGGATGATGAGCCGTGCTACCGGGATGATCAATAACATTAGCTTCAAAACCATCAGCTGGAGAAATGCAAACCAAGGCGTAACAGATAAGTCCGTGGGAAACACAAGTCGCCAAGAGGAATGGGTTCCCAAGTAAATGAAATGACCAACTTTCCAGACAGTTTATAGCAGACACTAGCTCCCAGCAGGTAGACTCCTGCAGGCAAAAGGAAATTCAGGCAGAGGAGAGAGGCACATTTATCTCCCTCAGAGAAGAAGTCTGTCAATGATGTATGTCCGAACAGGAGAAACTAATTGGCACAGAATGTAAGAAGCCATTTTTACTTTGAGTGTTAAAAGTTCCCTTTCTCATTGAAATTGCACTTTTATCTTGGAAAACTCACACAATGCAGCCCTCGGCTCTGCTTCTAGATGTTCATTAAAACACACATGCCGCATGCAGTATTTTGATCTTGGAAGTGCTTGATATGTTAATGGTCTCGCTTTCTATTTGCAGACTTGGTATCAGTCTTATTTGGTGGGCGTGATGAATCTTAAAAAAAAAAAAAAAAGAAGAAAGAAAGAAAAGAAAAAAAAAAAAAAAGACAGAATGCCCTTGGCTGAACACAGACGGACGCTTCCCAACAGGCTATTATCTCCCTGGCCACTCAGCCGTGGTCAGGGAACCTATATATATGAGAATTATAGTCGACTTCGGGGAGAGTAATCCTCTATTAAAAAACTCACTTGGCCTTTTTAAAAATTTTTTCATTGCTTCCAAAAATTCACTCGAATGGCAAACTCCTTAGGAGGAGGCCATGCACTTCTTTCTACTTAAAAGCTCTATGACAGACACCACAACACCTAAATAAAAAGAGAATTGGAGCTCCGAGGAGATGATCATTCAATAGCTAATCTTGGATCCCCAGGCTCCTGTGAAATAAAACTCTTTTTCGGTAGATAACCCCTATCTCAGAGTCTCTTTGAGTCCTGATAAGAAAAGCCCCAAAGACAATCCAATTCTGAAAAAAAATTAGCCACTGCACAGTAGTTCTGATATAAGTACAATTAAGAAATATGTCTCGTGCCTTGATTTGACAGCCATTACAATTATGCATCTGCCAGGTTCAGTGGCACACGCCTATAATCTGAGCAGCTTTGGAGGCTGAGGCAGGAGGATAAAGCTGAGGCAGGAGGACAGAAAGTTTAAAACCAGCCTCAGCAACTTATGGAGAACCTAAGCAATTCAGCAAGACCAGGAGCTGGGGATGTGGTTCAGTAACTAGCACCCCTGGGTTCAATCCCATGTACAAAAAAAAATGCACATCAGATCTTAACTTTCTACTGAAAATTCAAGTACAACTTCAGGGAGACTCATACTATTTTCTAAGATATGGATAAATATAAAATATCATCCATGCTTACAGTGCAGTATCAAAGCAGAAAACCAACCTGGACAGAATCCACTGAGCTCATTCAGATCTGACTTTACCTGTTTTGAGTGTACCTGTGCCTTTGTGCCTGCGATTTTGTCACCTGTGTTGACTTGGGTGAACACTAGCATAGTCAAGACAGAAAACAAAGCACACTCTGGTGTGTGTTGTTAATTTTTATGGCTGATATTTATGGAGTTCTTACTAGGTACCACCTTCAGCAATAAGCAGTTATACTTAGTGACTTATTTCACCGAGAAGCTACAGATAGCAGAGAATACTTTATTTATATCAGCGTTCTTCAGGTAACCATGTTCTGACATTCCTTTGGAAAACTGGTCTCTGTGACTGGTCTCTGGTCCTCATCACTGGTCTCTGTGACTCCTACTCTGTAGTCCAAAGTTGAGAAAGGACTCTAGTTTGGATGATCAAAAATTTGTTTTCTCTGGACAGGTGATAGGCACACACCTTGGAGATTTCTGTTAAAACTCTTAATAGGCATTGCTGTGTCTTTCCTCTTTCTCTGGACTTGAACCCACAGTTTGCAGACACAAACAGGGGGCAGCCACCTTGGCACTCTGGAAATTGGCAGTGACCCCTCAGGGAGGGGAGGCCTTGGTGGGTGAGGACAAGACGCCCCAAGGGTGTTTGGACTCTGTACACATATTCTTTTCCTTGAATCCACTTAAGTCAGGATGCTGTCACCTGCAGCAGAAGAATCCTAGCTGATACATCGCTGCTGCTATTTATGTTTTCACAGGTGAGAAAGCAGAGGCACGGAGATCTTAATGTGTTTGAAGGAGTTAGAAAACTCAGGGGAGTTGGTATGTACTGGATGCTCTACCCCACAGGCAAGGGTATGCTACATCGTGTCCTTTGGACTAAATCATCAGGGACTTAGTCTTCATTTTGTAGATGAGGAAAGAAAGCTGAGAGGTCAAGTAGATAACTGAGACAGCAATCTCTTGCTGCATTTCAAAAATAAGTAAAAAAGCAGAAATAGAGAACTTCAATTCAGTGGCTGAAACTGCCACCATTTGACTTTCTCATGATTCTATATATCAGCAAAGTAGACCTGCTCAGTGGGACT
Source organism: Callospermophilus lateralis (assembly GCF_048772815.1). Classification (NCBI taxonomy): domain Eukaryota; kingdom Metazoa; phylum Chordata; class Mammalia; order Rodentia; family Sciuridae; genus Callospermophilus; species Callospermophilus lateralis. Next base: position 15,204,694 of record NC_135324.1, read on the forward strand.
GGACTTCTGCTGGTCTCTCCTGGGGTCACTCACGTGGTTTTAGTTTGTGGGCAGGCTGGGGGCAAGTTGATACGACCACTCTGGCTCACGTGGTCAGCTGTTCATCCCTGACCTGCTGCTTGGGCCACATTTGCTAAGCTCCTATTGGCCACAGTAAGTCACGTGTCAGGGCTTTTGCATCTAGGGTATTGCATCTGTCAAGATAAAGAGAGATGGGTTCCCAGGCAGAGGGAAGGGAACAGGAATGCATTTAGATGAGATTCAATGCAAATGGGAATGTTCCGGCTGACAAGGACAAGAGGACACAGGGAGAAGGTTTGATAAAAGAAGTGACATGCCGTGGTAGCAGCTGGGAAGGGGCAACAGGAAGGAGGACATGCAGGAAAGGCAGTGTGCCTCTGACTGAGCATTGGGCCCAGGCACCCGGGTGCACAGAATGTAATTCAGGACTGGAGAGAACTGGTTGGGAACGTGGACAACAGGTTGTAGACGACCTTCTGCCTCCCGGGCCAGTGGAATGACAGATTCCTGGGGCAATGGGGCATTTCCTAATAAATTGCCCTTTCGTTTCCCCTGACCTATTGCTATTATGAAGGACTAATATATTTAGTGAACAGATACTTTTTATTCCTTTTAAACTTAAAAAAAAATAAATACAGGCACTTGGAAGTTATGAATATGCTTTAAAATTACATCTTAACGTCACCTACTTCTATCTAAAATATAAAAAGTTATAGACATTCCTTATCCCTGATCGTCTCTAGAATTACCACAAATGTAATTATGCAACCGCTAATAATTATAATCTCAGTTATTTAGCTGAGAGCCATATAAATTTTATAAGGCAATAAATCTTATTAAATGCTCCCTGGAGTATCAATTGATCCATTAACTTATAATAAATGCTTTTAAAATGCAAATTAAATAATAACTGGAAACACCTCAGTTAAATGCCACCAGGATATCTATTATGTGAGAGATCCATATTCTCTCCTCATTTTAAAAGCAGTTGAGTTCATAAACATCTAGTCAATAAGAAGTTTACTGTGGTGGGAAGGGGTGTGGGGTGTGGGTAGTGAGGAGAAGATGGCAAATTGAATTCGAGTTTAAAAGGATCCATCCTCAACTTTCCAAATCAGAATTTCTTTTTAGAAGTAACTCTGTACACAGCCACTTGGAAAAGCTGCTAGACTGTGTACCAGTCTGGTCCTGTCCTTCCACCTAGCCATTCCATCCCCAGGAAGCTGTCTCAAGGAAAGAATCAGAAAGCCCACCAGGTGCATTAGGACATGCCTGTAATCCAGCAGCTCAGGAGGCTGAGGCAGGAGGATCTTAAATTCAAAGCCAGCCTCAGCAGAAGTGAGGTGCTGAGCAACTCAGTGAAACCCTGTCTCTAAATAAAATGCAAAATAGGGCTAGGGACACGGCTCAGGGATCAAGTGCCCCTGAGTTCAATCCCGGGTACCCCACTCACCCAAAAAGTGAATCAGAAAGCCCTTGAATGACATCAGTATAAAAACCCATTCACAGCAATATTCTAAATGTACAATGTGTGTTTGGTAATTTCATTTGGTGAAATGTTATTTGGAAATTTCCAATAGTATTGTTTAAAGATATTTACTCACATGAGGGAAATTGCACATAATGTATAATTAATGGCTCTTGTTATGATATTGATTTTTAAAAAGATATAAAACCATATTTCAAGCTTCATTTCAAGTTTACAAAAATACACATCTCTATAAAAACAGGCCAAAGGGAATATATTAAATATTAACTGTGGTTAGATGTATACAGTGCTATAATGAAAAAAAATTTTAATTTCTTTTTGGGGGTTGTGTGACAATGTTAAAATTTTTTTTTAACGCTCAGAAATGAACTGAATTTGTTTCTTAATTTTGAAAAAATAATCATCACCCTTAAAGACGATGGAGAGAGAGAGAGAAAGGGAGAGAATTTGAAGACTTTGCCTTGTTCAATGGTAACTGAAGATGGTGATGGTTTCAGTACCCTTCAGTGTGGACATTCCACCTGAGAGTGGAACCTACAGTAACCAAATCTGAGAGAAGATATCTAGTGTCACCACAAGAACATAACATTTAGCCTTGTGCTCAAGCAGAGCAAAGGAAGTACACAAATATGCCCAAGAGTTGACAAGTAAGAAATGGCAACATAGTCAAATTTAAAAATACATCTCAAAATCTAGGGTCAAATATATTCATTCATGAGCTGGATTAAAAATAGCATGTTTGAAATGTTTAGTCATGATTGCTATTGAAAACATTACATAAAAGTTTACAATTCATCTATATAAAAATATGCTTACTCCCACTTGGGAAATTTATTAATATAATATATTTTTAATGTATTTCCAGAGACTTCATTTGTCCCATAAGTAGGACTTTCTGTTCTGTAATTAACAGAGTGGTGGACTTCAACAGGCACCTACACACCTGTGGATCTGATTTATCAAGGAGTATAAATAAGCACCTGTGACTCTCATAGGTCTAAAGAGGGAGCTATTGACTAAGAATGGCTGAGTATGTCTAACTGCATGAAGATATTTCCCAATCCACAGAGGAAGCCCAGCCCCTGTTACTAACAGAATTTGATCCCACTGATACTTGATTGAAAAAAAGTAAATCCTTCCATGAGTCGACCTCAGCATTGTGAACTTGAAATACGTCTTTTTTTTTTTTCCAATGACATCATTTTCCTAGCGACAACTCTTTCCTGACATCGCAACTCTCTTCTCCATTTCTATTGTTTCTGGTACAGAAAACCCACTACTCTTGCCAAGCTCTGAGGTTCTATGACAAAACATTATGGTATTTCCCACAGCTGCATGGTGTGTCCTCTTTGCAGTACAGGCGTTCATAAAGGGATTTTCGTCAAGATGCTTCACCATTGAAAGTGGAGCTAGCAACTGAGCCTCAGAGGGATCATGATTCTTGTTTTTCACAGCTAATCAAGTATGTGACTTTGAACTGCAATGGGTTCTGATTGAGTCAAGCAGACATTCCATATTAGGACAGCTAGATGAGCAGTAATGACGTGTGACACATCTATCATGCAGAACACAGGCTTGAACCCCTGCAAATGAGGGTGGTCACCATCATGTAGTGGTTACTCCCAGTGACTGCCAAGTATGAGTGAGATTTCTGGAACATTCTCATGATGGAATATAATCGGGACTGTTTCGGTAGTTTACCATCCCCAGTGCTGATAAGTGCTCAGAGAGCAATGCCAAGCACAACACAATTTGTATTTCTAAAACTTTATTAAACACTGCACCAGTGAATTTGTATGTGGTGTTCCCCTGAAGAGAACACCTTCGTGTATTGATAACTATTGTCTCTTTTCACACACAGAATGAAATGCCTTGTGTGATCTTCCCAGGTAAATTGTTAATATTTCTCCAAATTGTTAATACTGTTATAATTGTTAATATTTTCAGAAACCGACGAGGGTTATGATGTGTAATAGGGAGCCCACCATTGAATTCTTTCCATCTGCATTTTGGAGCAGGGAGCCCACCATTGAATTCTTTCCATCTGCATTTGGAGCACCCTTGTGGTAACTGGCAAAGGGTTCAATCCAAGCAATGTTTCCTTCAAGTTCAATTTTAAGAAATTCTCCAAATCTTCTAGGGCACGCTCCTAGGATTGTAAGTTCATGTGATGCTCAAATTCTTACAGAATTAGGGAGACTATAATAAAGTATACTGCAATAAAACTTGAGCAGTCACATATTCGAATGATAAAGGAGTATCTGCCTTGTAAAAAATAAATATAAATTAAGCACAAATCTGAATATAAAAAGTCATAAACAGGCTTAATGTTAAATCTAAAGATGGGTTTGAAATTTTAAATATTTCAGAACAAAATTACTAAAAACCTATCTTTCCAAAGCATCATATGTGTTCTTGAAGTTGGGTGTTTTGAAGGAGAGGTAATATGTACTGATTCAGCTCTTACCTAGACACACTGTAAAAATGTATAGCAAAATCATATTTTAAACTCAATGAGAAAATAAATATGACAATTACTCTTTCACTTCTATCACATTTTATATCATTAGCTCATAGTCATTTGGTTATCAAGAAAGATATTATCAAAATTAATTGCCTTATATTTGAGATCAAAGTTCGGCCAAGGGAGATGAGAACCCAGTTTAGCAACACATTTCTAGATTGGCTTCCCATGGATAAATTATTCCCTGTGGAATTATGCAGTAACATCATTTCAGCATCTAGGCTCCTGGGGATTGGGAATTTGTAATCATTTAAAATATATAACAAAATATCAATCAAATTATAAGCATAACAATTTCATAACCCAATATAAGTTGTGTCTTATTATTAATATTTCATAATTGATGATGGTGAATTTTCTCTAAGCCAATCACATACTTTTACCTATAAAGTGCTTCAAAAATATCCTCATCCTCTGAGTAGTGTAGGATCTAAGCTGCAGATTGGTCCAGAGATCCTGTCTTCCATTACAGTAACTCCACGGCCTTGACTTTCTTTTGGTAACTAAACTACAGGTTCAGATACCTGCCTCAACCAACTTGTAAAACAGCATGCATTTTTTTTCCTCAGAAAAATTACTATCAATATCTTTTAACAGTACCTTTTTAAGAATTGAATCTATTCCATCCGTCAATACTGTAGAAATTACACATTTGACAATTAATATTCTAAAATATCTTAAAGCATCATATATGTGGGAGACATTGATGGCTACACAGTTCAAAAGTTGGTACAAAGATACCTTAAATATTTTCAGTGCATGTGGAATTAGGAGTATCTCAGAGTACCACGAGTTTCTTCTCACTTCAAACCATTGACACTGTGGGTGAAGGAAGACATTAACATCACAATAGGTCATCATCATCCTGAAACCTCATGGCTGGAGAGTTTATTCATAATATTGACTGATGCTAACATATGCAATTGTCTCCTCTAATGCATAGATGATGACCACATAAGAATCAATGGGAGCAATGCCTCATTTATAGAATTGCCGATTGGATTCCAAATCACTGATTAGTTCTGCTCAGGGAACAGGGTCATTGTGAACTATTGGAGAGCTCAGTTATTTGTAACAGGCATTTCCAGGGTCAGAGTTAGTGAGGAGGAGTGATATTCCTGTCATATATAACAGCTGTTGCAGCTGGAGAGTCTTGGGGGAAATTAGAATCTATAGAGGTGTTTTTTGCATTTATATTTTATTGGGAGAGCAGTTATCTCATTTCCAAGAGGTAAAGCTTCCTTCAGATGATTCATTTACTCAGCAAACACTTACTGGATGACCAACGCTAACCTGAGGGCTCAAAAATGAATAAAACTTGCTGTCTTTCAAGGTGCTATGTTTCCTGAATCAATTTTCTGTTTTAACCCATTCCTCATTTTGATGGGAGAGAACTCCTATACCACCCTTTAATATATTTGAAATTTTAAAACAAATGAAACAAATGTAAGTAAAAATAAAACAAAACATTATATGGAATTGCCTGCATCCTCCATCCCAACCACTAGAAATTCCTAATAAGAGCTCCCTCCTCCATCTAGCCCAGACCCTCTTAAAGAATGGTTCTTGGTATGGAGGTGGACATATGAATTTTTTTTTAAATTTTAGATGTTGACGGACCTTTATTTTATTCATCTATTTATATGTGGTGCTGAGAATCAAACCCAGTGCCTCATACATGCTAGGTATGCACTCTACCACTGATCCCCAACCCCAGCCCCGACATATGCAGTTTTGAGACATTACAGACTATAAGGTTTGAGAGCTTTTAATAGAGTGAAATGATCACTTATTAGGAAGAAGAAGCAGAAAAACAAGAATTGCTTTAAATACCGTCTTCACTATTGAAGATACTTTTTAAAGTCATGCAAATTTTATAGACATATATTATCCTAGATCAACAAAGCGATTTAACAATGAAGTTAGTGTGGGTACTCACCCACATTTTAAAATCCTCCTTAATAAAAATCCTCACAAGGAGTGGATACTATTTTACACCCAATGAATGACTGAAGCCAGAATATTTTCTTGTGATATAATATCATCAAAACTAAACCTTTAATGTTTCCCAAATAGGATGGATTTAAAACTCTTCAAATATTTTCTTTGTTTTTAACCTCCATCAATGGACTTTTTTGCTCACCTTGCCCCCTTTTTCTTTCTTCTTCCTTCCTTAGAACCTACTTTGAAGATCACAGTGTTCTTAGCCTTTGGAAGTCTTGCAAGGAACTAAGACAAAAGTCATAAAGGTCTGACTTGAAATGATAACAAATAAGTGGATAACATGTATATAGAGTGTGTATGCACACACGTGTATATTTACTCTTTGTGTTGTCTTCAACTTGGAGTCCGGATCCTATTGGCAATGGAAATGGAAAGGATTCCCATTTGGGAATAAAAAAAAATTGGGGAATTTCTGAGATCAAAATAATGGCATTTAGGTTTCTGAGAATAATATGAATTCTAATACCTATTAAACATCTCCTGGACATTAAGCATATGATTTACCTTCCCCTAAATCCCATAAAGAAAATATTATTCTCATTTTATATTCAAGAAAAAGGAATGACCCAGAGAAAGAGCCACCTGCCCAATCTAAGTACTCCAATCCAGGTTCAATCCTAATTCTATTTCACTGTCATGTTCACATCCTTTCTAAATTATGCTCTATTCTAAGAAATGAACAGAGAATTTTCACCTCTGCAAAAGATGCATACTTCTTTGCCCTTTGTGGGTTTAAGACAGGGGCAGCTGATGGGCCAGTCTCCCTTTACAGGTTGATGAGCAGTGAATGATTGAAAACAAGGAAAGAATCCCAAAGCGGAGGCAGGGTGGACAGGACAGAGCAGCTGTCATCGGAAGCCCTCCCAGGAGAGGGCCATGGGCTGTGCATCCATTACCAACAACCATGATCCTACATGCACACCAGGGAATCTGTAGGTAAGCTTAATCGCACAAGGTAAATCCAAGGATCAGAATTTACTTAACACCCTTTATCAACAATACAAAAACATGTCCACGGACACAACTTGATGTACTCCTGCTCCCTGGGCTCATGCTTACCTATGCCTTTAATAGTCTATTACCACTTTCCAAAGATACATTTTTAAAATGGATATACAGGGTAATAAATAAGAAAAGGCAAATATGAAGCATTATTAAAGAGGAAATGACAAATCTCAAATTAAAAATCAATATTTAATCAACTTAATATACGACTGACAGGTGAGGCTGAGTTAACTATTTCTGTAGGCTTGCAGTATGAATAAAAAGAGGCTCATAATTGAGTGAGATTCATGATCTAATATAACTCACAAGAATCTATAACTTGTTCCAGCCTCCATATTGCATTAATATGAACACTTGTGAAACACTGGTTAATTTCTGTCAGTGGTAGTTACTTAAATTGTATGGATATGGGACTGAGGAGTTCATATCCTGAAAACCTATTTTTAAGTTGGGGAAGCTACACACAGCCAGAGAACCATAGGTCCTTAATATAAAATGGTCACTTCCATTGCAACTCATGATGCAAGAACTTAGAATAAAATCCCAACACCTTCGAGGTGCTTTTTGGTCTGGTCCCGTCTACCCCTCGGATCTGAGCACCTATCTCCCTCATCCTTTCCCACTTTGCTCCAGGGTGAAGTTATCATCCATCTCTTGAGTCAGAAAAGCTGATCTGTGCACTTATAAAGACTACGCACATCTCTCCTGTCGGGATGCCTCCCCCTACACCTTCATGAGACTGACGTATCTTGTCATCTAGTTCTCAACCCGAATTATACGTTCTTAGAGAGATCTGATATGACCTCCCCCTGTCTCCAATTGCTTTCAGTCTCTGTGTCTTGTTCACTGTAATCGCTATCTCAAACCAGATAAGAGCTTAGTTTTTTTTTTTTTAATTACCTATGGTTATTTTCATCTTCATCAACAAGAAAAATATTGGCTTAAAAATATTATTGAAGGATGGAATTAGTGAATAAAACAAGGAACAACAGAACATGAATGTTTTTACCATTTTACCATTTATTCTATCACAAGATCCTCCTGTATTCTGAGATAGTAATGGATTCAACAATATCTGTTGAGGGCCACATCCGAGTCGGGATGACGCATGGCATTTTTGCCAGAAGTAGTGGTTGAGAGGTGACACCAGCGAGCCATTAAGATGATGACTTTTGAGTTCTGAGGAGTTCCCGTTGAGTTCCGGTTGAGCTCTGGTGGGGATTCCTGAAGAGTTCGCATTGGTTGGGGAAGTGCCGGAGGAGGGATTTCCGGTTGGTGGTTCTTGGAGGAGCCACATGGCGTTCGGGAGAGTTCCCGAGGAGCGTGTGTGGAGTGTGCTGGTGGAGTTCAGAAATAAAGTTTGTTCCTGCTTCAGTGGCTCGTGATTTGTGCCCAGCCAGACTGCGGCAAATATCCCCAAGAAAAAAAGCAACACTAAATAGTATAGGGTGGGGTCTTAGATAATTATACAGTTTATTTTCTTCTCTTTTTTTAGCATCTCCACTCTGTATCATTGGTAGATATTGCTGGAAGGTCATTCATAGCCTGGCTTTCCTCTAAGGTACTAATTTCCAGAATATTCCTCTTGTAATGCTGCATCAAATTAATTTCAATTAAGTGGGCTAGGGCGCAGATGATTATTGGAATGAGGATTGGTATGATAACGGCTGACAGGCTTTTTAATAATGCCAGTTAAGATCACTGCAATAAGAGATGACATCGATTTAAAGAGGGACTCATGTTTTTTTTTTTTTAATGCAATCTTTTTTTCAACACTGGAAGTGTGCCCTGCAATGTATAATAGCATTTCATATCAACTCTCCCCTGTGTTAATACAGCAGAAGCAGTTGGAATGGCTGCAAAACAAACCTTAGGATAATAAACTATCCGGTTCTGAGGGTTTCAGATGATGACCACTTTTGGATCATGTGATTTTCATGATAGGCCTTAAACATATCTGGAAATCTGTAATTACTATAGAGCAATCTGATATTTATTAAGTACCTTTTAAACATGTTAGGAATATTCTTAACTCAAATAAAAGTCCCTCTGCCCTGCAAGAGTATCATAGGTAGGAGTGGGTTGATTTCACAGGATCCAAATACAAAGGTAACTGAAATATAAATACTAGAAATGTATTCCCTCTCATATAAAATAAGAGTAGAAAGACTTGATTTAGTGTTGGTTCTTGTGGCCTGGATCAATGACCCAGAGTCTTTCTACACTTATTGTTAAGAACCTTTATCCTGGGACCTCATTGCTATAGTCTAAGATGCTGGTTCAGCATCAATCCCAGGACCCAAATCCAGCTGAGAGAGGGAAGAAAGGATCATGGATGACCCAACTTCTGCCCTCCAAGGAGACTTTCCACTGACATCTAATTAGTCAGATCCAATCCCCTTGGTGCATAGGGAAGCTGGGCCATGGGGTCCTCATCCTGGTGGCGATGTGGTCAGAAAAAGTTCAAAGACTCCAATTCTGATGAAGAATGGGAAGAAGAAGTTTCCTAGGGAGAAGAGAAAATGCAGGAAAAACGAAAAGCTCAATATAATATTGGAACTATAATGTTGGGTAGTGAAGAACAGGAGTTCAGAAATCAGGGCTTTGAATTTAGGCTGCCTGGGTTTAAAGTCTGAGTCCATCATTTATTTCCATTTTAAATTCCAAGAGTCCGCTTCTCATGCCTAAATAAAGAATAGCATTTGTATTTCAGTACTAAGATAATTAAGTAAAGCAATAAACATAAGACCTTCATTATACAGCCTAGCCAACATTGAGCACTCAATAAATATTGGTGAAGATGAGGCTGGTGATCTTAATGGGTGATAGTGGAGATAATGGTATTATTACTAATGTAAGAACAATGGGAATGTTATGATTGTGTGACTGGTTGCAGAGAAAACCTGGGAGGATTCCCAGGTACAGCAGCACTTGAGACAGAGTCTAAAGGGTAGGTTAGATTGACAGAGCTGAAAAGAAAGAGAATTCAAAACTGAGCATATTAATTAATATACCATGGCCAAGCCCAACCATGCCAGCCGCCATACTGTCCAAATCCTCCACAACCTGGGGCACTTATGTACGTGCATATATATTTCCAATCTTTTCTTCAAAATGTGAAGTGCTTTGGGTATACCTTCCATTGCTATAATTAATTTATTCTTGCCTCAAACACTAAAATGTTCACTTGAGCATGAACTCTTCATTTTCCCACCACTGGAAATCACTTGAAAAGTTTCTACCACCATTAGAAAGCCTAATTTAAAATTAATATGTATGCATTTTTCTTTCATCTTTTAAATATGCAAAAATAAGCTGTTTCTCAGTGATGAAGAACTAAACAGTGGTTTGAAATGCCACTTATTTGAATTTCATAAGTCAATCTTTCCCTATATGTTTTTTTCTTCCTCTCCCTTTGGCTGTCACTCAGAGAATTATAGACAAACAGTTGAGAAGTCAGCATGTTTTCCTACGAAGTCTGAGGCTTAAAGAGATAGTCCTTTTCATTTCTTTTTTGAACCCTGACGATATGACAAGAAGGCTTCCATGTCCCATTGGACCTTTATCAGAAGTCCTTGAGGTGAGCTTCCTGTTCCCCTTGCAGAGTTCCCATGATTGAGACACAGAGTAGGTAAAAAGCTCGGCTGATTTCAGACAGGCAGTCAGTGGTAGGGAGAGTATTAGAACTTATCCCCTCTGCACACTGGACATTTATTTAATCCCCATTTCTCTGCCTCTACTCTTGTGCTTACACATCCACTGGGTGGAGAAAACCTTTGCTGCTTTAGTTGAAAATTATGTTGTAAAACTTTATATCCACAGTGGTAACTATTTGGTGCTATCCCTGTGGCTGCATATCTCCATTCTAGAAACGCCTGGCTGAAAGCATTATACATGGTCTGCTATTCAAAACATCCTGGAGAGCCTGCATTTATACTATGGAAGCCAGCTATATTCAGAGGAAATGACACAGTAACATGATTGATGCTCCCACAGAAGAATATACCCCAATGTCTACACGACTCTCTGAAGCATAGTGAACTCTTTTTAAAGATGGAAGAGGGAAAATACTGTTCATGGGGAAAAAAAAAAAAAAGACTGAATGTTTGATGTCTGTATGCAGCTAGCTGGATCTTTCCAAGATAAATGTTCCACCTGATAACAAAAGCTATGAAAGCTATACAAGCACCTAGCCAAGTACATGCATAGCTTCTTAATGATCCCTTGTTTTTTTAGCAAACACACATCATCGTAGCCCACTCTGACAGCCACATAATGCTACCACCAACTTGTCACGATAAAGAATAAACCCAACCGAATGCAAATGGGAAAGCCCATTTTTAATATGTTAAAGAAATAAACATATTCTGGTCGCCCAAGATAGGAAACAGATTCCATAAAATCCTTCACAGAGAGAGGACATGAAGGTAATTGAAAGCAACAGACACAATCCTCTCATCACAGGAGAAAACACTGCAGGCACATGAACACATGTGTATAGTTGATATCATAGAGATTTACGGTCTATCCCCCGATTCGGGATAATCTTTCCATTTATCCAAAAGAATTGCACAATGTTTACGGTAAAGAAGGGCTGATGGTATGTTTTCAAGGGTCAAGTATTATCGAGTGAAATATAATGCCAAACCTTCTGGAAAAAAGGCATTGGGTTCCTCAAAGAGCAATGAATCTAGAATCTAGGAAGGGTTTTAACATGGCCTTACACACTTTTTGAGTTTTTAAAACATAGCATGATCCTGTCCTGACACTTCCCTCATTCCCTCCAGCTCCCATTCGGACTCTGAATGGCTTCACACCACTCTTGGGATGAAAACCATTCCCGTTAATTCTGCAGCCAAGCTTCAGTGCACAATTCATGACTCCCCCATTCCACACCCCTGCAGACCTTCTATCAATTCTCCCCACCCTGAAACCTCTTGTCCTTTTTATCTCAGGTATAGTCCACCGGTATTCTTACAGTGGTTTCTCTGCTTGGTACCTTGGTCAGCACAGGTCATTTGCCCACTGAGCATGTGAATGACCCAGTGCATGCCATAATATCTCCTACTTTCCCATTCTTACTTGGTTGACTTCTATGTGCCCTTTAGATTTTAGCTCCCAGGGAGTCCTTGTCTTTGTCCACCATACAGCTTTCACACATTGCTCTAGCTCTTCCATTTACCATGGTTTTAATTCTACAGTGATTTCCTTGGTAATCTGATTTGGAGCCAGATTTCTCTGTTAACTGCTGAACTCCATGATGTCCATGAGAATGAAAAATCAAGGCCGTTCAATGTTCACTCTTGTGTCCTATGTGGTTAGTGGAGAAGCTGACACACTCACCAGCCTGCAGACATTTGTGGAATATCTGAATGAATGAGCCAGTGCGCGGGTGAATGACAGATCCTTAGAAAAGTCCCTTGCCATTTTTATAAAGTAATAACCCAGGTATCACATTCCCTCTGTCAAGAAAGAATGCTAATAAACAGAACTGACTCACTGGCTAATGATACAGAACTGGGATGTATGCTACATTAAAATTCTTGAGAAATTTAAAATTCTTTTGCATTTATCCCTACCAAGAGTCGTAAGTAAAGCATACGCTTGCCACATAGCTTTTTAATGGTTTTGTGTCTGTTACTTCAACTTTTCACAAAGGAAAAAAAAAATCCCATTCATTTCCAGAGGGAATCTACAGCTTCTGCATCAAATAGAATTTGTTTAAAACTTGGGATTCTACAAAAGTACCACAAAAATAATTGTTCCACATTCTTTCACCCTGAAAATAAGCCAATGAATCAATAAGATGATTAGTCTGTACACAATGTTTTAATAATGGTGTCCTGTTGCAACCACATTGGTAATAGTTTGCAGTAATAGCTAAATTAATTGCTTTACAAAATTAAAGAAGTTAATGAGTCAGAGACTTTTGAATTGCAAATGGATTAAAAAATTCCACAGGAGCTAAAACCTCACATAAAAGTTTAAAAGAACATCCTTGTTTTGCTTCTTTATTTTGCACACTGTGATATTTATCTGTCTAGGAGATATACAAATATTTGAAAAGGTCAGCCTTTATTTTTATTGTCTCTAAGGTTACAAGACCTCATGACAATGGAGAGGATGTTACAAGATACAAAGGAAAGAAAACATAGGCCAGATGTGGTTCCATGAGTACTTCTTATTTATCTTTTTGCATTTCTATGTCAGTTATTAATTAAAATTAATCATAAGGATCTGCACCCTACAGCAATGTTTTTCTCTGAAGTGGGAATCTGAATGTAATAGAGCCCTTAAGGATTCAACTCAAACAAAAACATCTTGATCCCTTAGTTAGGAAGAATGGATGTTTGCTGTGATTCTCGAACACGTCAATGATTATGTAGGAGCGTTTTGCTTGCCTGTGTTGAAGGAATTCCAGGGTCTATAGTCATTTGATAAAAGCAGAAAATAATTCAGGATCCTACAATGTTTAATGAGAAAAACTATCAAGAGATAGTATTGATTCTCTTTATTTTCCATTTCTTCTTTATTCCGTCTAACCTTTCATTACCACCTCCTGTTTCAGGAGTCTTTTAAAAATTCCATTCATTTCAACTTTCAACTTCTCACTTCTTTGTCAAATTTTCTCTGAGAAAATACTGCCTTGAGAGTGTTCCCACAGGTAAGAGAAAGGTTTTTGGTTTTGTTTCTCTCTTTTTTTTTTTAAAGAAAATATTCTGAACTTAATGGCCTTTCAACCAGTGAGGTTTTAAATTTATTTATTTAAGGAGTGCTGATATTTAGTTGGCTATAAAAAGAGGAAAGCCTGTGGCTACATCATCTACAGAGCTTGCCTCTGAATCTTACTTGAAAGATGCAAAAGTAGGTCAAAAGTCACCACCGGGAAGCTGCCTGAAATGCCTGCTGACACGTGAAGTAGGTATGAGCATTAATCCACCGTGATGTTTGCACTTGAAGTTTTTAATATTTTGTCTGGAATTAATGTCCAGCAATAAGGGCAACCTCTGGTGATCAGTAATTTCTAAGTTGCTTTGCAGAGTCAGGAAATGGATTATCCCTGTTGTACAAGCTTTGGGTTTAATTAAACAACCAATTATTCATTAAGTCCAGCTCAGTACCCTGTAAGGTGCTTTGGGGAAAATTAAGTACAAGATGGTGCCCGAGCTTAAATCTACTTAGCACTAAGGCATCCATTCTAACTAATGGGTCAAGGCTGGGTTATAGAAGTTCACCTAAGAAGAGGATTACAATAATTATGAAGATATCCCCAGACAGGAGGGATCTTGGAAATGATTGAGGTAGACAGAAGGGACTGGGAAATTACTTTGATGGAAATGTATTTCAAAGTAGAAGAACAACTTGAGAATCAGTGCAAACCAAGGTTCTACCAACATGCCATGAGAGTACAATTAAGGTATGCTCATAGTTAAACTCATATGGAAAAAAAAGTAAAATTTGTTAGATGATATAAAAGTTTTTTGCATCTTCACATAAAAAAAGGAAAGGCCATCAGCTTTAAAGTATTATAGAAATTCAGATCTGTGGGGAGAATTGTTTTTCTTCTTTACAATTTTAGTAATATGTTTTCAAAAGTTTAGATGTATCAAGAGTCCCTTGCTAATTCTTTCAATGCACATATACATATTTTTCAAAACAGATTTTGTTTTTGCCGACTGTTTTATGTACACTCATAACTGTTTATTTCAAATGGATAAAACATTGATGGTCCAGTTGGAAATGGTTACCTAGAAAGCTCCCTTTCTGGAAAGATCTTAAACCAAAGAGAGTCTAGGTCATGTTCACTTAGTGAAGAGCTAAAGTTCTCCTGGATGGTGCTGTTTACCCTACTTTTACTGTAGCACTGCTCTTTTTTTTTTTTTAATTAAAATTTAATGGTTCTTAAAATTGAACTTAAAAATTTTTAGAAATAAGTTTATACCTCCAGAAATGCAACTAAGAGAGTGGAGAGAATTCACTATTTATTTATTTCCCAATGGTTCCATATGGTTTCACTGAACATTTATCAAAATTTAAGAAACGAACATGGGTGCAATCCTATTGCCTAAACGGCAGACTTCCTTTGAACTCCTCTGGTTGTCCTGCTTTGTCTCTTTTTGGTAGGAGCCAATCCAGGCTACCAAGTTATATTTAATCAATCACTCTGTCTCCTTGGTCTCCACCAATCTGAGAGTTCCTTGCTTTCCATCAATTTAACCCTTGACCAAGATACTGGTTAGTTAGATATTTTGCAAAATTGTCTCTTAATTGGTATTTGTCTGGTACTTCCCCAGGATTCCTCTAAGGTCATAAAGTCTGGGGAAGAATGGCCTTTTGTGCCCTTATCATGGCACCACACCAGGGGCACAGAGGATCAAAATGCCTCACCCCTGGGTGCTCCGCTTGATTAGCTGGTTCACAAGGTTTTTGCCAGGATTTTCAAGTGTAAAGTCATTATTTTTCCCTTTATACGGTCTACTTTTCTTTAGAAGTGAGGAGTTAAGTGCAGCCCACATGTATGGAAAAGGATATTTTACTGGAACAGGAAATAGGTCATACCTCCCGGAGGAGAGATTTTATGGACTTCTAGAATTTATGGACTTCTGTTAAAACCACAACAGGGATTCGTCAACATATTCAGGGTGACTACTTCAGGCTTTAAGTTTTGCCCACTAATTTGAACATTCCCAGTGGATCTTGGCTGCAACAACTATTACTGTTGCAATCTAATGGTAGTTTTTTTTTTTATATCCTGCATTTCATCTATATTTACTAATTGGAATTCTTATATAGGAAGAGTCATCTGTTTTGCTCCTCTTATTTATTTGTCCAACCAAGTATTTAGTTATATCAGTAAAGACTAGTGAATATTTATTTTGTCCTTTGGCCCATAAATCTTTACTATAATGAGTTGCCCCCATGCTCCATGATTGGCGTGGGGGAGTTTGGAAGTTGGTGCCCATGCCCTTAGCCATACTGTTTCTGTCCTTCCTCTTTCTTCTCTTTCTCTTTCCCTTTCTTCCCCCTGCCTCCTTCTCTTTTTGCAATCCCTATTTTCTGGCATCATAAGATACAGCGCTTATTTTTTATTTTCCATGCTCCAGCAAAAAAATCAACCATTACTGCAAAGAGCCCTGGTTCCTTTTATGAGAAGAGCATTTTTCGAAACCAAGATGGAGACTATGGGTGTGCTCATTGCTCCTGGGCTGCCACTGCCCTGGAAGTAAAGGAAGAAATGCAGGCCAATCAAATGACAAAATGCAAGTGCTATTTATTCAGAGTTTGCAAAGGAGTCGGTGGCTACCCACTTGTGTTTTGGCAGGGGCTCAAGACTGAGCAGAGGAAGGGGTAATCTTTCTAGTGGAAGAAATAGACAGCTTCAGGTATCCCCCTAATGGAAGCCACTGGCCTGGGGAAATTGTGGGCGGGCTTGATAGAGGCAGGGTAATTGGTTAGAGGTGAATATTTGACGTTATTGGTCTGGAATTGGAAGCAAGGACACAAATTCAGGACACTGCCAGTTATTAGTAATGTCTTGACCATTTGGGGCTGATGATTATAGGCATTATCCTTTGACTTCTTGGACAACTTGCTAAGGATAGTGGCCTAGCTGCCCCCTAAGATGAGCTTGAAGATAGGAGATTGTCTCCTGGGTAGTTCCTTTAGATAGATGGTGGGTGCAGATTGTGAGTCAGTCTGGTTTTATGTGCATGGCCTTGACATTGCCAGTAGCATATTCAGGCTCTCATACTTGTAGGAGCACTATAAGGACATTTAGGACATGGACCTCTACATACAAAGCCATGCATATCCAAAAACTTTTATTTCTCTCTATATATAAAATAAAATGTGAGTTCACACTGATAACTTTAGCTCTAATGCAGCATGGATGGTATTAGTTAATTACAACTACTTCCTGTTCAGTAGAATCTAATATATATGTGTGTGAGTATGTGTGTGTGTGTGTGTGTGTGTGTGTGTGTGTGGTGTGTTTAGTGAAATGTAGCCAGTCATGGTGGCTAGTAAGAGATTTATAAAGAACACAAAAAGATGGTATATATATATATATATATATAAATTTTTTTCACAATTCTTAAGCCATATTCTTGGAAGGAACAAATGTACCCACCCGAGTATGGTGTTTATTAGCAGCACATATCATTTTGCATTTAATCTTACAGTATCTAGTCAAAACACTGCTTTTGAAACCTGTTGAGGTCTGTTCGTCTCTTCCCCATCCCTCTTAGGGTGGCTGGGTTATGTTTTTCTAATACATTTACACTGATTTGTCATAGTTTGCCTTCTGTCATGCGTTCCTCAGACAGGGGATGATTTCTTTTACTTTTTTTACTGATTAATATATAGAATAGTAAATTCAGCCTTTTGTGATTGTGTGAAAATGGTCCTGTGTCGCATCTTAGCTGACCAACCGTTAGTTCTCTGCAGCCACTTTCTGTCACATAGCTCCTTTAGAGCCAAGCCCTCCCTAAACTTGAACTTCTAAAACTTGAGTGGTTACCTGTATTAACTAATTTTGAGTTCACATTACAAGGGATTGGGTAATGCCAGGGTAAACTTCTCGTCTTTCTAGAATTCTTATGCATGATTTTGGTCTTTAATGATCTTTTATTCTAATGTCTTTGTTCATTGGATTGAAGCAGTTAGTGAGGACTTGTTCTTATGAATCGGGCCATGGTTGCAAAATTGCATTAAGATTTCTGATCTTTTAATTTTTTCCCCCTAGGATTAAAAACAGAACAGATTTACTGGTGTTCCAGGCCCATTTACATTGGTATGATTTTAGAAATTTCTAGTAATTTCTTTTTCAAATTAACCAGTCTTATAGCTATAATCTTTTCATAAACTAAGATATTAATTTAAATTCACCAAGATCTATGCCATGGTCCTCCCATTTTTTTTAATCATTGTCAATTTTCCCCCCAAGAAAAGTCTAGGGTATCTCATGTTGACTGTGCTATTCATTGCTGCCAACCTTTGTTTTAATACTGAAAGAGATGTCAGAATTTTAAGGTGCTGTTTTCCTATCTAGAACACCAAGTTTTTAGGACCAGAATGCAAAAGAAATTTCTAATGATATTTGAATGAAAGATAAAAGCTTGAAAAAAAATCTAAACCTACAAAACAAACAAAATCTTGGGATTAGATGTGGATTTTAGTTATTTACATGATTCTTATCTTTGCATACTATTATTTATTAAAAAATCAACTTTTATCAATAAGCAATAAGCTAGGTAAAAATATGTGTACACCAATTTATTCCTTCATTAAAAAGCTAATTATGCCTATTAAAAATAATAAATATTTTAACTTAAGGTTTAAGCAGGGATTTTTCTAAAATAACTCTTAGTATGTACTGGACAGTCTTTGTGATTAAAATGAATGCCTAAAGAATTTACAACTTATTTGTTATTTTGGTCAAATTTTGTACCTGCTAAACAACAGCAACAACAACAACAAAAATCTCATTAGGACATTTAACTGCAAATTACTTCTCAAAATTATTAACATTTGCTATAGTACTGTGAACAAATAAATATTCATCTTGTAATTCCACTGGAATATAAATAAAAAGATTCTTTTAGATACCCAAAAGTGATTGAGATTGCTAAAATATTTTTTCCATTTCACAAAATCCATTTAGCAGCTTAATATGGAAATGGCAAATTAGTTTACATCATGAATTTATTACTTTGTTTTAAGAAAATAACGTTCAACATATTTACAAAAAACTACTTTAATTAAAGGTATTTAAACAGATTTGTTGTGAAATTATCATTTTTTTTACCCAAGTAATTATAACAATACACTACTCATTAAGTTAATCTTTTCTCCTCCCTCACCCTTACCACTCATTTAAATAATTACAAATCTCCTGTGATTCAGTGATGGGTAAGATTTTATCATTTTAATGCTTGAAGGCAGGTATTAGTTATCTTGAGAGTGTTTAAATGACAAATTTGATTTGGAAACACTGAAATTCTTATGTAATAATAGGTAAGTGGACCACTTGTTCAAATTCCTCTTTTAGTTCTTTCTAGCTGTGTTCCTTGAAAAGGTTAATTAACATCTCTGAGCTTTCATTTAACCTCTTTCTATAAAGAGGTTGATAATGTCTGCCTTACAAATCTGTTGTGATGGTAAACTGTCCTTATCCTGAAAGTGTTCATTCTGGTTTTCACTTTCAAAATCCCCTGGCAATTGTGAATAACCATAATAGTAACAGAATGAGAAAAGGTACTTTCTGTGTTGTGATTCTGCCAGAAAACATTTTTTTAAAAATAATGATGGTACAGAACTTAATTTAAAAATCACGACTAAGGGAGACTCAATGGGGTAATTGATTAGGTTATTCATACCAAGAGCTACTATGAAGGGTCAATGAAATGTAGCCAGTCATGGTGGCTAGTAAGTGATTTATAAAGAACACAAAAAGATGGTGTGGTTTCCTCATTGTGAGACTATATTTCCATCTATTACAACAGCAATGTTTATTGTTAATATCAAGTAGTTACTAGTAAGAATTCTAACAGAATTGTATTGAAAGATAACTATCCATTTTATCATAGGGGAGAAAGCTTAATATAATGGAAAATAAATAGGTTTTGAAATTAGAAAGAAATACCGTCTGTCATGCCTTGGTATCTGTGGGTGGGGGGGCTGGCTCCAGGACCCTCACTGATATCAAAATCTGCATGCTCAATTCCTTCTATAAAATGGCATGACATTTGCATATGGCCTACACACACCTTTGCATAGACTATAAATCATTTCTGGGTTATTTATAACTCCTAATACAAGGCAAATGCTATGTGAGTAGTGGTCATGCTGTATTTTATAGGAAATAATGACAAGCTACACGTCCATACACCTCACAATCCATGTTTGATCAACAGATGCAAAACGCACAATGGAGAGTCAACTCTACGCTCAACCCCACATCTCTGTGTATTAATTCGCCATTCTCCATCACGGATGTGGGATCAGCAAACTACCTGACAGGGTTGCTTTGCCAGGAAGGAATAAGTATATGAGGATAAGTGTGGTGTGGCATTTAGCATCTAGGACTCCCTCAGGACATGTCTATGTGAGGACGGTGACAATGTGTTCTGTACAAGCATTCTATCAGAGATGGAGGGGGGAACTTTGTCATGCATCCATTGCTAGTTCATTAAAGGTATTCATGTGCTCACTGTGGGTAATGTGGCAGGCAGTGGGGACATTCAAGAGAGGAAGATCCATAAAAAGATAACTAAAACAAATTTTAAAAAAAATTTAAAAAGAGAGAGAGAAAATGGAAGACAAGAGCCATTACGGAAGGGAAAACAACTAATTGTCAAGTTATGCAACAAGTAAGCTGCAGAAGGGGGAGTTCCACAGAGGAGTGGAAATCAGGATTGATGGTGGAAGACGAAAATGCTCCTACGGTTTGAGAAGAGGAGAGGAAGTTCAGAGAGGCGTGGAACCTCTGAGTACATTTCTGATCCCCGTGTATGACCCAACCTTCAATCAAACAGTTTTCAGGAACAATAAGGCACAAGTTCCAAGTTTTAATTGTGTCTTTCAAAGGACATCAAAGGGTCTGTGATGAAAACCCACTCTGCCATTTCTTTCCTTGGGTTATTTCTTGACCCCCTCCTGGTTTCCCCCAAGCCTCTCTCCACGTTTCTCCTCTCTGCTCAGCAGCAGAATGCACTTCATCCTTGCCCTATCTCCCTTTTCTTGCATTCCCTGTAGGAGTGACTCTTGACATCATTCAAATTCCCATTTCGGGTTTCTCTTCCCCTGATGAGCACCATCTGCATAAGGAGGCCCTGGGACTAGGACAGGGGTTCTTATCCAAGGGGTTGAGGAAGGACTGTCTTCCAATGTAATTGGTTTCTCTTATGATCCTGGGCATTTTATTTTATGCAATTTATAAACTGTACTCTGGAAAATGATCCACAGGTTTCTCTCCATTGCCAAAGAGGCCCATGGCACAAAACACATTTAGGAAACTTTGAAATGAGGGAGAAGACTGGCATAATGGAAAATGGGAGCCAATGCTTATTCATTCTTTTTCTTCCCCCTGAATCGCTTGAAAGAACCTGCAGAGGTGCAGGAAGCTGCCTGCAGTCTGTGTGGTCAGGACATCTCACGGGGAGAAGAAGGGATGACGGACAGAATGCTGGTCTGTGTGCAGACAGAAGCAAAGTGACACAGGACACAGCCACATGCTCTGCGTGGAAGCTCAGAGGGCTCCTGCCCATGTTTCCTTTACCCTCTTCACTCAGGGTATCTTGCTCCTCTTCTCATTAATTCTCCAAAAAAATCATCTATAGCCCAGATCTAGGAAAGAGATCTGCGAACTTGCTAAAACTTGCAATTTTAAAGCAGATGAGTCCCTAAGCCAAATTAAATGGAAATCAGCTGTCAGAGTTCAGCTATTTCACAGGAGTCACCCAGCCATCTAATTCCTTCCTGTCCCCCTCCCCAGGACCCTCCCTACCTCTTTTAATACCTAGGCGAGAAATCTTCAAGGGAGTAGATTTCTGAAAGATGTTCTTGGCAGCTTTGGGGACTGTGGGAACATCAACCCACCTGCCACCAGCCGTGTGACAGTTTATACAGTGTTGCTGGGCCCGGGATGGTTCAGAGTATTTGCGAATATATTATTTTTGACAGGTTCCTCTCCCAATTAAGAACCACACAAAACTCTTCATTCAGAGTTAAAATTCCCAGCAGTGTTATCCCTTAAGTAGCTACAGAGTTTTACAACTAGAAAGAAGAAAAAAAAGTCTGTAAGGTATTTTTGTGGGGGGGAAGGGACACAAATCAGCCTGCTTCTCAGTTTCTTGACATCACCGGGTCAGTCTTCGTGGGCAGCACGGATGCCAATTTGCTGAATCTCGAGTCACCCTCTGCCATCAGTTCCTCAGCAATAGAACTCACCATCCCACAATGCCCAGACTTTCACTTTTGTTAAGGCGGTAGAATCCCAATTATTCTCACAAATACAAAACCCAGAACAGACTCAACTCAGTTTTAACTGTTCATGGGATGAGAGACAGACCATGGCAGCTCTTTTCACATAAGGATCATTCCTGTGATCAAAGTATTCTATGAATATAAAGAAAAAAATACAGATGACTTTAAGTAAATTCTCCTGGTACTCAGACAGTAGTAGCCAATGAGAGCTGACTTTCTTTTGAAACCCATCTCCCTTGACGACTGTGAAATTTCTGAATCTGACTGAGCAGTGATTGGGTTAGCTGCATGCATTTTATATATATATATATATATATATATATATATATATATATATATATATATATATATATATAAATAAAATTCTTTGAATGCAAAGTGTCTATCAAATACTTCATGCAACCCATTTAATGTTTCCCCCAAACCCTTTGACTTAGATAGTAAGATTATTGCCATGTTAAAGACCTGAAAACTGAGAAGGTTGAGTTCCTTACTGAATATACCATTAAGCATCGGCTGGGTCTGACTCCAGACATTCTGGGTTCACAGTTCACTTACAATGTGCCCTGTAGGAAAAAAGGGCCTCACACACCATGCTTTGGCTAATGCCCTGTCATGTTTTGAAGCTATTAGTAAATTGAGGACAAGAGGTCCTTCGTTTGCATTTTTCACCTTGCTCTACAAAATGATGCAACCAGGGCTGCCCACCCATTTAATCTTTTTTAAAAAATTAAGTATATATGACAGCAGAATGCATTTTGATTCATTGTACACAACTGCAGCACAACTTTTTCTGTCAGTGGTTGTACAGGATGTAGTGTCACACCTTATGTGCAGGGTACCCAGGGCGATGTACCCAGGAAGATGATGTACCCAGGGTGATGATGTCCATCCCATTCCACCATCTTTCCTGCCCCCATGCACCCTACCCACCCTCCGTCCCTTTTGCCCAATCACAGTTCCTCCATTTTTCCCATGTCTCTCCCCTCCCTGCTATGGGTCAGCATCCACTTATCAGAGAGAGCATTCAGCCTTTGGTTTTGGGGGATTGGCTTACTTCACTTCCACTGAGCTTCATCCTCAATCTTTGTTCAAAAGTGCCTGGAGCATCAGTGGCATCACAGAACTGCACCACCCAAAGCAGAAACAAGGACTGACTCCCCTCCCTCAGCTTCTCACCATCAGCTGTCCATCCCCGGGGGTTGGAGAGAGAAACTTCCCAGGCATTCCTCCGCAAATTGGCTGCATCCAGTCCTTAGAAACAACTCTTAGAGGAGTATAGCTGCTTCACAGCCAAGCTTCACAGAACTGGGCAAGGGGTATACTGCCTAGTAAGTGGGTCTGGGTAAGGCCCCACATTATGTACCAACATTTGCCTCCTTTAGCTCTGTGATTAAAAAAAAAAAAAAATGATTCCACTTTTCTTGCCCTACTAACCTGCCACTCCCATACTTGATGTCTATGTGAGTCAGCTTTCTGTTACTATAACAAATAGGGGCGACAATCAGCTTATGAAGAGTAAAGGTTTATTTGGGCTGACAGTTCTGAAGGTGTCTGTCTAGGATTGATTGGCCCCATTGCTTTGTGCCTGCAGTGAGGCAGCAAATCATGGCAGAAACGTGTACTAGAACAATCTTCCTCTCGTGACAGTGAAGCAAAAGAGAGAAAGAAAAAGGAGAAGGAGACGCCATATCCTTCAAAGACGTGCCATCAATGCCCATAATATCACCAACTAGGCCCTAAAAGCATTCACCACCTTCCAATAATGCCAAGTTGGGGACTAAACCGTCAACACATGAGCCATTGAGGGACACTTCAGATATAAATCAAACCACCCTGCTACCATCTAAGTCAGTTTTTTTTTATCACTTGCTCACCTCAAATGGTGTTATTCAACCTCAGAGAGCTCATTTCCCCTCGTATATCTATGTGTGTGATATTTACCTCCCAAGCAAAGCAGCCCAGTGTACCCCGGCTGAGAGCATGCACAAAATCATTTTCAAAAAGAGTCTTGTTAATAATGCACCTCCTAGATTCAGGATAGTGTCACTTATCAGTGATTTTAAGAAACAATGGATTGAAACAACTATCCCTGCTAAAGAACTTACTGTGTGCCAGGCATGATTCTTGAAGATTTATATATGTTAAATCTTTCACCTCCAATAGCAAAAGTCTGGGTGTTATTATCGTCCCCATAGCATAAACAGGAAGTTCCCCCTAGTCAAATGGCTACAACGTGTGCAGTATGAATCCAAGGTGTCTGGCTCAATAGGCCCTGCTGTGATCTAGTGCCAAACCCACCCTGTTTTGCATCTCAAGTGAATAATGGGATGGATCAAGACAGTTCAAATGGAGAGGGAGAAAGAGGGGAACAGAATGGCCCCAGATCTAAAGGGGCATGGGCTACGTGTGATGTAGTCAGGGCTTTTGAGTCTCTTGTAATAAACAGCCCTTTGTTAAACCAGCCTTCTTAAGGAGACAGTTTTCACTCAGTTTATAACCACCTTTTCCAGATTCAGGTATGCTGATCATCATACCAGGTCATAAAGACCAAGTATATGGAGTTGCCTTCTCACATATTCACAACCAAGAGGCTCAGAAAACTCACCCTTGCTATCCTCACCGTAGGCCATTTCTTGCTTTAACTCTGTATTTTTCAGTAGATGCAGTTACAACATGAGCCTTCCGACAGACTGGAGGTGAATACGGCTCTAACAAGGTGTGAGAGGAGAGGGAGCAGTTTCACACGATGAAGGGACAATTTAAACCTCTCTGGAAGCCCAGAGCATCCCAAGAAGGGAAGGGACTAGGACACTAGTCACGTGAAACAGTTTGCTCTCTGAGGAATTCAGACAGAAATTTGTAGTTGCAGAGGTTTGGGAGGGAACATATAGGTCATGATTTTCAAACCTCTCAGTGGCATCTGGCCCATTGGAAGACTTGGTTAGTTAACATTTTTTTTCTTCCTCATGGAGACCCGCCATTAATGAGGGGTTTTTTGGTTATAATTTTAAGGTTATGCTTTCCAATTAAGGACAGGGGAGTCTAATAGCTTCTGACTGCTCTGACACTAAGCTGGATCAAAGGTTTATTTCATCACATACCCACTTTGACAAGCAACCCCAAGTGTCCAGTCACTGTCAGAGTGGAGGCTGGACCTCCGTGTGTGTGTGTGTTTGTGTGTGTGTGTGTGTGTGTGTGTGTGAGAGAGAGAGAGAGAGAGAGAGAGAGAGAGAGAGAGAGAGAGAAGAGAACATTCTGCTTGGGTTATTAGGATTTCTGTGATTTGGGCACAACAGAGATGGCAACAGCCCCGTGTTGATTTCCAAGGCACAGAGTGGGAGGCATTGTGTGTGCATAAATCCCCTTATGTGTTTGTAGGATTTGTCCACGTACCTTCTGCCCCATCTGCCCGATGCTTTGAAATGTTGCAACCGCTTTTCAATTCCCGTTAAATCCGACTGGCAGCGAGGAGCATGGTACAGCTCAACCTGCAGACAGTCGCCCGACTCCCAACAACAACACACAGGTGGCAAAAATAATCATTAATGCCACCACCAAGTGAAGATGTCCATCCCAGGATGCCATCTGGGGAATTTAATCACCAGCCTGACACGAGTCTAAAGCAAGATATTTCATCTCCAGTGGGGTATTGCTTTAGGATTGTGGCCCCTGCATCATGGTTTCTTGTCTGGGGAGAATGTTGCTTTCCACAGGACATTTGGCAATATCTGGAGACATTCTTTTTAATTGCCATAATTGATCAATGCTACCTATCAAGGGGATGGGAGCCAGAAATACAGCTAAACATCCTATCATGTACCAGAAATCCCCCAAACACAGAATTATTCAGTGCAAATTTCAATAGAGCTGAGGTGGAAAGTCCTGCTCCAAAATGTTCCAAGCCAAGCTGACCTGGTCTTAAGTGATGGCTGTCCTTTGGCCACCAGTGAAGACACGATCTATGCTGCTTCTCGGGTACAAGCAGTTTCAATGCCTGCGAACTGATTTAGCATCGTATTTCCATGTTGGAGACATTCATGAATATGTCCCTTGCTGTGTTTTTGACCAGGATGAAAAGGAGTGCCAACAATAAAGAGATGAGCAGATGCAGATCCTTAGAAACGTGAACCGCTGGAAAGGGCTTTTGTAGTCCAACATTTCTAAACTCTATTCTCTAAAATACCAGTTCAGCAAGATATTTCATGATTAAAGAATCCCGAGTCAAATGATCTGGTGAAATCCTGGCTCACAATGACTGAAATACATGTTTGAATCCTGCAGGAACATTCACAGACGCTCTAAACGCTCACGGACACCCAGGCCCAAGAAGAGGTGACTACAGTAAAACAAGAACGTTCTGAACTCATGGGGCCATGAAATGTTTTACTTCTGTGAAATCTGTTAATATTTCCTTAAACAAAGGATCGCTTCCAACCAGCATGAGCATAGCTAAAGGCGCCTCGTGCCAAAGCTGGAGTTATCTGCCCCAGATTTCTCCCCAGCTAAGACAAGTGTGGACCACAACCAAGACGATGGGATTCAGCCCATTAGAGCTTTAAAAAGATGAGTTAATTGAGGTTCTACACCGCAGCATACAGGTTCAGGGTAAAGCATTTCTTCTGACTGAACATTTCCAAATTTATCATCACGCTTCACCTTCACAGTGCAAAGGGAGTTGACTTTCCCTCTACTCCTCTTTTTCCTCCTCTTCATCATCTTTAATACCTTCCCTTTGATCCTCAGTGCCTTGAATGTAAACTCAATCCCTAACATTTGCCATGAGGCTGCCGACTTTGTTACCACAGTGTTGAAAACAGTCTGTGTTGTACTAGAGCCACGAGGAGTCCGTTGAATTAATGAATGTCATTTGCTATAGACACAGGATATGAATCATACAGGGGCTAATTTGAAGGTAGAAAGACGCATTTCTTTCTCTCTCTCTTTTTTTTTTTTTTTGGTACCAGGGACTGAACTAAGAGGCACTTGACCCCTAAGCCCCAGCCCCAGCCCTATTTTGTATTTTATTTAGAGACAGGGTCTCACTGAGTTGCTTAGCTCCTCGCCATTGCTGAGGCTGGCTTTGAACTCACGATCCTCCTACCTCAGCCTCCCAAGCCACTGGGCTGACAGGTGTATGCCACTGCACCTGGCAGAAAGACACATTTCTTAAAGGCAATACTATACTGAGAGCACCAGGCTAGCCATTTTTTAATATATTATTTTATTGAATTAGTAGCAACATCAAGCACTACAGCAAAAATGACAAAGGAAAGTCAAAGCAATACATTTGGTAGCAAAGCATCTAACAGAAAGTACAGAATCAGTGAAGGAAAACTACAGCAATCTTTCCCCCCCAACACAATTTCTGTACTAAGACAAATTGCATGCAGAGGTAAGTTGGACTTACTTTATACTTCAGCATATTGACTCACATTTATTTGATTTTATGCAAAAGGCCAGCGATTTTGCTGGGGAAAAATTTCTCAGTGGAGCTACAAGAAGAGACACAAAGATGAGCAATGAACTTTTCATGACAATGCAGTTCAACTAGCCAGAATTAAACACTTGAGCCGTTCCACGGCAATTATGTTCTTATTTCTTACGGCTGTGGAGACTAGTCAACTTAATTTTGAACTCATAATTCTCACAAGCAAAACGAGAAAGAACACACTAGAAGGAGACAGAAATAAAAGAGCACCGCTAAGAACTCATTCTCAGGCGTGGCATGGTCTGGAAGATCAGCTTACTGAGAACGCTTGTCAGTTTTCCACCAATATGGAGTCAGACAAGAGTGGAAATGAGCTCAGAATGCATTACAGATAATTATTGTACAGGAGAATTTCTCACTGGTGTGGAATGCTTAACTTAGGATATGCCACCAATTTATAGGTGGCAGACGTAAAAGGGCATTATAACCCAAAGCCAGTAAAATTAGCATCTAATTATGTCATTTCTAGATGGATAATTAAAGTTTAAATATCTAGCCACTGTCACACATTTACAAAGATCTTAGAAGCTGGTTGCTTCAGAAGCACACAAAAAGTGATCTTATAATGATCTCAAAGCACATAGAAAACCAAGCTAAAATAGCCTTACTAATATAGCTATTCACTGACAAATTTATCTGTCCATCATTTATTCAAAAACCATCATCATACATTGATTATATAGAAACTAGCAGACTCAGTGTAGTGGCGGTTAAAAAAGAACTTTGCTCTTAAAGTGGTCTCACAAAGGTAAAGAGGATAAATACCTTTTAAAAAGGAAACTCACACACACATGCACAAAATTCAGTTACACACACCCTTACCACAGCATTGTCAAAATAAAAATTGGGGTATATGCCAAGAAGTAGGATAGCTGGTTCAAAGGGTGGTTGCATTCCAAGTTTTCTGAGGAATCTCCAAACTGCTTTCCAGAGTGGCTGCATCAATTGCAGTCCCACCAGCAATGTATAAATATGCTTTTCCCCCCATATCGTCACCAATAGTTATTGATTCTTGTATGCTTGATGATTGCCATTCTGACTGGAGTGAGATGAAATGTCAGTGTAGTTTTAATTTGCATTTCTCTAATTGTTAGTGATGTTGAACATTTTTTTCATGTATTTGTTGACCATTCCTATTTCTTCTTCTGTGAAGTAATGTGGCCACAACAGCTCAATTCATAATAGCAAAGCTATGGAACCAAACTATGTGCCCTTCAACAGATGAATGGATAAAGAAAATGTGGTACAAATACACAATAGAATATTACTCAACCGTAAAAAGGATGAAATTAAGGTATTTGTTTGTAAATGGATGGAACTGGAGACTATCATGTTAAGTCAAATAAGCCAGTCCCCAAAAATCAAAGGCCAAATGTTCTTTCTGATATGCAGATGCTGACTCATAACAGGCAGGGGGTAGGGAAGTAGGGGTTCACCAAATTGGATGTGGGGAATGGAGAGAAGGAAGGGGTATAGTGATGGGAAAGACAATACATGACATAACTTTCCTATGTTCATAAATGAATACTTGACCATTGTAGCTCCATAGAATGTACAATCACAAGAATGGGAAGTTATACTCCATGAATGTTTGATATGTTAAAATACCTTCTACTGTCATGTATAACTAAAAAGAACAATAAATAAGTAAATAAATAAGAAAAATAAATAAATAAAAAGGGCTGGAGATGTGGCTCAGTGGTAAAGTGTCCCTGGATTCAAATCAAACAAACAAATAAAATAAGAATTTGGAGGGAACATAAATGATCATAGAGAAATGGGTAAAGTAATATGATGTATTTGCTTTTCATTTCTGTAACCAAAATACCTGACAAGAATAACTGAGAAGGGGAAAAATTTATTTGGTTCATGGTTACAGGGATTGAGTCCTTCATCATTGAACTCCATTGCTCCGGTCCAGAACAACATGGCGGAAGGGCCTGGTGGAAGGAAGCTGCTCGGCCCGTGGCAGCTGAAAAGCAGAGTATGAGAAGACAGGGACAAGACATATAATTCCCAAGGCACATCCCTAAGTGACATAATTCCTCCAGTCACACTCCAGCTGCCTTCAGTTACCATCCAGAGGCCATTCAAATTATTAACCCATCAAGTGGATTAATCCATTGATTTGGTTACAGCTGTCATAATCTAATTTTTTCACCTTGAACATTCCTGCATTGTTTAACATGAGTTTTTTGGGGGGGAGGGGGGACACTTCACATTCAATGTACAATTCATGAATTATTCATAATACAGAGCAGGATAGAAGCAGAAAGTATATAAAAAACACGCCCCAGTACCTAAAGTTTGAATGAATAAAGCAAGCTGATAAACAAGCATGACCATATAAATATTATGTATTTATGGGCACTTAACATGTATAGAGATGTTTAGGGGAAAGGCCTGAAAAGATATAAAGGAAATGAGAACCGTGATTCCCACTGGGCAGAGCAAGGGACATAAAGAGACCATCCTAAAAAGCTATAACTTCACCTGCAATGTCCAGGGGCAAAAAAGATTAAAATATCTTCATGTTTTCCTTATTAAATGTGTGCATATAAGAAGATGCAGATATGGATATAGGTGAGGACTATCAATTCCATGGGGAGGAACACATAAAACGATAGAGAATTTTGATTGAGTAAGATGGTTTCTCCCGAGAGGAGAAGATAAACTTTTAGTTATGAAATCCTCAGAGGAGGCACAAAGTAGAAGAGGGACGATAGATAATTAACTGTCAACATGCCATGGTACACAAAACTTAACTAAAATTGGTTGCCAGCACATTGGGAGGAAGAAGGGGCAGAGCCAGATGAGCCTGGGTGATGTCCAGGACAATGAGACTAATCTTTATGAACGCTGAGGCTAGATCCATGACATTATGCATTTCCCCAAACTCCTATAAATGTCCAAGGCAGCGAATCCCAATGTAACCTGTGCATTATATAAGTAGCAATATGTCAAGGCTGATTTGTCAATTATAAGAAGTGTGTCAGTGGTAAGGTTTGGATGTGAGGTGTCCCCCAAAGCTCACAGGTGAGACAATTCAGGAAGGTTCAGAGGAGACATGGTTGGGTTGTAAGAGTCTTAGCCCAATCCCTGAGTTAATCCCTGATGGGATAATTGAAGTGGTAGAGTGTGGCTGGAGGAGGCGGGAATTGGGGCGTGGCTTTGGGGTTTGTACTTTTGTCTCTGGAGAGTGGAGTCTCTCTCTCTGCTTCTGGATCACCATGATGTGAGCTGCTGCCCTCTCCCATACAGTCCTCCCTGATTTTCAGCTCCATCTTGAGCCCCGAGCAACAGAGCCGGCCTTCTCTGGACTAAAACCTCTGAAACCGTGAGCCCTCAAATAAACCTCTCTTCCTTTACAGTTGTTCTGGTTAGATCCTTTTAGTCACAGCAGCGAAAAAGCTGATGAAAACAATCACACTAATGCAAAGATCAATAATGGAGAGAGAACCCATCTATGAGGGGAGATAGGACATAGATAAGAAGTCTGTACTTTCTGTTTGATTTTTTAAATTAATTTATTTATTTTAATTAGGTCTATATGACAGCAGAACGCATTTTGATTCATTGCACACAGTTGCAGCACAACTTTTCATTTCTCTGGTTGTACATGATGTAGCGTCACACCCTATGTGCAGTCACACATGTGCCTAGGGTGGTGATGTCCATCTCATTCCACCATCTCTGTTTGATCATTCTATAAACCTAAAACTGCTCTAAAATATAAAGCCACCAGGCATGATGACATATGCTTATAATCCCATTACTCAGGACACGGAGTTTAGGCCAGCCTGGGCAATTTAGTGAGACTGCATTTAAAAAAAAAAAAAAGACTGTTTTAATTTTAAAAAAGTGACAATAGAAGAATAGATAAAATAAGAATATAAATAAAATGACAACTGACACATTTGAATGATGGAGCGGTGATTATTTTACATATATATGGCATTGGTTAAAACAGAGAGCTCTCCTGCCTCCTACATAGAGGTATCCAATGTTGTTAGGATGGTTGCATGCCTGGCCAAATTCTGGTTTTGATATTTCCTAGCTGTGTGTGTGAGATTTTCATCACCCGACCAAAACAACGTAGAAGAAAAGTTAATTTGGGGATCATGGTTCTAGAGGCTCAATCCAAAGTTGGTTGGTGCCATTGTTCTGGGGCCAGGAAGGCAGAACATCATGGCAGAAGGGGATGGAGAAGGAAGGAGTCTCAGGACATGGCCGTCAGCAAAGAGAGAGAAAGGAGCCAGTGACAAAACATAATCTCCAAGGGCATGTCCCCAGAGGTGTAGGTCTTCCAGTCGTACCCCACCTGCCTGCAGTTACCACCCAGTAACCCATCCAAAGGATGAATCCACTGAGTAGGTCAAACCTCTCATAATCTAATCATTTACCTCTGAACATTCCTGTGTTGTCCAACATGAGTTCTTAGGGGAGACACTTCATATCCAAACTATAACACTATGTCATAAACCACGGACACTCATCTAGGGTGTTTCCAACATCAATATCCTCATGAATAATAACAAATCTAATTTTAGTATGTTTCAGCTGATTTGTTGATAATATTTATTTTTAATTTTTTTTAGTTGTAGATGGACACGATATCTCTATTTTTATTTATTTATTTTTATGTGGTGCTGAGGATCAAACCCAGTGCCTCACACATGCAAGGCAAGGGCTCTACCACTGAGCCACAACCCCAGCCCTGTTGATAATGTTAAATGAGAAAAATACATCTCGTCGTCCCTGAGAAACCATGGGGGATTGAGTCCAGGACTCCCCAGAGATATCAAAATCTGCGGATTCTCAGCTCCTTGACATAAAATCGTGCAGCATTTATACACCATAGAAAGCACCTCCCATATACTTGAAATCATCTCTATATTATTTATAATATCTAATACAATTTAAATAGTGGTTAGAGTACACTACTTATAGAAAAATGACAAGAAAAAAATCAACACAATTTCAGTACAAAAGGTTTTTTCCCCCTAATATTTCCACCTGTGGTTGGCTAAATCT
Organism: Callospermophilus lateralis; assembly: GCF_048772815.1. Classification (NCBI taxonomy): domain Eukaryota; kingdom Metazoa; phylum Chordata; class Mammalia; order Rodentia; family Sciuridae; genus Callospermophilus; species Callospermophilus lateralis. The sequence goes on from NC_135324.1 coordinate 15,237,247, forward strand.
GTGGTTAGAGAGGGCTCAGGGAAGATTCTGCTGAGATGCAGACACAGTATGTGCTCTTAAAATGGAACTACTTTTGTTACAACGCTCAGAATAGACGGTGGACAATAGATGGTGATCTGTCTGGAGAATTAGGAGGATGATGGGGAGACAGGAGGCGTGACCAGTGACTCTCAGTCCCTGGAAGTATCATGACATTAATGAGGAACACCAAAGCAAAGGGGCACACAGGAAGTTGGGGCACAGAAGGGCTGGACCACACAGGAGAGAACTTTGCGCTGTCCACTCGAAACCCAAAGGTAATTACAGAATCGTCAGCAACAGGAGGAAGAAAGGTTTTGGAACACAGGGACAAGACATGGTTCACCAAAGTGGGACATTTAAAATGGAGTCATGTAGGAAGACAGTGTCACCTGCATAGGGACAACATGCAGAGAACCCTAGGGTGAAGGCAGAGGCAGGCAGGAGCCAGGTGCAAGGGGCTAGCAAGCTGGAACCAACGGAATAGCCAGGAAGACAGAGGGGGTTCCACCTGGGCCTGAAGAATTGTGTCCCAAAACAGCATCTCCCTTGCCCCAGGTACCCCCACAATTCACCTCATGCAGGGCCTTAAAGGCACCACTTGAAACTGCTCACAAATCAATCACAAAGAAGACCCCCAACTTTCTCAATAATAATGCTCTAGCTATCCCTTGCCTTTTAGGATGAAAGAAAGCCAAGAACCATTGAGAAATTTCTGAACCACTGTACAAAACCTATTATAGAGACATTTACACACAAACACACACACACACACACACACACACACACATATACACACACACTATGGTTTCTAAACAATTTGTCCAAGAACATTTTGTAGTGGATATTTACCTTATTGAAAATCTATTCTTCTGAGAATTCAAAACTTTGGTAAGATATCTTTAAGTGAACCCTGGGTCCCCGGAGCCAACACATTAGTTTGAAAATATTTTATTTAACGGGTTAGAGTCCCTTCGTAGTAAAAATTAAAAAGTATATTTTGATAAGCTATGGTAAAGAGGTTTTCAAAGAAGTATAAGAAGAGAGGATTGGCAAACTGAGAGAAATAACAGAATGATGCTCAGAATGAATATTTTCATATTTTCAGGATTTCTCCCTTTCTTATCAGGAAAATTGAACTTTGCATGTTAATTACTATTTTTCACACCATTTATTGAATTACTAAATCGATGGACAATGCCCTAATTTTTTTTTTTTTTTTTTTTTTTTTTTTGCTGAATCATTTTAAAATAAATCCCTCTGCACTGGTTCTTCCTCCTGGCATACTAGACATTGATTATTTTATTCAGAGCAGAATACTTTAGTATACATATAGAAGGAACAAATTGAATTAGATATACAAACCTTACCCTGCTCTTGCCCAATTATTGGGTGTCTTATTATTCTACTAATCATAGAAGCAACCATGCTCATGACAAGGGCAAGGACTACCAAAGCACAAATATTGGTTTCTAGGAACTTGAAAGCAAAATGATTCACTGCTTTTCTCCCCCCAAAAAATCTCACTGTTTCCCCCAGTAGACTCCCATGTGTCCTTTGGTTTTATTCAGTGACTAATTAATGTCTTTTTCCAGAACAAACCTCTGACAGTGCTAAGAAGAAGAAAAAAGCCTAATTTAGAATACAAAGCAATGAAGGAGGTGGTCACGCCCAGAATGTTTTACTCAAAAGTCAATGCCAGCTAATGACACCCCTGAATGTTGCTCTGGGGATCAATGGGTGCTTGCTCTGTTTAGGTTTCCCATTAATAAACCCAATGTCCCCCGGTATGACTCATTCTCCTGGGAAGAGACCTCAGAGGCAACAAAGAGGTGAGAGCAGTAATGTCCACAACTTTGTCATTTTTCCATAATGCCTGGTTCGGAGGTGGGGTTCCATCAGTGCCCACAGGTGATAAGAGTAAGGGACTACCAGCTTTTGTAGGTACCTGGCTGGTATTGTTCTGGGAAAATCCATATCCTCCATATGAAATGTTACAGATTGCCTGTTAAATATTAGAACATTAAATATTTTTTAAACTCCATAGATTTCTCCATCTTTTTATCATTTCAGACCCAGAACTGACAGGATCATGACCAGAGGGAAAAATAAGATGTTTTAAGTTACATTTGTAGAAAAATTGTTTGTTTTGCCTTCATTAGATCATCCCTGGCTATTTAAAGTTTTATATATAACTATTTTAACTTTCAGTTTTCCTAGCATCATTAACAATGAACTTGTACACTATCCTGAGGGAAATTTTGTTCTAATTGCATTAAAAAAAATAATACATATGCGTATGTGGAATGGGGCTTTTAGTTAATGTCTCTGCCTATTAAGTAATTTTACCTTGAAGGCTGAAACAATTTGTTGTTATACATTGTTTAAATAATCCCATGACAACATTATGGCCATTAATATGACCAGATATGAATATTTATGCATTCATAGTGTCTTTCACGTATGAATTAATGCTACAAGAAGCAAGTCACTGGCTCAATGTTAATTTGTAGATACAATTCTATTATGACTGATCACCTTAATGTCATGGGAGTAAAATCAACTTGATCTTATTTTCTCATAGATACAAAATGACATTGGATCTCATTTTAGTTGGTCCACTTTCAGTCTCTCTCTATATATTACTCATCTGCATATATAAAATTTCACAAGTACCAAGGTGAGTAATTTTCTGAATTCTTCAGCAACACAATCTCCCATTTTTATGTAAAACTTTAGAGTTTATTTTTTAATTAACAGACAAAAATTATATATATTTATTGGGTAAAATGTGGTGTTTTGACTTATGTATACATTGTAGAATGATTAAATCAAACTAATTAACATATTTACAAGCAGTTGATTTTTGACAAAGATGCAAACAATACACAATGGCGAAGGACAGCCTATTCAATAAATGCTGCTTTGAAATCCACATTAATAATAATATAATTAGAACCTTAACTCATACCACATATAAAAATCATCTCCAAAATGACTCCACACTTAATGATGAGACCTGAAGCTATAGAATTGCTACCACAAAACAAACAGGGCAAGCTTCTTAATATTGGTCTGAACAACTATTTTAGCTCTGACCCCCAAAGCACAACCACCTACAGCAAAAATAGACCAATGCATTACATCAAACTGAATAGTTTCTGCACAGCAAAATTCATAATAATAATCAACAAATTGAAGAAAATACCCAAATAATAAGAGAAAATATTTGCAAAAGTTATAATTTATATCAAAAATATTCAGGGAATCAAGACATAACATAATAACATAACATAAACAACAAAAACCCAAAAAAACCAATATAAGCCAAAGAGGAGAGACCGGAGCTCCTTTGGGTTGAAGTCAATGAACAGACTTCCCACCTCTAGCCATTCCTCTTGACCTCTACCTGGGAAACCTCCATGTCCCCCTCTGTGGAACTTGGGGTTCCACAGAAAACAGATAACACAGGTTCTTCTATTTTTAACACATGGTTCATTATAAGTTCATGAAAATGTTGAAGAGTCTCTTGTGCAACATCCGTTAGGCTCAATTAGTGTCACTAAAAATACAGGGGAAAATTCCGAAGTGTTTCTCATTAACGTTTTTGGCAATGACAGTAAGATAGTTCATCAGGGTTTCTGTCTCAGATCACAAGAGGATGGATAGGTGATTCCAAGAAATCATACATAACGTGTTCTACCCTAGATGCTGATTTTAATCAAGTCAACTGGTCATTCAAATATCTCCCCACTATCCATCTAAGCCACTCCTGAGAAGTTTTCGAGAATAAAATGGAGCAGGTATCAGGCTGTATCTACCTGGAGCAAACACGTGCAGGAATCTATTTCCCTTACCTCTCCTTAAACTTTGGGTCAGTTGGGTGCTCTACTGGTTGATTCCCAAAAACTCATGAATTTAAAGTTAGTTAATTTTAGTTATATTTCTGTTCATGTGCGGGAATGTGTTCCTTCCAGTTCTCTACATCCCACAACAGAATATCTCCTCATTAATTGAAGCTCATTACCTAAAATATAAAGTCTTTACTGCTTACCCTTACAATATAACTGACTACTCAATACATTTGATAAAATAAAATCCCGTGATTTTCAGTGAAGACATGAGATACTACCCCAGCTGAAAACTATATACCTGCACATAGACAAAACAAAATGAAATCACAATCCCAATGGAAGCAGTAAGAATCTGATGCAAAAATTCTATGCTTTATTAACAATAGAATCAATGTATGGTCTATATTTTTATTCAATTATCTACCAAATATTCCATTAAGAAAAGGAAAGAATAATTTTTAAAAATCAAGAAACAGCTCTGGATACTGTACCTAACTAGAAAACAAAGACTTGCTAGCCCTCATCTACCTCTTGACATCCAGGAAGAGCAGGTCTCATGGAGGGCCTTCTGCCATGTTCTGAAACAATGATCTGCACAATTTGGCTTCGTATTTTTGATATTCAACTGCAAGACACGAGATGGATATTAAAAGGGAACAGATTTTTGGAATCAAGCAGACTTGGCTCCTGTTACAACTTTCAACTTCAACAGTTAACCAAAGGAGACTTCGAGGATACTGAGAGTGAGAGGTTCCAAGAAAAGAGGCTTACTCTGGAATAATTCATGACTGCTTCCAGATTGCTGGAAATTAACAACCTAATGACCTCCAACTGCCAATGGGTACTGGGAGCAAAGAAATACCCGCTACAGTTATGGGCAAGCAAGTAAGTTTGGCAAATTTGGAAATCTATCAATATTTCTCCTTTCTTTCACATGACATCCTTGCTTATTGGGGGAAAAAAAAGTTGACATTGGGAGGGAGATACAACTGATTTCATCCCAGCCATGCACTTCCTAGTGGAGCAAACTTTTAAAAATTATTTTTATTATAATTAGCAATAGATACATATCATACAAATAAATGCATTTCAGTGTGATTTTTTCATACTTGAAAATAGGATGCTTTGCTATTTTCCACCCTCCTTCTACCCAAGGAGCAAATTTTATAAATCACAGAAGTGACTTACAGCTTCTACACCTAGAAAATGAGAGTTTAAAATTTCCTCCCAATCACAAATAATGTATGTAAATCTCTATGACTTCTATCATCACCATCATCTTGTCCTTCTTCACTTTTAATATCAGAGGTGTGAATATCAGATGCAAGATTCAGAAGATTCGGTCACAAATCTAGTTAGGAATCCTTACCCATTTCCAGGTAAAAAGTATTATGACTTCAAAGTGCATTTCCATAAACTCCACCCTGAAGGTAAAGGGGTACTCAAAATAAAAGCTTTACAATTGTAATAATCTACTTTTTTTTTTTTTTTTTAGAAACAGGGCCTTGCTAAATTGCTGAAACTGACTTTGAAACTCCTGATCCTCCTGCCTCTGCCTCCTGAGCCACTGGGATTACAGGCATGCACCACCTTGCCCAGCTTCAATATTCTTAGTTCTTCACACTGTTTGAAACTTCTGGTGGCTGTGGAAATTCACTATCTACATATCTCTTATTGATTTGTTTAGGTATTTCTTTTAAAACTAAATAATCCATTCTAATACTAAGAATTAAAAAAACTCAACTCACTGTGGTTTAAACTCATTCTGAGTTCTTTTTTTTTAACTTTTAAAACTTTTTTTTATTGGTTGTTCAAAACATTACAAAGCTCTTGACATATCATATTTCATACATTAGATTCAAATGGGTTATGAACTCCCATTTTTACCCCAAACTGAGTTTTAAAGTGAATCACATATAAGCCAATCACACTCTGTCTTCATATGCAGCTTAATAAGGGTGAGGAATAATTACATGGATTAGTGTGTTACTTTAAGACACGAGACTTTACAGTTGATATTTAGAAATAAAATTATTGGGCTGGGGATCTAGCTCAGTTGGTACATTGCTTGCCTTGAATGCACAAGGCCCTGGCCTAGGTTCAATCACTAACACCACATAAAAATTAAAAATGTTTAAAAAAAATTGTCATCAACAAAAACAAAAAAAAAACCTTAAAATGTCTGGTTTTTAAAATTTCAATTATGGAAAAATATATAATACCAGATGTTGATTTTAATACAAATATAGTAACCTATAGAAAAAAAACTTACCCTTATTAATGTAGAGATACAATAAGATGCTAAGAAATATTCTCCGTAGATATTCTGTGCCCAAGGTTTTCAACATAGGCTTGAGCCAGTTCAATTTTACATTTCCCATTCTGTTTTGAAATTAGCACAAAATATCTACATTTCTAGCTCCAGTTGCCCTTGGCACAGAATGGGCTCCTCTCCCAGGGCTCTTGGTACCAGTAGGTAAACGTCCATTTGGCTTCTGGTTTAAACATCGAAGAACTGTGGAATAAATGTTGGAGGAACTATTGCTGGACTACTGTGGACGATGGCCTCCAGTTCCCACCAAATATTTCATTCTGGAGATCATTTCTTTTTTCCCCACATTTCCTGCATTTTGTTGGATAAGTTTTGTGTTTTTCTAGGTAGGATGCTCTTATATCTGGTCTGTGACATAACTCATGGAGGCATGGGTACCTTCAATTTTAAGAGAGTTTTCTTTTCTTTTTCAACCATAAGTAGAGGTGTTTTCCATATTGCCACTGCAATTATAGAAAACATGGAATATCTAACATTTGTTTCTAAAAGCAGTTTCTCTTAAAATATTGTAAGGTAACCATGGGAGACACTGTTTTGAGGGGAAAAAAGGTATTAATTTGAGCCAAACCCACTGATCTGATTTCAATTCAAGTCTACTTCATTTGAGCCAAGAAACTAGTCATCCTTATATGGCAGGACATGAATTTGGTCAGAAGCTTCCTTCCCAATGCTATCTATTTAAAAACTATTAAAATAATGAAAAGGGGTTAGGGTCCTGGCTCAGTGGTAGAGCACTTGTCTAGCACATGTGAGGCACTGGGTTCTACCCTCAGCACCACGTAAAAATAAATAAATAAAATAAAGCTATTGTATCCATCTACAACTAAAAAATATTTACAGGAAGACAAGGTTAGATGCTTAAAAAAATAAAAATTTACATTTTACAGAATATTTACCTAAATATTCATATCAAAAAAGATATTCAAACTTGACTGAACTGTACATAAGAAACAAAGAAAAACAACACAAAGAAGAGGAGTAAAGTACTGGATGAGACTGAGAATGATGTGGTGAAGTGTTAAATTATGATATATCATCTTTCCAATAAAATCCTGTTTCATCAGCCACATTCCTAGTTTAAGGCAACATTTCTCCTGTTTTCTAATAGGCTGAACACAATCATTGACCATTTCATCCAGACAACTGGTGATCAATTCACCTGTCCAACCTCCCATTCATCATTCCATCCATTCACATTTACTGATTATAAACTCTGCATAGTCCCTGTTCCAAAGCTGAGGAGGATTCAATGATGGCTAAAGTTGAATTGATGGCTTTAAAACTCAGTTCGGTCACGGGATCTAATTCACTGCTCACAGGCATAGACTTGGACTCTCAGCCAGCCCTCAGAAATGGCAACTATCATTATTACTCAGAAGATGGGCAGCAGAGGAGCCACAGTAACACATGCTAAGGGAATTCTTAAACAGCTCAAACAGAAATGTTCAGGGACCACATTAGGTACAGTGATATAAAAGGGAAGAATAGAAATAGGTGTGTTTTTTTTTTTCAAAGACAATATCAAATGCTAGTGAAAATAGAAAAGAGTAAGTATTCTCATGCATTGAATCTTTCTGGAAATGTGTAAGATGTATACTAGCTTGAGTCATTTCTTTATTTAACACCACTCATACCTGAAAGCAATCACAAAAATAAGTAGAAGATGCCTATATATTTTTACAGATATTCTCCTTACCACGCCCATACACACCTGCACATACACACTGATTTTCATTTGGAATGCTGTGATATGTCTGAATGTTAATTTAAAAAACCTTTGAGAACCTTCAAATAAAAAACTCCCGTAAATCTTTTGCTGGTGATCTTGTTTCTCATGGTAATCCAATGTGCAATTACTTCCTGAACTTTCTAAGTGGCAAATTATGATAACCATTTCTCTAGGATCCTCAGATTATCTATCAAGTACATAGAAAATAACAACAGAACAAAAAATGTGAAGTATGTAGAGAAATTCGTTGGGATGAGACCTTCAATGGCCACAGTGTTGGTCTCCCTACCACAATGCATTTGGTTAAAGCTATGCTACAACCTCTGAGCCAGTTCAACTTATAAACCAGTGAAGATGTATGTCCTTAAAGTTTATTATGTTATTTTAAAGCCATTGTTTCAAGTGAAAATCCAAAATCAAAGACATTTGGTTCAGATGGTCTCAATTGGTTAGAGAAATTGTGTAGAAGATAGAGTTGTAGAGATCTGGGCATTCCAATAATAGCTGGATTGCAGGGTGACAAATTAATTCACTACTTTCAGACAGAGAGGCAAGTTGGTTTAGAGAACACACAGGTTTTCTGGATTCCTGTATGGCTCACCTACTGATCTGATGAGTATCCTTGGACGAATCCTAAAACCTTTCTGGATAACACAATGTGAATACCAACTAAATTCATCAATGCAATGCTAGTAGCCATGAAGTTGTGAAAAAGAAGCTCCAACATACCAACAATCTTATCACAATATGTTCAATTCCTAAATGCTTTGGCCTAGAACTGGTACATGCCACGCCCCCACCTTCATTCTGTTTGAGGTACACAGTCACATGATCACACCTAGGACAAGGAAGGCTGGAAAAGGTGTGCTCATCTCAACATTCACTTCCCTGCCACTTGTCTCCACAGGGAGCTTGGGCTCCTGAGGAGTAAGCAGGCAGCATGCCACCTTTGATTCCATGCATTTTACAGTTGACGACAGGGTCAGAGATCAGACAAGCAAGGCATCCAGACCAACATATGCCACACTGTGAGCAATCAATCAACTGACTTCTCCAGATTTGCCTGTGATTTTCATTGGCTTCAGCACTGAAGAGCCTATGTCCCAGAAACCTGAGTTCCGGGCATATCCATTCTGGTTTCCAGCTGGGCAAAATAACTGGGAGGTGACAAGCAACTTAAAGGTTGAAGCGGGAACTGCTTTATTACGGAACAACAGCGGTATATATACCTAACTGATTACACACAGCTTGACTCAATTAGCATCATCCAGATACAACAATCAGCCAATAAGGAATCCCCATCATCTTAATGGCTCGGTGGCGTTGCCTCACAAACCACTCCTCCTGGCAAACTACCAGGCGCTATCTTGACTTAATTTGCGGTCCCCAACCAAAAAACTTTCTGGTTTTAATACAGAAAGTCTGTTATCTGGGAAATCCTCTCAGTTCCAGGCAGAAAGGTAGTTTTCTTTGATGTGTGAGTGCTGGGTGTGCAAGTTTTCAGGTGTTGTAATGGTCAATTTGAATTGTCAACTTGATTGGATTAAGAGATGCAGAAGATTAAGAGGCTTCTGGGTGTGTCGATGAGGGTGGGTCTAAGAATGATTGGCATGTGGGAGAGCCAACTGGAGACCCTTCCTAAGAGTGGGTGGCCCTATCCATTATGATGACGGCTTGGATGGAATAAAAGGTGGAAGAAAAAGGAAGAAAAAGCGGATGCAAGCTGGATTCTTATTGAACGGGTCTTGATTGCAGCTGAGATCCCTTGAGGACACCAGCCTCTGGAACCCTCTCCTTCACTCTTCCAAAACAGACTCTGCCAGTGAATCTCCAGGGAGTTTCCAGAATTCTTTGGTCTTGGACTAGGAGTAGCACCATTGATCCCTCTTGTTCTGGGGCTTCAGCCTCCTGGACTACACAGCTGCTGGGTCCTCCAGCTCTCCAGCCTGCAGACGGTCATTGAGGACTCTCCAGCTTCTGGTCATGTAAGCCAGCCTAATAAATCCTCTTTTTATAATCAGACTTCCTATTGATTGTGTTCCTCTAGAGAACACAGACTAATACAGGTGTATTTTGATTGGTTCCAAAAAGGTTTAACTGGGACCTCTGGGTGGAATTTATAAGAGGCAAATGATGGCTCAATATAAATAACATTTTTAAAAAAATAGACCTGTTTCATCAAAAAACAGACTGACCTAGCAACTCCCCAAAGCAGAACTGAAAATTAAAGTATACACAGTATACACAATCCAAAAAACTTACATTTTTATGTTTGATCAAAAAACAGACTGACCTAGCAACTCCCCAAAGCAGAACTGAAAATTAAAGTATACACAGTATACACAATCCAAAAAACTTACATTTTTATCTAGAGTGACTTTAAATGCAATGTCCTTATGGCCCCTTTGCATGAAAAAATTGGCTTTCTTAACTAATTATCAGACAAGTAGATACTTAAGGGACAATTTAGCAATAATTACAGAACAGGCACCACACTTTTCCCTTCTCTAAGCCACATGAGCTCTGTATTTTAGTCCCAATTCCTGGTTATCACCTATTCTGCTAAGTCTAATTTCAAACAACGCTGTTCTCTGGGAAGAGAACCAATCCTGAACCCCCATGCTTCAAGAATTCAATAGGTGGTGTTCCCATTCTCTCTGTGTGTGCTCAGGGTTAGAGGAGAAAGAACTGTATGCTTTAGCTGAAAATGAATACCAACCAGAGCCCCTCGGAATAGGATTTTTCTGGTTCTATACACTCTATAAAATAGACTCCCCCAAAAAACCTAGTTAGAATATCATCTTGCTAACAGGATCTTCTGAGTTTACCTTCTTAATAACGTATTTTTTCTGGATGATGACATAAAATAGGAGACAACTAAAGTGAATATCCTCCATGAGACCCTGATAATGTGTTAAGCTTTCTGCAACCAGACCCATGACTTTCCTTGACAGGATTGGTATGTTGATTGTTATAGTTTAGATCATTACCATTCCCTGAAAAGCTCATGTTTAGAAAGTATGGTTTCTCAATAAAGCAAAGTTTAGAGATGGGCCTTTTAGATAATGATTAGGTTGTGGGGACTATACCCTCATCAGTGAATTAATCAATTTAATATATTAATCATTTGAAGGGACTACTGGGTGATAACTGTAGGCAGGTAGAGCATGGCTGGAGGATACAGGCCACTGGAGGGATAGCCTTGAACTATATCTGCCCCTGATTCCTTCTCTTTCTGTTTCCTGGCTGCCATGAACTGAGAAGCTTTCCTCTCCTATATCTTTCTGCCATGACGTTCCTTGGGACCAAAGTAATGGAGCTGTCCAACCATGGCCTGAGACCTCTGAAAATGGGAGCCCCAAATAAACTTTTCCTCCTGTAAGGTTCTTGTCATGTATCTGGGTCAGAGTGATGTCAAGCTGACTGACACATTGGTTAATAAAGACCAAAAGGAGGCGAGAACCATGAAATCTGGAAAGGAGAGTGTGAGCCAAATTCTAAAGACTAATTTCTTGGTGATCTTGTGTAATGGTGATGCAGAGTCCTGGACGTTTAAAATGAGATTCTGTCTTAGCTCTTGTTGCTCATAGAAGATACCATTCCCTGGGTCCATGGCTTAAATAATGTACATTCATATCTCACAGTTCTGGAGGCCAGGAAGTCTGAGATCCAGGTGCTGCTGATTCAGTTCCTGGGGAAAGCACTCTGCCTGGCTGCCCCATGTCCTCACATGGTGGAAAGACCAGGTCTAGTCCCTCCTTTTCTTGCAAATTTATGAATTCCATCATTCCCCCATGACTGCATCTAAACCCAATTACCTCTAAAAAAGTCTCACCTACAAATACCACCATATTGAAGACTAAGGTTTCAACATGTGAATTTGATGAAGGGCAAGCACAAATCCCTAACTTATTATAATTTGCCCACTTTTAGAAGCCAACTGCTTTGTGAAGTGTTGAATTCCCAACTTTTATTCAACCTGTGCATGTGGTCTGTCTGCTAAGGGAATGGCAATATGTTTTCTATGCTAGGCTTCCTCAAGCAGAGACCATGGAGACTTCTGGCCAAATAAAGATCAGAAGGTTCTCTCACTGAGCAAGATAGCTCCACATCTAAGATCTTACAACTCTCTATATAACTGGTTTTTCTTTATTGCTGTTGCTATCTCATTGCAGTAAGTGTTTCTCCATCAACCCATGAAATGCCTTCCCATGTTTCCAAGAAGACAACACTCAATAAAATTTTTGATAAGTAAATGAATGGGAGTTGCATAAATGACATGGCCTCTATGAAAGAAAGAGTAAAATATGTATATAGCATTCACAGTGACAAACATTTGGTAACATTACAGACCATTTTCGGGAAATCAGTAATGCTCAAAAAGTCTATTTGGCTTACAAAATATTAATTCATCTCAAGCCACCCAAGTTTTCATTCTATAATTATCATTTCATCTTCTCTCCTTTTCAGATCATGAAGACAGTATAATATCATTCCTTTTATCTGATGAATTTAAATACTCATGAAAATGTTGAGTTGGGTTCAACATTTCTGGAAGGAAGAAAATGATGGTTCTTTGTCAATTGGATAAGCATCTTTTACAAGAGAAATAGGCTAGAGTTCACGGGGAAAATATTCTCACTCTTGCCATAGGTTTTTTAAACTCTTGAGCCTCAGAATTTTTAACCCTACAATGAGGTGAATATGATGCTCACGTTCCTCACGTCCCTGTACTTTACAGCTTTTTATTGGTGTGTTTCCATTTAACACCTTCTGAGCTGTGGAGAACTCAGAATTGTCTTCATTTACTCATATTCATTTTGGCAAAATTAAAAGGGAATTCATTGGCCTAGAATGAAAATTCTGGAGAAGACCTCAGCAAACAGAAGGCATTTATGTATGTAGGAGCTCAAGCAGTATTAACAAGACTCACTTTGGGGTCAATTTTTGCTTGATTTTTAGGCTTCCTCCAAGTATGAGGACCTCTGTCAGCCTTAGACTTGCTTTCTCCTTCATCAATTATGAATTAGTAGAATTTATAATGTGCTGGACAGCTACTTATCTTCAACAGCTACCACCAAGACGCTTGGAATAAGTCTCATCATCCAGATTGGAGTCCTGCCTTCAACAACACTAAATCTCATGAGACTGGATATGCTGATCACAGACATGGCATGTCTGCTCACCCCCAGGGCTTAAGACTTGGAGCAGGGTAGACTTAGCTGCATCTAAACTAGTCAGAAGCACATGGACCAAGTGCAGCAGATAAACCTTCCCAAAAAATAGAGAAGAAGAAGTGCATTCTGGGTAGATTCTTCCTACACACACACACACACACACACACACAATGTTTGTACTATTATAATTCTGTCTGTGAGTTTCAGAGTAATTATATTTTACAGTCAGTTTTCAAAATTAATGTCAGATAACCCCTTTGGATTATTATATACCCAAAGAGTCTGATTTTTCAACTACCACCATTAGTTACATAATGGTAAGGGTGCTTGTCAGAAGATATTCAGTTTACATAAATGCAACATAAGATAACTAGATGAATTTTAAAAATGAAAGCAGTACTAGCCAATATCCTGTGTAATTGTGTTTTTCCTGCTGAACTTTGCATCCTATTGAGCTGTTCTTCTTGAAGATCTTTATTCTTCAAATATTAGATTAACACAGGTTTCATGCCATTTATTTTTTAGCCTAAGAGTCTATGCATTTTTCTCTTTTTTTAATAGAACTCTTTAAAAATAGGTTTCTGCTAAATTATGAATTTTAACAAAATTATAACATCAAAACTAGACAGGTTTTCATAGAAACATATAAACATATTTTTCAGTCTTTGGAAAACTTTGCTGGTAGTAAAATCATTAAAAGGATGAATTTTAAGATAAATAATATAATTTATAATAATAATTTATAATAATAAACAATTTTGTAAAAATTTAAACATAAACTAACATGTTTACTACCTCTATCCAGGGTCTCCTTACTTAATATATTACCCTTGTACTTTAGTTAATTTTAAAGAAATAAGAATATAGTTAAAATTGTCAATATTTTGACATACTATTTAATCATAATTTTCAAGAGACTCATACATTAATCAGAACTATATGAAATCAGCTTCATTGTAGGCAATATGCCACAAAATTTCAAATATTTCTGTACATGGAGAACTAGAGTTTGGAAAAGCCATTGTGATATATAGTCTTAGACCATTATCAATGATAAAGAGACAGAGGTTAATTCTACACAAGAAATTTGTTACTTATTACAGAAACATTTTATATCACTGTGAGAAAGTGGGATAGCATCTTGTTGTCAATCACTAGTACTACTGGAAAATATAATTGCTTTTTTCTTTCAAGTGTTCAAGAAGGGCAAGGATGCAGAGCTGACATCAAAATTATGCCCACCTTGACTCTTTTACTTTATTTTCATTTTACCCCTAAGTTAGCCTTGTCATTTTGAAGAACGAAGACAATTCTCATTCAGAAGTTCAAGCACCCATTCATAATTCACAATATGTACTTTTGGCTAAAATTAATCCTTGGCCAACTTTTTTTTTTTTTTGGCTTGTTTGTTTCTCTGATTTCTTGGATTCCTTTTTTTGATTTCTTCTTATTTGCTATTGTTCTCATATATAAGAACAAATTTGTTTTAGTCATTCTTAGGGAAGACTTAAAAGAATGAAGCAAAAAACGGACAAGTGGATTATGTCATTAATAAATGACCCTACAGGGAACAGAGAAGGGAATTCTCTGTTGTACAGAGAAATTTATATAGTAACTGAAGTTCTTTGTATAGGAAATAAAGTATCTGATTTTCCCTAGAGCTTTCCCTTTGTTTTCTTCCTTCTTTTCCTGCCCCTCTCCTTTCCCTGATCTTTACTATACAAAGAACTTCTCTACATTGGGAAGTTGAACTACCTAATAACAGAGAACATAAGGTTTAGAATCCAAAGGATAAAATTCAACTAGGGGACCCTATTTGAAAACATACAACAAATAACCAATAACCCATAACCCAAAATACATAATAGTTTCTTGGGGAAAATTTGTTTTCTTTGACCTTTGTTTCCTTATGTACAAAATATGAGCAATCATGGTGATGTTTATAGGATTCTTGTAGGCATTCACTCATGTGAGGTAGATGAGGGGCATGGATAAGATGAGATATGGAGGGAGTGTTTGGAATGCTGAGAAATTCTATGAATAGCATCCAAAGCTGCCCATGATTACCTGCATAAAGAACACCATTACATTGAAATAAAATTTTCCAAGATGAGATTTTTCTGGTCAACTCCTATAGATAAAATATTATTCAATAGGAAGAAGTAAATGTGATATATCAGAGTTACTAGAATTATGATACGGGTATTTTTTCTCAAGTAAGCCATAATGTCACATACTTTGTAAATTTTTATTTTATGTGCTTATTATGGAATTATAGTTATAAATAATGCTGGGGTTCATTTTTACATAATCATACAAGCATGCAATCTAATTTGCTCCATTTTAGTCCTCAGTACTTCCCCCTTTCCCTCCCTCCCTGTCCGCCTTTCTCTACTCCCACTGATCTTCCTCCTATTATTTATAGGTTTTAAAACACTGCTTTATAGATAGACACAAAGGTGAGTCTCACTGTGGTATATTCATGTATGGATATGACATAATTTGGTGGATTTCACTCTGCAGTTCCTCCCTTATCCCGTCCCTCCTTCCTCCCCCTCAATCCCCTCTGTGTGCTCCACTGATCTCACCTATTTTAATTACATCCTGAAACTCCTTTTGTTTCTTTGGGCATGAAATTTTTATGCTATTCTATTTTCAACACACCTAAAGGTATTATGTTTTCCAAAAATACATCACTAAGCCTGCAAGTCCTCAGCGAGCAGATCATGGGAGCGAGGGGAAGAAAAGGAAAAGGAAAAAAGTCTGGAGTAAATTCGATGCTTCATTTCTTGTACAATCACAGGAATCATCTGGTGATCATGAAACAGGCGGCGTGGCGGAAAACGTCCAGGTGTGCACAGCTGGGGAACTTGGGCTGGATCCTCTTTCCCCTTCCTGCTCTTGGTATCTGCCACGCACAACCTGACCTTCATCTCCTCATTTATAGATTGTGTTCAATTTCTCCAATGACTTGATATTCCAGAATCACAGATCCATAAGTTAAGAGCTTGGCTTTGTAGCATCTTTGATAGAATATGCAAATCGGAGATCTATTTTGATATCTTTTAAATTTCATCTGGTATGATTCTAAGTGAGTTTTCTTAATATAACTTTATATATATATATATATATATATATATATATATATATATATATATATATATATATATATATAATGACAATTTTCTCCTATGGGTTTTTTAATTAGTATAGGAATGGGGTTATATGAATCAAATGAACCTATAAAAAACTTCAGTGAAACCTCTTAACATCTTATCCAAAATGTATCTTCCAGAGGTTCTGTTCAAGCTCACTAGAGTTAAATATGCTTTAAGGAATATTAACTGTGATGATATTCAAGTTAATCATGAATAACTAAAAAGATTTATCTTGCTGTCAATCTCAGCCCAGTTGAATATATTAAGCATGGAAAATCTGGAGTTTAAAAATAGTAAATAAACTATGCTAATTAGAAACATAGTTTTAGGTGTCAAACACCTTCAAGTCCTATGTGTGTTTCCATATGGATAGAAACTTCCTTCTGACATGATATTCTTGAAAACAGCAGTAGTGTTATGTTATTGATAATCAAAGGGTTACTAAATGAAGCTTTGGAATTAATCAGGGGCCGCTTATTTCAAACCATTGTAGCTATTTCGTACAATAGGCCATTGCCTTTGCAATTTCACATTTCCATAAAGTTCTAGTTTTCTTCTCTTCCTAGCCTCAATTTCAATGTTAATTTCTAAGTAGCCTTCCTTGTCCACTCTGCTGTTTCTGATCACACTTACCCTTCTTATGTCCTTCAAAGCATTGCAGTAATAAACCTGTGTACTATTTGTTCATCTTTGTACTATCTACCTCCCCTGGGAATGTAGGGTCCATGAATTGGGAGATTTTATCAGTATTATTCTCCAGCTGGCTCCCAACATTTAACACAAGGCTAAGCACATAGTTTGGGATTAATATGCACTATTAAATGCATAAATGAAGATGAAGTCATAGTTTCAAACCAGTTGAAGGCTATTTTCCTGGTCTTCTCTGATGTGAAGGAGCTTAGGAATTTCCATTAACTTCTGTATGTAACTTTTGCTACAACAGAGATTATATTTGTCCAAGGAATGTTATTCCAGTCTTAATAATTTCATAGGTAATAATTTTTCTTACCTAATATCATTCCATAAAGGATCTCCTGATTGATGGGCAACTCTCATCTAAGCAGAATTTTAGGAACTTGGGCTTCTTCCATCTTCTGACTCTTCATCTTCAATATTTCACATGCAGTATCATCTCCAGAATAGGAAAGAGCAAGAAGCATAGGATGTGGGAGTACAAGGCCCGGCTGGCAACTTCACAGACGTTGACTTTGAAGAATCCATAGCTGGAAGGGAAGCTGGAAGAGAGGATATATGCAACTGCAAGAGTTTGTGTTTGTCAGCTTCCCGTCACCATGGAAGAATACTGGAGAAAATCAAATTAAAGGAAGGAAGAGTACATTGAGGGCTCAAAGTTTCAGGGGGTTTGGGTTCATAGTGACTTGACCTTAATACTATGGGCTTGTGGTATGACAAAACATCATGACAGTCAGTGCACAGTGGTCACCTCATGGTAGCCAGAAAGCAAAGGGAAGGAGAGGAATGGACCAGCTACAAGTCATGTTCCCCAAAACATGCCCCCTATGACCCACTCCCTTCAAGTAGATCCCACCTCCTATAATTCCCACCACCTCCTTATAGACCCTTCAAATTGGGACTCCATTGATAGATTGATTCACTGATGAGGTCAGAGCTCTAATGATCCAGTTACTTCATAAAAGTCTGCCACTGAGCATAGATGTGCTAGGAACCAAGATGTCAACATGCGAGTCTTTGGTGGAAATTCCATATCCAAAGCACAACATTGTACAGTTATGTGAACAGGATGAAGAGGAAATGAATCAGGTGAAACATACTGAGTCTGTGCTGCAGAAATCTAAATGATCTAAATGAACACACATCTATTCTTAGTAGGGAAACCAGCTTTACTCGTGGATACCACAGTGCCTGAAATACGCTCGGCCTAGAATTAATATTTACTAACCAAAATATGTTGAAATAAACATTAGACTTACATTAAAAGATGTCTTGTAAACTCACAGTTTTACATCAAATCTGCCATATTTCAGCTTATCTTTGTAGTATAGCATGGGAAAATTAAAATGTAATCCCTTTCTTTAGATTAAAGAAAATGCAAGATCATAGGAATCTCGGGTATTGATAATGGATCCACTCCCTGTATGGTTGAAAAACCCCTTCAATTGTTATTGAGTTACAGATATTTGACAAAACTGCGCTTGGAATCAGTGGTAAACTTTTAAATGTCTGATTACATCTTGTAATTAAGCAGGTCTTGTTAAGAAGAAAGTTGACTGGCTGTCAGAAGTCACGTGATAGGAGAAAGATCATTCTAGTTCTCTATGCTCTTATCTATGAGCTTTCCTTGCTCCATTATGCTAATTTCCTAAACTGGTTTTTGCAAGGCCAGTGGACTGCTGAATGCACCAGAGAGCACATAGAATGTGAAGACACACATCTTGGTCCGGTGAGGCTAAAAAGCTACAGACCCAGCTGAGTTTGAGTCTTCTCACCTGGAAGCTGGCAATCATATCACTTGCTCACACAAGTGGTCATGTGAAATCATTGCAGAAATGTCAGAAATGGTCCTTGATCTGGATATTATTATTCCTTGTGTGTTTGCTGCTTTCCCTCTCTGTTCCCACATCTCTAGTACCAAAAAAAAAAAAGATATAACTATTATTAAATCTTAGGTTAAACATCTTATGCTGACAATAAAGAGGAAAACAGGGTTTAGAATTAAATTGAAATCAAGATTGATTTACTTCACAATTAAATCAGCTAAGTGATGTTGATATGTTTATTGAGATATTTGTAATGGGAGAAATCATGGGATTTTCTGTAAAGGACACATGTTGAGGTCAGATGGTCTTGAGTGTGAATTGTTACTCTACAGTGAGCATATATAGCTATGAGTATATACCTGGTCTAAGGGGACTTCAACTTTCTTATCCACTACCACTGATTAATAACCCTTATCATATAGAGCTGAAGACACACAGAGGGGATACGGGATACGCCCAGGGCGTGGTGGATCTTGCCCTAGAGCATTAGGAAGATCAATCCCATAGTCCCTCCCCAGTGCCTCTCTCTGGCTTGCATGTGGTCAGTCTCACCCCAAATCAAGAATTTAACACTCTGATTTAATAAGACAACCATCTTGTCCAACCCTGGCTAAACGCTTCCTGAATTTACCCAGTCCCATTCTGAGAACTGTTGCCACAGAAAACTGCATCCATCCTCAGACGGATTAAAATCACAGCACTTTCACCCACCATCAGGAACCCCCTCCAGCCTCCAATACACACCCAGCTGCTGACACTACTGTTCCAGGAAACACCTTTTGGTTGATTGTCAACAATGGTGTATCCTCAAACCTAAATTCCACTCTTAGAACCCAAACACTTTTTTCAAATTATAACAATGTAGCTGAAAGACACTTCCTCGGCTGTCCTTGATCCCTTCAGAGAAAACTGGTCTCATCTCTCTTTCCTTTCTGCTAGTTGCACCGCTGTGTGAACACCTGCACCCACACGCACGTGCGCACGCACACACACACACACACACAAACACACTTCAGATGTTGATATTCCTGTGTGTTTGTCTATTAGTGAGAATATATTTGCCTGTAAGTTTGTAGGGTAAGTTCCGCGTGTGTGTTTATGTGTGTGTGTGTGTGTGTGTGTTTGTATGTATGTGTGCACACCCATACACTTTACCACCCTCAACATCTCATCAACCCCTAAAAAGAGTGTCCTTGATTTTATTATCTTTTCTGAGTATATAACCAATTGCAGGGAAACTTTTATGGATGTTCAGGATATATCTGAAAAAGTGATATTTCATATACATCATGCATACTCTATGATTTCCATCACATAAATCTCAATCCCTAAATGCATGGACAACAGACATGATCATGGCTGGATTGAGTACTTAATAGGCCTTATTTTTGATGGAATTGGTATAACTGGGTCTGGAATTCAATGTCATTTGCATATTGTTGAACCTCATTAATCCAGGCCAGAAACAGTAGGATGATATTTTTTTTTCCTAACTTGTGAATTAGAGCATGAATACAAATTCCAAATGTATTTTTCAAAATAATGAAAAGGGTTCGTGATACACATTGCTGGCTTTTCAAATGCAGTAATACTTCATTCATTATATATAAATGTGCTATGCCACCATTTCTAAAATAAAAAGGAGCTTTCTATAAAGACAGTATCAGGTTCCAATAAGATAATGAAACATTCAAGGTAATGACATCCCTCCCCACACACACACACAAAAAAACTTTTAGCAAGAACAGTAATATTCACCAATTGATTAAGTGATCATTATTCAGATTCTATTTCTTAGGGATGGTTGATCAGTTTTTTTTAAAAAAAAATTACTTAAAACCTTATTTTAGAAAAGTAACAGTTTTATTAATGTATAAATTACATAACATAAAATATACTTTGTTTATTTTGAGACAATCCATAGAGCTGTGCAGCCATCACCAAAATTTCATTTTAAACATATTTATCATCCCCAGAAGAAAGCCTGTACTTCATGCCTGCCCTCTAGTCCTGGGAAAGCACTAACCTATTTTCTATCTATGAGTTTGCATATTTTGGAGTTCAACTATAAAGTACAAGGTGTGGTTTTATAGCTGACTTGTTTCACTTAACATAGTCATTTGTGTTTCTACATAGGCTACAAGGACCTGTATCACTACATTAATGTATGAATATTGATGAAAAGTGTTCAGTGTGTAGAGCCACATTGGTTTATCCCTTGATCAGTAAATGAACATTTGAACTGTTTTTGCTTTTTGGCTATTTACTATGAGTAATGTTTCTATGAATAGTCATAAAGAATATGTGTATATGTGTGTGTGTGTGTGTGTGTGTGTGTGTGAGAGAGAGAGAGAGAGAGAGAGAGAGAGAGAGAGAGAGAGACATATATTTTAAATTGTTCTAGGTGTATATACCCATTGATGGAATTTCTTGGTCATGTATAAGACCTGATTTAATGATGTCTCTTTTCAGAAATTATATGTAGAATGTTTTTATTATACACATTATAATTTTTAATAAGATATTTTGGGGTCACTTCTTTATAGCCATGGAAATGCAATAACATTTATTTCAATCAGAAATAAATTCAGAAGAATTAGCTAAAACTCAGAACAATTAGACTTTGCTTAGCAGAGAAATATCACCGTTAAAAATTGAGTTTCTACTAATGTGTGAAATTTGATTTGAAAATTGTATATATATCTAAGTCATAAATTATTCAACGAAAAATTCTTAAGAAGTAGATGCTTTGCAACATTGAATCCTAATTACAATAGGCTTATGTTAGAGAATGTTCTGATGTCTCAACTGAATAACTTACCATTGGTAAGTCCCAAGTACATTCCAATTTAAGGATAAAAATTATCTCCCTCCACTCCTGTGGCCTAGCCGCCTTCTCTCTCTGACAAGCCACCAACCATCATAACTGTGGGATGTAACCACCATTATCCCTTCCTGCTTTGCTCATCAGGAAGACCCCGAAGCAGAAAGATGGAGCAAGGATTGAGGAATTCTGGGAAATGTGCAATCTCCAAGCATCGCCCAGAGATAACAGAGGAAACAGAAACCAGAATAACTCTGACAGCCAGCTGACCTCAGCATCCAGAAATTCAAAAAAAGCAGAAACATGTTGAAAAGTCTAAATTCAACAGAATTACTCTTCTCCTTTTCTAAGTTTTCACAGTAGAATGGCCTAATTTCATCAGCTTCTAGAAGCTGTTATGGGGGGCGGGGGGCACTGTTGGTTATGATGGCCACCCACTGATGATAGGAAAAGATGCAGGTATTTGAGAGCAAACAGGGATGCAACAGGAAGCCCCAGTCAAACTGCCAAGCTAACCTATAGCCTATGTGGATAGTAGAGCACAAGGGTATTTTTCAATCCATTTATATCAGATTTTACATTTGGAGTGAAATCGTTCATAATAATATGTCTCCTCAAATTTCATAGTTGGGCTAGAGATAAAAAGAGATAATACCAAGAAATAGATAAAATAAAATAAACAGTTCCTTACTTATTTCACATAATGGGCACCTGCCATTTCCTTTCTGATTAGGAAAGAAGATGCTTCCAAAAGGCTAGATAATGACTTTATTCATGACTCTGACACATGGTTAAGAAATCACAGGACAGAGGTCAGCTGCTGGATTAGTGTGAGCAGGAAACTTCTACAGAGAAAAGGACACTTATACTTGACACCACCCTGCCAAAGGCCATCAACGCCAGCTCAGAGGATCCAGGCCCAGGGAAGGCCACACTGAGACTGGATGGCAAAGTGGGTTCAAAGTGCAAAACGGGGATTAAGTGGAGTCTGCGAAATCTTATGGTGGAGTAAAGTCGGAATAGAGGGGGGCGTCTAAAGGTTTACAGGAACACACTTGGAGTATCAAAGACTTTAAAATTTCCTTATTGCTTTGCTTGAGCTTGGCATCATATCTACACTTATATTTTAATGAACATAGAAGTAAATGAATTGTCCTTGTGACTTTTAAAGACCTCATTTAAAAACCGATGCATTGTTTAAAGGGCTTTAAAACATCTGTTGATTTAAAATAGTTCTACAACAAAATAAGAAATAATTAGCTGGGAGGGTGCAGTGGCACACACCTATAATTCCAGCAGTTCGGGAGGCTCAGGCAAGAGGATCACTAGTTCAAAGCCAGCCTCAACAAAAGCGAGGTGCTAAGCAACCCAATGAGATCCTGTCTCTAAATAAAATACAAAATAGGGCTGGGGATGTGGCTCAGTAGTTGAGTGCCCCTGAGTTCAATCCAAGAATCCAGAAAAAAAAAGAATTATACCAAGCTAAAATTTTTCATAGATTAGAAATGTCCCAAATGTATACTTCAGCCAGATTCTTTAGGGATAAGTGTTTAAATCAATTTATTCAGATAAAGCAAGGCCAAAATGGAATACTGTTGTCATACATGTACTTTTAGGATACACATGGACTTGGGGAAGTGGTTAGTGCTACCATTTTGTTGTTTGAAATTTTAAACATTTGTCTTCATGTTTAAAAGGAGAGGCCCTTTTTCGCCCTTGTTTGGAGAAAGGTCATTCCTCTAGCTACTGTGGTGAGCAACTACAATGATAAGCACTTGCTTTCTTGCAACTTAAGACCATGCAAAAATAATGCATGTCTGGCAGGCCCTGCCACTAGGGGTCTTGATGCACCAAGACTTATTATTTTCCTTGATAATAGTAACTGACTAAGGTAAAGCCATTTCATACCATTTTCTGCAGTCCCATATTGCTGAGGACAAGGCAACTGATTGAAGCAAATTCTAAACTCATGTATCATATGCTTTCTCAAGGAGATGCCTTATGAAGGGTAGCTAAAATTTTTGTCCTCACTTTCATAATTTGGAGGCTTTTTAAAAAAAATATATAGTTGTAGATGTACAACATGCCTTTATTTTATTTGTTTATTTTTATGGGGTGCTAAACGATAAAACCCAGAACCTCACATGTGCCAGTCTCTTCCACTGAGCTATAACCCCTCATATTTTTAAACCTTTAAAATATTTTTTTCTAAAAATGTGCTGATCCACACAATCACCTGAGGGGGAATAAAATTATTCTTAAATGTTGGATTTCAAAATATGGCTCTAGCCCAATAAGTCAGCTTTCAAGACACTAAGTAAGTTACATGTAAATTTTTGTTTGCAATAAAAATTTCATTTTTTATGTATGTGTGTGTGTGAATTTTGGCATCTTCCATGAGACAGAATGTTAGAATATTTTTTACCAACAAATGTCATATAAGAAATGCATGTACTTTCAAATCTCATACGTTTGATCTCAGCAAATTAATATTTTCTCCCTAGGAAACCTTGATTATAAATACATCTTTTAGCTCATTCATTTGCCACATGTTTATCAAGTTTAAAATATAGTGACAATTAAAAATTAAACTCTTCAGAATAGGCATTCTCAGTGTCTTTCAGGATTTGAGGGTTGGCTTTGATATAAAAATTTTAGAGGTCCCATTTATTTGTATTTTAGTTATTCACAGAAAAATCTATATGCAGAACACCTACAATGTACAGGGCCCTGGTACAGACACTGAAGAGACCCCAATCAACAAGAGGCAAAACTCGGCCTTCAGAGGTTTACATCCTAACATGGAGGAGCTACAGAGAGCTGTTGAGGAGCTGTGGAGATAATCAAGTGCTGATATGAATGGGAGTACTGACACACAACGCTCTTTCCTGTAAATCAAATAAACCATCAGCCTTTCTCTGAGCTCCTGGGAGACTTTCTTTTAAAAAATTCTTTTCTAAACTGTGATTATGTTTTGACTACTATTCAAAGTACCCAGTAGATTGATTTTAGGCATTTTCTTGCCATAAAAAAACCATTTGGAACAAATCAAAGATGGCACTGTCTCTAATGCTTGAGATATTATTGCCTTTGGAAAATATGCCAATCCATGACTCTCACTTATGACATTAAACCACAAGCTAAGAATATAACTGGGTATATCCACTATAACATTAGACAACAAGCTAAGATGTAAGGGAACATCTTTGGGAATATCCATTCAAATTTGTTATCCTTCTATTTTGAGTAACTATCATCATGATACCTAAGAACATTACAATACTTTACATCAACCTAAAATTTATGACATGACAATCTAATTAAAGACTTAATCACTTGATGTCATCAAATGAAATATAGTATATGAAAAAAAATGTCTAAAATCAAGAGTCAAGAGCAAGAAACACCTGGATATTTATTAAAGTGTAGATGCCAGTAATAGCATATTTATAAATTTCTTTTTTAAAAACTAAGCTTTTGAATGATCCGGCTACCAATTTGCACCAAGGTCAAAGCATTCTAACCTAAGTTAACACATGACAGCGAATTTCTCTGGAGAGCCCACTATTTTCCATAGATTAGGCAGCTCAATTTCACTCAGCTTTAGACAACAAAGACCTTCACTTATTTAAAAAAAAAAAAGCAGCTGATATTTTTTTCAAACCCCTTTCAAAGCACACAGCAACGTATCTCACTTTGCTTTCAATGGAATTCCCATTTCTGAAATCCTTTGCTCGTTCCATCCTACAGTTGAAAAAAAGTAATTATAATAAGAATGTTCAGCTTTAAAAAGTGGTCTTGGTATCCTCTGCTTTAGAATTAAAACTATGATTTTAAAATATTCTTCAGTTTCATATAAATAATGTGAATAAATCATGAAAGGGTTGATTTTAACCGGTCCCTGAAGAGAGCCTCCTAGGCCATCCTAAGAATTGTACCTGATAGCATACAGTCTGGAAGATGCCTTTCCTCTTTCTCCAACACCTCTTTTATTCAGTTATTTCCTATTGCTACAATAGGACTTAAAGAAGGGGAATCGTAAAATACAATGAGAAGTCTGAACAGTATGCAGGCAGAAATCACTACCATTGAAAGCAACTTTAGGTGAAATTGGTATCACCACAGTGTGAAAGGAAGCATAGAACTCAGATGCTGACTACAAGGGCTTGTTTATAAGCATCATTACAACTGATGAATAACTTGCTCTTCTCTTCCAACACGTGTCTGGTTGCAGAGATGTGAATGAAAACCAATACATCACTTCTAGATGGGCTAGGAACACAGTGACCTTTGTAGCAGGAACTGCACTGGTCATGAATGACTTCTTGTGCAAACCAGGATGTGATTGATTGGCTTTATTATAATGAGTGTAATGATAATTATCAGAAAAGGAATGGTTCCTCTCCACTGAGTGCTAACTCTGGGTCAAGGACTTTGCTAAGCATTTTATCTCATGGTCTGAAGCTCAAATGATCGTGCAACAGCTGGCAGCCCTTCAATTCTCATAACTTTCTGAAGTAGTTTTTTCATCTCCATTTCACAGATGAGAAAATTGAGGTTTAGGGATATTGCAAAAGTCATTAACTTTCACTTTCATAAATGGCAAAGCTAGAGAGAGAATCCAAGTTCGTCTGAAACTATGGTGCGTGATCACATCCTCTATGTGAACTGCTTCCTATGCATTATTTTTCCCTTTACTTTTTCTACTTTACTTCTAGTGTTAGGAACTAGGAAAAGTTAGTTCAAATGAAATTCTCCCCCCGAGTTTGCACACTAATAAGTCTCTGCCTGAAACATCTGTCATCTTAGATCTTGATGTCCACCTGTTATTGGAAAGAGTTTGAGATGCTTTCTTTGAGGCCAATGGCTACACTAGGCTTGGTCCTGAACTATTGTGCTCCCAGCTTTGATGTTCCATGACCTAGAGGTATAAAAATGGCTGGACACCCCTCTTCCTGAACACCCCTCTTCCTGAACACTTGTTCCTTTTATAAGGTTTGAAACTGCATGACCCTTTGACTTCTCGAAGGGATGCATGGGAGCAACTTCAACTCCCATTGGATATTTTTATATATTTTAAGCAGCTGGATAAGAATGTAATCATGATATTCACATTTTCATAATGAAAAATGGCTCATAAGAGCTGTGAAATGACCATCATTTTTCATTTTTACTTATCAAAATAGATTGTGAAATCTGAAGATGAATGATTTTAAATGTGCTGATATAAATCAATTAATATATATTGAACCTCCTGTTCTCCTTCAAGCTTCCAGAGTAAAAGCCATCTTCCATTTAGCTATTGACTTCCCAATTAGGACTGCACTGCATTTCCACATAGAGAGGAAAATCCGCCCATTTTTCCAAAACAGGTTTTCTTGCTGAGACAAAGAAGTTGGAATCTCTCCCCTGGTATGTAATCACACTCGTTCCCCAGTAGCCGAGGGCCATGGTCAGAACGCTTTCTTGTAAGTGGCAGAAAACCAAATTAAATTGGCTTAGGTGCAAAAGGGAATCTTGGCTACTATTCATGAAAAGATCTGAGTGATACATGGCTCTAGGCACTGTGGATTTAGGCACTCGAGCGACGCCTCTGTCTTTCCCTTGCCTCCTTCCCTCTTCTTGGCTTGGTGAATTTCCATCTTGGCTTAATGCCTCACACTACACCGTGGTTTCCAGCAAGTTGCAAGTGGATGCCATTTGTACCACGCATTATTTTAAAAAGGCTTCTTTCTCCAGAGCTATCCCTGCATTGTCCAGAAGCTCATTTATATAGTTTGGATTCCTTGACTACCCTCAATTCAACATGTGGCCAACAGAGGAAATAAATCTAGTGCCCAAGGGTAAGTTATGTGCCACCTGATGAGTCAGGAGTCAAGGAATATAGAACATAAAGGCCAGGTTGACTATTTCTGTGTGAGATACTCTCCCTTTGCCTCATGCACCCAGGGTTGTTTGGTGTGTGTCTGGGTGTGGGTTGGTGTGAGATTTGGTACTGGGAATTGTAGCTCTGAACCACATTCCAGCACCCCCCACCTTTTGTTTGTTTATTTGTTTGTTTGAAACATGGTCTAAGTGGCTTAGGGCCTCACTACGTTGCCAAGGCTGGCCTCAAACATGCAACCCTCCTGCCTCAGCCTCCCAAGCTTCTGGGTTTACAGGTGTGCCCTTCTGTGCTCAACAAGGTTCTATGTTTTTAGTAGATTACCTTATTATTTTAAAATATTCAATAAATAAAATTTTGTTAAGAAATATGAAGTCAGTTCAAACAATATCCTCTCCAGGAGGCCTCATGCTAAACAGCTATTTTTTCACCCAGAGCTACTTCTTCAAAGAGAGGAAAAAAAATTCCAAAACCACAAGCACATAATAAATACAGCCGTCAGTGTGGCTACTTTGTGTCACAAGTGCTGGGGCGGGGAGCTGGAAGGGTAATGTGGACCTGGTACCTTTCTTCTAGCTGTTAGCAGCATCTGAATGATCTTAGTCATTATCTGCTCAGATTAGCACCAAATCAAGAAGGAAAAAAAAAAGTGAAGGAGAAGAAAGACAATTTTAGAATAACAACCACAGGGTCATATTGTTATTTTATGACCATATGTTTCACAAAATTAGAGAAGATTATTAAAGCTATAGAACTTAGAATATGCATAATGTAATATATTTCAGGATGTAATTTCCAATCATTAAAATATGTTAAACGTGCCACTGTGGGCATAAATCAAATTCCTCCAAAATACAATTGACACTCCTGTCATCAGCTTGAAAGGTGATTAAAAACATAAAAACCTTTGGGAGTTTCTAAGCAGAAAATAAGATCCTGGTTCTTACTTTGATACCTTATATGGCATCAGAACAATATCTCATTTCCATAAGACAAAAGTAGAATCCTAACCAGTTTATTTCTTAGACAATGATAATGGTTCTAGAATAACACAATCTCATCTTCCGCTGAAGTAAATGGATATGTAGAAACATGTCGCCTAAACTGTAGAGTCCATGCTATGGAATTTCTGTTTTCTATGCTATCAGTTAAAAATAAACTGTAGAGTCCAAGAGGACAGTGATGGTATTTACTTGGGGTATAGATGGGGGAAATGAAAGAACACTGAGCTACTAAAGAAGGTTCAGAATCGACATTAAATCAAGTCCACCCATTTCGAATGCTTGCAACACATACTAAAAGACATGCATTAAGAATGTGCTTTTTTTTTTTTTTTTTTTACTGTAACCCTGGCCACCAAGAATAAACACAATGAATATCATTAAGCTGTAAGACAAAAGAGCCTGAAAACCCGCTGTAAAAAAGAGCACCACTTACCTTCCTTTCTCTGCGTCAATCACCTGTGATAGCAGGCAAACCACGGAGGTCAGGGCAAGAATCTGCCCACCATTCAGAAGGGCAGAGAAACTTACCAGACGTCAGAGGCAGAGCCAGATGGGAAGACGGCAACTGGCAAGGGCACTGGCAATCTGCACTGGGGTCTAAAGTTGGAGAAAAGCACAGGCCCCCCAAAATAAATGATTAAAATGAACATAACTGCAGTGGAGGGGGGTCTAACAATAATTCTGAAGGGGGAATGAAAAATGGGATTAGGCATCTCTGCCCAGTGGTATTTGAGGCATGGAGGAGCAGATGCCAGCCCCCATGGGTGTTTCTTTATCGGTTCTGACAATGAAGGCTACTTTTATTTAGAGCATATTTAGAAAATTTAGCACGAAAGAAAAAAAATTATACCCTACTACTATTATATAATGCATGGTTTTCTTTAGCTCTTGAAAAAATCTGAACACAAATTAGTAAAAATTTCCAACTTTGTTGTTTTTGGTTTGTTTGGTACCAGGGGTGGAACCCAGGAATACTTAACCACTGAGCCACATCCCCAGGCCTTTTAAATTTTTATTTTGAGACAGGGTCTCGCTAACTTGCTTAGGACCATGCTAAGTTGCTGAGGCTGATCTTGAACTTGCAATTCTCTTGCTCGGTCTCCAGAGCTGCTAGGATTACAGGCACATGCCACTGTGTCTGGCAAAATGTCCAACTTGCCGGGCACGGTGGTACATGCCTGTAATCCCAGCAGCTCAGGAGGCTGAGGCAGGAGGATTGCAAGTTCAAAGCCAGCCTCAAGCAATAGCAAGGCCCTAAGCAACTTAGTGAGATCCTGTCTCTAAGTAATATACAAGGGCTGGGGATGTAGCACAGTGATTGAGTGCCCTTGAGTTCAATCCCTGGTACCCACCCTCAAAAAATTTTATCCAATTTATCAGTAAAGATTTTGTATGTTGTATAAACATGTTAACATCTTTTCCCATGAGAAGGAAGTAACCAACTATGCTGAAGATGGGAAATAGCTCTGACCAATGAGTTACCGTTGTGGGTAAAGGTGGGCTGAGGGAGGGAGCGTGGAACAGATTGCTTAAGGAGAGGAAAAGGTGTCTAAGGATAAATTTTAGGAATTCCTCTTATGTACTGAGAGATATAAAATCATGGTGCTCCTTCCCCAAGATTTCTGTAGACACACGCATTATTTTCTATATTTTCAAATTAAATTTTATTTTCACCAAATAATTATCAGTTTAAATACAAAGAATTACTATTTTCAGTGGTTCCTTCTGCAATTTATGCTCATATTCTTAACATATTGCTAATTCATCATTAATCAGTTTCTAACATATTTATTGATAACAATTATTCCTCATATAATTTAATTACAAATTGATATTATTAAGACTAATTCTGTTCACTGAAGAGGTAAATGTTGTACTTTAATAAATAGCCCTCTTTTGTATTGATTTTTGTAACTCCTGAGGTGCATAATTTTTCATCAGATCTTCCAATTGTTATCAATAGTTTTTTTCCTTTTAGAAAATAAATAAAGGAGGCTGAAGTACACTGAAAAATATTTTACTACAACTTTTTTTCTCCCTCTACAGAAACTTCATTTTTCTGCTTAAATTTGAATAAATCATTTTCTAGTAAAACCTAAATTTTTCGGGGAAAATATACAAGTATGACTAGAAATTCACATGCAATTGAGTAAATTTTGGCAGACTAACACTTCTCTGAGAAAGGATTTTTACCTTCTCCCTCAATCTTATGCACCCACATTCTGAGTGTATTTTCTGTTCCTAGAACCGAATACTGCAGGCTGGGTGATTTTTAAAGACAAGAGTTTATTCAGGTCAGAGTTTGGGAAAGAAGAACATGATGTGTGGCATTTTGTAAGGGCCTTGTGCTGGACAGGATGAGATGGATGGCATTGCTTGGCATGACACGCCAGAGTGCCAGAGAGTCACTTTTACACCAAACTCTGGTGATAACCCCTAACCTAATGAGGAGGGCAAGAACCCCCCTGACCTGACTGCCTCTTAACAGACTGACTTGGTCCCAATTCCTAAGGCCTCACATTAGGGGTTAGATGTCAACCCAAGTTATAGTGGGACATCAAATCCCAGCACCCAACAACCTCCCCATGCTCAGATGCACACTGTGGAGTTTATAGGTCAGTGGTTGTGCATCATAGTTTTTCCATTATATTAAAATTATATTATATTAAAATAGAGCTTATATTATATTAAACTATATTATAAATTATATTAAAATAGAGCTTACAACATATTTATCTGGTAATACAAATCCTATTATGGCTTTAGAACACTTACTACATTTTAATTACACATTTATTTGTTTAGGGCGAATGTCTCTGTTCTCAGTGCCTGCATATTCCTTTTTTAAAAATTTATTTGGACAATTCTCACTTAAAATTTTCACATCTTACTATAGATTTTTATGACTTACAAATATTTATATAAGATGTATCTACACCCATGTGTATATATGATGCATATACACTCTTGTAATATATATATATAAGGTGTCTACTATGCCTATGCAATCATCTTTCAATCAAGATACAGAACACTCCCTTTGTTCCAGAAACCTGCCTAGTGCCCATTGGCACTTAACCTCATGAGCAGAACAAGGAGTTATGCACTTAAAAATATTTATATACCATTTTAATTTGAACAGAAGGACACCAAGCCCAACATCACAGGACTCTTTAACATCTCAGCAAAAGTCAGTTTTAAATGGCCAGCCTTTTGTGAATGCAGCTGTTCAAGGAAAAAAAAAAAAAAACATATATATATGGATACCCATATGCAATTGTACGAATTTTGGTAGAACTGAATACAAAACAAAATTGGCTTCAAAACGTACTTTTGCTTTTCTATGGAGAGTGAGAGTAGGTGAGAGGACAGTGGGGGCTCAGAAAACATCCATTACTGTTCAATATGCAGAGCAGCAGGGAAGGGAAATTAAAGCAGAGGAGTGGAGAAAAACAGCAGCAATGTCGTTAAAACTGGCAACACTCCCTCGTGGGGGTGGAAGCACCCAAGGGGAGTAGAGTCTCAGAGGGTCGGATCTTCCAGATCTCGCCGCACTCTGACTACACATGAAATGGCCATGCATATCTGCTGTGAGAAACTGCAGGAAAAATAGGTAAATAGTCGGTGAAAACAGAGCCACCCTGCTGTGCTGATAAACGGAGCAGTTCTAAATATCACAAAATCAGCCTATTTTTTTTTTAAATTTATTTTTAACCGATGGCATAGAAAACAAAAATTCCACATATGGGGTAGCATGGGACGTTGAGATACATGTGTGCCTTGCATAATGTCTAAACTGCTTTCTGAAATGTACATTCCTGCTGTCTACAGTCACCTTGCGGTACCACGGCCCACGGGAGCCTCTCGCTCCTACCTAACTTGATCCACCTTTCTTCATCTCTCTCCCACAACCCATTACTCCACCCACGTCTGAGAATCACCAGTGGACTCTCCTATGAGGTCAATGGGTTCAGATTCCACGTCTGGGCGAGGCCATGGGATCCTTGTATTGTCTGTGCCTGGATTTTTTTTCACTTAGCATCATGCCTTCCAGTTCCATCCCTGTTTTCATGAGTGACAGGACTGGATAGAATCCTGTTCCGCTTGTCTACCATGTGCTCTTTATCCTTTCCACTGTGCATGGATGCTTAAATGGCCTCCATGTCTTGGCTACTGCAAACAGGGCTTCCGTGGACAGAAGGAGTGATGTCTCCCCAACATACTGATTTCATTTCCCACTGGATATATTATACCCAGGAAGGAGATTGCTAGAACACTGGTGTTTTGTTTGGGTTTTGGTTTTGGTTAATTTTGAGACACCCCCATGCTGTTTTCCATTCCTAGCTGTGCTTATTCACATCCCCACCCACAGTGCACCAGAGCGCCCCTTTCCCCCCCCCATCCTCACCAAAAATTTATTAATCTTTAACCTTTTTGATACCAGTCATTCATTCAGGGGTGTGGTGATATCTCATAGTGGTGCTGATTTACAGTTCCTTGATGTTAAGTGATTTGAGTGTTTTTTGTTTGTTTTCACGTATCTGTTGGGCATTTGTACGTCTTCTTTTGAGAAATGACTATCTAGGTCTACTGCCCCTTTAGTCATTGGCTGTTGTTCTTGTTTTGTTTCATTTTGATTGTGGGTACTGAGTTGTATTAGTTTCTTGCTCATTCCAATGTCATGAAGCATTTCCCCTAGGTTTTCTTCTAGTACTTTCAGAGTTTCGTGTCTTATGTTGAAGTATGCAATGTGTATCGAGTTGCATTTTGTAACTGGTGAGACACAGTGGTCTTCTGCCTGTGAATATGCAATTTCCCCAACACCGTGAATTGAAAAGACTATCTTATTTCCAGCATATGTTCTTAGAAACTTTTCTGGTTTGGGTATCAGAGTAATGCTGGCCTTGAAAAATGCATTTGGAAGAATCCCTTCCTATTCAGTTTTCTGGAATAACTTAGGAAACACTGGTGTCAGTTTGGCAGAACTCAGCAGCGAATCTTCTGATCTTGTGCCTTTCTTTTAATAGGAGGCTTGTATTACTGATCTTCTGAAAGTCTGACAGCATCCTGCAATACCTGACCACAGGCTGGTTGCTGTGGACCAGGCATCTGGCCTAACCTGGGTCCAATGAGAGGCTTGTGGGGACAGACTACTCTCTCTGGGTATTTTCCTGATTCTGAACAACCTGCCAACAGTATATTTAGGACAACAAAGAGCTTATATTTTGACTAATATTAAAAGAACAATAGCACACCAACGGCAGATTCCTGGTAAATCTGGACCTGGGTCCCATCCAATGTTGAAATAGCAGAAATGGGTACAGCCTCAGAGAAAATAAGCAGATGGCTTAGCCTTTCTTGAAGGATGGGCACAAATGAAGCCAGATTAGGAAGTTAGCATAAATATCCAATCCTTCCATGCCCAGGTGACAGTGTATACCAACAAGCCCCAAGACCATTGGGGAAAATATATCTCCTCCTAACACTCAAGACACGGTGTCAGGATCTGACCAGAACATAAGAAGTAGCAGGGGTGGGGGGGGACTCACAGAGGATTTAAACAGCTGCTTTAAGAACCTCAATGAGCTTGAAGTTAGCACAGAGAAATGTTTCAATACTGTAACGGAGAAACTTAACAAAGAATTGATAGCAATTAAAAAAAATCAAACAGAAATTATTGACCCCAAAAATATACTTGGCCAAATTGAAAAAAAAAAAAAAAAAACATAGAAGGTCTAAGCAGCAGGATAGATCAAAATGAAGAAAGAATGTAAGCCGGAAGAGAGTTTGAAAATGCACTGTCAAAAGTGAAAAAAATAATAAAGGAGGATTAAAAAAGTGAATTGGAAGTTTGGGACAGTATTAAAGAGCAAATGTTTGATTTATTGAGGTTCAAGAAGGGCTTTGGGTTGCCAAAGGGGGGTACACAGTTATTCAAAGAGATAATAATGGAAAACTTAACAGACCTAGAGAAGGATGCAAATATTCAGGTATAGGAAACGTGTCAAAGGCCGCCTGTCTATTGACAGCAATCCGTTCTACACCAAGACAGTTTGTAATCAAGCTTTCAGAAGTGCATAGTAGGGGCCAGGTTTTGGCTCAGTGGCAGAGCACTTGCCTAGCATGCATGAGGCACTGGCTTTGATCCCGGGCACCACATCAAAATAAACAAAATAAAGGTATTGTGTGCATGTAATAGAAAAAAAATAATAAGTGCATGGTAAAGGGAAGATGTTCAAGGTTATAAGAGAAAAGAAAAAACACACAGGTATGCCCCAGTTCACCTGAGAGCTGATTTCTCAGCAGAAACTGAGCAGGCCAGGACAGACTGCATGAGATTTTCAAAGTACTAGAAAGAAAAGAAAAAAAAAAAAAAGCCAATTGGAACATGTTACCTAGCAAAGAAGCTCTTTGAAACTGAAGGAGAGATAAAGACATTCCCAAATAAATAGAAGCTGAGACAGTATATCCCTAATAGGCCTGCTCTGTAAAAAAGGCTAAAGGAAGTTCCTGGGGATCAGATGAAGAGGTGGTAACGAATAAGAAGAAAACAAGGAAGGTACAAAACTGTCTGAGAAGAGTAACTATAAAAGAACGCTTTAATTTTGTAAGCATGATGCATAAGCGGTCATAATTTTAGTATGAAAACTTAATTAAAAATAGTAGCTACACTGATATGTTAACAGACAAACTAGATAAACCCTTAGCTAGACTAAGAACAAAAGAGAAAAAGCCTCAGATAAATAAAGAGATGAAAAGGGAGAGATGGCAACTGATACCACCGAAATGCAAAAGATCATGATGATGGATGGCTACATGCCAACAAATTTGATAGTCTAGAAGGAATGGACAAATTCCCAGAAAACTGTGCCTTGCTGTGACTGAACCATGCAAATACAGAACATCTATTCCAATAGACCATCAGCTGGACTGACGCTGAAAGGGTCACACTGGAATTTCAGCTACGGTGACCTGCAAGGACTCAGGGAATCCCTCGGGTACAGGCCACAGCTGGCAGTGGTGCTGATACATGAGTCCATCTCACTGTGATGCAGGTTGGTGCCTGGTGTCTGGGCAATTCTAGAGCCCAATCTGTGGGCCCTGGCCTGGACATACCTGCGCTGCCCGAGGTTGCTGGATGGGTGGTGGAGACAGTCCCCAGACCACCAAGGCCATGCTAAGCTGGGCTGCACCTGAGGCTCACAGCCAGAAGGGGCCTGCAGTGTGTCAGGAGGCTGGCAGGTTTGCTCAGGCCCACCACAAAGCTGGCAGTGGTGCAGGCCACTGGCACTCAGGTGTTCCCCACCTGCCGCTGCTGACCCTGCTCCCAAGTCTCTATGAGCTCTGCCTGCGGGACCTTCCGTTTCTGTGAGGTGCTGGGTCTCACCAGGGCAGACCTGGCACTTGGCTCCAAGACAAAGCCCGGTGCCAGCTCTTGGGCCTTGCTGCCCAGTGGGTGGTGTCCTGCTCCCAGCCCTGAAGCCTGAGGTTGGGGAGGGGTGGTGGCTTCCTCAGCCACCTGCCTGAGGCAGTTCCTGCAGCTCAGTTGGGCATTAGCCCGGCAGTAGGTGTCTTGAGGTTTTGCTCAGCACTGCGTTTCACTGTAACAGGGTTAGGGCTTCAAGCCGGAGGCCCAAACCTAGTTCTCTCTCCCTTCCCCAGGTGGGAGGGCTTTCTCTCTAAGAGAAGAGGGGCGCGGGTTGGCCCCGCATTCCCCACTGCTTTCTTCAATATGCGTTTTGTTTGGTTTTACTGAAAGTCGGTACTGAAGCCTCTCACCTGATTTCCTTAGCTCTACTGAAAGCAGTTCCGGTTGGGCGTGTGGGAGACTCCCCGCTTAAGTTAAGTTTCCATCTCGCGAGAACACCACGGAATCCCTTACCCCTCCCCTTCCTCTCCGAAGGGCGCCAAAGTTTTCTCAACCAATCCCTGCTGGACAGTGTCTGCTCGCTAGCCAATCAGCACCCGCCACGTTGCCTAGGCAACCCTTCTTAAGCGGAAGCTTGTAAGCTCAGGCTCTCTGCCTAGTTTCTCTTCTTTCTTTGTGTGCTCTTCCTCTCCCTCTCTGCCCTTCTCCTCTCCTCTCTCTGCCTCTCCTTTTCTTCCCCTTTGGGCAGCCCCCCCAGTAAATCTCTTGGTTGAATCTCCATCTCGGGTGAGTCACTCGCCTTTCAGTTCCCATGTGGGGTGTCTTTCTTGAGGAGGCTCTTACCCCAATGCCATCTTGCTCTACTTCCTCCAAACCCACTTCCTCATCCAGCATGATGCTGTGAAATCTCCCAGAGTGCCATGCAGCTTACCAATTTAAAAAAGAGAGAGAAGAAGAAAAAGAAATGAAAATAGTAGCATTTTTTTTTTTGTTGTTGTTGTTAGCTAATACTTGTAGGCATTGCACAATACCCCTCTATGTGAGGTATGAATATTTAAAACTGGCAAATGCATCACAGGAAAACAAGGAAGCAATCTGACAATCTGGCCAGTTCCCCACAGGAAGATTTAGAAAAGCATAGTACATAGTAGAGTAGGACATTCCGTGGTAGTAGTTTCTGAATCAAACTCTTATTATTTCCCAAATAAGTAATCTCTTTTGAAAGCAAACAACAACAACAACAAAAAAAAAAAAAAAAAAAAAAAAAAAAACCCTACAGGGATGAACCTATAACACAGATGGTTTTGAACTGAAATATAAAGGCCACCCTGCATGCAAGAGGACAAAGTAGGACTGAACAATACAAAAAAAAAAAAAAAAAAACCAACGCAAGCCATTTTCCCAAATCAATACGAAGCAAAGGGAACTTAAAAAATTCATCATTCGTTTTGAAAAAAAAAAAAAAAAAATGAAGTTCTTAACTCCAGCTGGGACCAGAAGTTAAAATCTCCAGAAAACCAGAGGAAAGACAGGTCTTGTGATGTGCCCACCTCCTTTGGAAGTTGGAAATAGGACCATTCGGTGGAAATTTATTTAGAAAAGATTTTATTCTAGCATTGTGAGGCCTAATGTATTTTAAATTGCTGATTAGAAAATGAAAAATATCAATCATTTTTAATAAACCCTAATCACACCCAGGATCTATCATTCTGTACAAGTGTGATATCATGATGGAGCATGGCTTTCGTGTTCATGAGAACTGGGTGGTCTTCTTCGTGTTCACAAAATCTAGTATCTGGCCTGGGCCATGGTAAGTTATCGGTAAGTCCTTCTGGAACAAGTTAATATCATATAAACACATTTGACCATGTTCTTTCTCTCATGTTTCAATCAACTTTTCGTGATTCCAAGGGGGAAGAAAAGCAGTTTCTCTCAGGGAAAAAAAAATCCTGCTATAATAAAATCAGAAGAAAAAATGTACTAAAAACAAGAGCCACACTATACACATAGCTTCTGTTTATTCCAGAGAGAGGATGCACAAATTCTTTCACTGTTTTCACAAATACTGGTTGGATCATTTACAATGTGACGATCAGGTTATTAAATCCCAATACGAAATATGTGCAAGGTATGGCCCCTGTTTTTGAGAAACCTACTGTCTGGCAGGAAAAACAAGAAGGTAATTATAATTCTATAGGAAACCTCTTAGAGAAGTGAGAATCTTGGACTCAAAATGAATAATCCCCTACATTTACACAAAAATATTCTGACTGGGGAAAAAATAAGATATATAAATCCTAGATGATTTTTAGCTTGAAATATAACAAAACAGGGAAGAAGAAAATATTTTCAATGTCAAAAGTTCAGTAGTAGTTTTCTTAATGTTAATCCTGAATAATGAAACATGTCTGCTTTGTAAACATCTGGGAGATACATTTGATTTTGGATAAGACATCTAGGGCAACACAAAGATTATAACTTCAAATTAGCTATGATAAAGTTATTAACTGCTGAACTAGATATAATCAAGTTTTGAATACAAAACTAATATTTGCCATGCTCCTAAGTTATGAATATATCCAATAAAAAGAAAAATTGAGCAGCAGTTAATAATTGAGTTAATCATTTGTTACTCATTTGATTTCCCACAGAAGGCCCCAGTCTGTGCCTAGATTTTTAGAGTTCTTTTATCTTCCTCCAAAACAAACATTTCTTTCAGTTTAATATGCAAATATAGCTATTCAGTAAAATGTATGCTTCTTTGTGCTTAATTTTGTTCTAAGAATTTTAGCAAGACCACTGCCTAAGATTTTTAAAAATACAGAGATTTTCCATCTTAAAAATAAATTTGAGCATATGACAGTCCTCACTTGTCGGTATTTCTCAGACCAAAGCTTTGTTCAGGATTACTGCATTGTGTATAAACCAGCTCCCTACCAACACCTTCGATTGAAAAAAAAAAAACATATTTTAATGACAATGTTAAGAAAAATTATTAGGAAAAATATCTTTAGCAAGTCTTTACAACAACCTGTTAGACTTGTGTCACAGTCTTCAGGTAAATAACTTCAAAAGTTTTCTACTTACACAAGCAGAAGACACTGACCAACATAATAAGCATTTTCTGAATGGTTATGAAAATATGAAATTCATTTCACATATAAAAGAGCCAAAAGAAGACTGTGACATAGGGAAGTCTTCTAAGCTACTGTCACCAGCATAAAATTCCCAAAGTGAAATCTCTAAACCATATTGTCTATCTTCAACTTTCCAATGCCTTAATGTCTACATTAATTTTTCCAAAAAAAAGTATTCTACTAGAAAAGAGTGAATGTTTCCTTATTCTTCATAATTTTTTCTAAAGTATGAAATATTTCAATCATATGAAAGCGATGCAGAATTGTAGAGAAACTTTGTCGCAATCGCTCTAATTCTCTTTGTTAAGAAATAAACCACTACACATTGTATAAATCGTTGAAACCCAAGGAATGTAATTTGCTCGATAGGACCACTATCCTGACTCTGGTATCTGTACATTTGGACTGCTTTGTACCTTATTATTTTTATATTAAAATTCATTAACATTAGTTGGTATTTTATGATTCAGGACTTCAAATAATTAAAAGTGTGTTGTGAATACTCCCTTGCAACTTTTACCAACCCAGCATCGGGCTTTGAGAGTCGTGTATTCATTCTATCTCATGTTGATTTGGTTCATTTACTTTAACTGCAGTGTAGCTCTTTCTAATTTGGACACGTTCAATCTATTATTCCATTCCTTTACTGAGGAATACATGGGTTATGGGGGGGGGGGTTATTATTATAAAACATGTTTGTAAACAACTTTGTAACAAGAGAGCTATTTGAACTATTTAACATGAATAATTGGGGCATTGCCCAATATGAATAGATTCCCAACAACTCAGAATCAGCTGTCCATAAGGAAAATGGAATTATAACAGGGTACACTGGATCATGATCAGTCCTGACTATGGAAATAGAGAAAGATTTTTTCCTAGACTAGTTACAAAGCAAGTTAAACTGTATCATCAAAAAATATTTATTTTTCTAATTTTGCCATTTGGCCAAATTATTACTTTAAATTCCACCTTTCTCCCTTAGTGGGGCTGAGAATCTTTAATATGTTGTTTCTAATTGTTTGTCTTCATAAAGGTAATAATTCATCTGCTTCCTTCACTGTGTTCTCCAGGGCTGTTCTTCTACTGGTGTACAAGAGCTCCTCGTATAGTCTCACGATTAATCTTTTACAGATGTTTTCCCCAAATCATTCCTTTAATATTTCTTGAGTCATTTGTACTGCAGACGCCTTGTTTTATCTTCACGTGACATCTATTAAAAATGAAATATTGCTTTGTCCAGTGTGATTTATTGTGCATGATATTCATCCCAAGGGCTTTAAAAAATATTATTTTATTTTGAATTGACAGATAAAATTGTACACATCTATGGGTTGTACTGTGATATTGCAATATATGTCTACCATGTGTAATGATCAGGTCAGATTAATCGGTGTACCCATCACCTCATGCATTTACCATTTCAAAAAATTCTCTCCACTCTTTTGAAATAAGTAATTAGTTATTGTATCCCTGGTTACACTGCTGTGCTCTAGAACATAGAGGCTACTTCTGCTCTCCAACTGCACCCTGGCATATCACCCTTTTTTCACACTGCTTCTTACACCCTACCCTGCTTCTGGTAACCCCTGTTCAACTCTCTACTTTTGTGAGATTGACTTTTTATTTATTTATTTATTTATTTTTACATTTTACACATAAATAAAAATGTATGGAATTTTTCCTTCTGTGAATGACTTATTTTGCTAACATGATGCTCCCTAGTTCCATCCACCTTGCTGACAAATGACAGGATTTCATTCCTTTTATGGCTGGATAATATTCCATCGTGCATATATGTTACATTGCCTTTTATGTCACATATAAGTCACATTTGCACATTCATGGACACCTTGGCTGATTCTGTACCTTGATTGTTAAGGAATGGTGCTGCAATAAACAATGAAATACATTTGTCTCTTCAAAATGAGTTCATTTTCTTTGGATATATATACCTGTAGTGGGGTTGCTGCATGATATCTTATCACATTACTTTTAACCTTAGACACACACTTGATTTTTCGTATGCTTAAAAACAAATTTTTCTTTTTTTTTGGGGGGGGGGGCGGTGCCAGGGATTGAGCTCAGGGGCACTCAATCTCTGAGCCATGTCCCCAGCCCTATTTTGTATTTTATTTAGAGTCAGGGTCTCACTGAGTTGCTTAGCACCTCACTTTTGCTGAGGCTGGCTTTGAACTCATGATCCTCTTGCCTCAGCCTCCAGATTTACAGGCATGTCTCACCATGCCCGGCTTTTTGTCTTTTTAAAACAAAATAAACAAACAAACAAACAAAAATGTTTCAAACTCTCTTAAATCTGTTCGGATTGTTGAATGTTATTTCCTCTCATAACATTAGGGCTCTTTTCCTCAGAAGTGGTCAAATTAGACTCATCTGATTTTTCTTCCTTAACAAATTCCCCACCATTTCCCAAACTTTTTTATTTTCTTCCAGAATAGTTTTGTACTTGGTCTCTTTCCTATAATTTTTAAATTTGTCCGAGGGTTATGTAATTATGTGTGCAGTTGACCACTTTGATCTAAACTCTTTGACTTTTCCAATATATTTTTTCCATACAAAAAGGCTAATTGTCATAGAGATTAACTAACCACACCTGGAAGCTATCTGCATAGCACAATTTTACAAATTAAAATGAAAAAAAATGCCATTTTTACTAGAGGAAGTCCTCCAGAAGACAGATACCAAGAAGAGATTAAATTTGCAAGGATTAAGGGAACCACTGAAGTCTGAAAATGGGAGGGAGCAGGGGAAAGCAAGGAAAGTTGATAAACCCTGAGCCAAGACTCTAAGGCCTAATGGGAAGAAGGATGGACCTTGGACAGAGGCATCCTCAGTTGTAGGAAGCCCTGGAGAAAAATCAAAGGTCAGCCATCCTCTGAGATTCCTGCACTTCCCAGGGTTAGGTCTGTCCCAGGTGGGGGGAGCCCAGGTGGCCTGAAGCCTTAGCAGACACACTGGGGGAGTCTCTAGGTTTTCAAAGCTGCCCAAGTGAGGTCTCTGCAG
This sequence comes from Callospermophilus lateralis, assembly GCF_048772815.1. NCBI lineage: Eukaryota > Metazoa > Chordata > Mammalia > Rodentia > Sciuridae > Callospermophilus > Callospermophilus lateralis. The sequence continues at coordinate 15,279,276 of NC_135324.1, forward strand.
CTGGAGGACTGCAGGGCTCCTGTTCCTAGTGGCCAGAGTGATCTGTATGTTGTCTCTGTTTTGCTCACACAGTTCTGCTACTTGAACTTCATCAAGCTTCGTTAAATATGTTTCCACTCTTTCAGTCCGTAACTTTCCCTATGGGAAGCACTGTGTCAGAACATTATATTCGGAACAGTAACTACAGGGTGTTGGTCATTGATTTTATGGTAAAACTATGGATTACTAATTTCACATGACAATACCTCTATTCCTTGCAATTTATTCAATTAGAATATGGATAATAGAAAAGCACCAATTGTTTTTCCTCTTAATTGACAAATATCAGGAGAACCAAAAGGCATTTATAATTCTTTCCATGAAGGTGATGAACAGGTAAGATCTAAACTAAACCTGGTTTCATTTCATAAATGAAATCTAAACTAAATCTAGTTTAGTTCCATAAATAAATTTTTAAAAATTACAAATGAAAAACACTTGATTGGGTCAATAAAACTCATGATCAGTAGCTTGCCTAAAATTTCTAGATGCTAATTTTATAAATGACCTACTCTGTGCGATAAAACATTCCTCAGGTCTCTGTATCTGTGTTCTTCTTTGGGCTCTCTTCTTTTCCCAGTGACTTATTATCAATTTACTTCTGCATAACTAATTTATTTCAGCCGAGTCTTCATTTCCTCTTACGTTTTCTGCTCCTTTCTAAAACTGTGATGGTTTCATGCCTTTAGTATTAAAGTTTTCTGAGACAAGTAAGATGTTCCAGGTAGAGTGCTCAGCCATTGAGAGAGGTGGAGAGTCACCTTCTCCTCTGGGGTCATGACATGAGGCCTCTTCAAGCCCAAATACCACACCAATTCTCTTCCTGGCAGTATAGACTGAGAGTCCACCTCTAATTTTCCACCCGCAATCACTTTTACCTCCACCCAGTCTCCCCTGGATGCCTGGGACATGTAGTGAAATCCAACATACTTTCATCCCTTCTCATTGACCTCATCCAACTTAACAAAGGACACTCTTCATAGAGTGAGCAACCTGTATGTTGGATCTGTATCTGTTTTATTTCCCTGAACTCTTGCTTATAATTTAAACAATCATAATATATCTATGAAAATGTTGTGGCTGAGTACACGGCAAGCTTTGATCTTATTGGATACATGCATGGCAAATTAACATACCATAGAAATGATCCCTGAAAGTATAGTCTTTACATGCATGGCAAATTAAAGATATTAGCATGGATTTCTTTCTTCTCCACCTTTCTTCAAGATTACCAGCAAATTTTAGCTCTGCTGATTATTTAGATATATGTTATCTTTTACTAAGTAGAATTTCTTATTTTGAAAAGTCAATGTACACTTATTAAACAAATCAGAAAATATTTTTAAAAATACATGCTCACATACCCACAAGAAATAGATCCTAAGTCTTCTGTGTGTGTGTTCATGTAGATACACATTTATATGTAATGTACATATATATAGCTCAGTCATAAGTTCAACCATCATATAAATACATCCAGTAATTCTAAATATTCACAATTCATACTTTTAGGGATCACACATATGCATTTATATTTTTAGGTATTCTATGTGGTGGTGCATATATATGCATAATTGTAATCCTGCTCATGCCCTTTCTTATAGATTTAAACATATGGGTTTCTGAATAGAGAGAAGCTAATATAACTCCTGAGTGAACTTGTGAAATGCTCACCAACATTCCCTTATGTTTTTCTCTTTTTTCATTCTCTCCTTTGCAAGAATTCTGACTTGAAAGAATCAAAGGGCTACAATTTCTGCCCAAGAATTTGCATACTTCTGGTCCATAGCTAAAAGGAGGCAATGTGTTCAGAACATTTGCAAAATACCACCTTAATTTCTTTCCCCCCCCCCCCTGGCAATGTTGAGACAATGATCTTCCTTCTGAGCCAAAGGGAGGCTGGACAGAGATCTCCTAAAATGTGACTTAAAAATGTGGGCTGAAAGAATATAAGAAAACATGAACTTCTAGAAGGACTCAGCCTAGAACATGGTGCATCTCAAGGTCATCCTATTGGAGGGCTAGGAGGGACCTCTAATACCTAACAGATGAAATAGTCAGTCACCAAGGAGGAAACCTGGAAGGATTAGAGACAGAGAAAGGGTTTAATCAAAATGTGATAACTTGTATGGAGTTGAAGTCATAGCGGAGTGCTCAGTTCTGCTCTGCCATCTTTCATTAGATTTCATGCATTGAACACCCAGGTCTCATGTCCTGGTAACGATGTGGAGCAAGGACAGCTCTCAGACACGACTAGTGGGAATTTAAATTGGTAAAACATCCTTTGAGAACTGGCGGTATCTACTGATGTTTAGCCCATTCTCTGAATCAGGCATCCTCCACAAGAGCTAGCTCCAGCAGCAGTGCAGATGTGAGTTTACCAAACACAAACAGAACCACACAAAACATCTGTAGCACCATTCGTTTATAGCACAAGGCAAAAAAACAGTTCAAATGTTCATCCTTGCGAAATGAGCAAATGATGAATCATTCCAAAATAGAGTACTCTATGATAGTGGAAATCAGCAAGATAAAAGACCAAACTGGAATTGAAAGCGCAATGTTTAGCAAAATGAGTCGGTCTCTGCAAAATTCCAAGTATATGAAGTTCAAAGAAAGAAAAAGCTGAACCTGTGGGATTAGAGATCAAGATAATGGTTCCCACTGTGTCTCAAGTAACAGAGAGGCTTCTTCGGTGCCAATATTATTCTGATTTTTAATCTGTTTGGATCCCCAAAGGTGTCCAATCTATGGATTGTCAACCATCTGGGCACTTACTTATGATTCAAATGTACATGGTATTTCAAATAAAAGTTTAGTGGGAGAGAGAGAATATGTGAGAGAACTTAGCCAGCATGTGCTCTCTGCTCAGGTGACAGGATTCCCACCTGGAACACAAATGTGAGTTATAGATGGGCAGCAGTCATATTGATGCCAGGAGGATGAAAACTGGAAGCCAAAGATGCTACCATGGAAAGACAGAGTGCTCCTGTCTCTCATGACAGTGTCAATTAACTGTGCAAAGCTGGACACATATTTCCAACTTCTTGTTGCCTGAGACGGGAGACTCTTGGCATGTTTTGGATACCCTTTACTAGACTTGTTGCTTGCTATCAGATGTGATTCCTAGCTAATACACACTTTTTGATCGTTTCCATTCATTTTAGCAGCCTCATCACACTTAGGTGCACTTGACCGCTTTGGGCAGAGGAAACCTAATGGTGGGAAATGTTTACACTGAAGTTTAAAAGAAGGCAGAGACTTTCTTTGTTCTTTTCCATCCATGTTCCATTGTGTGGGAGAGAGGAAAAAAAAACTGATATATTCAGACCACACACAATATGCACCAGTTTTCTGGAAGAACACAACATGATTTGCATTCTGCTCACATGTTGATGAGGGCTTTTGTCTATTCTCCATTTGCCTGCAACAGGGTTAATTATAATCAATTGTTTGTATCCCCTCTACACTCTGTGTGAGGTGTTTGAGCCCAAGGACCTGGTTATAACCTCAGCAATTAGCAGAGTTTTGTAAAGAAATACAATGACCCATTTATATTTGCTAAGTGTTGCCTGAATGCATTAAAGACTGGTGCTAACCCTACAGTGTGTATGGGGTGTGCTGTTGGCGCTCTGCCGCGTGGGGCTACCACGGATTAATCACCCCTTTTCTTTTTCAGCATTGACTTAAGTTTTTCTCTAAAAGACCAGATTGTAAATGTTTTCAGCTTGGCAGGCCAAACGTTCTTAGCCACAAAAATCAACTCTGCCGCTGGAACACAAAAGCGGTATAGACAATGTGTACACCGAGAGGTGTTGCTTTGTTTCAAAAAAAGTACAAGAGAAACAGCAGAATTCAGATTCGACCGGGGGCCATACTTTCTCAACCCTGGTGTGTGTGTGTGTATGTGTGTGGGTGTGTGTGTGTGTGGGTGTGTGGGTGTGTGGGTGTGTGAGATGACAGAGAGAGCTGATTGTAAATGAAATTCCAAATATGCACTGTTAACTAATGAAGGGAAGGGGATCAGAAACTTCTACTCCATTCTCCATGATAAACTGAAAGATTTGGAGGTTAGAGAATGTCACCAAATTCATTTTGTTTGACCACTCCCTTCTCCCCAGGAATTTGAATCTGGAGCAAGTGATGGGAAGAAGAAGAGAAAGGAGAAAGCCATTTAGTGTAGCCATGCGGACGAGTTGAACTGGCACGTGGAGTCTCTCTCTGCTTTCTGATCATCATATGAGCCATTTCCCTGCACCATACTGTTCCACCATGACGTCCTGCTTCACCTCCTGCCCCAAGCAATGCAGCTGGCTGTCTATGAATTGAGACTACGAGCCCCTAAATAAACTTAACCTCCTCTACAATTGTTCTTGTTGGGTCTTTCGGTCCCAGCAGCAAGAAAGCTGACTAAAACACTCCCCACTTGAAATATCCAGACACTGTCAGCAGAGCCCATTGTATGAGTTTCTATGCGGCGGGAACACCACACACATCCTGCACCTGGCCCTTCCCCTCCCCTTGCACATGCGGTCCCAGAGGGGTGAGTGCAGTCTCCTGTGGAAATGTGCACCCTGCCCGTCCTTGTGAGATGCAGGACCTCATCAAATACATCGTCTTTCCTGCTCTGCTCGTCTGCAGGTTTACGAGTGGAGTGACAGCTTAGAGGGGTGAACTCCTTGTGCTTCAGGAGGCAAGTCAGTCTAAGTCATGAGTCCTGTGTCAGGAATCTCATCCACCCACCAGGAAGAAGGGACCATTTTGCACAACCCCATCTACATAACTCCATTGTCTTACTTTAAAATAACTTCAGAGGCCAGAGGCCAGGAAGGAAGGAAGAGTGATGTTACTGAGCACTCTCAGGGACACCAAGACAATTGAATACCAAATTATTATCATATATACAATATACATATATGATATGTATATTATATATGGTATATGGATTATAAAATAATATATAAATATATACGTGTGTGTGTGTGTGTGTGTATATATATATACACATATATGTATATATTAGGACTTCTAAGAATATACATATAAATATATATTTTTAGGGTAAAGTTTACTTAGGGGTTCACGGTTTCAGAGGTCTCAATCATAGGCAGCCAGCTCCATTTGTTGGGGCAGGAGGTGAAGCAGGATTATATATCACATATATAATATATATAAAAGCCAAATTCCTGCCTGGGGGACACATCCCTTTGAGATTTTTCTTGATGGTTAATCAATGTAATCAGCACAGCATTAAACCTTTTTCTAAATGATCACCCTGAATGCCTGGGATGGAAAGACCAGTTCCACACCAATCCTAGGTTCTTTGTTAGTGAGATCCTGAAAAGAACTGGTTCGGGAGTCAGTTTTCTGATTAAAGTTCCATTAGTCTTGGAAAATTTACGTAGGAGACACAGCTTGCTCCCTGCTTATGGACCAAGGAGTTGAATGCTTAAGGAGCGAGGTGTGATCCCTGCCTATTTCAGCAGGTGCTTAAAGCCCTCCGTTTGACTCTTTCATGGAGCAGAGATGAGGGATGATCTGGTTAAACACATCCTCAAAGGTGACTTTCATAAGATGTATCTCAGATTTCTGGTACCCCTATCCGAGGTCCATCTCTGTCCAGCTAATAGCCCTCTGACACTGTTTTTCTTACTCGAGAAAATGTTCTTTTATTATTTCCAGGTTACAGTTTCTAATTGATTTTTTTTTTTTTTACACTTTACCCTCTGAAACTAGATTTTGGTAATTTAGTATGGCTACAGTAAGAATTAGTAGTCAGCATACATTTCATTCACAGCCCCTAAAAATTGTAATTATCTGATGCATGATATAGAATATATTTCAGGAACTGTGAGGCTATTAATAAGTGGATTGGGTTGTCACAGATTACGGTATAATTATATCTTAACTCTAGAAGCACAAGTCTGTGTTTTAAACCTTGGTTAAGGAAAGAAAGGGAATGAAAAATAAGGTTTCATAGCAAAAAAAAAAAAAAAGTGAGTTTTAGAATTTCTAAACAAATCAGCAATTTAAACATCCAATTCAAAACAATATTCTCAAATATTACATTTTCTAGTATTCTTTTAAACAGTCATTATTTTTTGTTTATAAACCTGATTGATGTTCAGGCAAACATATGACACCTAGCCTGGGCTATTGAATCCTGTCTTATCAAATCTTAAAAATGTTCAGAAAGAGGTAATTCTCAAAATTGTGTTTTTCCCTATCCACACAAAAAAAAAAACTATCGTGTGTATCTTACCTCAAAAGGGTTAGAGCAAAGCTCTAATGATACCCAAAAACTGTAGGAGCTATAAACAAAAGCATGACATGTAAGTAAATTCTCACAAAAGCAATTAGAAGACCAATAAAAATCATTCCTACAAGGTTCTCGACTGAATTTCTTCCTTTTTTATTAACATATTAATTACACATTTCTTCATGCATTTTTTTCTTTTCTAGAACTCCTTGTAGGCAGGTTTCTCTCAGTGGCTTAATAGAGAACATTGTGCAAGACATAAAAAAAATATATAAATATTCCTGCCTTGAAACTGCTATCCAGAGTAAATATTTACAAACCTGCCAAGCTGGCATTGATTTTTATAGAGCGAATGCAAACACAAAATCCAAAACCTATTCTCTTCGTCGGCACAAAAGTATGTGAGTAGACACTTTGAGCAGAGAAGTTGGCTAGTATAACCAAGCTAAACAAGACGCATGCCTGGTGTTTTACTGCATTCTGTGAAAATCCTTCCCTGAAAATAAAAAAAAAAATTTAAAAAAAATCTGCAATAGAAGAAATCACAGTTTCTGAAAGTTTTCTTTAATTATATGCCTTATGTCATTTTTATGTTTACCACGTTATAAACCAGTCTATATATTACCAAAAGGGGGGAAAAAAGTATACTTCAAACTTATGAGCAAATGCAAGTGGTTTTACAAATTCCATTCCAGAGTAGTAATAAATGCCTCCATGATTTATAGAGTGTGTTCGAAGTAAGAAAACCCCAAAGAAGTCACATGAAATCCTCTATTCAAACCTATATTTTTAAAAGACTGCAGTTGCCTATTAATATTCTTATCTTAAGTTGATTTTTGCTCCAGGAAAACTAAATGAGAGATTGGATGGTCTTAGGAGCTTTTTCTTGTTGGCCCAAACCACCATCCTATACAACACACATACAAAAAACAAAAAAATCAACTCCCAGTACCATCTGTAAGAACGGTGCAGGGACAACTAAAAAGTTTTAATTTCCCAGTGCCACCATCAAGCCACAGCTGCAGGAGCGGCCCTGAGTCGAGGGGAACACTCCACTTGCTTTTGTTCTGAGGCTTTGGCAAGGCACACTCTTCCAGGGAGGCGAACTTGGCATCATAAATGTGAAGTGCCATTTTACGACTCTCTCCTGCCCTTGAGCAAGACTAAGAATCAACAAACTTCCATAGATGCTAAGAGATGTTACACACCCACCGGCAGAGCCACACGGGGCTTCATCTAAGACTTACTTACTCTACTCATTCTAAGAGTTACCAACTAAACAATATGTGGGCGGGGGTTGCTTTGTAATTTAATTTTACAAAATATTTAATGGAGAGTTGCTTCTACTTCTCCTCTTATGCCCAGCAGCCAACCTGTGACCACATCTGGTAGGTTCTCCCTCTGAAATAAGCCCTCCCTGCTTTCATTTCTGTGATTCTAGAAATTCAGAAATCATTCTCTGGGTCCTCCTAAGTTCACACATTAGACGCTCCATCCACCCAACAATGTTGAAAGTTGATCTGGTCCTGAGGTCTCTCCTCCAGGAATGGATTGATGCCACCATTGTGGGAATGGCTTCCTAATACAAGGATAAGTTCAGCCCTCCTTCCTCTCTTTTGCCTGGCTCCCTGCCTGGCTCCTGTCCACCATGGGGACATGCAGCAGGAGTTACTTTCTGCATCTACTTTCTTAGTAGATGCTTTCTGATATTGGGATTCCCATGTTCCAGAATAATGAGAAATAAAATCCCTATTATTTATCCATTCTCCACCCAGTCAGCAATATTCTATCATGCAGCAAAAAATGAGTGATAAGATACTTTATTAGTTTGCTAAGACTGCCATGACAAAGGACCATAGGCTTCGTGGATTGAACAACAAAAATGTATTTTCTCACCATCCTGGAGGCTGGAAGTCCAAGATCAAGGGTGAGCGTGTCTTCTCTCCCTGTCTGGCAGATGGCTGCCTCTGGCCCTGTCCTCACACGGGCTTTCCTCTGTTCACCTGTGCCCTGGGCACACATGTGTTTGTGTCCAAATCTCCTCTTATAACCACAGGTTGAATTAGGGTCCATTCTAATATTTTAACTTGATTACCTCTTAAAAAGGCATCATTTCTACACAGTCACATTCTGGGAAACTGTGGTCAGGGCTTCCATATGTGAATTTTAATGGAACACAAAGTTGCCCACAACACTCTTTGTTTGTTTGTTTGTTTTTTCTTTATTTAGAACTACTTTTCCAAACAAATGTTTCTACCTTTGTCAATTATATATACCCCTGGTCACATCTCTCTCGCTGAATATTCTTTTCATGACTTCCCCCATCACTACCGAGAAGACCTGATTTATGGCCCGGTAGTATTCAAGACATCTTATTTCCCAGATTTCCTTTCCAAGCCCCTAATCACTTTAGCATTGCAATCTGCAAAACAACTCAAAATATGGGTCTGCCCCCTTCCCAGTAAGGCACATCTTCTCTCTATTGCTCTATGTCTGTTCCCAGATCAAATGCTAACTCCTAGATCAAGTTTACCTTCGTCCTTCACTCCTAAGACTCTCATACCCCATCACTAGCTAACAGTTTCTGTTATCTATAAATCCACTCCAGATACCAAGGGGTCTGGAGAACCTCCTGCCCTAGCTGTCCATCCATGCAGGTGATTTGGGCTGACAATAATCCTCCTGATCTCACATGTGAGTAGAAGACCCAGCTCTGGCCAAGGAATGGATTGCCTCTCCCAGGCTGTGGGTATTGTATAAAGAACATGCATTATCTAATAATTTCTGGGATTTCTGCTGGGACACCAGAGGAAGAAAGGGAAGCTATTTTAGTCAAGGTTGTTAAATTAGTAAAAAATGAACCTGGGGCTACCAGCACTTCATCACCCAGCAGGATAAATAAAAACAAATCAAACCCTGGAAATCGCTTATTTAAACTGCAGAACATCAGTGTTTCAGAGCAATCATAAATACTACCAAAGAGAATATACTACTTATAAAACTATGACTAATAGCACACTTCTCATCATGACAATAGACACAAAGGAGTTATATCATTAAGGTATTAAAGAAAAATAACGGTCTACCTAGAATTCTATAGCGGGCTCATGCAGGAATAGAGAATAAAATTAAGGACTTGTCAGACACATAATGGCCAAGATAATTTACCACCCACAGACCTTAGAGAAAATACTACTAAAGGATATGCTTTATCCAGAAGAAATGGTCCACAAGTTAAAGGGAAGTACAGATGATAACAGGAAAAACAAAAATAATTCAGTGAAACATATTCAACAATCTAATGAACAAGGAACTAATAACCACTAATAACAGGATGGTGATGAGGCAAAAACACTCTGATTTAAATTATGCTAAGGTGTTATTTTATGCACAAAGATGATTGAGAAAAATAATTGTGTTGTGGGAAATGTGCCATTAACTATGTCTGGAAATACGTTAATTTATTGCAGATGTGAGTGTAAAAGGATATGACCACTCAGGAAAACCATTTGGTGGTGTCTATTAAACATAAGAATATTCCATGATCAAGACATTACTAGTTGCATGCCTGATAGAAAAGCACATATTTTATCAAGGAAAAAATATGATGCCATGCACAGCAGAGGTCTTAATATCCAGAAACTGAAAATAAGCCTAATTTATGTGTCTACACCCAAAGGTATAAATACATTATGTAACATTCATTGAATGGAATATTCTACATCCATGAACACTATTAGCTTTTGCTCACTGGAACAAATACCTGAGCTAATCAACTTCTAAAGAAAATAGGATGACTTTGAGAGTTTTGGATGTTTCATTCCATGGCACATCATGGTGGGGGCTGCATGGGAGCACAAACCCTGCACCACATTGTTTGGAAGTAAAAAAGTAGAGGAAGCATCCCCTTCCAGGGCACACCCCAATAACCTAAAGGTCTCCCACTAGGCCCCACCTCTTAAAGTTTCTTCTACCTGTCAGTAGTACCAAGCTGGAGACTAAGCCATGAACACATGAGATTTAAGATCCAAACTACAGCAAGAATAAACTAATAATAAACAATAATATGGATGACTATCACCAGCATCATGCTAAACAAAAAAGGTGAGATGATAATGATCACATGATTAGATTTCTCTGCTCACATGAAGTTAAAGGATGTGTAAAACTACTCCACAGGGGTAGATGATGTCACATGTATATCTAAAATCAACAAATTAAAAAAGTATGTGTGTGTGTGTGCACACATTCACATGCACATGTGCAAGAGTAACAAAAGAAAAGAAATATTTTGTCCAAATATATTTTCTGGGAGGAAATACAGATACGTGATCACATATCAGTGATGAAATTACTTCATTTAATTTTCTGTTTTCTGATTTTTAAACACTAAATATTTACAGTGGAATTGAGGATAATATTTTCTAAGATAGTACCGGTAATATTTAGTCATAAATTCTTTTGAATCTTTCAACTGCCTCACTGAAAAAAGTACTTCCCTGATATTACTGTTTTACTGTGAAGTTAATAAGTTACTTAAAAATTAAATGCCAAGAAGACAAAACATGATAAGAGAATATAATGAGAAGAAAATTGCTTGGGAAAAAAAAACTATAGCACAATAGCAAAAGATCTGATATTCACATCGTTGGAATACCAAAGATAGGAGAAAAAATATTGGGGCTGAAAGAATATTTGAAGAAATAATGGTTGATCTTCACAAATTTGGTTAAAGAAAATGACTAGCCTGTGAATTTAGGAGAAAACCAATTAGGAATTAACCTAAAGAAACCCATGCTAAGGCATACCATAATAAAACTTCACAAAAATTAGAGAGTAAGAAAAGATCTTAAAAGCAACCAGAGAGAAATAAAACATTTACAACTGGGAATACCAAACTGAATAACAGTAGACCTCTCAGCTGTTACTCTTCCTCATTAGAAGAGGTAGTACAATATTTTGCAAGCTTTGAAATAAAAGATCCATCAAAAGTGAGTTCTATATTTGCTGAAAACTATTGTTAAGGAATGAAGGGGGAGTTGAAACCACTATCAAAGGAAAATCAGGAGAATTTATTGTTCATAGACCTAAGACTGATTAGAGAAAGTTCAACAAACATAAAGAAACTTATTTTTTAAAAATGGAACCTAAGCATCAGCAGAGACAAAGCAAAAACAGAGTACTATGGGTACATATAATTGATTATTATTTTCCTTGTGAGTTTTGTGCATCAATTGATAGAAAAAAATTTAATGTCATCTGATAACCAAGACAACATTATTTAAAAATAGACAGGGTAAAGGACTAAATGGACCCACAAAGCATTATACTTTTTGAGAAACAGGTAAAGCAGTTCTGAAAGGGAAATTCATAGCCCTAAGTGCTTCCGTTGGACTTTAGTCAAAATTTCAAGCCAGTCATCTAATCTTTTACTTTGGGAAATCCTGAAGGTCGACTCAGGTCAACTTAACCATGCAGAAGGGAAATAATAGAAGTAGGAGCCTTGAAAAATCACCAGAATTGAAAATAGAAAACAATAGAGAATATTGATGAACTAAAATGCTGGTTCTTCAGAAAACCTAATAAATATTTTTAAAAATCCGATAAAATTATTAAAATAAAAATTTTTAAAAAGCACAAAGCAGCGACATCATAAAAGAAATACAGAATAGTACACAGATCATGGAGCCATTCATAAAAGAATGATAAATATTTTTTTAAAAAAAAACACTCTGTTATGGTATTATGTAAAAATGTGGATGTGTAACCGATGTGATTCTGCAATCTTTGTAATGTTTTGAATAACCAATAAAATAAAATAAAATAAAATAAAACACTCTGCTCCTGATTTTGGTAACTTACATGAAACAGACTCAGTTAAAAACAAAACTACCCAAGGTCAATGAAGATGTATAGACTACCTGAATAACCGCACAACCTTCAGAGGTATTGAATCCAAAATTTAAGTTTTCCTCAAAGGCAATACCTAGGCCCAGATTACCTCCCTGAAGAATTTTATAAAATATTTAAAGAATCAATATGAATGTTATGTAACTGCTTCCAGAAAATAGAAGTGAGCACTTTCCTTCTCCATTACCCTTTCTCCAACCCAAAGACAAAAACCCAAATCTAAGGACCAAGGTCTCCACTGAAAACAGACTCCAATATCCTCAACAATACCTGTAAAAAAATTGACATAAAGATCATACATATGTGAGCATACCATGTAATGTTTTAACACATGTATACAATATTGAAATCAGGGTAAAAATTTCTGTATCTCCAATTATGATGAAAACATTCAAAATCCTATCTCCTAGATTTTTATAATATAAACTGCATCACCCTGCTGAGCAGGAGCACATAGAACTTATTTTCCCGTGTATAAGCACACACCTGCTGACCCAAATTTCCCTATTCTTTCCTGCCTTCTATCTCCCCAGGGTCCAGTAACAACTATTCTCTTCTTAACTTATTATGAGATCAACTGCTTCAGTGTCTACATAGAATGAGATCATGCAGTTTTTTGGCAGCTTTTGAAATATTTAAACACATAACTACTATATAATTCATCAATTCTACTTTTCCCTATTTACCCTAGAGAAATAAAACCTTATTTTTACACAAAGACTTGTGCAAGAATATTCATAGAAGCTTTATTGTGTAACACTCCAATGCTGGTTTCAACCCAGATGGCCTTTCTCTCTCTCTCTCTCTCTCTCTCTCTCTCTCTCTCTCTCTCTCTCACACACACACACACACACACACACACTTAAAATACATAGGGGTATATAGATGTGTACATATGCATTTATATGTATACATATTTGTATGTGAACACATAGTACTAATACTAATCCAAATGTATCATGTACTCTTTATATATTATGCAATACCATTCCATATATATTATTCACTTCACATATAATGTAATACTATTTCACTTATATACTACCCAACAATAGAAATAAACACACCATTGATACAGAAGTCACATGAATCCTCAGTGAATCATGCTGAGTAAAATAATAACAACAACAACAACCACCACCACCACCACCACCACCACCAAACTTTATGTACCCTGTGATTTTACCCAGATAGCATTCTGGAAAGGACAAGAATTTAGAGATAGATTAGAGGTTTGTAGTGGCCAAGGATTAGGAGGGATGGAGAAAGGGAAGGAAGTTGGAGAGCAGCAATGTGGTGATAAAACAAGGCAGGATTCTGTGATGTTGGGCTCCTTGACCATAGTGGTGGATATGTGAATTTGCACAAGTAGTTAAATTTTGGAAATTAGGCACATGAGTAAAAGCAGAGCTGGGGAATCTGAAGAAGACCAGTGAATTGATTCACGTCAATATCCTGTTTGTGCTATTAGATTGTAGTCTTCTTATAAAATGCTACCACTGGGAAAACTGTTCAAAGTGCATTATGTCTTAAAATTCATGTGAATCTATGACTACCTCACCTTTTCAAAAAATGGAGAGAATGTCCTCCAGGATCATCCTGGATAAAAATGTTAAAATTAAAATGCACCATGCCAATCCAAAAGCTGTCCAACTTATAGAAGGGCCTTGTAACTTCTACAAAAAACTAAGTTGATGGAATTTAGGGAGCAGATTGAGGAAAGGGAACTTCAAATAAAATATCACATTGATAGCACTCTACTTTTAATCAATATTTATTTTCAAATATACAATCAGGTGGTCGTTTTAACATAGTCCACAAATTCTGTGCTACTCTTCAAAAAGTGGAGCCACTTTCCCCTTCTTCCAAGGAGGTGGAAACTGGGATCTGTGTGACTTGCAAAGCTAGGATGTAAAATAAATTATTGGTTCCATTTCTCTTGATCACTTACTCTGGGGAACCCCAGGCACTTGGTCATGAGGATGCTCAAGCATCTCTGCAGAGGGTCAGATGGCAAGCTTCATGAGAAAACAATCAAAAGCCAACAAAGACCTGGAGATATGATGAGAACAGCCATCAACCCAGTGAATTCTCCAGCCCATCAAATTTCAGGGAATGCAGCCACAGTGGACTGTGGATTAAAAATTCATGGACAATCCAGAACATCCAACTAAACAGCTGCCCAGTCCCTGACATCCAGCAGCCATATTTATACATGCTTGCTGTTTTAAGCAGCTAAGATTTGGGGTAACTGATTATGCAGCAACAGATGACTAATGCACACACTCATTCTTAATGCAGCTCAGAAATGTTCAGGATTTTTTTTTTCCCAAGGCAAAATGTTAGCAAAAGACCCAACCAAATTCTGATGCCCTTATAACACATCAAGTATCTTAGTCCCTCTTCCAGCTTCAGAATCCTGGAAAAAGATGAATGACGTCAATGTTGAGTTGGTGCAATCAGAAGCAATAACACCCGTTAGAGACTGAAATTTGCAAATCTTGCTGGGATCCTATATTTTAGAGAGTCCTCTACTATCCCACTTGTAGCTGTATCTCTCCCTACAGGATGAAGAATCTAAGAGATTAAAGAGATCTGCCTATTCCTAGCATATATTCTTCATTTTAGATCTTGCTCTTAAACTTGGGCTATTCCAAGGTGGGCACATTCTCTGCTCTATACTGAAGGCACAAGGCAGAATGTGTAACTTGGGCACCACACTGGCCAAAAGTTTTGTTCCCCAAACAGTTAGATAGGGCCTGGCTGTGCACGCAGAAGTATCCCATGTATGCAGCAGAGGTCCACGTGATGCAAGGCAGAGCTGGACAGAGGAGAAAAACCGGCCAGGCTTCAGTTCATGTTTTGGGGTCTTTCTGTTCCACCAAGTTTCAGTAGAAGATTCAGGGAGATTTTAAGGGTCATTTAAAATTCGAACTGGGCATTCCTAGTCATTATGCGGATAGATTCACCAACTAAGAGGGCAGAAGGTTCTCTTTGATATTTTGTTAGCTTTATTTTATAAATTTTGAACTACAAGTGGCTCTCTTTTTAAGGGACTCCTGCCCCGAACTTGAGTTAGGCATGGTAAGCCCAAGAAGCAGCCGAGCTTTAGACTGGTCTTTCGACACAGGGACCAGATGATCATCCTGAAATACGATAATTATAGTGATCTTTCGAGCAAATCTTTTTAGGGTTCTAGTCCACATTTGTGGAGTTGAAGATCCTACAGCGTAGGGAGGGATGTGAAAGGCATGTAGTCTCATTATGCAGATAAGGAAGTCGAGGCTCAGAAGGCGTAGCTCAGAGTGTCTAGCTAGAACAAGAAGGCCATCTGTCTTATAACAAGGCCAGTGCTCATAACCCCCAGGATTTCTCAGGGCAGTAAAATCACATTGGAAGTCATTAGCTGTGCCATTGCCTGACTGCTGGAACAGCTTTTGAAAAGGGCACCTCACGGCAGGGAGATGTACACCAAGGTTGATTTCAGAAAACTACTCCAACTCTAAGAGTTTATCAACTTCAACTATGAGCCACGACTCAATTTCTATGTGATTATAGAAAATGTCATTTCTGAGACATTACCTGTTCCTGACGTCACACCCAAGAGCAGGGAGTTGGTGAACCAAGCCTTTGGAGTACCAGGTGGAAGAGATGTACCAAAAATTGGACGTACAGATATTTGATGGGAAACTCTGAAAAGAAACAATCCATGGAGATGAAGCGTCCACACCTAAGCCTGACTGCTCCATGTTCCAGCATGATGTAGCATGCCTGAGAGCCTCTGGTCCTGAAGGATGCCTGTTAAAGTGCTCATGAACAATGAAATCATCTTCGTTTGACCTGGTCACACATTCTATTCAAATTATTGCTTGGCCTCCTAACGATGAGAGAGGCAAGAAGCGGGTGGTGTTAATTTAAAAGCAACTGCTCAGGTTGCTTAAGGTTTAAGTAATTCCAATTTCAGAGAATTGCAAACGACTAAAAAGAACGAAGACATCTATAAAGGCACAAAACATCATTTAGAAAGGATGGTATTCCAGTTAACACTTCATGAACCAATTGGCCTTTGAAGGGAGTTGGTTACTTGATTTAGGGCAATAATTTGTCAACTTTTAGACAAAAATAACTGCACTGTCTAAATGTCCAAAAATATCTAAGCATTGCCTTCTTGGAAGTATACGCTTAATAATCTTTTTTAAAAAGGCATGTATCAATTTGCCATTGAGCAAATGCAAATGATACAGTTCTATAAAAGAAAGCCCAAACTTTCTTTTCCTCACTTTGCCTTTCAGTTAGAATAATATCATGCCACATCATCTGGTATTATTACTTACATAAAACTTTCTTCTGGGATTAAAAAAAAAAAAAAAAAAACAGGAGTGAATGATAAGTTTCTTTCTACACTGCCATCCTCACTACAGGAGATAAACCTCTAATACACTGTAAAATCACAAACTGCCTAATATAATACATTTCTTTTCCAGAGAGTATTATCTTCCTCTACTTATTTCTTCCATCTTTCATCCCGGGAGTTGTAGGTTATTTTCACATTGTATACAGTGAGCCAGTCACACTTCAGAGATACACAATCCTTGCCCTTGACAAATCCATTAACCAGAAAAAAAAAAAAAAAAGACCCTGGCTTGATGCTGGTCATTATTTGTCCTCTCGGTTATATTAACAGACGTGAATTTCAATCCACAACTCGGTTTATTGGCCTTCATATCATTTGTCCACTTTATTTTATGTTCTACTGCTTTTACACAAAAATAATGTAGAAGATACTCCCAAGCTTCAAAAGTCATACACACATACACATTTTTGCTTGCCAAACTAGCCTATGAAAATATTTTTTGCTCCAGATCCCCAAGTAAATTTTCGCATTCCCATTTGCCCTCAGTAACTCCCTCATATATCAATCTAAAAACCCTTCTCTTTGAATTGCTTAGCAACATAGACCTCTAGCATAAATTGATACATAGCACCAAACATAGAGACATACATATACATATAATATACTGCCCATACACACACATGCGTATTATAACTGACAATCTCACCTTCTCATTTCCAAATGCAACTCATTCCAAAAGTATTTATCTTGGGTTTACATCATCAAAGTTCTTTATTATTATTATTATCTAAAGCTCAACAAAGCACCAGACAATAAATTTAGAGTTTCCTGCTTATCTTCCAAAAAATTATCCTGTGAAAGATGGCAATGGGGTTTCACTCCTCAAGAGAAAGAAACCAATCTCCAAAATAATGTCCCAGGAAATAGCTTTTCCCTCAGATTTTCTTCTTTATTCTTAAAAAGGAAAAAAGAATACCAATAGAGAAGGCATTTGAGCAAATCAAATGGTAAAAAGCTTCCACATAAACCATAGTTTTCTTTTTCTATTTAGAAAAGAAAAGTAGCTTTATCTTATTCTGTAAATACTACAGAATATGAATAAAGGCATTTGTCTTCATTTTTTCCCCCAAATTTTTTAGTTTCTTTTCTGAGACTTAGTTATTACTTAAATAACCACCATAATCATTCTCCAAAATAAGATTATTTTTTAGTAAACATGAAAGGGGAAAAAAATCCTTGAAATCAAAATAACTGGATTTGTGTGTTTAAGAGAAATTCAAAGCCCCAGCGATGTCCTGTAATATTAGTTTACACTGGGAAAATTTAAATAGCAATCTCCACTGAACATGCAAATGCCCATCATGAACTATGTTCCTGGCCTGTGAGTAGGTGACAGGATGCAATAAACATCCTCCATTTTGATCTTGGCTAAGGCCATGAGAGAACTAGAAATAGTTTTTCATTTCATTATCACAAAATCCAGACCACTTTCAGAAATGCTTGCATCTCATCCTAGCTGTACATCTCTATGCAACTGTGTTTTAACATTTCTAAGATGAACAGGTTCTGGGATTTGGGAGTAAGACAAGTTGGGTTCAAGATCCGGCTCTCAGATGGGTGCAAAGATCGAATTATCTAACAGACTGGGGCTGCTTTCTCCTCTATGAAATGGGCATTCTGGGGTTGGGGGGGAAGACTGAATGTCGTCACTGCACATGTAACGCTATTTCTGGCTCATAATACAAGTTCAATAAAGAATACAGAAAGTAGGTACCAATGCATGCTGTTTACCACAGTAAGTCCAAGTGGAATGGGTCCCATAACTCCATAAAGACCAAGGTGGACACCATCTTCTAGTCCTCCCCTGGCCTCTCTTTTCCACAGTGCTTCAGACACACATATTGAACTGTGGGAGCACAGGTACTCAGACACTCCTGTTCAACTGATTCACAGAGGTGCCATAGGAAAACAGTAGTCCAAGGTTTGTCTCCACCAAGTCTGTGATGGGAGCATCAATCACCAAGCCCATCTGAGAACATGGCAGGTATTCAAGTATCTATAAGGAATCCCTGGGATACCTGTTGAAGGCAAACACATCTTGCAGGAGTTTTAGTACAAGAAGAAGAGTCAATGAACTGACATCTGAATGTGTGTGGAAGAAAGAAGGGAAGGTAGATTGAGGGAACAGAGAATTGGGAATGGAATAAGAAATGGGACAGTCGTCCAACATGGTGACAGCAAGATGCCCTTGAGATAATTTCCATGTGTTGAGTACACAGTAACCGTACACCTTACACACATTACAGTTCATCTTTCACTTGGCCATGGTAGCCCAGCTTTTAGCTATAGTGTGTTCTCACTAAACTCGTGTTCTATGGGGAAGAATAGTAAAGAAATCACGCTGGGTTAACAAATAAAAACTTTGCCTTCCAGAGACACTCCACCACTTAAGTACCTATGTAGCATAAGAAAAATTCCTACATAGCATTGCCTCTGTTCCCATTTGTAATGAATGCGTTTCTTTCTCATAGGACTGTTATGAAAAAGAGAGAGGATCGGTAAAAACACATAGGAAAGTTAAAATAAAGCTGGATACCTGAAAATTGTTATCAAACAATTGTGGAAACACAATTGTAAACAAATATCGGTGTAAGATATGATTTTGCTATAGAGCGACCAAGTGAAACCAAATGTTAATCTTGGCAGGGATTTAATGCAACAAATATCACTGTTACTAATTGCCACTTGTTTTATACAGTTATGCGTTGTTGTGACCAAAAGACCTGAAAAGAACAACTTAGAGGAGGAAAAGTTTATGTTGGCTCTCGGTTTCAGAGGTTCGGTCCATGGTCAGCTGACTCCATAGCTCTGGACATGAGGTGAGGTAGAAAATCATGGTGGAAGGGCGTGGTGGAGGAAAGCAACCCAAGACAGGGCAACCAGGAAGCAGAGAGAGATCGGCTCCCCAGGGACAAAATATGAACCCCAGAGTCACATCCCCTAGGAACTACTACCTCCAGCCACACCCTACCTGCCCCCAGGTAGCACAGAGTAAATCCATTCAAGTGGATTAATCCATCAGTTAGGTCACAACTCTTAATCTAATCATTTCACCTCTGAACACTCTTGAATTGTCCCACGCATAAGTTTCTTGGGGGACATCTCATATCTCAACCACAACACCACTTACTCTGAATTCTTATACATAAGCAAAATATAGTGCTTCTAAATTAGGATTATAACACCGCTGTAACCAAAGTCACACATCAATTATCTAATCCTAACGCAATTCTAAAGTTCCACGTGCCCCTGGTTGCCACTTTAGATCATGCTGTCATTTTGTGGTAAAGAGTCACATTCATCTCACTTTATCCCAAAACTGATCTAAACTTCAATTCTGGCCTCCGGCAAATGCAAACCTTGAAGGGATCCAGTTGGCAAGGCTGTATTTGCATACCCTTTCATATCCACAAAGGTTTCATCATTTCTACTTGAATCCTAGCCTAAAAGAATAATTGGGAAGGAAATCTATTTTTAAAATCCCAAGGAAAAGTATAATTAACTGCTGCAAAATTGTGGCTGCTGCTATCATCTGCAGGGCAGATATTTTACCGAAGAAGAGTCTCAGGTGAGTGCTCAGCCCATACCACACTACCTCTCATTTATCAAGGCAGCAAATTTCCCTTCATAATATCTTAATCATGAAATCATAAAGCAATTTCCACCCAGGTCTTTGCTCAAGGCTTTTATCAGCCTATCCTTTGCACTTGGAGTTATACTGTGTCAGTATGCATATAACTTTATTGTCCTGTGCGTATTCTTCAAGGGGGAAAAAAAATAATCAAAACAACAAAGAACAAAAATCTAAAATTTGGACCTATTCAACTTGATTCCCCTCATTTTTATTGCCATTGTCTTTCTCCATTGCCAATGACAACTTTCTTTGTATCTGTCACCTCTCTCAGACTCTGCTTGCCGATATCCATAAACAACGCAAAGAGGGGTGGGAATGTTAAACTTAACTTCAGAGTGAGTCAGAGAGAATTGGGAATCTTTTATTTACCACCATAATCACAAAAGCAGAATTGCTTCCTTTAAATTACACTCATAAATTATCAGCTATTATGCCTTACTGCATTGGTGCAAAGGTTGATGCTGAATAAGTTTCCGAGGGGCACGAGAACTTGTGATTTATACCTCACGTGTGGTCATGACGTACCTGCCTGTCACTTTACTTGAGTAGCTACAGGGGGGTTGGGAAAAGGAGAGTTAATATGCCCACAGAGACACCAGGACTTTCCCTCCCAGATGTCGCAAATGTTGTGATGTATTTGGCAAAGTAGCTGCTGAATTCAAAGACTCCTACACTTCCTCAGTCATTTACTCTATTTTCAATTTTCAGCTCCTGACCCAGTTATTTCCCTTTAGGAAACAGAGAGAGAGAGAGAGAGAGAGAGAGAGAGAGAGAGAGAGAGAGAGAGAGAGAGACCAAATAATAAAATATACACATTTTTAGGCACAGGAGATTATTTCTATCCTCTGAAAGGCAAATCAGCAATACAAAAACCTGCGGGCATGTGCACCATCATTCATTTTGCTCATAAACAATGGCATATTTATTCCTTTCCATAGCAGCAAGTGGAAATTAACTCTTGGAACATGGACGAGGGATTATGTAAGTCTATTTTTCCCCACCAAGTCCATTGTTCATTGTTTATTCAGACTGTTAAGCCAAGGACTCATTATTCATCCTGCAGGTAGGCTGACCCTTAGGTGTGCAACTCTTTCAAAGTAAGAACCATGTCTCTGCAAAGTGGGGGAATATTAATATAAACAGCCATTGTCGCGAGCTCTAGCATCACATTTTTCAGGAGGGTAAAAAAAAAAAAAAGTTAAGCAAAGTCAAGAGTAAAATAATATGCCAGGGAGCTGGAGAATATATTTGCAAGTCATAAACAAAGAAGCCTTATCCCAAGCACAAAAGGTCCTCCAAATAAATAAAAATGCTACAGAAAATCTAGTAAAAATAATTGACAAAAGAACTGATGGAGCACCACAGGAGAAAAAAGTATCCAAGTAATTAACAAGTGTATTAAAAATTGATCATCTCATGTCAATTCGAAAATAAATATTAAAAACCCCACAACATAAGAACCAGTACGCACCTATACAATTGAAAAATTAAGGTACCTAATACTTTAATGTGTTTGTGAGCATGAAGAATAACTGAGCACTCTCATGGTTACTGGTGGGGATGTGAACTTCATTTTGAGAGAGAAAAAAAATTGACATTCCCCATTAGATTGGTGATATATATCTTAAGACACAGCTCTGGGTATGTACCCTAGAGAAATGTCTGTATTTTGTACACAGTTAAAAAGAAGTCAGTCCCAGCATTGTACTTGACCCCACCTAACAATCATCAAAAATGCAACACAATCAAAGTAACATGTGCACACGTAGGCTCACATCCTGGGGCCTTACACAGTAGTGAAAATAAATGAGTTAGAACTGTTTGAAATTATACAGAGGAGTTCAAAGCTTACATCACAACTATTTAGTAACTGGCATAACATTAAATTGCACAAACAGAGAAATACACCAGATATTAACAATTCATACAAACCTGCTGGAAGAATATCAACAAGAATTGGGTTAATGTCAGGAACATTCTATTTTCCAAGGAAGGAAAAAAAATAATTACCTGTTATTAAATCTTTACATATGATCTTTCTCTTCAATGAAATTCAAGATGATTCAAAATCAAAGCTTATTTATTTAGGGAAATGTAATGAAGAGCAAAATCAAAAATAAAAGCAAGGAAATAGTTCAACCAAAAGCACAGAAGAGGGTCACATAGAAGAAAGTTAATGGGTTATCAGTAAGAGTTAAAAGACAAGTATCATATGATATGCGTGGACAGAGGGTTCGCTAGGGAACTTTTTCTTACTGTCACAAAATACCTGAGATAGTTAACTCAGAAAGAGAAAGGTTTATTGTAGCTCATGATTTAAATGTTTCCGTACATGGATGATGGGTCCAGCTGCTTTTGAGCCATTGGTGAGGTTCCAATCATAGTGAGGATCACTGGGAGGGACATGGTGATCAAGTGGGAGATAGAACTTAGCTGCAGTCCCACAGAGCCCCTCACAGACATGCAACCAATGACCTACTCTCTTCCACTAGGCCCCACATCTTTTTTTTTATTAGAGCATTACAGGTATACATAATGAATGAGTTTATTTTAACAAAATCACACATCCATGCAGTTTAATTTCAATCCCTGTTTCCTCCCCTCCCTCCAAACCTCCCTCCTCCTATTCTCCTTCCTCAACTTCTCTTCTTTACCCTCATTTACTTATTGAATTTTGATTGGTGCTTTGTCTACATATATATAAAGGTGAAATTCACTGGAGTATATCCATATATGTACATGACAGGATTTTGTTAAATTATATTATATTATATTTCTTTCCCTTTCCTGTTCCTCTTCTTCCCTCTCTCTTAATCTCCTTCTATTCCACTGATCGTGTCTTTGTGATATAAAATCCCTTTGTCTGTCTTCTTTTCTTTTATTTTGCTATAACTTCCACGTATGATAGAACATAGTTCATCCTTGCTTTTCTGAGTTGGGCTTATTTCACTTAACACCATGTTCTGTTTCCATCTATTTATCAGTAAATATCATAATTTCATTCTTCTTTATGGCTGAGTAAAACTCCACTGTGAATATATACCATGATTTCTTCATCCATTTATCTATTGACAGGTATCTGGGCTGATTCTATAATCTGGCTATTATGAATTGTGCTGCTATAAACATTGATTATATTATTGACTGTATTGCTATAGTATGCTGATTTTAGTTCTTTTGGATAAATGCCAACAAGTGGGATACCTGGTTCATAGGGTGGTTCCAATTCTATTTTTTTTTAAAGGAATCTCCATACTGCTTCACAGAGTAGTTGTAGTAATTCACTGTTCCAACAAAAATATGTGAGTGGGTATTTTCCCCCATCTTCCCAGAATTTATTATTGTTTGTGTTCTTGATAGTTGCCATTTTGATTGGAGTGAGGTAAAACCTTAGTGTTGTTTTAATTTGCGTATCCCTGATTGCTAGAGATATTTTCATATATTTGTTGGCTATTTGTATTTCTTCTTTTGAGAAATGTCTGTTTAGTTATTTTGCCCAAGTATCAATTGGGTGATTTATTTATTATTTATTTGGGTGTTAAGCTTTTTGAGTTCTTTATATATACTGGATATTAATTCCCTGTCAAAGGAGTAGCCCACCAAGATTTTCTCCCACTCTAGAGGCTTTCTCTTCATGCTTTTAGTTATTTCCTTTGCTACTCAGAAGCTTTTAAATTTAATAGCATTCCACTTATTGATTCTTGGTTTTATTTATTTATGGAGTTGACGCCTGTACCAGGATGTGGGTGTGTTGACCCATTGCTTTCTTCTAGCAATCCCAACGTTGCTGGTGTAATTCCTAAGTCTTTGATCCACTTGAAGGTGGGTTGTGTTCAAGGCCAGAGGTATGAATCTAATTTCATTCTTCTACATATTGATGTTCAGTTTTCTTAGCACCATTTGTTTAATAGGCTATATATCTTCTCCAGTGTGTTATCTTGGCAACGTTATCAAGTATTAGGTGGTTGGAAACATTTGGCTTTATCTTTGTGTTTTCTATTCTATTCCATTGCTCATCATATTTATTTATTTATTTATTTTTTCTTCCTTTTCTTTTCCTTCTTTTTTCATCATGTTTATTTTAATGCCAATACTATCCTGCTTGTGTTTCCATGACTCTGTAGTGTAACTGACATTGGGGGTTATGATGCGTCCTGCATTGCTCTTCTTACTCAGAATTGCTTTGGCTATTCTGGGTCTCTTAGTCTTTCAGATGAATTTAAGGACAGTGTTTTCTTGTTCTGTGACGAATGTCAATGGTATTTTGATGGGAATTGCCTTAAATATGTATATTTCTTTTGTAGTAGGGCTATTTTGACAATATTAATTGTGCCTATCCAAGAACATGGGAGGTCTTTCCAACTTCTTAGGTATACATCAATTTCTTTCTTCAGTGTTCTACAACCTTTATTGTTTTGGCTTTAATCTCCTTGGTTAAAGTAATTCCCAAATATTTTATGATTTTTTTAAAAAAATGGTGTTGTAAAAAAATAGCTTTCCTGATTTCTTTCTGTGTGGAATTACTGTTGGAATATAGGAAAGCTATTCATTTATGAGTAGTGACCTTGTATCCTGCTACTTTGCTAAATTCATTCAGTTCTATAAGTCTTCAGGTGGAATATATCTGGTTCTTAGATATAGCACCATGACAGAGCAAACAGAAATGGTTTGACTTGTTCTTTCCCTATGTGCATCCCTTTAATTTTCTTCTCTTGACTGATTGCTCTGGCTAGAGTTTTTAAAACTATATTATATAGATGTTATGAGAGTGGACATCCATATCTTGTTCCTGATTTTAGAGGAAATGCTTTATTATTTTCTCCATTAAGTATGATGTTGCCTTTGGGTTTGTCATATAAAGCCTTTTATAATGTTGAGGTAAGTTCCTTCTTTCTGTAGTTTTTCATATGAATTAGTGCTGGATTTTACCAAAGGCATTTTTCTGCATCTATTGAGATAATCATATGGTCCTTTTTTCCATTTAAGTGATGAATCATGTGCATTGATTTGTATATATTGAACTAAATTTGCCCTCCTTGGATAAATCTCACGTGATATGTTTTTGAATGTGATTTTGGTAATAGTTTATTGAGGATTTTTGAATCTGTGTACATCAAGAATATTGGTCTGTAGTTTTCTCTCTTGATGTGTCTTTGTCTGGTTTTGGTATCAGGGTTATACTGGCTTCATAGAATGCATTTTGGGTGTTCCTTCCCTTTCAATTTCATGGAATAATTTAAGAATAACTTGTGTTAGTTCTTATTTAGACATCTGGTAGATCTCACCTGAGAATCTATCTGGTCTCAAGCTTTGTTGTTATTGTTGAAGAAAGACTTTTAACTGTTGTTTCAGTTTCATTATGTAATATCAGATTGTTTATGTTTTCTGTGTCTTCATGGCTCAATTTGGGCAGGTTGTTCTTCTAGAATTTTGTCAAAACCCTATATGTTAACAACAGATGTACAGATTTAGGATAAATGTCGGGTGTCACTTTGACATCTATAACACTAATTAATACCTACATAGGATGAGTGGGGCCAGAATTTAACTACAGTATTAACAATTTTAAAAACTGTGAACTAGATCAGTCTTTAGACAG
Organism: Callospermophilus lateralis; assembly: GCF_048772815.1. NCBI lineage: Eukaryota > Metazoa > Chordata > Mammalia > Rodentia > Sciuridae > Callospermophilus > Callospermophilus lateralis. The sequence continues at coordinate 15,305,131 of NC_135324.1, forward strand.
AAGGTGTCTGCTATGCTGTCCACTCTATTGGTAATCAGAACATGAAAAGGGTAGGAATTACATAAACTATATAATTCTATTATTTAGAAGGATTTGTTTCTTTCTTGAAGGAAAAATAGGGTAGAAAGACAAGAGCAAGTTTGAATTAGTTAAAAATGTGAACATAGGAGAGGCATAAGGTAGGTAGCAGATGTCGGCTACAGAGGAGGAATAAGAAATTGAAAGTATTTTAAAATGAAAAAGAGGAAGAGGGAATGGGAAAATTTGGTTGTTAGTGGGGGAAGAGAGTGAGAAGGGGTAATAAGAGCTTTAAATATTAAGTGTGAACAAACAAGCAAATGTAAGATCAAAACAAGTCAAACCCATCTGTATTATACCCAATCTATAATTATTACCCACCTATGTCAAATCAAGGATGAATAATAAACAGATGCAGAGGAAATCAAGTGAAGTGAAAATAAAATTATATGTACATATAATAGTGTATATATATGCATATGGGTGTGTGTGTCTATTTATATGTATGTGTATGTGTATATGTGTGTGTATATATATATACACACATACACATATTTGAACCTGCCCATACAGAGAGAACACACACATTCACACCTACACTCACATATATATATATATACATATATACACACAAAATCTCCCAGAATGGAAAGTAAAAAACAAATAAAAAAGCAAGTAAAAAATAACAAAATACAATGAAATGACATTTGAAAGCTTAACATTTTGTAAAAGAAGAGTAAAAAAAGAAGCACATAAGTTTTAAATAGGGGGAGATGGAGATGAGACTAACAAAAGTGAAATCTTGATCAGAAAACAAAGGGCTTGTTTCTGCTGAGGTGGTCTCAATTGTGGGCAGGGTTGGATTTTCATTCTTTTCTTTTTAAAAATTTATTTATTTTAATGAGGTATGTACGACAGCAGAATGCATTTTCATTCATTGTACACAATTGCAGCACAACTTCGCATTTCTCTGGCTGTAGTATCATACCATATGTGCAGTCATACATGTACCTATGGTGATAATGCTAAGCAAAGTAAGCCAATCCCAAAAGACCAAAGGCTGAATGTGTTCTCTGATACGTGGATGCTGATCCATAATGGTGGGCAGGGGGGTAGGAGGGTGCATGGGAAAAGTGGAATGAGGTGGCTTTTCATTCTTTATTCTTGGCGTGGTAGCCCTTGGGTGGAGAGCTAGGGACTGTTAATTCTGGCATCTATAGCTGCCAATCACTGAGGCACAGCTGGGTGTAGTAGCTCTCAGCATTCTCTCTCTCCAGGTGCAGAGTGGGATAGACTGGTGGGTACTAATAAATCCTTGATTCCTATAGCGGAGGTGGTGCAGAGATCTACAGTGGAAGTGGTTGGGGTTTAGTGTTGGCTGAACTCTGGAACTCTCTTAGTGGGGATTTGATCACACACTCTCCACAGGGCATCTGGATCTCTGGGGCCTTTAAAATCCACTTTTAGGGAGCAGGAACTAACCCTCCATGGGGTTCACTGCTGTGAATGTGCATCATCCACTATCTACTCTGGCACGTGGAAGATCCTGTGTGGCCACTCCAGGCATCCTTCCAGTAGGTCTTCAGGGGCACCTGTGACCAAGGGTGTTCTCTCCCTATCCAGAGCCTGTAAGGCCCAGGTATAATTTTCTTTGTGCTTGAAGGATTATGGAAAATAATACTCCTACAAGACTCCTACAAGGAAAAACCGGAGGGACAGTGTGGCTTGGGAGGAGAGAAGGGAAATTAGCCAAGCATTCAATCTCTCCCAGGACGTCCTTTCTCAGTGCCAAGGGACCCCGAAGAAGAAAGCTAACTTTCATCCCTTCCTGGGTTCCTCCCCATCATCTCCACCAAAAGCAAACATTCACCCTTTCCCAACCACAATGGGTCCTAAAGGAAGGGGGCAAATACTAAAACCCTGGGCCCTGGATTTTTGTCCTTTCCCATTGCAGATGAGTCCTGGAAGGGGAAAAACAAATGGTGGAGCTCTAGGTGACAAAGGGGAAGAAGATGAGCACTGAACACAGAGTTCTGAGCTAGATGAGCCCTCCCGAGCCTGATGGATTGCCTTCGCTGCAGGATAAAGGAGAACACACTGATCCAAGGTTTGCTGCCCATCTCCTGCCTCCATCATTGGGTTGCCACGTACTTACATTTGCCCATTTCAGTTACTCTGGTCTCAGCATCCTCAAGGAATTTCAAGAGGCGACTGCCGGCAACTTCCTTTGTGAGTTTCCCTATCTCCTGTCTCTGCCCATGGCTGTGCAGCACTTATAGAGGGTTCTGGGCCACCCTGGACCGCTTTCCACACCGGGTGGGGTGCTTTCTGAGCCCAGAAGTGGCTGCCTGGCCAACATCCCAGATCCTGCTCAACTACTTGCCTCAGGTGAGATATCCCAGGTTGGCTTCCCCATCCAATCTGTCCATTAAAACCAGTCTTCTGCCCTAACCCCCAGGTGGCCCCAAGCCAATTTCCCTTTGCCTAGGTTTATGCTTCCCTCCTCATCCCTGGCCAAAGAGCACATCTCTAAGGTATTAGTTCTTATATTATGAAGTTCCTGACTTTCTGTGTCTCTAAGGTTTCCTTTTTTTTTCCATTTCAATGTATTTTTTGATTTATTCTAATTTGTTACATATGATGGCAGAAGGCATTAAAATTCTTATGACACATATAGGGCACAATTTTTCATATCTCTGTTTGTGCACAAAGTAAAGTCACACCATTTGTGTCTTCATACATGTACTTAGGGTAACTATCTAATTCCACCATCTTTCTACCACCATGTCCCTTCCCTTCTCCTCCCTCCCCTTTGCCCTATCAGACACTTCTCAGAAGATTATATATGATCAACAAGTCTATGAAAAAAAGATGTTCAACATCTCTAGCAATTAGAGAAATGCAAATCAAAACCATTCATCTCATGCCAGTCAGAATGGCAGCTATTAAGAATACAAACAACCGTAAGCGTTGTGGGGAAAGAGGATGTGGGGAAAGAGGCACACTCACACATTGCTGGTGGGACTGCAAATTGGTGCAGCCACCAATTTAGAAAGCAGTATGGAGATTCCTTGCAAAAATGGGGATGGAACCATCATTTGACCCAACTATCCCACTCCTTGGTCTATATATACCCAAAGGACTTAAAAATGGCATACTACAGGGACACAGCCACATCAATGTTTATAGCTGCACAATTCACAGTAGCTAAACTGTGGAACCAACCTAGACGCCATTCCGTAGAGGAATGGATAAAGAAAATGTGGTATATACACACAATGGAATATTACTCATCATTAAAAGAGAATAAAATCATGGCATTTTCAGGTAAATGGATGGAGATGGAGAATATCATGCTAAGTGAAGTTAGCCAATCCCAAAAAACCAAATACTGAATGTTTTCTCTGATATAAGGAGGCTGATTCATAATGGGTTGTGGTGGGGCATGGGAGGATTAGATCAACTCTAAGGTTTCTTTTAAGCGGTTAAGTTTCGGTGTGCTCCTTAGCTACCCACCTGGATCAGGAGGTCTGGGCTAAGAGGCTGCAGGAAGCATGTCCGCCCTCTCCGCTGCTCTATTCCCTTCCCCAAGCCCCAGTTCTTAAAGATCCCACCACCTTCTAATGGCATCCATCTGGGACCAAGATATTCACACAGGGTCTTCATATCAGAAGGCTTTCAGGGGGCTGATAAGCATCATTTTTAAAAATGTGGAAAGTGATGCTATAATCATTTACTATGTAGCTATTCTCAGACCTGTACTTGCATGCTTGATGCTATTTTCTATGTGTAGAATATATTTTACAAATAATAAAAAAAAAGCAAAATGAAAGGAGAAAACCAATGTCCTCTATACACCAGTGTGTATTTTCTTCTAGACCCAGGTGAGGTGTTCCTTGTCCTATTATTGCCTTGGGCGAGCATTTGTCATTTGGGGATTTCCACAGCTGGTGCTCAGGTCTCACCATTCTGGTGCATGCCATCTAAGCACCACAACTTCTTCAGAATCAATGCCGATCCTCACGGAGAGCCTTGGTACTCTGTGATCTGGCACATGCCAGGGGTCATTCCTTCACTAATCACTATCGCTCCGGCCATCTGGCCATGCATGAGCCACCTGCAAGAGTCATCTAGAGGAGCTATTTTCTATGGCTAATTCTGGTACAGGTGATCATAGCTTGGCTTTTTTCCAAAATAGATACAGAGGTAGATACCGACATTCTAGTGGAATAATGATTACCAGGAATGAAGGAGAGCCAAGAAGGCAGGTGTCAGAATCCAGTACTGAGAGGGGTTAATAATCCTGCAGAAGCTTTGGGGACAGAAGGCAAAGGCGTGTATCTCTTAGGTCTTGTCCCCTGTGGATCAAGGTTGAATCATGGGGCCCACTCCTTCCCACCTTTGGGTTTCTCATGTTTCAGCATCATTCATCTTCCTGGAGGTGACTGGTACACAGAGCCAGAGACGCCTGGAGGCAGGAACTGAGACACTGAAACAGATCCAGGTGGAAACAGTGTCCTCTGCACCCTCACAAAGTTGGTTAAAGCTTTCAAGGAGCTAGTAACCACAAGAGCGCTGGAATGGTTGGCAGTGAGAGGCTGTAAATCTGTATCTGGATGTGGCAGCCTCTGTTCATTCTCTTTTGCAGGAGGATCTCCATTTCTTTGAAGATATGCTCATCCTCCCCCACCTCACCCTATGGTTAGTAGGAGGCTGAACAACACCACAGTCGAGGGGTAAGCTTGTCCATCAGACATGGCCATTCTTAGCAGTGAGTCTCTATTTTGGAACTGGTGAAGATGCATGCTCTGGGCTGGGGGGAAATCACCACACAGAGAGAGGCTGCCTAGGGGTGACATGAAAACAGGGGGAAGCAGAGTGCAGAAAAGGGCCCCGAAAGAATTGTAATAAAGTGTTTCAATGTCTATGCAGCCATTTCTGGAGCCAACACAGATTGGGTTTTTTTTTGTTGTTTTTTTTTAAACTTGAATCAATAGATACCTTCTAGACTTAAGCCTGTTCAGCGAGGTCACTAGAAACTCAAAGATGCTAAACTTTTTAAGCACTTGGTAAAAGACTCTGAGTATTCTTGTCCCTGTCCTCAGACACTGCCATGTGAGAACCTCCAGGAGTCACCAGCTTAGTGAGAAGGACATGTGCCCGCAGCATGAGTCCACCAAGGTGGGGGTCCCGTAGGGCCCCTGAGACAGCAGGAATGAGAGATCTGAGTTACAAACACAACATGGCCAGAGAGTGACACGTGACTTGGTCCAGAATGAACAAGAGAACAGGACGGACGAGTTACTGGTGTGGTAGATGCTCCGGTTGTCCTGGTGTGCAGCTGGGGCAATGCTGGATATGATTTGGGCAGGAGACAGAGGAGAAGTGGATAGACAGACATTCTAGGTTTAAAAAAGGAACACAATCCCGGCAGCTCCAGAGGCTGAGGCAGGAGAATCACGAGTTCAAAGCCAGCCTCAGCAACAGCGAGGCGCTAAGCAACTCAGTGAGACCCTGTCTCTAAATAAAATATAAAATAGGGCTGGGAAGGTGGCTCAATGGCCGAGTGCCCCCGAGTTTAATCCCTGGTACCCCCCCCCCAAAAAAAAGGGGCAACAAAATGACAAAGCAGATCTGCACATTTATAAGGTGACAGTGGGATTGAGTCGGGTTTGATTTCAGAAAACATGTCCTAAAGAAATTCAAAGGCAGTGAGAAAGGAAATGTCTAGCAAGTTGCTACCCCCGAAAAGACAGGTAACCACACAGACAAATCCTCCAAGTTACCTTGGCGCATCCACTCTTGTTCAAAGTAAGGTATCTCTGTGTCACTGCCCCCTCCCTAACTGAGTTGCTAATTTTCATTAACAAAGGATTGATTGATAAATCCAGAATGTTCTACGTGGTGCATAATTAAAAGGATCACATGATGTAACTGAATGATTTTAATGTAATTTGCAACAAAATTTGACAACATACAACATATAACACACATTTGAGCCATTGATGGTTAATTATCCTGTCAGGAAGCCACCAGTCCTTCTTTTATCTTTTCTTTTTTGCAAGTATATCGGCACTGCTTGGGTCTGTTCTCTCGTCTTATTTTTATGGACTTCTGAAAATGAACATCACCATTGCCACAGCATCTTTTAATTCATATAGTTTGGGTCTGTGTTAATGCATTCTATTATCTGAACTCTGGGGGGATTTACAAATCTATTATCTGTTCTGTAAGGTAAGATGGCCTTATTCCTCGATGGGAAATTTATTTCTTACTTCTGAACTTTCAGCTGACAGGAATGTCTAGAGGATGTGGACTCAATGCCCAATGACCCTCACAAGCTGCTTCACCAATGAAGGTTTCTGAATTTTATTCATTGGGATCAGGGACCACTTGAAGGATTAAGTTAATTTCTAGGATAATACCTGGGTCGTAAAATCGCATATCCTACAAAATCAGGTTCCTCACATTTACCTTCCCAGGTTTAAATACCCTGTAAAAGTTGTTGTGTCTAAGATTTTTAAAAAATTATTTTCCAAGAGCAATGAGATTCGCTTACTTTGTGGATAAATTGGTGGTTTTTTTTTTTTTATACAACTATGGTGGGCAGCCAGTTCATGTGTGCAAACTCCTCACCTCTTTAACAATGTTGATCAGATGCATGAAAGAAATGAGAACATCTCAGTAGAAAACTCTGGTTCCTGGGGAAAGAAGAAAAAGTAAATAAATGGTATTCTGAGGAGCTGCATGATTGAACACATAACATATGGCCGCAGGTCTCCCCATAAGAATTTCCTTGATCAGCATTTATTGTCTAAGCCTTGCAGTTAATACCTGCTAGAAAAAAAAAATTAAATTCCCAAACTTCAAGTTTGCACCAGGCAAAGCACAGCAAAGTGCGTAATTACCTGAAAAGTGCTTTCTAATTTTTCAGAGGTATCATACTGCAGCAGAGATTCACAGTCCTGTCTGTGGAGCATGAAGCTATTAATCTACAATTTAGATGCAATAGTTTGCTCCAGTTGAAAAGTCACTTTGATTCCGTTCTCTTTTTAACAGTTTTGATTTCCTGAAAATTATAATGGAATGGAGTGCAGGGAGCTCTGTGAATCTATTGCATAGCATTAGCTGACAAGAGAAGACCATAATATGGGTGTGGCCTTATCTGATATTGGCTAAATTGTCAATGGACAGAGAGAAAAGTCTGATATGTGCAGTATTAAAAATTATTGTTATTAAAATTCACAGTAGTTAATTTAAGAACTTTAAAATTCACAAATTGCATTTATACATCTATCTCTTTTAAGTTGCACAGTAACACTCACAAGGTAAGGATTTAGAGGTGGCCAAGAGACCACAACAATATAGACAGCCGAGCAGGAGACTCTATTTTGCCTTTATCCACTGTTCTTTTTCTGTGCTGAATTTTGTTAATGAGAGAATGATGCTTCGATAAAATCCTGGCCAGGATTTTAGATTTGTTCGGCTTTCTAAATTCGGACTGAATTCAGAGACAGCACTAATCAACTTCACACACACAAAAGATATATTCTCAGATTATTTATTTTACAAAAATTCGTAGGATCCTGTAGGTACGTCTTTCAAAGCTCTCATCCTGTTGAATTACAATGTGTTGGAGACTTCTGGTTGTCTATACAGGTCCATCTGCTTCTTTGTTAAAACGGGTTCAAAAATTAGGTAAGCATCTGGGTGTGGTGGTGGTGCAAACCTATACTCCCAGAAGCTTGGGAGGCTGAGGCAGGAGGGTTGCAAGGTCACAGCCAGCCTCAGAGACTTAGGGAGGCCCTCTCTCAAAATAAAAAATAAATAAATAAATAAAAGGGCTAGGTATATAGCTCAGTAGGAAAATGTCCCTAGCTATAATTCCCAGTACAAAAAAAATAAAAAAGACTTAGGTGGCCAGACTGGGAGTGTAGCTCAGTGGCAGAGCACTTGCCTAGAATGAGCAAGGCTCTGGGTTTAATCCCTAGCACTGAAAAAAAAAAAAAAAAAGAAAGAAAAAAAAAAGTAAAAAATATCAGGTAGTTGTGTGTTTCAATTGATGTTGGGTCCCTCCCCTCCCTTCACAACACTGGAGGGTAGATTTTAATGTGAAAGTTGGTATTTCCATGGCCCTTGCTAATAATTCATATGGAAATGGCCATAGGATTCCATTCTAACCAGTGATAAATGAAGAAGCTCTGCTGAAATATGTCAGAGTGATTTTTCTTACTTTCAAAAATTAAAAAAAAAATTAAATGGGGGAAAGTGATGGCCCCTGACTCTATCTCACTCCTAGCTCTGGAATGTTGTTGTGCTTGGGCAATGCTGGAGCTGCTGCAGCCACCTTGACACTATGAATGTACAATTCTGTGGAAAGACAACACCCTAAGTTTGGCAGAAAGAAAAAAAAATGGGAAATGATGTGAAGCATCACTCTTTTTTTTAAAATCTGTTGAATTTTCCAACATTTACCAAGCACAGAGTTAAATTTCCTGTTTCTTGTAGTCAAAAGAGTAATATTGGATACATCTGTTGTATTTCTTAAAACTGAGCTGAACTTGAAGCAACCGATGACATAGACTTCGTCCCACCAAACTTTGCATGGAGTATAAGATCAGCTATAGAACGGGTTTTCAAATATTCCTGTAGAATGGAAGGCTTTCAACGCAGGGGAAGAAAGTCAAATCCGATAAATCTGTCATTTTTCAGCCAGTTTTAAGCAAACAGCAAACAATCATAATGGTTACATTCTGATAATATCTTTTCCATAGGATTAACAAAAGACTTCCGCCAAGTGCACAGTAATTGAGGTGTATCGATTCGTCTGTAAGTTCCTGGAAGTCTTTGGGTTGGAGACAGGGCACTGTTCATCTAAACCAGCAATTTCTGTAGTGTGGTCCTCTTCAGATGCCTATTAATATGGGTCATCTGCTGGAATGAGAGCACCACTTTGTTCTCTGGACTCTTTCTCTTCTATGAAATGAAAGTGATTTCTGGAGCTATGGATAAAGTGACTGCGTACACAGATGGCTTTTCAAAACGCCCACAGACGATTGATAAGTAAATGGAATTATCTGGACGTCCCATCCTTCAGTTGAAAAGGGAATTTAAAACAAAAGGGGATTCAATTTTCCACATGGTCGGGGGCACAGTCTGAGCCCGAGGTGACCCCCACTCCTTTCTTCCCATGCCCTTGAGCATCACAAAGGGGGCTTGACCTTTTTTCCTTTCAAGTTTTATGCCTTTGAGCTGTCCCAGCACTTCTGTCAGTGTTCCTGGACACATCGTTCAACACGACTCCACTTAAAATATAAACAGAGAAAGTGTCTACTTGTCAGAAAAGTTTAAATTCAGTTTGTTAGGTTTTTTTTTTTTATGAAGATAATTTCCCCTTAGAGCTACAAGCCCTATATAGACATAGATATGTTCGTATATACATATATATATATAAAACCTTATATGGCACGAATTTCAGATTTATCATTTGTATTTTTCATTATCTTCTTTAGTCACTTTAAGCTATGATATTAATCCAAAATGGACATCCACAGACTTGATCCCACAGTGACTATAAAGGCATATTATTATAAGCAATAGATGCTAACACTGGGTATCTTAAACCTAGAAACATAAGAGAAAGGAGGGGAAGAAGGAAAGAGGGAGGGACGGAGGGAAAGAAAGAAAGATGAATGGGTAAAGGCCTTTGTTGGAAGAATGTAGAATAATCAAGGAAAAATGGAAAGATCTGTCTTAGAAAGGACAAGAACCAGGGCACCTCTGGTGTCTAGCATAGCAGAACTGATTGTGACTCCAACACATTATCCAAGGAATGAATTAGATCCTAATTTTAGTGCTCAGGTCATGTAAATCAGGATTAAAATCCTGTGAGAGGTGACACAGTCTTAGACTAGGAAAGTCCATCTACTTTATTCTCTTATGCTTCCAAAACAACCTACAAAATAGAAGGAGTAGTTCCCCAAAGGAAAAAGACTATGGGTTATTACTAAAGGAAAAAAAAAAAGACACATAGGAGATTGACCAGGCACAATGAAAGTAGCTTCTCAATCTCACTGTCACACCTGGATTTGAAACTCAGCCCAGTGTGTGTATAGCCTTACCTTGCGTTATTCATGAATATCTACTTACGAGTCTTGATTCTGGCTTCCTACTGGATTAGAATAACACTCTAGTGTTTTATATTCACTTTTTAAATTTTCTTTTGTACCATAGATTGAACCAAGGGAACTTAACCTCTGAACCACATCCCCAGCCCTTTTTAATATTTTTTTTAGAGACAGGGTCTCACTAAGTTGCTTAGGGCACAATAAGTTGCTGAGGCTGGCTTTGAACTTGCAATCCTCCAACCTCAGGCTCCTGAGCTGCTGGGATGACAGGTGTGCACTACTGTGCCCAGCTATATTCACTTCCTGACATAAATATTTTACCAGGCTTGGCCCAACTACAGAATTGCTCTGTCCTTCTGCATTGGACCACGGATTTCCCTCATCACAGTGGAAAAGAGCTATTGATACACCCATCCTTCCGTCAAATGTGACCAGTACTCAAGCGCCATGCTAAAGTAAACGGTAGTGGGTACAGAGGTGGACTGAGCAGAACAAATTACATTTTTTATTTTATGGGATCTTCCTGGAGAGGTGGAGACAGACATTCAACAAGGGCTCACATGAGTGAATGGTAACTGTAACTAGGTATAGTGGAACAAGGTAACAAGGTCAAGGTCCATCCAACTATGAGAGGGAAGACCTGACTAGGTCTGAGAGGACAGGGAAGACTCCCTTGAAGATGGTACAATTATTCCAGAATCCAAGAAAAAAATAATAATAAGGTGTAATAGGTAAAAAAAAAAAAAAAAAAAGGATCATTCAAGTGATGTGGAAGGAGAACAACACGCCAAGCAGAAGAGCAGGTTTAACTAACAGCCTGAGCTGAAACAGAGTCTAACCTCCAACAGGAGAAGAAAAGCCAGGGAGGCCGAAGGGCAGCCCCTGTTGGGGGGAGGTGACCTTGGAATTCTGGATTTGTTTGGGATTGATATGAGGTGACGGAAAATTAGGCAGGTGCCCAACCATTCAGGGTTTTATAAGGCATGGTAAGGATTTGATCTCTATCCAAAGAATAATGAAAAGCCAATGGAATATTTCAAGCATGATCAAACTTGCATTAAAAAAGAAATCCTCCAGCCCCACAGTGGAAAATATGTTGGAGATAGGCCAAGACGGCGCTAGAGTTCCAAGCAGGAAGCTCTCTCTCTGGCCCAGGTCCCAGCAGTGAAGATTGAGTTAGGGTGATAGAAATGGAGATATGCAAAGAGAGCAGTTCAGAAGTAAAACCTGAGGAATTCTAATTGTCAAGACTTTCATGCTGTTGGCTGTGGCTGGGGAGAGACAGGTATCCACCTTGACTCCTCATTTCTAGAATTTAGTACTGGAGGGGGTGTGATGGCACACAGGGAGAGAGAAAGCCCTCCGGGTGTGGCAGGGACTAGGACTTGGGTTGATGGCTTTTAGACATATAAAATTTGAGTTGTCTTTGAAATATGCAAGTGAAGATATTAAACGAATATTTGGGCTTCTGTCTCTGCAGCTCCAAAGAGTTTCTGAAGAGTAGGTATAAATGAGTGGCTCATCTGAAGACGGAGATGTCAATTTAATATATTCTAATCCATGTCTATATGTCAACTGCACTTAAAGAGGTCTAAAATCAAAATAATCTTCAGAATCCTAGGCTGTATCCTGACAGTAACACTTCCAAAGGAGGCAGGATAATGAAAAGATGGTAGAAATTTATGTTAGAAAACCTGGATTCAAATCTCCATGATTGCTATTAATATCAAATAATTTATAATTCTTACCAAATCACTTTCTCATTATAAATTCTGTTTGCTCCTCTATAAAAATAGCAATAGGGGTATCCTTGATTGTTGCTATAAGGGATGATGTGATCATTTTCATGGTATGGTTATATGAAATTACTTTGTAAACTGCTAGAGACATTTGTCTTATGTGTCCCAAAATTCCTTGGTCTCAGTATGCATGGGCAATGTACTCAGTGTAGAGACACATACCAAGGTACAAAATGCCGCAGTCTGGCTGGGCACAAAATCATGAGCCACTCACAGCTTTGTGGATTCAAACAGCAATTCTTTATTCCCGAACTCACACTGGCACTCTACAAACACGTTCTGAGGGAAAATCCCAAATACTCTCTGAATCCCGGGAGAACTCAACGGGAACTACAGGAGCGGGCACGCCTGAGGCAGCAGGATACGCCCTATTCCCAGCAGGGTACACCTTAAACCTGGAACCGCCCTAAACCCAAGGAGAGCCCTAAACCCTGATCCGCCCTAAACCCGGATCCGCCCTGTCCTTGAGCAAGGTCACCTTACATGCAATGCCACTGCAAAATGTCCAAGGCAAGTCCATTTCCACGAGTCCTTCCTCTAAGCAACATGGGGTACGCTGGCAAGGAAATTGTCATACCTACTTGGCTAATGGCTCTCAGCACAAGTACTGGCCCTTTTAGCATGGTGAGACTAAGAAGGCATGCTAGACCACTGCTGGTTTGCAGGTTGTCTGAGAGTTTTGATTAAAAAACATAATCCAACCTCACTGTCCTTAAACAGAAGGAGTTTTGCATCAGTAATCCATTATTTCTAACTAATTATTATGTAATGTACAGAAAAAAAAAAAAACTCTGACAATTTGGGAGTTGAGAGGTTATAAAAATATTTTTCATTTTCTTTCTAGTCATACCTGGAAAGGCCAAGCCTTAGAATGGACATGGATTGTTATTTTTTAAAATCGCTTCTGTTTTAGTTTTTCCTCTCTCTATATCATAGGCACCATCCCTGCAATTGCAAGATGGGGAGATGCTCTCCCTGGGGAGCTGGACACAGCCCTATCAAGCCTTTGGAACAGTTCAAATTAGAACCACAGAAGCATTTTCAGGGGCCACTGTACCCATATCCTAGCAAAATTTCTGACCACTTCCCTTATGATTTTTGTGGGAAATCATCTGAGGATCCTGTAGGATCAAAGAAGAGAGGGGGAAATGTCATTTAATTTTTATAGATTTGTTACAACATACCAAAGGAATCGCTAGCTACAAGTCACATTTCAGCCGTAAAATGGATATCTTAGTTCAAAATACATCTTCAGCAGCAGCAATGAGGGAAATTTCTCTGAAAATATTCCTCACATGTTGCAGTATTCCGTTACTAACTCAGACATATAAATTAAATTTGGACTTCTTCTTAGTGTCACGGACATTACTTTCCATATCCAAATGAATAATAACAAAAAAAATCATAATGTCAGAAGAATGTGCATTTTATTTTATATAACCATTATTAAAATTTAACGTGTGATTATGAGAAGCTATAATCTAGTGAGGTTTCATTGCTATACGATTATTAATTTATGGTAGCATCTAATTAGGAGCAGTATGTACTGCTGTTATGGTTTGAATATAAGGTGTCCCCCCAAAAGCTTGTGGTTAGATTATGAGAGCTATAAACTAATCAGTGGATTCATCCATTCAATGGATCCATTCTATGAATGGATTACTGGATGCAGCTGTAGGCAGGTGAGGTGTAATGGGAGAAAGTAGGTGACTGGGGCATTCCTTGGGATTATATATTTTGTTCCTAGTTCCCTGCCATCTCTGCTTCCTGGCTTTCAGGAGCTGAGCAGCTTACCTCTACTATGTCCTGCTACCATGATGGTCAGTCTCAACTAAGGCCCAGAGCAAATTCAACTTCTCCTCTTCTACCTTGCTCTTGTTGGGTATTTTGGCCATTACTAAAAAGCTGGCTTATGCACTGCAACAAAATTTTTAGTGAATGCTTTCCTTTATATGCACCCATTTTCGTTTAATTATTGGCACCTACTGATTGTACAAATTAGTGGGTTTCGTTGTGACAGGTTGTCTCCACCCTCCCCACTACCTTCTCTGACCCTAAAAATATTTTTAAAAGAAGGCTGAAACCGGCTTTATCATTGATTTTATCTGGTTATTAATCCAAGTGACCTTGACCAAGAGACCAAAATTAAAAGAGCAGTAACGAGGTATATTAACTTAACGAACTTGCTCCTAGGAAACACGGGGAGGGATACGGCAGCCTCTGGGCCAGTAGAACCTCAGCTGAATGCCAGCAAACCTCAGCCAACAACAAAGAGGGGAAAATACACTTCAACTGGCCAATATTCTGAAAAAGAAAAGGAACAAAAAAAAAAAAAAAACGAGAATGATCCGGTTTCAGTGGTGACAAAGGAGACGCAAAATCTTTGGCAATATAAGATCCTTGAATGAATCCCAGACAAGAAAAAACTAAATTAATGGAACAATGAAGAAAATTGAGTAAGATTTGAAAATTAATTCCTAGAATAAAATCAATATTAATTTCCTGCTTTTGATAAATAGTTCTCTATGTAGGAAAAGATTTGAAGAAGCCGAGTGAAGGATATATGGGGAATCTGTGTACCATTTTTGCAAATTCTTGATTTACATTTCCAAAGCCCATACTTAGTTTTTTTCAAATTTAATTTTGTTCTTAAAAGTTATCAAGTATTTTGTTCGAAGGATGCATATTTAGATTTTATATATATATATGTATATACATAATATAGACATAGTTCATATATGTATATATCTCATACAATTTGTTAAAGATCATTAACTATTTTATTATTAATAATAATTATTAATAAATATTAATAATAGAAGTTATTAATATTAACTATTTTAGAATTTGCTTTACTTCATTTGATTCCTTTGATAATTGTATTATCTTCATGGAAACATACTTATTGTAGATTATTATTTTTATTGTGAACTAAATTTTTACTAGATCTTTTCATTCTCTAGTAAAAATTCCTTTAATTGCTGAAAGGTGACATTATTCTTTGTAGTGCTCATTCCAACAAAATATTTTCAGATCATGTATCAAAGTCTTTCTTAATCATCACATGCTTTTATTTTTATGAAAGAAGAGAAAGATCATGCTTTAAAAATACAAGAAACCTATGATACACACTTATGGGGAAAGAACTCTTGTTGGGTTAAACTCTAGTCAGTGCCTAGGAAGGCCTGCAGTGAGATTCGGATGTGATAAGGATGGAGAGGGCAGATGGCCCTTCCCCTGTTTCCAATCTCTAGGTAAGAATCTAAGAAGGGTGGCCTTGGTTGTGAAAAGAATGTACTCATAAATCCACCTGCATAGTGGGCATACCACCCACCCCATATACTCCTCCTGCTCTTAGGCATAGACCTTCCTCCACTGAATCCCAGTAATTAATCAAATGTCCAAAACCTCTCCAGTGAGTCTTCCAAATTTTTTACCTGGGGCCAGAAAAACAGTATGTTGGGTGTTTGCAGCCCTAGGATTGAGCATTAGAAGTGATGTGATTTTTAATGCCCAATAGCCACACTACAGAACCAGCTTAAGTGTCCATGAACAGGTGGACGGATAAAGAAAAGATGGAATATATCCACCATGGAGTTTTATTCAGTCACAAAGAAGAATGAAATGATGGCATTTGCAGGAGACTGGGTAAAACTTGAGAGCATTGTGTTAAGAGAAATAAGCCAAAGTCAGAAGGTCAAGGGTCATGTTTTCTCTCATATGTGGAAGCTAGAGAGGAAAAAAGGAAAAGTGTTGAGGGGGTGGAATCTCCTGAAAATCAAAGGGGGATCAGCAGAGGAGAGGAAAGGGACCAGGGGTGGGGAGGAGGAAAGGAAAAGCGAAAATACTGGGGAATGATCCTGGACAAATTACATTGTTACAGAACAACAAATTCCACCATTATGTACACATATAATTTATCAGTAAATATATGGGAAATAAAATAAAATAATAGCCATTCTAAAAAAGAAGAAGAAGAAGAAGAAGAAGCCATGTGACTTGCTCTGTGATACCCAGGTACTTAAAAAAAAATAATAATTACAGTGTTTCCTGTCAAATCTGAGACTACAAGTCCGAATTTATTATGCTTCCTAAAATGCCATGGAGGCTACTTTAAAATATCACCTTTAACAAAGGCTTTGCTCTAGCCCTTAATGATCCGGGGCAGCCCGATCCTTGGCTCCACTGATCCATCACTACCACCAGCCCACCCGCCATCTGTGGCTGAGACGCAGGTGGTCCTCTTGGCCAGGTAGTGAAGGGAGGTGGATGGAGTACAGCCTCCACTGTAAAGGCTGGGATTCCGCCCATCATGTTTCATGACTCTATTATCAGGCAGGCTGAAAGGAATGTGTATTTTAAAAATCATGAAACGGAAGCAAAATAGATGTACTAGTAGCGGATGCCACCTCCACCCAGGACTTCGGGCTTGGGGCCTCCCTGGACTGGGCCCCATGGTATACTCCCCCTCTCCCCGATTGCTTTTCTTTTCCTCCCTCCTCTATACCCAACTGCCCACAAAACCTCTCAAATTGCCTCTCATTGACTTCTCATTTCAAAATGATTTGCTTCCTAAATTGTGTTTCATTCAATAAAACAAGCGAATCATAAGGATTCCATGACATCAATATAATCCAAACTGGCTGTGACCTGACTGGTCATGTTCCGGCTGCCTGGTCTTTTTCCATGAGGCCATAAGGAAGATGTTCTAATATGTATTTAATAGCAAACGGCAATGATATTCAATAAACAAACAGTTACCCACACATACCCATTACTGAAAGTATTGCATAAAAATGTGGGTTTTTATTGAAAGTGTAATTAGAAGTCAGAAAGGAAGTTGCTTTCAATTCACAATAGCAAAATTCCATGCCCTTGTTAATCAATTCTTCTCCCACCCTATTTTTCTTCCTCCAGCCATATCTCAACCTCTCTGCTCTCAACTTGTTCTCTGATAATCACTTTCTGCCCCAACTCTCTACACAGCCCAACTGCCAAAGTTCCTCTGCATAATTCAATCAGCAACCCCTAGAGCCCAAATCCAAACCACTTTATTATTCTTCAATGATTCTTCCCCTCCTGGGCCTCCATTCATCTCAACATACAATTTTAATCACTAGATCCAAGATCATAATTCACTTTAAAATAGCAAGAGGGGATTCATTCTTTTAAGACTAATGATATATGGTGTGAATTTCAGCCAATCAGTCAAATATTACTTTCTGCTTCCGTAAAAGAAAAAAAAAAAAAAACAAATAAAATGTAAATTCCAGTACTTTCTAGTTGGACCAACAAGCAACAACATCTCATGATGTTCTGTTCCCAAGGCTGTCATTTCCTCTGGAGGTAAGTAAGCTATACAACATGACAGCAGTGAACCACATGAAAACTGCAGATGATTTTGACCTTTTGTGGTTATTCTTTAAAAATTACAGTACTTTGGTTTTCTGGATTTATATGCTGATATATTTCACATCAGCGCTCAGAATTCTGGATTCTCTTTTAGGAATCAAGAAAAGATTGGATAAACACTGTGCACTTCCGTACTCGCCTGGGGACAATCACCTGGGGCTTGCAAAGGGCAGAAGCCTCACCTTAGAGATTCCTCTTCACCGTCTTCTACCTGGCTGTTTTCACCGGTTTCCAGTGGCTGGCTGACTCCTACAGCTGTTTGGTTTTGTGACCCTGGTTTGGAAATTTAGATTAATATCCACTGATCAGGGACATTAAAAAGCCACTTAGTATTAATTGATGAAGACTCTCCGAGCAGCTTATATGAAAGAAATCTACATATTAACAGAAATAGAGACACATGCACATGCAAATTCAAGCTGAATATTACATGATATAAAAATAAAATATGCTAATATATTCTGGAGCAATGGTACATTTGCCACCTTAAGTTAAACTTATTTTCATTTTAAATAAAAGCATTATGTAAAAGTAATAAAAGACTCATATATTTAAAATGTGTTTGGATGGAACGTTAATGAACTCCATAAAATGTAAAATAATACAAAGGATGCTGAGTATTTTAGAAGCATATTTTATAGATGATACACTTATTTTTTTTCCTCAAGTTCAAAACAATTCTACTAATTAGCATTTTTTTAAAAAATCTGAAAAGATTATTTAGACAGTTGCCATAAAAAAACAGAGATAAAAATTATTAGGACTACAGATCTCTGTTATTACATTCTGCAGACATTCTCATAATAAACTAGGTTAAAAAACAGATTAATCGTATGCTTCCTCTTCAAGAGAAATAGACTTTTGTGTGTTTCTATAGCAACTACATACAATTTCAACCATTAACTTTCTTATTACAGGAAAAAAAAATCAATAAGGACATAAATTGCTTAAGATAACATATAGCTTTGGAAGATACCTATTTATTTACTCAATATTATTACAAAAACTACTTTACTCCTAAAAAAAAAAAAAATCAAAGGCAAATACCTATCCCTTTTTTAAATGAGTGTACCCAAAGCACTGGGAGTGTCTACAGAACCAGCCACATTGACCTCTTCTCAGAGGCCCAAGGACGTGCCTGGACTAATTATGTGTAAAATATAATCCACCCTGGCCAGTCACGCCTGCTGTGATTGTGCATGAGGTATCCATAAAAATATACCACGAACCTTTGCAATTTCCTTTAAAATTAAAACAGCAGTTAACTTTCCTTTAGTTCAACTCAATGTTTATGGCCTGAATTGTCCACGACTGGTTTAGCATACTTAAACATAGATCAATGGAGTCCTTTTCCTAGAAAAGCTGTTGAATTAAATGGTCTATCTCCTTTGGGGCTTATCTAAACAATGGCTTGATCCACATTATACCCAGGAACAGGTTTGACTCTAATGGCTTTCTCTTTCATCTCTAATTTCTATCTGAAAGACTCACAGGCTTTGCTTTAGAATGGAGCAAAGGCAAGAGGAACCTAAGTTCAAAGCCAGTCTCAGCAACTCAGGGAGTCTCTAGGTAATTTAGCCAGACCCTGTCTCAAAATAAGAAGCACCATGGATGTGGTCCAGTGGTAAAGCACCCCTTAGTTCAATCTCCCCCCACTAAAAAAAATATATATATATATATATATATAGAATTGAGCAAACATAGTTTCTCTGATAGAGAAGGAGCAAGAAGAACAATTCGAGGCAATAAGAACATTTTATTTTATTTTTCTTTTTTTTGGTGGGGGGATACCAGGGATTGAACTCAGGGGTACTTGGCCACTGAGCCACATCCCCAGCCCTATTTTGTATTTTATTTAGACACAGGGTCTCATTGAGTTGCTTAGCACCTTGCCATTGCTGAGGCGGGCTTTGAACTTGCGATGCTCCTATCTTAACCTCCCAAGCCACTGGGATTATAGGCACTCACCACTGTACCCGGCAAGAACATTTTCATCTCTTCAAATTATTTCCTGTTCAGTAGTTGGGTTTCTGATCACGCAGAGAGGACTCCACGTCCCACACAGGGTTGTCTTTGTTTTAAAAGAAAATTGTATGATTGGAAAATACTTTCCACTTTTTATCCTAACCTTATTCACTTTATTACCCCAAAATAAGTTAGGATAGTTTTGTATGAAAAATAGAAAAATCTACAGTCCAAATACGAGTTTAATACCCTCATCCTTTTTCCCCAAAGCAGAAAATCAAAAAGGAAATATAAGTATATTATTTGGTGCTTCTTTTTTTTTTCTACTTTTCTTTTCTTCCCATAAGCCAAAGGAGTGAAATAAAAATGAAGCCCCATGATGTCTAGTAGCCAGAAGGGTTCATAGTTTTATCCTTCACACTGAAAATGGGTCTTATGCCTTAGATATGAAAAGAAAGAGCTATACTTTTATCTCAGTCTTCCTGTCCCACTCATGGAACAATAGCATCAGAAATCTGACTTGGGTGTCAAAAATTCTACCTGTATTTCAATCTAAAACAAGCAAAGTGCAAGGCATCAAAGCAAAACCACAAAATGTTCTATGACTCTCCAAACACTGGGCTCTGGGAGAGCCTTGGCTATTTGTATTATTTTTAATAGAGATGATGGTAAAGCATAAAAATAATTCTTCCTTGATTACATTTTAGCCAACTTCCTGGATAATCACATTCTCTTGAATTCATCTGGCTTCTTTCATATAAAGCCACCACCAGACAGGGCTTTCAGAGATGGAGGAAATTGACCTGCGATGATTTCTTACTCAAAATGCAGCCGCTGACTCCATAATCACCTTAATTTCTCCCTTGCCCTTAGGAGTCCTCAGTTTCTTCATTAGCCATTATCTTTGGCCTCATGCGTACCTTCAAAGGAAATCATGAAATAATTCTTAGCCACCAATCTGCACACAACTCCACAACGGTTTCTGCATTAAATACAGTTTCACAAACCAGAAAGTCAACAAAAACGACATCTACTTTGGAAACTGAATTCTGGGTGGATAAATATTTTTTCACACCTTCCTATTGTACTTTCACTCTATTGAATTTGTTATTACACAATCAAGTTGGCAGTTTGTCTTGCCCCATGAACCTGATCCACTCAGGGCAGCATCTAATGGATAACAGTAATCAAAACAACAGCAGTCCCTTACATGTGTGCCCTTCGTTCTAGATAGTATTCAAAGCATTTTCTTAGAGTCAGCATCTCCTGTTTCCTAATAGACTTTGAATGCTTATAAGTGGACAGTCACTCTTTCAGGTAGCGGGATATTGTTTGGTGTGTCCCTGCTAATGTAACACTCCTGACTCCTCGTGTTTTGGAACACCCATGAGTATCGAGAATCTGATGACGCTTGTTCAACAAGGTAACCCTGTGTTAAGTCAGACTTAGCAGGACATGTTTCGGACGGCAGGGCTCCTTTCTGGCTGGTTTGCCTCAGATATCCTAGTTATTTGGAGACAGACGTACTTCTAATCCAAGTGTGTAATCGGAGTGTGTTCGATAGTTGTTGCTATGACCAAAATACCGGACACACACAACTAAAAGGAGGAAGAACTTGTGTTGGCTCATGGTTTCAGAAGTTTTCCATTCATGGTTGGCTGGCTTCAAGACCAGAAGGACATGGCCAGGGAAAGCTGTTCAGCTTGTGGCAACCAGTGGGTGGAGGTGGGGAAAGTAAGGAGCCCGGAACAAGAAATATTCTTTCAGAGCAGACCCTAGTAAGCTAACTCCTCCAACCATGCCACAGCACCTATATTTTCCACCACATTCCAGAAGTCTATTCAGGTATCAATGCATCAATCCCCTGATGAGGTCAGAACCTTCATGATCCAATCACTTCCCCTAATGCACCACCTCTGAGCCCTGCTGCTCTGGGGACCAAGACTTCAACACCAGAGACTTTGTGGACATCCCAAGTTCACACCATAACACAAAGTCTTCTAATTGATCTTCCCTTTAGGACGCTGGAATTTCCACTACTCATTGAAGGATCTGATTGTTACATGAGGCAGAGTTTCCATTTGTTTTGATCAATCTATTCTGGGCAGACAGAGTCATGCTGAATCCCAAAGTAGCATTCAAGAGGTAATAAATTAAGTTGGATTAGTTAATTAATAACCAAAGCCTACAAGCTGACCTCATCTAATGACATAAGAATATAAACTCATTTTTAGTCTGGATTGGTTTTTAATTTTCGTTCTGTGCTCCAAAACAATTTAAATCCACGCTGTGTTGCCTTCATGAACTGTATACACATCCTTAAGTTAGATGTATAGTTAGCCCCTAGAAAAGTACTGTGTATTACAAATTGCCTGGAATTATAAATAGAATCGTCTTCCTGTTTCAAAGCAGATTTGGGGGAAAAGTCTGTCCATTATAGCTTGGGATCCTCATTCAGGATCAAAGGAAGCAAACAATGACATGTCATACCCAAATTGAAGGGTTTAGAGCTTTTTTTTATTTTTTAATCTCTGAGAATATGACATTTTATTTTCTGTCTAAATTGAAGTTTCAGAAAATATTGATATTAGAAATTTTCGTTCAAGTAAAGAGCAAGTAACTCACAACAATATGGCCATGAAATGGCCTGGATGATATCAGATACATAATTATCCCAACTTAATTTACATTTTAACAGCCAAAAGGTGACATTGTCCATGGAGTGAAATCCATAATTTAGATGATTTTCCTGAAATGTATTCTCTAAAAAAACATTTCTCTATAATTAGATACCCCAAACCTCCCTCTCTTATCCATCATCTGTCCCCCACCCAATATCTCTTAGTCTCTCATTCTTGCACACAGAAATTTTCACACATGCACATTTCTTACTTTACTATTTTACAGAAAAATGATCTCCCATATGGCAGCAAAAATCGTCTGTGAGTTTAAAAGTAGTGATTGTATTACAACTAGATTTTTATAAGCAAGAATTCAGCTGAATCAAGTACTAAGATGGAAAATGACCTTCTGTTTCCCTCCACAGCCCAGAATTAATATACCCTTTTCTTTGAGTAATAATTGCAAGTGGAACTTACCTATAGCTAATTTACCAGTTATATCTCATGCTAATTTACCAGTTATATCTCATGCTTTGTCATGTAAAAACAAACATACTAAACCAAAGTTTAGGTCTTCAATTGTGGATGTCAGATTTTTGAGAAATAGCTAGAACTTTTTTTTTAAAAAATCAGTCAAATCTAAAAACACTCTTGATTACTAAAACAAAAAAAAAGTAGAATTTTTGGAAAGAATACATTATCAAGTTCAAAAACTGAGATGATCACTTATATTTAAAACATTCTGAGAAGTTGCTGTTATAAAGAATGTATTTAAATCAACCTTTTTCTCCTATTCTTAACATTTCCTCTCCTTTCCAAATCTGTGACCCACAAGCTAGGTATTTTATCTCAAATATGTGTTTTTAAAAAGGAGTTCTTCTTGCTATATGGTGATACTTTTCTATTTTTAGTGACCCTTTATCACACTTTTATCAAGGTTAATTTTTTGCATTGATTGATTTGAACATGTTTGTTAGCATTCAGCATTTCAACAATTACACCGAGAAAAATACCCTGTGTGTCAACTATCCAGAAACAGCTTTTAATCATAACAATAGGAGCAGCAGAGAATACTTGAAAGGAGTTATCCAAATATAACAATTTCAGCTATGTAATGGCAATTCAATCTTCGGCCCGAAATTAATCTGATATTTCTATGGGAATAGCTAACTGACCACCCTCTTCATTTATCTGGACATTCCCGACGGGCATGTACCATTGTGTCAGACATTGACCTTGGCTGCCCTTCAGCACAAACAACAAACCCTTGGCTGCTTTCCTTATGGAGAGAAACAAGAGAAAGACAACAAAGGTAGGTTTCTTAAAACACAATTACCCATTACCAGCATTTTGTTTCCTTCACAAAATTTTGTCCACTGAAAATCAAACATTTATTTCTAGAAAGATTTTTTTTTTTTAAGAGTCCAAAGGTTTTGTCCAACTTAGTCCAGGAACACTCCAGAGGATATAAAAAAAAAAAAAAATGCCATAACACAAATGGGTTCACGATTTCTGAGGCCGATGAGTGGCCCCAATGTCAGAATCTTCTCAGTCCCTGAGCTTGGACCTCAAGCTTGTCATTCCACAGAGGACACTTACATACTTCCGGGAATGTGGCTTCTTGGAATCATTCAGGCCAGATCTTGGCTTCTGAATCCTGGCATTTGGGACCAGGTAATTCTCTGCTGCAGGGTCTGTCTTATCCTTGTAGGATGTTTAGCAGCATCCCCGGCCTCTACCTAATGGATGCCAGCAGGTAGCACCTCCCACTCATACCTGTGACAAATGAGGGTCTCAACCTTGCTGACCGATGTCCCAAGGCAAAGAAGGGAGATTTGACCCTGGTAAAGAACTCAGAACTAGCTGGGTGCTATGGTACACACCTGAATCCCAGCAACTCAGGAAGCTGAGGCAGGAAGATCGCAGGTTCCAGGCCAGCTTTAGTAACTTAGTGAGACCCTAAGCAACTTAGTTGAGATCCTGTCTCAAAATTAATATATATACTTATTTATATATTTATATAGCTGGAGATGTAGCTAAGTGGTAGAGCATCCCTGGGTTAAATCTCTAGTACCAAAAACAAGGGGGTGAGGGTAAAACCATCAGTTTTTTAAAAAAATTTTTAAATTAAAATCTAGAAATTTTAGTTACAATGTGTGCCTTAATTTGGGTTTTCTCAGAAGATGACCATGAGGTCAGGATCTAGGTGCAGGTTCTTCATTTAGGAGGTGCTCCCAAAAATCATCTGCAGAGGAGAGAAAATGAGAGAGAGATGGGAAGGAAGCCTGCAGCAGCTAGTTCCTGAACAGGTTATTTCTCTATCCCCGCAAAGGTTCATCCTGCGTGGACCTCTGGGGGACTGTGAAGAATGTGCTCACTTTCATCTACACAAGAGGCAAGGGACATTCACCAACTCCCCTCTCCATTGTCTAACTACTGCTCCTAAGGACATTTATTCCCTGGTATCTTATTTGTGCCTCAGGGGAGGCTGTTCATACCTGGGCCAGAGAAAGCCTTCAGGGAGAGCAGCAGGTGTTGGCAGCCGAAAGCGTTATCAGTGTGTAGTCCTTAGAACCAGAGCAGCAAATGCCTTATTAGAGAACTTTTTTTGGACCACAAATCCTGTAGCAGTTCCCAAGACATATTACTGGAACTTCAGTGTTTCATACAGAATCTTTGTTTCTCCAGGGGACTCTGATGAAGCACTCAGGTGTGTGGACCACTGGTCTAGAGCATCGTTCTTAAGCAGGGCTGATGTTGTCCTCAGGGGACCTTTGGCAATATCTGCAGATATTGCTGGTAGTCCTAACTGAAGAGTGACAGGTGTACTGCCGGCATCTAGTGGGTAGAGATAAGCGATGATGTTGAACATCCTAAGATACCCAGGGCAGCAAAGATTCATCCTGGGCAACATGTCAACAGTGCCAAGATTGAGAAAGGCTTCAGGAGTTATCTCCCCATCACGACTTTCCTTTTTGTGCATTTATTCTATTTTCTTCCAAGGGCAGCTTGTCCTTGCAATATTACAAAACAGTGCTAAACATCACAGTTTAGATTACAGGTATTATAGGTATGCCGTTCCTTCTTCCCACCGTGCATAATGCTCAGAATCCTCCATTTTCACCTCTCCTCAAGGAGTCTCCTTGGGATGTCCTTTTCTCTCCAATAAAACAGCCACACTCTTCCCAAAATCCTCTATCTTTCTTCACTCTATACAACTAAAATTGCGGCCACCGTGCCAGTGTCTCCTGTCACGTTGATACATGCGTGTGAGCAGGAAGCTGTCTAATCACCAAATCCACTTGGCTCCCAGTCCTATAATCCTCAGAAGAGGTGGAAGGATTAATACTCCCTTGCTGATTTGAGGTCCCAGTTTCAGGTGAATAAAGATGTCATTGAAATACTCTGATATCGCAGGTGTCACAACAAGACATCCTAGCAGAGCCAGAGAAACGCCCCTTGGAATTGACTTCAGGATAGCAAATTCATTTAGAACATATCAACCCACACATCATTCATGGAGGTATGTTATGGTGTTTAGATGGGGAGTGTCCCCCAAAAGCTCATGTGTGAGACCATGAAAGAGAGTTTGGAGGTGAAATTGGGGGTTATGACAGCCTTAACCTAATCAGTGCATTAAGCCACTGACATGAATTAACTGGGTGGTAATTGTAGGCAGGTAAGGTGTGGCTGGAGGAGATGGGTCCCTGAGGGTCTGCCTTTGGGGTACATATTTTATAGTGGTGAGGACAGCTCTGTCTCTGCTTCCTGGGGCCATGTTCCCAGCTGTTTTCCTCCTCCACACTCCTCTGTCATGATGTCCTGCCTCACCTCGAACCTCGGAGGAATGGAGTCAGCCATCTATGGACTGAGACCTCTGAAACTGTGCACTCCCAAATAAACTTTTCCTCCTCTAATTGTTATTGTCAGGTCTTTTGTTTCTGTAAACAACCAACATTCAGCATCCACTCTGTTTTAAGCAGTGTGTGCTTAACTCTGTGACCCTTGCTCCCTGGTGTTACCTCCATGAAGATGTTTACTATCAAAATGTAGGTGGGCAGAGGTCTATCATCGGTTGACTTTTTAATGGCAATAGGAGCCCAGATGGCATAGATGACCCACTGTAGCTACCAAAGCTCTCCCTGGAAGGGAAGGTTGGGGAGAATCTGCCAAAGAGAAGTCAGAGTAGATCTAAGCACAAGAAAGATTCAACAAGTTGCTCCTGCCTTGGAGGATGAACAGTGCTCCAAGCCAGGGCATGCAGGCGGCCTTTGGAAGCTGGGAACACCTGATTGACAGCTGCCAAGGCAGCAAAGACATCAGTATCAGAGCATAGGAACTGGAGTCTGGAGACAGACCCTTTTCCAGAAGTTCCAAACAAGGGCCCTGACAGGCCAAAGTCTGCCACCTTGCATTTTAGCCTCATGAGGCTCTGAGCAAAGCACCCCATGAGCCCATCTGAACTTCTGACCTACACAACTGCAGAATAAGACGGGTGTTGAGGACTGAAATTATAGTCATTGGCCAGCAGCAATTGGAAGCCAACACACCATTAGTACTTCCCCTTTGCGCTCAAGCAACACGATGAGGTAAGTTTTCCAAGTTCTATGATCAAGAAAGCCAACACTTGGAAATACTGATTACTGATCAGGGTTCTAAAATTAGTAGAACTAACTTAAGATTAGTTCAAATCAGAGTTTAGATTTGTCTGTCGCCAAACTCGATAGTATTACCAACTTAAAGGCAAGCATCCAGAGGCAAGAACAGGTTGGACTAGTTTATTCATTTATTTGGTGGTATTTCCTAAGGTGTTTAAAATAAATCATTCAAACTAGGATTAGCTTAATTTATTCAAGAAACAAAATAATCCATAAATCATGTCGGTGTAAATAACTTTGTTAGGCTTTTTGGTACTAAATGCTACCTAAAAGTGGTCTGGATAGTATTATTATAAGATAATAGGATTAATTATAAGATAAAGTTTAGCCAGGCATGCCTGTAACCCCAGCAGCTCCAGAGGCTGAGGCCGGAAGATCACAGTTCAAAGCTAGCCTCAGCAACTTAGGCCCTAAGCAACTTAGCAAGACCCTGTCTCAAAATAAAAAAAATTACAAGGGCTAGGGATGTTGCTCAGTGGTAAAAGCATCTCTGGGTTCGATCCCAGGTTCCAAAAAAAAAAAAAGAAAGATAAAGTATGCCACCCAACTACAAGGACTATAAACAAAATATTACTATCCAGGTTTTTTTTAAAGAGAATTATTTTCTCTTAGGACAAGAAGCTGTGGGGCACTTTACAGGGAGGGCTCTTCCTTTCATTCTTCCCCTTTGCCTTTCAATTCTAACACAGATTAATTCTTTTGAAAGAACACACCCCGGCAGTACAAAGTCAACTTTAAAGGCTCTCTGCACAAAGGCTTTTTAAAAAGAGGAACATGTGTCCCGAAGCGTTACGCAATGTTGGATTTTTTTTTCCCCCTTCAATTTTTAGGTTCTTATTTAAATCAGCAACGATATGCAGCAAGTGGCACGAGGGCTTTTGTATAAATACAATTGTACTTAATTCAGCAAGAGAAACTTGAAAGTGAACACATTTCTATTTTGCGCAGAACTCTTAGAGAAGAGGAAAGGCTACCAAAACAGGTTAAAAAAAAACGAAGACGAATAAATAAAATATGTTCACGACAGGATAACAATCTGGGACCAGCTGCTCTTGAACAAACATTTATTATTGCCATCCATCTGAGGTTCAGTAGAAAATAGAATTTCCAGAAAGACACGGAACAGGAAATGTGTATCTGATAATCAAATATGCAAAGCTCCTCACTCCTAAGGATAATTGTTTTCCAGATAAAGCCTGGAGCTTGTTTAAGTGACATATAAATAACTCAAAAGTGTGTGTTGAAAAAAAAGAGAGAGAACGAGACAGAGAGAGAGAGAGCAGAGTTCAAATCTGTACATAAGCAGACCAAGAAATAAGTTCTATGTATTTTGGCAGGAAACTTCTTCTCTCTCTGGTTTGTCCTAAGGTTTGCAAGGATTTTGCCGGTGAGTTGCATGGATTGGAGATCTGAACTTTTCTTGGTACCTAGACCACCAGCCTGGGGTCTGGGCTACCTGCATCTCCCACCTGGATTGCTGGGGCAATCTGCTCCTGGTCTCTGTTGCCATCTTTACGTCTCTATGATCAGCTCAGCTACAATATACCAGCCAGTGCAATCCGTTTGAAATGTAAGTCAAATTGGGCTATTCCTCTTCTCAAAGTCCTCCACAGGGTTCCCATTTTATATCAAGTCTCCAACTCTGCAATCTCCATCTGAAATGTCAAATTTCCCACAACTCCCGCCTCTGGACCTCAGTCCCTATGACTCTCTCTCTCTCTCTCTCTCTCTCTCTCTCTTTTCTGGTTGAACTCAGGAGCACTCAATAACTGAGCCACATCCCCAGCCCTATTTTGTATTTTATTTAGAGACAGGGTCTCACTGAGCTGCTTAGCACCTCGCTATGGCTGACGCTGACTTTGAACTCATGATCCTCCTGCCTCAGCCTCCCGAGCAGCTGGGATTACAGGTGTGCCCCACTCACCCCGCTCTGTGACCGTCTCTTAAATCCCTCTCTGCTCCAACCCTGAAGTCTCTTTGTTATTCTTCAAGCAAGTCAGGTGGAGGTCCACAATAATTTCTTTTCCCTGTGTTTTTTACTGCCTGCAACATTCTTCCTCCAAACATGATTCTTGTTCAAATTTCTTAAAGCCACCCGCCCTTAGCCTCATACTGAGAATTGTCCTCTACCACCTATCGTACCTGAGGCTGCACTGTTTCTCCTAATTCCCATCCCATTCATCACTGTCCACCTATGAAAACATTCACATAGGATATTGACAGTTCACTGTCCAGCTTCTCTCACTAGAATGTCAGGTCCATAAAGATGGGATTGTTATTGGTTTCTAGTAGAAACATAAAGTTTTCCAGAAGCTTAAAAAAAAAAGTACAAAAGGCAACATTTTAAAGTGATGTAATTAGATATTTGCTGTATGCCTCCATATAGCATGAGTCTCTAAAATAGTATCATTTCTATGTGTGGCACTGGCTGTTTTTCAAGGGTCTGAACCATATGTGGCTCCAGGATGGGATGTGTCAGGTCTGCAACAATCTTGACACTTAGTAACTTCTGAATATGTCAGTTCAATTTGTTCATATTCAATCTGTTGAAAAAGGAACAAATGAGTTTGGGGACAGGATGTCCTGTCTGAGGTTACCTCTCCTATGGAAATTGATGAATTATTCGGCCCTTCTCTTTGCCCTAACTCTCAGTAAATGGATGGAGTTGGAGAATATCGTGCTAAGCGAAATAAGCCAATCCCAAAAAACCAAAGGCCAAATGTTCTCTCTGATAAGTGGATGCTGATCCATAATGGGGTGTGGGGAATGTGGGAAAATGGAGGAACTCTGATGGGTCAAAGGGGAGAGAGGGATGGGGAAGGAACAGGAAAGATGGTGGAACGAGATGGACATCATTACCCTAGGTACATGTATGACTGCACACAGGGTGTGACACTACATCATGTACAACCAGAGAAATGAAGAGTTGTGCTGCAATTGTGTACAATCAATCAAAATGCATTCTGCTGTCACATAGGCCTAATTTAAATTAATTAATTAAATAAAGAAAAAGAAAAAGAAAACCCTACAATGTAAAAAAAAAAAGAAAAGAAAAAGTAAAGAAGAAAAAATAGACTCAGCTATTTCTCTCCCTCAGATCTCTCTCATCACCTGTCTTATTGCACTTAGTAAGTCACTCCAGGAGGTTTCCCTCCAAAATTCCAAACACAAGTAAATTCTCCATTCTCTAAATTTCACAACAACTTGCAATTCTTATCTTGGTGCTTGAAGCCCATTGGGGGATAGCATGAACTGAATAGACCATCATTAAGGATAAAAATGCATCCACACATATAGGTTTTGTACATAATTCCTGGTGTTTCATGGAGCACTAGTGAAGAACCCACATGACAGACTGATGTAGCCAGTAGAGTTTCAGAATTGATTCAGTAAAGAAATGACTATCAAACCCCAAATTCTTTGACTTTTTAAACTCCACAGTGTAGATAACTCCAAATGTGAGGAACTCTTAGTAACCTCACCCAATCCATCTTTCCTATTTCCACTCCACCTTCCTAAGGGATTATATGTGAACCCCCATGAATTTTCTTCATTTCTAATTCTTCTCATTCTTTCAAACTAGATTTTGATCCATTCTCCAACTTACAAGTCCCCATTACTATCTTTAATCTTATGAGCCAATGTGAATAAGTATTATGGTCAGGAGTGTGTCTTCTCTTCATAATAAATGCTTTTTCAAAATATATATGAAATGGGGCAGTTACCTGCTTATAGAGTCACCCTAGCCATAAATAAAATTGCTATGTTCAGCACTAGTCTTCCTGAAAAAATAAGGTATAAACCAGATTTGCATATAATATATGTAGTGCCTGAGATCTGCTGCAACTTATGATGGCGGTAGCTGGATGTATACAGAAAATAATTTAAAATGGATACTAAAGAAAGATTCTTGTGCACAAATAAACAGTATACTGGAAAAAGCAATATTATTCACTATTTCCAAAAGGTTTAAACAACTGACATGTCAAGAGATGACTGCATAAAAAAATGTGTTGTGCACATACCATTGTTGTACATATTATTTACCCATAAACAGAGTGAAATGCTGGTACAAGATATAATGTGAATGAACTTTGAAAACTTTATGCTTAGTGAAGGAAGTTATATGAAAAAAATCACGTGTCATATTCTGTTTAAAAGATATAACCAGAATAAGGAGGTTTGTAGAGACAGAAAACATATTGGGGTTTGCCAGAGACTGGTGGAGAGAGGGAAAGAATGAAGATTTCTTCATGGGACCGGCTTGTATTTGGGGTGATGAAAATATATTGGAATTCAATGCAGGTGGAATGTACTAAAGAGCATTGAACTATTCACTTCAAAATGATTGATTTTATATTGTGTGTATCTCACCTTGATTCACTTTTTTTTTAAGTAGGAAAGAAGGGCAGTTCAAACCCTTCATCTTCTACTTCACTCAGGGTTAAAGACATGGTCCTTCCCATGCCCCACACAGTCTGGCCCTGTGACCTTGCAGAGACCCTTGAGTTCTGCTCTCAAGCCCCATTTTTCATTTCATAGGAGCCTCCTTGCTGTGCCCTGGGAACTCCAGTCCAGCTCTCCCCATTCCCCAGGACCTTGATGTTCCCACTTCTCAATGCTTTTCCCTGACTTCATGGCTCACAGAGCCAGCACAATGTAGCTTATGTATTCCATTCAGTTTCCACTGCATGGGAACAGCGTATGTAAGGTCCCTGAGGACAGGCGTCCCTGTTGTCTGTCCTGCCATCCTCCCAATACCTGTGCTAGTGCTGGGCACACTTAGGCACCCGTGGGCCTCCCACAGTATCTACTGACCCCTTGGAGCTTTGTGTTCTGTGAATCAGATGCCTCACAGAGACTGATCCAAAGCTGAGTTGAGTGGCAAGGAAGGCAAAGTGTTACTTGTGTGGCTCAAGTTTGGGCTGAGTGGTTCTAGAACCCACAGCAGGGGCTGCACTTCCGTCTCTGGGCTCAGTGGCCTTGTATTGTAAAGAGCTTGGAGAATCGTTCCTGGAAGGAAGCTCAGAATGGAGTTTATTTCCTTAGTCTTCCCCATGATTCCATTGGCCCTATAAGTCCCTGAATGAATCACTCAATGCTTAATTGACTAAGAATGGATTCTGTTATCTCCGAATGAGAGCCTTGACCAACACAGTATGATTCAGATAGAAAAAAATCATGAAGTTGTTCTGTGTTCAATGAATAAACTGTTCTGTTTCTCCATCTGACAAATAACTCATAGCTCATGACTACTTTCTTCCCAGAAAGAGAGAAAAACATTATGTGACACAGAGAATTTTGACTCCCATCACCCCAACACCTGTAGGTTTTAAAGTCATTACTTTAAAATAAATCTACTAACTTGTTAAAGCTTTTACCCCAAAGTCAGTAATTTTCTTGTTTCTGCAGGGTAATAGAATAGTTACCTATAGACAGTGCTATTTAGTTGGTGCAAAATATTCTTTTTCTACATTCTATATCAGTCAAGCATAGTTGTCCAAGCCACAACTACCAAATCCTGAAGATGATGATAAAAATGTATTCTTCATATTTCTATCGATCAACTAGCTGATTGGCAGTTGGCTGATGTAGGGAGAGAGATTGTTCTGGTGAGCACCATATGCTGCACATCTGGCTGAGCTTGAGTCTTACCTGGGTCTGCTCCAGGTGAGGGCTACTATTTCCTGGGGGAACATATTTTCATGTGATGGCAGAGGAGCCAGTAGAAGCAGACAAACTCTCCACAGGCCTAGGTTCAGAACTGGCCACTGTCCCTCCATCACCTTCCACAGGCCAAATCAAGTGCATAGCAGAGTTGAAGGTTGAGAGGTGGAAAAAAACACTTCAACTGCTTTGGGAAGACATGCACACTTTCATGGCAAGGAGCAAGGATTCAGGGATGGGTGAAAACCTGGGCCAGTAAAATCCTCCCCAACTTCCTTATGAGGAAATTCACAGCCATCAGAAGTCTGACTCTAATCTTATCACTGATTGTATTATTATTAAGTTTTAATAATTAGGAGGATGTATTTTATGGATTCTGTTTTTTGAAATTAACCATCAAGATCCACCTAATCATGTCCAAGTGTGATTTTTCTCAACCATTTTATGTGTCCATTATAAGGAGACAGATTCCTACCCGCCAGCAGGGACTACCGCTCCCTCTTTAATGAATGAATACCTTTATCAACATGTAGGTCAAGTCAAATTCTGAGTCTTTCCCCTTTCAGGAAGGTACAGAAGATGACCATAAATTTATAAAATGCGACATTTTAATCAAGCCCCAAGCTGTTGGCTAATTACATTCAGTGCACTTAAAGGAAAATACAGGAGATGTCAGGTTGGAGTAGAGATGAGCCCCAAATTGTCCTTAGTACTTCGCTGATCATTATGAATACCATGGTATCAAATTACCCAGAAAAGAGAGAGCAGTAAATCCTTTTAAAAGTCACATTTCCAATTTTCTTTTCAATTTCATTTTGGAGTAAATTTGGACACAGTTTTATTCAAAAGCTGACATTTTCTTTCAGTGCATCTTTTCTGTACAAAATATGTATAATGGATCTACTCGGAGCACTGGAGACCATTAAGCTACGGAAGCATGAAATCAACTAGAAATTATTATTTTAATTCTATGCACTTGTGCATAACAGGAAGAACACTGTGCCAAATAAACCTTCATCAGGACTCTACCTAGTATTCTACATACTAACGGAGCTTGAAGTTTAGAATACAGATGTGAGGGGATGCAGCCAGACAGATAGAATCAAAATCAAGAGATTAGTTTCCTATCCCAGGAGAATTATCAGCAACTGAACTAAGAACAGAGGCAAAGCATATGCTACCCTTCCTAGTCTCTTGGCTTTTCTCACTAACGATATAACTGAACTAATCTGCCCTGGTTTTCCAAGGATATAGTATGTGAAAAACCAGAGGTGCTCCTTTTCCATCAAAAGATGCACCACCACCCCCCCCATGCAACCCTAGTGATATTTACTATGCCAAACATCACAAAAGTAACTGGTCTACGCCAGTATCCATTATTCTGGCTAACAGAAGTGATAACTGAGCTTTTGATATCATTCTGCCTCACATTCTTTCCCACACATCTCTCTTTCCACTGAGCTATTTGCTGATGTAAGTAATGTTTTATAAAGCAAGAAGATGGCAAAGAATAGCAAAGTCATTATGTATCTCATTATTTCTGTGCCTCCTGGAAAGAGGAGGGTCGGGTCGGTGCAGGCAGCGAGGAGAATTGATAGTGAAGGAAAATCACCGGGCCGCTTACTACAAAGCACCTGTTAAAAGTGGGACGTGTTTATTTTCCTGAGACTAGTTTTACTTTTGAAGATCAAAAAACTGCACAGGACTACAAGGGGATTCAGAAGATATCATAACGGTTATGGTTAAAATAGGAGGTGTTCCCCCCCACCCCAGAAGTTCATGTGTGACACAATGCAAGAAATTTCAGGAGTGGAAATGGTTAGATTATTAATCAGTGGCATGGACTAATCCACTGATGTGGATTAACTGGGTGGTAACTGTAGGCAGGTAGGCTCTGGCTGGAGTGTGTAGGTAGTCCACTGAAGGCATGCCTTTGGGGTTTATGTTTTGTGCTTCCTGGTACCACATCCTGGGTTGCTTTCCTCTGTCACAGCCTTCCAGCATAATGGGCTGCCTTACCTGGGACCCAGCACTATAAGTTGGTCATATATAGACTGAACCTCTGAAATCAGGAGCCAAAATAAGCTTTTCCTTCTCTGAGGTTTTCTTGTTGGCTGTTTTGGTCACAGCAATGAAAACCTAACTAAAACCATGTCCATTCTTTTGGTCAATGGCAAGACCACACAGAAACAAGCAAGGGAATGGCAGAAATGTGATGTGCAGGTCAGCAATTTTTCCTTCCACGATCTGGAAAATCCCTGGCTTAAAGAAAAGGTGGTGCTTGGTGTCACTTACTGAAGGTTTCAGAAAAAAAATCTGTATTTCTATATTTCCCCTATTTTATCTAAAATCTGGTCAGGAAGAGGATGGTTTGAGATTATATGGGATCACATAGTTGTTACTTAATGTTTCTTAACTCCTCTTTTGTAGGGTTATTAGATACAAAGGAAGAGAGAGAAAAAAAGGAACGAAGAAGGATTTCTTCACCATTGCAAGAGGCATCACTGACACCCCTATAATAAAAGATGGATTAACAATAAAAAATTATAACAACTTTATTTTACCAATAAAAAAATAAAAATATTTCAATAAATAACTTACAAAGCGAAATTATTTTTCTTTCTTTCACTCAGTTGTAGTTATTAGAACAGGCACTCTGATCTAAAACACAAAACTAACCTGAGAATATGTGCATTTCCTAGTTTGAAAATGCTTATGCAAATTTTCCCACCTTGCTAAGACTTTTTCTGAATGATTTTGTTTAGAGAAATAAGAGGTTGTAATGGTGTGGTTTTTAAAGAATGTTCAGTGAGCTTCTGCCTAATTTTTCAACATTTTGAGTAGCAATTCTCAGCAGATGCACTGAATTAAAATTAGAATCCTACGAATTTTGCAAATAACAACAAAGTGATGTGCGATCACTCTGCTAACAAGAGCATGCTCTACTGAGCTACCATTTGAACAGAAGGGAATTGGGTGGAATGTTTCACTGAATCACAATGGTGTCGCCAAAGAATAAACTTTTCCAAAGTTTTAACACTGGAGACCATGAAAATCAATCTACTGAACTATAAGTTTGAGGAATTAGGACACATAGTTACAGCTTATCATTATAATCCTTATAGAAAAATAAGTGTTTACGTACATACTGTTGAATTTGCTGATGAAACTTATTTCTTTGTTTTTCCTAGAATGTAGGTAAATGTGTAGGTTGTTTGTTTTAAGAGAAAATATGTCAAGCCAGGATTTGCAATTCCTCTCAGTTGTAGATTTCTGTCTCATTGTTAAAGAAAAATTGTGCTTTTATTTTGCCCAAGCACTCAAAACCTATTCACAATGCCATTCATTATGTACTAGGTGATAATCAAATGCCTGATACTCAAATGCCTGATCTAAGATGGAAATTGCATTCAGACACACAAGAGAGAGTTATTATTATCTTTTTATCATTTACCAAGCAAAGAAAACCCAGCCAACAAGATCCTCAGATACCTGGAAACCCAATGGTCTCAATATCAGGGTAGTTTTCTATTTCCATTTGCAAGTACATGGTGGGAATGACGGCCACTCCTTGTGCAATGACTGCATCCTCAACTTCATCAGTTATTAAAAAGCTAGGGAGAGAATCAGAGCCGTGGTTGCAAGGGCCCGGATTGTTGGGAAGAGACCTTTCATGCTATAGTCTTAGGATAAAAGCTGAATTATAAATGAACCTGGGAGGCTTTGCCAGGCACTAACTGTCCGTCCCATGCTGTGCAGTCTGCCTGTGCAAAGGAAAATCCCCTTTGAGGAGATTAGCAGAGGTGGTTTGTGTGTGATCACAGTGGCTGAGGGGATGTGTGGGACTCTTGCCTAAGCTTAAAGTGGATTAGCAGGACTTAAAAGATGGAAAATTGTTTTGTGCAAAGCTCACCACGCTTTTGGAAACATAAATGAAATCACAGTCCTATGAACGTAAATCTGATTTCTCTCAGTTCAATGTGGTGAAAATCCCCTTCTGAAAGTTTAAACAAAAAAAAAAAAAAAGGACTTGGCGTGCCAATATTCACGTCAGCTAATGATTGTTGCACATTTGAAAAGAATTTCTTACTTTTCTCCCCCCTTAGGTAGGCATTGGATTCATCTATAAGGGTGTCTTTTCACATGTTTGAAGAGACAATGTGGTGAATAGGACATTGGACAAGAAATAAAAATAATCAGATTTTGTTCCCAATTCAGCCAGTCTCTCTGGGTTAACTTGAATACAACCTTTAACCTTTCTTGTGTTTGGTATTCTTATCTATAAAATAAGAGAACATGCCCCCCATAGCCCTTAAAATCCAGCAGGATGTATCCAATTATGTTGTGCATTTGGGACAGCTTTATTAAAATACAGTATTCTGTAAGTTTTAGTTTTTTGCTGATATTCTTTGGTGGTAACAACTGATAATTTTTGTTAATATCCCATAACTAACCTACATATTAACATATTATTCTCTGAAGACGTATTCCATAACAAAAAGAACAGGGAGAGGATGTTTATGTGAGACAGAGCAAATCATTATGATTAAATGCTGTTTTATTTCCTCTCTTCCACCAGTAAAATTTATCATTCCATCTCACCAAATAATTCAGAGTGTTTGTAAGCCATTGGACCTCGGTTCATTTTTCACAAGTAAAAACAACACAAAAGTTGTGCTGCATGTTTACTGGTGACCCATGGGCTACATTATCTCCTTGCAAGAAACTGGGTCTTAAAAAGGCAAGAGTGTCCACAGATGGGTGTTCATCTCCCTTTACTTCTACGTGGGCCATCCATGAGCAACATTTGGTGTTCTCTTTCCTATCAATCTTCAGGAAGAGGAAGACACTTTTTTAGCCAACTATCAAAGTGATTAAAATTATAAATTGGAGTCAACCATCTGCTTTCAGAAAGAAATATTTCAGGGCCCTGATGTTTTGTGAAAAATAAAGGAGGTCTACTCACCAAATGCTGAGATACTCTCTAGTAAAAGGTTCATCTCAGCTCTTAACAATTGGAGGGTCTCAAAAACCAGTACTTGGTCTGGGCGCCGTAGCACAAACCTGCAATCCCAGTGACTCTGGGAGGCTGAGGCAGTAGGATCTCGAGTTCAAAGCCAGTCTCAGCAAAGGAGAGGTGCTAAGCAACTCAGTGAGACCCTGTCTCTAAATAAAATACAAAAGAGGGATGAGGATGTGGCTCAGTGGTTGAATGCCCCTGAGGTGAGTTCAATCCCTGGTACCCAAAACAAGCAAACAAACAAAAAACAGTACTTGCTCTGTTCTGCTATGACTTGATCAGCCATGTTTCAACCTAGAAAGAGAATCCTCTGTTAAAAACAAAAAGTTTTTTAGAGATCCCAAAACTGACATACATCACAAAGAAAATTTAACTGATAAAAATAGAAAACAGAAAATACTAGAAAAAATTGGAACATCACTCAATCACTGACATCTAATTATACTTGTTGACCTGATAAAGATTTGTACATTAGACATCTATAGTTACAGAGAAATTAAGAATTCATACATTCAAGTAGAGAAATAGTTATCTGGAAATATGGTATAAAATCTAGGCAGGACCTTAATACACACCATATTCACCCTTTACCTTCACTATCTCAATTAATCATTTAATCCCAGTCATTCTGTGTCCTTTTTTTTTTGGGGGGGGGGGTGAGGGTACAGAACACATACTTAGGGAAATTACCTGAGGGAACTGAAATCTGACTCCAGAAATCTCAATCCAAGACTTTTCAGACCCACATAGAATATATCATGGTAAAACAAACAAGTTGACCATTTTCATCAACTCTGTTAGCTTTTGCCTGGCTGCAACCAAAACACCTGACAAGAACAATTTACAAGAAGAAAAGTTTATTTTGACTCATGATTTCAGAGGTTTGGTCCAGAGTCAACTGACTCCATAGCTCTGAGACCAAGGTAGGCAGAATATCATGGTGGAAGCATGTGATGGAGGAAAATGGCTCAGGTATGACAATCAGGAAGGAGAGAGAGAGAGAGAGAGAGAGAAAGAGAGGACTGTTCATCAATTTCTATTGATGATAAAAATAGAAACCCTAAAAGCATTCCCCCAGTGACCTACATCCTCCAGCCACACCTTATCCACCAGGAGTTACCAAGAAGTTAATCCACATCAGTGGATTAATTCACTCTTAGGCTTCAGTTCTCATAATCTAGTCATTTCACCACTGAACTTTATTGCATTATCTCACACTTGAGCTTTTGGAGGACACTTTGTATCTAAACCATAAAAGCAACCAAGAGATAGCTTATAACTATCATTAATATTACAAACACAATTATAATATAGTCAATGCAGAAGCATAGGATCATAGTAAAATGAACAAAAAAAGAATATCAGGATATAAAAATGGCCCGTGATATTCCAGAAATATGGGTCACTATGAGTCATATCTTTATTGAAGCAGTTTCAGTCTAATTCTAGATTTATGGCCAATCAAATGATTGGTTCACCACTGGAAATTATACATCCTCAATGAGGAAAGCTAATACAGCTTGCAATATAAATCCTTTGTACTGGATATCAGAATGAGGTCCAGTAATATAGGGCTGAGGACACATCTCAGTTTGTAGAGTGCTTGTCTTGAATGCACAAGGCCCTGGGTTCAATCCTAGCATCACACACACACACACACACACACACACACACACACAAACACACAAAAGTCCAGTAATTTACATGATACTTATAACTGGGAACAGCACTTGTGCCGGTGCAAGTCATGCACAAGATCTTGTTCAAACTGATAAGAAAGCAATAATCTTTTTTTAACAGACTTGCATATGAGATGATGGCAGTCTGTCTTTAATGACCACCTGAGTCTGATAATTACTCAGCAGACCTGAAAAATAAATGAAAAGAAACCAGGTAATAGCCACAACTGAAGACAGAATATCTATTCTTAGCTTTTATGTTAGATGAGTCAAATAAATTTACTATTCTGTCTAAGGCTGCATTGTGGAAGATCCTGAATTTCTTTCAAACAAGAAGATTAAATTTGAAATTTTCCTGCTAATGAGAATTTTTAAAAGTGCAATGGATGCATGCAAAACCTTATTATTGCAAATGTCATATGATAAGCAGATTCATCAGATGAGCAAATCTAAACAAATCTAAGATGATTGAAGGACCAACAATGCCACCCAGCAGGAAGAGCTTTGCATACAATGTATCAAAATGACAACAAGGCAAAGAATATATAAAGTACTTTTTGAAAGAAAAAATAAACAGTTGATGGCAGGAAGAAATAGATTAACAATGATTATGTTGCTACTTTCTACCTGTAGGGTTAGACCCCTCTGCATCTTTGTAGTTTAAAAGAATACAACTAAAAGAGGGAAATACAAGGAGTAAATAATAGCTGCCAGAATATAAAAACCACAAATCAAAATGATTTGTGCCAATTTAATATGATGCTAAAAAATTCAAATATAATCAACCTTTAGGCTAGCTCCAGATGGAGAGAATGGAACTAAAGACACTGAAAGATCGGGTCTGCTTTGCTCCCAAGTGCCTTGCACAGTAGTTTACAGGATCTCAGAACACCATCCTGGAGGTCAGAGACTGTTGACCAGGAAATTTGGTGTAAAGGCTGGTGGATATCAGTGACATTCCATGCCACTGTGATCAAGGATACTGCAGCCTGAACCAGAGTCAGGGTGGGAATAGTTCACAAAGATGAATATGCTCCCAAATTGGAACTTCCGAAATAGCCTCACCCCAAATAGGACTCCTACTGGTACATCCATCCATAGCATGCATTTTGAACTCCATTCATCTTACAGGTATTATCACTTGATAGTCCATTGATATTTGTGGGAAAACTTCAAAAACACAACATCTTGACAACTGTGTAGCAGAAGGGGAAGCAGCGATACTTTGCTCCAATCACTCTGTTAAAATCACTGTTTACCAAGGGCTCAAAGCAGCAATCGAAGTCACGTTCATTAACCACAAATAAATTAATTTAATTAGTTGGAAATAAAGAATTTTATTATAAGTAATAACCACAGGTCACGAATATCAGAAAAATAAAATTATATCCATACTTTTGGGGGTAATCATTCCTTAAACAATACAGTACAACAACTATTTACATATAGAGAGTTGTATTGTTTATGATAAGTAATCCAGAGATGATTTAATGTACATAGGAGGTTTATGCAGTTTGTATACAAACACTGTGCCATTTTCTACAAAGTATTTAGGCATCTGTGGATTGGGGTATTTAAGTGAGGTGGGAGGTTCTGGAACCAACTGTCTGCAGAAGATAGCAAGGGATGATTGTGCAAATATTTAATTTGCATCATATATATTTGTACAAATATTGAATTATAAGCAAAAGAGTTACCTTTTTGAATGATATTTAAGAGTAAGCTAATAAATGAATTAGGAACATCATGTGAATTTCAGTATATTGTCATTGAAACTGGTGCATCACTCTCAAGAGCAGATAGTAAAAAAGTAGACCAAGACAAGGTTGTTTGTTATTATGTAGGCATTGCTCTCAGTAGTTGTTTGCAGGTTTAACAAGTAGGTGTTACTATTATTGTCCCAGGAATCTGTGTCTCCTGGATGAAGAATGTT
Source organism: Callospermophilus lateralis (assembly GCF_048772815.1). Lineage (NCBI taxonomy): Eukaryota > Metazoa > Chordata > Mammalia > Rodentia > Sciuridae > Callospermophilus > Callospermophilus lateralis. Next base: position 15,346,030 of record NC_135324.1, read on the forward strand.
CTCCTTCATTCATTAAGCATTTATTGAGTGCTTACAGTGTGTCTGGTACTCATCTAGAGACTGGTAATACAACTGCAGATATGATATGAAATACACAGAGATAATTAACAATTAAGCAGGAGATCATTCCACACAGATAGAAACTGTACTAAGTACTATGAAAGTGCACTGGGTTGAATAGTGTCCCTCTAAAATTCAGGCCCACAGAACCTGAGGCTTGACCCTGTTTGAAATTAGTTGCACCTTATCAATCAGGATACCCTTAATCCAATCCTTCTGGATTATGGTGGGCTCCAAGTCTATTAGGACTCTTAACACTACAAGAAGGGAGAAATCTGGACACAGAGGCAAACATGGGAAAGAATACCAAGGGAAAACAGGCAGATCTGAGCATACTGACCAATAATCCCGAGGATAGGCTGTAGATCTAGGAGAGAATCAGTCTCTGCTGCCTAAGCCACCTCCTTTATGGAAGAGTACCTTGCTCCAGCAGCCATTCCATAACCCCAAACACAGGAAATCTTAACAGAAGACAACTCAATGGGAGCTTTAGGACAGAGGGCTCAGAGGACGTGCATGCCAGATGACTTTCAGGGCAGATCTCAAGTATGAATCAGCACTGGGAGGCAGCAAAGGGGGAAAGAATTCTACCTCTAGAGAATAGCACCAACAAAGACCCAGGCAGGAAGGAGATTTAAAAACATAAGGGAGGACAGTGAGGGGTTGGACATCTGCAGCTAATGGCCGGAAGCTGCAGTAGAAGTTGCTCCTCAGGTCCTAAAAAGAGACACATGGTGTTGTGTGTGTATACAAATATGGCATGATGATTCCTACTATTATGTATAATTATAATGCAGCAATAAAAATAAATAAATTAAATGGGAAGTTTAAAAGTAATTATGTTAGGCAGCTCTAACTATTACTTGATTTATTACCCTCAATTTGCTTGTTTTTACTTTCAGAGAAATGTCATTATTTTTTTTTTCTGATTTCTTTAACATTCAATAAAAGATACTTTAAAAAATAAATGATAAGAGACAGAATCAAGAAGAGATTATAGTTTCCCTTCTTACTGTAAGTTCTCACAATGAGGTATAAGTCATTGATAAGAATTTTTCTTTAATGTTGAGAGTAGATACTGGTGTTAAGAAGCCTGGGGTTGTTTGCGGACAAAATATATACAGCAAATAAAAATGGAAGGCAGGACACACTGCCCCTTTGTTTTATCTGTGTCCCAAAAGACAGATGAGTGACTAGTCACATTATCCTCAGGGATTACAATATTTCTTGCAATTTCCCTTCAATGTGTTCTCATATTATTTATTTTGTTCACCCAATTCATGGTCATTGGCATTTATTTATCATCCAGCAGACATCATAAATTCTGGGGTAAGGGAGTTGCAGGAAGCTAAAAGTTATTTTACTGAAGTGGTTTGTGAAAACAAGAATTTGAGTAGCATTATTCCTGATATGCCACCCTGTTGGTAAAATAATAAAATTAAAATTAAATCATTGTGTTTATAAAGTTTTCATCTTCTAGATTTACAAATGTAGAAAGGAAAATATTGAAATAATTTTTCAGAAGGATATACATTCTCTGAACACACACACACAAACACAAAGAAACATAGATGATTTTTTTTTATGATAATAAGAAACCCAGTCAATGGAGCTGAACCCACTTCACTGCTTGGGTACATGTTTCCCCACTTAGAGAGAATATCAGGGCTTAAAGATGAGGTGAATGTCTTAGAACATTCAGATAGTAATGAAGGAAAAAATTAAGAAAGATGTATCAACAGAATGTAGAAAAGCTCTGGGACAACATCCACAAACAAATTTAATACACACAGGTCTTGAGGAGAGAGTGAAGATACAGGTTAATGGCAAAGAAAATTTATTCAGTGACATAATAGCAGAAAATTTCCCTAATTTTGAGAATGAGTTGGGAATGCAGGTACTGGAGGCACTTAGAACTCCAAAAAGATCGGACTATAAATTAACTTTTCCTGGACTTATTATAGTTATAATGCAAAAAATTAAAATTAAAAACTAAAAAATAAGATAAAGAAAGAATTCTGAAATCTGCACTTGTCAAACCATTAAGGAGGGCAAACTTACATAGAAGAAGATGATACAAAGAGAGAAAGCATGCATTGGAAATAATAAATCTCATTGGGAGAGTAAATAAGCCAATTAGAATTAGGAATGAATCAAATATTAGAAATAAAACAAAATAATACATAACTCATAAACACTGAACATAAATGGTTTTAATTCTCTAATTGAAAGACACAGATTGTTGGATAGGGCTTTTTTCTTTTTTTAAAAGACCAAACATATGTTGTCTGTAAGACAGGCATCACCAGCAAACACATCTACGGACAAAGTGAAAGGATTTTTCATACCAATGAATTCAAAAGCAAGTGGAAGTAGCTATTCTCATACCCAACAAAGCAGAGTTTCAGTCAAGATTAGCCAAAGAGGACAAAATGGTCACCACTTATTAATAAAAGTAATATCTAATGAAAAGATATGACAATTATAAATATTTATTCTCAGAAAATTGGTGCACCCAATTTCAAAAAATAAACACTACTCTACATAAAGTGACATACAGCCCCCATACAATAAACTGGTGTCTTCGATACTCTACTTTTCTTAATAAATAGGCCATCCAGATATAACACTGACAAAGATACTAAGAATGAAACAATACTCTAGAACAAATTGAGTTCATAGACATCTACAGAAAATTTAATCCAACAACAGCTGAATGCACTTTCTTTTCAGCTACTTGTGGAACTCTCTTCAAAATTAATCATATATTAGGCTATAAAGTAGGTCTTGGCAAATTCAAAACTTCAAGTAATTTCTCATATTATGTCAGTTCATGATGTAATGAAATCAGAAATCTAAAGCAAAATAAAATTCAGACACTGTACAAACACAATGAGATTGAACAACACACTTTTGAATAATGTCAGTCATTGGAGAAATTTAAAATTCTTAGAATCAAGCAAAAATTAAAACACAACATACCAGAATCTATGGGACACAATGAAGAAAGTTCTCAGAGGGAACTTTATAGCTATGCATGCCTATATTAAAAAATCAGAAAGCTCTCAAATGAATACCTAATTGTGCATCTCAAGGTCTTAAAAACTAAGAATAAACCAATTCCAAAACCAATAGAAAGAAACAATAAAGGTCAGAGCTGAAATTGATTAAATAGAGAATAAAAGAACAATACAAGAGATCAATGAAATAAATAATTTGTTTTTTAAAAAAATAAACCATATTGATAAATCCATAGCTAATCTATCTAAAAGAGAGAAGACCCAAATCAATAAAAGTAGAAGTAAAAAATGGAATATTATAATATACACCACTAAAATCCTGAAAACCATTAGGATTATTTTGAAAACTTATATTCCAATAAATTGGAAAATCTGGAAGAAATGAGAAAAAAGTTCTAGACACCTATACCTACAAAATTGAATCAAGAGGACCCCAAAAATCTAAACAGTCCAATAACACACATTGAAACTAATGCATTAATAAAAAATCTTCCCCAAAAAAGAAAAGTACAGAACCAAGCAGATTCATGGTTGAATTTCATCAAATCTTTAAAGGATCAACAATGATGTTCCTCAAATTATTTATGAGATAGAAAGGAGTGAGGAGGTCCATTTCCAAATTCATTCTAAGAAACCAGTATCAACCTCATACTAAAACCATATAAGAATACAACAAGGAAATAAAATTAGAGACCTATATTCTTGATAAATATAAATGCAAAAATCCTTAATGAAATACTTGCAAACCACATTCAACAACATTAAAAAATCATAATAATGATCAAGTTGGTTTCATTCCCGAGAGACAGGAATGCTTTCACATACACAAATCAATAAAAATAATATACCACACAAATAGAAACAAGGACAAAAATCACATAACCATCTTAATAGATGCATAAAAAAACTTTGAAAAAATGCAACATCTTTTTTGTTAAAAACCATGAAGAAATTAGGAATAGAAGAAATTTACTTCAACATAAATATATGATAAAACCAAAGCCAACATTATACTGAGGGAAAAAAAATCAAAAGCACTTTCTCCCGAATCAGGAAGAACAGGATGTCTACTCTCCCTGCTTATGTTCAATATAGTATGCAAACTTTTAGCCAGAGCAATTAATAAAGAGAAAGAAATAAAAGAGATTAAAATGGAAATGAAGAAATCAAATTATCCCTGTTTGCAGGTGATATGATCCTATGTCCAAAGGCTCTAAAGCCTCTACCAAGACTTCTAGGTCCAATAAATTGAGCAAAGTAGCACAATACAAAATGAACATATAGAAATCAGAAGCCTTTCTATATACCAATTATGAACCTTGTGAGAAAAAAAAATAAGGAAAATAATTACATTCATAATAGCCTCAATAAATTAAGATAAAATACTTAGGGATAAATCCAAGAAAGTGAAAGAGCTCTATAAGGAAAATTACAGAACACCAAACACTAAAAGTTGAAGAAGGCACAAGAAGACCTCCTATGTTCATGGATAGGCAGAATTAACATTATGAAAACTGACATATTACCAAAAGCAATGTACAGACTCCATGTGACTCCCATAAATTCTTCACAGAAATAGAAAACACATTCCTAAAATTCATATAGAAGTAAAAATGATTCAAAATAACAAAAGCAGTTCTGAGCAAAATAAAAGCAATGTTTGAGGCATCTTCATACCTGATGTCAAACAAGACTACAGAGATAACAATAAACAGCATAAAAACAGACACATAAATCATGGGATAGAATTAAAGACAACACAGACAAACCTACTCAGATACACACTACCTGATCCTTCACAGAGGTGCCAAAAACGCACATTGGAGAAAAGATAGCCTCTTTATCAAATGGTGCTTGAAAAATAAAAAGTGGATCCCTATCTCTCACCCCATAAAGTCAACCCAAAAGGGATCAAGGAGCTAGGTATAAAACCAGAAACCTTGTAGCTACTAGAAGAAAACATAAGAAAAATACTTCAACATATATGCATAGGTAATTAATTCCTGAATAGGACTTGATAGCACAGCAAATAATAGCAAGAATTAATAAGGTATGACATTCCATTTAAAAGGTTCTGCACAGCAAAGGAAACAAGAAAGTGGAGAGCCTACAGAATGGGAGAAAAATCTTTGCCAGTTACTCTCCTGACAGAGGATTAATAACCAGAATATACAAATAACTCAAAAAATTCAATACAAAAATACATAAATAAATAAAATAATCCAGTCAATAAATAATCACATGCACGGACACTTCTCAGAATAAATACAAATGTCCAACAAGTATATGGGAGAAAAAGTTCCAGCTTTTTAGAGACCAGGGAAATGCAATCCAAAACTACATTGAGATTCCACGTAACTCCACTCAAAATGGCAATCAAGAATACCAATAACAATGAATGCTACTGAGGATACAGGGAGAAACTGTACTCCCACTTGGTGGAAATGTAAATTGGTTCAGCCACTTTGCAAATCAGGGTGGAGTTTCCTCAAAAAGCTAAAAACAGAATTACCCTCTACCACCTCTTGGCATTTATCTGAAAGATTTAAAAGCAGCATACTTTAAAGATACGTGCATACTCAGGTTTATAGCAGAACCATTCACAATAGTCAAGGCAAGAAGTCAACCTAGGTTGTCTGTCAACAGATGACTGAATACAGAAAAATGTAGTCAGTATATACATTGGAGGTTTTTTTTTTTTTTTTTCCCAATCATAAAGATTGATGAAATCATGTCATTAGAAAAAAAATGGATGGAACTGGAAAGCATCCTGTTACACAAAATAAGCCAAACCCAGAAAGACAAATGTTGCGTGTTTTCTCTCATATGTGGAAGCTAAAGAGAGAAAAGGAGAAAAAAAATGAACAACATGTCATGCTAAGAAGACTCTTAGGGTAGAGGAGGGGACTATGGGAGGACACAGAGGAGGGCAAGGAGAGACAACAGGAAGTGAAAGTGATCACGTCATAACATGCTCATGTGCTAAGACGCCCCAGTGAAACCCATTATCCTGTTCAATTTTTATGCACTGATAAGATACATAAATTAAAAACTATAAAACATACAAAAAACAGCTCAACAGAAATCTAGGACTCATAGAAATAAAGAGTAGCAATGGTAGCTGGTTCAATTCCTAGAAATAATGACAGAAATATGTTGATTCTTGACATGATTACCAGTCATCCATTAAACCCGAAGGGAATTCTGTGTTTAGATCAATAGCAAACTGGAGGAAATCAAAATTGAGGAATTTGTTTCTTATACTCACATTAGCAGTTATTGCCTTGGATGACCTCGGGGCATTGTCTAAAACGACTTTAGCTCATGTGATATTTTTTTACCATTTAATAGGAGGAAACTTCCTGCAGAATAGCCAGCTACTATTTTTTTTTTTTTTGCATTAATATCAATACCGATCATTGTACTCTGACTCCTGACAGCTTTTACCTTCTGATAAATAATAGATAGCTATTTTTAATGCAAGCAGTTATAAAATGGTTCTTACAGTTAAAAACTTGCCAAATTATTTTCATCTATTTTAGAGTGTTCTCAAGGATTAGAAATATGACTGATTGTAAAGTTAGCACTAACAATTATTTCGCTAACTTATCCAGTTTATCAGCAATATCTTTTTATGCTTTTGCTCATATATTTTGAACTTCCTTGTGAATTACATGGAGGTTTTAAATAGTTTGCTTTTGTTGTAAAAATTATTAAAGAGTATTAACTTTTTATATGTTATATATTTCAAAAGTGTCCTTAAAAAAAACTGTTTGTAGGGAGAACACCAAAATTTATATAAGATCATTCAAAGACATTAAATACTTGCTAAGGAAACTAGATTACCAATTGGGTAATAGGTTATAGAAATTTAAAACATTGGTAAATTATATTTAATCACAATTCAACTATTTAGTCATAGTTTATTTTCTTACTTTGTTTATAAAATGTAGTGGTCTTAATAGGACAAATTCTAGTTATTTTAGTTATTGAGGTTATTTTAAAACTTTGGTTGTATTATTAAAGAATTTTTTTAAGCCCCAGCTATTTTTGTCTGATGAAATTAAACTGATTGAGCTAAAAAAAAAAAAGAAAAATTACATTAGTTTAGTTGCCTAAAATTCATCTGTGCTCTAATCATGTAAGCACTTAAAATATAAGGGCCCATCTCTCAGAAAATATTAGAAAGCCTGCAATAAATATAATTATGCAAAAAATTTTAGTTAAATTTTATGTTAAACATAAATATTAATGAGTTTATTTATCATCTTTATGGAGAGGCAAAACAGTGGTTAGGATACAGAGGCTAGAGTGTCAATTTCAGATCTAATTCCTACTCTGCCATTTATTTATTCTCACCAAATCAACATATCAAAATTCCCAACTTCAACACCTTTGTTTATAAGATGATGAAAACAGTTCTCTGTAGTATATGTGGTTGTTTTGGGGATTCAGTGGGATATTTCATGTAAGGTATTTGGCCCAGTATCTGTCCTATAAGTGTTCTTTTAATGTCATCTACTATTACAAAAAGGTAGGTAGTATCTGGCTACAGAATAATAAAAATACATCTCTTTAACTAACAAGCAGGAGAATGCACATAAGTTAACACATTTCATATGTAAACTATCATTTCCTAGTAAAGACAATATAACAAAGTAGAAATAATTAGATATGTAAATTACATCCTCTATCATAAATAATAACTAATTAATTTTTCCAATAACATCAATCTTTAAGTCTGATATTGTCATTTCCTTGAACTTCCTCATGAATATCCTGACTTGCTTTGTACAAGACCTATTTCCTCACATCCCTCTATTATATTAGGATTTGAAATGAGCTAAATCATATAGAATTTATACAGTGAACATTTTATTAAATGTAACAAATGTATGGAAAACACACAACTTGATGGGGGCCCAATTCATTAATTTCTTCATAAGGGAGTGGCCATTCCCAGGTAACCACCTATGGATCCAGGGATGCAATTTATTTATTTTTTTTTTAAGAGAGAGTGAGAGAGGGGAAGGAGAGAGAGAGAGAAAGAATTTTTTTTAATATTTATTTTTTTTTTTAGTTATCGGCGGATACAACATCTTTGTTTGTATGTGGTACTGAGGATCCAACCCGGGCCGCACGCATGCCAGGCGAGCGCGCTACCGCTTGAGCCACATCCCCAGCTTGATGCAATTTATTTTTTATTTTTATTTGTTCTAATTAGGTATATATGACAACAGAATGCATTTTTTTTAAAAGAGAGAGAGAGAGAGAGAGAGAATTTTTAATGTTTATTTTTCAGTTTTCGGCAGACACAACATCCTTGTTTGTACATGGTGCTGAGGATCAAACCCGGGCCACATGCATGAAAGGCGAGCGCTCTACCGCTTGAGCCACATCCCTAGCCCCAGAATGCATTTTGATTCATTGTACACAAGTGGAACACAACTTTTCATTTCTCTGGTTGTACAAGATGTAGCGTCGCACCATATGTGCAGGCATACATGTACCTAGGGTAATGATGTCCATCTCATTCCACCATCTTTCCTGTCCCCATGTCCCCTCTCTTACCTCCCTCCCCTTTGCCCCATGAAAGCTTGTCCATTTTTCCCATGTTCTCCTGCCATTATGAATCAGCCTCCACTTATCAGAGAGATCATTCAGCCTGTAGTTTTTGGAGTTTATTTCGCTTAGCATGATAGTCTCCGGGTCCATCCATTTACTTGTAAATGCCATGATTTCATTCTCTTTTAATGCTGAGTAATATCCCATTGTGTATATATTCCACAGTTTCTTTATCCAGGGATGCAATGTTAACTGCACCTCAGTTGGTCCTATCAGCACACCTGCTTCCTCACCTGCAAGCCCCAAAGATTAACCAATCCTCTGTCTCCTTATCAATGGATTCACAGTCTGTGCTTCCTTGTCTCTGGCACCCTTCACCCCACATTTCTCCCGGGAAGCCCAACCACTTTAATGTCCTTTTGTGGAACTGAATTTATTGTCACTGTGGGTCCGTATTCCACAGCATAAACATGTCATGGCTGATTTATTCATCCTGTCCTTGATACAAGTGGGTTCCCGGCTGAATGTGTGTGTTATGACAATGCTGCTAGATCATTTCTGCACATGACGCACTGGGAACATATGCAGGACTTCGGCTAAGTTGATAGGAGTTGAGTTACTGAGTCACAGAGTCTTGGGGAGATTCCTAAGTCAAAATGCCTGTATTTAGCTTGCATGGATACTTCCACAAGGAACACATTTTGACAGAAGGGGGATTTCCTGATCCTACAATTGACAGCTATGAAAAGAGTAACTTGTGACAGAGTATCTTTCAAATGGGCCTAAGAAATACCAGTCTTAACTACAGGAGTAAAGCCGCTAGCTACCTGCTGTGTGCTAGCCATTATGCTAGGTTTGGGGGATAAAAAGGACAAAAGAGCCCTGACTCAGTCTTCCAAACGGCACAAAATCTAGTACAGGAGATAAATGCAAAATAAAACATCAAGCTGATGAGTTCATAGTTATGGATGAACTGAGCTCGGAATTAGAAGAAGATGATCCAAAGACATTGTATAAGAATGTCGTAGGTTCTAAACTAGGAGCTCCAAAAAGACTTCCTCTCAGGACATTCAAAGAATGAATTACAACTAAATAGAAAAAGACGGGTCAGAAGGGCTTTCCAAACGTCAGAGACAGCAGGTGCTGAGAGCCCGTGAAGGTGAAGGTGGTAGTTCCCTGGCCGGCCGGGCCTGGTGGAGCCGTGAGTCACCAGACCTCAGAGAGACACAGAGAGGGGTCCCAACTCGGTTTTTGGTTATTGTTAAGGATTTGGGATAGTTTCCTATGAATTAAAAATTGTGGGAGGATTTTAATGTGGCAATAGGTAGAGGTGAAGAAGAGCTGCTATGTGGAGTGCAGATTGGATGAGGACCACCATGAATGCAGAGTTCATAATGACAGAAGTTCCGAAAAGGGGTGACAGTGTCTCAGACATGGGGTGGAAGTGGAGAGGCTGAGAAGCTGACTGATTACAATAACGTCTAGAAAAATCAATAGCGCTTGTTAAATGAGTGAGCGAGGCCACATTAGTAAATAACTCATCACGGATATCCCGGTGTCTGGTTAGCTCAACTAGATGGGTAAATAACTGGTTAATTCTGGGAATGAAATCACTCTGGTTTGGGATGTAGCTAATCTAATACAGTGCTCTCTTTCATCTGTATTTACATCTTAGAGTGAAATCCAAGATCAAATTGCCTGAGCTGTTTATTGCTCCCTTTGAAATGCTGCTTCTCCTGACAGGGACCCAGCGGCTGCCAATGTTATCTTGTCACTGACATCCATCTCAAGCCTTCCATCTTTTTACGACTACTGATTGTGTATTTCAGCATGAAACACAATTGGGGAGGTGCTTAAAGAAAACATCTGTTGTGTGCGCATATGAGACAGATCAACGGTAATCACCCACTCACTCACGATCTACTCATTTCATTTCCTTTGTGGGTTTGTTCTGGGTTCTGTTTATGATCATACACCTAATGGAAATACATCATCTGTGCGGAGCTGTCGCACAGAGGCCTGTGACTATTCAGTTTCAATATGGTGGGAGATGTGCAACTGGATAACCTTACATAAACAAACTTGTCTCCCAAGCCTATGTCTGCTGCTGGGAGCCATCAGCCAAGTAGGTATGACAAATTCCTTGCCAGCTTACTCCCATGCTGTCTAGTGGAAGGACTTCTGTAAGGTGACCTTGCTCAAGGACCAGGGCAGGATCCGTGTTTAGGGTGTTCCCCCTTTAGAATAGGGCGGTTTAGCATAATAGGAGATTAGGGTGTTCCCCCTTTAGAATAGGGCGTATCCTGCTGCTGAGTTCCTCTTGAGTGCTTACGGTCAGACAGTATATTTTGGGAGACAGAAGCCCATGCGGAGTGGATTTGGGCAGAGAACGTGGATTTCCCCAGAACGTGTTTGTAGACGGCCGGTGTGAGTTCGGGAATAAAGAATTGCTGTTTGAATCTACAAGTTGTGTGGAGACTCGTGATTTGTGCCCAGCCAGAGACTGCGGCAGTCTGCATTTGGGGATTCATTCAGTACCCAACTTGTAGTTTTGAAGCTGCAAGTGACTCATCTTATTCTAGGCAGAAAATATGTTTTGGATGACTTAAGATAGTTTGAGACAGGCACACACTGGTGTACCCAATTGTAATCCCAGTAACTCGGGAGACTGAGGCAGGAGGATCACAGGTTCAAGATCACCTTCAGCAATGTATTGCAGTTCTCAGTGACTTAGCGAGACTCTGTCTCAAAATCAATAAATAAAAAATAAAAAGGGCTGGAGATGTAGCTTAGTGTTAAAAACAACTCCCCCGGAGTTCAATCCCCAGTACGCAAATAAACACAATTTGTTCGTAAAAGCTAGAAGTTCTTGACAAATGGAGAACTAAACGTATATCTTTATTTTCCTTTCCCTAGCTCCGTTTTTCCTTTGGAAATTAATTTTGCCTATCACTGTCAGATTTCATTTTCTAAAGATACATCATGCGTCACTTTTTTAAATCAAAGGCAACAATGATGAGTCCTTCTGGCACACTGCACCGAACAGGTGTAAGTCTAAGAACCCCTGCAACTTCTCTCACCCTGAAGCACCACTTCAGTTGCCTCTACCTCCCAGAAGGCTAGCTCTCCCAAATCAGCCAAATCTATGCAATGCACCCTGCTCTCCTTCAACACTGGAACTTCTAGGTATGCACCTTCCCATTCCCATTGGCCCTTAAAAGGCCTTCACCCCTCCAAACACATCCCATGTCTCCAGGCTGAGATGAAATCCTAACTCCTCCGTAATTATCCCAGCTCACCGTGATCACTGACTTCTTCAGTTACCTTAATTACATACATAATCCAGTTGGTTACCTTAAGCAATTAGTTGATTTTCAGGGCAAAATTTTAATCGTTAATGGATATTATATTCGATGCCTGACAAAAGGGGACTCATTCTTATCTAACTACAGTCTGTACCACAATGCTACCCCGGCTCTGCATAGAGAGGAAGTCCAATGATTGACTGACAGATTGACTGAACCCCTCTGAGATGTTTATTAAACACAATTCGGTAATTTGGCTGTGTTCTTGCTTTCCAAGTTACATGTACCCTGAAGGATGTAAAACATTCCATTTCTGTTGTCTAATCTTTCCTTGTAATCCTGTCATATAATTTTTTTTTTCAGCAAGGAGAGAGAGAGAGAGAGCCAAAAATGGAAGAAACCTCAAATGGAAGTCACTGAACCATTTGGAAATTCAAAGTTATTGAGAGAAAAAGCTGCGGAGATTAGTCACACTCTTCCTGCCGCTCTGACGTGGCATATGGCATGAAGTCTGCCCGTTGGACTCTGTCACTGAAGAGAAGAGCCACAAATGCACAGGAAGACATCACCCGGTAATTGCCACTCACAATGTCAGGGATAGGTAGGACTCTGTGTTTTCAGAACTGAATGTCAACATATATATATATATATATATATATATATATATATATATATATATACACAAATATTGAATAGATACAACTTAGAAAGTATTAATTTGCCATTGCTACTATGGCATCAAGAGATGACTTTTTACATAACATATTCACTTATGTGTGTTTTTTGGGGGGGTTGGGTACCAGGGATTGAACTCAGGGGCACTTGACCACTGAGCCACCTCCCCAGCCCTATTTTGTATTCTATTTAGAGACAGGGTCTCTAAGCACCTCACCATTGCTGAGAGTGGCTTTGAACTCCTGATCCTCCTGCTTCAGCCTCCCAAGCCCCTGGGATGACAGGCGTGCACCACTGTGCCCAGCCCACTTGTGTGTTTCGTTGTTACATACTAAGTCCCTGCCTTGTATTAAAGCAAAATTCCTGAACAAAGAAAACTGACTATGCCTTTACTTCAGTAAACTCCAAACACAAGCAAAACGTAACACACCATTTCTGATAAGTGCTTACGATAGACAAAACCCAAACTTAAGCCCCGCCAATCAGGAGTGGCCAAATAACACATGCTCATGCGCCTGCAGATTTTCTAATACGATAAGCCCAAAAGGGAGATTCTGCCACTGCAGCCTGATAATTACTTTATTTTGCTTCCTTATTCGCCCTACAAACACTCTCCTGTGGCACCTGACATTGGAACCCTAAACCTACTTAGGCTCCTTTCCCAGTTCAAGAATCGCTCCTTATTCCACTGAATGCTTTAGGATGTTATTGTGCCTGGGTTTTTTTTTTTTTCTTTCTTTCTTTTACATGTGACAAAAAACAATGATGGTTGCTAGAGATACAGCAGAGTAGGGGGAAGCAACACTCAGACTTACCGTCCAGATGTGCAGAGAGAGAAACAGTAAAGAAACTAATCTAAAAGGTGATAAATGGAGGTTATTCCATTTATGCAAAATTAACAAGTGCCATCATAGAAAATGACAGGCAGGATCTGCTGAACATATTCTTTGAGGAAATAAAGTTTATCTGATTCCTGAGGAATAACAAGCCACTGGCTGTGCAGAGACTAATTTCTTTTATGTTATTTACTAAGTATGTTTATAGCAGTTATATGGGACATGAAACAATTTTTTTTTAAATTTACCTGCTCTTGTGGTCTCAGCTCAAAGCCTCTTCAACAAGACAGCCCTGCGATGTGGACAGCTGGTTATTGTTGCTTATCAAAGTCCTTGTGGAAATAAATATAAAACCAAACATAACTGAAGATTTAATGAGTGAAATATGATTTTTTATGCCTCCTGATTTATTTTTCTACTCAAACCACTGGTTCTTTTGCGGGGTACTTTCCTATTTCTTATGGTATACACCTTCTTTTTCTAAAACTGACCTAATGCTTAAATGATCATAATTAAGCTGGGAAAGAGTTACTAAAGGGAACAGGGCTAGGAGTGAAGGTGTGTGTGTTCTGGTTCAATCTTTTATCACTCGGTAGTTCCATAGCTGACAGCTCTCAAAATCCTTCCTTTGGAAAGAACCATGTTAGTTAGCTTTTCATTGCTATAACAAAACACCTAAGGTAAATCGACTTAATAAACTGGTTTACAGTTTAGAGGTTTCAGTATGTGACTGACTGACCCCATTGCTTTTGGGCCTGAGGAGGCAAGTACATCACTGCAGGAGTGTGTGACAGGAGTGTGTTCATCTCATGGCCTGAAAAATAGAAACAGCCAGAGACCAGCATCCCACAATGCCCTTTAGGGGCATGGCACCAGAGACCTAACACCGTCCACCAAGTCCCTCCTCCCAGTGATGCTATAGACCAGAATCATGTCTTGAACATGTGACTCATTGGGGCACATTTCAAATCCAAACAGTAGCGGGAACTGATCCCAGTCAATGTGCATCATCATCCTGGGGCATTTGCCATTCCTGCTCTGGAAGGCCGTAGGATTTAACATGTCTCCAGAGCCACCATGGAGGGGTTGACAGGAGAAGAACAAGGAGAGCTTAGTGCTCTCTCTCCTCCCTCCATAAAGTAAAGCCTGGCCTACATCGGATGTGCTGGGCTTCTGAATGTGGCTTAATTAGGAGAACGGGTTCTGTGCCTTAAATCCCTTTGTAAACCATTAGCCTAAGTGATTTGATGAATCCATCGTCTAACTGTAGCTTAAGGTTCCATGGTCTTCAAAACTAAGATTAAAATTAAGATCATTTGAGTAAGAGGAAATTAAATGAACTGGAAATGATAAGATCCAGTGCTAACAAGATTGGCCTAACCTTTTTAAAAGAGTTGGGACCCTTTATTTGAAAAAGATCGGGATGGGAACATAAAGATAGTCCAAAGCACAGATCAGCGCAGACACAAGCCAAGATGAGTTTCCCACCAGGCACGGGCGCACCGCGGACCAGCAACCGACACAAAATGAGAACTGTCTGCATCCCAGCCACCTGGGGTATCCCCAGGTCACACCCTCAGGGCCTAGCACTGAGCTGCACCCTATACCGAGCTGATCTTAGGGTTTTACCTTGTCATCTCCATTTTTTAAAATTTAAAGACTCACTTTAATTAACCGCATGAAAATTTATGTGACACTACTGGCAAGTAGATAACTGTGACCAGGATTTGAAAACTTTATACTTGCCCATAATTTCTCCCTCAAATATCTAAGGTGTGTTATTCCTACAACAAATAGAACCTCTGATCAAGTTGTGCAGAGATTCCATGAATATTCACTTTACATATAGTACATAATAGCAAATAAGAGGTTGTTATGGTTACTGAATTTCTGTAACAATGAATGGCAGCAATTTGAAGAAACACTACTACATCGGGGTGCATTTTCAACAACATTAAACAAATATACAAGCTCGGTGCGGTGGCACAAACCTATAATTCCAGCTGCTTGGGAGGCTGGGGCAGGAGGATCTCAAATTGAAGACCAACCTCAGGAAGTTAGTGAGACTCTACATCAAAATAAAAAGTACAAAAGGCTAGAAATGTAGATCAGTGGTAAAGCACCCTGAATTTAATCCCTATTTCCAAAATATATATGTATATATTTCCAACACAATCCTTGTAAAAAAAAGATCTTATTGAGTGCTGAGCTTTTGAAATAAAGCCAATTTCATACAAGACATCTGCTCTGAAGATTGTCTTTTTGTTATACAGCATTTTAAAAGATAGAGTAAGAGAGAAAAGAAAACAGGAACTGTTTATCTTTAAAAATTGAATTACTAAAAATATTTTGCACCAATTTGTTCTCCAGAAAATATAGAGAACATATATTTTCTCTTTTATCTCAAGAGATAAAAAGTTCATCTCAAAAAAACAAATGTTTCCATGCTTCACATGAGCCCTTAAGAGATATCCTTTCTTCAAATGAATTTTTTCCCAGTTGACTTTAATTAAGTTTAGAATAGTGTACCTGGATACAAAAAAGTGAATGCAAATCAAATTACTGTCTAGACCAACAAGTGCTAACATTTCCCCTTACAGCTGTACCCTGCTCTCAATGTTTTCAGGGAAACATTCACCTAAATCAAATTTCTGATAATCAATCTCACTTTAAGTGCACTGAGAGAATTTCTAATTTAAAGGACTCTCCCATGATAAGCTCTGAAGTAGAACTAATAATACTTGGAGTTTACACAATCTTTAACTGCTTTCATTATTGTATATATCTGTCTTTACACTTAACAAATCTGCCTAAAGGGAGGAGTACATAGACAAGGCAATTCGAGGAGCATCTTTCCATGCATCTAGGAAGAGATGTCAGCTAAACTTGCAGAAGGGTTATTCACCCCCAGTGGCACCATCATTTCGTGTATTAGTCAGTGTTCTGTTACTATAACAGATACCCGAGATGACCAGCTTAATAAGATAAAGGGTTTATTTTCACTCACAGTTTTAAAATTCTACTCCATGATCTAAAAGACCCATTGCTTTTAGGACTTTGAGGTTGGTGGGGAGGTAGCACATTGTGGGTACATGGGGCAAAGCCTTTCAGCTCATGATCTGGATGTACAAGAGAGGAGGAGGAGGGCTGGGATCTCACTATTTTCTTCAAGGGCATGCTCCCCCAAACTGGAAGACCCCACACGAGGCCCTACCTCTTTCCATCACTCCCCAATAGCTTCAAACTGGGGATTGGCCTTCTCCATCTGGGCCTTTGGGGGCTATTCAGATCCAAACTACACTCAGGGGCAGAGTGTGATGTTTGGTATTTTGTGGGCAGTGTCCTTGTGTGGTGGGCCTCCAGAGAGGAGTAACAAGTGGTCTTTGTTTCTTTCTTGTTCTGCCATGTTTAAAACAATGTGGGCATGTCCTAAGAGTGCTTATAGTCAGCAGGGGAATGTCAAGTCCTAGGACAGCGGATAAAACACCAAGGTCCCGAGGTGGTACCCCACCCAGCCATCTCCTAGATGCCAGGGGGAACTTTACTCTCTCTTGCTGTCCATGTGTTCAAATTTCTGGATAGCACTGTACCAAAAATACTCTGCCCCAATGTGTTCCCTGGGAAACACAGAGGAGGTACATTAGGTCGCATTTAAATCCCTAAGTCTGCATGTATCATTTACCTGACCAGGTCTAACTCTTAGTATGCCTCCAACAGTTGTATACATTAATTTAATTAATTCGCACTAATGCTGAGCATGAGTGTCTACATATTTTTGTTTCCCTAAATATCCTCATTTCAAAAATGCTGCACCTGCTTACTACATACTCTTGTCTCTCAAATTGAAAGGTTGTACATCATAGTCACTGGAATTCCACAGCCATTCCACAGCCAGGCACCATAATTCATAAATTATCCAAAATTTGTTTTCAAAATCCTCATTGCTTTTCATATATACCCTTTTGTGCAATATTAAATAATGTGATCTCCCAGTGTTCAGTACCAAGCTATTTATCTAACACTTGTTGATTGAGGCTTATTGAGTGCAGTGTGGTATGCATCGTACCAAGCACTTTCCATAACGTAGCTGATTTAGGCTCCGAACAGACCTGTTGATCCACTTTCAGTGTGGTTTAGAGACACTGCCTACTCCTTCAATTCACAAAGTAGTGTTAGAGAGATAGACATGAACACACTCAGTGAATGGCTTAATACATTTTTATATAATCTTTAGCATGACACCTGTGTCCAAGGTACAAAAGCAACTACGGGAATTCCACATCATACAATAGTTCAGGTAATTTAAGACAGCATACTTAAAAACAGCATACTACAGGGACACAGCCACATCAATGTTCATAGCAGCACAATTCACAACAGCTAAACTGTGGAACCAACCTAGATGCCCTTCAGTGGATGAATGGATAAAAAAAAAATGTGGCATATATACACAATGAAATATTACTCAGCAATAAAAGAGAATAAAATCATGGCATTTGCAGGTAAATGGATGGAGTTAGAGAAGATAATGCTAAGTGAAGTCAGCCAATCCCCCAAAACCAAATGCTGAATGTTTTCTCTGATATAGGGAGGCTGATTCATAGTGGGGTAGGGAGAGGGAGCATGGGAGGAATAGATGAACTCTAGATAGGGCAGAGGGGTGGGAGGGGAAGGGAAGGGCATGGGGTTAGAAATGATGGTGGAATGTGATGTACATTATAATCCCAAATACATGTACGAAGACACAAATTGGTATTAATATACTTTGTATACAACCGGAGATATGAAAAATTGTGCTCTATATGTGTAATAAGAATTGTAATGCATTTCGCTGTCATATATAAATTTTTAAAAATTAATAAAAATATGACCAATGTTTGAGGAGATAATTATGTTTGGCCCTACTTGAACATTTTGTTATGTATACAGGATTCAAAACATTATATGGCACCCAATTAACATGGATACTTTTTATACTTTTATGCATCAGTTAAAAGTAAATTAAAAGAGAAGATATCAGCATATTGTAATTTTCACTTAAAATTATTTATTAAAATTGGCCTTCCTTACTTTATTCCAATTTATCAACCTCTATAGAGTTATTCCTGATTTTGAGTTGCTGCATTAGAGCATTAGAAAGTAATTTTCTCATTTATATGATACTAAAATCATTCTGTGCTATTTATTTGAAAAATGTTACATGGAGACATAATTAATTGCCTTCATATAACCAAGAATTTTCCTTGCAAATAGGTGCAACCGAAAGTCTGTGTTGCTTATATTCATTACATTTAGGGTGAATTTATAGCAGATCGTATAATTATTCAAAGAGTTGTCCTTCCAATTGAGGCATTTCTACTGTGATATAATAAAATACGAGTAGAAAAATGATCATGCCTCCTGATTTTTAATAAAAAACTGTTTACTTCAGATCAAAGAGCATAGGCCTCAACAAATATGGGAGAATCTGGTTTTTATTACAGCAGCAAAGAGAAAAAATAACCTGTCTCTAATTAGGAAATGATAGGTCTCTTAAAGCTAAAAGATTTAAAATCATTACACTTTTTTACTTTCCTATTAAATGAAGTTATATATTTTTTTTCCTGTCACAGGCAAGAAAAGAAGGTGGGAAGGAAACAGAAAAGGAAGGGAGACCAGCAGGATTTGACACAGTACTGGGGGAGTTCTAACAGTGTTGTAGGAAAATTCTGAGCACCGTGTGTTCATATGTAGAGCCAAACCTGAGCTTTTTATTTTAAGATGTGTTTGTTATAATTCTATTGTTAACATATGATTCATGGGCCAAACTAGTGATTTAATGTCAGTTACTGCTTAGAGTGTGAAGCAAGAATTATTTTTTTTTTAAATGTGAATTGGTGATAGTTGTGTTGTAGCCCACAAATGACTGAGGCTTATAAAATGAGTTTACTGTAAATCATCCCCTGAAGGTGGTCAGGCATGGTGGCACAAGCCTGTAGTCCCAGCAGGCTGAGGCAGGAGGATCACGAGTTCAAAGCCAGCCTCAGCTGATTAGTGAGGCACTTAGCAACTTAGCAAAATCCTGTTCAATTCTCAATACCAAAAAAAATAAATGCTAAAAAAAAAGAGAGAGAGAGAGAGAACTAAGAACTTGGGAAAGTAGAACTGAGGTTATTGTGTGAAGTGAAATAAGCCAGACACAGAAAGACAAAGTGAATCATAAGTGGAATCTAAAGAAGTCAGTGTCTTCGAGCTATGAGTACAATGGTGGGAGGTGGCTGGGATCATGGCAGGGGACAGTGTGGGAAGGCTGACCAGTGGAGGATAAGTCATGGCTGGGAGGAAGAAGGTCTGGCCTGGTATTGCACAGTAGGGTGAGTACAGGGCGTGACCACATGTGGCACATTCTTTAAAGAGCTAGAAGAAAGGAGTTTGCATGTTTTCACCATAAGGAAATCATAAATGTTTGAAGAGACAGATAAGTTTTTCCTGATGTGAACATATTTATGTTGTAAATATGTATCAATGCATATTATGTTACACTATGAATATGTACTATCATATGTATCAGTTAAGTAAACAAAGTAATTTGGGGAGAGGACATTGGAAAAGTATCATGGATGGAATAATAGTTCCCATTAAATGTTTTCATGAGTGATTCCATAGAATAGGATTCAGATTGTTGGGAAGGAACCACTGAGTGCCTATTTCCACTCAAAAGAAGGAAAGAATGGGTATATATTAAATATCACCAGGAGGTAAAAAGGTGCTGATTCCCATTCCTCCTCAACAGTGGAATTTAAGAATAGTCCCAGCAGACCCTTAACACAGATGCATAGAGGGAGTCCAACCACTGGAAGAAGGATATTGGACTCAGAGATTTTTTTCCAACTAAGTAACTGTAAGAAAAATGTGCATATGCTATGAACTGATTTTTCTGCATTAGCCAGGGATAGTTAAAGCAAAATAAATATACAAAACTTTATTAGATCATGAATTCAAAATCTACAAAAAAAAACTTATAAGTGAAAAAAATGGGTTGATTTTTACCTACTTGATTTGTGTTTTGTCAGCTGGGAAAACTAAGAATCTGTACAACTCTTAGCCATTTAAGAATTATTTCCATAATAGTTTTCACTAGCACTCAAAAAGGTAGAAATTGTTCAAATTAGATTTTTCCATAACTCAGTAGCCTATTGTCATTTGGGGTAACTTAATCACATGGTTTCTTGGAAACCATTTCACATATATAGGCTTTATTGGTTAGGGATTTTTTTTCTTTTTTGGCAAAACAAAACAAAATAAAACCTAACAATTACTTAAACCAGAACTACAGTTATTTTGCTTTATAAGATATCTAGAAACAGAAAGTTAAAGCCTTGTTCAAAAGTTTAATGGAGCTGGCCAGATGTGGGTTTAATCCCCAGCACTTCACACACACACACACACACACAGGCACAGATAGAAATTCATTTAGAAATTCATGATTTATCTGCCAAACAAGAACACATCACTCTTGAACAAAGTTGAAAAAAAAAAAGCTGCTTTTGATAGCAGAAAAGGAAAGATAAATACAAGAACAGAAACATCAAAAGTCTGTCACAGGCTGGGGACATGGCTCAGTGGTGGAGCATTTTCCTGGCATGCATGAAGCCTTGGTGCAATACCCTTCACCAACAAAAGAAAAAAAAAAAAAAAAAAAAAAAAACGAGGAAGAAGAAGAAAAAAAGCAAAGTCTGTCACATAAATCTCATTCCTTTAAAGAAATTCAAGTTTCCTGAGAACAAGATGAGGACCTTCCATTTTTTACCAATTTACTTACTCGGTGCTGAGAGAAAATTGATGATAATGAAATGTAGCATCTCTATAAAGTGTCATCTTTAATCTTCAATATGATTATTTTCCAATATTTGAAAAAAAACTGATAGTAATGCAAAAAGTTGAATTTAACTGAGACAGTAGGAGGAAGTCTATATAAATGAAAGAATAATAAAAATCAGGCACTAGATTGGTTTCTCTATCTTTTTCATCAGTAATCCCATCTATCCACCCCTAAATCCATGATTTTACTTGAAGAAGGAGAACATATTTATTTTGTGAAGAAATGAAGCTGCAGCAAAGGAAAGAAGCTGAATAATGAGCCAAACTTTGCAGAAAGAAGATTTGATAATACACTAGAAGACAATATCAGGAGAGCCTTGGCCAGCAGATTTCATACACGGGTGACAGGAAGAAGGGTGACAACATGGGAAGACATTGACGCAATATAGGAAATAAATTATAAACTAAAGTTGTATTAAGATATGTGAAAATTTATATCTCACCAACTTAAAGGTTTATTGCCATGTTTGCTTTAAATTTTAAACTATATATGAGTTAAGCTTATAAATTATAATGAAAGCCTCTAACCTATAAATTTTCTATTAATTCTTCCTTGAGCTCATTGCTTCTTTTGGGGGCCATGTCTAATCATTTCATAATCCCAACTAATGATATTCCTTTTTAAAATTTCTAATAACTTTATTTTATTTGTCCATTGTTTTTTATGTTGTGTTGAGGACTTAACCCAGTGCCTCGCACATGCTAGGCAAGCACTCTCCCACGGAGCCACAACCCCACCCCATGATATTCTTTTAAATTTCAGAGAGTGTGTCTTTTACTTCTAGCGTTTCAAATTCACATTCTAAGCATTTTTCCTTCCCTGAAAAGCCCATGCCTTTACTGATTTTGTTTCACTTTTTATACATTATCCAACATCTTTTTTAAAAAAACTTTTTAGTTGTAGTTTGTACAATGCCTTTATTTATTTATTTATTTTTATGTGGTGCTGAGGATTGAACCCAATACCTCACACATGCAAGGCAAGTGCTCTACCACTAAGCTACAGTCCCAGCCCCTATCCAACATCTTAATAATCATGATTATAAAGACTTTATACTCCTGAGTCATAATGGTATCTGCTTATATTGCCTCTTCTTTCTCTCAAACATGGGTGACTTCCTGATTTTTCACATATATGATAATCTTAATCTTAATATTTTTATGATTATTATTATTATGGTTATGATTATTATATGGTAATTTAAAGATAACACTTTGCAGAGAGGATACATTTTCTTAGCTTCCTCTGCATACTTTCTTTAAAAATATGCATTCATGTTCTTGATGGATCGCTTTAATCCTGTACAAGTTTTTTATTAGACTTTTTTAGAGCAGGGCCATTTGGGTTTTGCTCTTGATCTTCAGGTGTACACCACACAATAGGTTTTATTCCTAGTGTATGTCCCTTCTACTAAGCCTCCAACTTGACCGTGTGTGTTAACAACAACAACATCAATATGTTGTTTTCCATGATGGAAGCTGATAAAGTATTTGCTTATATTTTAGCTCTCTATCTATTGCTTTCTGCTGGGTTCCTTGGAGTTTTACTCTGCACAGTTACACCATAGGAACACATCAAACATGTGTAAGAGAATCCGTATGCAGACTGGGGGACTTCCCAGTCTTCGCATAATTACCTTCTTACATTTTCTCCAACTTTTCATCTCTCTGGATGAGATGCTCCAACGTCTGATGATGTGCAGCCAAGCAGAGCAGTCAACCTTTGGTGGCTGGGAGTTCCCTCAGGGGACACTGGCCAAAGATAAATCTTACCTGCTCTATCTCTTTTATTTAAAGGACTCTATTTCCTCCTCTCTGCTACCGGTGCCTCTTTCATGTCTTCAAGTAATCGTTTTTCATGTATTCTGTCTAGAGCTTATCCTTTTACAAGAGGATACATCTGACATCTGCTACTCCACCATTACCAGACGTGAAACCACAGGTTGCTTTTAGAGGTGATAAGGATGCTGTGGCGGTCCTGAAAGCAGAGGGACATTCTTGAATTTAACAAACGAAATATAATGCATCTGGGACTCACTTCAGAATATCACTCACTTCAGAATGGTAGAAGTAGAGGAGGGAATCAGCAGGGGAAGATGAGCCACGGTTGGTCCTTGGTTTGGGTGGATGAATTCTTAAGGATTAAATATGCTAGGCTTCCACTTAAGGACAGCACCAAAGTTCTCCATAACAATGAAAATGATCTCAAAACCCACCCACCATGTGAGGGCCCATCTTCAGAGACATCTTCAGGAATAAAACTAGGAATAAACACGGATAAGCATCTTCACCAAAGGAAGTCATTCACCCATTACGAGTGGATAAATAGAAAAAAAAAATCACAAACACACACACATATTCACACATACACACCCTTGCACAAAGTCTCCCCCAGACATCTATGTAACATAAAATATAATTTCTTCCCCTTTTTTTGGTATATTTAAATATTGTTCCAATATTTAAATACTTAAATACAGGGATTCTTTACATGTTTGATTTTATAAATATCTGTGTGATTGCATAAAATTAATACTCATGAGATAGTATAAAAAAACAAGAAGATAGTTGCTGGGTGCAGTTAGCACATGCCTGTGATTCTAGTGGCCTAGGAGGCTGAGGCAGGAGGATCACAGGTTCAAACCAGCCTCTGCAAAAGCGAGGTGTTAAGCAACTCAGTGAGACCCTGTCTCTAAGTAAAATAAAAAATAGGGCCAGGGATGAGGTTCAGTGGCTGAGTGCCCCTAAATTCAATCCCTGATACCCAAAACAAAACAAAAACCCAGGAAGACAGAAATTGTGTTTGTAGGTGATTGATTTGTGGTGAGTAATTTGGGTAATATATATTTTATATGAAAAGTATCTACCAGAAAATCATGTCAATTATTATTTGATATTTTGAGTAGTTTGAAATAACTCTGCTTTAGGTAATTTAAACACTGTTCTGAGCCTTACATTTTATTGTGGAATTTCACTGTATTTTTTCCTGCCTTTTCAAGATCTTGGACATTGTCAAAAATAAGTAATCAAAATATTTCAAGCATGATAGTGAATTTACAAATTGAAGGTGGATTTGCTTTTTAAATTCTATCATGTAAAAAAAATTATTGGAAATACTTATTTTAAACTCTAAAAATGGAATCAAAGCATGCCTGGCACAAACAAAACTGAACATGTAGAATATTAACTAAAGAAAGAAAGTTTCCAAAGCACAAACAGTTAGTCGCAATATCTCGTTGCCCATTCAGAAATAAATCAGGATTATTGATTGGCAGGTTATTTTTCCATGCAAAAATATTTATTTCCTTTAGCATTCGTTGGTTGCATACAGTAGCATTGTATTAAGAATATGAAGGCAATTTGGGGAAGAATGTGGTGTCACTAACTAGTTGGAAGGAAAATTGGCACAACCAGGTCTCTGAAAGTACCAGAATTACATCAGGATGTAGAAGATGAGAGCCAATGGCCTGTTTCAGAGCAAACTAGGATACCTGGGTTGGCAATCTCAGCGAGGCTGCGAGAAATGTGGAAGAACAGTTGGCTACAGAAAAAATTGGGGAGCAGCAACCAAAAGAAAGGAAACGTATACAATGTGTAAAACCATTAGGTACCAATATCAGAATTTCACAACAGGTAGAAAATATTGCTAAGAATGCATTAAAGATAAAAGATAATGGGCTGAGATGTAGCTCAGCAGTAGGGCCCTTGCCTACCATGCACAAGGCTCTAGGTTCAGTCCCCCACAAGGGAAAAATAATGACAAAAATGTACTGGAATTTTGACTTAAAAAAAAAAACCAACCAGCAGTAGTTAGGGCAAAATTATGCTCTCGAATACTAATAAATCAGACAGGTGGGGAACGTTCCAATATCAGTCAATAGAAATAAATTTTCACTTTTGCAGTGACTGTAGGAACTGTTTGAATTACTTAATAGGAGTTATATGAAGTAATACCAAGTTGCTACTTTTCTGCATTTTATATTCAATACAAAGACTCCTGTGAAGAAAAGAGAAGATTCTATTTACCTCTCCAACTCTGAGAAGTGGTCACACACTTGTATTACAACAGTCGCTCCTGTAAAAATCTTAGAGTCACTTTTCTTTCAGTTTTTTTTTCTAGTATCCTGAAACAGAGATAAAACTCTCCATTTTATTTTTTTTGGAAGAGGCAATTTGGTCACGAAAGGAACAAATTCCCCAGATGTGCTATTTCATCCCTTAATTAAATGGACCAGAAATCAATTTCAGCTAGCTCATGAAAACAGAAAGGGAACTTACTAATAAAAATTAAAAACTGTTTTCCAGGGGCCCAGGATCCTCACTCTGGGACACATGTAGCCAACTTGGCAACACCGGATGGAAAGGTAACTGGACCCTAGGCATTATTTGGTCTTAATTTTATTGTTCTCTACACAAGCATTGATTCCTCTTTCTGCTTCTGATGATTGAATAAGGGCTACATCCTTGCACCTTTGGAAAGAGAATATAATTTGGGTCAGCGATCCTCCCAGATGGACTCAATCAAATGTGTCCAAGAGTGGAATCTCCTATTACAAAGCTAACTGTAGAATCCCATACTTAGCAGTAAGAAGTGTTGATGTGGGTTTTAATGAGCCACAAAGACTGCTATCATGTGTGTGTTTGTATCCTTCAGAATTCAAATATTGATTGATTAGCTCCCAACGTGGTGGTATGAGGAGACTGGGCCTTGGGTTGTAAGGGCACAGTGTTTGTGAATGGGATTGTATTATGAAAGAAGACCCCAAGCATCTGAGGACACAGAGAAAATTTACCACAATGAACAAGGAAAGAGGCCCTCACCAGACACCAAATCAGCTGGTATTTCCATCCCAGACTCCAGCCTCCTAAATTTCTGTTGTTTATAAGCAAATCCATTTAGGATATTTGGTTGTAACAGTCTAAATGGAAAAGACAAACCACCTCCAAGTTACTAATGCCTAGTTACTACATTCCTGCATTTCATATTTCATCGTCTTTCCTCCAAAGTTGCCTAATAAAATCAAGTCTCATTTCCACACATCTTGATCCACTCATTTGATGACTATGTTCTAATGTTCCTTACAATTTCCATCTGGTCAATGTTGGGAAGTAGTAGAAAAGGGAAGAAGGAGCCATCACTGTCAGAATACACTAAAAACTACAATCTGGCTGGGCCTGGTGGTATACGCCTGCTAATTCCAGCAGCCCGGGAGGCTGAAGCAGGAGGATCGTGAGTTCAAAGCCAGCCTCAGCAACTTAGTGAAGCCCAAGGCAACTCAGTGAGACCCTGTTTTTGAATAAAATACAAAAATAGGGGGGATGGCTATGGATGTGGCTCAGCAGTTAAACACTCCTTAGTTCAATCCCCAGTACCCCCCCACAAAAAAAATGTCTGAAGATTACATGCAAATCATCAGCTATAAATTCCTCTTTACTAATAGTAAGCCAAAGAAACTCACCCTGCATCCTTTCTGAACCTTTCATACTTTCTGCCAAAGCACCTGTGTGTCACTCAGCTTTGCATCACTGTGACAATACACCTGGCAAGAACAATGCAGAGGAGGAAAAGCTTATTTGGGGCTCACTATTCCAGGGGTTCTGTCCATGGCCAGCTCCATAGTTCTGGGCCCAAGGTGAGGAAGAAGAACATCATAGGAAGGTGATGGTGGAAGAAAGCTGTTCACATCATGTTAGCCAAGAAGGAGGGGGTGGGGGGGAGAGAAAGGGAGAGAGAGAGAGAGAGAGAGAGAGAGAGAGAGAGAGAGAGAGAGCATGCACAAGCATGCACGCTCCACTTACCAGGGACAAAACATCAATCCCAAAGCACACTCCCAAGGACCCACCTCCTCCAGCCACAGCCTAGTTGCCTATGGTCACAAACCAGCACAGAAGTCCTCAAATTATTAATCCATCAGTGGATCAACCCACAGATTAGTTACAGCTCTCATAATCTAACCATACCCCTTCAGAGCATTCCTGCACTTCTGGAGACATCTTATATCCAAAGGGTAACAGCAACATATACTTTTGCTTAGGAGGCAAAGCCTCTATTATTTAAATGCATAACGGTAACAGTGTCTCTATTTTTCTTTTAAGCTAAATCTTCCTAAGATATTATGCTAATGAAAGTCACCTCTATAGGTTTCCTCAGTCATTAAAGAAGAAATGAAATATCCAGTCTTACTTGACCTTTGACTCCATAAGAACAAATATTAATGCCACCTAACTTCTCTTGAGTCCTCTCTGTGGGCCAGTCCTTGCATCAGATTCTGATATTCGATATTTTATTAAATCCTCACACCAATTTGTTCTTAAGGATTATTATCTCCATTTTGTAAAAGAGTATGTTGAGGTCTAGAGATTGGATGGCTTGCCAACTATCAGACAGGTGGTAAACATTAGAACTGGCATTCAAACTCATCAATTTACTGTCCCTTTTCTATTGCTCATAAAATATTCTGCTTCTATCAGTAAGAGATAGCCAATAGGTGATGCTTCAAGCACCATATTCTGTGGATTCTCTGTGTACAATGGATGATTACAACAATCCTGAATACTCAGTGTATACTAACCCTTATTCACCTTTCATGGGACTTGAACCTGCTTCCATTCGTTTTCCCTCATCTTGGAGTCTATGACTTTTGACTTGCCTATCTGACACACATCAGATAATATATGCTATGACTTATCCCAAGCCTCTTGCTTGTCTAGAACTCAGAGCCAGTCCTAATATTTGTTCTGGGGGAAATGGGATCTGTTCCTCATTCACATCCATGAAGCATGCCACAGGGAAAAGAGAATATGAATATAGGCATGGCCCGTGGCATCTGAAACTACAGAGTCACTCAACGTGGACCCAACTACACTTTGGTTAAATTCTTTAATAGTATTTTGCAAGTACATATTGAGCAGGTTAGATAAAGATGGTAAAATAAAAAATAACTTCAGATGCAGAATCAAGCTTTGGCTGAGCGCCAAAGGTTCAGTTTCCCCACTACTGACTGCTATTTCACGTAGGTCACTTTATTCAAAGTGACACAGGATAGGCAGTACTCCCAGCACTACCATTGACTGACTCATGTTGAGAAGAAGGATTGTTACGATGCCTGCCCTATAAATCGAGTCCTCGGCGAAATCCTGGGATAACAATCCATTATGCCTAAAGTATTTTAATAACTGTTTCTCATCTTGATCTTTGAAATAAGGATAATAGATTATCAGCTCGACATAACTTGACAAGTCAGATGTTTTGAGTCGCCGTTTGCTGATGAAATGACATGCAGGAATACCATGAGTTGCAAGTCCGTCAGTTGATTCCCCTGAGGTATCTGTCCTGTCGTCGCACAGAATCCTTCCCTTCAAAAGACTCCCAGAGAAAACAGCCTTTAGAAACTCAGTGCTTTCCCCTTTCTTTCGAGAGAATTTCTTTGTATTCATGTAAATGTCTTCGCAGGGAGATAAAGCATATTCCGTTCCAATCCTGCATGATCTAAGTTGTGATTCACTAAAGTACCGCGGAGCATATATGTCTTTTTTAGACAGCATAGTCATCAGTGACACCCGAAAGGAATACATTTGAGTTCCATGGAACTTATCGTATTTCTTCTCTTTAAGTTAGTCATTTGATTTTGGTGCAAAAGACATCTGCTGCACAGTTCTTTTAACTTCCCATTAAGGCAAATTACTGGAAACCTGGGTTACCCTGGCAACGCGGGGTGGCCCCCATTGTTTTCCCTTGCCAGTCATCTCAGTGGTGTTAGTCTGGTGGTGAGGGCTAACCAGTAGGGGAGTTAAGACCAGCATACCTTTGCAAAGCTTTGGACTGTGAATCCTGGGATGGAGCTGCACGGATGCAAAGGCCCGTTTCCATGGCAACAGGAACAGCTCCGATTGTTTTAGTTTGTCACTCATCAAGGCAATGTTTGCCTTGGGAGACTGTGCTAAGCATTGCTAGCCACCTTTTGGATTGAAGAGATTGGATGGAGATGCTGCTACGGTTACCGGGGTTTTTGTCTTAGGGGAAATCCTAGAATAAAGTAAATCTCTCTGATTCCAATATAAATTGTAAATAACCAGCAGTGGTATACAAAGAAACGAAGTTGTGATTGAGTACTCCCTTCTGGGACAATGCTTGCAGCATGGAGATGGGGTGTTTGAAAATGAGAGGTGAGGAAGGGAGGTTAAAGGAGATTGAATAGGAGGGGATATAGTGACCATTCTCCAGAACAGAAAGGCAAATATTGCAAGGTCTCATATTTGAAATCTACAAAAGTTGGATTCATAGAACATTGAAGTTGAGAGGAGAACAGTGTCTGCCAGAGGCTGGGGAGGAGAGTGGAAGTGTGAATGGGGAGAGATTGATCATGGCTACCTAGTACAGTTAGGCAGAGCAAGAATACCCAAAGGACTTAAAATCAGCATACTACAGGGACTCAGCCTCATCAGTTTACAGCAGCACAATTCACAATAGCTAAACCATGGAACCAATCTAGATACCCTTCAGTAGATGAATGGATAAAGAAAATGTGGCATATATACACAATGGAATATTATTCAGCACTAAAAGATAATAAAATCATGGCATTGCAGGTAAATGGGTGGAGTTGGAGAATATCATACCAAGTGAAGTTAGCCAATCCTAAAAAACCAAGTGTCAAATGTTTTCTCTGATTTAAGGAGGCTGATTCATAATGTGGTTTCTCGGGCGGGGGGGGCGGGGGGGTCATGGGAGGATTAGACATGGGATGAGATGGTCATCATTATCCTAAGTACATGTATGAGGACACAAATGGTGTGACTCTACTTTGTGTACAACCAGAGATATAAAAAAAAATTGTGCTCTATATGTGTAATACAAACTGTAATGCATTCCACTGTCATATATAACAAATTAAAATTAAAAGAAATATATAAAAATAGAAGCTCCAGGGAGTATGGCCCAGTAGTGTGACTACGGACAACAATAATATGTTGTTTCACAAATCTAGAAGAAGGGACTTTGAAAGTTTTCACCACAGAGAAAAGATAAATATTCAAGGAGACAGGAATGTCTAACCTGATTTAAATATTCCAGAATGTGTACATGTATCAAAACATCACGTGGTATCCATAATGATGCTTGATTTGTATGTATTATTTTAAAAAGACATAAATCCATTTATAAGTAAAATGAACAATCGAAAAGAGAAAGGCTCAAAGATAAATCTATTGCAAGTATTGATATATTCAATTGATTCCTTTTGATTGATTTATTTCTGTGGGTGCATTATAATCATATGGAAGAGTGGGATTCTTATGATAATTATGCACATAGCATAATTGGCTCCATCTCCTTCCCTAGCACAGTCCCTTCCCCTGTCCTCATCTCTCCCCATCGTCTTCCTACTCTATTGACCATCGTATGATAATTCAAGGTATTCCTTTGTCATTCTGTACACATGTTGTAATACTTAATTTAAATGAATTCACCCAGCATGAATTGATAGGGTCTGAATATGTTCCCCAAAGCGTATATACTGAAACTTAATCACCATCATGAGGTGGGGGCTTTAGGAGGTGAACAGACCATGAGGAGGGGACCCTCATGAATGGAACTAATGATCTCCTTACAGGTGTCAGGGAGTGGACTCTTCATTCCCTCAGCCTTTTCACCCTTCCACCATAGGGGGATGCAGTGTTTGTGCCTTTTGCAGCAGAGGGTGCAGTGTGTGCCTCCTCTGCCAGATGAGCACCCAGCAACAAGCACCCTTTTGGAAGGACAGAGCAGACTTTATCAGACAGCCCATCTGCAACTGCCTTGGTCTTGGACTTACCAGCATTTAGAACTATGAGAAAAAAAAAAGTGTTGTTTTTTTTAAATAAATTATCCAGCCTGTAGTATTATGTCATAGCATCACAAATGAACAATGGTACTTATGTAAATAGTTCACTTACCCAGTGACATTGTGACATTGTACCAGTGTTGATCACATAGGATAATGAAGGACTGTGAGAAGTGAGAAGACTTAGAATATTTTATTTACTCCTTATTCCTACTCTTCATGGGTCCCAAAACCGACCCAAGGAAAGAAAACAGCCATTAGGAAGTATACAGAAGATGACACCATCTTTTCTCTAATTATATGGTTACTATTTAGCCTCTAGGTATCAGATCACTGACAGCTTCATTAATGTGAATTTATTTTCTTGAAAATCATAAAAAATACAAGAAATCATAATCCAAACCCTCAAAGTTGACCACTTTTAATATTTTGACTTTATGATTTCATGCTAATATTTCTTTTATATCAGATATCACAGTGTGGTGCATGTCAAACCAAATGTATTAGCTGCATTTCGCTAAAATTTTTTTGAGAAGGTTATTATTATCTCTAGTTCAGAGGGACTACGGCCCTTGAAGAGAATTACTTTAAATTAGAGCCTGAGTTCTGCTAGTAAATTCTGTGATAGACCATTTTCTTTTCCTTTCTTTTTATTTTTTCATCTCCCCAAATCAGAATCACACTGTAGATACACACCACTTTCACATTTCTTGTGCTTGGTACACTTGTGAATTACCAAGAAGTTTATTAACAGCTAGACATCATTTTTCAATGATGATGAACAATGATAATTTCTCCTTTCTTTTGTGGAATTTGAGAAGTCATTTATATTTGCATGATTTGGGTCCATTTTTTTTTCTGTCACAGCAAACATTTAATGACCAACTAACTATCCTGTGTCAGACTCAGTAACAGGGTTGGAATATGTATGTTTTGCAATTCTTCTCTCATGCTATTCTTTTGGAGAATGTCACATAAGACATTTTAGCTATATTTAATCCTCTTGGCTAGAAAGGGAATGGATGTGGTCATTGTTGATGGGCACAAAATAGCAGAGCCATCTGCAGAAGAAACTAGATCTGCCATATGGTATGGACAGTTTGTTCAACCCCCTACATCTTCAGGGCTGCGCTAAATCTCTAGGGACTTCTTCAGCAGTATATTTTCTCTTTAAATTGTATCCCTTAATTTCAGCACTGAGATCAAGTAGAATGGGTCTATGAAAAAAACTCAGTGCCCTGTTTTCCTTATCTGGATGTTGGTCACATTGCAGGAACATGTTTGTGTATCTGTGGTTTTTTTTTATGCCATTGTCTCCCTAAATTCTCTCCCTGCATAAATATGTTCAGAGCTTTTTAAAAAACTTAACTTAAAATACAAGGCCATTTTGCAAGATGCAGTCAAGGAAAGTACAGTACTGGAGGCAGGAAAACTGCAGGTGTTCAGCACAGAGTTTTATCCTGAATAGAAACCCTTTAGTCACAAGAAACCAAGTGCATGTATGTGCATGAGTGTGTGTGCCCGTGATTGTGTCCACACATAAGTATGTGGACACACAGCTAATGCCAGGTTTTCAGAATTTAATCAGAAGAATGATTAATGTGTGTGTTATCACTTTTGCACAAGTAGCACTCCACAGCTACTCTTTCATGAATGAATGTATGAAGGAATGAAGGAATGAACTTCTGAATGAATGAAACTAATATTCCTTGACCACTTTAAGTCAAACGTTGTTAAAACACTTGTAGTTGAGGATTTTTGAGATTCATTTTCTTCATGGTATTTCCCATTAGTTTAATATTCTAGTGTCATTTATACTTAATGAATTGAGGGACATCATCTTATGATAAACATGGAGTACACCAGGTATACTGTGCACCTTGCAAACATATATTCTTGTAGTTTGTAAATTGTTTTACTTTTGCCTCCAAAATTATTTGAATGTTGCTCTTTTGTAACATTCATAGATGTATTTCACTTAAGAAACAAAGTTACCATAAGTGCTATATTTGTTGCTCCTGATCCTACTAGAACTCCATACATCTGTCTAGTACTCTATACTAGTACTCCTTCTTGACTTTTGACATTTAATCAGCTTGACAGAATTTCCTCCCTTTTTCCTCTGAATAATGTATATTACATCTTCCAGACCCACGTCCAAAGTCTCCTTCTATTTGACCTTCCTGGGCATTTTGACCTCCAAGAGTGGATACAGTACCCTTTCTATGCTTTCCCATAATAGTCCAACTGTAACTCCATCATGGAATCAACCGGGTCATTTTTTAACTAAACTTTGTATTTGCAATTAGTCATAGGTACCTATATGTTCTAAGAAATAATAGGGAGATCACATGTAGCCTAGACTGAGTTTCCCCCAATGGTGATATCTTGCTATAGTACAATATCACAGTCATGATATTGACCTTGATGCACTCAAGAGATAGAACTATTTATCAACAGAAGGATTCCTCATATCTTGCCCCTTTATAGCCAAATCTGCTTGTCTTCTACATTTCAACGCTCTTCCTTACCATTGTTAACCACTGGAAACTATTAATCTGCTCCCCATTTCTGTGATTTTTGTCATACCAAGAATGCTATACAAATGGATCATAAACACATAATCTTTTGAAATTATCCTTTCACGAAGCATAACTTTCTGGAAATTATTACACAACATCATGCACTAATAATATACATATTCCACAATCTGCTCAGTCATTCACCTGATGAAGGACATCTGGATTGGTACAATGTTTTTCTACTAGGAATAGAAGTGGTATAAACATTCATGTAAAAGTTTCTGTGTGAGCATAAATTTTTATTTCTTTTGAATAAATGCCCAAGGGTGCAGTTGCTATGTTGTGTGGTAGTTAGATATTCAGGTATTTAGGACAGTGCCAAGCTGTTTGCTATTTTACATCCCCACTATGATGCCTGATTGGTCGGGGTTCTTCGCGTAGTCGCATTTGGTCCCGGTATTGGTGTTCTGCTTATTTTTTATATTAGTCAGTCTGACTAAAGATATAAATAGAGCCCCCCCCCCCATGTGAAAAAAGCAAAAATAGATATAAATGAGAGACCAAAGAAAACATGCAGAAAATGTCCCTAATCCAATCTTGAGTGGGGATTCAAAGAAGTCGGAGAAGAAGGAAGCTAATGTAAATATGAATGCTGAGCTAACTTGAATGTTAAAGATGAATTCAACTCATCCAGGAGAAAGGGAAGGGGAATCCAAAGAAGCAGCAAATATGCAAAGACCAGGATAAGAGCAAGCACTGGGGAACTTGAGGAAGGAAATTACCTTGGGCTGCCCAGTGGGCAGAGAGAGACTGATACAGTGGAAAGGTGGGCAGACATCAGATCACAACCCTGTGGGTCTTTCTGGGAATTGTACTTTCTGAAGCATTCAGAGTTTTCCAGAAGAAAAATGATGGTGTCATTTGGAAACACGTTTCCTTCCCCTTCCCACCTGGCAGTTTCTTAATTTACACAATTAATGTGTAGGCAGAAAAAGAAAAACCAGTGAAGGGAATAGAGAAGAAAGGATCAAAGGCCTAAGAGATGAATACTTGGTAGATGCCCAAGGACACCAAGGGAAATGAAAAGATGATAAGTCATCAAACTATCTCCAATGGGCCACATCTGGCCAACTCTCTGCCACAGTGAATCAAGCTCCATTGGATACAGTCACATTCAACCTTTTGTATATTGACTAGGATTCTTCTGGCACTACAATTGCAAAGTTGAGTAGTTGAGACAGATACCATCTATCCCAGGAAAAGAAAAGCATATACTATCTGTCTCTTTACAGAAAATGTTTGCTGATCCTTGGTTTAAGGCAAAGGAAGAGTTGATCAGGAAAAAAGACTGCCAAGCATGCTCTGGATCTAATCAATAAATAGGTTTTGGGATGACTCTGGGGAAACAGCTTTCAGTGGAATGTTTGGTGGGAGAGAAGGACGTGCACAGAGTAAGTGCACGAAATTCTTTCAAGATGTGTCCATCTGTCCTTAAACAAACACTGTTCCATTCTAATTCCGCACCATCAAAACATACTATCTCCATTCACAGATGAGGAAACAGAGGGCCAGAGAGTTAAACAACTTGTCCAGTATTGTGTAGCTAGTAGACAGGAATCAAAATTGGAATCTAGATACTTTGCTGAATTCATTTATTAGATCTAGGAGATTTCTGATGAAATATTTGGGTCTTCTAGATATAGAGTCATTTCATTTGCAAATAGTGATAATTTGAGTTCCCCTTTACCTATCTGTATCCCTTTAATTTCTTTCATCTGTCTGATTGCTCTAGCTAGAATTTCAAGAACTATGTTAAATAGAAGTGGTGAAAGAGGGCATCTCTGTCTTGTTCCAGTTTTTAGAGGGAATGCTTTCAATTTTTCTCCATTTAGAATAATGTTGGTCTGCGGCTTAGCAATAATACCCTTTATAATGTTGAGGTATGTTTGTGATATCCTTAGTTTTCCTAGAATTTTGAACATGAAGGGATGTTGTATTTTATCAAATGCTTTCTCTTCATCTGTTGAGATGATCATATGATTTTTATCTTTGCATCTATTGATGTGGTAAGTTACATTTATTGATTTCCATATGTTGAACCATCCTTGCATCCCTGGGATGAACCCTACTTGATCATGGTGCACTATATTTTTGATATGTTCAATTCAGTAAAGTATCTGGATATAAAACCAACATCTATAATCAAATGTATTTCTGTTCATCAGTGACAAATCCTCTGAAAGAGAAACTAGGAAAACCACCCCATTTACAATAGCCTCAAAAAATACTTAGGAATAAACTTAACTAAAGAAGTGAAAGACCTCTACAATGAAAACCACAGCATGCTAAAAAAATTAAAGAAGACCTTAGAAGAAGGGAAGATCTACCTTGTTCTTGGATAAGCAGAATTAATATTGTCAAAATGACCATACTACCAAAAGCACTATACATATTCAATGCAATCCCAATAAAAAATCCCAATGATATTCCTCATAGAAATAGAAAAAGAAGTCATGAAATTTATCTGGAAAAATAAGAGACCCAGAATAGCCAAAGCAATTCATAGCAAGAAGTGGGAAGCTGGGGGCATTACTATTCCAGACCTTAAAATATACTACAGAGCAATAGTAACAAAAACAGCATGGTATTGGCACCAAAGGGACCTGTAGACTAATGATGCAACATAGAGGACACACAGACAAACCCACATAACTACAGTTATCTTTTAGACAAAGGCACCAAAAACGTACATTGGAGAAAAGATAGCCTCTTCAACAAATGGTCTGGGAAAACTGGAAACCCACATGTAACAAAATAAAATTAAACCTCTATTTCTCACCATACACAAAACTCAACTCAAAGTGGATCAAGGACCTAGGAATTAAACCAAAGACACTGTGTCTATTAGATGAAAAAT
The DNA here is from genome assembly GCF_048772815.1 of Callospermophilus lateralis. Lineage (NCBI taxonomy): Eukaryota > Metazoa > Chordata > Mammalia > Rodentia > Sciuridae > Callospermophilus > Callospermophilus lateralis. The sequence goes on from NC_135324.1 coordinate 15,382,611, forward strand.
CAGGCCCAAATTTCCATCATGTTGAATTAGGCCCCAACTTCCTTAATAAGACTCCTGTAGCACAAGAATCTATAAATGGGATGGACTCAAACTAAAAAGCTTCTCTTTCTCAGCAAAAGAAACAATCAGTGAGGTAAATAGAGAGCCTACACAGTGGGAGCAAACCACAAGCACATCAGATAGAGCACTAATCTCTAGGGTCTATAAAGCACTCAAATATCTTAACTCCAAAAATATAAATAACCCAATCAATAAATGGGCCAAGGAACTGAACAGACACTTCTCAGAAGAAGATATACAATTGATCAACAAACATATGAAAAAATGTTCAACATCTCTAGCAATTAGAGAAATGCAAATAAAAACTTCTATAATATTTCATTTCATGCCAGTCAGAATGACAGCTATTAAGAATACAAACAACAATAAGTGTTGGTGAAAGAGTGTGGGGGAAAAGGCACACTCATACTTTGCTGGTGGGACTGCAATTTGGCGCAGCCAATACGGAACGCAGTATGGAGATTCCTTGGAAAACTTGTAATGGAACCACCATTTGACCCAGCTATCACACTCCTTGGTTTGTACACAAAGGACTTAAAAACAGCATTCTACAGAGACAGAGCCACAACAATGTTTATAGCAGCACAATTCACAATAGTTAAATTGTGGAACCAACCCTGATGCCCTTCAGTAGATGAATGGATAGGAAAACTGTAGTATATATGCACAATGGGATATTATTCAGCATTAAAAGAAAATAAAATTTTGACATTTGAAGGTAAATGGATGGAGTTGGAGAATATAATGCTAAGTGAAATAAGCCAATCCCCAAAAACCAAAGGCTGAATGTTTTTTTGATATGAGGATGTTGACTCATAATGACGAGGGAGTGGGGGGAACATGGGAGGAATGGAGGAACTTCAGATAGGGCAAAGGGGTGGGAGGGGAAGGGAGGGGACAAAAGGGTAGGAATGATGGTGGAATAAGTTCAACATCATTACCCTAAGTACATGTAGGAAGACACTAATGTTGTGGAAATATTTTGTGTACCATCAGTGACTTGAAAAATTTTGCTCTATATGTGTAATATGAAACGAATTGCATTCTGCCATCTTGTATAACAAATTAGAATAAACAAATAATAAAAAATTGAAATCCAGTTTTATTTAATCAAATGCCATTCTTTTCCTACCATCTCATATATCCCCCTCAAAGTTAGTCCTAAAAAAAAAACCTAAATTAAAGCTTTAAGAAATTGTTTAGATTTCAGAATTGTGAACTTGGAGGGCAAAATATTCTTGTAGAGAAATGACATCTTGAAACCTGATCTGTTAGCCCTGCCACCTGATACGCTAAATTCATAGAATCATTTAACAACCATGTTCAATTAATGCAAAATCATTCTGTCTCCAGATGAAATGCATTCTTCCTCCCTGGATCCTTCTAATTTACAGAAAATGCCTACTTGGAGTAAGTTTTTGTAGATATAATGGAGCTCACTTACAATAGCATCTGTTGTGAAATATTTCACATAAGCAAAGAGAATGAACCAGTGCAATCTCTCAAATTAATAGTCATCAAGGGAACAATAAGAAGAATAACAATAGAGAAAAGGAAGGCATCAGTAACACAAGGAATACCAACAGTCCTGGAAGATCAGAAGCTCACTGCTCTATAAAGATCTAAGTGAAACTCCTTAATGAAAGGTACAACAATTTTTCCCGATATGTAACCATTATTGCCAATAGGATATATTATTTGAGATATATGAGACTCGTTTTTTCTCATTTCTTTATAATATTTCAAGCCAACAATTCTATTTTTTATTTACGTGAAAAATATTTTTATTTGTTCTTTTTAGTTATACATGAAACTAGAATATATTTTTGACATATTATACATACATGGAGTATACTTTATTCTAATTACGATCCCATTCTTATGGTTGTACCTGATGTGGAGTTACATTGGTCGTGTATTCATTTATAAACATAGGGAATTTATGTTTGCCATTCTACTGTCTTCCCCATATTCATTCCCCCCTACATTCTCCCCATTCTTCCCCATACAATTGGGTGACCCTCCACTCCTCCTCCCTCACCACTGTGTGTTAGCATCCACATATCAAAAAGAACATTTGGCCTTTGCCTTTGGGGAATTGGTTTATTTCACATAGCATGACAGCTTCTAGTTCCATCCATTGACCGGCAAATGCCATGATTTTATTCTTCTTTATGGATGTGTAACATTCTATTGTGTATATGTACTGCATTTTCTTTATGCATTCATCAGTAGAAGGGCACCCAAGACGGTTCCATAGTTTAGCTATTGTGAATTGAGCTGCTATGAACATCATTGCAGTGTGCTGATTTAAAGTTCTTTGGGTATAAATCGAGGAGTGGGATAGCTGGGTCAAATGGTGGTTCCATTTCAAGTTTTCTGAAGAATCTCCACACTGACAAGCTAAGGATTTTAAATAAGATTATCAGTGTGGAGTGGGAAGGTTGAAATATGTGCACATTTATTAAAACTGACTTTAGAGTAGCAGTACTCAACAGAGCTGAATTTGTCCAACAGGAGATACTTGCAAACTGAAGACACTTCATTGTCACAGCCTAAAGTCGGGGAGTGGTACTGGCACCTAGTAAGGAGAGTCCAGAGAAGATCCTGATGTACCAAAATGCACAGGACAGCCCCCAAAACAAAGAATTGGGGACCTAGAATTTCAGTAGCAATGCTTGAGAAATTTGTTTTACAGGAGCATTCCACTGTGACATACTGGCCCTCCAACTAGTGATGCGGATGCCAATAGCCCAGACGTATCAATTATACAAAGGCAACTGCTGCTTGCAACATTTATGAAAGACAATCCTTCAGCTATCATAGTCACAAAGGTCAACCTTCAAGGAATTAATACACAGGTTGGTTGAAAGAACAGAGATAATGTACTGTAGCTGCATTAGTGTAATGATTTATTTAGCATGTATTATTAATTTAGTATGTGTTAATACATATTACAAAAATTGGACCTCGTCTGCAAGATGAAATTATAGGTATATGTAATTTGGTACAAATGCCCTTTGGACCAGCAACCTGGAAATATATAAAAACAGTACAATAAAGACCTATATGAGGCAAGTTGCCAATTTATCTAGGAGGAGAGAGAGGAATTGTGATTGAAACAAGCTGCAGCTGTGTATAACTAATACCTATTTGCTCATATAGAACATATTATCCATCAAGCAGAACAAAGGTGGGTAATTTGCTATGATATGCCATGATGATTTACCAAATTACTATACAAAAATACCCTTATCTCATATTAAAGTTATGATGCTAACCAATCCAACCCCAGGGTATTCCACAGTAATGGTGATTTAACCTAAATATCCTTCGTGGGTTTTAGAAAATATTCTCCAGAAAAATTAATCAAAAAACTGTAAAAAACTTAATAAAAAACTAAATGAAATTAGCATCTGAATTTTTCTAGAACTATACAAAGATTTCAACAGAGTACTATATTTAAAACTATAATACAGGAAATATGAGCAATAATTATAAACATGAATTATGTGATATTCCATCGATGAGTTTTTCTTAAATTATTTCTTTTAATTAGGTATATATGACAGCAGAATGCATTTGATTCATTATACACAACTGCAGCACAACTTTTCATTTCTCTGGTTGTACATGATGTAGCGTCACACCATGTGTGCAGTCATACATGTACCTGGGTAATGATATCCATCTCATTCCACCATCTTTACTGCCCCCATCCCCGCTAAATATCTTTCCCTTACCTTTGCCCATCAAAGCTCCTCCATTTTTCCCATGTTCCCTCCATTATGGATCAGCATCCACTTTTAAGAGAGAACATTCTGCCTTAGTTTTGGGGGGATTGACTTACTTCACTTAGCATAATATTCTCCAACTCCATCCATTTACTTGCAAATACCATCATTTTATTCTTTTAATGCTGAGTAATATTTCATTCCACAGTTTCTTTATCCATTCATCTATTGAAGGGCATCTAGGTTGCTTCTACAGTTTAGCTATTGTGAATTGAGCTTCTGAAAACATTGATATGGCCGTGTCAGTATAATATGCTGTTTTCAAGTTCTTTGGGTATAGCCTGAGGTGTGGGATAGCTGGGTCAAACAACGGTTCCATCCCAAGTTTTCTAAGGAATCTCCATAATGCTTTCCATATTGGCTGCATCAATTTGCATTCCCACCAGCAATGTATTAATATGCCTTTTCCTCACATCCTCATCAACACTTAATTATTGTTTATATTCTAAACAGCTACCATTCTAACTGGCATGAGATGAAATCTTACAGTAGTTTTGATTTGCATTTCTCTAATTGCTAGAGATGTTGAACATTTTTTTTCATATATTTGTTGATCCATTGTATATCTTCTTCTGAGAAGTGTCTGTTCAGTTCCTTAGTCCATTTATTGATTGGGTTGTTTGTTTTGTTGGTGTTAAGTTTTCAGAATTCTTTATATATCCTGGAGATTAGTGCTCTATCTGACGTGTGTGGCAAAAACTATGAGTTGTTTTTAAAATTGTAGTTGGTCCTTCATATTTGCATGTTCTTCATCCATACATTCAACCAATTATGGTTCCAAAAGATCTGAAAAATAACTGCATCTGTACTATGCATGTGCATATTTCTTGTTTTCTTGCATTATTTATACTAAACAACACAGAATAACAGCTATTTTAAAAGTGTTGACACTGTATTAAGTATGCTAAGTCATCTAGACGTGTTTAAAGTGTGCAGGAGGACGTGCATAGGTTGTATGCAGCTGTTATCACTGTTTTATATACAAGACTGAAGCATCCACAGATGGGGGGTGTCTGCAGAATGGTCCTGGAACCAGCCCATGGATACCAGGAGATGACTGGATATGCATACGTATGTGTACAACTTACTTGAAACAGAAATGCAATAGAGTTGGACTCTCTTAGACCTTAACAATAGACTCTATTTGATGTGAATATAAACCCTAGGAGAAGACTTGAAATGCACACAAGTCTTCTGATAATTAACTTTGTCACTGAGGGAGTACCAGAGCCCCACTCTGGTAAATTAGGTTATTGCTCTCAATTCTTCACTCATGCCCTGCAATATAATTGCCAACTCCTTTGTTTGGTCACATGAATGTGCATGACCTACACTCATGTGGGAGGACACATTTTCTTATCCTGTTGATGTCAAGTTTAACCACATGATTTGCTTTTTCCAGTAGAATGTGGGCTAGAGGTATTGGGTCCCAATTCTAAGTTGAAGCTTTAAAAGGCATTTCATAGTTTGATTCATCTCTTTTGCTTTCATGCTATGGTCCATTAGAGAAAAACCACCCTGAGTGGCTATCAATTAATTACACAAGTGCACCTGCCCCACAGGCTTCAAAAAAAGAAAAAAATATTTTTAGGGGGCCAGTGAGGTTGTTTGTTAGGCAGCAGAAGCTGACTGTTACACTTACAAAAGTTTTCTAGCAATACTGATGCTACGGAGGTTTGATATCTACCCATCAACACTTGTTTCTTGATTTTTCCATTGAAGATTCTTTAGGAAGAAATGTCAAGACTGATTTCCAGGGTGAATGGGCTCTTGTCATTTCTTTGGTTACTGTAACTTGATTTGGTTATGGACATATGAACTTAGATGGGCCACCCAGAACATATTTTCCATGACTGTTGGGAGAATTTCCTTATTTCTTTCCACTCTTGTACTGTAAGAATGGGAACTTTGTGCTACTTCAGAATCTTGCCCATGAAAGGAAAATCCTAGAGCTACCTCTACTTTATCCACCAAAGTGAAAAGTAGGGGTGAAATGGAAATAAACAAAGCCCTAAAAATGGGGCCCACTCTTTGTATCCATCTATAACTGAAGATAAATCCATTTCTGGATCTTTTTCTTTTGTATATATTGATAATATTCCTTAATCTAGGCAGAGTTATATGCCACTGACTACAGAGAGATTTCTAATGGATACAGCATATCTGATTTCAATTCAAATAATGGGTAATAAAGAAAATATTATTTTTAAACACAATTTTCCTTAATTTGAGCTATAATACTCAGCCATTCTGTAACGTGAATAGAAAGAATTTACTGAAAAAAGAGAACGATTATAAAAGCATATGCAAAATACACGCTTAAATCTCCTTCTCCTGGTATAATTTCCTTGTAAAAGTGAATATCATTATGACATAATTACAGTTTATCCAAATCCCAACATGAAATTAACATTTCAAAGGTATAATAGAATTATAATATTTTCCTACAGGACATAATATTTTATAAATTCAGCCTAAATTTATAACCTCACAAACTTCACATGATATTTAAGAGACTACCTTTAAATTTAAACTCTATGCATGGCACAGCTTAAATATGAGGTCCCCAACCAAAGCTCGTGTGTCAGACAATGCAAGAAGGTTTAGAGGTGAAACGATTGGGTTACGAGAGTCTTAACCTAGTCAGTGCATTAATCCCAACTGGGATTAACTGGGTGGTGACTGTGGATAGGCAGGGTGTGGCTGGAGGAGATGGGTCATTGGAACATGACTTTGGGGTTTATATTTTTTTCTTTGGTGCGAGGAGACGACCCTCTCTGCTTCTTGATGGCCACATCCTGAGCTGCCTTCTTCCATGGGGCTTTTAAGTCATGATTCTTCGCCTCACCTGGAGCCCAGAGTAAGGGAGCTGGTCATGTTTGGACTGAGATCTCTGAAACCAGAAGCCCTGGATAAACTTTTCCTCTTCTAAAATTATTCTTGTCAGGTCTTTCAATTACAGTAGTGAAAAAGCTGATAAAACAACTCAATTTTAGATGAACAAGTCTGTACCCACATTTATGAAAAAGACCACGTACCACACACACACACACACACACACACACACCACAAACCCTCTGATGTTGGGGAAAAATAATATATATGTCTATCCTGAAGTCAAGCATCCATAAATCTACTCTTCTCCATAGTAGAAATAAAGTGTTTGCTCAGGAATCAAGCAAAGGAAATTCATTTCCATAGTTATCCGACTGTCAGACCTCCGTGAGAAGTCCTCCCTAGCAACCATCAGTAGGCTACATATCAGCTAAAGTGGCTAAATATTTGATAATTTTATTATTTGGTATTAATGCTTTCCTTTTGATTGCTTGACTACCAGTCATCTTTTAGAAAGTGATATTCTATTTTCTGACTATCAATGTAATACATTCTCATCTTGTATGATTCGAAAACTACGGAATGATTCAAAGAGGAAATCAAGTCCAGCCATGTTCCATACACAGGACGCTTGTCACTAATAGCACCTTCCTATATTTTCCTCCAGAATGTATTTGTAGAACCACAGTGTTATACAAACAAGTGTGCAAGTGTGTGCCTTGTTTTCTTACTTATTTGAGCATTTTCCCACAATAGTGACTTAAAAAAAAAAAACTTTCCAAAGGGCTTCCGTCTTAAAGTGTGTGAGTGGCAAATTCTGAATGATGGTGCTTTTGTTGGGCAGGCCACAGCATGCTGCTATGGCAAAAGGGCACAGACTGAAGGCTAGTACTCTGAGGGTAGGGTGGCAGCACAATCAGGTTGTGGTGAAGACCTCTTTCCAGTGACCACATGGCCATCCTCTTGTATTTCACCTGGCAGAGAGCCAAGGGGAAGCAAGCTCTGGTGCTCTGACAAGAGCACTAATCCCATCCAGGAGTCCTCCAACCTGCTGAGCTCATCACCTGCTAAAGCCATCACATCAGGGGTTAGGACTCCACCATGGGTTCTGAGGGGACACAATCATTCAGTCCAATGCAAATGGTCCCCATGAATTGCATCCTCCAATTATCTCTCTGACCCAAATTCTTCTCCTTGGACTTGACTTTCCTCACAACGGACCCATTGTTCTTAATCCACAGTACCAGGATGGTCTCACCTTGGTGCCTCTCCCCTAGCTGTCCCCTCTGCTTGGAATGCCTTTCTTTCTGATGTACATGGCTTATTCCACCACCTCCTCCAAACAACAGGATCTCTGTGGGTCCACCAAGTGGCCATGGTCAGGGTCACTGAAATCAGACATTTTATACTAGCTCTGTGACCTTGAGAAAGCAACTGAAGTTCTCTGGGCTTTGGAAAATTAAAAAAAAAAATATTTCAAAGGACCTGTAAATACATCTGCATCGAAAAAATTCCCTTCTTTACCATCATTCTCAATCCTCTCAGGGAGCTATTCTGTTTTTTCCCATTATCTCACAATGCACTAATTATTTTAGAGCCTAGTCTATTAATCGCTAATTATTATTGTTTTATTACAAACCAGGGATGCTTCTGTTTATTGAGCACTGTCTTATTTGCCCCTTCCATAGACTATAAATTCTATCAAGTTAAAGATTTTTCACCTTGAAGAATTCAGGGAACAAGACCACTTGAAAACATGAATGAACCAAATCAGCTAATATTTAAAATGGTAGCCACTGTGCCGTCATTATTCTAGGTTTCCTAAATGTATTAGTCACTTGCTCCTTAACGACCATATCATGGAACAGTATTATTATCACCTTCCTATTAAAGTTAGGAATCTTTTCTTTTTCAAGATTTTTTTTCTTAACAACAACAACAACAACAACAAAATGAGGCGTTCAAATTTTGAGGCAACTTTTGCAGCTGGTGATGCTAATAACAGATGAAGAAAGAGTTCCCAGCCCAGGTGGCCTGGGCCCAGAGGGCAGGTACTGGACAAAGAAGCCCAGGGTGGGGACAGATATGGAGTAAGAACCGTAAGAGATGCCAGAGAGGTGGCAGCAGCCAGCCACGGGGGCCTCCTGCACTCATCCTGCAGTTCCTCTGTGCAGATGCAATGGGAGCCCGCCGAGGGCTTTCATGGGGAGTGGGAGGACCCTGGCAGGGACACAGTGGAGAGGACTCTCACTGACCTCCGAGCTGCAGTGTTCCACAGAGGACTGACTAGCTACGCATGGTCATGTAAGTTGGAATGTAATACAATTGAGCACTCAGTTTCTCCAATGACCATGTGTCAAGTGCTGATGTCACCACCTGGGGCCAGTAGCTACCTGTCAGCACAGGTAGGGAATATTCATTGACCCAGAAGGTTCTGAGAGCAGGTTAGAAATGGGCCAGGTTGAGTCCTGCCCAAGACGAACCTGAAGTCACCTGTAGCCCTGTTAACACTTCAGAGCCATCGTCCTAGAAGATAAATGACCACTTAATGGAATTGGATTGATAATTTTCTACTTGAAGTGGGGTGAAAAGCAAGGATAAACATCCATATAGAGAGTAATGACAAAGAGACGCCAATACTGCGAGTGAAATACCAATTTGGACCTCGATTTTATGAGATCTGAACAAGTCCCTGTAGGAACTCTCTGAAACAGATGCACCACCTGGTTCAAATCAAATGCTTTGCATTTCGGGGCGGGGGGGCGGGGAGGAGAGAGATAGCCTGACAGTTCTTTCCAAGATGATCCTGTGGTATTCCCTGGCTGTCCGCCCTTCCCCATCCATTCCCCTGCATTATCTCTCGCTAATGTCTTGCTGTTGAATGGGATTGCCACACATCATACCAATAGAATTCAGGCTGTGACACAAAAAGCTTCATTTTCTTGTTTTCCAGGGTTCCCCGTGGAAGGCTGTAATGTGTGGAATGCTATTTGTTAGGTCGTTAAAAGAAACTAATGAACTCACTGGCTTCCTGAAATTGTAGTTCTGTTTTCCAGGAGTATGGGAGCCTATTTATTTTTAACTGTACTATTATCATACAAATAGATCAACTTGTGGTTGTCGCCCATTTCATACACACACTCCATTCCACTTTTACCGCACAGTCTGTTTCATGACAAAATACCTGAGGAAGCTCACCCAAACCCGTAAACAAGGCTGTACCACGGGTGAAGGTAGCCACCCTCCCAACAGCTAGCCAGTGGGAAGGTTCGATTTTGAGTTCAAACACAACGTAGTAACAAAATGGTCACAATATGAGAATGAATATAGTGAACAGTTATTAGGCACCATGGATTTAATGTTCATAACCTCCTTTTCGTATGGTGAAGTTCTATCCCCAGTGTGATGGTATTTGGAGATAAGAAATTTAGGAGGTAATGAGGATTAGCAGATGTCATGGGGATGGAGACCCTATAATAGGATTAGCAGCCTTATAAGAAGGAAAGTGATATCTCTCTGTCTCTTTTCACCAGAGCTCAGAAAAAAAATTCATAGGGAGGATGGAGTTAGGTGGTGACTGTCTGGAAGCCAGGAAGTCATGTCAGCAGGCACCTTGATGTTGAACTTCTCAACCTCCAGAGCATGAGAATTATTTATTTGTTTAAGCCACCATGTCTATGGTGTTTTGTTATGGCAATCTGTGTTAGTCAGCTTTTTGTGGCAGTAGAAAATGCCTGAAATAAATCAAGTTATAAAGAAGAAAGGTTTATTTTAGCTAAGAGTTCTGGAGGTTTTAGTTCATGACCAACTGGTCCTGTTGCCTTGAGGCTGTGGTGGGATAGTACATGGTGGTGAACTCATGGCAGAGGGGATCCTTCATTTCAGGATCAGTATAAAAGAGAAAGAGACCATGGTCCCATAATCTCAACGAGGATACACTCCGAGTGATCCAAATCCTCCCATTAGGCCCCTATCTTAAGGCTCCATGACCTCCTGGTAATGCCAAGGTGGGGATCACACCTGGAACACATGAGGCTTTGGGAGACATTTCAGATCCAAACCATAACACAACCTGAGCAGAACAAGAAATTCTGTGCCTGGCCCAGGGCTGCACACCTCACGGGCACTGGCTGCTTTGATGTTTACTTACATTATCTAGCAAAAATCACCAATATTATAACCATTTTACAAATTAGAAGACTGAGGCTTCCTGTGCTTAAGTAACTTCCCAAGTTGCTTATTTCATTCCAAGGTCATTTCATATTTATTTGTAATTCAAGCTCCAGGAAAATCCACACAAAGATATAAATATGTGGCAGCTAATGCACCATCCAGAGCAGCCTATGTACTTAAAAATGCTGCTTAACAAGTTTTTACAGCTATGGTAAGCTATTACCTGCATCTAAACAGATGCTATTATTTTTATGGGTATAATTAGGTTCTGTGTACAAAACAGATACATCTGTGGCTGTTTCCTGCTTTTATGTGAGAAATCATATGCATGTAGATTCCTGTAGCAGAAAAGAGATGGCCTGTAAATACACAGAAGGACATTGAGAGGGAAGCCTGGCTCCCAACCCTTTCAGACAACTGCTGTGTGACCTTGGGCAGGGTATTTATCCCTTAGGACAAAGGGTTCTCCTATGGGAAAAGGAGAGAGCTTTACCATTCTCAGACTGGACATCTGATGTTGTGTTCTTAGACAAAACCAGATCAAGAATTCTGTCATCTCATTGGACAAAATCAAATGTCTGAGCCTTGGAACAAGTGTAGGTCTTGATATGTGATTATTCTGATTCTGCTCCCTAAGGTCAAAGAGTGGGGGGGGAGGAAGAGAGGAAGAAGAAGAAGAAGGAGGAGGAGGAGGAGGAGGAGGAGGAGGAGGAGAAGGAGAAGAAGAAGAAGAAGAAGGAGGAGGAGGAGGAGGAGAAGAAGGAGGGGAGGGGGAGGGGGAGGGGGAGGAGGAGGAAGAAGAGGAGGGACAGGGATAGGCAGTGTAGAAAAAGAAAAGATTGAGAAGGCAGGCTTTCAAGCATATCTGCCATTCCACCAGAGAGTGGAAAAATACATTTGAAAAAAATGCATTTTGAAACATCAATCACTTGATATAAACTGACCTGCTAACAAACATAAAATAATCAGGTGCATTTGTAACTACTCACCCAACACCAAGGAACAGGAACCCACCTCAAGACAGACAAAGCTTGCAGCAATAACAATTTTGCACCTGATGAACACTAGTGAAAAGTGCATGGGTGGGCCCAGCTTCAGGCCAAGGTCCCTGCCAACACCCCCAAGTGCCCATGCTTCTGACTTCTCTTTTTAGAAGGTGAGTGTGAGACCTGGATCTCATGGGCTGAAAGGGGTCATCTGCCCATGTGTGAATTCATCCTCTGGACAAGATAGGTCAGGTGCCTATGCTTAGGACCAGACGTGAGAACAGCCTTACTCTCAACCACTTAGAAACAAGGAAAGTCCAGGGGAAGGGTCCAGAAGTCAGAGTGGCTATGTGACAAGTGGAAGGACAGCCATCCACCTCATCGAGGATGTCATTAATAGCAGGATCTACTCTGCAGCGAGGGAGTAGCTTCATCTGTCTTACTGAAGATAATACCATAATAGCTGTCAATTTGACACACATTATCCACTGTCTCTTCCAGGAAGATGAAGAAATAGAGGCTCAAAGAAGTCATGTCATTTACATCAAATCCCAAAATCCAGTTGAGAGGCAGAGCTAGGGTACAGTATAGATTTATCTGATTTCCAAGTTCATGTTCTTAAGAGTCTTAATACTCTACCGCTCCCATCCGAACTAACTTGATAGTGTACTTTCACAAAGCACAAGGTTATTTTACTTTGCACAAGGCTGTTCTCAGCCTTGTGCAAAGTAAAATAACCTCACAATGTAGCTTCAAAAAAAAAAAAAGATTTTTAACAAAAAAAGTAAAACAGAATATGTTTTATTCATCATGTCAAGATTGGACCTGTGACATAGTCTCCATTCACAAGGTTTTCAAACAATTTCTTTGTATTACCTACAACACACCAAGGTGGTTCAAAAATAATTTTCAACAGATACTTTTGTAAGCCTGTAAATGAAAATACAACTTGGTGCTTCCAAAAGAATCATTAACAATCAGAACATGGGAACTTCTGAGAACTATCCACAACTCCCACTTGGTTAGATCAGAATTATTAGTTACATTTGTTACTTGTGATACCAGAATTATTCCAGGTGATGCAGCTTGGGCCGCTGAGACAGGGTCAAGCAGTCATCTACTTGGTATTTATATAACCACAACCATCTCTGTAACTAGTAAAGCTTAAGTTAACCCAATGGCATGGCTCTGCCATGAACAATCTTCTACAAAGACAGATGCCAATTGCTGGCCTGAATCCAGCCTTCTGCCTGGTTTTGTGGCTAATTTTATTGGAACACAACTTATGGGCGATTGCTGGCTTCCCAGTATTGTTAGATTAGTAAGTTTGGCCTAAGCCTGTTTCCATACTTGGGTGATAAGACTGGGCCCACAGCTGCCTCCACAGGCAGGCAACATAACTTGAGAAAGAAAACAAACTACAATCTAACTTAAGACGGTATTCTTGATGGACTCAAGCTTCAGCCAATCACAGCTTGCCAACTAATTAGGCTATGTCTATAGCCAATCAGAGTATTTCTGCATGCTCAAGTCACTTCCTTTCCTCCTGCTATAAATTCAGCTGTAGCCGGTTGAGGCAGGGCCCTGGGATCCGACTTCTGTTGGCAATGCTGCTGTGTTCTAGAACTTTCTTACTCAAACTTTGCTAACCTTCGTCATCTCATGGGTTTCAGCAGTAGAATGGCGGAGTTGAACAATTGTGATGGGGCCACCTGCTGAACAGACCAAAAATATTTACTATGTAGCCCTTGGCAGAAAAACGTTGGCAATCCCTGTTCTAGAGCAGAACCTACAATCTGAATGGAGGACATAATGTTTAAAAGGAAAATCCTAAGAATCCAGTAACTCACAGGGGGAAAGCAAATATTTTATGAACACAGATTGACTTGCTGATGCTGTACAAACAGCATAACAGCCCATCTCAAGCCAGCCTTCACAAGAGGGGACAATAAAGTGTTTTCCTTCTTATCAGTGGGGACTTCATCTGGATGCCAGGAAAAAAGCTCAACTACTCTGGGTTTGTTTGTTTTTTCTTTATATTCTGTTTCTGTTTAATATTTCAAAAAAAAAAAAAAAAAAAAACGGAGTTAATCATTTCATTTGTACCCTTTGGGGAAACTGCCAACTGGAAGCTGTCATTAATTTCGTTTCTTGAAAATATTTCTTAAAGTTAAACCTTATTCCTTAACAGCTTCCCTTCCATTGTTTTCTATACACCATCTCCTGTTTTCCATAAATCGTGTTGAACCTGCAGTTGCATATGAACTGGAAATATTCACTTACCAGACATTCACAGCACCACCAAACTAGGAAGGGACTTTGCTTATTCATTTGTCCTTTGATAGATTATGTGAGCACTTGGCATTGTTGCTGTGTACTTCAAAGATTATTGTATTTCATTTGTTTTCTGTAAACAGCTTGGGCTCTGGTTGACCTACTCTCAATAAAGAAAGTATTTGCTTGAGTGTGGAGGATATTATATTTTCTCTGACTCTGAATTAACTCTAGGGATGATGCTCCTGTATTTTACATAAAGATTGATTATTCTGCCCTCACCTTATTGGATGAAGTGGGAATATTCTGAATGCAGAATTCAATCCTAATCCTTCCTCCTCAACTCTAGACTGCACAGGGACTCCTTCATCAAATTTCCAGGAGGGTCATGCTGACTTACGAGGCATTAGGGTACCTCTGAGAACTGTCTCTAATGACTTGCAAGTTGCTGGAGACATTGCACTTTTATTACTTAAATAAACTACCCAGGTTTCATTGCATACCAAAATATTTCACTGTTATCCACACAAAACTTAAAATTTCCATATTTTCAACAAACTCAACAACAAAGGCATAAATTTGAAAATAGAGAAGAAGTGTTTACCCATAATCAAAACAAATATAACCCTCACCCATATTTTTGGTTGTAATTGGACTGTATGACTACTAGAAAGTCATAACAAATAACAATTTATAGAACATTTTAAAGTCAGGAAAAGAAAAACAGGATTGATATATGGGTAAGAGAATCAAGACTCCAAGTTATGCTCCTACTAAAAACACTTCACTCATTAATGTACACTATTTCACTTACCAGGGGAAGTTCACTCCCATCTCTAAAGTCCCCTTACTTACTCCAAAAGAACGTGTGCATTAGCCCTCACATCTATAAATTCCACTCCTGGAATATCCGTTCTCTCATATGGAAACTGCTGAAATGAAAATAGAAATACTTCCCCCACTCCTTCAGTGACATAGGTGTTGATATGATTGTCTTAACGCAGTATGTTTGAAAATGTGGTGTGAGTTTGTTCAGTATGTGATTGTCCATCATCTATCCAACAAGAAGACCCTGCCACCATGTGTGGTGGTCTGTGCCAGTACTTGCGGTATGACCAACAGACCAAGTGCAGTCAAGAACCTCAGGTCTCTCTGCAAATATTAGAAAGATGCGTTTTCTTCCCACAGAGGAAGCTGAGTTTGTAAACATAAGCCTGGAGCTATAAGCATCCTGAGGTAAAGCAAGCAGAAGCTCAATGGATGCATACTTTGAGCAGCCACTATGTTTGATGTTAGGGATGACCCAACAAAATGTGACATCTCCAGTTTTATATAGTAATAAAGATAAGCTCCTTCATCCAACTATTTTTCCACTGATTTTGACCTCTGTCATGAGCCAGCAGGTGAAATATGTAAATATTTATTTCACATTGCCAGTCTCAGTGCCAAATATCTCTACCAATTCTCTGAATACAACTTCTCAACTACTTTGTTCAGTTACTGATTGACATCTTTCTAGATGAACAGGTGGGGCTAGAGCAGCCACACTTCTAAGCAAGTATTTGTTGATCATGAGCAGCCAGGAACAGCATGGGGGGATTAACCACACATGTGCTCTGTTCACATCATTTTACCTCCCTAAGATTAGGTTCCTTTTCTGAAAAAAAAAAAAAAAAAAAAGGATTCGTGATCTCTTCTGTGGGAATTCATAGTGAAAATTGTCATCAATGTAACATGATTTATGAACACTGTCTATGTGGTACCCTAACACTGCAGGCACCAATAGAACAACAACTGATTCATTTTCAAGAAACAAACTTTATATTAGTTGCTGATGACATTTGCATTTTCCTGCAACTGTAGGTATTTAAGACCAAGCTATTTTCCCAAACAAATATATGCATAAGAAATTCTCTGATTTGCAAAGCTTTTGACTTCTCAGAATCCTATGTTGTCCCTGTATTAATACTGAAGTTTCAAAGGAAAAATGCTTATAATTATATAGATATTGAATTAACCCATTCTCCCATTCAGGTAAAAGCAATTATTCACACTAAAATTACTGGATTGCAGAGTAAGACATAATTGGATATGAACAATAATCTGAGGCTATAGTGCTAATTTACGATTAAATACCATATATAAATTAAATAAGAGATTAACAATCTACTTAAATTATGACTTCTTTTAGAGCCTGTTTATTTCCTAATTTCAAAAATTTATTTGTTAATCTCATTGTTTAATAGTGCAATCATAAAGGTTGATGTACTTTGTAAAAGCTGAAAGAGGTCTAACAGATTTGCAAAAGGTATTAGCCTCCCTGAAAAACGAGCATTCGGGAGTCAACGGAAAGCCAGCAAAGTTGTAAAAAGCAAATATAGAAAGAAGTGTCTATGCATAAAATATGCAGCAAGATAATAAGGTATGACATTTGGTGAACTGTAAAAGTGCAATGCTAAGTGCATATGGAAGAGAAAAACAAAGGCATTCAAAGGGCTCAAGATTTGTGATTTTATTCTGGGAAGAATATAGTAAAAATCAATGAAGAAAAAAATTGAAAAAAGGTATAAAAGAGATACTGTGTTTTTCTGATAATGAAAGTAAAAATTGAATATAAATTCCTTGCTTCTTCTCTATGCCCCTTCTTCCTCTTGACCTCAACCCTCTCTGACAATATAACATTCGCCTTCTCTGCTTATAGTGCACTTTATGAAATTGCAATAAAGCATACATACAAGAAAGTATGGAGAAATTTTTAGTTATTTTAAAATTTTACATAAATGAACTCGCATGTTAAGTATTTTTTCAGTTTAAAGACATATGTCGGTCCTGAGACTTTCTCATATTATTACATGTTGTGTAGTTTTCGTTGCTGTATATGAATATACCCAGTAGTTGGTCATTTAAGTAATCCTATTATAAATAGTCTAGACTGGCTTTTTCTGTTCATTTCTGTTTCCTAACATACCTAGGAGGGAAGTCCTGGGTGAAGGCTTAGTGAACATTAGCCTTTAGCTTTATTTTTTAGTTTTAGGTGGACACAATATCTTTATTTTTATGTGGTGCTGAGAATCGAACCCAGTGCCTCATGCACGCTAGGTGAGAGCGCTACCACTTGAGCCACATCCCCAGCCCTTCCCTGTATCTTTATGCCACCCTATCCTGAATTTGCCCCTTTCCTTTATTTTACTATAGCTGCCACATGTAAGAGAAAACATTCAACCTTGGCTTTCTGAGTCTGGCTTATTTCCCTTAGCACGCTGTCCTCCATATCCATCCATTTACCAGCAAATGCCACATCTCATTCTTCTTCATGTCTGAGTAGAACTCCATTGTGTATATACACCATGATTTCTTAATCCATTCATCTATTGATGGGCACCTGGGTTGATTCCATACTTTAGCTATTGCGAATTGAAATGCTACACACATTGTGGAGCCTATATCACTATAGTGTGCTGATTTTAGATCTTTGCATAAAATAGCAAGGAGTGGGATAGCTGGGTCACATGGTGGTTCCATCACTAATTTTTTGAGGAATCTCCATACTGTTTTCCAGAGTGGTTGAACTAATCTGCAGTCCCACCAAACATTGTACAAGTGTACCTTTTGCCCCACAACCTCTTCAGCTTTTGTTATTATTTGTATTCTTGTTCATTGCCATTATGAATGGAGTAAGATGAAATCTTAGGGTAGTTTTGATTTGCGTTTCCCTGATGGCTAGAAATTCTAAACTTTTAAAATATTAATTTGTTGGCCATTTGTGTTTCTTCCTTTGAGAAGTATCTGCTTAGTTCTTTTGCCCATTTGTTGATTCGGTTATTTGAGGGTTTGTTGTTGTTGTTGTTGTTGTTGCTTTGTTTTGTTTAGTTTTGTTTTTTGGTGTTAAGCTTTTTGAGTTCTTCATATTTTCTGGATACTAATTCCCTGTCAGAGGAGCAGCTGGTCAAGATTTTCTCCTATCCCTTAGGCACTCTATCCACTGTCTGGTTTCATTTGCTCTGCAGCAGCTTTTTAATTTGATAGCATTCCATTTATTGATTCTCAGTTTTATTTCTTGAGCTTTAAGGGTCTAGATGAAATTGATGCCTATACCACTATGTTGGAGGCTTCACCCTAGGCTTTCTTCTAGCACTTGCAGGGTTTCTGGTATAATTCCTAAGTCTTTTTATCTTCTTTGAGATGGCTTTTGTTCAGTGTGAGAGGTATAGATGTCATTTAATTCTTCTGCGCATGGATATTCAGTTTTCCCAGTACCATTTATTTAAAAGGCTGTATTTTCTCCAACATATATTTTGGTACCTTTGTCAAGTATCAGGTGGTTAGCAGAATTTGGTTTGTCTCTGTGTCTTCTAGTCTGTTCCACTGGCCACCATATTTATTTTCATGCCAATACCACACCCTTTCTGTCTTCATGGCTCTGTAGTGTAATTGAGGATGGGTGTTGTGATACCTACTGCATCCCTCTTCTTGCTCAGAATTACTTAGGCTGTTCTGGGTCTCTTAATCTTCCAAATGAATTTAAAGACTATCCTTTCTATTTCTATAAAGAATGTCATCTATATTCTGATGAGGATTAAATTGAATCTGTATATTGTTTTTGGTAGTATGGCCATTTTGACAACATTAATTGTGCCTCTCCAAGATCATAAGAGGTCTTTCCATCTTCTAAGGTCTTCTTCAATTTCTTTCTTCAGTGTTCTGTAGTTTTCATTGTAGATCATGTTTACCTTCTTATTAGATTAATTTCCAAGGTTTTTTTTTTTTTTGGTTATTCTGAATCGGATGGTTTTCCTGATTTATTTCTCAGCAGAACTGCTATTTCAGTATAGAAAAGCTAATTATTTGTGTTGATCTTGTATCCTGCTACTTTGCTAAACTAATTAATCAGCTATAGAAGTCTTCTAGTATTGGAGGGAGGTCTTCAGGATATAGGATCATGTCCTCAAGCAAACAGAAATAGTTAATTTTAATTTTTTTTTTTGTACCAGGGATTGACCTTCTGAGTCACAAGAATGACAGGCATGCACCACCATGCCTGGTGATAGTTAGACTTCTTCATTACCTATTTGTATGTATCTCTTTAATTTCCCTCTCTTGCCTGATTGCTCTGGATGTTCTTTAAGAACTATATTTCAGAAGGAGTGGTGACAAAAATGGAAAGTTATACTCCATGTATGTATCACGTTTCAAAATACACTCTACTGTCCTGTATAACTAAAAAGAACAAATCATTTTTAAAGGAGTGGTGAAAGTGGATATCCTTGCCTTGTCCCTACTTTTCCAAGTAATTCTTTCAGTTTTTCTCCATTCAATGTGATGGTGGCTTTGGGTTTGTCATATATAACCTTTATAATGTTGAGGTAAGTTCCTTCCATTTCTACCTTCTCCAGTGCTTTTGACCTAAATGGGTGCTCAATTCTGTCAAAGGCCTTCTCTGCGTCTATTGAGATGATCAGGTAATTTTTGTTTTTAATTATACTTAAGTGGTGAATTATATTGATTCATTTGCCTATGTTGAATCAGCCTTGCGTCCCTGTGATGGGGCCCACTTGATCAAGGTGCATTATCTTCTCCGTGTGTTTTTGCATGTGTTCTTTTAATATTTTATTAAGGATTTTTCCATCTATGCTCATCAGGGCTATTGGTCTCTAGTTTTCTTTCCTTGATGTGTGTTTCTCTGGTTTTGTTATCAGGGTTATATTGGCTTCATAGAGTGTATTTTGATGTGTTCCCTCCCTTTCAATTTCATTGAACAATTTGAGAATGACTGGTGTTGGTTCTTCTCTAAAGGTTGGTTAGAATTCAGTTGTGAATCTATTTGGTCTTGCATTTTGTTGGAAGACTTGTTCCCAGTGCTGTGGTCAGCCTGTGCTGGCAGGGATGGATTTTCAGTCTCCACATTTTGGGTCCTCATGCTCCTGGCCAGCTGCCAGCAGGTGTAGGCGCTCTCAGTTTCCAGCCTCCCAGTACTGGGTGGGGTAGACTCAGGGTGCTGAAATGGTGCTAGCCAGTAACAACTGGAGTGCAGATGCGCTTGTGTGGCCCAGTGGGCGTCCTCACTCTAGCCCCTAGGGGGCGCCAGCTATTATGGGATTTTTCTCCCTTGGGATCCAGAGGCTGAGTGGTCCAGGCAAAATAGTCCTGGTGGCCCCTCTGTCTCTCTGGTTCAGGCACCTCTGGGAATTTTTCTGTTGGCTTGGTAACTCTTTACAAGCTCCCAGGAGCCCCCACCCTGTGTCTGTTCACAGCTGTCCAAGCCGTATGGGGACACCTCTCAGCTCCTGGGACCCTTTCCATCACCTGCCAGTGAGTTCTGTGCTGGCAGAGGCTTTGGGCACAGTGCTCACCTTGAGCTCCTGTCCCCAGGAAAGCGCTGGCTTCGGTTTTGTTTGCACTGAGACATTCCTTTCTCTGCTCTGCCACCTTCCCCTCTCCTCTCTGGGTTCCTTTTGTATTGAGGTGTGATATAGATGCAATAAAATGCACAGCCCAGCCCGCAAGTATTCAATTGATGGTTTTTGCAACTGTTATCCGAAGAGCAATGCAGCACGGGGACATTTCCATCCCTGCAGAAACCACCTCTTGCCTTTCCTATTCAGCTCCATCTCCAACTGAAGGACTACCATCCTGATTTTGATCAATCTAGTCCTATTCTTGAACCTCAAAGAAATAAGATCCTACAGCATATCATCATCTGTTAAATCTGGCTTATTTTGCTCAACGTGTGTTTATAGGGTTCATTGATGGTGGGGCTTATGTCAACATCATTCATTTCCTTATTATTGTTAATGGTATCCCATTGTGTGACTGTAGCAAGAACTCTTATTCTACCCACTTGCTGATGAGCATTTGAGTTGTTTCAAGTTTGGAGCTATGTGATAACATTTGGGATGAATGTTTTCATCAATCTGTGAACATGTGCTTTTATTTATCTTGCATAAATAGCTAGAAATTCCTTTGTTGGGGGATGGATGTGTACTTACATAGGAGAAACCACCAAAGTATTTACATAACTTTACATTCCCATCAACATTTATAGAGTTGCTCCATTTTATGGCCAACATTTAGCATTGTCATTCTTAATGGTGTCCATTAACATGGGTGAGAAATATTGTATTTTTATGGTTCTCATTTCTCTAAGATAATTAATAATACTGTACACTTTTTCACATTCTTGTGTTTCTGGTCATTCTTATGTCTCCTTTAGAGATGTTCAAAAGTGTGCGCCTTTTTGATTGGGTGTTTTGTCTTTATAACATTGGCTGATAGGAGCTCTTTATATATTATAGATAAAAGTTCTTGTCCAACTTATGTAACAAAAATCTTTTTTCCTTTTTCCACTCAGTGGTTTGCCTATTCAATTTCTTGGTATTTTTTTATTAGCAGGAAATTTCTTTCTTTTTTATGAGTTTTCTTTTTAATGATGATAAAGTTAATTTTACAATGAGCAGAGGTTTGTCTGATAAATGTATGCATCCTCAATATGTTAAAGATAGTATCTTCCTGTTTTCTTCTAGAAGATTCATGGTTGTATGTTTTTTGTCCAGGTCTTACCTCCACCTTGAATTTACTGATTTTAATATATGAGTAGCCTGTAAAATTGATCTAGAATCATTTGTCAAAAAGACTTTCCTTTCTCAATGGATTCAATTAAACATTGGTTGAAAATAATTGAGTGGATATACTTTGGTCTACATCTGAGGAATATTTTATTTTATTGATTTATTTGTCATTTTAACAATACAGTCTTAATGTCACTATATAGTAGTTCTTTATTTTTTTAAATTTTGTAGTTATAGATGGACAGCATATCTTTATTTTGTTAGTTTATTTTTATGTGGTGCTGAGGATCAAACCCAGTGCCTCACAAATGAGAGGCTCTGTCACTGAGCCACAACCTCAGCCAATACAGTAATTCTTAAAAGTAGGTAATGTCTTTAAAATTTGTTCATTTTAAAATATATATATATTAAATATATTCATAATATATATTTATATATTATATATACATTATCCTTGTGTTTCCATTGTAATTTTGGAATCACTTCATGATCTACTTCCCAACTAATTATATTCATATCATTCTTTGTAGCAGGTCTAGAGGAGGCAAGATTTTCTGTAACTGACATGCCCCACTTCTTTTGATAGGCTTCATTGATATTTAATTGGTAATTATGGACATTGATGATAAGGGAAAATGCAATTCATGGATTAAACTTCTGGGAACAGAAGATGCTCTGATGAAACAAAGCTTAGACTTACCTCTGAAATATATACACCACACACACATAGCATAGGCTAGAAGGGCTGAGCTCGGACTTCCCCTGCCATCTGTACAACACAGACCTCAGAGCCCAGGTGTGACCCGACTAACTGCCTCATAAAATAATAACATCCACATTCCCAAGGAGAGTATAACAGAAACCAAGAGTGCATACAACATGAGATCAGCAACAACCAGGATAAAAACCCAGAATGAATTGATATGTTTGAGTTAACTTTTTCACTGCTGCAAGCAAACACCTGACAAGAACTATTAGAGGAGGAAAAGTTTATTTGGGGGTCTCATGGCTTCAGAGGTGTTAGTCCATAGACAGATGGCTCCATTCCTTGGGGCTCAAGGTGAGGAAGGACATCATGGTGGAAGAGTGTGGCAGAGGACAGCAGCTGGGCACATGGTACCAGGAAGCAGAGGTAGGGGGGGCCTGCTCTCATGGACAAAATATATAACCCAAGGGCACCTCCCAGTGACCCACCTCCTCCAGCCACACCCTACCCATCTGCAGTCACCACCCAGTTAATCCCCATCAGTGGATTAATTCACTGACTAGGTTAAGGCTCTCATGCCCAACCATTTCATCTCTAAACCTCCCTGCATGGTCTCACACATGAGCTTTGGGGAGACACCTGATATTTAAACCATAACAATATAGAGAACCTTGGAAAACATGACCATGTTTAAGGGAAAAACAATGATCAGTTGCCAAGCCAATATTTTTTTTTGAATTATCAGAAAATGATGCTAAAGCAGTTATTATAACTGATACCATGTTATAACAATTGAAATTAATAAACAGATGGGGAATATTAGAAATAAAATATAGTAAAAGCAAACCCAATAAAAACTTTAAAATTGAAAAACACCACTTAGTCTTAAATACAGAATTCATGTAACAAAACATATATGGCAGATGACAATATCAGTAAACTTGAATAGAGATCAACAGAAATTACAGGGTTCAACAACAGGGAGAAAAAAAGTTCACCAAAGTTGACAGCTAAGGGACTTCCGGAATAGAAAAAAAAAAAAGGGAAAAACTAAAGTGGTCTATGAGTCCCAGAAGAAAAGGATAAAAGGATTAGGGCAGAATGTATTTGTAGAACTGAGATTTGAAAACATCTTAATTTGGGTGAGACACACAAACTTGCAGAATAGAGAAACAGGATAACTTTGAAGAAAACCATGCACAAAACAATCAACTGTAAAAGACAAAAATATTACAAGAAGGTAAATAGGTTGCATCGAGGGGAATAATGATTTGGATGGTTGTGAATTTCTAATTAAAACCCATCCTGAGGGCTGAGGTTGTAAGTCAGTGGTAGAGCGTTTGCCTACCACGGGGAAGGCACTGGGTTCCATTCTCAGCACCACATATAAATAAATAAATAAAGGGCCATCAACAACTATATATATATATATATATATATATATATATATATATATATTTTTTTTTTTTTTTTTTTTTTTTTTTAAGAAAAACATCATGATCAGTTGTCTGGAAATTAGACTCTCGTCTTCAGTGACAGGAGAGGCAAAAAACAAAGAAAACTTTCAACTCAGATTACTGAAAATATCATTTGGAACAGGAAAGACTGTTCCAAATGATATTTGGAACACTTTCCCACGTTCATATATGAGTACTTAACCAGTGTAACTCGACATCATGTACAACCACAAGATTGGGAAGTTGCAATCCATGTATGTATGGAACGTCATTCTACTGTCATGTACATCAAAAAAGAATTCTTTAAAAAAGTATCATTTGGGAATGGCAAGGGTATCAAGGCATTTCCAAATCCAGGAACAACAAAAGATGATTTGTTGCCAACCTATGACAAGGATGAGAAGAAACTCAAGTGTTATTTTCAATATCTACCAAAAACACTAAGTTTACTATAAGCAAAGATGTATTGTGTTGTCCTAAAAATAGGGACAAAGATCCCCAAAGGACAGACAAAAACACTCTATTTCCCAGCTGGGTGTATTGAGTGCTAAGGACTCACAGTCAGACCTGTGAAAAAACTGTCCTAATTCAAAGGGAGTGCTCACCTGCAGTCCTCATTCAGTGACTGGTCCCCATTGGGGTCTGAAAGCCTAATGTCCTGGCCTCACTTCCAAGGGTCACACAGCTCCACAGCTCCCCACAGGGTCAGCTGATGGCCTTTGGTCTAACTGCATCATAGGACGGCTTTTCCCTACCCAGTATCTCATTTCCTTATTCCCTCGTTGGTGTTTCCCAGGGCACTCCCCTGAAAACCTGCAGGCAAACCTCAACAGTATGTTTCCTGGGCCACCATGCATAGAACCTTCCAAACCTAAATCCTTTGGAAAACTGTGACAGATGAGGGCATGAGAGAAAGCACAAACACCTCAGTAAGTTTCAGTTGCAGATAATCATTCTGACCATTTCTCATAGGATTAAGTAAATGAGACCCACTAGAGGAACCCTGCCGAAGGACACAGGATAGCAGTGACAACTGCTCTGTCAAGACTCCACCAACTCCTAGATCCAGGTGTGGGTAGGACAGTCTGCAGCACCAAAGATAAAATAATAACACATGATTCAAAAGCAAGAGGTTGAGAAAATGCTCTCCTAAGCCATAAAGTGCAGGGAAATAGGGGCTGGGTTGTCATGAGCAGCCAGAGTTCATAGCAAACAGACAAACTTCCTCTAGAGACAGTGACCCATTAACGCTGGAAAAAAAACATTTCAGATTCTTTCCTTAGGTCAGGCACATGTAAAAAAGAGAAATCACACGAACACTCTCCGTCATTCTAAAATGCTGGGGGTCAAAGTGTTTTGGTTGAGTCTTCTGCTTATTCTATGCCTATCATTAAAAAAAAAAATCAGTCTTAATAATCCCTTGTATGATATGGCTCCCTAGAGTTCAGAGTGTACTATTGCATACAGAATCTCATGAGTGTTTTTAATCCTCTTCTGACAATAGATGAATATCGTAGAATTCTTGAAAAAACATAGTCAAGCAAAATGGACCTGACAGATTATCGGTAATCTCAGTACCACGATAATCATTATGATAAACATATTTTACCAGTTTCCCTTCCATCCACAGAGCATGACACTTTTCCTCCAGGAACACCCAGCTTCCCACCCTGCCAGAAGTTCCTGCAAAGGACCTATCCTGATGTTTACTCAAAGGCAGTTGTTTTTTTTTAACTCAGTCCTAACTGATCAAATATTGAAATGACTGGCTCTGGAAGAAATGGGTCCCTGAAGGTCCCTCTTGGCCACCATGTGATCCCACCTGAGGCTTAAGTGAATGCTAATGCAAGCAGAAAGGAAAGTCAACTGAGCTCAAGACAAAGCAAATTGGATTCCAGGGGTCCCTGACTTGCCTTTGAAACTTAGTTTTGTTTCGTTTATTTTAAAATTTATTATTATTATTATTATTTTTTTGGTACCAGGGATTGAACTCAGGAGCACTCGGCCATTGAGCCACATCCCCAACCTTATTTTTGTACTTTATTTAGAGAGAGGGTCTCACTGAGTTGCTTAGTGCCTTGCCATTGCTGAGGTTGGCTGTGAACTCATGATCCTCCTGCCTCAGCCTCCAGAGCCTCTGGGATTAGTTTTTGTGAGCTGATCATGACTCCTTGCTCTTGAACCTGCTTCATTTTTGGCTCTACTACTTATGACCAAAGAGCTCCTATAATACAATTAACATCTGTCTGCCCTTTGTTCATTATGTTTTCCTGACTCTGTTTTGATAGATAGATTCAGCTTAAAGATAACAGAGGAAACCAATTCAGGAAATATCTCATTTTTGTATTTAAAACCAAACAGCGTAGTCACAAGGTGAATATCATTCACCCTATTTTAGGATAACACCAGGAAACAACCACCAAAACACATGAATCAGGTTTTGGATTGGAACTAATGCTTTACCAATATTGTTTGTTTTCATATTGTGTGACATTGTCCTTCAGCTCTCTCATCATTCTTACTTACTTCCTGGATATGGTCATATACCACTTAAATATGGCAACACATTCCAAGAGTTGCAGTGTTAGACCATTTCCTTCTTATCAAGAGCTCAGTCCTTGTCCCCAAATCCAATCCAATAATGAGGAAGAGGAAAAAGATAGTTTATTGCTTTGCTACCAAAGGAGAAACACAGGGACTCCTGTCCCAAAGGCTGTGGTTCTGCCCATCAGCAGGAACAGGGGGGTTTCAAAGAGGTGACTCAGAGAAAATGAGATCACGAAGGAGAGGTCAGGAAGGAGAAGGTCCGGGAAAAGAAGATCAGGAAGGAGCAGATCAGGGATGAGAAGGTTGGGAAAAAGAAAAGAAAAATGTAAATTTCAAAGCCACAAGGGATATGGTCAAAGCATCAACAGTTACGTCCTCGTTCCACAAACCTGGACAGTCTAGCTTGTACATACCTAGGCTGCAGGTATAGCCTATTGCTCCTGGGCTACAAACCCACAATCTGCTTAGTATGTTACTGTATTAACTGTAGAAAATTCTAGTGTTGCTGAAAGCTCGGTCCTTGATCCCTATGCCAATCCAACAACAAGGAGATAATTTTGAGAAAAAGGGAAAAAGAAGGTTTATTGCTTTGCTAGCAAAGGAGAAATACATGGGACTCCTGTCCCCAAAGCTGTGATTCTGCACATCAGTAGGAACAGGGAGCTTGGAAGGAGAGGATTCAAAGGTGTTCTCTGTCTGAGGTTGTAATTTAGATGTGAATTTGAGAGACAGTCATTTCTGAAATCTTCTGCTACCATCCCCAAAGTCTGGATTCCTTCCTTCCTATGGTGGGTGGGTGCACAAGAACAGATAAATCTGCCTAGGATGGGAAAGAAAGGTAACTCCATTTCTCCTGAGATCAGGGACAGGCAGAGATTATGAAAAAGCAGGGAGAGAGGAAGAGAAAGAAACGCTTCCATTTTAAAAAATAAGCCACAGTGGCAGAGCATCAAGGGCTATATTCAAAGCATCAAGTAGACCACTGTAATCGCAGCACAATGGGAAGCTTTTGTGTAGCTAAATATATATAAACACCCAGTAAAAATATTAGGCCATGAAATTTAGTGGGGATAGAAAAGAAATTGTTTCATTTAACACAGGTGTATTTTTTTGTCTTCTGGGTACCAGGGTCTGCATCAGAACACCAGGAATATATGTCCATGATTGTTAGGGTTTAGATGCGGGGTGTCTCCACAAAGCACATGTGTGAGACAATGCAAGAAAGTTCTGAGGTGAAATGATTGGGTTGTGAGAGCCTTAACATAATCAGTGCATTCATCCCCTGACAGGAGTTAACTGGGTGGGGAGCAGGTAGGTAGGAAGTGACTGAGAAAGTGGGTCATTGGGGACATGCCTCTGGGGTATATATTTTGTCCCTGGTGACATGAAAAGTCTCTCTGTGCTTCCTGGTGCCATGTCCAGTGCTGCTTTCCTTCTCTACACCCTTCTACCATGTCATTCTGCATCACCCTGGACCCAGAGCAACAAAGTCATCTACAGATTGAGACCTCTGATTCTATGAGGCAAAATGAACTTTTTCCCCTCTAAAATTTTTCTTGTCGGGTCTTTGTCATAGCAGTGAAAAACGTGACTAAAACAAAGATGCCACCAAAATTGGCACTTGCCCTTGTGAGTTCCAGCACAGAAAGCGGAGGTGAATCACCTGGAAGTAAATCCACAAGGATAGGAAAACTCCAACATGGCATTGTACTGTGGAGAGAGAGGTTTAGGAGCTGAAAGAGTTCATGGCAGGGGACTTGGACATAATGAGAAAGGTGAAGAGATGTCCTTGGGGTAAATCATGTTTAAATTGAGATCTTTAGGATGAGCACGTGTAAAGGTGGGTGGAATACCGTGGCAACACCAGGGAACAGCATCTGCACAGCCCCTGACACAGTGGGCACAGTGGGTGTTCAGGAAGAATACGTATCAGGATGAGAATATCACCCTGTCTGGACTATTTGAGCAACTAGCAGCAAGACGAAATTCATGGCTGACTTTGGTTTTTGCAAACATTAGACACTTGAAATTGAGCCTTAATTTCTGTTCTGTTCTTTTTTTTTTTTTTTTTTTTTTTTTACTGGGGATTGAACCCAAGGGCACTTCACCACTGAGCCAAATCCCCAGCCCTTTTTATTTATTTATTTTTTTTAGAGACAGGGTCTCATTAGATTGCTTACAGCCTTGCTAAATTGCTGAGGCTGGCTTTGAACTTGTGATCCTCCTTCCTCAGCCTCCTGTGGGGCTGGGGTTACAAGGATGTGTCACCATGTTCAGCTTGAGCATTGATTTTTTTTTTTTAATTAGAGAATTCCCCAATCTCTCCCACCATACAAGTATGCAAACATTTTTTTCCACATAATTAGCTTCTCATTATTTTTAAAAAGTCCACAGAGATTCTTTCTTCAAAATATTTTTGCAATTATCAATAGACCTTTATTTATTTACATGTGATTCTGAGAATTAAACCCAGTGCCTCACACATGCTAGGCAAGTGCGTCACCACGGAGCTACAACTCCAGCCCCAAGAGATTCTTTTAAGAAAATGTAATTTATGAGTTAACATTCTCTCTCTTGATTCAGTCTCTCGATTCAGTTTAAACTGTTTTAAGGCAATACCTTTTCTGTGCTAATCTTTCTGAGAATTGTATAATTTAGATTTGGGGGACATCTTAAAGCTATTTTAAAATACTTTTATTTCAAGGATGAGAAAATTAAAACCCCCATTGTGATTTACGCAGGGTCACTCATCTAAAATGGCACAAGTGGCTAGCTATTTCAAAAACAACAACAACAACAACAAAAATAACCTCTGGCCAAACTAAATCCCAATTCCTTTATGTAGCTATTACCTTGTCAACCTTTTAATCCTGCACTCTTCTGATGTCCCACATCTCAGGCTGCAGAATTCACATTGTCACAGGGCACCCCACTGACTGTATACACAAATGACAGCAGGTTAGATTCCTGTAGAGTTTTTCTCACTCTTTCACTAAAATATTTGTGTCAAAATTTTACTATTGTATTTGATTCAGCCAGTTGAATAATAGGATTGTATATTTTATTACAGACACAGAAAGCTCTGTTACAACTAAAACCGACTTTGTAAATGCACACATACTAGGTAGTATGGATTTTCCCAATCATAGGCTTCTTTAAAAATAGGAAACAGGCCAGGCGCAGTGGCGCACACCTGTATCAGAGAGGCTCAGGAGGCTGAGGCAGGAGGATCTCGAGTTTAAAGCCAGCCTCAGCAAAAGTGAGGAGCTAAGCAACTCAGTGAGACCCTGTCTCTAAATAAAATACAAAATAGGGCTGAGGATGTGCCTTAGTGGTCGAGTGCCCTTGAGTTCAATCTCCAGTACCAATAAAAACAGCCTAACCAGTAATTTTGAAAGGATAAGCAACAAAGAGGTAAACTTTGTAATTAATAGAGAAACTATCTATTAATAATAATTTGAATTTCCTTTTTCTTTGAAATATGTTAAATATTTCACAATTAATTGCCTTTACTGTCTTGAGGGGAAAAATTAGAATTCTAAATCTAGAATTCCAAATCTCATTAGCAGATTTACTGACAACCTGAGAATCCACATTTGTTGTGCATATATTTGCCCATTTTTCTCCTGCTCTTAACTGTATTTGAGAATTAATTTTAGAGTTGAAATCTGCCTTGTTTTTTTTTTTTTTTTTTTTTTGCCTGCCATCTTTACTTGTTTATTTTCTTTCCTGGTAATGAAATGGATTAAAAATTCTTAGCAACTATAAATGGAGTCATTCTCTAGCTATCACAAAATAATTGAGCTACAAAAAATACTGCTTTAGCATGAAATGTCATACAAGAAATAAAACAAAATAAAAAAGCTTATCTACATCATCTACTTTAATATATAAGATTAATATGGACCTAAAATAAAAATTCAAGCATATATATGCAAATGGATAATGAAAAGCAATCAACTTGACTATTTTGATATTTTATCATTATTTTCACTTCTCTTTTTTTTTGGTACCGGGGATTGAACTCAGGGGCACTCCACCACTGAGCCACCTCCCCAGCCCTATTTTGCATTTTATTTAGAGACAGGGTCTCACTGTTGCCTAGCACCTTACCTTTGCTGAGGCTGGCTTTGAACTCGTGATCCTCCTGTCTCAGGCTCCCAAGCCGCTGGGATTACAGGTGTGCACCACTGCAACAGGCTTTCAACCCCATTTTAAAGACTCATGGTTCCCGTCCACTCTGGAATAGTTTTTGGTGTAATTTTTTCTTTCTCTTTCTGTGTATTTTTAACACTCGTGGCAGGGTGCTGTTCGTCAGATGTTGAGTGTTTTATATTTTATGAAACATTTTCTATGCTTTTTTTTTTCACTCTTCATTCTAGGATAGAATATTGATATTATTCTCCAATCTTTTTCAATTTTTTTTTTACTTTTGACATCATATTCTTAATTTATAATAATCTTAAATGATCTTTTCATGATCTATTATATTTCTCATTTCACCGATTATTTTTCACATTTAATGAATGTAATCATTTCCTGATTACTCTGGAAGATTATATGAGTTTGGGGGCTTTTGGATGATCTTGAAGATAATACATTTTATCAGAAATCATCTTAAAGAATTATCCCTGAGTCTGGGGCTTTAGCTCAGTGGGAAAGCGCTTGCTTCACACATGTGAGGCACTGGGTTCAATCCTCAGCACCACATAAAAATAAATACATAAAAAGATATTGGGTTCATTTATAACTAAAACAAAATTTAAAAAATAAAAAAAAAATTATCTCTGTATCCTCTGGGTCAGCTTTTAGGATTTTTTTCTCCTTTCAGTGTTCATCATAATTTGGGTAATGTTTAACAGTTATTTCTTATTTCAAAATGAAATGCTAAAATGAATACCTTGGGGAGCTTTGCATAGGTTCCTTTCACCTTTGAACAAGTTTGTTTTAGCTGACAGATCTTTTCTCCGACTGGAAGGCCTGATTCAGAGGTCCATGATATGATCTAAGAAGATTTCCATTTAAGATATTAGGAAAGAAATGGTGTCAGGTCTTGCACAGTTTCATTAAATGACAGGATTTGTGAAATGTTTTCATGCCATTCTCATCTGTACCAAACATGGTAGATCTCCCAAGGGGCTTTGTGGAATTCCTTGGAAGGAGAATTTTCTGGCAGTTCATACTGGGCTACTTCCCTGTGGGAGCACAGATTGGTAGAGCCCCTTCCTTCTCAAATCTTGCAATTAACCTCAGTTCCCATTCCCATTCCCATTATTTCTCTATGTCATTTCAGTTGCCCTGATGTTCTGCAATTTTGATCTACAGGTTAAATGGCACCTCCCAGAAAGTCCTCAAGGGCTCTCCTTAGTCAGCAGATCCTCGGACTCTGAAATACATGGATTGTTTGGGTGAACAGTCTTTCTAACTCTGCACCCTGACATTACATCTGTGTTCATTCTCTTTGTTATTCTGGGTTTGTTATTTGCACTTCACTGTTAAGATCATGATGGGGCCTCTGAGAAAAAGAGAATTTAAGTATTTCAACCTCCTAAATTGAGCTTTAATTTAAATTTATTCAAGTTAGTATATCCAGTGAATATTTATTCCTTTAGTAAGGTGTAGTTGAATTTCTTTCTTCTGAATCATCCATTGTGGTTTCCTGGAATGTGCCCTTTAATGTTATGTAATACATCACTCTTGAGTTTGCTAACCTTTGTATTTTTAAGTGTCACTTGAGGGAGATAAAAGCACACATTAAGCCAAATGCTTGAGTCAAATTGGTAAACCCTTGTCATTTATAAATTAGTGGTTTTTCAGAAGCTACTTGGGTATCCCAAGAATTACATAAGCATTAAAAAAGAATTAGTTCTTTTTTCTACAGTTCTACAAAGTCACATTTTAACACATAATTTTTTTTTAAAAAAATTTTTTAGTTGTCAATGGACCTTTATTTTATTTATATGCAGTGCTGAGAATCGAACCCAGTGCCTCACACATGCTAGGCAAGTGCTCTACCACTGAGCTACAGCCCCAGCCCCATAATTTTAAAACAAATTATATTCCTCTGGCTACCATATCACTGTTGCACATGATGGTAGATTGGTAGAAAAATACTCCATTGGAAGTCCTGCTCATTTCCTATTATTAGATTTAAATGTTCACTTGTTCATCTTATAACCTCTATTACCCGTGCGGCTTTGCCTGGGATATTTCTTTGAAAAGGTGAAATCAGCTTTGCTGACTATGTAACAGGCTAAAAGTGCCTAAGAATTTATAACCTCGGCAACAGTCCTCATCCAATGATTGGAAGATATTTGGAGTTTAAATACCGTAGCTCCTTCTGTCTCAGATGTGCTACCTCTGAAGAATGACATCCAAAGCTTTTCCAGCCTGTGGTAATTTGGCTTAAGAATGAAACTTCTCATAATACCTTTCCTTCTTTGCTCCCTTTCCCTCATCCCTACCTGAGGTTACCTCCCAAATATACAACCTGTAGGAATCCTTATCTCTAGCCACTGCATGTGGGCAACCCAAGTGAAAACAGTATTAGCAGAGACCAATAATATATGGGATTTTAATGCCCCATGCATTAAAATCATAAATGACATCAGCCTGACTGAGCAGAGTAGAATGAGCAACACATTTGAAAGTTGAAACAACCATTTTTTCTTCAAATTTCCATTTTTTTTTCACTTTTTACCAGAATTGGCAAAGTTTCTTTCACTTTTCTGAAAATGGTTACTAGAGGAAGATGAATGAAACTATACTCTTTTTAAATTTAAAAAGAAAGAATTATGTATATAATATATATACACATAAATATAAAATTATACATAATTTTATATATATATATATATATATATATATATATATATATAAATCATATATATATATATATTTATTTAAAAATTGGGGAAAGGAATTCCGGTTTCTAAGAATTGAAAATAAAGCACAACATTTTCATTCTCTTATACACAAAAACTGAATTATTACCCCGCCAATAAAAATGTAAATAGGACCAAAAAATAAAGAAAAAAAAAGATAAAGAAAGTACAAAGGGATAACCTGATAAGCTTCAAATACCTGTAATAAATAAAACCAAAAATAAAAGTGCCATCTCAACCTCGGTGCTTTCCAGAATTTTTTGCTTTCATGCTTTTGTCAAAGGACTCTCCCAAGGGACCCTTTCCCACTAGGAAGTGTCTGGGTCCTCTTATTCAGTCTGACAGCTGAGATCCTCCTCAGGCAATTAAAATCCCTTCCCTCTGGAAAAGCACAGCTGCAGGTAGCACTGGGGATGGGACACAAACACCCCCCCCCCCAGGATCCTAACACTGATCTTATCTTCTACAGTTTCCACCAAAGAGTTAGCAGAATGCCCATGACCACTGGCCCTTCACACCTCCCCAAATCAGGAAGAACAAAGGAAACAACTCCAGGGGTTCAATTTAGATGGGTGGCAATTCCAGGGCTGAAGATAGCCCCTCCCTGGGAAAAGAATTCCTCCGCCACACAAGCAGGTGGAAAACTGGTTGGGAGTTCTAGAAGAATCTCAACAGTTGGAGCCTTCTGCCTTACCTGCATTCTCCTCTCACCCTCATCTCCCAGCCCTCATCCTGCCATCCCACCTCAATCTTTGGGAACCTGGTTAGGACCCACAACCTCCAATTCCCACCTCTAGCTCTGATGGGAAAACAAGCTAGTGTCAGATGTTAGGGGAGGTGTGTCAAAGTCAACTCACTCTACACAAGAGGAAATGAACCCAGGGCAAAATAGTCTAAGCATAAGCCAGATAGAAAGACAAACCGTGGTCATGTCAAAAATACACCACACAAGGGGAGGAGAGAAGGAACGGAGGGAGGATAAGCTATGAATTAGTTCATAATGAAGAAAAATTCTTTGAAGTTCATTAACTTATTCAATTTTATTTTTTTTCTATGAATTAAGTTCAATATTCCTAAATTGTAATAACCATAGTTACAAGACCTCCTTTTGTAATCTACTTATCATGCATTCTCTTTATCCTTCTTATATGTGAAATGGCAGTTAACTAAAGTTCATGGTGGTGGGTGGGGTTTTTCATTTATTTACTGTCTTTGCTTTTATTTTTCATCTTACAACAATCAATTACATTGTTGGGTTGCTTTGTTCCTTTACATTTTCAGATACAATTGTTAAACAAAATAGATTAAGAAGAAAGACAGAATAAAGGGAAGGAGGAGGAGGAGGAGGAGGAGGAGGAGAAGAAAGAGAGAAACACAAAGGAGTTCAAGAAGGTGAGTAAATCATCTATGATTTCCACAACAGGTGATTTTGAGAGGGCAAAAATATGGACAAGTATTGTTTTCTTATATATAATTTTCTGAATGACATAAATACTCAGAAGTAGTTTCATTAAAAAAATAAACATTTTTGGAACTCTGCTCTCAGCAGTAAAGTGTTCCTACAACTGATTCAAATATTTCCCAAAATGTTGAGCAAACATAATTAAGCTAGCCCAAATTTATAGCTAGAAAAGGGGTTAGAAAAAAGAGAAGGAGTTGAAAATAACCAAAGATGTTTCCTACACTTTTTTCACACAAAACTGATCAAGGAGCGGCTGTATGTTGTTTTGTTCCTGGTGCTGGGGATGGAACCCGGGGCCCTGTGCATACCAGGCAACAGCTCCATGGAGCAGCTACACCCCAGCCTTGGGTTTCTTGTTTATTGAAAAACTGTTTTCAGCTCCACCTAGATATCAGCCTTCTCATGTCTCTTCAGGCTGATCCTGGCTTGCGTTCTCTACAACCAAGACACGGAATACCCCATTCAATGATTTCCGTAAGGATTACCCAAATTGGAAACTCTTTCATGAATTTTATGGTCTTTCCTAGGGTTTGGGAGTTACTAGAGGGCTCACATTGCACTGACCCTGTTTCATTTAGAAAGTGCCATCTCAACCTCTGTGCTTTCCAGGATTTTTTGCTTTCATGCTTTTGTCAAAGGACTCTCCCAAGGGACCCTTTCCCACTAGGAAGTGTCTGGGTCCTCTTATTCAGTCTGACAGCTGAGATCCTCCTCAGGCACTTAAAATCCCTTCCCTCTGGAAGAACACAGCTGTTCAAACATGGCCAGGCCCTCCTGCTGGGCTTCTGTGCCCAAGCCCATCACCTCTGGGAACCACAAGCCAATCATAAATTAATTACAGCAGTCTCATGCACAGGAAGACCTTTAATATACAAAGGCTACAGGGATCTTTTAAGAGGACCCCAAACCTCCTACTAGATCTCTGCCCCAGGAGACACCCAGCAGATTCAATTCTGGACAGACACTGAAGAAAGGCTACAGGTGGCACAAACATAGACAGCTAACCCAAAGATAAGACGACATAATAAACTTCCACTGTTTTAAGATGCTAAGTCTCCGGCAGCTTTTACCCAGTAATGGAAAATTAATAATTACACAGACAGCAATCAGAATACAGAAAACAAACAACTAAGATAGATATATGGAGGAAAAAAAAGTAGAGAAGAATTTAGGGGAAAAAAGAATACCTGAACAACACTATCAAGCAACTAGAATTAATTAAGGGGAAGACTGCAGTCATCAGGTACAGAATACAAATGCTTTTCATACTCTGGTGGAATATTTGGTAACATTTACCATGGTTTGGATCACAAAATTGTCCGTGTTAATCTGAAATACTTCAAGAAGATCAGGTTAAAGACAAAAGAAATTTGAAAAGGAAATAATAAAAATGGAAAAAAAATTATTCCTGAAAGAAAATAACAAACAAAAACTTGGGAAATTAAACAAAATCAGAAATTCTAAGATGAATAATATTTAATAAAAGATTCATAAAAGATCTTTAATAAAAGATCTATAAGAGATTAATTCTTGGCATGCTGGATGAAGACAGAAAATAAAAACCACCTATTTCAAGAATAAAAAGAGGCAATCAGATTAGATCCTGCCACTATGAGAAAAACACTAATAAAAGGTACTGTGAACAAAATCATGCTAATAAATTCCATAATTGAGATAAAATTAGTAAATTTCTGGAAAAACAAAAATTATTAACAGTGTCACAAGAAGATAGTAAGAAACTGAATATCCAACATTTATTCAACATTGTGATCACAACCAAAATCCAGGTCATGAAAACTCTGATGCCTTCTGTGGTTGATTCTGTGAAAAGATTTAGCAAAGAAATAAAACTAGTGTTAGGCAACTCTTTCAAATTAAAAGTAGGAAGGAAACCACCCCAACTTATATTGAAGAGACCAGCACAACCCTGAAACTTCAGCATGATGAGGAAAATAAAGAAAATAAAATTAGAGCAATGTCCCTCATTATCACAAAAACAAAATGTTCAAGGTCAAGAATTACCTTTTTGCAATATGCAAAATATATTGCAAAAATACCTCATAAAAGTGTGCAGTTTGTTTCAGAAGCACAGGGTTAATTTAACATTAGAGAGTCAACCTAAATTACAATGTTAACAGATACAAGAGGAAAAGAAACAATATTGTAATAATAATTAGAATGATAAAAAACTCTTAGTGAACTAGAAAGAGAAAGAAACTTCCTCAGCACCATTGAAGAACACTGGTTAAAAAAACACCCCCACTTCATGGTGAAATATTGATGATTTTGCCTTTAAAATTACAAATAAATCAACAATCAACGGTACCTGTTCTCATCACTTCTTTTCAACATTGTATCAGAATTCCAATGAAATACAATGAGAAAAAAGTAAAGAAAACAGAACAAAAAGAAAGGGAAAAAATGAAATTTATTATTACTTCTGTGCAACATAATTATGTATATATAAAAAACCAAAAATTTCTAAAATCATCCACTGGAATTAGTGACTTTAACAAGATCAAAAGACACAAAGTCCATGGCCAAAATTCAATCACAGTCCTGAATCTCATTAATGAAAAGCAAGAGAATAACATTTTATTTTTTATTTTTTTATTATTAGTTGTTCAAAACATTTCAAAGCTCTTGACATATTATATTTAATACATTTGATTCAAGTGGGTTATGAACTCCAATTTTTACCCCGTATACAGATTGCAGAATCACATGGGTTACACATCCACGTTTTTTACATACTGCCATACTAGTGTCTGTTGTATTCTGCTGCCTTTCCTATCCTCTACTATCCCCCCTTCCCCTCCCCTCCCCTCCCATCTTCTCTCTCTACCCCATCTACTGTAATTCATTTCTCTCCCTTGTTTTTTTTCCCCTTTCCCCTCACTTCCTCTTATATGTAATTTTGTATAATAATGAGGGTCTCCTTCCATTTCCATGCAATTTCCCTTCTCTCTCCCTTTCCCTCCCACCTCTTGTCCCTGTTTAATGTTAATCTTCTTCTCAGGCTCTTCTTCCCTACTCTGTTCTTAGTTGCTAAGAGAATAACATTTTAATTGTACAATTTCCATGTCAAATTATCAAATATGAATATTAAACATAACCTCAACGTTAAATAGATATGGGTGCTGAGACTTTCAATATCTTCTTGTGACAATTTTAATACTTTTTATTTCTCCAGAAATTAATTTTATCTAAATTACTAATTTATTAACATGGCCTTGTCCAAAGCATCTCTTATTGTTCTTTTTGTATTGACAGATTATAATAAATTGAGTAAAATATTTATATTGAAACTATAAAATATTGTTGATGGAAACAAAAGATAATGTAAATAAATAGAAACATACCATGATATGTATTAAATTTTACCTGAAGGAAAGCAAGGAACAAGAGACGGATAAGTGAGAAATAAAAGACAGAAACCAGGCAGAGATACACAGGAGAGTTTATTTGTCAGAGCTGACCAATAGAGGCCATCTCTCCATTGGAGAGAGAGGCAAAACAGGCTTGATCTCTGGGATTTTTTTTATGGGGGATCTCAGGAATCAGAGCCTGGCAGGTCCTAATGCAGAGGTGTAAGGGTTGGGTTGGTATGAGGGAGTAGTGAGCCTTTCTCAGAAAGGCCTGGGGGTGGGAAAGTGAAACTTTTTCCTTCAAATGGCAGCTGTCACTTAAAATGGCCATCCAGATGCTAAGCAAGGACTTTATAATACCAATGTCTATCTTCATCATAAAACAAGAGAGTGACCTAAATCCCAATCAAAATCACAGCAGGATTTTTAAAAAAATGGAAAAGCTGGCTCTCAAATTTATAATGAAATGCCAATAATCTGTCTTGGCTAAAGCAATCTTGTAAGTGCAGAAGTGTATATGAAGCTGTAGGAATGAAGGAAGAATTCTAGTGGTATAAACACATGCAAAGAGATCAGTGAAACAGAACAGGGAGAAGGAACTCCCCTTTAATAGCAGTTGTTGGAAAAGCTAAAATGTCTGTAAGGAAAAAAGAGTGCATTAATTCTTACCTTATGCTTTACACTGACATTAATTAAGGAAGAGTCATTGACCTAATTATAAAATCTAGATCCATAAAGCATCTTGCAATGCCTTCATGATCTCTTAGCACACATCGAATACCAACAAATAAGATTTTTAAGGTGGCTGTTTTAGAATTCATCAAAACATACAACTAACAAAATGAAAATCCCAGCTACAGGGTTGGAGAAAATGTTTGTAATCTCTACATTTTACAAAAGACATTTATCCTCTATGTACACCTGCATACATGTATAAGTTAGACTGTGTGGACACAGTGAGGGGTTGTCTCACAGAGGGGAGGCGGAAGGGCAATTAAACAGATTCTTACTTCTGCATTTACACAACTGTGAAAATGCATCAGAAGGAGCACTTGGGATCTTCAGCTGATATTGCCTGTGAAGTGCCACTCAGCTGAAACAGACAAATAGGAGTTTCACAAATGCTCAGGACTTTTTTGGGGGAACTGGGGATTGAACCCAGGGCACTTAAGCAGGAGCTACATCCACCCTCTCCCCTGCCCCCCCAGCCCTTTTTATTTTGAGACAGGACTTCCCTAAGTAGCTTAGGGCATCCCTAAATTGGTGAGGCTGGCTTTGAACTTGCAATCCCCCTCTCACAGCTGGGGAACTGCTGGGATTACAGGCATTGTTATGGTCTGAGTTAAATCAATACGGATTAGAGATTAATGAAATATTAAGTAGTAAGGATAATAGGATTATATGACAAGTGTTCAAGAATCAGTAATGTTAAGATACCCTAGTCTATTCTAGTTATAGGTGAGAAGAAGTAACAGTACAGCATAATCACATAACCATAGGGAGTAGGATTTAAGGTGTCAGAGATAAGATAGAAAACAGTGTCAGGTGATACATGCAAACCCATAAGTTCAATATAGTTACAGATAAGTGTAGGTTAATAAAACAATAGTTAAATACAAGGGATAGCTATAGACAAGCATAAGTAAGTATAGCCATAGTGACTCGATCTTTATGGTTCCCGTGTGGAACTGTTATATAAGTTACTATTAAGATGTTTAAAAAAAAATTGCTTTTCTGTACTTCATACACCTGCAAATGGACTCAAACCCGGGATGTACACCCACAACTGTGCTTGAACCCAGGATGTGGTTGTCTGCTTTTGCTCTCAGCCCTTGTATCCTGCTTGCTTGCAACCCGCAGATTCCATAGGATGTGGTTTTCTCCCTTAAATACTTCTGGAGGCTGTTCTTCCAGGGAGCCATTCGGTCTCTGAGAGAAACAATCCCTGGCCAGGTAAATAAACTCTCTGATTTGTTTCCAATTCGGACTTAAGTGTTTTCTGAGCGGTCGCCCCATAACAGCATGTGCCACCTCGCCTGGCAGGCATCATGATTTTTTTAAAAATCCCTTTATTAATGTCAGTCATATCTGAATACTTTTTCCTTAGAAAGACATTTTTTTAATTGTCCAGCAACAAGATGCCATATCTGGAACCAAGTTCATTAAGATTCTGCCAGATGGGTGTGTCACCCAGTGTCCCACTAAACACTTTTTCTATGGACGCATGCTTTTAAAGACTAAATTACTTGTGTCTCTAGTATCATTCTTTCAGCCCCAATAATATAAATAACTGTACCTACCATTCTGTGCTTGAGAAAGTACTAGTTGTTGACCGGCTACGATTGGCAACTTGGGCAAAGGAGGCTAAGAAACAAGGGCATGCTTGCTTGCATGGGTGGCAGGGGTCACGTGGGCGGCTGGGGTCACGTGGTGCGGAAGTGGGCGCTTTGGGTTACCCGGATCTGAGGAAGGCAAGATGGCGGAGCAGCCCGGCTTGGGTCCACACCTGCCAAGAGGAAAGCTTATTCCTGAGCCAGGCGGGTACCTCAGGAACACGTTGAAACTTATCCCTGGAGTGTTAAAAGAAAAAAAAAAAAGCCGCAGAGACACAAAAAGTCAGGAACTTAATCATATAATACTTTAGGGACGCGCCCTTTGGCCTGGGGCTGCTGAGGGGAGCCCAGCGCAGTCTGAGAGAGGGCAGCAGGGCCGGCAGGTGAAGAAATAAAAAAAAGAAAAAAAAAAAAAAAAAAGCTGGCGTGGGGAAGCCAGAGGGTTAGGGAGGAAGGCTAGTTTGGAGGGACAGTAGGTGGGGACTCGGTTCTGTGGGAGTCCACACAAGATAGCTCGCCTCAGGGGCCGGAAGCGGGATTGCAGGCTCTGCAGATGCTCCCAGCATAGTCTGCGCAGGCGCGGGCAGAGACAAGAGCAGGAGCTGGTGGAGGATGATGCCCACAGTCATCTATTGTCATCCCCAGAGGGTGCCTGAACAGGGAATACTGTACCTGTACCATTCAGTTTCTTAATGTTAAGGGAGGGAGGGAGCTTGGTTGCAGGTGCCCCATGAAGCTATTGGGAAGGCTCCTGCAGTGGCCACGCTCAAGCATCTGCTTTCCAGGGTGGATACCCAGTAGATCACATTCATAGTGGTGAAGCTGAAACCTGTAGAGATGTAGTCCCTGTGCCCTAAAAGGGGATTTTACCAGAGGCCCTAGAGATCCAGACATCCTACAGAGACCAGCATTTCCCCCAACAAAAGGGGCTTCCAGTTTAGAATTCAGCACCACCCCTGCTACAAAAATAGCCAATTTGTCAGCACCCGGAGTCTTTCTCATCTTATGCTGAGAAACTGGAAACTGAGCTCTACTGTAAATCAGCTTTTTCCTAGCCACAAGGGGTGGCAGCTAGTTGAGGAGCACAAAGGTGTTGGACTTAACAACCCTCAGCTCTCAACAGAAGGGTTACAAAGTCAACACTAAACTTCAAGAATGAAAGTCCACCTAAGTGCAGTGGTGTAGACCTGTAATCTCAGCGGCTCCTGGGACAGGAGAATTGCGAGGTCAAAGCCAGCCTCCGCAATGGTGGGGTGCTCAGCAATTCAATGATACCCTGTCTCTAAATAATATACAAAATGGGGCTGGGAATGTAGCTCAGTGGTTAAGTGCCTCTGAGTTCAATCCCTAGTACCAAAAAAAAAAAAAAAAAAAAAAAGAAAGAAAGAAAGAAAAAAAAAAATATATATATATATGGAAGTCCACTGCTATGAACAGTTTTGACCACCTCAGCAAAAACAAGCCCTTTATATCTCATCAAGGTATTTCTTTCATTTTTTCCTTTTTTTCTCCATATTGCCATTTTTAGAATACAATTTTTGCAAATTTTCTTATTTTTTTAGATATCATTTCATTGTATTTTTTCCTTTCTTCCCATTCTCCAGGATTTCATGTATATGCATGTGGGTGTGTTCTCACTGTGCAGATTATATATATATATATATATATATATATATATATATATATATATATATAATATTCACACATTTTTATATAATTTTACTTTCACTTCAACTGCTTTCATCTGCACCTATTTATTATTCAGCCTTGGTTTGTGGGTACAATTACATGTGGGTTTGAGTTGTTTTCATTTCATACTTGTGTGTTTCATTTCTTAAAACTTATATCAACTGCTTATCTTATGCCTCTCCTTTCATCACTTTTTTAACTGATTCAAACTATCTCTCTTGCCTTCCAATCACATTTTTTCTTCACATAAAAAATTCTTACCCCGGGGCTGTTGTTGTAGCTCAGTGGTAGAGTGCTTACCTAGCAAGTATGAGGTACTGGGTTTCATCCTCAGCACCACATAAAAATAAAAAAAAATTTTTCAAAAAATTGTAATCCCACTAATAATAGAATACTATATGTAATTCCTATTTCATTTATGTTGTGATTGTTAATACAGTGGAGGACATAATAGGAACTGCTCTCTAGTGCCTAATCTAGTTCACACTTTTTATTCTTGATTCTATTGTTAAATGCTGATCTCACTAATCCTATATAGGTGGCTATTACATTCTATGAATCCAGTATAATTCTGATAACAAGCAAAGACACATCAAGGAAAGAAAACTACAGAAAAATATTCCTGCTGCTAATATATGCAAATCCTACTAAATCCAAAAACTTAAAAAAAAAAAAAA
This sequence comes from Callospermophilus lateralis, assembly GCF_048772815.1. Lineage (NCBI taxonomy): Eukaryota > Metazoa > Chordata > Mammalia > Rodentia > Sciuridae > Callospermophilus > Callospermophilus lateralis. The sequence continues at coordinate 15,425,421 of NC_135324.1, forward strand.
AATCAAGAGGACAATACATCAGAATCAAGTGGGCTTCATCCCAGGAATGCAAGGACAGTTTAATATATGCAAATCAATAAATGTAATTATCTTCTTAATAGAATTAAGGAAAAGGATCACATTATTGTCTCAATAGATTCAGCAGAGACCTTTGATAAAATCTAGCTGCCATTTATAGTAAAAAAAAAAAAAAAACACTGGAGAAATTAGGGACAGAAAGAACTTAACACTAAAAAGCCTATGCAAGACAAACTCAAAGCCAACATCATGCTGAAAGAAGCAAAACCGAATGCATTTCCTTTTGAGTCAGGAGCAAGAGAAGGCTATCCATTCTCACAACTTCTAATCAGTATAGTTCTTGAACTATAGCCATGGCAATTGGGAAAGAGGAGGAAATTAAAGTAATACAAATAGGAAAAGAAAAAGTCAAACTATCTCTGTTCGCTGATGACAGGATCCTAGATGTAGAAGACCCAGAAAACTCCACCAGAAGACTTCTTGAGCTGATAAATGAATTCAGCAAAATAGCAGAATACAAGATCAACACTCATAAATAAATAGCTTTCTTATACTCCAAGAATTATTCAGATGAGAAAGAAATCAGGAAAACCATTCTTTTCACAATAATTTTTTTTTAAAATTGTAAAGGTAATGTAACCAATGAAGTGAAAGCTCTCTACAGTGAAAATTATGGAACATTAAAGAAATAAATTGAAGGGCTGGGGATGTGGCTCAAGCGGTAGCGCGCTTGTATGCGTGCGGCCTGGGTTCGATCCTCAGCACCACATGTATGCGTGCGGTGTATGCGTGCGGCCTGGGTTCGATCCTCAGCACCACATACAAACAAAGATGTTGTGTCCGCAGAAAACTAAAAAATAAATATTAAAATTCTCTCTCTCTCTTTAAAAAAAAAGAAAAGAAAAAAAAATAAATTGAAGCCAATCTGAGAAGAAGGAAAGAACTCCCATGTTCTTGGATAGGCAAAATTGTAATATTGTCAAAATGCCTATGCTACCAAAAGCAATATACCTATTCAATAAAATCCCCATCAAAATTCTGATGACATTCTGCACAGAGCTAGAATAAAAGTTCTTCAGTTCATATGCAATGAATTCTCTTATGATACTCAAAATGGTCAAAGAAGTACTGATCAAGAAGAACATCATAATACCCAATCTCAAATTATATTACAGAGGTATATTAACAAAAACAGGATGGTTTTGGCATCAAGATAGACATGAAGACTAATGGACTAGAATAGAAGGCACAGAGACAAACTCAGTTCCTTACAGCTACCTGGTACTTGAAAAGGTCCCAAAATTATATGTTGGAGAAAATATAACCTTTTTAAAAATGGTGCTAGGAAAACTGGATATCTGTATGTGGAAGAATGAAAGTAGGACCCTACCTTTCACTCTACACAAGTCAAATCAAAAAGGATCAAAGACTTAGGAGTTAGACCACAAACCTTGAAACTGCTAGAAAAAAAGCCTAGGGTCAAAACACCATAATATAGGTGCAGGCAGGCACCAACTTCCTCATCAAGACTCCAAAAGTCAAGAAATTAACCCAAGGGCTGGGGATGTGGCTCAAGTGGTAGCGTGCTCACCTGGCATGCGTGCAGCCCGGGTTTGATCCTCAGCACCACATACAAACAAAGATGTTGTGTCCGCCAAAAACTAAAAAAATAAATATTAAAATTCTCTCTCTCTCTCTCTCTCTCTCTCTCTCTCTCCCTCTTTCTTCTTCTTCTTCTTCTTCTTCTTCTTCTTCTTCTTCTTCTTCTTCTTCTTCTTTTTTCTTCTTCTTCTTCTCTCACACTCTCTCTTAAAAAAAACACCAAATTAAAAAAAGAAAAAGAAATTAACCCAAGAATCAAAATGTGGGAGGCCATCAAATATAAAATCTTCTGCACAGCAAAGGAAATGCTTAATAGTGTGAAGAGAGAGCCTTCAGAATGGCAGAAAATCTTCACTTGCTACTCTGGTAGAGAATTAATATCCATATTATAGAAAGAACTCAAAAAATGTAGCACCTAAAAACCAAATAACCCAATCAGAAAATGGGCAAAAGGACTTAATAGATATTTTTCAAAAAAACAAATAAATACATATGTCCAATGAATATATAAAAAATGTTCAACTTCTCTAACAAAAAGGGAAATGCAAATCAAAACATTAAGATTTCATCTCACTCCAGTCAAAATGGCAGTGATCAAGAACAAAACAATTAAAAATGCTAGCAAAGATCCTGTGGGGAGGGAAAGTCACACATTATTGGTGGTACTATAGTGCAACCACTCTGTCAAATAATGTGAAGATTCCACAAAAAAAAAACAAAAATCAAAAAAAAAAACAAGGAATTGAAACACCCTATGACCTAGCTATCTTACTTCTTGGCATTTATCCAAAATAACTAAACTCAGCATACTATAGCAATATGACCACTTAAATGTTTATAGCAGCACAATCCACAATCCCCAAGTTATGTAATCAGCTTAGGTGCCCATAAATTAATGAATGGACCAAGAATATGTGGTATATATACACAAGGGAATTTTACGCAGACACAAAGAAGAATGAAATAACGGCATTTGTTGGTAAATTGATGGAAACAGAGAACATCATGCTAAGTGAAATAAGCCAGACCCAGAAAACCAAAGGTATAATGTTTTCTCTCATATGTGGAAGTTAGAGCAAAATAAAGGAAAGAAGGTAGGGGAAACAGATATCACAAAGATATAGGGCAGATCAGTAGAGTAGAAGATAGAAAAGGAAATAGAAGTGACAGGAAAAGGGTGGAAGTAACGAATGAATTTGACAAATCATACTATATGCCCATATATGAATGTACCACAGGGAACTTCACCTTTATATATATATGTAGACAGTAGCAATCAAAATACATAAATAAACGAGCAAAAGAAAAAAACAGTGCCAATTATAAGGAGTTCATTCTGGCCATATAAAACATTGTCTCTTAACCAGACACTTCATATTTTTTCTTCAATATAACAATCTAAAAATATCAATATATACAAAACAGTTATATCTCTCTATATACACAATTATGAATACACATAATTCTAATTATGAAATGTAATTAGGTAAATTATATATAATTAAATTATATTTATTAAATAAATTATATATAATCTATAATAACTCCTGTTTCTATCAAGTGATTTATTATAGGTATTTGACTTTACTTCACCTTTGCCAAGGCTCTTGTCTTGATGTCTGACACAGGGCACTGGAGAATGTATGGTTGGGGAGACCTAGCAAACTTATATCATCAAGCCTCATCTGGAGGCCATGAGACTGGTCAAGAGATGCACCATTTCTTGTGGCTTTTGATCTTGGAGATGTGTCTGTCCACCAGAAGCCAAGACCCTTTATCATAGAGCTAAGCACACATATCTGGCTCAGAGTTGAATGAGATGAAAAGAATCCAGGGGAAGGAGGAGCAGGTGTAGGGACAGTTACTGCCTCATGCAAAGAGCTGAGCCAGCAACAAGTGACAGTATATCAATACAGCAGCTGCTCCACTTCTGCCTCTTTGCTCTCCCAGAGGAATCTCTCTCCTGGCCCAGGATCACTGGAAACACAAAGACAGGAAATTCTGGAATCTATAGTTCAGCCTAGCTGACACATTACAAAGCAACCACGAGTGATTTGCACATGAATTCTGCCTCTAAGTAGATGTAGCCCATCAAATACAAGGAGAACCATAGAAGGCATTCTTCAGAGTGACACATCTAACTTTCCTATTTTCTAGCTGTATGCCACGAACAAATTACTGGAATTCTCTGGGAACAAAAATCCTTATATGAAGATGAAGATAGTAACAGTACATTTTAATACTTCTGTTAAGAGCAAGAGACAAGAAACATGTTTTAAAAAGAAACAACTTAGAAAAGTGCTTGGCACATGACAATCATCAATCAGTAAGCATTATTAAAGAAAGAACATAAATTCTCAAATTGCACAAGTAGAATCCTACTTTTAACTTTAAATAGGTTTGTTATTTAAATTATCTTGAAATTGTGAGCCAAAGAATTACAATAGAATGTACTTCTATATAGTTGGTTTATACATATAAGTAAATATAAATGTTTTTAAAATTGCTGAAAATCTGCATGTATCGATAAAAGTTCATTTTGAAATAGGCATTTGTCTAATAAGTCACGATGCTGACAAATCCTATTTAATAGGCAAATCTGTCTCAAAGTAGTCCATCACTGTGCTTTATCTGCAGGATTCTAAGAGAAGAGCTTTGCAGGAACGGAAAGCAAGATGGCAGCTGATTAAGATTCTCCAGCAATCTCTCCCCAGGCACATCCTGTTGAATAGCTATCAAGCACCAGATTACCTTCACAAGAGCTAAGGCAATCAGGTAAGAGATCATGACACCTTATTTTTTAGTATAACAAAATGAAAAGACATATTGAAAAAAGCTGGAAGGAAAGAGTTACTACATCATAGTCCCCAGTGAATACCAAAGGCTATTATGATCCTTGTAGCTGTGAGACCAAAGTGTGACCAAAGTTAGCCTCAGCCTAGATGCTCAAGGGACCGCTTTCACTAATTTTGCCCCAATTTCAGGCATCAGTTCTCATTTACTGAGATAGGACAGAGTGGTAACCACAAGATTTTGCCTTTCAATGTGGTGCTCGAATGCTGAAACCTAACACTGGGAGCGTTCTAATGGCCTCCATTCCCAGATCTTCCTACAAACAGAGGCTCTGGCACAGCTTCAGTGCCCAGGGAAATCACAACCCAATCAATTGGATTTCTATTCCAGTTGACAGTAGTTTGGCGCATGTCTTCTCCTTAGCCATGGGCAGCACCTAGTTGTGGGTTTTGGTCTTACCTCAGGGTTGTGTTAGTTTTGTCAGGCTGTGGACTCACTGTCTGGTGACATTGGTATCCATAGATATGATATAGGGAGGAGCTTGGGGCAGGTTTATCTACAGTAACTGCCCACAATTCTGCTGTGTCTGACCTTAGGCCTGCAACTGTGGATAAGGCATCTGAGACTACTCTGTCCTCAGGGAGAAGAAGAGACTTTGGGATCATACTATGCTTTTTATGTATTCTGTTATTAATTTCTGAAGAAACAGGACTTAGATTCCCCCAGAATACTGAAACAGTGACAACATACCACTGGAAGATTCCCAGTAACTCTGAATCTGTGCACCATCCAGATGATGCCTGTTCACTTCCAAAAGAGTAGAAGTGACTATAGTCTCACAGAAAATAAGTAGCCCACTTAGAATTTCTGGAAAGACAGGCACAGACAAAGCCAGATAATGAAGAGTGGCTTACATACCTAATTCAATACCTTATATAATGTCCCACACCAACAAGCACCAAGGCCTCTCAAGAAACTGTGACCTCACCTAGTACTCAAAGTAAGGTGTCAGGACCTAAACAGGTATTAATTAGCAAAATTCTCAGGGTGTTTAAATCTGCTATTTTATGGGAACTCATTGAGTATGGAAGAAAACACAAAGAAATAAATCAATAGATTAAGAAACTTAAAAAAAGATGGAAGCGGGCTGGGGTTGTGGCTTGGTGGTAGAGCACTTGCCTAGCATATATGAGGCACTGGGTTCAATTCTCATCACCACATATAAATAAACAAATAAAATAAAGGTCCATCAACATATAAAATGATTTTTTAAAAAATAGAAGCAATTAAGAAGTTTAGAGCTTTAGAATATTGCTACACAAGTAGGGACTTTCCAAGCCTCAGTCTATTTTACAATTGCATTCTATAACAAAAGCAGTTGGTGGGAGGCTGATATATGGCATTTACATAAAGAGGTTAAGAGAACTCCATTGAGCTATAGCTGAATTATTTAGCATTTTCTTTAAAGAACAGAGTGGAGAAAGTCACTTCTTTATCAGCAGTCATACCAGAACACATGCTCAAAAAACTAACTGAAATTCCAGAATCCTAGCTACCAATGTAAAAACACTTTTCCAAGGCTGGTTGTGGTGGCACACACAAATAATCCCAGAGGCTAGTGAGGCTGAGGCAGGAAGATCACGAGTTCAGAGCCAGCCTCAGAAACTTAGCGAGGCCCTAAGAAACTCTGCAAGACCCTGCCTTTAAACAAAATCCCAAAAAGGGCTGGTGATGTGGCTCAATGGTTAAGTGTCCCTGAGTTCAATACCTGGAAACAAAACAAAACAAAATAAATTCCCAAATGTGTAACAGTTCAGGAGAAGGGCATCCACTTTTATTTAACTATTTGGAAAATCCATTTATCTATGAAGAAAATCCTAAGGAATCTACAAGAAAACAAAGAGAAGTAATATATAAATTCAAACAAATGTAAAAATAAAGGTTGAAATGCAAAACTCATTTGTATTTCTTTATAGTATCAAAAACGAGTTTACACTTTAGATATATTTTAAGAATACTACTTATCAATTCCTTGGAATATAAAATGATTATAACTAAATTTGACCCAATGTATTCGAGATCTTTACCCAGAAACTATGAAATATTGTTGAGAGTATTACAAAATACCTAACTACATAGAGAATTAAACTATGCTCATGGATCAGAAGATTAAATATTGTGAAGTTCTCTCCAAATGAATCCATAGATTCAACATTAAATCACTCAAAATCACTGCAGGACTTTTTGGAAAACTTGATAAGATGATTCTGAACTTTTTAATGAAATGTAAAAGACCTAGCTAAGACGGTTTTGAAAATGAAGAGCAGACTTGAAAGACCTGTACTACTTGATTTTAAGACTTACTATAAAGTTATAGTACTCAATAAATCAGAGTAAGAATAGATGCCCTGATCAATAGAACAAAAAAGAGAGTCCAGAAATAGGTACACACCTATACAGACCATTGATTTTCTACTAAAGAGCCAAGGTAACTCAATTGGGGGAAAAAATAGCCTGTTAAACAAATGATGCTAGGACTATTGAATTTCCCAAAGTGAAAAAATTAACCTTGGTCCTTACTCTATATGGTAGAATACCAATTGATCATAGTCCATAAAGTACATTTCAATAGGTAAAAATATAAATTTTCTCCAAATATAGTAAAAATCCTAATGATGGATTAAGCAAATTTTTCTTAGATTAGACCCATTAAACTCTAGCTATAAGAGCTAAAACGATCTGAATTGGCCTTCATCAAAAATAAGAACTTTTGTTCTTCAAAAGATATTCTCTTAAAAAAAATAAGGTAAGCCAAAGATTGAAAGAAGATATTTGTAAAACATGCCTGATAAAGAACTTGTGTCTAGCACATAAAAATGACTCTTAAAAATTCAATAAGAGGGGCTGGGGATGTGGCTCAAGTGGTAGCATGCTCGCCTAGCATTCGTGAGGTACAGGGTTCAAATCTTAGCACCACATAAAAATAAAATAAAGATATTGTGTCCACCTAAAACTAAAAAAATAAAATAAATATATTTTTTTTAAAAATTCAGTAAGAGGGGCTGGGGTTGTCGCTCAGAGGTAGAGTACTCTCCTAGCACATGCAAGTCCCTGGGTTTGATCCTCAGCTCCACATAAAAAAATAAATAAATAAATAAAATAAAGATAAAAAAATTTTAAAAATTCAGTAAGACACAAGACAATTTAGAAATATAATTAAATTCAAGCCAAAAAGTAAACAATATGTACAAATGTATACAAGCACATGAGAATATGTTCAACATTGTTAGTCATTCATGATTTTTTTTAAAGAATGGGATGAAATATTATATATTCACTCAATTGGCCAGAATTTTAAAAAGAATAGAAATACCAAGTATTGTCAAAAATACAGAGCACTTGTAAATTCTCAATCTTTTTGTGGGGAATGGAAAAGTGCATAGCCACTTTGAGAAGAGTCTGATATTCCTTCAGTTTTAGATATACATGTTTCACCTACCCAGCAAATTCCTTTCAGAAACTTGGCCAAGAGAAAAGAAAAACTTCACACAAACACTGAGGCAACATATACACACTGGTTCATAGGTAGCCTTGCTCCTCATAGTTTGAAATTGAAAAGAACCTACCTCTTCCATCAAATGATAAATAGATAAGTGTGTATATGGGTTTAATATGCATATAAATATGATGTCACTTGGAAATCATCACAAAAATAAATGGGGGGCTAGGGATATAGCTCAATGGTAGAGCACTTGCTTAGCAATGTATGTGACCATGATTTTGACCACCAGTACTATAAACAACCAAAAAAATAAATGTTTTGTGTTAAAGCCCATGGAATATAGTAGTGTTAGAAAATAGTCATTGAGTGTATAAACCTGGATTTGAATCTTTCACTGTACCCTTCATTAACCGTGGCACTGTGGTCTAATTATTTAATGTCTTAGAACTTAAGTTCCCTCATTTGCAAAATGAAGATAAACTCTTTATTACCCACATCGTTAAGTTGTTATAGGACAAGCAAAGTGTCTAGCCCACCATGAACACGAGTATTGGCCATCATTTTAATTACAACTGTTACCATTATTATTATATCTAAATGATTCCTGGCAATGCATTCAGTAAACACATTTACATCAGCATAAAAGAATTTGTGTCTTTATAAGATTTGTGAATGCAGAATTTACTTGATCAGAATACTATATATAAAGCCAGAAGTTAGAATATTTATTAAATAAATCTTTCAGATCTAAATCTACCTGTGTTTTTACCCATAGATTTATCTGAAAATTACTAAATGCAGAGAACAAAAAATTCTTTATAAATGAAATGTTTTCTTCTATATCTATTTGTGATCTATTATAAATCAAATCTTCTTTTGGAGATAAATTGTGAGATATATTCCAGTCTCCCTGCAATCATCTTTATCCCGAATGCTTCAGCTTTGAAATCTATTTGTACAATGCATTGAAGAGAATGAGACAGAAGTACTATTGTGTACAGTGCCTTCAACATGGAAAAAGGTGGCATAGAGATAAACCTTATATATGTAGATCTGATTTTTCCAATGCATATTGGATAGATAAATAATAGGTATATAAATCTTATTTTTCCTAAAGTAAAAATTCTCACTTGAAAATCAAATTTGGTAAACTAATATGCTAAGACTATTTTCTTGCCTTGATGATCTCTCACTTAGTAGAGACTACATGCATCCAAGAAACCACTCTTTTTTGGAAGTTTGAAAAAAACTTTTCCACCAACCACTAACAGAGAGAGTATTTGGTGAAAAATAGAAATTTAACTCCAGATTTCACTGTAGTATGAATCTTTGTGATTAGACGTTAAACATAAGCTTCCCTTTTTCCAGAAGCAGGTCTTAAAGAAAAAGAAAAATAAATAAATAAATCCACACTAACGTCAGGCAAATACCAAAATAGCCCTCTCAAAAGGTCAAGTTAAAGACCTTGTCAAAATTAGAGTAGGAGAGGAAATTAGCTGACTATCTGTTATGATCTGAAAAAGCCACCACCTTTTCTTCTCAACTCCTTACTGTCACTTCCAACTCCACTCAGTTGAGCTAACCTGAATATTTGAAATCTGTGCTTTGCAACCTTATTTTTGTGAAAGTATATAAAATTAATATTAACATTTGAATATTAGTATTTTTGTAGAATGCATAAAATATAATCAGCCATTGAAAAATGCGTGGACAAATAAGGGCTACACCATACTCAGTATTACAAAAATCTAAGTCCTAAAATTTATGTACAGTTCTAATCTGTCAATATTCAAGCAGATTTATTCTTGGGGAAATTTACAATTGACTCTAAAATATATGGCAATGCACAAAGAAAAACAGTCAAGGAAATTGTAAAGAGTAAAGATGGCCATTTATGGCACTAGATGGCAATAGTTATTAAAAATAATACAATGCAATACTGGTGCTGAGGAGGTAAATGGAACAAAAAAACAACAGTCTGGAAAATCAGATCCACACGTTGTCATACTATTGTAGAGAAAGATGATAGTGGAATGAAGAGTAAAATTATTTTCTTTATAAAAATATTTTTGGATTTGGGGCCTTTGGGAAAAATTAAATCTTATTCCCTTCTTAAAGTTTATTTAAAAAATTTGCAGATGTGAAGGTAAGGGCTAAAACAGAAACTAATCTAGAACATGACATATTCATATATCTTCATAATCTCTGGTAGTCAAAATTTCTTAGACCAGAGTTCAAAAGAACCTACCATGGAATGAAAGAAAAATGAATTGGACTCATTAAAGGTCCATTTTCTCCAACCTAAATATTGATAAATTGGACTTCTTTCCATTAAGACTGTGAAAAGGTAAAATGCAAATTTGGAAATTTTCTCTAACATAGAACTAGTGTAAGAAGTTACAAAGTAAATTCTATACGTGTGTATGTGTGTGTGTGTGTGTGTGTGTGTGTGTGTGTACATACTTATATATAGTGTGTGTGTACATATGTAAAAATATTTATCAATGATTGTTATATCAATAAGAAAAATGCAGAGAAACAAAAAAATGAGCAAAATATTTAATCTACTACTTCACCAAACAGTATTTAAATGAAAAGATGTCCATTAATAATTCTCATAGGAAAATACAACATGCAGTAATCCTTAAGGGAAAACATTCCATTGAAACAACAATACAACAGGTTTAGACAACCAATAGCTAAAACATCAAAGACTAAGAGCAGCCCATGTGCTCTAGAGTATTGAAAACCTCAAATCCTCATATGCTGATAGGGGTTGCAGATTAGCCCATTGGTTTGCAAGGTGTTTTGCTACTGGATTTTGTTTTGTGTGTGTGTGTGTGTGTGTGTGTGTGTGTGTGTGTGTGTATGCATTTTCCATGATACTCTGTGAGGCCTCTGCCTACACACACACACACACACACACACACACACACACGCATGCACAAGTAGAGTAAGTAGGAAAACTGTGGATTGTTAAATAATTGCATGCTTACAGCAATGAGAATAAACATAGCACAAGGACAAAATATGACACAGATAAACTTCTAAGATATAATATTGAACAGAAGCATCTGATAAAATTTGAATGTGCCTCATTGCACTTATTCAGATGTTTAAAAACTAATCTCTGGTATAGAAGACCAGGTTTGGTGGCCTGTGGGATTAGGGCGGGACTCAGGAAAAGCACAGCAGGATTTTCTGGTGAGGGTAAGGTTCTGACCTTTGATCTAGATACTGATCATGTGAGTGCCTGTAGTTAGTGAAAATCTGTAGCAGGTCAGGGGATGAAAATATGTTAGAATTTGGATCCTCTATGGGAGAACAATAACTGCTGCAGAGCATGTGTGCTCCAGCGGTGGAATTCTGTGGCAGGTAGAAAGAGAATGTAATTGGCAGAGGGAGCCTGGAGAGCAGACGTGGGATTCAGGCTCTCATTACTTATTTATTGCATTTACTCATTTATTCAACAAATGCATAATGAATACTACTACAGTATGTGCAGAGTGTACTGGGAGGTGCTGGAATATAAATAAATCCATGTCTAGAATAAAACAGAACAGATTGTCACCGCAAGGAGATCTTTGGAGAAATACAAATGGTGGAGAGCTTGATTATAAATAAATATTTATATGTAAAGGAATTAGAAATGGGAAAAATATTTGTGCCTTCAAAATAATGATATCAATAACTATAAAAGAGAAAATAAATAAAGGGCTGTGAGATAAACTAAAGGCTATTTGTAATACAGGCCTTTGAAGTTTCAAATGAATCCTAATTAATTTTAAGTAAGAAATGTTTTCACACCCTGCAACCTAAATCCTATAGCTTTAGGTTTTAAGTTTACATTTTTGGAAGATACTAAATCATACATATTGAATTCACATTGTTTTCTTTTTTCAAGATAAATTAATAACCATTGGCAACTTTCTGGAAGTTTATATCTTAGCAAGCAGGCACTGTTTCTAAGCATTGAGTCAGTATAGTAAGTATGCCTACATTTATCTGTTTCCTCATTTATAATATCAGTATAATACTAATAGTTACCTTTAAAGACAGTGTAGGGTTTCAATGCAATAAACTATGTAAAAATCTTACTCACAGCCTGCCATATAATTAGGGCTCCACAAATTTTAGTAAATGTTACCATTACTTCTTCCAGTTGATTTCAATCCATTTTTTAAATTCTAATTTGTTATGTATGACAGCAGAATGCATTACAATTCATATTACACATATAGAGAACAATTTTTCATATCTCTGGTTATACACAAAGTAGAGTCACAAAATTTGTGTCTTCATACATGTACTTAGGGTAATGATGTCCATCTCTTTCTACTGTCTTTCCTGCCCCCATGCTCCCTCCCCTTTGCTCTATCTAGATCTCCTCTAATCCACCTATGCTCCCTCCAACCCATTATGAATTAGCCTCCTTATATCAGTGAAAACATTCAGCATTTGGTTTTCTGGGATTGGCTAACTTCACTTACATTATATTCTCCAACTCCATCCATTTACCTGCAAATGCCATAATTTTATTCTCTTACAATGCTGAATAATATTCCATTATGTATATATACCACATTTTCTTTATCCATTCATCTATTGAAACCCATCTAGATTGGTTCCAGTTTTGCGATTTGTGAATTTTGATGCTGTAAACATTGATGTGGCTGTGTCCCTGTAGTGTGCTCTTTTTAAGTCCTTTGGGTATAGACCGAGGAGAGGGATATCTGGGTCAAATGGTGGTTCCATTCCCAGTTTTCCGAGGAATCTCCATACTGCTTTCCAGATTGGCTGCACCAATTTGAAGTCCCACCAGCACCATATAAATGTGCCTTTTCCCCACATCCTCGCCAACACTTACTGTTGTTTGTATTCTTAATAGCTGCCCTTCTGACTGCTGGAGTGAGAAGAAATCTTAGAGTAGTTTTGATTTTCATTTTTCTAATTGTTAGAGATGTTAAACATTTTTTTCATATATTTGTTGATTGATTGTATATCATCTTCTGAGAAGTGTCTGTTTGTTCCTGGGCCCATTTATTGATTGGATTATTTGTTCTTTTGGTGTTAAGATTTTTTAGTTCTTTATATATTCAAGACATTAGTGCTTTATCTGATGTGCATGTGGTAAAAATTTGTTCCCAAATCGTAGGCTCTCTATTCACCTCACTGAGTGTTTCTTTTGCTGAGAAGAAGCTTATAAGTTTGAATATATCCCATTTATTGATCTTGATTTTAATTCTTGCACTATAGGAATCTTATTAAGGAAGTTGGGTCCTAATCCGACATGATGAAGATTTGGGCCTATGTTTTCTTCTATTAAGTGCAGTGTCTCTGATTTAATTCCTAGCCTTAATCCACTTTGAGTTGAGTTTTGTGCATAATGAAAGATAGGAGTTTAACTTAATTTCATAGGATATGGATTTCCAGTTTTCCCATCACCATTTGTTGAAGAGGCTATCTTTTCTCCAATGCATATTTTCAGCGCCTTTGTCTAATATAAGATAACTATAGTTATGTGGGTTTGTCTCTGTGTCCTTTATTCTGTACCATTGGTCTACAAGTCTATTTTGGTGCCAATTACATGCTGTTTTTATTACTATTGCTCTGTAGTAATAGTTTAAGGTCTGGTATAGTGATGCCACCTGCTTCACTCTTCTTGCTAAGGATTGCTTTAAACTATTCTGAGTCTCTTATTTTTCCACATAAATTTTACAACTTTTTTCTATTTCTATGAGGAATGTCATTGGGATTTTTATAGGAATTGCATTAAATCTGTATAATGCTTTTGGTGGTATGATCATTTTGACAATATTAATTCTGCCTATCCAAGAACAAGGTGGATCTTTCCATTGTCTAAGGACTTCTTTAATTTCTTTCTTTTTTATTTATGTATTACAGCAGAATGCATTTCAATTCTTATTACATATATCTAGCACAATTTTCCATATCTCTGTTGTATACATAGTATATTCACACCAATTTTTGTCTTTATACATGTACTTTGGATAATAATGATTATCACATTCAACCATTATTAATTACCGCATGCCCCCTTTAATTTTTTTAATTTCTTTTTTTTTTAGTATTCTGTAATTTTCATTGTAGAGGTCTTTCACCATTTTCATTTTGCAACCCATTGTTCATTCAGTAGCATATTATTTAGTCTCCAGGTATTGGAGTAACTTTCATTTTTTATTTTATTATTGTTTTCTAGTTTTATTCCATTATGATCTTATAGAATTCAGAGTAGCATCTCTACTTTTTTGTATTTACTAAGAGTTGCTTTGTGGCATAATATATGGTCTATTTTAGAGAAGGATCCATGTGCTGCTGAGAAGAATCTGTATTTTCTCACTGAAGAATGAAATATTCTCTCTATATCAGTTTAATCTAGATTATTGATTGTATTATTGTATTTTTGAGTTCTATAGTTTTCTTGTTCAGCTTTTGTTTGGAAGATCTAGCCAGTTGCAAAAGAGGTGTGTTAAGTCACCCAGAATTATTGTGTTGTAGTCTATTTGACTCTTGAACTTGAGAAGAGTTTGTTTGATGAAAGTAGATGCTCCATTGTTTGGGGTGAATATATTTATAATTGTTATGTCTTGTTGGTGTATGGTTCCCTTGAGCAGTATGTAGTGTCCTTTTTTTATCCCTTTTGATTAACTTTAAGACTACTTTATTAGATATGAGGATGTAAACCCCCGCTTGCTTCTGCAGTCCATGTGAGTAGTATTATTTTTCCCAACCTTTTACCTTCAGTTTGTGGAGATGTCTTTTCCTATGAGATGAGTCTTTTGGAGGCAGCCTATTGTTCAGTTTTTTTCCTTTTTGGATCCAATCTGCTAGTCTATGTCTTTTGATTGGTGAGCTTAGGCCATTAACATTCAGGGTTGTTATTGAGATTGCTTTGTATTCCCAGTCATTTTTGTTTATTTTTTGGTATTTAACTTGACTTTGTTTCTCCTTTGATTAGTTTTCCCCTTAGTGTAATATCTCCTTCTGCTGATTTTCACCATCGCTTTGCAATTCCTCTTCATGGAATATTTTGGTGAGGATGTTCTGTAGTGCAGGCTTTCAAGTTGTAAATTCTTTTAACTTTTGTTTATCATGGAAGGTTTTTATTTCATCATCAAATCTAAAGCTTAATCTTGCTGGATATAAGATTCCTGTTTGGCATCCATTTTCTTTTAGAGCTTGGCATATGTTGTTCCATGATCTCCTGACTTTGAGGGTTTGGGCTAAAAAATCTGCTGATATATGAATTGATCTCCCCCTGTATGTGATCTGATTCCTCTTTCTTGTGGCTTTAAGATTCTATCCTTATTCTGTATGCTAGGCATTGTCATTATAATGTGCCTTGGTGTAGATCTGTTGTAATTTTGTACTTTTGGTGTCCTGTACGCCTCTTCTATTTGATTTTCCAATTCGTTCTTTATCCTTAGGAAATTTTCTGATATTAGCTCATTGAAGAGATTGTGCATTCCTTTGGTGTGCCTTCCTCTGTCCCAATTACTCTTAGATTTGGTCTTTTGATGCTATCCCATAATTCTTGTATGTTCTGTTCAAGGTTTCTTACTGTCTTCACTGTGTGGTCAATTTTATTTTCCAGATTGTATACTTTGTCTTTATTATCTGACATTCTGTTTTCCAAGTGATCTAGTTTGTTGGTGATGCTTTCTATTGAATTTTTTATTTGGTTTATTGTTCCCTTCATTTCAAGGATTTCTGATTTTTTTCAGAGTCTCTATCTTTTTTGTGAAGTGATCTTTTGCTACCTGTATTTGCCTCACACTCTCTTTGTTGGAGTGATCAATTTTTGCCTGTATTTTCTCATTTAGGTAATTCTTTAATTCACAGATCATTTTAATTATGAACATTCTGAACTTCTTCTCTGACATTTCATCAACTTCACTGACTTTTGGTTCTGTTATTGTAGTCCTAGTTTGTTTGGGGGCATTTTCCTCCCTTGTTTTTTCATGTTGTCTATGTGTCTTCCTTCCTTGCAATGTGGATCTGAGATATTACAGTTTCTACCCTATAATCTTGTAGTATCCATGTAGATTATCTGTACCTCACCTCGATGTTGGGCTTCCAGCTTCTGTAGCTGTCCCTAGATATATGCTACTGCAACTAAAGGTGGTGGTGGCAATAGCAGAGGTATCTGGAAACAGCAATGGAGGTGCCAAAGATGGATGCAATGTCTTACAGATATGGGTCTGAGAGGGTGGGCCTTACACTGTCTTTGGGATGCCTGCTATGAGATGCAGCTGCTTCTAGGCTGTGTCTGTTGTTGAAAGGTAGAGGCTACTGCATGGGGGAAGGTTAAGGGGATGTCTGCAGTTTCCCAAGATGGAAGTGGGTTAGGCCTGGGTTCCCAGGTGGGGCGTTGGCAGACTTGGACCTACCTTGGACCTGGGTCCTGGGCAGGTCAGCAGAGTTGGTCCTGCTCTGAAGCCTGAGTTCTGGTGGGTGTCTGCCAGTGGCAGAATGTACCCAGATCTTCCCTGGGCTTGCATCCTGCACAGGTCATTGTAGGCGGATTTGGGCTGGGCCTCAGTCCAGGGGGTGTCTGCTGGTGACGGGATCTTAATCCATTTTTTATTTTTATTTTTTTGCCAATTTTAGATGTGTTCTCAGGAACTTTGGAGACAGCGATCTATTTCCTTTCAGTAAAAGAATGATTTTAAAAACAACAAATATGCATAGACTCCCCAAATCCAGAAAATTAAGAAATTAATTTTAAAAGTAAAATCAGCTAAGCATAAGGAAGGTAAATTTCCCGAGAAATTAATAAGTCTTAATAAAATTAAAGTTATCTTGTGGCTACATAGTGTCCAATAAATAATGGAGACTTACATTATGAAATTCAGTGATATGAAATATAATTCAGAACTTTGCTTCTGAGTATGAAGGAATAACTGGTATGAAACTTGCAATCTTGGCATAAATAATTAAAGACTTGGCCACATAAAAGAAACAATTGCCTGTATACATTTGGACAAGAAGTAAAGCAGGACTATGATCTCTGACAGAAAATAAAGTAATAGTATAGTTTACAGTTGCCACAACTTTCAATTCAAAGTCAATTTCAGGAGGAACTCAAGCAATGGAAGAAGATCTTGACAGTGGACAAGACACTCGACTTTGGGGGAGTTGGACTTTGGGGGGAGTCAAATCAGCTGCATTTGGGATCAAGTACTGAAGGAAAGGGGATTTTAGAGAAAAGGGGATCTAGAAGTCTGCATAGGAGGTTTATTGAGTCTTGGCAGAATTTTAATCACCATTTTCAAAAAGAACTATTTCATGAGCTGAAGCAAATCAAGAAAAAACACAGCTGGAGATGTATGGATTTACACTGAACAATATGTCCTCATTGAACACTGAAGCAACTAGCAGAGATAAGAGAATTACCCCTTAACATCAAGTCTGAACCAAGCAAACAGTTGCCTCATGGAAGAAGCTTCTATAGTAGATGTGCAAAACAGCACCACACATGGTGATGCCACAATCACAAGGAAAATCTTCAATTAAAAAAAATGTAGGAGATAACACATACAAGTTAGAAAGACTTTTAAATGATGACTGTAAATATCATACATGGGCTCAAGAATTTAAATAAAAACATTAAGGAGGAGCTATAAAAGAAGTATAAACAGATCCAAATAGAAATTCTAGAGCTAAAAGACACAATATTATGCAGTTAAAATTTGTAGGATGGCTTAACGTCATCTGAGGCACTAAAGGCCAGGGGACCTGAAGTTGAAGGACTAGGAACTATCCAAAGAGATATGCATGGAAAAAAAATAGAAAAATGCAAAATAAATGCACAGAATTACGCTTTAAGTTCTGACATATAGAGCTTCGGAGTTATCACTCTACCCATAAAATAAGAAAATGCTAAACAAGTCAAAGTCAACAACTTCTCTTGGATCTATCAGTGAACTGAATCCCACCCAGCACCCACCCCCCACCAATGCCATTCCTAAGTATGACGAGAAAGAATAAATGGAATCCAAGAGAAGGTCTAATTACTTGGGACAGAAAAGGTAAACTGATAAATGCAGTATAATGATAATTTCTAAGTGTTGCTGGAAGCTGAGTATGGATTTATATCAGAGTCAAAGCCCCCTATAGTCTCATCCTTAGGAAATCTTGATCCCTTAGTGTGGTTTCACCTTCAAGATCATTAATGGGTTTTTATTGAGAAGATCAGAGAAATATCCTCTCACGCCTCTGGGAAAGACAGGAAGGATTGACTAGACATTGTGAAAGATAGGCAGAACATCCTCCATAGCCAAATTGTATTCTCCAACAGAGAAGAAGACTCCTCTCAGCTCATGGAAGGCTGGCTCTCCCCCTTGGCCCCTTCCAGTCTTTTGTCTTCTCTATGGGGAAAAGGCTATACCACTGGAAACACTCAAGAAGGCCAAATCTCAGCCCAGAAACACTGGCTCATCAAGAGATGAAGCCTCAGTGTTCTGAGATTATGCAGTGGACCGCCTGCCCGCAACCTTAGTGCCACATCTGAAGACCTCCACACAGTCACAGTGGATTACGGCTGAAGGAGTAGCAGACCAGACTGTCTCTGAGAAAGTCCACAAAGGGAAACCCAAATTAACTAAGAAGACAAAAAGGATACTAGAGGGATTTGAAGGTTCTGGCACCAACAAGTTTTTGCCTGCCATAATCATTCAATACAGTCAGATGCTTAGCCACATTAAGACCAATTCTCACACTAAAAATCTGAACTCCACCACTTCTTTTGGATGATGGAACATATACAACTTTTGTCCAAAAATTAAGGACATGATAAAAGGTAAGAAAAAACTGGGTGTCATGGCATATGCCTGCAATCCCAGTGACTTGGAAGCAGGAGGATTGCAAGCTCTAGGCCAGCCCCAGAAACTTAGTGAAACCCTGTCTCAAAATAAAAAGGTCTGGGGATGTGATTCAGAGGTGTAATGCCCCTGGGTTCAATTCCCAATACTGATAAATAAATAAACAAGACAAAGGAAAAAAAAAACTAGAAGGGACAAAGAAAATAACAGAATCAGACTCAGATAGGACACAGATGTTGGAATTTTCTATCTGACAAGGAATTTTAAAATTCCTACGATGAGAATGTTAAGGTCTCCAGCAGAAAAATTGAAAACCTTGCCAGAACAAACAACAAGGCTGTGGGGTGATGTGAGTGAAAATGGAAGAAGAAGGAATGTCAATTTTTGCCCCTGCATGAAAGCACTAAATAACTGGAAAAACTGGCAAAATCAACTTTTTTCAGAACTCTGGAAATGAACCCAAAGCTTATAGCTATCCAAGGAGTGTTTATTCAACTCACTGAATCTCTGTAGGAACCAGTGGCTTTGTGGTATTTTAACTTGGCCTATTCCCACCCACTCTCAAGCCCCTGCACACCACCCCTCTCCCCAGCTAAGCAGTAGCCTTGAAAATAACAGCCTGATTGTTACATGGTTTCCTTGTCCCAGGGAGCTAACTGACTTCGTTTGCAAAAAGACAAAAGTTGCTCTTGACTGATCCATCCAGTGGCTTCTAGTGGATCCTTAGAATATTAGGCTCAAAGGATGTGTTTTATTTCATGTAATGAGACCAGCCCAGTGCCAAAGCCAACCAGAGAGCATTTGTGGGTAAAAGGTACAGGAGGAAGTTTTAGTCTTTTCTGCTTGCAGATTTGGATGATGGTATCAGAGGAAATGGGGAGGGGGAGTAGCAAACAGTGGGCTTCATGGGGAAAAAAATTAAAAACCAAAAACCTCTCAGGTCCTCCTGTCCTGACCACTGTAGATTTATAGCAGGTCTTAAAGAAAGGTGTAGAGTCAGTCAGTCCTCCAAATTTCTTTCATTTTCAGTATTGTGCCAACAATGCTTAGTTTTGTTTTTCTGTTCAAACTTCAGAATCAGCTTAGAGATAGTCACAGACTATCTTGATGGGATAGGAATAGAATGGATTATACAAATTATCAATGTTAATCATAAAAAGAAGCCAGCTGTACAATTTTTTTGGACACTAAAAGAAATTAATGTGAAAATAATGAGGAATAACTAACTTTTCATAATAAATATGAAAAAGTAAAATGGATAAATTCATTGACAGATGTTTTCTGCCATGCAGATTCAATGAAAGTTTTTAAAAATTAATAGTATCCCTAGTATATCATTACTAGTTGGGATTCATCCTAGGAATCAAAGGTTGTCTTAGCATTAGGTCATTGATCAATCATATTTTTAGGGTATTGTTGGAATGAAAGAAAATAAAACAAAAAATGACCTCAAATGACATTTTAAAAATCACTTGTTGAAAGCACCTGTTCATGATAATAAATCTCAGAATGGAATAGGACTTCCTCAACATTCTAAAGGACATTTATGTAAAACTTACAGCGAGTGTGTCACCCTCAATGGGAGACAATCAATCCTTTTTTTCTAAGATTGGAACAAGGGGCAGAAATTTCTGGCACTCCCACTCTGTTCAACATTGTACTGAAAGTCTTTGTTCATGCAATAGCATAGGAGCTAACAAAGGTATAGAAATTGAAAAGGAAGAAGTAAAAATGCCTTTATTTCTGGATACATAGAAAATCTAAAAGGAATATACACAAAATGTTAAATAGTAAGTCAAAAAAGATATAATATCAGAAAAATCAATGTCACTTTAACATTTCACCTGTTAACAATCAGAAAACAATTTTAAAATAATTTTAAAATACAATTTATATTTGTATAACAGAACATCAAGTTCCTAGGAAGGAATGAAATACAAATTGAGTAATATCTCAAAATGAAACCTATAATACTTAAAGAAATTGTAGAAGACCTAAGAGAAAATGGCAATACAATCTGTTCATATTTTGGACACTCAGTTCTCAAACTGAGTTCCCAAACTTATCCAATATTAAGATACCAGTTCTTCCCAAACTGGTATATGATTTCAATATAATCATTATTAAAAATTTTACATATTTTAGTAGCAATTAATAGTCTAAATTTAATAGCTTAAATTTATGTGGAACTACCAAAGACCTAGAATAGAAAAAGGTTAATGAAATAAAGTGAAAATAATGTGAAGCTCAAAAGCTCACACCTGATTTCAAGACTCCATATGCAGCTGTGATAATCTAAAGGGTAGGACATCCACATGCAGAAGACAGACGGGCCCAGGGAGCAGAATAGTGACACCCAGAACAGACCCACCCCACATGCACACAGTCACCTGTAATGTTGACAAAGTTGCCTGGTTCACTCAGGGTAAAAAAAGGGGAACACCTTTCCAAAAAATGGTGGTAAAATTAGCTGAATACCCAGATGGAAACATTTATCAACTGGTACTTTATGTCTGTGATACTCTCAAATAATTTATCTGTAACATGGAAAAATAAATTTGGGTGAATCTCAAACACTAGAAAAAGCTCAATAATCCAGTTTTAAAAGAGGCACTTTTGATCAACAGAGTTCAGGAAGCAAAGCCAAGGTTGTCTGAAGGTAGAAATGGGAGGAAATGACTGCAAAAGGAAATCAAGGAATTTTTAAGGTGATAGAAATGGTTTATATCTTGATTCATGGTGATTGAGCAAGGGTATACATTTGCCCAAACTCATTAAGCTGTACACTTAAGTGAATTTATTTTATTATATGTAAATTATACCTCAATAAATAGATTAAAATAGCATCTAATGTGTCTAAGTTACCATTGGTAAACAAGCCACATTTCAATCACAAGTTCTTATACAGACAATACATCTTTTGATCAAATCGGAGAAAGTTTCAAGGACAAAGAGGGAAGCTTGTTTTGCTTCTTGTTTTTTTTTTTATATGAGTTTATTTTTTGAAAAATAGTATTGTAGACTCAGATGAACTACTACAAAAGTTCAATGCCAAAGACAGATGTACTTTGTAGTAGATTGACAACATTGAATCCTAAATGGTTCATAAGCATTTAAAGAGTTCATACAGCATTTCTGTCATTCTTCCTCATCATATGTCCGGTTTTTGAATGTCTGTCCTGAAATTCATGTCTGCACATGGAGGAGATGAGGAAGGAAGAGAGAACTCTTTTATTTAAAAAAGTGGAAATTGGACATTCACAGTTCATGGCTTCCCCATCTCTGTCATAACTCCAAGTGGAATTAGAATGCACTGGGCTGATTTTTCATGCAATGTCCATCCTGAGGCTCAATGATAGACTCTAGGAAATTACTACACTGTATTCAAAAGGATGTGTGGAGAGAGGAAGCTAAGGTGCACATTCCTAATGTGCATTTGACTTAGGTAATAAAGGGTTCCTGAGCTCCTGTTGGGAGTGAGAAGCAATGAGTGTTAGAGAATGGCTGCAGAGTCTTCAGTGAGCTGTTTGCTTTCTTCAGCTACTTTAGGAGGTTCATGGTAAGGATAAACAACACAATGCATGATGCTGCTTAACACCACGCCTGGCACCTGGGAAGAGAGTAATGAGTGTTAGCTGTCAGTGAGACAGCAGGGTGGAAGTAGGGGATAGTATGGGGTGCTGGTTCCAGCTCTCAAAGAGTAAGATACACAAGTAAGGGAGAAAAAAACAACCTTTATTTTCTCTCTAATCTGTTCTGTAATACCATTAAACATGGTGGTAACTGACAATGCAAACAGAAGTTATTTTGATATTAAAGGACAGTTGGACTTTATGTGAAAACTCGTTTATGGGGAGGAGCTTTGGAGACATCAGGAAATAACAAAAGTGATGGCCTTGGAGTTGAGCATTACCACAAAGATTTAGACTTAAAAAAGCATCGGGTGGGGTAGAGAGACCTGCCAGAGGGAAGAACAGTATAAAGAAAGGCTCTTCTGCAGAGAGAACCAAGGACACACTTAGAAAACACAAAATGCCTCAATTTGTTTATGTCGTGGGGTACAGGGAAGGAATTCCTGCACACACGAAAACTGAAAACTGATAGTTAAAACCTACTAATATCCCCTCTTACTCAAGGGTGAGATATGCATTTTTCACATAATTTCTACAGCCCCCATTGTTCCTTCCTCTGACAGCTCACTCTCACCCATTCTCAGGGCTAGAGTTAGCATTTGAGATCCGTCTGACCCCAAAACCTCTATTGGAAGATGTGAGAGGCATTCAGAAATGTCAGAGCTGGCAAGGACTCTAAAGATTTGGGACAGAATTGAGGGCAGATGTTTATTTCTGGCGGGGTGATGCTCTTTAAATTAAGTAGGTGAGGGATGGTGGCTTGTGCAGGCTTCTGAGGAGAAAAGCACAGGAAATTATCAGACTTCTGTTTTAAGAAACGAAACATTTTTGTGTTTCAAATGTGTCTGATGTTGAAGCTCCCGTGGCACTTGTAGAACCTGCCAAGGACAGTTGTAAATTCAAGGACTTCTTACTCATCTACCTGACAATTAGTAGAAGCTCAAACTGTTCCTTGGTTTTTGACATTTAACTCTTGCCCTACAAAATGACCTCCTATAGCTAAAAGTAGCACTATACTTTTAATTTTTACATTTTGTCAAACTGTGATGACAGTGACCAAATTGTCCATTTAGATTCACTGCTCTTAAAAAATCAAATATCAGGTCCAAAAATCTCTTAAAAATTAATACCTTTAAAATATTGGCTAAGTACCAGAGCTCATGTGCACTCTGGCAGAGAGTGAAATGACTGAAGCTCTCTGGAAGTGAGTCTCAGATTCTCAAAGAGTTAATCAAAATTTGACCTAGTACACACATTTCTAAATAGTTGCCCCAAAGAAATAAAGCATTCAGCCAGGTGCTGTGGCACATACCTGTAATCCTAGCAGCTCTGAAGGCTGAGGCAGGAGGATTTCAAGTTCAAAACCAGCCTTAGCAACTTAGCAAGTGACACCCTGCTTAGTGACACCCTGCCTCAAAATAAAAATGGGCTGGGGATGTGGCTTGGGAAAAGCACCCCTGAGTTCAAATCTAAGTAGAAATTAAATAAATAAATAAGTAAATAGCTCACATGCACAACCATGACATATTAAAATAGTCATAAACATTTATCCAGAATAGTCTCAAGTCAGAAGCAACCCAGATTAACAGGAAACAACAAATTGTGGTCTATTCCTGCTATTGAAACTACCTATCAACATGAAGATATAGATAGATCATCAGCATGTATCAACTTCAAAATAGGTTGGTGTGTTCAAGAGGCTAGGCACAAACGGTAGTTTTAGTCCAAGAACAGACAAAGCTAGTCTTTGGTGAAAGAGATAAGAATTTTGGTACCTCTGTTGGGTGGAAGGAGGAGGTATTGACTGAGAAAGGTCAGGAGAGAATATTCTGGAACGATGGTGAAATACTAGTCCAACAGAATTGTAGTCTGCGTGTGTGTGTTTGTCCAAGATTCACTGAAGTTGAAATAGGTGCTTTTTAATTTATGTGTAACATAAATGTTTTGCTATAAAATTTCTTCAAAATCAACACCTTCAAAATGTTGATTGTCAAAATTCCTTTGGAACAAACTCTTGAGATGGGGTATACTTCAAATCAATCAAATGAGCTTGGATCTGGACATGGTCTTATTTAGGAATGTTTGAAATGTTTTCAAAATATTTACATAAAGATCAAAATGTGTACATCTGCTACATAAATCCATTCATTTTAAAATTCTTTGCATTGGTGAATAAAATGAAATGATATCCAGTAAGGAACAGTTGTAAGTTTCCAGTTAGCAATAGGTATTCAGAGGCAAGCAGAGGTAAAGGGGTGAGGGGGTATATAAAAATATGTCAAAAAGAATGAACTGATGTGAGCCAGTATTGCAAATTTTAAGAAAGGAAACTTTTCTATATTTATAGCAAACAAATTGAACATTTTTAAGTTATCAGAAATAGAAAAAGTATTTCTTCATGCACATACATGTACATTTACACAAACTCATAGAGTTACCTTAGAAATTTTAAAGATAATATTGATATTTTAAAGTTTTATTAGATTCTTGGTTCTTTAGGAATTAATTCTCAACAGGACTTAATTTGCTTTGCAGTATACAGTATGTACTACTCTCCTTTCAGTGAATAGAAAAAATATTTTTTCACATGAACATTCCTTTTAGATATATGTAGCAGTTTTCTCAAAATCACCTTTAATAAAATACAAGTTTGTTGGGAGCCATCAGCCAATAAATAAATGCATCTATTTTGTGTATACAGTTGGTGGATATTTCAAGCATATAATAGTCACGCAAGGACCATTGTGTTCAAAGCAGAGCATGCCCTCTATGTGCCAGCCCATCAGTTCCCTTCCCAACTCCTATTCTGTGCTGTCTTCCTTCTGTCACTCAGGGAACATTTTGCAAGCTCATGAAACATTAGGCATTTCTCCATTGTAACCAAGGCAAAAGGATGCCTTATGGAGAAGAAGTAAGAAGTAGGAAACCTGAATAAATCTCCCCTCCCCTTCTCCATTCCTAGATGCTGCTACCATATCTGTTCCAGTTATGTACAAAGGAAATGGTGTCATTGAGACTTGAACACAACATCTGCTGGCACATTTCCACATTACTTTCTTTCTTCACAGATATTCAGCCTGATATTTTTTCCCCAATACACTGTATAACAAAGCTTATACATATTCATCCAGAATGAACAAATAAAAGCTCTGCTTTGTCCAGCCATTTGAAATGTTCTTAGTCCTGTTGAGCAGATAGAAGACTAGTGAAAACTCAGGAAGAGACAGAGTTGGAGAGGAGGCAGCTAATATTTCATAGTCATGTTTTGTGCAAAGAGATTTGCTTGCAATTTCACTGAAGGTCCTTCAACAACACAAGGCACAAAAAAACCACAAGGTTGTTTTTACCAATTCAATGCTCAAAAACCAGCTGACTCAGAATCTAGGCAAGCAGCAGAAACTGAAAATAAAATATTTTATTATCCTTTCTAAAATGTCTCTCTCAGAATCTTGCCATTATGGATCCCTAAAGGCTATGTGAGCAACTGACAGAACAATTACATCATGACTACCACTTGTCCTGACTTAACCAACTCTGTTGGGAAGAGCCCACTCATCTACTTCATGCTGACTTTATATATTAGTCTGGGGACTCCTTTTTGTTATTAAACATTATAATAAAAATTGGTTTTCAGGATCTAGTGAGCAAATAAAAGGAGCCTAATACATATAGTTTCACTGTATGTAGAAGTGGGAGTCTTCTTGTGAACAATTGCAAGGTATCTTTCCACATATAATAATGTAAATGGTATTTCCTAGAGTTGCACAGTACACATCTTATAGCTCTACCCTTAGAGGCCCTGCATATGTCCTCAGCTTTGTGAAATAGAAAATGATTTGCTAATGACTACCTGTTCTTCATCTTATTTTATAGTTAGTACCAGGCTCTATATTGCTTCACATTTGCTTAATAAATTACCACTTCATGTGAAAATTCTATAGGACATAAGGAGTATCATTACCCTATGAAGCCTTCTAAATAGGATATTGATATAACCAGGGTTAAAGCAGTTTCTGTGAGGTAAGGATGATAATCATGAGCTGAAAGTGTGTGGTTTGGATGGGTGTTGGAGTGAAAAATCTTCTTGTATATCCTCTGATGCTGTGATGCTGTTCTGTGGTTTAAAGTGGCATGACTTGGTTGAAATTCCAAGACAGTATAGATTTATCTGTTACATTAGAGTTTTTGAAAAATATCATTTGTATTTTACTAGGTATGTTTAATTATGTTTGTATTTGTGACATGAATTTTTATTATCCTCCCATTTAGATTAGAAACTCTTTGAAAATATTCAATGCCCTTTTTAGCATTTTCCATAATTCCTAGAATCCCTTAGTCAAACATGGATCAAATTACATGTGCTTTAGTATCATTGATTAGATGGTTTATTATCCTATTGTGAAAGAATGAGTCATTGTCACAGAATTAATTATCAAATACCTTTTTTCCATAAGTTTGTTTGTGCATTATAGTTGTACATACTGGTGGGAGTTTTTATTACATATTCATACATGCACATAATATAACAATATGATTTGGCCAATATCATTCACCAGTATTTCCTCTTTTCTCCCCATGACACCCCTCCTCTCCTTGTTCCCTTAATCCTACATTACTGATCTCTTTTCAGTTCTCATGAAATTCTCCTCATACACACCTTTCTTTTTCTATTTCTTCTATAGATTGCAAATAGGAGAGAAAACATGACCCATGGTTTTCTGAAATTGGCTTGTTTAACTTAAACTTGTCCAGTTCCATCCATTTTCCTGTAAATGACATAATTTAATTGATCTTTATGGCTGAATAAAACTCAATTGTGTATATATACAATTTTTTTTATCCATTCATCCATTGATTGGTACCTGAGATGATCCCATGAATGACCTAGACACGGATCAAAATAGTTTGGCTATTGTGAATTGTGCTGCTATAAACAGGCGAATGCATGTGTCCTTATAGTATGCTGACTATTTATTTATTTTTGGTATTTAGGATAAATACCAAAGAGTGCTATAACTGGGTCATATGGTGATTCCATTCCTAATTCTTTTTTTTTTACTTTTAATTGGTTCTTTTTAGTTATATGTGACATTGAGATTCATTTTAAAATAATTATAAAAGCATATAATATAATTTGTTCTAATTCAGTCAGGAAAGTGATTGATTTGTATTTATTGATCTTGTATCCTGCTATTGTACTGAATTTGTTTATCAGCTCTAGAAGTCTTCTGGTGGATTTTTTTTTGTGGGGGAGGTCTCTTAAATATAGGAACATATCATCACCAAATAGCTATAATTGGAGGTTTTCTTTCCATATTTGTATTCCTATGATTTTTTTCTCTTGCCTAATTGCTGTAGCTAGAGTTTCAAGGACTATGTTGAATAGGAGTGATGAAGGTGTGCATGCTTGTCAATTTCTGTTTTTAGAGGAAATGCTTTCATTTTTTCTCCATTCAATATAATGTTGACCTTGACTGTATCATATACAACCTTTACAATTTTGATTAATCTTCTATCCCTAGTTTCTCTAGTGTTTTAAATGTGAATGGGTGTTGTACTTTGTCAATTGCTTTTTCTGTTTCTATTGAGATTATTCTTAACTCTATTTATGAAGTGAATTATTTTATTGATTTGCCTAAAAAATGGTGCTCTTTCTTTTTAATGTGTTTTTGTACACAATTTGACAATATTTTATTATATTTTTTGCATCTATGTTCATCAAGAATATTGGCCTGAATTTTTCTTAATGTGTATCTGTCTGCTTTTGGTATCAGGGTGAAATTGGCTTCATTGAATAAATTTGGCAGTGTTCCCTCCTTTTCTATTTCACGGAATAATTTCAGGAGGATTGATATTAGTTCCTCTTTAAAGGTCTAGTGGAACTCTACTGAGAATCTGTCTGGTCCTGGGCTGTTAGTCCTGGTTCTTTGTTGGAAGCTTTGGATACTTGCTTCAATTTCTTAACTTACATATTGATCTATTTAGGTTTTCTAAATTCTCATGGATTGAATTTGGTAGGGTCATGTTTCTAGGAATATGTCATTATCTTTAAGATTTTCTAACTTACTGGAGTGTATATTTTCAAAATAGTTTTGTGATATTCCTCTGGATGTCAGGAGTGTCTATGGTGATATTCCCTTTTTAATCTCCATTTTTATTTATTTGAGTCTTAATTTGACTAAGGGTTTATCAATCCTGTTTGTTCTCTCAAAAAAACCCAACTCTGTTTTATTGATCCTTTGCATTGTTTTCTTATTTGTAATTTCATTGGTTTTGGCTCTGATTTTAATTATTTCTTGTCTTATCCTGACTTTGGTGTAGTTTTATTCTTTTTCTAGGACCTTGAAGTGTAATATTAGATCATTTATTTAGTGTCTTTCTATTTTTAAAAAATATTAACTCATTGCTATAAACTTTCTACTTAGAACTTCATGCTGTCCTAGAAAGGAATTATCTGTATTTTTGTAATTTCTAATATTATTTTTTGTGACCTAACCTAGGATCTATTTTAGAAAACATTCCATGCACAGCTGAAAAGAATGTGAATTCACTGATTAATGGATGCAATAGTCTATAGGTGTATGTTAGTTCCATTTGGTCAATAGTATTTTTTTAGATCTTATTTTTTGCATGATCTGTCTAGTGATGAGAGAGGTATGTTGAAGTCATCCAGTATTATTATATTGTGGTCTGTTTGATTCTTGATGTTTAGAAGAGTTTGTTTTATTTACATATATGCACCATTGTTTTTGGCATCAATATTTACAATCTTGTTGGATGATTCCCTTAACTAGTATGAAGTAATCTTCTCTGTCTCTTCTGATTAATTCTGACTTGAGGTACACTTTGTCTGATATATTAATGGTTACCCTGCTTGTTTATAGCTACCATTTGCTTGATATATCTTTTCTATTCTTTTACCTCCATCTGTGAATATCTGTGTAAGATGTGACTTTTAGGAACAACATAATGCTGGGTCTTACTTTTTCATCCAATCTGCCAACCTATGTCATTTGACTGAAGAGTTTAGACCATTTACATTCCATATTATTATAGAGAGATGACTTTTATTTCTTACCATTTTGATTTATTTCTTGATTTTTAATTCAGACTCGGTTTTCTTTAATTGACTATTCTTTTAGTGTAATTATATCCCTGTGGTGTTTTTCATTGTTATTTTTCATTTCTTCTTAATGAGATATTTTCATTGAGTATGTTTTTATAGTAAAGGCTTTGTGGTTATGAATTCTTTTAGTTTATTTATCATGGAAGGTTTACATTTCATTTTCAGTTTTGAAGGCTATTTTGCTGGGTATGGCAACCTTGATTGGCACTCATTTTCTTTCAGAGATCTGGTATATATTATTCTGAGGCTTTTTGGCTTTTTGGGTCTGGGTTGAGAAATCAGTTGAAATCCAAATTGATTTATCTCTAAATATGATTAATTATTTTTCTCTTACAGCTTTGAAAATTGTATCCTTATTCTGTATATTAGGCATTTTTATTACAATGTGTATTGGAGTAGATCTATTGTCATTCTGAATATTTTGCGTTCTATATGCCTCTTATATTTGAATTTCTATTTCATTCCTAGGATTTGGAAATTTTTCTAATAATATTTCATTGAAAAGATTGTTCATTGCTTTAGTTTGTATTTTACAGCCTTCATTTACCCCAATGATTCTTTTTGATATTATTCTAGAGTTCTTGAGTATGCTGGTAATGGTCTCTTAACATCTTTTCTTTATGGGCCATTTTGTTTTCAAGATTCTATGCTTTGTCTTCAAGTCCTTAAAATCTATTTTCAAAGTGGTCTAATCTGTTAGTAATGCTTTCCTTTGAATTTTTAATTTGGTTTATTAAATCTTTCTTTCTAGGATTTCCATTTGATTCTTTTTCAGCATATCTCTTATGGAAGTGATCATTCCATTTTTGATTTCTAATTTCTAATTTCACCCCTTATATGTTCTTTTAGCTCACTGGACATTCTAACTATGAACTTTCTAAATTGCTTCTCTAACATTTCCTTCACTGTGGTGTGGATAGTTAATTGTTAAGATGTTATGAACTGTTTGGGTGGTTTGTTCCCTTGTTTTTTCATATTGTTTGTATATCTAGCTTTCTATTGGGATGATTGTTGATTTTTCTTTTAAGTAAGGGACTACTTCCGTGAGCTTCTTTCTCTTAAGAGTCCTGGATTGGGTGACTATTCAGGCATTAATGCTTTAATTCAATATAAGGCCTCTGCCAATCTTGTTATCACACTTTAGAGAAGTCATTAAACCCTATTTACTACAATCACTTTGAAGCCAAGCCACATGCACTTCATACTCATGAAAAGTGAAAGACTTGTTGATGTTGTTCTCCAGAGTCCCTGTAATTCAGGTATAAACTTGTAGTAAAGTTGTGCCACAGGTTGAAAATTAATTACTAAATGTATAAAATGCTACATTATATGAGGGCTAAAAAAGGGAAGAAGAAATATTGCACAACAGAGAGAGGAAAAAATACAAATGAAAGTAAAGGTAGAAAATAATGATGCAGCCCAAAGTAAAAAGAAGGAAAAGGTTCCTGATAAGTATTTAAAGACAGTGGCAGACAATGTGAGAGGGAGAGTATGACATAATAGGGTCAAGTGTAAACTAGGGCTAGGAAAACAAAGAGAGGGAGAATGATGGCAATTACTACTTTGACCATTAGAAGAAATGTGTTCAAATGTGTTGAAGGTACACTGTTGGCCATTAGGGAAACAATTAACAATCAAGATAAAGAGTAATAAATGATTAAAGTCGAGGTTTGAATGATTTACAGTAAACCATGCCAAGGAGAAGAAAGTCTTGTTGATTCCTGGTTTAGACTTCATTAGCATCTGGGACATTAGAAGATGTCTGTTGTTCTTTAGCTTTGGATCCCTTCAGAGGCACAAGGGCATAGGAGTCTCTGCCCTAGTTGTTATGGAACTCCCACTGGTTGGTTCTGGTGTGACCGCTTAGGGGCTTGTGGCTGACTGATCAGAGGGTGTGGTTTCTATTGTGTTTAGGAGTTCAGGATGCAGGGCTCTGGACTGTCCCTGTGATTGTGTGGGCCACCATGTACCCACTCCCCTCTACTGGGTCATTTTCATGGTGTTGTAGAGTCTTGCAGCTGTCTGTAAACACAGTCCGTGGTTGTGTATTCTCCATGGGTGATCTGTTGTATAAAAGTGTTCCCCCTGGTCTGAGCAGCTCACTGAGTTACTGTCCTTACTACTCAGTAAAAGGACTTGGCTGTATCCAAACAGTGGTGTGCCACTCCACAGTTGTGGCCAAGGCTTAGGCTGGGGACCAGGTCAGATTGGGAGCCAAGTCCAGCTGGGGGTCATTGCATTCCACTGCCTTGTGCCCAGGTAAATTTCTGCCTTGACTCCTCTCCTGGGGGCTGTCCTGTCATTCTGGATCTGACCACTTCCCCTTTGAACTTTCTGGAGTCTCAGGCACCTTCTCATCAAGGCCTTTGACCAGCTGCTGCCATAATCTAGGGAACCATCTCTTTATGCCACTGGATATATAGGCAGGCAGGCTGCTCCCATTTGTCACAATGGAGAGGAGGGAGTTTGAGTGTTGTTGTTGTTGTTGTTATTATTATTATTATTCGATACTGAGCATTTAACTCAGGGGCACTTGACCACTGAGCCACATCCCCAACCCTGTTTGTATTTTAGTTAGAGACAGGGTCTCACTGAGTTGCTTAGCACCTTGCTAAGTTGCTGAGGCTGGCTTTGAACTCATGATCCTCCTGGCTCAGCCTCCTGAGGTGATGGGATTAGAAGTGTGTGCCTCCGCAGGTAGCTTGAGTGACTTTTGGCTAGTAGTGATCTCGCTTCTGTCTACCAGGACTCTTACAGGACCCACTGTAGTGGTGCTGTGGTTTAACTTGCTGCTGTATTGATTTAAGGGGGTGACTGGTCAGCTGCAGGCTCCACAACATGATTGTAGTGCCCACAGGGCTTTCTGTTCACTATACTGCTTGATCAGCTTAAGGACACTGATGTTCCTATCACACATTAATTTTTTTGTAGCTTTCTTTCCAAATGGTGTTAGGGGCTGAGCTTGTGGATCTGCTTCCGGTTTCTGTCTGTTGCCCCTCCCTCCCTCATTCACCCTGGTTCAGATTTGGGGTTGGGGAACTCTGCTCATTTTCTATTCCAGTAACCAATCTTCAAGTCTCTCCAGGTCTCAGACCTTGTACTATTGGGTCTCAGGGAATTTATTTTGTCACTCAACTCTCTGCACTGCCTCCTTTCTGTGTTTCTGTGCTGGGGGTGGAGGGCATCAGTACCCACTACCTAGCTGCCATCACTATCTCTCTTTCCCACAATGCACTTTTAGTTGTTTCTATTGGTTTTTATCTTTCTTTTATTTTTTTCTTTTTCTTGTCTTTTCCTCCCTACCCGCCCCCAACTAACACTCTCTCTCTCTCTCTCTCTCTCTCTCTCTCTCTCTCTCTCTCTGTACCAGGGATTAAACTCAGGGGCACTTAAACGCTAAGCCACATCCCCAGCCCTATTTTGTATTTTATTTAGAGACAGGATCTCACTGAGTTGCCTAGGGCCTCACTTTTGCTTTGAACTCATGATCCTCCTACCTCAGCCTCCTGAGCCACTGGGATTACAGGTGTGAGCCACCATGAGGGGCTTTGTTTTTATCTTGTTCATCTGCATTTTGTTAGTCTCTTTTCAGAATCCCAGTCAGAGACTCTGAGATAGGTAGAAAATACGTATTTTTTCTTTCTGTAAAGAAGTCATTGCAAGCAACATAGTCTTGATTCATAAAATTCTTATGCATACATGGTTTCCCATGAAGATGCTGGAAAGAAATTTCACAAGCTATATACAGTTGGTCCCCCATACCAACCTTGAAAGGAATGAGAGAGTAATCTTTAAAAAGAAAAATAATGCCTCATCAAAACAGAAATTCAGGAGGGTCATAAGGAAGTGACATAACATTTTCCAAGGGTTGCCAAAAAGAATTGTCACCTTCTAATTCTATGCAATAACTCCCCCTTATCCATGTGGAATATATTTCAAAACCCAAAATGAATAGTTTCTGAAAGCATGGCAAGTTTATATATGGATATATGTGTATGTGTGTGTGTGTGTGTGTGTGTGTGTGTACATATAGAGAGACTTATAATTTCTTGTTTTTATACACATATAACTATGATAAAGTTATATATGTATAAAATTTATAAATTAAATAGGAGATTAACAATGACTTCAAATGGTTCTTAGCAACCACAACATACAATTCTTTTTCTTTCCTGTTTTAATTGAGAACTTTCATCTGTTTGCTTCAGAGAAACACAAAGTGTGAGACTCATTTTGGGAAATGAGTCCAAAAAATAACTTAAACAAAAAGAGAAGAGATGGCCTTCGAGGATGGGGGCAGTCAGGAGAGCAAGTTCCTACAGAGTTAACGGGCTTTTGCATATTCCCAGACACACGGGAACACTACTCTTGCACATTGGGTTCACTATTAAATAAAATAAGGATTACTTGAACATGAGGATTGTGGTATTGTGATAACTGATTTGATAACCCAGATGGATACTAAATGACTAACAGGCAGGGAGTCTTTGTAGCATAGATACACTGGACAATGCAATGGTTCACATCCTAGGCAGGTCAGGGTGGGACAATGTAAGATATCATCTGCTGCTCATTACTGAGCAATTTAAAACTGATGAATTTCTTACATCTTGTGATAAACAAAACTTGTAAATATTTACTTTCCATTGAATATTTTCAGGCTTTAGTTGGCCATGGATAACTGAAAATTTGAAAAGCAAAACTTCAGTTAGGGCACAGGGAGACTAGTGTGTGTGTGTGTGTGCATGCATGCATTTTAGATTTATAAATAAATATATATGTATACATAATATAATAAACACATACATACATGTATTAGAATTTCACAGTAGAACAAACAAAGATACACATTAGAATTTCAAAATAGGGAAGACTTCAATAAAAGTTTTTTGGTCTTGTTACATTATGCCAGAATACAACTGGGAACTGGTGTTCTTCTTCCATTAGAGACAAGTGGTAAAAATTTGAATGGGCTCTGTGATCCTTTAGTAACTTCATCCAAACACATGGATTGGGAGATTAAAGAGTTACGCTGTTCCATATAAGATAAATTTCAAGTTTTTAAGAAATATCTTTCAATGCCAACATCTTATCTCTTTGAATCATGGAAATTATCATCTATAATGACCAAATACTTACTTTTCAGATCTTTGTCAGATTTGGGTTTTTTAATGTACTCATTAGCCATATTGTTGGCACATGAATCACAGACACTAGAACACCAGAAACAAACTCTGGCAGCAACACAGAGCATCCTTCATAAAACATTGTGCTGTCTCCAAATGCCATGTGATATGAAGTTGGCATAGAAAATTCACATTTTGGTAAGCTAATAAAATTAGTATCCAAAGGGTCTCCATTTTATTACAGGAACACCATGTGTATTCAGAGCTTGGAGAGCCGGCCAGGCCTGTGTTCTGAATGAGTCTGAACAAGGATAGAAGCAAAATTCCATCAATACGTCTAGCCAAGGAGTACAGAAGAAGGGATGTTGAACCACATGAAGACTTGCTCCCACTGTATAATGGTGACCATCAGCCAAATCTCAGGAGCAAGAAGGCCAAAGAGACTGGGGAAGGTGATGAGATGACAAGAAAAGGCAATGTGGAAACATTGGAAAGAACACAAATGTGAAGAAGATCCCTGGAAGTCCTGTGCATTAAGGATGGATGAGTCCAAAAAATGACGTGAACAAAAAGAAAAAGAGAGGGGCTTAGGGGATGGGGCACTGACGAGAGCATGGACCTACCTAGTTAACCAACCCTTGCATGTTCCCATACACGTGGCTTTCCCAGTGAGGAATTGATGTTTATAGTGATGACCCTGATTTGGGAGTCTTATTAAATAAAGTTGAGTGTGTTCTGTTTCTCAAGGCAGAGCAGCAAACAATTCTTTTGAAGGAGAAAAAAAATTCATCGAAGGGGATAACATTCAAAATTATGCCAACTAATGGGAAAATGATCAGTTCCTTACCAGTCTCATTCTTCTCTCAATACTGCTAAGCTTGGCTTACCAGGTTTATGATAAGTCAGATTGCCACCCTATGGATAACACCGTGTGAGATTCGACTTTCCGTAACATCACCATTTCTTCAACTGCAAAAGGAAATTATGTAGAATTCTGCCAGTAGATTTAGAAAGGAACTTCAGTAGAAATGATAATGGTACTTTTATCATATGGTATGTAGAGCATTTATTTTAGAACATCCAGTTTCTAACTGATTCTTAACAAGATGAAATACTACCTATTAACAGCTGCACTTTCCTATTAAAAAATATTTATTTTATTTAGTTGTAGATGGACACAATACATTTACTTTATTTATTTTTATGCAGTGCTGAGGATCAAGCCCAGTGCCTCATGCATGCTAGTTGAGTGCTCTACCACAGAGCCACAACCCCAGCCCTGCACTTTCTTTTTCATGTGAAGTCATCTAAATCTCCAAAGATAGCAGACACTTGTCCTGATAAGGCACATGAAGAAGGATTTCCTCCTCCAAGTCATCAAAAGTGTATGGCAAAAGTTATGGGATCAGCCTAGGTGCCCACCATCAGAAGAATAGAAACAGAAAATATTGTGTATTTTCAAATGGAAATGCAATTCAGCAACCATAATGGAATCACATCATTTGCAAGACATTGGATAGAACTGAAGGTCATCATTTTAAGCGAAATCAGCCAGACACAGAAAGATGCAAAAACCAAACAGGAAGAAGACACACTACAGAGAAGGGAAAGAGGATAGGGCTGGGGATAGGAGAGAGGGTGGGTACAATTAAAGCACAGATAAAGGGTTATGTTTTTACGCATAGCAAGCGTGGTCTGGTATAGGGGAGCAAAAGTGGGGAGGCAGACTGATCACTGAAGACCAGGAACCTGGAGAGAGAAGAGAAATTGAGATTGTGGAAGGAGCCGAAGGAGTCAAGGCCTGTGTTCATTCTTTCCGACCCACCACTTATCTCTAGCGGTGCTGTTAGACAATCAGCTGAACTTACCATGGGAACAGTGGCTGAGAATTTCATGTCCATCTGATAGGTGTGCACAACACAGGAATAGCTATGTAAACACAACTGAATTTACGGAGAAAACAGCATCATTGTTATAAATCAACTTGAATAAGTTTTCAGAGTGGTGAAGATGAAAATAAAGTTCTAAACTATGCTAGAATGCAATGTTAAAAAAAAGCTAAGGGGATACACTGGTTCTCAGAATCCTGACTAACCTTTCTGAGTGACAAAAAGAACTAACACCCTGGGTCAGTTTCCTGCTGAGAGCTTACAGGTATTATTTAGTCATTTGAATGAAACCTGCCTTGTTAAATTGCAGCAGATGGTCTGGCCTTTCTTACCTACAGATCAGTGAATGTTCATGCACAGAAATCAAAACGGATTATATTTTCTGTAGTCATTTTCAAACACAAGGAGAATTTTGTTCTCATTTGAAAATAATTATTTCCAAGAATAAAACTGAAAATCTATTGCTTATAATTTTTTTTATAAAGCCTAAAATACTGTTAATTATTAAATGGGTCAATAATTTGTGTTCTACTGAAAGTGAGAAAAAAGTTGCTGAGTTGCCCAATTATTCGAACTACATGGAATTTTTATTATATCACAGAGTTCTTTCAAACTCAGGTATCATCATATCTTTAGCATATCACTCTTGTGTATACATACAAAGGGAAATACATGCCAAATAATTTGGATGTTTTCTAAACATCTGCTCATTCACCGTGTGGTCCTTCTGCAGCCCTTTTCTGCTCTGTGTTATCTTTCTGTGTGTGTTTTCCACACACAATCTCATTCCCTGTGCCGTGAACAGCACTAGTGATGCAGTATTTCTCAAAATACTGCTCTGTGATGTCTTTTTTAATTGTTTGTTTCTATTTTTGTCTAAGCAGTTGGCACAGTTTCTGGAAGTTTCATGTTGGTGTCTTTTTTGTTGTTGTTGTTTGTTTTGTTTTTGAACTTGCATAAGGAATTGATAGAAGTTTTC
Organism: Callospermophilus lateralis; assembly: GCF_048772815.1. Taxonomy (NCBI): domain Eukaryota; kingdom Metazoa; phylum Chordata; class Mammalia; order Rodentia; family Sciuridae; genus Callospermophilus; species Callospermophilus lateralis. Next base: position 15,462,932 of record NC_135324.1, read on the forward strand.
AGAACACAACTAGGAATCATGTTCTCTCTTTCATGGGCTTGTGAAGGGAGTGTTAGCGGAAAGCTGCAGGTGGACTTGGCCCATCATGTGCCATGAATTAAATCCAAGTTAGTGCTTGCACAGCCTGGCACCTGCAGCCTTGTTAACAATGACTGTTATGGCCTATTGATTAATAGATACATCCTGTTTTCAATGCCACTAATGAGGTAAAAATGTTTTTCTTAACAGCAGAAAATATGAAATTTGGTGAAGTCAATCTATAATTAATTTTATATTTGATACATATTTAATACACCTAAATTTTCAACACAAATAACTTGAGTTAATTGGTTATAAAATTTACCCCACATATTTGCCTTTAAAGGGATTTACTTTTATTTGCTTTTAAAGGGGGATAGTCAATCAAAGATTGCATAGTACATAATGCACTCATTTGAGACATGTGCATTAGGTACTCTGCAACACAAGGGTGTTGGCATCATAGACCAGGTAGGCACTTTGCCTCTTCTGTTCTCTGAAATATCTCCAGTGTGTGGAGAGGGCCCAGGAAGACAGCAAATACTCAAGAACAATTTGTTCAAAAAAATGGATCACAAAGAATTTTGATCATTAATGTTTTAGGAACCCACCTTTGTGCCAGTATCACTTCCTTTAATTTATTATTATTTTTTTATCTTTATCACATCTTTTTTTTTGGGGGGGGTACCAGGTATTGAACTTGGGGGCACTCGACCACTAAGCCACATCCCAGCCCTATTTTGTATTTTATTTGGAGACAGGATCTGAGTTGCTTAGTGCCTCTCTTTTTGCTGAGGCTGACTCTGAACTTAAGATCCTCCTGCTTCAGCCTCCCAAGCTTCAAGGACCACAGACATACTTTTTGTAAAGTGATGGACTAAGTAATTAAACAATTTTCCCCCATCATATATTAAGTCAGTAGGGGAGTCAAAATACCAACTCAAGTATCTCAATTCTCTTTAGAAGCACATGGAAGGTAATGTGGCTTCCTGCCACTTCCATGGTTCACCTTGATTTGCAGAGTCTTAAATGTAAGATGCAAATAGAACACTATCACAGATCAAAAAGAGCTAGGTAATGAAACACCAGTATTTTTGCATGAGACTTTCTTGTACCTGTGGTATTCAAATAGTATATATGGGAAAGAAAGACATTATACTTGAGTGTGTCTTTTTCAAATTATCTACTTAAAATAGTAGATAGCAGAGGTAGGTAAGTGGGTTGCCTACAAGACATGATTTTAAGAAAGAGTTATTATTAATAATGAGAAGAAATTAATCCCAGGCATTGTAATTCTTCCAAGTTCAAGGAGGCTAACTATATATATTTTTAACTGTATAATGTTGATTTCAATTGAATTGCATATACAAAAATAAAGCTATTCCCTTCAGTGTCTGTCAAAATGTAGCCATTATCCAAAAAAGTGTTATTAATCATATTAAATCATAATGTTCAAGAACCATAACTCCAACAAGGAAGCTAAAAATTGACAAATGGTTATTTCATTAGAATATGCCAAGAACATAATCAGCTAAACATAATTATATATAATACAGTGGCAATATGGTATATAAAATAGATGATTGGGTTACAAATTTTGAAACTTAAAATGTTCAAAATATCAGTTTCTGCAACAAATATTCCTCTCAATGATATAATTTAGTCACACTTTGAGACTCAGTAGAGAAGTCTCAAGGATAAAACATCTTGGATTGCCTTCCATGGCCAGCCAGAAATTTAGAATCTTAGTTAAACGAAAGAAATATTAAAGGTTCTGTGCTACCCTCTAATATCATTATAGCTATCCATCATTTTCATTTTCCATAATGATTATTAAAGTGATATAAAGTATCCTAAAGAAAATTTTAGACTTTTTTCCTAGTGCATTCAGGTTTTCCAGGTTTTGAGGGAGAAGAAAAAAGGAAGTAAATTAAAAGTGGAAAAAATTAGGCAAATGAATAACTCTGCACACCCTACAGCATATTATCACAGCACAACAGCAAATACATAAAGACTGATCTAGAACAGTTATACATAATCTAACATGTAGAGAGAGGTATGGCAGATGAGACGAAAGAATTAAATGAAGAAGGTCTGTACTAAAAATGGAGGTCCTACTTAGCAGTGTATAAACATAAAAAGTAATAACTGTAAACATAACTGTAATTTATGAAAATATTCAGGAGAATGCAGATGATCAATGAGTAGTCACATCAATCAGTGATCCTGGAAGTAATGTCACCTTGTGTACTGGGTAAGTTTTAGGTTACCTAGGATTTCCAAGGTTTGTGGCCCTGCTTTCCCCTGACACAAAATAGTTTTTCCATTCTTCCCACTGGTAAACTGAGTGTCTAGAACCGACTGAAACCTAAAAGGGAAGACCCAATGTTTGCGTCCTTGATGGCACAAGTCCCAATTCACCCCTGGAAAACGAATTTATCAGCCTTCCTGTAGCTCTCATGTCCTGTGCTTTGCCAAAAATGTCTCAAATCCATTTTTTTACTACAAAGCTGCATAGTTTATGAAATATGTGATAATTTCACACATCTGAGATTAGAATTTGGCTGATTGTCTTTTTGAATGCTTAATTAAAAAATGGGTTGATTGCCATAGCACTTTGTCAAAGATACCAAACACATTCCATATATCCCAAACGAAACTAGGGCAAACTCACCAGATTCAATGTCTATATTTATAGATTGGTTTTTCAGAAATATCTTTCAATAAAGCACCATTAAAACTGGCATCTTTAGTAGTGTTAGAATTGCTTCTGTGACATAGTTGGCATAAACAATTTAAGAAATAGTCCCTTTGGCATGGTCTAAATGTTTTAAATTACACTTCTTGTGTTTTTAATAGTACTGAACTTTTCATCTTAAATCAGCCTTCTATAAAATATTTATAAAATGATTCAATCCCCAGCACAGCAAAAATAGTTATAAAATGACATCTGAAATATGTAAAGAGTCTTTATGGTGTCCTCTCCTTTTGTTAATTTTCTAGAATGGTATAAATAATAGCAGTAAATAAAATGGGCAATCAGTGCAAATGAATGCAAAGTTATTTTACATCTAAATATACTTAGAGGGAAAAATTTAAGTGGAAGAGAGTTAATTAATGACATGGCTGCAAAATTGCTATAACTATCATAGAGTCATCTGTACTGATACTCTTTCCTGAAATTAAATTTAAAATGAACTTTTGGGCAACAGTTTCTTACAAGTGATGTACACAGTTCACTTTTCTGTATAGTGACTAAAACAGACTTCTCAGAGCACAAAGGACAAATTGATGTTGAAAATTTCAGGAGCTAAACTTTGCTGTTCAAGATTTGTCAAATCTAAGAATATCCCTAGACTATCTGTTATTTCTTTCTAGGAAAGTTATGATCTATCAGCAGTTATTCAAATAGGGTTGGAAGTGGTCTTTACCTGATTGGATAATATAAATCTCAAGAAGATAGGAGAAAAACGACTGGGAAGAGAAATAAATCCTTTAGTGAACCCATAAATCATGTGAAAGAGCCTTCAGACCCTGTGTATCAGGGTTAAATTTACACATTTTGGCACACTTTAATATAATGTGAGGATGGAGATGAATATTACATTGAGAGTTGATTTATATTAGTTTTTAAAAGTTTCTATAAAATTAATTTTGTATTTCCTTATAAATTAGTACCACACACCTCTCTAGAATGATTATTTAATGGAAAGCTTTCATTAATATTTAAACTGTAAACATACACAAAATATGGACAGCTTCAAACACTCACAATCTTCTGAATAAAATTATGCCAATTCTCTTGAATTTAACATCTTTCCCCAGCAATAAATCAAATGTTAACACACAGGTATTTCTAGTGGCAATACATGTGGACACCAAGGACAGTCTTACATTCATTAATGCATAACAAAAACTGAAAACACAAAGAAAAACACAAACTAGTTCTTATTTGGTATCAATTTATTTAAGCAAGTAGCTAGACAATAGCCAGAGGAAAATGTGAAAAGAGAAGCTAAATATGCATTTATCCAAATAGTAGAGGAGGTTGAATTAGACATACCAGAAGGCTCCATGAATCTGTGATCTATGAATCAGGATCAAAGATTACTGAGGAAACCAGGGTAGCAAGATGGTGGCTAAGTAAGCTCCTGGGTGACCTTCTCCTTGCATCACACCAAGGGAAAAGGTTATTCGTGCACACTGAAACATTCACAAGGGTCAAGGAGATCAGGTAAGATAACACAGCATCTGCTTTTAGTATAATAAAAGAAAAAGGCAGTGTAGAAAGAAGGAGGGAAAGACGTGCTAGCATGACATCTCCCCCAGTTCCAAGCAGCAGAGCTTCCAGAGGGTCCTCCTTGGCTGGGGAGAGTCCTAAGACCCTCAGAACAATACCTCTGGACTGAGCTATGGGAAGTACCTTAGGCAGATGACCCACAGCAGCCTCCACCCCTCAACCTCAGCAAGCAAAACTGGGAGCAAGATGCCACTACCCTGGAGCCAGGTCCACAGAAAGCATAGAGCTCTGCTACCCAATCTCTGAATTTTGAACGTTCTTATTTTTGATCAGTAAAATACAAGGCTTAAATCCATATGGAACGACAAAAAGTATGGATTAGACAGTCATCTTCAACAACAACAACAAAAAAAGCAGGCAGTATTACACTACCTAACTTCAAAACATACCACAAAGCTGCAGTGATCAAAACACATGGTAATGGCATAAACACAGATGCATAGACAAACAGAACAGAACAGAGAGCCAGGAAGGGAACCCACGCATCTGCAGCCAACCGATGTTTTTACGAAGGTGCTAATGAACACATTGGAGAAAGTAGAGTCTTTTCAATAAGTGGAACTGGGGAAATGGGATATTCATGTGCAGAAGAATGAAACTAGACTCCTATCTCTCACCAGTTACAAGAAACAGTTCAATATAAAGACTCAAATTTAAGTCCTGAAGCTGTGAAACTTCTAGAAGATAACACTTGGAAAATGTTTCAGGACACTGGAATGGGCAAAGATTTGTTTTGGCTAGACCTAAGGCAAAAATAGACACAGGAAACAATACCAAAATTAAATGGATGGGATTACAACAAACTAAAAAAGCTTCTGCACAGCAAAGGAAACAATCAACAGAGTGAAGAGGCAACCTACAGAATGGGAGGAAATAATTGCAATTATACACCCACAATCATACATCTTATATATTCCAGAATATATAAGGAACTCCAAAATCTTAATAACAAAACAACAAATAACCTGATTTTTAAAATAGACAATAGATCTAAGTAGACATTTCTCAAAAAAAGACTTACAAAGGGCTAACATGTACGTGGCAAAAATGCTCAACCATCAGGGGAGTACAAATCAAAGACACAATGAGATATCACCTAATAATGGCTACTGTCAAAAACAAAACAAACAAACAAACAATAACAACAACAAAAACTAAAGACAGCAAGTGCAGGGAGAAATGTGGAGAAAAGGAAACCTTTGCACACTGGGGTGAGAAAGTTAATTAGTACAGCCATTACAGAAAACAGTGTGGGGGTTTCTCAAAAACCTTAAAATAGAACTGCCATATGATCCAGCAGTCATATTACTGGGTATATATCCAAAGAGGCAAGATCAGTGTGTTAAAGAGACATCTGCACTGTTCACAAGAATCAAGAAATGGAAGCAACCTAGGTGTCCACCTACTGATGACTGAGTAATGGTAGTCCACTTAATGCTGTAAATATAGCCCTTGCAGCTCTGTCACTGTAACCTACTTTTTAAATGGACATGGTTCTTTCTCTTCCTCTCTCCCTTATCTTCCCTCCCTAATCACAGGGGAAACAGGATTACTTTTCTTCCCCACCTTAGGCAGATTTATCTGTCCTGGAGCACACACCCACCACAGGAACAAAGTAATCCAGACTTTAAGCATGGCACCAGAAGGTCTCAGAAATGACTGTATCCCAAATTGACAAGTGAATTACAACTCTAGATAGGGGAACAGCTAGAATGTAACCTTTGAGTCACCTCTTTCTGACAATCAGAGCCTCTGGGACAGGAGTTCCTTGTGAAACTTTTTTTCCCTTTTTCTAAAACTGCATCCTTGTTATTGGTTTTGCATCAGGGACACGGACTAAGCTTTCAGTGACAAATGGATTAATACAGGTATACATATGCATGGCAAAATAATAATTAGTCTTAGAAAATGAATGTGATACTATAATTTACAACAGCATGGATGGAACTGGAGGTCATTATGTTAAGTCAAATAAGCCAGGCACAGAAGGATATTTACCCAGTGATGGCAGTCTTGTGTAGAATCTACAAAAGTTGATCTCACAGAAGTTGAGAGTGGAATGGTGATTACACAGGCAGGAGATGGGGATAAAGGATTGGTCTAAGTTTAAATGACAGTTATATAGGGATGGGGCAAGAATTTCCACTGGACCATGCTCCAGAGTAGGGTGACTGCAGATCTAAACAATGGTGCACTGTACATTTCAAAAAATTAGAAGAAAGGACTTTAAAAGTTTTCACAATGAAGAATTAGTAAATATTTGAGGGATAAATATGTTTAACCTGATTTAAACATTACACAATATATAAATGTATCAAAACATTACAAGTCAACCCATTAATATGGACAATTCTTTTGTATCAGTTAAAAATAAATTTAGAAAAACATTGTAGGGGCTGGGGTTATGGCTCCATGGTAGAGTGCTTGCCTGGCATATGTGAAGCACTGGATTTGATCCTCAGCACCATATAAAATAAATAAATAAATAAATGAAAGTATTATGTCCATCTATAACTAGAAATCTTTTTTTAAAAAGAAAAACATTGTAAAGATAACTGAGTCTCAGAAGAAAGTTGGTCCATTGAAAAGAAGAGTTTGGTGAAACACGCTGCAAGAAATTTATGTTGCATCGTCTCCCATAGGACCCAGGCATGGTCACAAATCTGGTGTATTATAGTTGAGTAGCTGCTGTCTGCACCCACCATATTGACATATTCTCTTGTCACTTAATCTGTCATGGCAAGATCTGTTTGACATGAACACCTGTCACTTGCTTTCTATGGCTTTGCCTCTTGACTGTGCCCAACCTGGCTGGAGGGTGAGCTCCAATGACTTGAAAACAGCCAGCAGCTCCTGATGATGGGTGGTGAATATGCAGCCCAGCTTCCTCAACCCTCTGTTGGAAAAACTTTGAGCAATTCCCTACCTGGCTGCCAGGATTCTGCAGTCTGATTACCAGCTGCCCACAGGTGTAAATATTGTGGTAATGCTACATCATTGATTTGCTTTCTTTTTTCCCTACCTCCCTTCCTTCTTCCTACTCTCCAGAGAGTACTTCTCTGAAGGAGCCATTTGTGCAGGACTCCTTGATTGAGAAACTCAAGCTTTAGGTAGTCATATTAACTTTAGAATGAGCCAAAAACCTTTATATGAGATTGGTTCTATGAGAGAATCCAAAACAAGCAAATTGCAGTTGCCTAAGAGGCTGTTTTGTTAGTATGAACAGCAGCTATAAATGACCAGACACTGCCAGTTATCATAATAGGGTTTCTCAACTTGATGCTGTTGACATTTGATACAGATAATTCTTTGCTGGGGAGACTGTCTTGTGCATTCATTGCAGGATGTTTACCATCAACCCTGACCCTGACCCACAAGATGCTGGTAATTGCCTCCCTTCTATTATGACAAGCAAAAATCTCCTTAGATGTTTCATTCCCTACTAAGAACCATTGTATTATAGAAATTACTTCATTTAATACATCCAGTTAAATTCACTCATTCAACTACTGTGTTTAAAATGAATACTATGTACCAAGTATTGTGTTCAGTGATGATGAAGAAAACACAAATAGGTCCTGATTTTCCAGAGCTTACTTTGTATTCAGAAAAAAATAAAACAATTATCACACCACAAGAAAGTGTTCTTAATTCTAAGGCCCTTTCCAATGGAGGCTGCAGAATAAATTTCTTCCCACTCCCAAAAATAATAACTATTTCAAAGGCGTCAGTTTATGTCTGCCAATTGTATATGATTTTAATTCTGATGAGGTAAATGACTGCTATTTTTCAGTGATATTTCTGTGCCGTGGGAGTAAAAGATGAGCTCTCTGCCCTTGGTTCTTTCTTCATGCCTCTGAGCTGAGATGTGATGGGAGAATGAGCACATTTTGCTTTCTTTTACTATAGCAGTCTTATTCTTTTTCTTTCCTAGCATGCACTTTTCCTACACCTTCCACCTACTTGCTTCCTAAAAGTTTTATTCAAGAGCAAACATGCTACTGTTGATCACATTTTAATGATTATAATAGCAGCAAAAACAAATTAAGAAGCATTGGAACATTTGTTTTCTATAATTTTAGAACATTTTGCTTTGGATTTCTGAGATTTTTGCTTCTAACCTCATACACTTTTTTTTCTCATGAATAATGCTGGTATCATCTCTACTGCTTCCTGGTCTGACTGTTGTAGGAGAAACACTTGGGCTCTTGGCTCCCTCCCACCCTGGGTCTCTGTGCTCACTAGTCCAGTTGATTGGAAGACCTCCTAGGCTGACACTATATACAGAGGGCTTCCTGGTGTCCTGTGGACCTGTGCATGTGTGCATGGGACAGGCAAACGGTACATGTGGTGCAGTTCTCAGCCAGTGATGCACGTGAACTGCACAATAACCATCCCTACTTCTGAGGTAGTTTCCACACTCTCTTCCAGAGTTTTCCAGAAGGTTGAAGCACTGTGTAATCTGTTCGTTGGCTTCTATCTTTCCTTCTGTTATTTCTTCATGCTACTAGGGTGATGTCACCAATGAAGCAGTCTAATGCATGATGAGTTATAAGAGCTCAGACTTCCAAAGCAAGGCAAAGGGCTAGAAGAAAGAATGTTACTACTCTGAAGAGTTCACAATCTAGAATGAACAGTAGAAATGATTGGTGATATATAAAATATTGTCATTATCTTAAACATGATATAGGATCTGGAGTTTAAGGAAGAAACTTGAGTCGGGTACATAAAATTGTAATATCTCTGCATATTTTTCCCTATTGATTGTTTTTGTCTGGGGGAGGGGAGAGAGTCAGAGAGGGTGCTGTTAGAATGATTTAATAAAATTCTTTGTATTTTGACATGTCTTCTAATATCTTAGGGTTTTTTTTTTTTGCCATTATGCAGTTCTATTGAAAGTTTGATTTCCGATAATCAGTTCTCGGGGAGGCACATAAGAGAAGACATTATTTGTTCTGCAGGAGTGTAGTTTTCCTAATTCACATTCTGATCCTACAAAAGCTACATGGGTCGGGAATATCATCATGTTGATAGATCCAGACATGCACTCAGGCACCTGGTACATCTGCAGAGATTGCATTTCTGCACAAATCCACAGCTGACAGTATGTTCAAAACGCTTCTGGTACTCCGACGTGTAGGAAATGTAAACGTACCAGTGGCAGCAGACCACAACTGTAGATCATGGAAGAAACAGGCTCTCAAAGTCCAGGTCTCACGTAAAGGAGAGCAATTGCTATTTAAAATTTTACTATCGAATGTTTTATCCGGGTTTTCAAACCACACAACATATGTGATTTATACAGTGCTGTTTTGCTATTTTTGAGTTTATGTAAATATAGCGGTGGGTGTAATACAACCTTAATACATAATTTTAAACCATTCTGTGCTCTTTTTAGCTAAGTGTGTTATAAGATGAAATGTGCATATATTATGTTTGCAGGAAATATGCTCTTAAGTAAAAAAAAGTGACTAAAGAAATAATTTGGCAATTGGGAGATAAATATTTCCAATATATTTTCTTTCACTAAAAACAAATGATTACATGACAGCACAGACTTTATATGTTCATTGCTTTCAACTATTAAGTACAGTCTTTAGATGAAGGAACCTTGTTTTAGTGTAATAGGATTTTCTTTATTGCTTGCTTGCTTTTTCTCTTGTCAAGATACCTCACAGTCTAATATTAAGTGCATGAGCTAAAACATAGCATTACAAAGGAAATCAATTCTTCTGGGACACAATTGTTAAACTCAGTGAGTAGAACATATTTGAGATATATGTACCTCTTAACAACATATTTTGAAAAGACATTTAAATAGGGGTGTTAAATAATTTTAATGTGAAGATAAGCAATATTTCAAGATGTCTCTAAAACTTATAAAAATGATACAAAAATATCTGGGATCCCTGTTAGTGACAATCACAGGCCCGACTGCTATGGTGTATTGCACCATATTTACAGAACATGCTGAAAATGAAGTTATACTTCTGTATATGTTACAACTATAGCTCACAAACCCTCTGAGTTCCCTCTTGGTAAGAATTGATAAGAGTTCCTTTTTTAGAGTAGCACTAGACATTCATTGGTACTTCCAGGATGATCTCAAAGACCTTGTAATCTAACCCAGACACATGCTAGCAGAGGAATGGCTAATACTTCTGAATGTTTCTGCAAAGTAACCTTTATTTTTCCAAAATAAGGATTCGTTTTTACAGGTTTTGTTACTGAAAATATTGAGAAATTTTAATTATTTTATTAGTTCATTTTAGTTATACATAATATTAGGGTTCATTTTGACATAATTTTACAAGCATGGGATATAATTGGCTTCAATTCAGTCCCTAGGGCTTTCTCTCCCTTCTCCCCCCTGTTCCTCTTTCTCTAGTCTACTGATGTGTCTTCTATTTATTTTCCGTTTTTAAATTAGTGCATTATGGTTATAAATAAAAGTAAAATTCACTAGACCAAGATAAAGGGGAGAGGGAAAAAAAGAGTTAGAGGTGAATTCCATGAAAATAAAGAGTAATCAGTGGAGTAGAGGAAAGGGCTTGGGGTGGGGAATGATGGGAATAGGGAAGACCAATAAAATGAATCTAACCTAACTTTCCTAGGCACATGTGTGAATATACCAAAATAAAGATTCTTAAAAGTTGTGGTATCAATCAAGATGTCTACAGGAACAGGAACTTGTTTAAATGAACCAATTTTTTAAAAAATGGGAGTAGTGAATAGTAACCTGGAGTACACAGGCTCTTTCTAAAGGAAATTATGTGTGTGTGTGTGTGTGTGTGTGTGTGTGTGTGTGTGTGTGTGTATACCAAGCAAAATGTCTTGGTGTCCAGTAACTCCAAGTGCCACCAATTTCTAACTTTTAATAAAGAATGGAAAATAGAAAAAAGGTTTATACATTTTATATTTTTGAAACTATTCACAGTATCATCTCGTATTTTCTACCTCCTATATCTCTATAGGTACACAGTATTTACCATTGTTTCACAGAACAGGAAAATGGATGAAGAACAATGTATGTCACACAGCTATCTAAAAACATTAGGCACACTGGTCAGTATTCTGTATAAGAGCAAGTCATTGCTGAGCTCTTACATTTGAGACTTTGTGTGGGTGAGACACTTAAAAAAAAAAAAAAGAGTCAAATTTAGCTCAGTGCATGAGTGAATAGTTAAACTTAACTTGCAAATGGATCCATATATAATAATAAGCCCCTAAGTCCTGGATTTTCTACTCTGGCATTGTTATTAGTTCTCATAAGGGAGGTGTTAGGTGTTGGCATCACTATCGGATGCTGGGATGTGTATTAAACTAAAAAGAATTCAATTAAGGAAATCTCAAGGCAGCCATTGGCACCATCCAGGGCAAGCACATCGAAACGTGTCTCTCCCATTTCCACTACATCCTGACATAAACTAAGACGAAAACCCATGTGTACATGGAAATAATCTTTTGACTAGAATGTTACTAGCCCAGCTTTGTTAATATACTCTTTCAGAGAGTCCTGTGGCCTCTGATTCTCTATTGACATCACTAAGGCTTTCATGTTTGTGCAGGTTAGTTCACTCTATGAGAGTTTTTTAAAATTAAACTTATATGATCCATTTTCTATACAAGAAAGAAGCTAACCTATGACAAAACTTAATTTTGTTTGAAATGTTTTATTATTACTTAGTGAAATGAAAATAATTTTTTAAATATATCTTTAAACAGCGATACCAGTTAAATAACAGTATCTCTAACTAATAGTATATTTTAAAATGTGTTCTTACCACTGAAACAGATAAGTATGTGAGGTAATACATACATTAATAAGTTCATCTTAGCCACACTCCTGTGCATATATATATTTTAAAACAATATGTACATAGTCAGCATACATAATTTTTATTAGTCCATTTAAAATAAATAAAAAGAAATATTTAGTGTTATTTTTTACTTTTCGACAGGCACAAATTTATATTTATGACACACTTAATATATCACTTCTAATTCTTCATATCTTGTAGCTCATCCAAATTTTTCCATTTTTCAATAGTTAAAATTAATTCTGTACTCTTCCAATAAAACAAGTTAATTTTTACAGAGAAATCTTTGGAATGTTTTAAATTTAAAATATGAAGCCTGTTCATGTTGTTTTATGACATGAGTCATTTCTTCTTTCTTTATGTATTTCTAAGTTTGCACAAAAATCAAACATTACAATGAAAATTACACTTCCATTTAAAAGTTCTTAGAATTTATCACATTTTCTCATTCTAGGGAAAAAGCATGGTTTTATTATTACTTTTTAATGGAGAAAAATGAAGCAAGGTAAAGGGCTAGGGGAGCTGAGAAAGGAGAGTGAGATATCAGCAAAGAGGCAAAGGAAGCCCTTTGTCACAAGGTGACATTGGAGCAAAGATTGAAAGCGGCATCACTGACATAGGTGAAGACCAGCCCTAGAAAAGCTTCCATGAGAAGAGATGTCAGAGACAGCAGCTTCAAAGCCAAATTATAAACACTTCCTGTCCATATCAAGCTTTGCAGAACTGAGAAAGTACTGAATAACTAAGATGTGATTCTCACAACTCAAGAAATTTAATTTGAACCAGGGGCGAATGTAAGAAATAAAAAAGAATTGCAAAACTATTCAAGGTAAGTTCTCTTATATTAAAAAACAACAACTATGTCTATTTTTTTTAAAGAAATGCTTCCATTTAATGTACAGTATTAAAGGCAGAGTTTATATTATAGGATGCTAAAGCTTTCAGTATCTCTCCTCTTATAATTAAAAAGATATTAGCTATTTGCATTTAAATCTTTTGAAATGAACAGGATTAAGAGTATGCTTTGTCTATAATTTTATTTTTAAAACTAATTTGTATTTCCTTCTATGGTAACATATAAAAGGATTCTGTACTTGTAAAATTACTTCTGACAAATCCTTCAGCTGACTCCAAAGCATTGAAACAGTAAGGCTACAGGAGGTGTAACATTTGTGAATTCTCTTTTTGCAATGCCATTATTGTCATATCTAAAACATTTAAATGCATCCCTTCAATAAGTGCACTGGAGTTTTGCGTCCTAATGCCGTGGCATACCACTCAGCCTGCAGTTTCTTCTCTTGTGCACCAACAATTTCAACATCCTTCCAAATTTACTTGGTCTCCAATTGAAGAGCAACCTATTACTGACACATCTGTTAGATGGAATGTTTAGTCCATCAAAATGTGGGATAGTCTGAAGAGTGCAATATTGTGATACCAAACGAGCCGTGCTAAAAAAGACCATGTTACTGGATCAAAAAGAACACCAGTTTAGGAGAAAGAAGGCATTAATTATAGAACTGGCAAATAGTTGAATAGTTGTCCTCAAATAAACAGATGGAAATAAAAGGTGGACAGGCACATTGTAGGAAACAGTGGTTACAGTTCAGCCCTCTTCAGGCATGTCACCAATACTTTCAGGTGTGTTTCCAAAATAAAATAATTGAGAGCCAATAGACAGTCATCTGTTAAAACTCTCCAAATAACATTTGTACATTGGATATTCTTCAAAACTCCATCTCTTTATTTAACAAATATTTGATGAATACAAGTGTAGGAAAGACAATTAGAAATTAATCTAACAACTCCTCTGCCCTCACAAGGCTTATAATCTAGTAAGAATATGCAAAAGTAAAAACAGTTCAGAATGCTCACTTTGGCAGCATGCATTCTAAAATTGGAATGACACAGAAAAAATATGAGCATGGTCCCTGAGCAAGAATGACATGCAAATTCATGAAGTGTTCTATGCTTTTTAAAGCTTGGCATTCAAAAATATATATTATCACACACACACATACACGCGCGCACACACACACAGAAAATGCAAGATGTGTTTTTATGCTGTCCACAAGAAAACCATTTTCCAATAAATTCTAAATTACATGCAAAATAGGGGGGAGTTACCATTTAGACAATAATAATAATAATAATAATAATAATAATAATAATAATAATAAAGGATTCCTTCAATGAAAAAGGAAGGAATCAGTAAATGTTGGTGAGGATGTAGAAAACTGGAAGCCTCAAAATTTGCTGTTGCAAAGATAAAATAATTATATGACTTTGGAGAAATGGAAGTTCTCAAAAAGTTAAATACAAAGTTAGTGTATTAACCAGCTATTACATGTGATACATGCTAGAAAAATTGGAGCACATATACGTGAAATATATAAATGTGTTATGCATAATATCCAAAAATGTGGAAGCAGGACCAATTTCCATCCCCTGATGAGTGGATGAGCCAATGTGCTGCATTTGAATATGATAGGCAGAATTACAGCCCTCCAAAAACCACAGTTCCTAATACCTGGGTCTTGTGACCGTGCTACCTTATGCAGTAAAGTTAAAGGCATTCAGAGGGGGATGATCTTATTCTGAAGATCAGAGTGGGCCGAATGTAATCAAAAGAGGCCTTAAAATTGAAAAAAAAAAAAAAAAAGACATCAGAGACTCAGAAGACTCAGAGTGATTCAATGGGGACCTATCTGCTTTTGGTGGCTTTGAAGATGGAAGAAGACCAAGATCCAAAGAGTATATTCAGACTCTTAAGGGGATAAAGTGGGGAGTGAGGAAAGGGATCCAATCCCTAAGTCTGCAGAAAAGAACCCAGCCTGCCAAAACTTAGATTTTAGCCAGGTTAAACCTGTGTTGGGGTTCTAGCTCACAGACTATACACTAGTAAATATGTGGTTCAAAGTCACCAAGCTGGTAGGAATGTGATGTAACAGCAATCCCGAAACAAATGGATCACATAGTAAAGTACTGTGCAGCTGTGGAAGTAAATGAGAATTGACACATACCATACATAGCATGGGTGGATCTTGAGTACTTTGTGCAAAGGGTACTGGCACATACTGGACTGGACCATGGAACACAGAAAATGAACATAGATCATTTTATGCCAGATGGAAAACATACCATTGCACTGACTCAGCTCCAAAGGACGAACATAGACCAAGTCTAAGATGACTGTGAAACAAAATAAATCATCTTAGAAGTGAATTATAACCCATTGGATGAAATACGAGTCCATGAGTCCAAATTACCAAACTGTTTTTTTATTCCCCACTTTGTTTACTTAAATGCAGACACTTTTAGGTAAGAGGACTGCCTCATATGTGTGAAACCAAATTCCTCTCAAAAGACTCCATTTAAAAATAATCCCATTAATTAGCCTATAATTGAATCACTATTTTTTCCATAATTGAAAAGTTAAGGTACATAAAGAATCTATATGATCATTTAGATTCTTTTTAATAAGTTCTTAAACATGTGTAAAATTTAAGAGGTAGCTAGTGTTACTTGTTTTCTTTGTTATGTATGTTAATTTTAAGATTAACATACAATAAAAATTCATTTCATAAATAAATAATTCTATGAATTTTAATGTAGATAAGTACATGTCATATTTATCACCCTGAAGATACACAATTGTTCCAACTCTAAGAAACATCCCTGGTGTAATTACTTTATAATCACATACTCTAACTCCAACTCTTGGCATCCACTGGGTCTACTCTCTATCCATATAGTTGTGTCATAAAAAGAAATGTCACATAAGTAGAATCATACGATAGGCAGCTGTATGAGTTTCTGACAGCTGCTATAACAAATCACCACAACTTCAAAGCTAAAACAACATAAATTTATTATTGCATAGTTTGGGAAATAAAATGTCAAAATTCAGTTTCACTGGGCTGAAATGAAGCTATTAGGAAAGGCTGTGTTCCTTTTAGAGACTGTAGTGGAGTTTTTTTTTTTTTTTTTTCCGGATTCATGGGGCTGTCTGCACTATGCAACTCCAATGATATCTCTTTGAAGTGGTCCCATAGGCTCCCGAGATTCAGTTCATTGCTTGAAAACTCTTGTTTTCCTCTATTATTCTGGTTGGGTCATTTCTATTGATTTATCATAAATATCAAGGATTCTTTGTCCTTTATATTCTGGTAAACTATTGAGCTATTGAGAACACTAGTGATTCTTTTTCTCTTGTTCTGGTTTTTCAATTCTAAATTTTCAATGTGGTTCCTCCTTATATCATCTGTGCCAAAACTGTCCATGCCAAACTTTCCTTATTTCCATTTGTTTGTAAAAGCCCACCTTTAGCTATTAGAGCACTTTTATTCTGGCTGTTTAAAGTCTTTAGAACATAATTCCAACACCTGTGTCCTGTCACCATTAGCATTTGTTTATTGTCTCCTCTTCAGGGTTTTGATATTTTTCGTATGCAACATAACAGTGGGTTATAATCTAGACATTTTGAATACCATGTTGATGGATTCCGGGTATTGCATGAATCCTATGGAGCATGCTGATATTTTTGTTTTGGCTAATGAGCAACATGGTTGAGTTAATTTGACAAGTTCAGTGAGCCTTCTCTACTGGTGTCCACTGGACCATCCATAGAGATATCCACATACTACTCTCTGTCCACGTGGCTTCCATGTCAGTTCTTTTCTTCTAAGCCCTTGCTGGGCTGTCTTGTGTGTATACTACAAAGCATTTGGTTTGGGACTGAAGTCATGTATATTAAGTAATTAATATCTCAAGGTCTGTGCCTGTTCTTTAGGGTCAAATACAGGCCTGCTTACTTGGGGCTGAACGCCATGAGCAAGTTTAAGACATTGCTTCTCCAAGTTCTTCCCTCTTGGCTCCCTTACCAGTATGTTCAGGTTCTGTGGAGTCCTTTTCCATCTCCCTGTCAAAACACCAGGGCATCCATTCTCTGCTCTGTCTTGTCTACACCTGCATCTGGCTGTGGAAAGGCAGTCAGAAGGAAAGGAGCAGCAATGGCTTCTCCAACCCTTGAGACCACAGCTCCTCCTGTCAGACAGGAGCAGTCCCCTTCATGGGACCCTGTGCTGCTCTAGCTGCCTGGTCATCCCTGGACATGGTGGGCTGGGGCCCAAGAGGAAAAGATAAAGAACACAGGAATTTCCCCTACTCTATCTGAAGTAAGATGCTCCCATTTCTGCTCCCTTGAGCCAGTACTGGAAGAATTCTTCCAGGGACACACTCGGTCCTTATTGATGGTGATTTATTGTCAAGATTTTCTGAGCTCCATGTGAGACAAAGTCTTCCCTAATCTACCTGTAGATACTATTTACACTTTAAAATTTTTGTGGTAAGATACACATGACATAAAACATAACTTTTGTATCTCTCTGCTAGGGGTGTCATTGCCCATGTCCACAGATTGCTTGGCCTCAACAACAAAAATTAATTTTTTCACAGTGCTGGAAGCTTGAAGTCCAAGATTAAGGTAGCTATGGGTTTGGTTTCTCTAGAGGCCTCTCTGATGCCAGTAGCCATCTTCTTGCTGTGTCATTACAAGGCCTTTTCTTTAGGTGCACATCCCCATTGTACCATCCTCCTTCTTCTATAGCCACCATTTGTACTGGGATGGAGCCCCACACCCATGGCCTCGTGGAGCCTCAATTCCCTCTTTAAAGGTCCTAGCTGAAATGCAGTCACAGTCCAAGGTGATGAGGGTTACAACATCAACCCACAACTTTTTGGAGCACATGATACATTCCACTATTCCATCTTGACCCTGTCTACACACAATTCAGTGACATTATGTCCACTTTGTTATGAAATCATCACCACTATCTCCCCAACTCTTCCCATCTTGCAAAATGGAACCACCCCTCCTCCCTGTAAATAACATGCTCTGTTCTCCTCTCTTCCCAGCCCTGGCAACAGCCCTTCTACTTTTTTCTCTATGAATTTGGCTACTCTAGGTACTTTGGGTAAATGGAATCACTCAGTGTTTTTTGTCTCCCTGGTACTGGTTTCTTTCACTTAGCACAATGTTCTCAAGGTGTTTCCATGGGGCAGCAGGTATCAGATTTCCCTTCTCTGTTTGGCTGAATTTTGTGTGTATATTACATTTTCAGGCTCTATTGCTACTATACGTATACGCTATACTTTGTATACTATGCATCCATCCATTGATGGGCATTTGAGTTGCTTTCATATTTTGGCTCTTGTGCCTACATTTTAACTGCCCTCAAATAGCTTCCCCACGCCTACAGAGCCACCAAGTTTCAACATGAGTTTTAGAGGGGGCAGACCTTTCAGTCACAACACCATAGTTGCTTTTGGATGGACTGACAGGATAGAAAGTCTTTACTCTATCTTACCCAGAAACAGAGTGCACTAAGAAGCTTCATTTTAATCTGCAAGTAGAACATGCATTATAGGCATGGTAGAAATTGTCCTATAAGATTTGGTTTGGAAAATAGCATTTATACAGATGTATGTTCTATTTCTACTCATATATGGAGACACTTTAAGTTGAAATTTCTTCACCATGAGGCATCCCTGTTTGAAAATATGCAAACAGTCTTGTAAAGGGTACTGCAAAAATTTTAATACAATATTAGTCACTGATATCACAATATAATGCATTTTATGGTGTTTTCCCTTACAATTAGTTGAAAAGTGGGGCAAGGAGCAACTTATGAATAAATAACAACCCAATGTGCAAAAACATAATGTCCCCACTCCCTTTACTTATTGCCTGCCATTATCTTCAAGTGACATTTATTAACCATCTATTTTATTTGAGATAACTTTATTTGACAATAAAAATCTTTATGAAAAAGATATTTCTATCAACAGAACCTTCTTAATTTCCAGTGACTATGCTAAGGAACTCAGAGCAATTTTTAGACTCCTATTAAGCCTTATTTAAATTAGGCGCAAAAATAATCTTTTAAGCACAAGATTTTCAGTAGATGTTCCCTGATGGTGCTGAATTGAAGATTATGTTTACGGCCCTGTGAATTGACCACCTCTGTAAATGCAGTCTAGTAACCAGCAAATTGTCAATGTAATTGCTTTAGACCTAAGAACTTTAAATTAAGCCTCTCCTAATTTGAAGAAGATTTCAATTGCTAATAGGATAATTGCACCTGATTTCAAAGTACAGCCTGTAGTTTTTCTTTTTTTTAAGAACTCATTTTTGGAAATAGAGCAAGTCCCTGAGAGGAAGGAGATGAAAAGAATATAACTGAGTTTTGCCTCATCCTGCAGTTTACGGCCGGATCTCACTCTGACACAATTAATCATAAACAGACCTGTCCTTTTTTGTGTGTGTGTACTTGCACATGTTCCTAAATTGTCCTGCTCTATTATGATTATATTAGCAATTAGTAAAGAAGGAATTAGCACTGCATGTTATTACCATCAACCCGTTAATTTACCTTGAGAATTCCCTCTACGCTCCGCCATTCTATACTTCTCTGTGTTGAGCCATCTGAGGTTTCAGAGAGAGCGCTCATTATCAAATTAATTCCGAAAGAAGTAAGCTTTTGCCCTTCCCATTTTTTTCAGGTGAGACCTATTAACAGATGTTCTTTTATGTTATACACCTCCGGTATCCACTTAGGGAGAATACATGACTTATCTGCTTTGTGTGATGTAAATGAAGTGTGAATTTGAAAAAAAAAAAATACAGTGGCATGGACTTCTTTGTACTTATTTTCTTAAACTTTTACATTTTAATAGAGAGCAACCTTTTCTTATTTTGTTTTTAATTAACTCTCTCCCACTCTTCAAGGAAAACCAATTCTTTTTTCCTCCATAAGTTAAATGTAAGATTGCTACTCAAAATTTCCTCTCAGTCAGTATCTGTTTAGTATTCTTCTCTCAATCGGCAAATATCATGCCTGGCAAAGTTGTATTTATTGAGTGAATGCTTATTAATTGTAGATTTATAGTGAAAATGTCTGTCTAGAAAGATATCACTGTATAAACCTAATTTATTTTCAGGGTAAAAATTTATATATTTTTTAGATTTCATCTGAACATAAACGAGGATGCTGTAGAAAAGAGATAAAAGTTTCACAAGAAAACTTTCAAGTTCACTTTTTAATAGCATCCAAAATTTGGACAAAATGCTCCAATGTAGAATGTCAAAATTATCTTCTGCTCTGGTTGGAGTACTTCCACTGATTGTTAAGTTTACAATGTACCATTTTTCTGATGTGTAGAATCATAAAACTGACATGCCTCTTCTACTCTGAAAATTTGTTGTGATCTACAGTTTTGCTGCTGTTACAATGTTAACACAGTTTTACTTCAAGAAATGGAGTTCATTAATACTGTGTGTGTGTGTGTGTGTGTGTGTGTGTGTGCACGCTCGCACGCGCTAGGGATTGAACCCAGGGCCTTGTGCATGTAAGGCAAACACTCTACCAACAGAGCTAGATCCCCAAGAAACAAGCTTTCTGAATCCCCTTGTGGGTTTCTGGCTAACAATGCAACAAAGAATCCAGATCACAGTAACTAATTCGTGGTTCAATAATTATTTTGTCCCTTGGCCAAATCTGCACTCTATAACCTAACTTTAAGAAAAATGAATGATATATTTGCTATCTTTATGAAACTGCTTTGCAATGGAAACAAATCTAAAAGATAAAGAGGTATCCACTATAAAGAGATGCATTCATTCAATAAATACTTATTGAGCTCCCCTTGTGTCACTGATACTGTCCTATGTAACCACGCCTGTTAAGGAAGTGGAAAGACAGATAGTCTTGCTCCTAGAAGGTTATGCATTAGCATGGGAGTTGTAGAAATTATGAGAAATATTATGAGTAAAGAAGTTATCTGGTGCATAAGATAATAAATACAATGGATAAAAAGGAAAGTTATGGTGAGCGGACCAAGAATGTGTGATTGGGACAGGTGCTCATGTTCTAGTACTAACTGGATGGTCAGGGTGGCTGGCTGGTTGGCCATCCAGATTTTCTGGAAGGGTGTTCTAGCTGGAAGGAGAAGGCACAGTTAAGGAATAGTTGCAAAAGAGCTTAAGGAAGGTTGAAGAAGGACAAAGAAGACTGGTGGTAAGAAGGAAAAATAAAAAGGGAAACATCAGGTCTTGAAGGAGGTGACAGTGCTGGAATGGGGCTTGCTTTCTGATCATGAGCTATGAACTCTCTTGAGGGAATTAGGCTGAGGTTTATGTGGCCTTCAAAGACTCAGCTTAAAAAAAAAAGTTTCTCCATCAATGTGTTATAAATAAATAAGATACTCATGGTGTTCAGATTATTCTGAATTATATTTAACTTATTTAACAAGATAAAATGGAGTATAATTTCATTGTTTAAAAGTAACTTGCTGATGAACATTGGCAAGATCAACCCTATGTGCTCCTGGGGAAAGCTACCAGCTCTTCCTGTGCCACGAGAACTCAACTAACGTGTTGATTTGGAAGAAAACTGGAGCAATTAAATCTTTATCACTTCTTCCCCCAACCCCTCAAAAAGTAATGAATCAACCAGGCATGGTGGCTCATAAGGCTTTAGAGACTGAGGCAGAGGATTGCAAGTTTAAAGCCACCAGCCTCAGTAGTTTAGCAAGACCCTCAGAGACTTAGCAAGATCCTATTTCAAAATAAAAATCACAAAGGGCTAGGGATGTGGCTCAGTGGTTAAGTACCCTGGGTTCAATCCCTGCTACTAGGAAAAAAAAAAAGTAATGAATCAAATAAGTTATGCTCCTGTTTAGGAGGGAAAAGAAAGTATCTGTTACTGTCATCCCATTTCTATTCCAACATTTCATTATGATTTTTTGGTACCCTGGCTAAAAAGATTCTGATCTCCAGTCAGTGTCTTAGAGTTTTGTTTTTTTTTGTGTGTGTGTGTGTTTTTTTTTTTTTGTGTGGGTTTTTTTTTTTTTTTTTTTTTTTTTTTTGGTACTGGGAATTGAACCTAGGGTCACCTAACTACTGTTCACATGCCCACCCCCTTTTATTTTTAATATTGAGACAGGGTCTAGCCAAGCTGCTTAAGGCCTCACTAAATTGCTGAGACTGGTCTCAGACTTGCGATCCTCCTGCCTCAGCCTCAAGAGTTGCTGGGATTAAAGGCATATACCACTGTGCTAGGCTCAATTTTTTTTGTTAGTGAATTTTAGTTATACATAATATTGAGATTCATTTTGACATAATCATACAAGCATAGAATATTATTTGCTCCACTTCAGTCTCCAGATTTTCCCTTTCCCTCCCTCCCCTTCTCCCTTCCCTCTTTTTGTTCCTTTTGTACTCTTAAGAGTTTTATCATTGAAAAAATGTTACCCAAAATCTTGGATTTGGAAGCCACATCCCAGCTGTATACTAGTAAAAATTCTTGCAGAAGCAAAGTACACGTTAATTGTTTTCCTTGGATTTAAATTGGAAAGGAAGGAAAGAAATAAGGAAAGAGGGAGGGAAGGAAGTAAGGAAGAGGAAACAGGGGTGATGGGAAGCCTGCCCAATAACTGAGCTTGCCAGATGCAAACCAAAGTATGGCATGAAATTTTGACAAGCCATGTGATGTGCTCCATTCCAAAACAGAAATTAGACCTGCTGGGAAAATCCTATGAAATAAGCAACTGGCAAAACACATTTGCTTCTCCTACAGTTTGACTAAATGGCCACAGTTTATCAGAAACTATGTGGACATAAGATGAGCTGCTTCCAGCAGCTTTCAAGCAATAGAGAGCATTTTAATTGGCGATGTGTTGAAAAGCACAACATGTTGGACCTCGATGGTTCAAACTAAAACCAATTTTTCTCCAATGCAGGAATGACCCAGTCAGCTATGTTGTGTTTCCTATCCTACATGTTGGTATCCCTTATAAAGAGCTAAGCTTATCCAGTATAGTATCACCTGGGAGCTTAGGGACCTCAATAACTGTTCTCTTTCACCAAGCCTAGGAAGAAGTATACTAATTTGATGTTCAGATTGCTGTGATTCCTCAGATCTGATTTAAGCAATCAACAGACCTGCAGGCAGTTGAAACTTTGATAATCTGAAAGTTGAAGTCACATGATTTAAACCTTATATATTAGTTGAATTCCTTTATCACTAGACTAGAAATATGCATCAAATTAAAATAAACTACTTTTATAAAGTATAATAAAATCACAAAGCTTGTTTAATTATGCCTAGCAGCTTAGGTTCTGTGTTCTATGAACAAGCTATTTTTATTCTATCTGTATAACCTGCCTTCTTATTTTTAAACCTAGCAAAGAGAAAAGTGTTGTATTTTAACTGACCTTGAAACTTGGGTTTGGCCTTCTACATAAAGTTTAATTCTCATGCAATTAGCTTCAAAACATGAAAAATTTCAAAAATCCACAACTTTGATCACATGCTATTGCCTATTTTGAACTTGTAATAAATACTGCCCTTCAAGGCCGCTGGTAATTATGGGGTAGAAAATCTCATTTCTAAGAAGACAGTTCTCATTTCTAATTACAGCAATGGTAACTGTGTGCATAAATTAATAGTTGTTTAGCAGTGTTCACTACTTGATAAATGGAATATTCTCTTTTAGCAACTACAAGTAAAACAGTGAACTCCTTTTACAATAAACTCTGGCCTATAAAATCTCGTCTTCGGAAAAGTTGATATCAAATCCAGAAAAAGAAGACTCAATAGATGTGGCCTCCCAGGATTGGCAATCGCCACAAGTTGACATTTCTGTACTTTTCTCTATACCATTAGTTTCAACCAAACGAAATCTTCACTTTTCCTTCTCAGAAATTCTACATAAAACCCAAATAAAGTCCACTAATAAAAAACAATATTCAAGATAATTGACAATGGTTATCTTTCCATAATAAATATATTTTTTCCAAACTATCAAATATTATTTACCTGCTTATGATAGACAAGGACATTCAGAGAGCACTGTATTCTGGGATGCAGATTTGCCTCTACAAATTTCACTATAAACCAGATGCATTTAAAAAGGACAATGGCAAGGAACAAAAGAGAATCCTAGAGTTGAAAAATCCATAGAAAATGAAATATCAAGTGGCATTTATTCCAGAAACTGATCCTTTCATTTGCCATCTTTTCACCGGAGATGTTTTTATATGGAAAAAGTAAATGTATGTCAGAGAAGCCAAAATAAATATGTTTTGTGGAACATACAGTGTGGGAGAATTCAAGAAAATGAAATCAGAATCCAGGGGTGAGGAAAGAAGAAAAGGTAAGAGAGGGAAATATTAAACCTACCAAACAGTAAGAAGAGTTGTCTACTTTTGGAAATAAAGCTCCGAGATTTAAGGAAGCCTAAGATTTAATAAGTGACCATTTCAGTCATCTCTCTACAATTTTCCATTTTTCTCTTTTCTGCAGACATATTCTTATTCTACATATGAGATTCTTATTCATATCTATTCTCATGTATTTTGCCATAAAATTCTCAGTTGTCTCAGTGTTTTAACACATTCATTATATAGATTTTTCATTCCAAAATTTTGTAGAGTTTCCTTTATGGTGAATCTAATGAGATGTTTTAGGTTACCTAATAGGCAACATATATTTCTATATATTTATTCCTATTCTTTTTCTTTCTTTTTCTTTTCTTTTTTTTTTTTTTTTGGTAGTGGGGATTGAACAGCTCTGGGGCTGATTTTACCACTGAGTCACATCCCCAGACCGTTTTATATTTTTATTTTGAGACAGAGTCTTGCTACATTGCTGGGGCTGGCCTCAAACTTGTGATCCTTAGGCCTCAGCCTCCTAAGTCCCTGGGATTACAGGTGTGCACCACCAAAGCAGCATAATCTTCTTTATCTTTACAACTTTGATTTGAAACATATGGCTAATGCATACTATCTAATACTCCATCCCAGACATAGTCTACAAAGATTGTAAAGGTGAAGTGTAACAACATTGCTTCAACATCTCACCCTTTCACTATAATTTTACCAAAAGAAGTAGCAGGGCTACACAGCTCTCTTATGGTGTGTGCTATCTAAACCTTTGACTGAGGCACACTGCTGCCAAATACCAGGAATTATGAAGAAGGGGTTAGGGTCTAATCCATTCCAGTTGGGATGGATATGTACAGACGTGTAGGAACACTTGCACATTATTAGGGCTATTTTGCACACCCTGTAAAGTTTATCAGTGAAGCCCCAAGGTTCCATGAACTGTAGCTTAGGAAGAGCCTGCCAGAAATCCAGAGCTCTCTGCTTCCATCTCCCCACCCACCCCCATCAATCAATGCAAAGAGCAGGAGCAGGCAGCTGTGCTCAAGGTTGCTTTTCACTTGTGTCTACAAAGAGATGAGTTATTGACTTCAGCCCCTGCAAGAAACTGGAAGGTGTTTTTGCTCAGTAAGGTTTGACTTCAGTAAGTCAGTGAATGATATTTTATCAGTACTTTGAGTGTATGAGAACTTAAATTCAGCATTTGGGGTAGAAGCCAAACAGAAACAAAAGTTCTGAAATGCTTATTTTTCCCATGAATGAGCTTGAACCATAATTGAAGACCAGAAACCCCTCTTTCTCAGTCCAGTGAAGCTATCTTTACAGACTGACTTACAATAGAAGAATTTTAGAAATTGAGTTTATCTTGGAAAAGATGTTTTTCCCAAGCAAAATATTGGAAACTGTGTTACAGATTTCATGGAATGACTCAGTGAATGTAATACCATATATGGACTGATGAACTGTATCAGCAAAGCATATTATTTTGCAAATTAAACATGCTTATACTATATAAGTATTTGGTTTGAGGTAGGACTCATCTCCTATTGTATAAAAGTGCTAATGTACTTAGGATAAGATTGACACTTGCCAATTGACAAAAAAGTCAATTGTAAAAGGCTTACTTTTCATCCTGAGTTAAAAACTACCCACTGTATAATGGCCAGGACCACGTTGTCTTAAGAGTACCCACCAGTCTGCTCTGATAGAATATGCTGAATCTCTAGTCCAAAGATTAGGCTTGCATCCTGCCTCCCAGTGACTACAGCTGCGTGACCTTAAACATTTAATATATCTAGGGCTATTTTTCATTTAAAAACTGGTTATAATTATACATGCCCTGCCCTATTTACTGCACAGAAATACTTTGAAGCTCAAATTAAATGATAAGTTAGATCTCCATGTCCCAGATACAAGGAAAAGAAACAGGAGAAGAATAGAAAATATGTAACAGCAGAAAAGTAATTCAGAAATTTTTCCAAATGACTACATTTGTATTAGCTAGAGATTACCATTGCAGGAAATGAAGACCAAAGAACATTAAAAGAGGTAATCAGGGAAACATCCTTCATGATTGGTGTCCCCTATTGCAAATCAGTTCTGCTTCCAAGGTCTCCATCTCCGGATCTAATTGGTCAAGGGAAAATATTGCTGTCCCTAAAATACTTTAACTCTGGAATATGATTCTGCCACATTTTAAAAAATGCAATTAATTTCACTATTTCATGGAAAGGAGTTTAGCTGATTACATGCAATCATTTTAACTTTCTTCCAAATTTCCTCTCTTTAAGATTTACATGATTTTTTTTCTAATAATGACCAGAAGAAAGGTGCCACACTGACAGAGAGTTTATTGTGTGCCAGGTCCTAGGCTCAGTCTGTCATATAGTTTACATTGCATAACTCTAAGAATGTGCTTGATATTTTTTATTATTCTAAATTTACGTGTTAAAAATGGAGGTTCTTCCTTAGTAACAGGACCTCAATTTGGTGTGTATTTGAACCCTTCATTTCTGATCCTAGGGCCCACATTGATTTCAAAGTGCAACTGTATGAAGTGTGACAGGGAAAGTCTCTGATTGTGTGAAGTAATAGGCCTCAGAGAGCAAGTGAAGCCATGTGAAATCTTAGTCCTTAAAAAGTTTGCAATTTAGAGGAGGAAATGAGATAAGATTAAATGCCAAGTAGAGTCCATGCTTGGTGACTGTGTGGATGATGATATTGCTATACTGGGCACCTGACTCTCCCAGCAAAAGTAGGGTGTGGCTGGAGGAAGGAAGTCACTGGGGGTGTGCCTTTGGGTTTGTATTTTGTCCTTGGTGAGCAGAGTTCTCTCTGTTTCCTCATTGGCATGTCCTGTGCCACTTTCCTCTCCCACACTCTTCCTCCGTGGTGTTCTGTCTCACCTGGTTCCCAGAGCAATAGACTTGGCCATCTATGGACTGAGACTTCTGAAACCATGAGCCCCATATACACTTTTCCTTCTGTAAAATTGTTCTCATCAGGTCTTTTGGTCACAGAAGCAAGAAAGGTGACTAAACACCTAACAAGACAAATTGCATAGTTATAAGAAACTTCATAATAAAATGACTAATATATGTCTACATATATAAATAACTTGAGGTTTTGACTCTTCATCTAGGAATTCACATCACAAAGTTTCTGAAGCAATGTTTAAAAAATAAATTACTTTTGCCTGCCAGACTCTATGTCTGGCAGGATGTTGTCTATGGGAAATGGGAAATGAGCTAGAAAACATGACTCAAGCCTGAACCACAGTTCAGAGAATCTGATCCTCCCACAAATGTCAAATTGCTGTTCAGACTTCCAAGTCACTCTGCACAAAAGCACTCTGATTTTCTGTTCAAACTGCCCTCTGACTTCATATTTGTACTGTCAGGACTGTAATCCCTACCACATTTTCAGAATTAAAGGGACCAAGAAGGAAGGAAAGGGAGTTAGTAATAATTTGAAAAAATATCAAGACTAAGTTCAGGATGCTAAAATTACGGGGCAGAAGTAAATTTTGAGAGCAAGGGAAGGTGTGGACCATGAGTGAACATGCTTACTGAGGCTGTGAGCAACAGACTTCATTAGAAATGAATTTTAACAGCATTAGAAATAAATGTAGGTGCAGTTGAATTCTAGAATACACACATTTAGCATAAGTTAAAACTGATGGGCATCTAGGTTGGTTTAATATTTAGCTATTGTGAATTAAGCTGCTATAAAGATTGATGTGGCTGCATCACTGTAGTATGCTGATTTTAAGTCTTTTGGGTATAAACTGAGGAGTGGGATAGCTGGATCAAATGGTGGTTTCATTCCAAGTTTTGTGAGAAACCTTCATACTGCTTTCCAGAGGGGTTGCACCAATTTGCAGTCCCACCAGCAATGTATGAGTGTAACTTTTCTCCCACATCCTTACCAACTTTATAGTTGCTTGTATTCTTGATAATTGCCATTCTGACTGGAATGAGATGAGATCTTAGAGTAGGTTTGATTTGCACTTCTCTAATTGCTAGAGATGATGCACATTTTTTCATATATTTGTTGATCAATTGTATTTCTTCTTTTGTGAGTGTCTGTTCAGTTCCTTAGCCCATTTAATGATTGGGCTGTTTGGTTTTTTGGTGTTGAGTTTTTTGAGTTCTTTATATTTCCTGGAGATTAGTGCTTTATCTGATGTGGGTGTAGTAAAGATTTTCTCCCATTCTGTATGCTCTCTCTTCACATTATTGTTTCCCTTGCTGAGAAGAAGCTTTTTAGTTTGATTCCATTGAATTTATTGATTCTTGATATTACTTCTTGGTGCTTTAGGAGTCTTGTTAAGGAAGTCAGGTCCTAAGGTGACATAATGAAGATTTGGGCCTACTTTTTCTTATATTAGATGGAGGGTCTCTGTACTAGTACCTAAGTCTTTGGCCACATTGAGTTGAGTTTTGTGCATGGTGAGAGATAGGAGTTTAACTTCATTTTGGTACATATGAATTTCCAGTTCTCCTAGCACCATTTGTTGAAGAGACTACTTTTTCTCCATTGTCTGTTTTTGGAGCTTTTGTCTGCTATGAGATAATTGTATTTATGTGGACTTGTCTCTGTGTCTTCTATTCTGTATGGTCTACATGTCTATTTTGGTGTCAATACCATTGGTATTTTGTTGCTACGGATCTGTAGTATAGTTTAAGGTCTAGTATTGTGATACTTCCTGCTTCGCTTTTCTGGCTGAGGATTGCTTTTTCTATTCTCTTATTTTTCCAAATGAATTTCATGTTCAATTTGCAATAGCTTAACTGTGGAACCAACCTAGACAGGCTTCAATAGATGAATGGATAAATTACACACACACACACACACACACACACACACATACACACACACACACACAATGGAATATTACTCAGCCTTAAAGAAGAATAAAATTATGGCATTTGCAATGTAAATGGATGGAGCTGGAGAGTATCATGCTAAGTGAAATTAGCCAATCCCAAAAAACCAAAAGCCAAACGTTTTTCTCTGATATGTGGATGCAGATCCATAACAGCAAGGGAGAGAGGGCTAGGGAAGAATGGAGGAACTTTGGGTTGGGCAAAAGAGAGTGAGAAGAGGGGAGGGGATTTGAGGTGGGAAGGATGGTGGCTTGAGATGGACGCCATTAGCCTATGTACATGTATGATTGCACAACCTGTGTGACTGTGCACCATGCTCAGCCAAAGGAAGGAGAAGCTATGCTCCATTTGTGTACAGTGTGTCAAAATGCATTCTGCTCTCATGTGTAACTAACTAATTAGAACAAATCAAAAAATCAAATTAAACCTGATGGCATTAGCAATAGTGGATGGAGAATTTAGTGGGCTCATTCCTTTATCTTCCTCCTACATACCATCACCTCTTATCCCAAGCCCAACTTCAAGCTTAGCCACCAGGATCGCACGGGTAGGTGCATTGTGGCTGTCAGACATTGAGAGCCCTGATTGAAGCCTTTACTAGCAATTTGGCCCTCCCTTTCTAGGCCAGTCCCAGGTGCTATGGCTCTAACTCCACTGTAATACATTCCTATTCTCCAAGCTTCCACAACTGCTGTCTTAATATATCACTATCATGTGTAATAATTAAGTACACTTACCTCAGAGTGCTGCCTCTGCATATAAGGTCAAATGCTATTATTAGTCACATAATTTCCATTTATGTTGACTGTATCTAAGCAACAGTGGGGTAGTTGGACTAAAATAATTTAAGATTCCTTTCATACTTGTTTTCTGGGATGGCGAATGTGGAATATACTTACATATCAGCATGCACCTTAGAGAGGTTATTTTGACTGTCAGTTTGGTTACTCATAGTCTAACCAGTAGAGATGAAATTTTACTGAGACAATTGCATGTGTGGGGTATTTATATTTTTATAAACACTATTAGCACTTGGTTTCCTTTGATTCTTAGTCTATAAAGGAAATAATACATTGTTACAGTAGGCTTTCTGTGTATAGACTCCTGTTCACATTCTGATCAATGGCAGAAATAGATAACTGGCCATATTTCCTATTGTTATTGATTTTAAGATTTGAGTAATCCTCAACTCTGCTCTTCTTTTCATACATGTATTGCAATCTTTTAGTTCCCCACCCCAAAAAAGTGGGGGTGCAAGCTCTTCCCTAGTCACCTGTTTTTTGAAACTCTTCTTTGAAGAAATTCAGGGGGTTGCATTTGCACTATGGATTTGAACAATGGTGACTTGAAATGTATTGGTAAAAAATGTTTCATTTTTTTTAAACGAATTCAATGGGTTCAATGAACTGAATTTGTGAAATTCAAGGAATTATACATTTTTCCTTCCATAAACTTTACCTTCCTTCTGAGAAGTAACCTACTTTGTTTTTAAATTGTGTCTGTCATTACAGTTATATAGGTTAATCAAATAAATTATAAAATTATTATATATATCTAGATATATATGTGTGTGTGTGTGTGTGTGTGTATATATATATATATATATATATATATATATATATATATATATATATTCATATACTTCCTACAGCATTTCACAAAATAAGAGCTAAAATTAGACTCATTAGTGTCAAATAAAAACTTTCACAAAAGGAAATGTATGATTACAAAATAATGGCTTTTATCAGAGGCAAAGATCACTATTGCCCTTAATTTTAAAACCATGATTTTTTTTCCTTGTAACACTGAAAAAATGTGATGTTAGAGGTCTGAGCACATCATCTAACATAATTATAATACAGTTCTTTGTAATGTTGGCAAAAATTGTAATTGTGTATCTACCATTTTTATGGCACTCTATTTTATTTAAATTTCATATGCAGGAGTAGATCCATGCTCACAATCAATTATTACCTGATATTGATCTGTTTAACTAGAAGGTTAAAATATTTTTTGGCTTCTTATTTTTGCCATAGAGATGTCAATCTATTGGTCTCTTTTTCTGTTCCTTGTCGCCACCATTGTTCTTTGCTTCTCTCCATGCAGCCCGCTTCCCTCTGATAAGCAGCTCCTATGACAGCCCTTGCCAACCTCTCTGAGTGGCATTGCATGTAGTGTGTTACCTAAACCTGTTGATGCCAGGTAGTAAGATTACCTCTGCGACTCAGTCCAGAGCAGACATGGCCTAATGACCCTTGTGACACATGTGTCCCAAAGCTACCCACAGATCCATTTCATTGAGCCCATGTCCAAGCTAAGCACCATGGGTAATGCATCAGGAATGGCCACAGGCTGGGAGACCAGAGACACTATAGCTCATTTACTGTGTGACCTTGGATTGTCACCTAGCCTTGCTGTCCCTGTGTTTATCTCTCCATTCTTTGGTGCTCCTCTCTAAATATCTTGTTGGCCAATCATTTGCAAACTTTAGATTATTTAAGAATCACTTCTGTTAAAAAAAATATAGATTTTTGGACACTACTCCCAAAATATTTCAATAAGAAAGACCTCGGATGTAGCCCAGGAAATCAACAAGCACTTCAGGTAATTCTGTTGCTGGCTGTACACTAGAGGTGTGAAGGGGTGAAGCGGAAGCAGTTTTTAAATTAATTTATAATGTTGTGTCCTTGGCTTGGCAAAGAAAGCTCTTGTATATAATTTGGGGGTGGTGGTGGTCTGGCTTTCCGCTTTCAACATAAGGCCATTAGTATCGTTCCATGGTGTTGAAAGTATTGTTCAAAATTTGTTTCCTTGAATTTTTCTTAGAAACAGCATATACTTACATCTTGCTTTTTCATCCATTTAGAGAATTGCTGACTTTTAACTGGTGTGTTAGATTCAACATTTTTAAACTAAACAAAACAAAAAAATGAGGTTCCTGTAATCACTTTGTGATAAATGATTACATAAAAATGTTATAAAAATTATAAAAATGTTTCAAGGTCACCTCCCTTTGCCTGCATATTCCCCCCTGCTTTTCTGACCATGTTGAACTTCAACTCAGTGTTCCTGACACTGGTTGGCTAAGAGGCCATGCTAATATGTGCATACAGATAGTTGTCAGGGTCACACTGTGGCTGCATATGTTTTGTTTTGAAATACATGCACATACACTTTCAAAACCTCCTGTTAATTGACACATGTTTTTGAAGCACAGAGAATGAATAGAAAGTATTTATAAATCTACAAAGTGTGTAAGACAGCTAAGTCAAAAGTTTGTTGACAGCTAAGTCTAAGGATTTTTCTAGGTGTCTTTAACAAGAGGGAGAAAACAGGATTTTAAGAATTAATAAAGCAACAGGTAAAATGAAGAGAAAAATAAGTTATTGCCTGAAGAAAATTTTTAAATAAGAGGAAGAGGTAACGGTTGGGGTAATTCAGTAGAAATGACTTTTGTGAAGTTATGATAACAGACTCTATTTTCTAAGAATAGTCATTAACTATCTGCCAGAATTAGTGATTAATTATACATATAGGATTATGTTTAAATCCTTTGTCTAATATATTAAATCTTTAGTTTGAAAATGAAAATATTCCATTTTCTTTAGGAATGCCTAATGTACTAAGTATCTGTGCTGGGCTTTTATTACTCAATATGTTCAGTAATATTTGCAAACTGTTTTTCTAAATCCTCAATATCTTTGGTTGTTATAAACAAAGGAAGCATTTGAAGGGGATTAGAAAAATGTGAGTGAATTTCCATTTAAATAAAGTTGATTCAGCCCAGAAGAGACAATAGAAAAGCTTTCAGTCTCCATAAATCCACTTTAATGTCAGTAAACAAATGGCCCAAAGTAGTTTTAACTGGTTCTGGCTGTAAAGGGTGAGATGCAAGAAACAAGATTGAGAGAACTGGGCTTTCTGTATTGCAGCCAAGAGAGGGAACTGGCCCCATTCCTATTGTGTGGCCTCATCTCCCTATCTTAAATGTTACCTGTTTATGTGATCACATAACTCAAGTTATCCATCTCTTA
Source organism: Callospermophilus lateralis (assembly GCF_048772815.1). Lineage (NCBI taxonomy): Eukaryota > Metazoa > Chordata > Mammalia > Rodentia > Sciuridae > Callospermophilus > Callospermophilus lateralis. The sequence continues at coordinate 15,496,216 of NC_135324.1, forward strand.
ATATATTGAAATGTAGTTTTTACACATGGCCTCGATTTCTTTAAATGGTCATAATAAAATCCCACAACTAGTATACTAAATGACTCTGATCGAACTATAAATGGTACCATTCAGAGATCCAAAATGCATTTCTGTTAGTGATGATTTAAATTCTATTACATGAGGGTCACACTATTAACTGATTCATATATTTATTGACAGAACCATGAGACATTGTTCCTTCAAATGTTTCCAAATGTGTACCACTGCAAAGAGACAAATTGAAATGTATTAACTTTTAAATGTAAAAGTTGTGAAGCTAAAGTAAATTATATATAGCTGCATATACATATATGTATATAGAATTGTGCACATACATGCACACACATATGTGATAAAATTTACAGTTGATAAAATTGATGCACAAATAGTTGATCATGGTGGTGCTGATGATACTAAATTGATTCTTACAACAGTAATATAATGCCTAACATTTGGCTCATGGTTCTGTACCAACTGCTGTATGTTGAAGCGGAGTTAAAACTCCCCTCTCCCCTCTGAAGGTTCAATAAATTGAGTCTTTGAAATTAATTTGCAGTAGACAGCTTAACAAGAGGAAAGGAATACAAGCTTATTATGCACATATGCACAGGAGCCTCAAAAAATAAAAGACTCAAAGAAGGGACAGATGGTTGGAGTCCTGTAGTGTCCTTAGCAGCAGAAAGAAATAGGGCTTTGGGGCCTTTGGGGGAAGCAGCAACAGGTTGCAGAGGGTGAGAGTCTAAATCTATCCCATACTTACATAGAGGAGAAATAATCTCCATTTTCTGGAAGGGAAAGTATCTATTCATATTATTCAGCAATCCTCAGCTTGGAAGAGGATGAAACTAAAGTGAAAACCATTATAATTCAAAAATTATATACATTTGGTCAATAGCAGAGATCAGTTCAGAAATTTGGCCTTGCTATTGGAGTGGTGTCTTTTTTTTTTTAATAATTTAACCATTGACATATTTCCCCACTCAGCCCAGATATCTTTGTCCTGAAATATCTGGGGAAAAAAAATGATCATCACATTATTTATTATCTTATAAGATCCTGCCTACCCTTGTAATTATTGATATAGGTAAGATTTCAAAAAGAGCAAGTGGAATAAGAATAGTGAAGGGAAAGGAGAGGAGCCAGGATGAGGCAGCCATTAGGTCTAGTTGTGGCCTGATCCATAGAGGATGCTGGGTAAAGCTGTTAGCTGCCACCATCAGCAGCTGATGATAATACTGGACTGGCAAGAGGATCTAGGTGGGAAACCAACCACACTCATTAGGTGGTGTGCCTCACCTCTCAATCCAAATGAACACACAGAATAAATGATGGTCCATGTCAATAGATCTAATTTATCACAGTAGGCATTGTTTATCCATTTTCATATAATTAATGCATGTTTAAAAACATTGGAAGAGATATATATGGTATACTAAACATTAAAAACTTTCTTCTTTGTCTGCTTCATATAAACATTTGTACATTTTTAGTATGGAAAATGGTTTGTTTTTTCCTTTGCAGAAAATAGGCAGAAATTTATTTTGAGTGGAAATGATCAAATAATTAGACAATTTTTTTTGTACTGGGAATTGAACTCAAGGGTACACAACCACTGAGCCACATCCCCATCCCTATTTTGTATTTTGTTTAGAGACAGGGTCTTACTGAATTGCTTAGTACCTCGCTTTTACTGAGGCTGGCTTTGAACTTGCGATCCTCCTGCCTCAGTCTCCCAAGCTGCCAGGATTATAGGCATGCACCACCACGCCTAGCAATAATAACACAAATTTTAAGAAAGTAGATTAATACTGAATGATTCCAGGAGAAAATCAAAGCACTAAGATATATTTTCACAATCTTTATAGTACAAAGAACCAAACTTAATTCTTTATGTGAAAAGCAAATGTCATGCTTTCCCCATGTAAATGGCATGAAATTACCCTGATAAATATGTTATCTGAGAATGAAAAGGATTCAGGTTGGCTAAACCTGAACCTTCAAGACAGATGCCTTGACTTAAAAAAAATTCAGAAACTAATGTCTCCAAATGGCAAGTTTGAGCAGCCACCACAAGTGTGTAGTTTGTGACTGGAGAAATGTGTAAAGATCTGTTGTGCAACAATAAATCAGCTCTTTGTAGAAAACAAGAGATGTTGGGGATTGTAACTGGGTCAGATGCAGAATATAAATTCTCCTGCTTCTGGGTTACTGGTTCAAATCCAGGAAATCCTACAACACAGTGAGGAGCACAGGGACTCAGAAATCTTCCTGAGAGTACATCATTAGGCGGCCTACCGAAACCAGCATGACTTTCTGAAGAAGCATCTATGATCTTTGCAGCACAGGGAATAAAACTGATATTAGGGATAGAAAGGCAGGAAGACCAACCAATGTTTATGGCAAAGTCTCAAAGGCTTGCAGGATAGAAAACATCTTCAAGTTTTAAATGACCAACTTAATTTATGCCACAATTAATAACACTGCCCAGGAGGGCAGAGTCCATGCCTGATTAGAGAGGAGTCCTGGTGACCCAGCCCAGGGCTGGAGAGGTAAAGTATCCTCTAATCGCCCTGGGATGCATCAAGGTGGGAATAAATGAATGAAAATGCACCAGGTCGCTGAGGAACATCAGCCTCTCTGTTCCTGTCAGAGCTAGCAGCCTGTGTCACCACTCTGCATCTTTAATGGCTGCCTCTGTGACCTTAATCAACAGCCCTCACCCCTCTCGTTTCTTCTGCAAGATAAGTTATTTGAAAAGAGATTAAAGGTCTTTGGCAAATCTGAGTTTCCCAAATGTGCTCTTTAATTATAGCCATCATTGTCCTGCCAAGAGAGGGGAGAGACATGAGGAAATGAAGAAGCACACTCCGAAGTCAGCATTGCATGGAGTCTGGCATGGTGAGTGGGGCATGCTCAGGGCCATGTCTGTCGTCTTTCACCCTGCTGATTACAGGCTGCCCATTTAACAATTCTTTATCATGAAATTCAAAAGTGATGGATATTAAATAATTTACCAATGTAACAGAGCCAGCTAACACCTGGCAGATAATGCATGTTTGCCACTATTGTTACTGTGATGCTGTCAGAGGATATCCCTTGATATGATTGTGTTTGATTCCCTAACACCAGGCACGTTTTAGCTTATCCAACTAATATTGTCATAGGAAATCAATGTTGTAAGAGCAGACACAAATATTTTGGATACTGTTCTCAAGTAAAACTTCATAAAAATAACAAAACCTTTTATATTCGTATCATGACTCTCTTTCTCTCTCTCTCTCTCTCTTTCTTTCTCTCTCTCTCTCTCTCTCTCTCTCACACACACACACACACACACACACACACACACACACACACAGAAGGTTTGGAAGCTTCTTGGATGGTAGGACTATTCCAGACCAAAAATAAAGATTTTATGTGCTGCATTTTTCCCCTAAAGGGAAATAGAAGGCACAAATATTTTACTGAGCAAAAAGGAAATCTTAAGCATTTCGTGATTCCTACTTTTGCTCTTATAGTAAAAGCCTATTGGTTTTTGTGATTTTTAGTGCTGAGTCACCAAATTCTTCCGGGTTTCTACTTCTAGTCCCATTGGTAGGCATGTGAGCCAACTTTCTACAGAATAGATAGTATACATACCTGTGCATGAACACAAACACACAAGCATATTATAAATGTCTCTCTTTCTTTACAATTAATAGAATGTATAGGAAATAGAACCAAAACTGCAGAATCAATAAGGTGTGTGTGTGTGTGTGTGTGTGTGTGTATGGATATATATAGGATATAAGATATGTATACAGGATATATATATATATATATATATATATATATATATATATATATATAACAGACAGGAAGAGAGAGAGGAGAAAAATGGAGACAGAGACAGAGAGAGATTATAATAAATCTCTTATTTATTATAAGGTATTTGCTCACAGAATTATGGAGGTACAGGAGTTCTACAATTCATAAGATGAAGACCCAGGAAAGTTGGTGATACAGTTCAAAGGTTTGAGAGCCATGGGGCTCATGGTATAGCTCTCACTCTGAGTTTGAAGAACTGAGAATCAGGTTGGTGAAATACAGAATAATATTGATGTCTCAGCTCTGCAGTTGAGCAGAGAAGGAGTTCAGTCTTCTTCTGCCTTCTGGTGTATTCAGACTCTCAATGGTTTGGACAATGTCCATCTACTTTGGGGAGAATCATTTTCTTTACTTGGTATATTAATTTAAATGTTAATCTTTTCTGGAACATTCTCCCAAAAATTCACAGAGGTGATATTTAGTGAGATGTCAGGGCATTGGGTGCCTGGTCAAGTTTATACATACATTAACCATCTCAGTAGGACCATATTTTCTGATACTCCTGATTTTGAGAGGGGATGTAAAATTTGGTAGAGTCTTTCTTTTGAGTGGAAGTACATGTATTTCTTCTAAACAGAAGCATTTATTTCACTGCCAGTCAGGATTCCCAAGAGTTCTCTCTTCCTCTGTTACAGTGACCAGAAATATTCTAGACTGTCACTGTCCAACAAAACTTTCTAAAAAGATGGAAATGTTCTTACATTGTCCAAGAAAATAGCCATTATCCACATATGGCTATTGAGTATTTGAAACATGGCTAGTATAACTGAAGAGCTGTATTTTAAACTTTATTTAATTTTAACTAAGTTCAAGTTAGGTTTATATAGTCACACATAGATAGAGGCTACCATATTGGACAACTTTATGTTTTATATAATGGCTGCTCTGTCAACCTGGATGTAAGGTGGAGATGATATTCACTAGAATCCCAGTCAATCCACAGCAGAAATATACTGAGAGTAAGAAATAAAACATGTTTAAGTTATTGAGACTTGTGGACTATTTGTTATGACAGACAAACTTAGCTCCTCAGACAGATAAGGATTAGTGTCTAGCTCTTTTAGTTGCTGAAAACTTGCTACTCTACCCAGAAGGGTAGACTCTGTTGGTGATTGGTCCAAAGGGAGACAACTCATCCAAGTTGAAGTGATTACATTCTCTTTTTTAGAAATTTAAAGACAGAATGGGAGCCATTGACAGCTGAATCATTAGTCTGAAATTCTTAAATTTGCTCTTATTCTATCCCTACATTTTCAATTTTTTTTCCTTCGGATTCAGTGAGGTAACCTGGAATCTCTAGAGCACTCTCCTCTTGCCACTCCAAGAATAGTAATTAATATCAAGGAAAATGAATTTATATGCCTGCAATGTGGTGAAAGTCACTTAAAAACTTCATAAGAAAATATATTTGCTAATGTTTTTCTGAATGTTAAGAAAGAAGGTGAGAATAGCAACTTCTCAAAGATATAATATATAATACCCTTTCTGTTAAATTTATTCAGCAAATATATATTTAGTGTTTGTTATATGCTAGATTCCATGTAAGGTATTTGCAATTCAGTAGAAAACAAAACAGATTTGGTTTCAGTCTGAAGGGCATGTTATAGAGTAGAGATAAGTTTGAGTACTCCAATGGAGACAAACATCTTGAACTTCTAAACTTCTAAACATGCATAAGGTCATGTTGATGGCATAGGGCCTACTCTGTCAATGACCAGGGTGCTGAGATAATAGTAGCACCACCTCCCATGTTCTGTGCTTAAGGAAATACCAACTAATAGAGCAGAAGATTGGGTTAAGAAATTGGTTATAAAAATGAAAATCTCTTGAGAGTCTTATCCATACTAAATTCTCCTGGGGATTTATATTAGTATCTTAAGAGGTCAAAATATCAAAAGTATTGATTATGAAACCATTTTACCCCTGGAAAAAACAATAATAAAAACTACAACATATTCACAGTAGTAATGCTATTAATTGTTCACCTCTACCCAGACAGTATGTTGAGGGTTTGAATTTATTTGTTATTTAATCTTTACAACAACTCTATGAAGTAGGTATTATTATCTCCATTCTTTAAGTCAAGAAATTGATGAATTTCTAGTAGGAGCTATTAGAAGGGTGGAGCCAAACTTAATGTTGTCTCTCTTCAAAGCCTGTTTCTAGTCATTATCAAAAAAGAGGGGGAGGGTATAAGGTTCAGTAATCAAAGAGCAATGACACCATTGAGATATGTTCCTACTATCCCTAGTTTTTCTAGTATTTTGAACATGAAAGGTGCTGTATTTTGTCAAATGCTTTCTCTACATCAATTGGTATAATCATATGATTTTTATCTTTAAGTTTATTGATGTGATGAATTATATTTAGTGATTTCCGTAGGTTGAACCAACCTTGCATCCCTGGAATGAACCCCACTTGATCATGGTGCACTATTTTTTAATATGTTTTTGTATGCAATTTGCTAGAATTTTATTGAGAATTTTTGCATCAATATTCATCAGGGTTATTGGTCTGAAACTTTCTTTTCTCAACGTGTCTCTGCCTGGTTTTGATATCAGGATGGCTCTAACTTCACAGAATGAGTTTGGAAGGGTTACTTCCTGGAATAATTTGAGGAGTATTGGTATTAATTCTTCTTTGTAGGTCTTGTAGAACTCAGCTGTTAATCTGTCTGGTTCTGGACTTTTCTTGGTTGGCAGGCTTTTGATGCCATCTTTTGTTTCCTTGCTTGAAGTTGATCTGTTTAAATTGTGTCTGTCCTCTTGACTCAGTTTGGGTTGATCATATGCCTCTAGAAATTTGTCGGTGTCTTCAAGTTTTTCTATTTTACTGAGGTATAAATTTTCAAAATAGTTTCTAATTGTCTTCTGTATTTCAGTAGCATTTGTAGTGATATTTCCTTTTTATCTCAAAAAATTTGAGTTTTCTCCTTCCTTCTTTTTTTGAGTTTTCTCCTTCCTTCTTTTCTTTTTTTTTTAATTTGAGTTTTCTCCTTCCTTCTTTTCGTTAGGATGGCTAAGCATTTATGGATTTTATTTATTTTTTCAAAGAAACAGGAAGTATGTGGGATGTCATACACATTCTGAAATGAAATCTTTCCACTTTTCCATGCTGAGTCTGTCCTTGATGTACTTCAACATATTGACGTGTTTTTGAGGTTGGTAAACACAAGAGTTTAACTACAGTCAGTCCTCTTTCTTGTTATTTTTCACTGAAGCCTGGAATTGATCTAGAATCAATATTTGGAAACCAAATGATAAGAGTTGCTATACTCACAGTGAGAAGTTTCAGACTGAGTGGGAATTAGGGCACCATTACCAGTCTCTGACGTGTAGTTTATTATCTATCAAAAACACATTCAAAGCCCAAAGCTGGTAGAAATCAGCTTTGGGTGTGCTACCAGGTTTGGGTCAGTAAGTCAACTTTAAATAGTTAAAAAATAAAATCTCATAGGCCAAGTACCAGAGGATGTGGTGAACACATAGAAGCACATGACATTTCACCTTGATGACAGGAAAGGGTGGCAATTCTCCACCTTCTTTTATGGAAAGTCAACAGTGTTGCATTATACATTAGTGAAAAGGGTGCTGAAGGTTTATTATGAAAATCACTTCGAAACTAATGATCAATCATGAGGACTACAATAGGAAAAAATGACAACATGGAAAACTGAATATGCCCACATTACTATTAGCCCAAACTTGGGAATCCTTACTAATTAGTGTGTAGAATATTTTCTCTGGTAAAGCAAATATAGAAATTTTGCTTGAAAGGGTACATATAAATTGCATTGAAGAACAGAGCTATTACTACTGCATGGTGCCATTTTCTCTAAGGTAAATTTAGAATTTATACATGTGATTTGAAGAAAATTGCACATTTAATGAACAAATGGAAAAATGAAATTAACTTCCATATTTATCTGATGAATCTCTGTCTAAGGATACATTTGGAGACATGATTAAATTTGAATTTTTTTCCAGAAAGCACTATCAGAATTCAATATTATTAAATGGGTAAAAAGTGAATGACTTAAAACTACAAGGTAATTGTATGATAGCATATTTGAACTGTTAAAACTATATTTCTCAATCTCTATAAACATATGCAATAAGTTCAAACTATACTCATGCCATCAAATTCATCATTTTGCCAAAAAGCACATATTTGTTTCTTGTTTAAAAACAATGCTTCAATCTGTTATTTGTGCTCTTCTTTATTGAGAGTTTATTTTGCCTTAGGAAGGCTAAGCCTCATCTCAAACACTCCTCTTAATGTCTTTTGAGTACCCTAAGAAACATTACAGTAATGACGGAAAATCTTCTCAGAGGAGTAGGAGCCCAGTGAAAATGTGGTAAACCTCATTTAGGAAACATCATGGAAAGTCACAAGTCATGGCAAGACCAGCAACAACGCATGACTTCCCATAGAACATATGTGACAACACTTATTTTGTTGGATTAATAGATCCCCCTTTAAAATACGTATTCTGCATTCCAGTGCAATTCAAAAGGATGATGTATTTCCAAGAAAACATTCCTCCACCCTGCTATCAGCAAATTCCCTGCTTCAAGTTATGCTCTTCACTACCATTGTGCTCTTTATTGAATCCCATCCACAATATTCAGAAGAGGACCATCCCAGAGAGTAATGGAACAACATATGGAAATATTTCCAAGACATCTAAACCCTCCATCTAGTATATTGCACAAATAAATGCAATATGTTTTTGGAGAGAGAAAGGTTTACATTTTTCTTTATGGCCATTCTTTAAATCTTATTCTAAAATATGGCTTAGAACTGAAAGTAAAAATGATTGCTCTTGTCATATATGTCCCACATAAAACCTTTACTACCACAATGACAGGTTGGCCTTTGCTATGGAAGCCAGAGGAGTGTGCAGAAAACACACATGGTGGAAAGGGGACTGGCCCCCACCTTTTTTTCTTGTGCCGAATTATATGGCTTGAAGCAAGTTGGGTTTTATTTTGGTTTTGTTATTTTCTTTTTATCTTGTTACTGTATTTATGTGAGTTTTGGTGTGACTTTGAATCTGTTTTTTAACAAATAAACAGTCTGGGCAGAGAGAATAAATAAATATTGACTTTTCTTGAGAAAAAGGAATTCATCACCGAAAAGATAGCATCTGTCTTGATTCTGATATGAAGAAACATTTCCTTCTGATGCTTCAACCAAGAATAAGACCAAAAAAAAAAAAATAGTATGTGTGTGTCTGTGTGTGTCTGTGTGTGTGTGTGTGTGTGTGTGTGTGTGTAAAAGAGAGAACTGATTCTTTTGAGGAAAGCAAGGAAGCAAGTAAATTTAAGATGTTTCAAATCAATATGTTAAAATTCTTTCTCACTTTCCTGTAGCTCTCTGCTTTATTCCGTTTTCCTGGAAACCTGACCATTTGCACATTTGTTCTGTTTGCAAATCTAAGAGATTTCCAAAAACTTATCTGAACTACTAAGAATTGAGGGGTAAATTACCTTCCCAAGGAAGATCCTAATGCAAGTTTTTTTCTGTTAGATTTATTGTTCAATTATGAGAAGAAAAAAAAATGGTCTTATTCTTGTGGCGTTGTCTCTCCTCTTCTGTTGTGAAGTCTGTCTTCTCACTCTTTATTTTGTAATAATCATGCTCAGTGATAACATTCAGATACACCCAATCTTCTCTGAAACTGAGAATAATTGATCCAGACCTAATAGGGCTCTGGTGTCAGACATCTAGATTAGAATCCTGATTCCACCGTTATTAACCAGCTATCTGGCCTTGGGTAAATTACTTCACTTTTCTCTGATTTGGTCTTTCCCTCTCTAAAATGGGACAATAATAGCACCTATCTCATGGAGCTATTGTGAGGAGTAAGAAGATAATATAGAGTATGAGCAAGCACAAGATGCTTAATAGTCTCAGTATTTTCACTTGATAATTGTCAAATGGAAATAAGTTTGGCCTAAACTTGTCCTGTAGTTGGGTGATAAATATTGTTTCAAAGTAGCTTCTATACATAGTGAACTGTAACTTACCTTGATGTATAAATAAATTATAAATTATCCTAAGGGTATATCCTTGTAACCAAGCAACCGAATCTCAGAAAATCATACTAGATGAACTTCTATTCAATCAGAGGCCAAAAACTATCAAAACATGACCAAAAAAGGGAAATACCACTGCAGCCAATATGAATGGTTTTGTACATCACTTCCCTCTCTCTAGCTGTAAATAAAAACCTTCAGAGGTAATAGGGTGCTGCACTCTGAACATCTTGGGTCTGGAAAGAAACTAGTTTCTAGGACCCTTTTTTATCTCACTCAACTTAACTTGGTTAAATTTAACTGGTCTCAGTTTTCCTTTTCAGAAAATAATTTCTATTTCAATTGTTAGCTCCTATTTGCCTGCAAAAAAAAGAGTGTGATTATATAACAATGAAGCCAAGAGTAAGCAGGTGGAGCCAAGAAAGGGAAATCAAGTCTGGATGGCATTTGAAGCCTAGACCCAGCTGAGTCAGGAGCAGGTCCTTAGACTTGTAATTATGTGACTCAATAAGATACTTTCCCATTTCTCTCTCTCTCTCTCTCTCTCTCTCTCTCTCTCTCTCTCTCTCCAGTTCATTTGACTTGTAAGTTTCTTGTAACTCAAAGAAATTTGGTTAGTGCACATACAGTACAAGCTTTTTGGGATTGTTTTTATTTATTTTTATTTTGTTTGTCTTTGTAACACCTAAAATAGTTTAACTAATGAATGATAAAAGGTCACATTAGGTGTAGGATTCTACACCTAAAAAGACATTTGAGTTTAATGATATTTCAAATTTCCCCTAGGGCAATCCTAGGAAGAGAAAACTTCAATAATAAAGTCAGAACATGGTTATCCTGGTTACTGAGCTGGGTATAAAAGTAGGCAAGAATCTTGCTGCACTAAGGGTACCGTGTTCACTGCTCTGAGTGTTGAGTCCTGAAATGACCTCCCTGTTTACCTGTAAATTATATCTCTACTTCATCCATCTTGCCTTCTGTGACCAACATTCTCATAGCAGCTCTCCATTAGTTCTGTTTCATTAACTGGTCCCACTGTCTGTTCCTTTCTCACAAGCTTTTGCTACATTATTGAGTTGGTTGATTGGTTATGTATGAAAGTTGAGTGCATGCTATGCTACCTGCATGTTGGAAAAAAGGGTTTTCTGTGAGCCTTTTGGAACTTTTATTTTTCTTTACCTCATAGAAGTGTCCAAGTCTATTGGCAACATATTATTCTTTGTAATCATTTATAATGAAATTTATATCTTTCATGATAAACTTAGAAAAAAATTGCATGGCTCCAACTGTCTTTCCTATCATTCCTGGTGTCATAAATTTTATATTAAGGAAAAAAACTTGTAAAAAAAAGTGGACCTTTTCTGTGTTTTCCTGGTCTGGTGTCATATCAGCAACACTTCAGTGTTTAGAGTGTGCGATTTTTCCTCTGAAGTTGTGATTCGGTGCATGTGTCATGGCAGGTGAGCCTCTGTTTTCCCAGCAGTCTTCAGGTAACTCTCACAAACTGTGCTGTGAACTCTTGGATGGATGAGGACTCCAAGTATTGGCAAGATCCAGGAATTCAGAAAAATGTCTAACTAAAGAAAGTGAGTTAATTAAAATGTACTCATTCCAAATGCTGAATGGGATAGAAGCAGGGCTCAGATTAGATGAACTCAACACAGACAAGCCTGGCATGTGTATTAGTCAACTTTTCATTATTGTAACCAAAGTATTTGAAAAGAACAGCTTAGAGGAGGAAAGATTTATTTGGCTTGTAGTTTCAGACATCTCCATCCATGGTCAGCTGATTCTGTTCCATAGACATCATTGCAGAGGGCATGACAGAGAAAAGCTGTGTTGCTCATGGCCGTGGGGAAGAATGGAAGAAGGAGAGGGAGAGATAAAGACAGAGAGAAAAAGGGAGAGAGAGATGGGGGAAGAGATCAGGAAAAATATATAATCTAGGACATACCCACAGACATCAACCCACCTCCCTACAGTTACCACCCAGTAATCCACTCAAACTATTAATCCACTGGTGAGGTCTCAGCTTCTGCCTAATCATTTCACCTCCGAACAGGGCTACACTACCTGACACATGAGCTTTTGGGGGAACATTCCTAAATCCAAACCATAAGAGTTCAAACATTCTTTGGCATGATAATGAATCAAAAGCAGCAATAGGACTAGCCAGCACTGACCTCACCAGGGTCCTGTGAGACAGCAAAATGTAGGAATTCACAGAGCCACCAGAAATTCCATTGGTGTGGTATATTTCACCCATGGTTCTTGAATAAAGACTATTTCCCCTGTGTCCATATTTCATATTTTGTCCTAGGTGTGTTCATCTCAGGATCAGATATGGTGATCAAAGTCAATAGGTACCTGCAAGGATATATGGATTAAAGTTAAAGAAGAGATACCATGTTTTTTTTTTTTTTTAAGGGTGATGGTGGTCCTGAAAAGCAGGGATCAGTTTCTTTCTCCCCATGGATAACTAAGCCTTCCAGGCATTTATTTTTGAAACAATGAGGGGGCAAAATGTGTTGAAGTACTAGTTATAATAACTAGGAGAAAATTGCTTTAAAAAATGTCTAGGAACATTCCTGAATGGGCACATTTACTGATGAACAGGAAGTCTCCTGTGTTCTGACTGGATGGTTTTCAGAGAGAAAAAGCAATCATTAAACTATTCTACACAGGGAATGTGTGTTTGACTTGGGTAAGAGGTATGAAGAGAAATAGGGAAGAAATGAGATAGCAGGATAAGAGAGAAAAGAATCAAGGGCAGAAATGCAAAACCAAGGCAATGAGAAATTCTTAGAGTGCCAGCTAAATGACTTTTGGAAATGGGGATGGCTAATACTTAATTTCTATTCATTTAATACATTTATAATTTATAAATGCCATTGACTGTGTAGGAATGGAGTGTGAACTCTCTACTCCAGACCCAAAACATGGCCATTATGAATGACAATGAACTTGGCTAGTGGTGTTAAGCAGTGGTCCATGCTACATCGGTACAGCTTCAATAAGAGGACTGCTCTATTGAAGGTGCATGGAGCGAGGTGGGCAAGTGCCAGTGGAGCCAGAAATGAGAACACAACACGTGCTGACCACAAAGCATATGCTCTTTGGGATTCAGACATCTTAGAGGGTTACATTTCCTGCAGAAAGCAACATAGGTTGGAATTAATTTAATTTGAATCTCAGAGGACAGGATGAGCGATTTTAGTTGGAATCTGGGTTATACCTAGAACGTATCTGGTACTCATTGGTTCTTCCCAAATGACCTACTTCCAAGTGGATATTTTGAAAGTTTGGAAACCTACTTGCCTTCCATAGTAAAGACTTGTCCTGCGTATTGTGTATGCTTTCAGGCAGTTCCACTGGCATTAATTGGTTGAGTATGAAAGGTGAGAGGTATCATTTTGCATATACTGTATTGACAGCCTTTGATGATGATCAAAATTTGTTTTAGTTACATTCTTACTGTTGTCCAAGTTGAGAGAAAACACCCTTCTTATGAGCTGGCCATGGTAAAATATTTCTGGGGAGCATTTCTGAAAGATCTATCCAAAGCTTTAAAAGTCCAAATTCTGATCAAGAAATGTCACTTGACATTAAAAAAATAATGAAAAGAAATTTTACTTCCCTGATATCTTATATGGAAATGCTCAAAGACTTATGCTGTGAAAACTCCTATATACTAAATTGGTTAATGGACTCTTGCCACATCCATATGAAAAGTAAAATGATACCAAAACATTTAAGCAATTTTTAGAAGAGTGTTTAATAACACTGGGAATCTTTTTACATAGTATGCTTAAAAATCTATCATGTAAATCATCATTTTTTGTAAGCATGTACCTGTATATACACATATATGCATTTGTAAAGCTATATATTACTATGTACATGTAGTCTTAATTTAAAAATTTTTATAACATATATGAGCACAAATGAAAACAAGAAGCATAAGCCTTATAATTTTAACATTATCTTTGATGTTATCTTTAAATGATGGAATATTTAGTTATCTTTTTTCCCTGTCTCTATACATTTTTTTGCAATTTACAAATGAAGCAAGCATGAATAATGACTTTGTAATCAGAATCTTCCCAGATTTAAGTTATGGATTGCATAAAATAAAATAAAAATAGTGTGCTGGGGTCTGTGGCACCTGTAACTATGAAATTGTGGAGGACAGAGGACCTTGCTTGGGCCCTGTGGGTGTGATAGCATCTCGAACTAGGGCATGTAGCACACTTAGCCATTTTTTGGAAGTTGCGAGACCCAAATGGTACATTCTCCAGGTTCCAAGAGACAGGTGCAAGTGGAACCAGGGATTCTGACATTAGCAGCTGTAGCCCCACATCTGTGAGGTCTGGAGGAGACCCTCCCTGAGTCCTCCAGGGAATGTGCAGGAAACACCTGGACTCTGGTGCTGTTATGCATCCATCTCCTGGAAGTGTAGGGCATGGAGGAGATGTTCTCTAGTTGCCTAGGTGAGCATGGAGGCCTGGTTGATGTATGCCGTCCCCAAACTAGGATGTGGAAAGTAATGGATCTAAGTCTCCCAGAGCGAGTGCTGGTGGGGAAGAGGCTTTTGGCAGTGTCAGCCATGGTCCTTGTGCTTCAAGTCATGGACAGGATCAAGGACAAGTTATGTGGTTCTGGAGTTTTTGCTCTGGTAGCTGCAGTCTCAAGGCTCTTGGCTGGGAAGAAAAGCTTCCCTAGGTGCTGCCAGGTGCCACTCAGGTGGTGTCGGGATGGGGGACACTGGTAGCCACATGCCTGGAGCTGCAGAATGGGCTGGGAACCGGCATGAGTCAAGGGGGTAATTCCTTCTATTCAGCTGCAGTCCCAAGGTTGTGGCCTGAGGAAAAGATCTTGCCTAGTTCCCTGGGCAGGAGTGGGTGGGACCTGGGTCCATGTCATGGAGTCCACTAAGGCAGATGGCTTCTAGCAGTGACTCTGGGCAGAGGGAGGCCTGTATGAAGTCCTTCTTGGGAGCTCACTCTCAGACCAGCCAGCTCCTCAGACCAACTTTAATCTAGAAGGAACATGGAATCATCCTACAGTTAGGACTGCCAGTCTGCTGCTGCCATCGGGTTGCTGGGACTGTCCCATTTTCCTTGCTCTGGTGGTGGTGAGCTGCCTGTTTCTCTCTCCAGGAAGCTGGGGTGGATGCTCCAGTTTGCTTTATTCTTTTCTCTGGATTCTCTTTCCAACCCTACAAGTAGTTTAGGGTTCCTGGGTCTCTTGCTAATATCCAGCATTCTCCTTCAATCACCCCCTTTAAAATATTTTGCCCTGGTTCTTCTCCATGGCAGAGTAGCTGTATTTGGCCATATGGGCCCCTCTCTGTCCAAGCTAATAGCTATTAACATGCATGAACATTCATATTCATAGGTGAGTTTAAGCATATGGATATAGTGAATTTAAAACATAGATTTAAAATGCTATTTTTTTCGGTGAAACTTTGTCTTATTATTATGTTCTTTTCTGCCCATTTCTCCATGTCACTACCTAGAGGTTTCCCTTAGAAAACATCTGCATATTGTTTCATTTCATTGGTGTATTGGAATTTATCCATTATTTCTATTATTAAATATTTAGTTGTTTTCTAGCCTCTCTGATTGTTCATAGAATGTCATAAATACTGTTTGTGAACAATCATAGTACTTAACTTACTTGAGCTTGTGCAGAGGAGCACATGCATAAAAGACTTTCCCATTTATTCTTTCTATAGGCTTGATCCTCCTTGAGTCAATGAAGAAGATTTATTCTGATAAGGTCTTTCTTCTTCATAATTAAGAGAACTTCATCTTTACAGGAATTTCATGTTCATCTAAAAAATTAAGGAACAAAATAGGTCTCAGTGTTTTACTGCTTTGGGGGGAAAAAAACATCAGGAGTTTTTTATAGATTTTTGATGTGAAATTCCCCTTTGACTTACAAATAAAATCTCTAATTCCTCAAGTTTCCAGATGCATTTGACCTCTTTTTCATGCATATTATTGCCACTATGCATGATAAAGCTGATGTCATCTGGATTTTCCCCTCTTTTTAGGTTATTGTGACCAGGCTTTTAATACATGTTCATTTTACAAGGAGCTTACTATACCACCAATCTCTAAGTCAATTTACAGATGCTTTTTGTGAGAAGCATGGGGAAGCACTTGGCTAGTGTGTTAAGAAGTGGCTCCCTTACTTCTATTCACCTCTCATCCCCCATTGTTTTCTTCCTGCATGCAAATCCTCAAGGAAACAACATAAACACTCCATCAAAATTGCATGTATGTGATCTGTTTGACAAAATATTTGTCTGGGAATTCACACTTTTTGGCAAGAGGATATTCACTTATTTAAAAATGTTTTCCATATCATTGCTGATTCCTTTTTTCTCCTACTTATTTTTATTCATTCCAGTATTTTCTCCTTATTCTGACTCACACCTGCTGTTCATGTCCACTTGCATATAAAATGCTTAACTCAAAGGAAGTTTTACTATTTTGTTTTGTTTTTGATCTATCAATTTCTTGATCTATCAATTTCAAGCTTTTAGTTTCTTTTTCCTCCTCCTCCTCCTCTTCTTCTTCTTTCTCTTCCTCCTCCTGCTAGAAGGAATTGTTTTTTAAAAGAATTTGAAGACCCTGACTAGGTTATTTTTCCTGCCTGCTTCTGCGATCAGAATGCTATTTCTGGTCTCTCAGAGACTGCATAATTCAAAATATCCTCTAATTCCTCTTCCACTCTCTTTCTCCACCTGAATTTGCTCAATGGATGAATCTATCCACATTATATTTTACTTTGAAAAACAAGAATTACCAGAGGAATATCATGATTTGTATTCATCCTAAGAGTACCTATCTGTGAATATAAAATACAGTTTACATTTACTGAAGACTGAGGATGTATGAGATATGTGTTTTGGGGCTGAACTGTGTCCCCACAATTTCTGTATTAAGGTCCTAAGGCCCAGGACCTGTGTCTGTTTTCTTCACATATGTAAAAACTGTCTATTTGCTATTCCCGTTGCAATTTGGGAAATTGCTTATGGCTTCAGGATCTTGCCTTTGACAAGCTGAGGGATGGTGCAGAGCAAGTTTCTGAACAGGTGATGCCAGGAGATCATCTACTGGGGACAGAAGGGCAGACGTGGGTTCTTTGGTACCCAGGATGGTTTTTGTCCTATTTCCTGCTTTCTCTATCCACTCGTATCAGTCCTTCTATGTTTCACTTTTGTCTGAAACTTTTTTTGGTTTAAGATCTCTCTCTCTCTCTTCACGAACTTGGGACAGAAAGGGAAATTAGACATAGTCACTCCCGTTACCCTCTGAATCCAGAATTCTCCACTTGGATTTGGTCTATGTTTTTACTCTAATTCCTTCTGCAAAATTTGCTCCACTTACTTCTGTCTTAAGATGATACAAAGTGTCCATTTTTAAAACCACCATAAATTATTTCCAGAACCAGTTTCAATAGAAATAAATTTAGAACTTTCACAGGTAGCCTAGGCCCACACCTTACTTAAAAGGTTCTTATGAGCATTACATAGGACAATGTATAAAAAACCATATAAATGTGGATTGCTAAGTGAATATAATTTCTAAAATAATGATACTTATTTTCAGTTTCTAGATAGCCTGAACTGTATTTTATCTTCTTTCCTCATGGTGGCCTGTCATCTATTCAACTGATTGATGACTCAAAATTTGCTGAATGAATGATCTCATCTATATCACATTATACTTTTCGAATATTTGATTTATGAGAGGGACATCACATTTTATATACATACCCAAAGTACCTACCTTTGAAGATTAAAACTTAAATAAATAGTTTACATTTATTCTACTTTTAAGCCACATGAGATTCTGTCATGAACTGAATAGTGTCCCCAAGATTCATATTGGAAAGCCCCAATGCCCGAGACTTCAGAATGTAGTTACTATATGTGGAGATAAAGCCTTTAAAGAGATAATTAAGTTAAAATGAAGTATTTAACATTGCTTCTAATTGAATATGCCTGGCATCCTCATGAGAAGAAAAACATTAGCACAGGTTTGTGTTCACAGAGGTAAAACCCTGTGAGGAGAGAGGAGAAGACAGCGACCTACAAGCCACAAGCGAGGTCCGGTAGAAACCAAACCTACTGATCCACAAACTTCCAGGTTCCAGAACTGTGAGAATATGAATTTCTGTTCATTAAGTAACCCTGATCTGTGGTATTTTCTTGCGAGTGCCCTAAAAAACCAATACAAATACACTGCTTCGAGTTAAGGACAAGATCTCTTTTAAACACAAGACAGTACTGGTAAAGTAGAAGCACCATCCCCCCAACCAGCCTGCAGATGTGCCAACTCAAGCTCCCTTGCTTTCTGCGCAGTTAGCCCATTCCCAGGTATGATATGGGGCATCACTTGTCCAGTGCCCCTCTCTGATTCAAATGCTGTCAGGTCTGTGCAGCTGTAGGATAGTAAAAAAAAAAAACAAAAAAAAAAAACCCAGCATTTGTGGGCTTTATATACCATAAAATTTGTGATCTTGACCACAGTTAATAGGTCAGCAGTATTACATACATTCACAGTGTTGTGGTGACTAATCTCCAGAACTCTTTTACTCTTGCAAAATTCAAACACTATTCCCAGTAAATAACTCCCCATTTTGCTCTCCACACTGCCCCTTGCAATGTCCATTCTACCTCCTGTTGTTAGGCATTTGACTGTTCAGGCACCTTGCAAGGGTGGAATCATAGAGCATCTGTCTTTTTTTTGCGACCAGCTGGCTTATTTCCCTTAGCATAATGTCCTCAACCTTTACCTGGGTCATAGCTTGTGTTGGAATTCCCTTTCTTTTTAAGGCTGAATATTGTGTTTTCTGTCTCTCTCTCTCTCTCTCTCTCTCTCTCTCTCTCTCTCTCTCTCTCTGTGTGTGTGTGTGTGTGTGTGTATCACATTTGATTTTTCCAGTCATTTGCCCATAACCCCTTGGGCTGCTTCTAACTTTTGACTGTTGTGAAGAACTGCTTTACAGCTAGGTGCAGGATATGCTCCTGTAATCCTAGCAGTTTGGGAGGCTGAGGCAGGTGGATTGAAAGTTCAAAGCCATCCTCAGCATCTTAGCAAGGCCCTATCTCAAAACAAATACTACAAGGGCTGTGGTTATGGCTCAGTGGTTGAGCACCCTTGAGTTCAATCTCTGGTACAAAAACTAAAAGGCCTGCCATGCATATAGGTGTACCAGTGTTGGAGTCACTCTGGAAATACACACCCTTAAGTCCTGAGCAAGAGATACTGAACAATCATTGCACCCCGCAATAACTTGGGCTTTACTTCCGCTCAGATAATGAGGCGTGGCTCCAAGAGTAGGTGTCACCTGGTGAGACTGAGTTACACTCACCTGTTCCTTTGTAATCCTACCCATTGCCCTGTTTAGGATAGACTGTCCCATGGAACCAACACTTGTGTGTCACCTATATAAGAATAAAGAATTCCAGTGGCTTGCTCTCTTTCCAAGGACCCTGAAATTCAGAGAGCCATCCCAGATTTTGAAAAGGCACTTCTGTTTGTTTGCATGCTTCCTTCACTGTTTCTTAAGTTATTGAAATAGTTAGATTTTGTGAATCCAGCAATAGGTTGTCAGCTAGGATAGATGGTAATATACCAGTATCTCTTAGACATCTTGCTTCCAATTTTCTGGGAAGTATCTCCTGAGGTAGAACTTAGGACCTTATGATTATTCTGTTCAACTTTCTTGAGGGCCTGCCAGACTGTCTTCCTTGAGGGCTGCACCATTATGCATTACCACCAACAGTTTAAAGGTTTCAAGTTTCTCCACATCCTCACCGCTATATGGTATTTTGAGGGTTTTTTTTAATGAGAATAACTGTCTTCGTGGATATGAGGAACCAATTTTGCATTTTAAAAATTAGTATGGTTATACACTAAAACTTACATTTAAAAATTAAAAAGGGTTAATAAATATAGATATGCAGAAGAATTATTATAAAATAAAACAACTAAACCCCCCAAATGATGTCACAGTTTTACTGGAAATTTAATACAAATTTCTTGGATTTGGGTCACTTTCAAAGAAACAACGTACAATGTATATTGAACTATTTATGGTATTTTTTATTTGTCTCCCTTAAATCTTTGCGACCCTATAGGTGTACTAACATCATTGGTTAACAAATCAGAAAACTGACATTTCTCAAGCATAAATAACTAATTTAAGACCCCCATTTGAATGACAGGGAAAAGTGGCCTAAGTATTTGTCCAGGCTTATAGATTTATGAAGTCAAGATGAAAGTAAGCAAGTAAGATTGACCACCCATATTCCTAGCCATTACATTGTGCAACCTATAATTTGATAGAGCAAGATTAAACTGTGATCAAAACCCAGCTCACATCTCATCAGACTGGCCAAGTTTCTCTTCCAATTGATAATAACTACAATCGAAATTTTAAATGCTGCAATATTCAATTGCCTGTCTCCTTGAGTAGATGTAGATACAAATATAATCTTGTCATTTGCTAGCTGGTATTGACTGTCAAAATGGAGGAAAAGGTAACAATAGCTTTGTTATCAAAACATGCTGAGGTTACATTGCCGCAGTCCGGCTGCAGAAAAATAACCGGGGGGTGACAAGAAACTTGTGTACATTGATACAGCAGGAGTGGGAGCCGTTTATTGTAGGACAGCAGGGGTATATATACATTACACACAGCTTATCTTAATTAACATAAACTAGATACAGCAGTCAACCAATAAGGAATCTCCACACTTAATGGCTTGCTGGCATTACTTCACAAACCACTCCCTCTGGCAAAATGCCAGGTGCCATCTTGACTTGTTTACAGACCCTAACATTACATGGCTATCATTTAGAAAGACTAATTCAGGAGATCCTGAAAATATTTGGAAATATTTGTTGTTTGTTTTTACAACTTTTATAGTACTGTTCATCTATTGGAAAAACAAAACCTGCTCCAAAAGAAATTTTAAATGGCAAAAGTAGTTGAATAATTATAAGAGAGGAAAATGGAGTTTATATTGTGTTAATAAAAGTGTGGTACTTTAGTGTGAAGTCTCACTGACCAACTCTGCAAGTGGTGAGAGGAAAGAGGTTTAGAATCAAGAGAATGTAAACCTATGGAAGAAACATGGGTAGGGGGCGGGGAGCATAAGATCAACAGAACAAGAAGTAAAGGCAGATGGAAAGAAAATTATCCTTCAGATTCATTGTAGCATGATAAAGGGAGAGAGAACTGAAAGTTGTCTTCAATGTTTCATTCCAGATTGTGAGGAAATATTCTAGCCATAACTGCTCTTAAGGTGATTTGTTACCAGTAATGAGATGATTATATTTAGACTATAAGTTCAAGGTAGAATAAATCACTCTTCCACAGTTAATCAGAGGAATGATCATTCATGTAAGATTTCACAAGGGGAGCTTCAAAACACATCTTGTGGAATATTGAGTAACTCCATCCATCTAGAAGTTTAGTTTACTTATTTTAAATAAGTTTATTGACAATCTGGCTGCAGCATCTGTAATAGGAAGAAATGCACTTAAGGAAAATCATGTTGGTCCTTTAGTCAACCTTCAAAAAAAGTGAATATTTTAGGGAAAAAATTAAAAATAGCCCAATAATCAAATCACCTCTTTCTAAATTACATCTTTTAGTCAAAAATTGTAGGAACAGGATGTGACAGGCTGAAATGGGCCAAATCACAAGGGGCACTCTCTCCTTTAGGCTCCATGAGAACACCTGCTGGTATAGAGCCCTCCAGATTTGTAGAAGGCATTTTGCTGCTTTCATTTCATTCCTCTATGCAACCCCTCTTACTGCCCAGCTTTAAGAAGACACTGCCAAGGAGAGGTTTTTCTGGTGCCATTTCCTTTTCTTGGTTATGGATCTAGAATGTCACCTTAAAGGCCAATGTGTTAGAGGCTTGTTGGTCCCCAGCTTGGTGCTATTGGTAGCTGGTAGCACCTTTAAGAAGGGAGGCCTAGCAGGGATGTGCCCTGGAAGGGGACTGTAGGACCCTGGTCTCTTCTTCTTTTTCTCTCACACTCCTAGTCATAAGGGGAGCTGTTTTGCTCTGTGACACACACCTACATGATATGCCACCAGAGGCCATAATTATGGGGTCAACGAATCATGCACTGAAAACTCTTAAACTATGAGATAAAAGAAAAAAATCAACCCTTCTTCTTTATAAGTTTATTATTTTGGGTATTTTTTATGGTGACAGAAAGCTGATTAACACAGACCTGAAAAAAAAAAAGTACTCACTCCCTTGCAGTTTCTGCTCTGGAGAATTATTGGGAGTTCAACACAAGTTATTAAAATAATAAATTTAAAAGGAGAATAATACCATAACTTGTAGTCTTTCATAATTATACAATAGAGTTTTTGATATAGATTTAATTTAATATATTCTTATAAGGAAATTTAATGCAAGCTATAGTATCAGAATACGTAAGAAAAATGCATTATGGTATAGGTACCATACATTTTAGGAAAAATAGAGAAAAATCCCTCAGTAGTATATAATAAACTTAAAATGCTCATTTGTTTTTTAGTTATATAAATTTAAGATGAAAATAATCCACTAACATAGAATAGAAAATATTTTTTCTAAAAACAATATATTATTTCTGCAATGGAATAATCAAATCATATTTTTGTGCCTATTTTACAGATAAGCAAACATTCATAGCATTCTGTAAATCCTTCCTCATCAGAAATTAAATGAACAGTTTATATGACTGTTTTAAACACTTTAAAAATGAGAGTATTTTCTTTTCTATTTTTTCAGCCAAATTGCTGAGGACCTTACACATGATCAGTTCTGGGATTTGATTATTACCCATAACATTTATGGATGCTCATTAAGACATGAAACTCCTTGGTCAGAGACAGGGCACTTTTTCACTTACATTACAGCAAGCAACATGAGTGGCAGCAAATTTTGTCAGTTATCTCAGCTCCTAAGTCTCATGAAAAGCAGTGTATTGGATCTTAAACACATGGTGCATGTGTTTTGCAATTGAGAACATGAACTTGGGGAATCTACAGATTTTACAGCAGATGGTGTCTTAGTCTATTGGAGCTGCTATAACAATAACACCATAGAGGGGATTTCCTGAACAACAAATATTCATTTCTCATGGTTCTGAAGACTGAAGGGTCTAGGATCAAAGCACAAGTAGACACTGAGTGTGATAAGCATTGAACTCATAGACACTCATCTCCTCCTAGTATCCTCAGGTGACCAAAGTGTAAGAGAACTCTAAGGTCTCTTTGGCAATGACAATAATTCCAATCATGAGATTGGAACCTCATCACCTCCAAAAGGATTCACCTCCATTACCAGCACCTTGGCAGTTAGGATTTCAGCATATGAACTTAGTGTGCAAAAAAACATTCAGTCCATAACAGTAGGCAAGCTTGCTTTTGTTTTTATAAAATGAACCTTGTTTTTCAAGGTTGCCAGTTGGATTTAAAAAACACACAAAACAAAACCCCCTGATACCTTACCTAGGTAAGAGCTTGCAGTTCTAGAACAGTGGACATGCAGATGAGCAAGGGAACCAACTGATTCTGCAAATACCAGATGATAAAGAAGAAGCAGGGGTCGGGGGATGAAGTGTTGGTACATCAAGCCTCGCTCCTGAAGTGCTGCTTTCCTACCTCTCTCTGCCTCTGCAATCCAGCCTCTCTGGTCTCCTTTGACCCTGTTGCTTGATTTCTTTTCTCAACTTCTCTACCTTCTTAGGGCCTCTGCACATACTATAAATTGATTTTTCTGCCTGCATGTTCTCCTCTTCAGTCTCTGAAAGTCCCCTCATCATTCTGGTCTCTGTGTTTATAGAACCTCCATGTAGAACACTGTGCTTATCTCTCTCTAACTGGTTCCCCCAGGTGATTCCACATCATTCATTATCTTAGCAACCACTTCATTTTCTGACAATGTTCCATAATGTGATAGGAGTCTGTTTGTCTCTGTTGTGTGTCTCCTTCACTAGGCTCTAAGTTCTAGGCATGACAGGTTCCCACCAACACCGGAGCAAATGAATGAAAGAATCAACCGGGAATCTTAATCCATATGCACTTCTAGAAACACAGAAAAATTAAACTGATAAACATACAAAATCAAGGTTAAAACATACTCTTTAGCATCATTTGGTAAAGGGGAGTAAGGAACACTCTACAGTCTTCTCTAAAATGAATGCCATATTACACAGATTTTTAAACAAAAATTATTGTTTCAAGGTACACTGCGACCTAATGTGTTGTATTTAGTGCAATCCACCTAAAGGATTACAAATAGAGTTGATTGGGTACTTCAGTTAAAATATGGGAAGACTGCTGGAGTGGGATTCACAAGTCCTGGGTTAGTCCCTTCTCTTGTATTGGCTTGCAGGGCAGGGGTAGGGGTGGGGTGCTTAAGAAAAATCTTATTGGAACCCTTTAACTTTTGGTTTCTTCATCTTATTTATTTATTTATTTTTATACTAGAGATTAAACCCAAGGGCACTGAGCTACATCCCCAGTCCTTTTTTTAATTTTGAGAAAAGGTCTTGTTAAGTTGCTTAGGAAGGCTTTGTGATCCTCCTGCCTCTACCTACCAAGTTGCTGGGATTATATGCATGCCTGACTAGTTTCTTAATTTCTATTTATTTATTTGTTTATCTATTTATTTATTTATTCATTCATTTCTTTATTTATTTTGTAGTTGTAGATAGACAGTATGCCTTTTATTTTATTTGTTTCATTTTTACGTGATGCTAAGGATTGAACCCAGTGCCTTACACATGCTAGGCAAGCGCTCTGCCTCTGAACTACAGCCCCAGCCCTGAATTTCTTAATTTTTAAAGTGAAAAACTAGATATTTATAAGTCCTTTATCAACTTTTCAGTTTTGTTGTTTTTTCCACAGATAGCACTCAGTTTCTAGTGTATGATTTTACAATTGGGTCACACATGCCGTCAGAGAAATGAACAGGAAGCACCAAATTAACTTTCCCCTTATACTTAGGGTATAATTTTTATTCATGAAGACATTTGTTAAAAGTGCAAACACTTCCATATGTTTATTTTTAGTTCACTTAATGAAACTGTACTAACTTTCTATTTTGACCTAACTTGGGGTGTGTTAGGTGATGAGGATAAAACAATAAACAGAAGAGAAGTGGTCTCTGTTGTCTTGGAGAATTAGGGAATCCATGTGATCTCTCCTCGATGCCTAGACTGGATGAGGCAATGACCCTGTGTCTAGTCATAGCTTCAAACATAGTACCATTACCACAATTATAGGTTTATTGTTTGTTTGTTTTAATAATACTGGGGATTGAGCCCCGGGGCAATTTGGTTACATCCCTAGTTCTCTTACTTCTTTATTCTTTATTTTGATACATGTTCTCACTAAATTGCTCAGGCTGACCTAGAATTTGTGATGATTGTGTCTCAGCTTCCCAGGTCACTGGTATGACAGGATTGTACCACCATGCTTGGCTCAAAACCATAGTTTTTAAGAGATGAGAAAACCAATTAGTTAAACTGTATCTGCTGGGACTACTCCTGTACCATGGTAGACCTAGATCAAAAAATGACATTGAACTTCATAGTTGATGAATGCAATTGGCAAGATTTGGTATAAATTTCTCTCATGGATTAATAGTTCAAATAATATAAAATCATCACATCTGTAAGTCAAAATGAGTTAGATATTGGCAGTTTCACATAGTCCAATTTTATTTGAATGAAATGAAGTTGTTATTGATCTGTATTCTTTATTAAACTTACAATGTCTGGAGGAATATCAGTCTCCTTAACTATGGGCTTCTTAAAAGGCTTTTGAAATACCTCTCATTATAGGATCATGAATAAATAAGCATTTGTCTTCCAATACGGAATAATGGCTTTTTGCAAAAAGATAGGAGACATTTCAGAACATAGTTCTCAATTACTTGAGAATGGGATTTGAAATGCTGTATATGCTATATGGTTTATCTTGAAAACTGACAATTAAGAGCAGAATTCACTTACATAAAAAGAAAGTGTATGTGTGTGTGTGTGTGTGTGTATCTTCATGTAACATTTAATTAAGAATAACAGAATTTTTCAGATGCTTGGAAACAGAATCAATGCCCTGAAAAATAAACTTAGACCAGAAAAAAATCAGTCTTATGTTGTTCCACTGTGTTTTCACAGGCTAAGTCCTCATGTAATACAGATTATATTATCAGTTCTAAGTTTTTCACATATATAAAATGCTTTTATCAGAATAATAACACCATTTTTTTTTTAGCTATTTAGCAGTTTTATCACCCTTTCCTCAGTAAAAGTTCCATAGTAAAAGACTACTTTGCCCCAGGAATAGCATGTGACCCAGTCTTGACCCTCATGCAGTTGAATCCTAAGGACCTGCCCATATTAGAACATTTTGAACCTACAGAAATAGGAGTCACCTATGATTCACACTAGTAAGAGTTAAGCCCCAGGCAACTAGCACACGTTCAAGAGGTTGGGGTGAGTGAGCCAAAGCAGGGCCAGTCAAACACCTTCCAGGGATGTCATCAGAACAGCTCACTGTTGGAGTATGTTGGTGGATCAGGCTGCCATGACCCTTCCCATGTGGAAAGATCTTGGCTGAGTTGGATAAAGAGGCCAGCATAGAGAGATGCAGAGAAATAAGACAGGTACTGTTACGGTTTGGATACATGAAGTTCCTGTGTTGATATAAGAATGTTCAGAGATGAAATGACTAGATTAGGAGAGTTGTAACCTAGTCAGCATATTAATCCATTGATGGATTAGTAATTTGAATTGACTAAGTGATAACTAGGCAGGTGGGACATAACTGGGGATGTGGGTTGCTGGGGGCAGGACGGGCTTTGGGGATTTTATCTTATTCTCTGGACTTTCTCTCTCTCTCTCTCTCTCTCTCTCTCTCTCTCTCTCTCTCTCTCTCTCTCTCTCTCTCTCCTTCCTGATGGCCATGTCCTGAGCAGCTTTCCTCTCCCACATTCTTCAGTAATGAATGTTCTGCCTCATCTCTGACCCAAAGCAATAGAGTTGGCCAGCTGTGGACTGACCCTCTAAAATCCTGAGCCCCAAATAAACTTTGCATCTTTTAAGCTGGTCTTTTTGGGTATTTTGGTCACAGTGACACAAAGATGACTAGCACAGATTCAGGCAGACAGAAGCCAGAAAGGACTAGGTGTTTGTTATCAGCACTTGATGCCTTAGATCTCTTCCTCCATCCTGAGAACTACCTTCTGTCAGTCCCTGCAACATCAGAAAAGTGAAACACTTTGTATTCCTTTGATTATTATGTCTTCTTTTATTTGCAAATTGAAGGAATCCAAACTAATAGAAAAGCCAGAATGTTCATGAGAAATTTTGGACAGTGAAAGAAGACAAATTCTTGCTTCAGATCTTTCTTCATTCTGTAAGAAAACAAAGTGGGACAATGAACACCACAGGACAGAACAGGGCTTTTTTTCTTAGGAACAACAACAAAAAAATAAATTGCAATAGGGATCTAAAAGTCTAAAGGTTAATCAATTCGATCCAAATTTGTATAGTAAGGACAAATATGTGACATGACTAATTAACACATTAATTGAAATGAATGAAATAATTAATGAGGTGAATCCTAACCTTAGGAAAAATATTCCTTTATACTGGCATTTTTCAAAAAGAAGCTTTATGGTTAATTATTTTATAGGAGCTGAACACAATCTGATGTGAAGAAATAGAAATGGAAAGGAAAGGTATTCTAGCCAGATTATAACATTGAAAATTGGATGAGGATGGCATTTTAAAGAGACTTTAAAGACACAGGGTCTACTAAAACAGTATACCTTGTGAAACATGGAAAACAAGAGTGGAAAGTGAGATCAGATGATTTAAAATCTTTTTATAGTAGTAACATACAGAAAATGCAGCTCACTGAACTTCATGGTTCTTTCCCCTGTATTTCCACCTGGAACTATTTAGAAGGGCAGTTTTTGCAAAGGTCACATCTTTGTGTTGCCTATTGTTTTAGTCAGGTTTTTCACAATGATGACCAAAAAACCTGACAAGAATAATTTTAGAGTAGGAAAAATGTACTTGGGGCTCATAGTTTCAGAGATTTCAGTTCATAGATGGACAATTTCATTGCTCTGGACCTTAGATGCAGCAAACCATCATGCATTATGCAGAGTAAGAAGGCAGCTCAAGAGGTGGCCACCAAGAAACAGAAAGAAAGTTCTGCTCACCAGAGACAAAATATCCACCCCATAGGCACACCCCCAGGGACCCACCTTCTCCAACCACATGCTACTTGCCTATAGTTAACCACCCAGTTAATCCCCACCAGGGGATTAATCCACTTATTATGTTACAACTCTCATAATCTAATGTTTTCACCTCTGAAAATTTTTGCATTGGCTAATAAGAGTGTTGGAGGGACAACTCCTATCTAAACTATAGCACCTATACTAATAAAGACTAGCAAAGCATATATTTAAATGTAAATTTATTCATATTCATAGTTTAGTCATAATCATATTGACATATGATTTTGATAGTTGTGACTTTATGGAGAGAGAGAAGCGGGGTGGTTGAGATAGAGAAACAGAAAAGTCAGAATTAACCATTTTGCCCTGCAGGCCTCTTCCTTAGAGGTAAACTGTTCTGTTTCTGATTTAACATCTGATGGTGTGTGTTTTACTTATCAAATAATGTCAGACTGGTTTAGTAAGAGTTCATAGATATGATTCAGAGAGCTAGAGACGAGGTCTGTGAAACAGAACTTGCTACCAGTTGAAGAGAAAATTGAAGTCATAGAGATAATGATCGATAGATGTGCCACCATTCTAATTAAGAACACCAGAGTCTGTCAGATGTTTGGAAATAGAATTGATGACCTGAAAAATAACCTTGGATTGGAAAATAGCAGGTTTATGTTGCACCATGGGCTCCTGAGAGAGTGATGTCTGCTGAAACATACCTTCAACCGCGCAGCATCCAGGAGAGTGCGGGGGATGGATAAATCTGGCCACTTGGAACAATAGGTTTGACCTTCAGCATACTCTAGGACAGTCACACAGTTGTTGGTATACATGTAGAGGTTTAAAGAATTAGAAATAACTTCTGTTGTAATCTTCCTTTCAAACATTCTGTCATTGAATACATTTATCATTCCACATGATAATTTCATTCTCATGGAGCTCTTCACCTCTTATGAGTAAAAGCAGGAGAAAATTTTAGAGATGGTTGCATTTTTTTTTACAAGTCTCAGTTCTTCAGATATTTAGAATTTTCTTTTCTTGGTATGTTGGGTCTTTTTCAATGGAACTTGCACTAAATATATGATATATGATATATAGATTAAAAAATCTACTCATAGGGAAGGCTTGAAGAGGGTATTTCAGATCTCTGTATTTCATAAATTGAAAGTTTTGATATTTTTTGGCTAATGTTCATGAATTTAAATTTCACAACATAATGTTTATGCAAAGAGAGTACAGAAGCATATTCTCAAAATAAATGAAAATGAAAATCAAGTGCTCTTCTAATCTAAAGCTTTCACTTTGTATCCCAAATGCCCTGCTTCTCCACATGTGCTGAAATTTTCTTTGTTTTTTCCCCCAGCAGAGGGTGCAAAATATTAAACCTTGGAACTACGACATAAACTTGTATTAAAATTGTGATGATTTGCAAATTCAAAGGGGAAAAAATTCTTAACTGTTCTTGGAGTCTGACTTGATTATGAGGAGAAGTCTAATTACCATCACAGCTCTGAAGAGAGGGTCATGAATGTCAGTAATCATAGAGGGGGCGACTTCACTAGGGGGGTTTTCAAAACCAGGGTCATAATAAGGACAATCTAGTCAAGAAAGAACTTATGCTTAGACTTAGCAAGCAGAGCACAGCAACATTCGATGTCCATAAATGTATATAACTTATATTTTAAATACAGGTAAATAGATAACTCTCTAAGCATCTATTCTGAAGATCTTCAAATATGATTTAAAATGTAGTCTTCCTTACATACCTTGGACACAAACTACAGATATCCTAGAATCACTGTGGCTAAAATAAACTCTTTAGCTCTAGGATGGCTGTTGGCTTCATATATTTTTTTTATAATCTGATATGATAGACTGAGTTGTTGGCCATGGTTCATTACTATCCATATTTATGCCTTTTGCTCCAAGATTTCTTTGTTTTTCTCATAGACTTGAAGCATATTCTCACTTATCCCATTGATTTTAGTCTTAGCTATTTGGCTTTGTTCTCTGCTATTCCTCCTCCTCTTACTCCTCCCACCCCCTTGTTCTCCTCTTCCTGTTTCTCCTCCTTCTCCACTATATCCTAATATCATAATGCAAGCCAAGTCCTGAGATGTGTTCCTGTGGTAGGACTTTCTCCCTGGCATCTCCTCTGTCCCATGAGAAAAGTTCCCTTGGTACCTGCAGCACCTTCACCTGAGCCCTCCCAGTCAGCTGAAGTGCTGCAGACTGAGCTGAATCTGCAATACAGAGCCAGGCCAAACCTGGCCCGCACTGGGAAGCATAGCTCTCTGGCAGGCACAGCTAGATCAATTGCACCACAGTTACATGAGCATGAATAAATGATTTTTTAAAAGCCCCCAACCCCAGAGGAAGTTTGTGATGAAGCACTATCATGGTGATAGTTAAACAATGCAATGGAATCCTTCCTTCCTCTAGGGCAATTGTTTTACATTCAATTCATCCTTTCTTCCATTTATTTAATAAAGAATGGGGTCAAAATTTATGATCTAGACATTGGGGATATAGAAATATAAAACAAAATTGCTCTTGTCTTTTGAAAAGCTCACAAGTAAGAAAATATGGCAGGTTCATTTACCAATAAATGTAACATGGTAGAAGAATTTATATGATACAGTGAAAGAGATAAAGATCCTGTGGTCAGTTCTATCTGACTGAGAGAGAGAGTGTGGGTAAGGACCGTTTCTTGAAGGGGCAGACCTTTATAATTTCACCAGAGCAAAGGTGAAATATGGATTTTATTACCAACTGCAATCTAAACCATGAAGGCACACAAAACAAAACACAGACATTTCTCTTTTTTAAAATTTAAATCTTAAACATCACATATATTCCTTATAGAAACACAGGCTCAAAAATTCATGCTGTTTCAACAAATTGTATATACCTACTTTGTACACAGAATTCTGTGTCAGGCTCTTGTTAAATTCATGCATGAATAAAACACAAATCTGTCCTTTGAATGACTGTGACACAGGAAGGGTTAAACAGGCACACAATGAAAAATATAAACATACCATGTGTATAGAGGTGTTTATTGTCCTTGAACCCAAAAAGGTCATTTGCGACAATGATAGCTTGATGAAGCACAGACACAACAATTCTAATTCAAGGCAGAAAATAATGACCACTCAGGGAGAAGTGTAGAGTTTGCCATGAGGCTTTAGAGGAAGGAGTTTGAAAGTTCAATAAAAAGAAATTATCTAAAGGTATTCAGAGAAGAAGGCTAGGAGATGCTTCCATTTTTGGAAGCTTCAAGGATATTAATTTTTTTAAGTGACAGAGGTAAGTTAGAAAAGTTGTGGTGTATTGTTAACATTTTATTTTTACCAAACTAAAGTCAATGACATAATGCAGAAGAGCAATGAGAAGAGCAACATGAAGTTTTACAAATTTATCTGTCAATCATTTTGAAATGCTAGTTGGAGGTATTTCCTGGATGTGGAGACAGGACCTCCTTTGTAGTTGGAATTCAGATTAGTAAGTAATATAAAGTGATTTCAGAAGTCTACACCCTGAGGTTGGTCTGGACACTCCTAAGGTGTATATAGTGCTGTTGGGTATAATTCAATAACAAGACTTAAAATAATGCATGCATCAGAAGGCAACCATGGTTAAGTTAGGGCTCAGGTGGTTGTGTGCCTGAGGAGGGTGCAGAGGATAGGCAACAAAAGCCACCCTAAGTCCCAAGGTAAACAAATACAATGAAGGCATAAGGTCTCTCCTCTTGTTGGTTGCATGAAAGCAAGGAAAAAATACCAAATCACTGCTGAGCCTCCTGACACCCCCAAAATAGAACCAAACAAAAAAATGCACCATGCTGGGTGACCAAAAAAAGTCCTTAGAAAAAGATCCTAAGGCATCAGGGTGAAAGCTGTTCCCCAAGGGCTTTTGCATATGTCTTTGGGGCAGGTCTTTGGGGTAGGCTTTGACTACAGCTGTTCTCATTTCTGATTGTGAGAACAGAATGTTGGAAATAGTCACTATTATGTGATATCAACTCATATTGGTTGAGGAATCACTATGTCCCAGACACTGTTCTAAATTCTTAACATATAGTAATTTATGTAATCCTCTTGGAAGGGATGTGAGAAATTGCCATTATTATCCCCTCTCTAAAACTAAGGACACTGAGGTACGAAAAGTTAAGGATCAAGATTCCTCCTCTAGAAATTGGCTCTTAATTCTATGATCTATTTCCATAAAAGTATAAATCTTAGATGTTAGAGATACACTCTGGGCTGGATCTAAGGTTTTGTTCTGACAAGTTCCAAGGTGATGCCCATTCTACTGGTCCTCAGACTAGAGTTAGAAGATTAAGGCACTAGCAGACACCAAATAATGTCCAAACTCTTTGTTCAGGTCTTTTCTGAAGCCATGACTTGTGGGAAATGAGCCTGGGCTAGATTCCAAGGATCCTTCTAGGTCAAGATTTATTTTGCATCTTATTTTATACTGGAATAATTCACTGTTTAGCAGAATTATACCTTTGAGAAATGGTCTTTGGGGCAGGCAAATAGAAGGAGGGCCTCATGAGATTCCCATTGGCTGTTGTACTACTAGAAGGTCTGAGGGACTTAATTCAAAACGAAAGCCCTAGGGTTTGGAACAATTAGCTTACCATCTGGCTTTGTGATCTTCGATATATGATTAAACATTTCAGAGAGGCCAGAGCCACTGAAACTCTGAGGCTAAATTTAAGCTTTTACTTTGACAGATGCCAAGTATCCCAAGAGACATCTGTCTTTGGGAAAGAAATTTGATTACACGACTAGATTTTTGGATTAAGAACTCGTAGAAAGATTTCCTAAAAATCTTTGGTAGATAGCTGCAGTCTGTTCAAAAGAGGACCATGCCTCCCTAAACCATGATTGAAACTCATGCCTTCCAATTAGGCAAATTATCCTACTGCCATCCCTGTTTGCTTGGTTATTAAACCAGGGAGAGCCAGGCAGTAGGACCACAAGTTTGAGGCTAACCTGGGCAACTTAGTGAGACCTTGTCTCAAAAGAAGTGCTGTGGGTATAGCTCTGGGGTAGATCACTTGCTTAGTATGTGCAAGGCACTGGATTCCATCCCCAGTACTACAAAACACAAACAGGGGAGGACTTCATAACATGCTGCTTTAGATGAAGAGGAGACAAGAAGATAAGAAATGTAGGATATTGATTCCAACAGGTGTCAAAATGTTGGCTTTGAGACCTTAATTTTCTTACAAGTGTCATGGTCCATGGGATGCAGCAGACTCCAGGTTTCCTTCCAAGGGTGGGAATATGACTTGGGTTGCTCCCTCACAGCATCATCTTCCTCTGACTAAAGAGGATGGACCCAGGAAAGCAAGGACTTAGTGTAGGCCAAGGAGTGCATTGGACGTCTGTCTATAACTTCCATGGGAACTGTTGTAAAGAAGAATGATCCCTTCTGACAGACTCAAAGCTGATAGAATTTAAGTCTGGATGGAGCTTCCAGACATCACCAAGTGGAGAAAATTTGTTCATTATGGTATGAATCTGGAATATCCCTCCAAACCTCATGTGTTGAAAGCATGATCCCCAATGCAGCAAGGTTCAGAGGTGGGGCTTTTAGGCAGTGATTAGATCATAAGGGCTCTGACTTCATCAGCGGGTTAGTCCACGTGATAGATGAATCCATTCATAGCTGGATGGACTCTGGGGTGGTGTGAACTAGATGGAGGATGTAAGTCTCTGGATCTGCCTCCTGAAAGAGTTGATCTTCTCACTGACCCCTTGCTAGCTTCCCCCCTTCTTCTCTGTGTCTGTCTCTGTGTCTCTCTTTCTGTCCTTTGTGGCTGTCATGAGCTAAGCAGCTTTCATCCACCATGTCTGTCCTCCATAATGCAATGGAGTTGGCTGACCATGGACTAAGATTTCTGAAACCAGGAGACAAAATAAATTTTTCCTCCTCTAAGGTGTTCTCATCAGGTAATTTGGTCACATTGATGAAAAGGTGACCAGCACTATGTTTGATACTGAATTCAATTTAAAGACAAGAAAGAGGACAGAAACTGGGGGCTAATGGGAAGATCTGAGGCTCTGGGTTAGTCTGGGTCTGAAGATAATAAAAGACCTAGCTGGATTTTTCCTTTCTATCACAAATAGATTCTCCTTTTTTTTTTCTTTTTGTATCTATTGTTTGGTATCAAAAGCTCTCTGACTTAGCGTCCTAATGACAAGAACCAGAATGTATGGTTGAGGAATTTGTGTTTAATTTAGAATGTAGTTACAAGTTTCCTGGACTGAAGGTGTAGACCAGGGTATGGAGGAGGTGACAGGCTGTGAAATGAATTTGCTGGAAGTCAACTGCAATTTACTTCAATAAAAGAGAAAGACAGATCAGTGTGTAGATGAATAATAAGAGTGTTAAATGGGTAAGAAAAAAAAAGTCTCTCTGGACTCTTATTAGGCATCCATTAAAATAAGTGGAGAACTTCAAGTAACTTTTATAACTTGATCATGTGGATGGGTGGAAGCTGTAGAGAGGGGAAGTAGTCCATACAAGTAGATGTTTCTGATTTTAATACATTTCCATAAAATAATTTTTAATTGCATGGGTTTCAGAGTAGAGAGCTGATCACATTGAACACAGATCCAGAAAAGCAACTGTGCTTTCCAAATATCTAATCTACAAAACATTGCAACAGATGCAGGAGGTTGGAGGCCTTGACAATTCTATTTAGCAAGCAGTAAAGGGAGAAATAAGGAAGGAGAGACACATTTTCCCCTGCTCTCGCAGATTTAGTGTCCAGAATACTTCCTGACTCATTGTAGCCCATATGCCTCTACCCACTTTATGTTTTAAGCCCAAATATTTTATTTTCAAATTGAAGGTAGTCAAACCAAGTGGTTTTCTAGTTCCAGAATGAAATGTTCTACCGCAGCCAGAAACCATTTAAAAAATCACCTACTACTTTCCCCTGAGCCTCATAAGCAAACAGATGTGCCATAACGAGGAACCACACGTATCTTATCACCGTCTGTGGCATATGAACACATAGTTACCCCAGTAGAAGGAAAAAAAAACACTGGTATGCTGGGAAAAATAGGTCTTTAAGAGAGTTAATTATTTAAAATCTGTGTGTAATCTGGGGAGGGAAGAAAATAAATGAAAGATGAAATGTAATTGAAATGTCTCTAAATCAAAATGATGTTCTCATAATACCACTCTTAGCCTGTATTTTACAGATACATTTCCTCTAATTTGTTCTGGAAGCGGGGTTTTGTTTCTGCATTGATGGGTCTCAGTCAATGACGAGAATCCCTATGACTATTCATTACTTGTTATGGCTAAATCTCTGGTGAGGTGTGAATATTTATGAAGGCTGCCTCTTTTTCATTGGCTTGGATCCTGTTAGCCTTATTAAAAATAAGGTTTACACTAGATTTGCACTCTTGGTGAGCAGGGTAGCATTGCAAATACAGGGTAGAGTTGGAGTGTTTTCAACATCAGCAACACCTGGGAGTATTAAAATTTGGAAGAGTCAGTGTAGCCCCCAGGCTGCATTCTGGTAACGTATGCGAGTTTTGAGATCCTGCCATTTCTTGCTCAGAGTTAATGATTTAAATTTTAAATGCAAGAACTCTCTAAAAAAGAGTGGAGGGGAAAGACAGATCGACATCGAGAAAGAGGCAGATTTACTCTCAAAGGATCTATCACTGAGTAACAAATGTACATGTCTGAGAAACTTGTCATTTTTAAAGCATTGGGTAGAGAAGGTATTCCTTAAGAAAAAGACACCAGAATAAATGAATGCACTAATTTAAAAATAAGCAAATGCATATATAAGAGTGTTCAGAAGAGAGAGGGTGTGACGGTTTACAGATTATTTTGTTCTGCAATGTGCATTAATTGCTCAAAGTTTGTTGAATACACTTAGTACATCCAAAATATAGACCATGAGTAGTTACTCATGGCAAATTTATAGCATGAATCAAAGAAAGAACATTGGAAAAGGAAAAATTTGAAGACATATTCAAGGGGAATATGTGTGGCTATTTGATATAAGTAAAAAAAATTGATCATATTGAACAAAACTTGAAAGTGTAGCCCAAAAAATGTCAAGTATCTAGTACATTGAATTATTTAACCATCATCCCAAACTTTACATATAAATCCAGAACATTCTATGTTAGTGGTAAGGCAGCATTTAATTTGAAAATTGTAGTGTTACAATGATGCTGCCCAAAGTATCCTCATGGCAGTGTGGCCTGCCCAAATTCCATAGCACCATATGTCCAAAACTTGGTTTAATGCTACACAGTGACCGTCTTGAAACTCTTAATGATTTTATTTTTGAATTTTATTTTTGTAAGTGAAATCCAGCTGGTCAATGGAGCATGTGCTTGAATAGAGAATGTAAGAGCAATTTCTGACTCTGATATCCCTGTTGTGCCCTTTATAGGTGGTTTTCGCAAAGCCTCATGGATATTGATTTAGCTTGTTTGCCACTGCTGTGACCAGAAGACCTAAGAAGAATAATTTTAGAGAAGAAAAAGTTTATTTTGGGGGCTCAGAGTTTCAGAAGTCTTAGTCCATAGATGTCTGACTACATAGCTTTGTCCCAAGATGAGGCAGAACATCATGGCAGACATATATGAAAG
Source organism: Callospermophilus lateralis (assembly GCF_048772815.1). Classification (NCBI taxonomy): domain Eukaryota; kingdom Metazoa; phylum Chordata; class Mammalia; order Rodentia; family Sciuridae; genus Callospermophilus; species Callospermophilus lateralis. Next base: position 15,533,073 of record NC_135324.1, read on the forward strand.
AATAAAGTGGCTCAGGATGTGGCCACCAGGAAATGGAGAGAGCTCCCCTCAACAAGGACAAATTAAGTTCCCCAAAGGCATGCTCCCTATGACCTACCTCCTCTGGCCACACCCTACCTGCCTATAGTTACCACCCAGGTAATCCATTCAGCTGGATCAATGCACTGATTAAGTTACAGCTCTCATAATACTCATTTGACCTCTGAACTTTCTTGCATTTTCTCACCCATGAGCTTCTGGAGGACACCTCATATCTTAACAAATACAGAACTTTGGTGCGTTGCACAGTAGTGTGTGCAAGTCTGGCAAGACCTCAACTGAGCTCTTGTAGTTGGTTTTGTCTACAACTGGACAAGCATAGGGCTGAAGGAAATGGCTTTGTATTTGAATTGGTGTTATATATGATAGAGATCAATGGTAAAAATCATGCTAATTTAACATTTAATTTTTTTTTTTTAAAGAGAGAGTGAGAGAGAGAGAGAGAGAGAATTTTTTTTTTAATGTTTATTTTTTAGTTTTCGGTGGACACAACATCTTTGTTTATATGTGGTGCTGAGGATTGAACCCAGGCCGCACGCATGCCAGGCAAGCGCTCTACCGCTTGAGCCACATCCCCAGCCCCGACATTTAATTTTTCTTAGTACAATTTAAAAGCACAAATTTAAAAAAATCACAATAGTTTAGGAAAGAAAGAGAAACCATGAACAAAAGGAAAAAACTATACATACAATATTTGTTTTTGCCTGATATTTGAAGAAATTTCATACCAAACACCACAAATATAGTCAGTCATTAGCTATGTAGAAAATATGTTGGCTCTCAAAGCAGAAGGTATCTTTCCACTTAAATCATTGAAGTAATATTATCTTATTCTTCCACCTACCTTTTATTGTGTGTGTTTTACCCCCTCAGGATCCTGAGAATGTCAAAGCCAAAAAATAGCAGCAAAGAAATTTGCCCAGAGGTCGCAATAGGAAAATGCTAATAGTGCTTAAAGTTTCAAGAAAAGAACTGATCTTTGTTTAAGAAGTTGGAATGACTTTTCTATTCAAGTGACTCCTTAGCCCTAGTTTTAGGATAGCTCTGTTTTGAGTTTTAATGATCAGTTAGCATCTCACTTCTGATGCCTATATCATAGTTGCATACTCGCATTGAGAGTTTCTCTTCATTTGGAAGTCATAGTACAATTACTACATTTGGGCTTTACAGTTTACAAACATCTCAATCTGACCTAAGGTTTTTGCCTGCATTCCTCACATAGCCTAAGTATCACCTATTAATTGGAATAAACCTATAGTTACTTGTTTACTCATCTAAAATCTTTAGCTGGAATGAGTCTCCTTTGTCAACTAGGTTATTTGAGCCCATGTCCAAGTCATTCCCAGCCTTGTCCCTGTAACTGAGATAGTGACCCTAAAATTTTGAGGAAGCTTAAGAATCATTTAAAGCTTCTTTTAATCTCGTCATTAAAACAGTTAATAGTTTCAGTATTATCAAGGCAGTAATGGAAGATACCATTTGACAGCAAAATGTATATTGGTGATCTGTTACTTTGAACAATGGAATAAAGAAAAAAAATAGTCCTGATTTTCGGACTTTAAACTATTTTGATTGTCTGGTTACATTCTGGATTATATTCTGCAGCAACTGGACTTGGTTAGAAGAGAAAATACTGGAGTGAATGACTTACACACTATTTATGGACCCTGATAGAAGATATGTAAACAAACGTTTAGAATAGTAAATGGCAAAGTTTGACTAGTCCTCAAGAAATGTTTCATCAAAGTAAGTGCTTTGAGTTTTTCTTCCTAGCTTAATGACCCTGGTTGGGCATGAGGTGGGGGGTGGATAAGAGGAGGGAATATATTTATTCTGGTGTAGTCAATGAAAATAGCTGCTAAATTAGCACTTTCCCGCCAGTTTAACTAGATTGCTAAATGAAGGAGTGGGGAAGGAAGGAACAGGTATCGCATACTACAAGACTAAGTTTTGGTCTTGGATTGACTAAGAAGTGTCCTTATTAGTTTCTTAGAGCTTCTGTAACAAATCAGCATGAGTTGAATGGTCTGAAAAACAAACCCTTATCCTCTCACAGTTTGAAACTCCAGATGTCCAAAATCAAGGTATCAGCAGGTTGGTTCTTTCTTGGAAGCTTAGAGGAAGAACCTGTTCCTTACCTCTCTTGTAACTTTTGGTGAATTCTGGAAATCCTAGTGTCATGGCTTATAGCTGCCCAGTTTCAGTCTCTGCCTCTGTGGTCCCATGGCCATCTTTCTTCCCTGTGTTTCTGTCTCTGTTTTCACACAATGTTCTTCTTTTCTTGTATGCTTGAGTTCAAATCCCCAATCATTTATAAGGACACCAGGCACTGAATTAGGAACCCCAAAGTCCAGTGAGATTTCATCTTTACTAATACTTTTGTAAAGACCCTATTTCCAAATAAGGTCACATTCATAGATCCCTGGAGTTAGAATGTCAACTTGTATTTTTTTAAAAAATTAATTGTTGATAGACCTTAATTTATTTATACACAGTGCTGAGAATTAAATCCAGTGCCTCACACATGCAAGGCATGTGTGCTGCTGCTGAGCCCCAGCCCCAGCCCTCAACTTATCTTTGGTAGAGACAATTCATCCCACAAGTGCTTCCCAAGCTCAGACTCGCAGTGGAATGCCAACATGCACCTTTGAAAAGAATCCTGATACCGCAGCTGTGCCCCTTAGAAATTCCTAACAAATATGAGTGGGAGGGTGTCTCAATTTGGAATGTCCTGCAAGTAATTTGAATGTTTGATAAAATCTCAGAAACACTAAAGGACTCTAGTTTTCCATTTCTTAAAAAGATATTTTAGCAACACAAAGTCTGTCTGCTACTAGGGAAACCCACCTTTTCATTATTTTGACACTTAAAAAACTAAAAAAAGACCAACAAAAGTGAGGAATGTAAATGAATGACAGATAATCAAAAGGAATTTTAGAAAGCTAATCACTTGAGGTATGCTCACTTACTGGGCATTTTAATATACACTGTGTGCTGGCTATGGAGAGGTTCAGAGGTGACCCTTAGAAACTTCCAGATCAGTTGCTTTTCCTCCTAACTGTGGAGGAAGCAACAGACTGATTGTGCTTTGGTGAGGTGAAGTTAAGTGGACCTTTCTCTTTCCCCAGGATGTTCCTCAGTTATTAGCCAGTAATGCAAGTGGATCTTATTATCTGTACAGATCAAGTGGCCAAGAAGCACCAAAATTATGACAGAATTGATCACTCTGTGCTGTTTATTCCCAGTGCTACTCATATTAAGACTGCATTTAGTTACTAAAGAAAAGACATTTTGAAGGAAGCAAATTGGTTGAAATGTAAACTCTTCCTTTTGACTCCTTTTCCAGAGCCCAAAATACAGATGCCTATAAATATTTTCACAATATTATTTGTGGTACAACCTCATACATAGGATCCTGAGGATCTGAAGGGAGCAGTGAAATCAGCATAAACACATTCTTCTTGCTTGCTTTCTTAGTCTTGATCCCCTGCTTTCTGTCTCACACAGTATTTGACCTATGCTTAGGTTGTACCCCTGTGGTGGACTGAATGTCTTTGTTCTTCCTAAACTGGTTTGTTGAAATCCTAACTCCCAGTGTGATGGTATCATTAGACAATCTGGCAACCAGGAGGTGAACAGTTCATGAGGGTTGCTACAGTTTGGGTCCTGAATGTCCCCCAGAGGCCCATGGGTTAGAGACTTGGTCTCCAGCTTGACCCTATTGGGAGGGAGTGAACCTTTAAGAGATGGGGCCTGTGGGGAATTTTCTGGTCACCTGAGACAGGTCTTCAAAGGCAACTGTGGGAACTTAGTCTTCCCTGCCCCCTCATCTTGGCCATTTGCTCTGCCACACATTCCCTTGATGGCATATTGTCTTACCCCAGGTCCCACAGCAATGAAATCAGTCATTTGACTGAATCCTACCCATTGTAATCAAAATAAACCTTTTCTCTTTTTAAGCTAGTTATCTCAGCTATGTGTTGCGGTAACAGGTAGCTGATTGACACTCATGAATGAGTGTCCATTTAGGAAATGACCAGAAAGCTTGTTCCTTTTCTTTCTGCCTTCTGCCATAGAAGGATGCAATAAGATAGTTATGTACACACCAAGACGAGGGACTTCACCCTCCTCTAACATGTTGACATCTGATCTTGGGCTTCAGCCTCCTGAGCTGCATGGATGAATGTTATCAGGATCAGCCACCTTGATGTGGAAGTTGGTTATGCTGCTTGAGCTAAGACAATCATTATTTTCTTTCAGCCCCATTACTTAAATCTTTATACTTCAACTAAGATATTTTCTAAGCTAATAATAGCCACAATATAAAGAGCCAGTACTTGTTTTTATTCTCAAACTACCCTGAGAAGAACTTTCTTTCACCTTAAGTTTAAAAAAAATAAAAAGCTCTTTGTTTTATCTTACCAACTCATATTTACTTTGATGTATAAAAATCTCCAGGTACAATAGAGCAGAAGCCCAATCTTAAGAGCAATACAATTACTACTGTCAAACAATTAGCAACATAATGAAATATGAGCAGAATTCAAAACAAACACGTGTAGGGATTTTTTCCCTTTCATTTTAACACATGAAAAATATCTTCAATCTGTATTGCAAAAAAAAAGATCATTAGACTTGGATAAAGCATTTCAGGTTGATGAATAAAATAGATACATATTGAAGCCCATGTTAAAAAACCTACCAGATGTATTATTGTCATTTCATGTAAAAGCTCATATTTTCACTGAAGTGATATATGCATATATAATATATATACATGAATAATTAATCTTTTTAAAAATATAGTATTTAAAGGGAAAGATAGTTATTATACCCATTAACATTAGGGTTAAAAAAAGAAAATAAATGAGAATTCTATTAGAAACTTATGTTGCCTGGGTATAGTTGAGCATTAGATTGAAAAGTCTTCCTACTTAATATTCTGTAGTGTACTGTGTGACAGATTTTTGTACAGGAGAGCTAAGTACTTCAGTTGGCCTCATTTCTTTCTAAGGCTGCAACAAACTCACTCTTACCAAAGTGTAGTTGGTAACTACATTCCTGTACCCCTTCTTTACCAGCTTTCTTAACCTTGTCAAGTCTGTTGCCATTTAAGAACTCCATGGAATCATCTTTATAGAACTAACTGGGAGGAGCCAGTGTGTTCTTGTCAAAGAGAAAAGAGAGCAACAATCTTCAGGGTCAGGTGGTTCCTGTCCCAGCTCCTCCACCAATGAACTGGGGAAAGTTCCCTAATCTTTCTGTGCCTTAGTATCTTTGTCTTCATAGAAAATTAAAATTCACTGAGAGTTCAGTCTGGAATAGCCATTGTCAATGTAATAGAAATAATTTCAAATTGAATTCTATGGTTTCATGACTAAGCAATTCCAATATTGTTCTAACTTCTATTAATTCAAACCACTAAGGTTTGGGATGTGTCAGGTGGCTTATCTATTAATATAAAAGGTCTGGATAGTGGCCTGGCTTGTCACATTTCGGTCTGTAGACCAGCAGCACAGGGAGCATCTGGGAGCTTGGTAGAAATGCAGAGTACCTGGTGCCGCTCTAGGCCCACTGAATCAGAATATGCATCTTACCCAGATCCCCAGGTGATTTATGGGTGGATTAATGTTGGAAAACTGCTGCACTACATGGTTGACAAAATTCATGTGAACTCACAGGGATGTATTCACATCCCCTTGCAAAGAGCAGGGAGCCTCCCATCAGATCTCTAGATCACAGTTTGCAAAATCTTGGAAGAGTGAGCTACTCATACATGAGTTCACCTTTTAAGCCTCAGCTCCTTCATCTGAAAAAAAATGGGATTGTTGTAAGGATTGCCAAGCATGGCAGATCAGCAGTTTATATACTACTGCGCACGGTGGAAACTCACTCGATCACTAACCATTTACTGCAAACCCATTAAGTAGAGGTGAGACTCATGCTGGAAGCTCTGAATGCAGCACTAGATAAAAGAGAGTCCCTACTTTCATGAGAATTACAGTCCCCCAAAGGAAGTTGGCAATAAAATAGCAGACGTGTAAACAATAACAAAAAAGTGTCACTTATTGTGATGTCTAGAGAATAGCAGGGCTACTACAGACTGGAGAGGCAGCACTGCTTTCAGAGAAGAAAACAAATGTATGAATATCAGAACCAGCTATTATTGAAGTAGTTTCTGGAGCAAAGTTCCAGGCACAGTGCTGAGCATTTATATGCATTCATTTTTTTTTTTTAGCATCCACCATTACCCCAGAAAAGTGGATGACTTGCTTGAATAAAGATATTCAATGGACAATCAGATATTTAAAGCAGAAGTATCATGGAAAGATTTTTTTTTTTTTTTTTTGATACTGAGGGATTTGAACTCATGGTGTTTTAACACTAAGCCACATTCCCAGCCCTTTTCATTTATATTGTTCATTTTGAGACAGGGTCTTGTTAAGATGCTTAGGGCATCTCTAAATTGCTGAGGCTGGCTTTGAACCTTTGATCCTCCTGTCTCAGCCTCTGGAGTTTCTGGGATTACAGGCGTGCCCTGCCATAAAAAGATGTTTGTTGGTATTATACACATGTTGTAACAACCTTACTCCAATTAGGAGGTTGAAAAATTATTATTACTCTTTAGTCCAACTTAAAAAAAAAACCCCACAAAACTCTTGGAACTACTGAACCCAGAATTGAAGGAAAAAAATGACTATTCTTTACATCCCACAACATAATCTTAGAATCCAGATAAGAACTAGAACTTGGAGATAATAACATGGCCTTGTTCATAGAATTTCTTTCCACACATAGAAATGAAAAACTCCATGTCCCTTTAAAAAAATACATATGTTTAACTATGTAGCTTGGCTATATTCCAATTTATACTTTGCCTAAGAATTTCGCTCTCTGGGCTTAGTATATATTTTTCTTAATTTCCCTTTGCTTTGCAATAAACAAGCATAAATAACTGTTATGTGGTATCAGTGGCATGAAATAGCTTCTTTATTCCAACACAGATGGGGTATCTTAATAATGGGAAGATGATCTCACACTTTAAAGTGCTTTGATATAAAAGGTGCCATATAAAAAGGAAGTTATTATTCTTAGTTATAATGCCCTAAAAAAGGATTTGCCATCTAAATGGCTGCTGAAACTTAATGGCAGAATTGCTTATAATGCTACAATCAGTTGAGGCCAAATTCAATAAAAACTCCATCCGGCATTCACACTGAGAAGACCCACATGTGCCTTTAATTTTTTTTTTTTTAATTTCCTGGGCTTCTGGCCCAGAAATTGAATAGAAATTTTATTTAAACCTGCTCTTGTGTGTCAACTTTTGGTAAATATCAGGTTTTCAGTTGACTTACATTTTGCTTTACATTTTGGGCAAAGAGAGAACACAGAATGTTGCATCTCCTTCTCCATTCCTACATTTATACATCTTTTACCTGTTACAACTAGGAAATTGCAGCATATGCTAAATGTTCATCATCGCTTTTACAAATTTTAGGATACCTCCGCCTCCTTCTGCTACAACCACAGGATCTGAAATTCCATTAAATCCTTTTTCAGTACTAATCAGCTTTCCCCAGCACAGGCAATGTAATCTGAGTTTGGAAATGACTGATTATTTGGAGAGGGCTGTGAGGGGTTAGGGTTTAGATTTCTCTCTGTCTAATTTAAGGGAGCTTCTTTCCTGTCTTTCTCACTGTCATTTTGCTGCCCCTGGCCAGTTCTCCCTCCTTGATAAAGATGCTCTTTCCCTACCCATTAGACAGAACATATATGTGTATATTAGAAGGAAACACATTATGAGGCATCAATTTGAAAATATTAAAAGAGGTAACACCTGTGATGGATGTAGTCATAGCAGTAATTGCACCTGCTAGGTGCAAAGCATGAGCATAATTTGCATGTAAAGTTCTCTCAGCTCCTTCCAGAACACACCAGTTCTATCCAATAAAACATTTTGTCACACTCAGGGGGTTTGCCAATGTGTTCCCAGATTGCAAGCAAAAAGATTATTTACAGTAACCAATAACAACTGAAAGGACCATAAACCACCTTTCTTTACCTCCTCTATTTTCCCTCCCCAACTCCCGCCCTTTGGCTAAGCAGAGAGACCTTAAGGAGTCCAAATTTACTGCAATTTAATTCTGATGGGAAAAGCACGTAATTTTTATTTATAGCATTGTGCTGTATCTATCCCTGACCCCCCACCACCACTTTAAAACATAAATAACTCCAGCTTTTCTTTTTTTTTTAATCTAGCCATTATTCTTACAGGGATGAGCAATTATTTGATCAGTGATAGACCCAAAGTGGCCAATATCAGAGGAAGTTCCCAAGTGTATTCCAGAACTCTGGTGTATATTCATGGGGTAAGACAGCATCTTTATTGAAATAGTTCTGGAATAGGGGAACTCACCTGCTCATTGAAGCAATTGCTTTGTGCCAAGGGAAAGGCTGAGGCTGCATGCTGGTTTCGCTGTAGAGAGCAATGCCCTGCATCTTAGAGCTGGGTACCACCTCCTGTCTTCTAAACTCCCTGAAATATTCCCATAAGTTCAAATTCTATTCTGAATTGCAGGAGATCAGATACTTATTTCTTGGGGAAATGGAGAAGAATAAGAAGGTGCAATCCAAACAGCCATTTCCCAGGAAACCTCCTTTCAGATATGGTTCACCAAGGTGGGGGCCCTTGAGATGCAGCTTTGTTCTGCCTGTAGGACTTGGGGGTGGGGAGTGCAGGGACAAGGCTGTAAACTCAAACAGGGAAGTCTAGCGACTAGGTTTTTTGTTTTTATTTTTTAGTTGTAGTTGTAAACAGTACCTTTATTTCACTTATTTATTTTTATGTGGTTCTGAGGATAGAACCCAGGGTCTCACAGGTGGGAGGCGAGTGCTCTACCGCTGAGCCACAACCCCAATCCTAGCAACTAGGTTTTTAAGAAGGAAAATTAACTGGTGATACAGTTTAAAATTAATAAGAAATAACTATAAAATGGAAAGTCTCACTCACAAGGGTTATTGTTAACAGGACTCTGGAACATCTTTCTAAAAATTATGAAAGCATCCATAAGTACATGTGTTATGAGTAAGCACAAAACTATAATACTTTTGCTATATCAACTTTTTTCTCTTAATACCTCTGGAAGGTCATTTGTGTCCATGCCAGTAGATGTCCTAGCTCCGCCCTCTCTGTAGGAGCTGTGCTACATTCCTCTGTGATTATCCAGTTCTTTAAAGATAGACAGATAGGTTGTTTACAACTTTTGCATACAAGATGCTTGGTTTGCACAGGTATGGGGGAGCCATGCCCAGCAGTTCAACTCAAATATTTGAGACTTCTGCAAGCTGTGTTCATCTCCAACTGACCATTACCTGTATGTATTTAGGAAAAGAGAGTAAGAGCTGTTTCATAGGGAACTTTGGAAATTCTTATAACTGAGTCACTGAAACCTTAAGCAAATTAATTTCCTCATCACCAAATCAGGCATAATAGATGCGCGGTTTTTCTGAAGACCATAGGAACCAATTCGTTTATAGCACTGTCCACTACCTGTCTATAGCTAATCCTTAACAATTATCTGCTTTAACTAAGGAAATTGGAAATTTCTGCGCACTTGTGTGAGCGCAGCTGCAGCAGGTTTTCTTAGAAGTGGAATTGCTGTCTTTAACCCCGTGCGCCCCAGACCCCAGCTGTGCGGCACTAGGCCACCCAGTGGTGACACGCTGACCGCCGCCCATCCCGCGCCACCGCCAGGGCCTTACGGAGGCTGGACGCACGTGGGTGCACGCGGCCCAGAGCAGGGTGGCTGGAGGCGCTGGGGGCGCGGCGGGAGCGAGGCGGGAGCCCCCGTTGGCTGCTCCGCCGCGCTGCCCGCCCCTTTCTCCCACCCGTCTCTCCTCCCTCCCTTGCTCGCGCCGATCCAGAGCGGTGGAGGCGCAGGCAGCGCTTTCGTGGCGCCGGCAGCAGCCACAGCAGCCTGGCGCGCGACGACGGCGACAGCGGCGGACGGGCGGGCGCCGGGTTCGGCTGCGAACAGCACGGACGGGGGCGCTGCGGCGGCGGCTCGCGCGGACGCGCACGGCGGCCCCCAGGGCCCGGACGATCGGCGGCGGCGGCGGCTGGCGGGCCGGCGGGGCGGGAGCCTGGCAAGCTGCGGGGACTAGGTAGGTCGGGGATGTCCAGCTGCTTGTGTGGAACCGGGCGCAGGATGAGCCACCTGCCTGGGAAACTTTGTGCACTGGCTTTATGGCTCCTCATTCCCAAAGTTTGTTTGCGGAGAAGTGCACCTGACGTGTCCAGAATGAAAGGTGCTTCTCCCAGCCAGTTTGCTGTGGAGGAAATTATTTTCCCCACCTCTAGGGCGAGGGTTGTTTTCAGGATGCTAGTCTCCGCTTCCCCACCTGGGGTTTGGGGAAATGCGAGGTAGGTCCCTCTGGCTTGCCCTTAGCTGCAGGGGATTTCCCTGGATTGCAGTCAAAGTTGAAAAATAAAAAGTTGTGCACCCCAGGGCTGCAGAGGAAGAATCCTAGGTGCGTGGTTCAGGGGGCAAGAGCTGGATGCTGATGTGACAAAAACTCTCCTCTTGACTCCTAGGTCTAAGGGAGCCAGGGTGCAGGGTTTTTCGGTTAACTGTCAAGTTTTCCGGGTTGCATTTTCTTTCCAGTAACAAATCTACAGTCTTATATGAAATCCCCTACCGTGTTTATTTCGCGGATTTTCTCTGATGGGGTGTAGTGCATGTTTCTGGAGCTTGGACCCCGGTCTTGGCTGCTTCTATGTTCTCTGAGGAGCCCTGCAAAGCTAACCAAGCAGAAAATACCAGAAACACAAAACCAGGAAGTGCCAACCAGGCACCCCTAGTCACAGCACCATCAGGAAATTTTTGGTTGCAGAAAATGCACGAAAGGCTTCTGGGCTCTGATTCTGCAAAGCTCTGCACCGCTCGCTAATCCGCATGTCCTTTCTTGTATTGTTATTTCCTTACTGATTTACAGCAAGGAGATGCGCTCAGAGGAAAGATTTAATGACAAACGGTGCCCGCTATGGTGAGGATATCAAACCTCCCTTAAGAACCAAAGGGAAGGGAACAGATAGAGCTCTGGGAAAGGGTTCGCAGGTCTGTTAACCTCAATGGGCAAGATGTGGGGAAACAGAGCTAGAGAAAGCAATAGATTGGGAGATTTGAGATGTGCAGGAGGGAGGTCAGAAACCGCATCTCATGCCGTGAGTATGTAAATCCAGAAATAATTTTAAAATGATTAAGCAAGAATAACTTAAAAAAAAGTAAGACTGTACTTGCTGCGATTTCTGTCTACCCCCACAGAGATGAATATTACACTAACTGAAAAAGAATCCTGATCTGTAAATAGATTAAAAACTGGAATTAATCAGAACAATGAGTCAGAACCTCCAGAGATTGAAAGGAGAAGTAATTGCCTTTGAAAGAGCTATTATATCTCAATATTGAAGTCAACTGTGTTAGTTTTGCTTTGCTAGCTGTGTTTACTAACGGAAACCGACTTTGGCTGCAGTAATCTAGCATCTTAGTTGGTGGTCTTAACCCTTTGTGGGCCATGGTACTTGGGAAGAAGTTGTCTGGAGATGGAGATAGTTAGTATTCACATCCATTCGTGCAACATTTGTAAGATGCCTAATATGTGGAAGCCACTGATTACAATGGGACAGCTTCATAAAAGACAACTCAGAGGGCTCAGAGGTGCTAAATGAAAAGATGATTGATGCAAATAATGTGTAGAATCAGAATTTTAGAATGCTTGAGAGCCAACATGTGGTTTGAAAACACCCAAGGGAATCAGTATCCTCCAAGGAAATATAGCAGACTGTGCATTCTTTTATTAGAACAAATGGTAGGGCTGAATGTAAGCAAGTGACTCCTTAGACAGGAGGAATAACTGAGATACCTAGCTGCTTATTAATTTGCAGAGTAATAGATTCAGGAAGTGGCCACCTCTGATGGTGACATTTAGCCCCATGTCCTCCTCATTTTCTGGATATCATTAATGTCAGCTAGGAGATATGGAGGCATAAAGTTCCGTTCTCCAGAAGAACCCTAACTTTTGAATATTGTTCACAGCACAACCAGGTAGCCCAAGTGTTTCTTAAAATGGCAGCACCACATTTAATAGGACTAAAACGCTGAGCAATTTCAGTTAGAGCAAAGATTAGCTGTGGACAACAAGCTGTAGCCTTTCAGTTGTTGATTTATGTACAATTTTATCACTGTCACATTTCATATATGCCTAGTTATTACAAACTAATAGCCTCTTTGCTCTTCCATCAAAATACGCATCTTTCTCTTTTATAAGCGCCTAATTCCTTCTCATTCATTCAGTGAACATCTTCTGTCTTTGTTTTTACTGCATAATTTAAGTGTCCAACTTGAAGTTCTCATTAACTTCTAATATGTTTTGTGCTGAAAGAGTACATGGATATAATTGCTCCTTTCAGACTTCAGGGATCTATATATTATTGAACTTTGGCAATGCTACAAAATAGAGAATCTATGACTGGTTCAATGTTCTATGTTTTCCAGTTCACCATTTAGTATGTTAGCAGTAAAATATTAATTCTGTGCAGTGTAGAATGTTCAGATGGCAGGAGGATTTATCGCTGTTGTGTTTGTTTGCTTGCCATCTCTGATTTGAACATCACCAGCAGTCCAGCTTATCTTAGCCAGTGATTTTTTTTTCTCTTGAAAAACAAGGTTCTCTAGGTGCTTGCCCATGATGTTGAATAAGCATATAAGAGTACATGTAAGATTTTTTTTGTATGTATGTGTGTGTGTGTATGTATATGTGTGTGTGTGTATATATATATATATATATATATATGTATATATATATATATATATATATATATATATGTCACTTTGTGCTGATGAACTGTTACTTCTTATGCTTAATAATAGTGCATTGAGTAATATTTTGCAAAGATATTTGTTAGTAATGAGGATATTTGACTATAGGACAGTGAAGATAGAATTTCTTTGAAATTTAGGGGTGACAGTTCTCAGATTCAGATCTGGCTTGTATAAAGATTTCAGAAATAGATCAAATGTGCAAACAGTTTTGACTTTGCAGTTCCCCCATCTCCTAAACACAGTGGGACATTTCTTTGGAAAATTTGCTGCATAAGTAATGCACTCGCTTGGTAAAACTTTGTATGCCAAATTTCAATCCGTAGTACATTTTTATTTTTCTCCTTTTTATGTACATGTTATAAACAAGAAATAAGGGTTTGTAATAGAAGTGCTGGCAGGACTTTATAGCATTTCAAACAGCTCTGCTACTTGGAATGTAAATATTTGTAGAATCTTTACTGTGTAAGAAGCTGCCTTGCAAAGAGTGAGGGAAAATGACTCTTTTATTAAGTAGGAAAAGATAATTCAGAAGATATGCATATTCCTTATTGCAGACATATTGGCATTTGAAGAAATAGATTATCTGTGTTACAGCAGTTCTGCAGCACTCTCATAGGTGTCTTGATAAATCAGCTTGGATATTTTCTATGTTCTTAGGCAGGAGACAATTTCGTCTAGTTTGTTTTCTAATTCGCTTGACTTTGATTACCTTTCAGATGTTAAGACAAGGGATCCATAGCTCAAAACCTGCTTTGATGGTATGACTCTTAAGGGAGGATGTCAATATATTATTTTAATAGGATAAAGAATTCTTGGGGCTGTTACAGTACTTCGCATAGTCTTATTTTGGAGACCTGGAACAACTCAGATCTCATGTAGCCTTTCATTCTGAATAGAAAATATTTCTCAAATTTGTCCATGCCCCTTCACCTCCACCCACAGCATCCTGTTCCAAGTCACCCCATTTTCTCCCCTGGGACACCCCCCTCCCCCGCTTCCCTTTCTCCTTTTTCACTTCCTCCCCCTGGTCAATCCACACAGCTTGGCACTATTTTTAATGTAAGTTAAATTGATACTCCTCTACTGACAATACCTACATGGCTTTCTGTTGTACTTAGAATAAAATAAGAAATATTATATATTGCCTACAAAGCTGTGTAGGATGTAAATACTACCTGTCCCTTCAACATCTCATATCGTGCTTTGGGGAGCAACAGTGTCCTAAAGTTCAGCAATTGTGTTGCGTGTTTTTGTGCCTTCAGGATGATTCTGTCCTTTTCCCTGGTGGTCCCCTAATCCTTGTCCCTAAACTCATATGTCGTGTGTCTACACATGTGGAGTTTTTGACTGCTGCTTGTGCCCTAGGTCTTGATTTAAATACCATTAGACAGTGTAGGTTCTGATTTCTGTTGTACTCACTGGTCGCACACCTCTCTGGGCTCTTTCTGCCCATTATCCTCATAGCTTCTGTTGTAACTTGGAGCAGTCCATTTCCTTATTCCATGTGCCTCTCCTGTAAGCACTTTGGATGTGGACCCCACCTCTGTTTTGCTTACCAATGAGGGCGCCACCTATCAGAGTACTGTTCATACTGAGTTTGATAGACTCATTAGATCTAAGCCTTTGCAGGTGTTGGGTTTGCAGCATGTGCCCACTGCACTTTGTGACCAAAGATCCTGCCCATGAAGATAGTCTCTATTCAGCAGAAGTCACTGCTGACCGTCACAGTGTTCTCTCTGTCACATTGCCATGATCCTTGGACATCTGCTTCTTCAAACCTATTGTGTCTAAAATGGAATTTATCACTTTCTTCTGAAGCTGGCTTTAGCTTAGGGATCCCTTCTTTCCTTAACCCTCATCGTGGTCGTCAGGGCATGTGACCTGAGTGGTCATTGGGCCTTTGCTCTTGTAGTGAGTCAACTGATTTAATGAATGAGAACCATCCTGGGCCAACCACAAAACAGCCTTCTTAAACCTCCTTGAAAATGCAATGACACCCTTATGGCTTCAGGTTCCTTGCATGTGCCTAGAATACCATGGCTACCACTCCTTTCCCTTTCTTCCCATCTAGATGTAACTCCACCCGCAATTCACTGTGGTTTCTGCCAGGAAAACTCTGCCTTCTGACATTGGCTTGGGTAATACCCACCCATCCATTTCATCCCAGAGGCCTTGACTACCATCCAGACAGCTTAAACCACAAACACAAGGAGTCTCTACTCCCAACCATTTAAAAAAGTGTCTTCTTTTCTGTGAAAATGTATTATCATTTAATACTATAAAATTGTTTAATGTCAGCCTTTTCTAATAATCTGGGGATGGCATACACACATTAGGACTTTGATAAATATTTGTGGAGAATAAGAAAGTCAAATCTCTTTCATTGTCATGGAATTTTTTTGTAGTTATAATGGAACTTTTTATTCTAGAACTTATAGTTATTTCAGTGTATAATTGAAAGACTTTATTTTGTACAGTTTCTGAGTAACAGATCATGGATTGACAACAGATTACTATCTTGATATGATCTGAATTTAGAAAATTCTGCAATGGGCATATTCTCTAAAGGAAACATAAACTCAAGGTTTTAAGTCCTGAGAGCTGGTCCTCCATATAATGAGCTAACTTCAATGCAAAGAAGTAATTTTAAATCCTCAAGATTAAAATGTTGATATATTAAATAAGTCAGTAAATGGCATTACAACAAACCAAAAGCCCATCTTCCCAAACTGTAAATATTTACTTGTAAATGAGTGAAATTTTTGTGGGCATCAGGTAATTTCATTAGTCAACCATTAGAGAGAAAGCCCCCTCATCATGCTGAAAATACTCTTAATCTTCCACAGTTTTAGAACCTACTTTTTTCTGTGACAATATACTGGGGTTTTGCTGAACTGTTGGAGACTCTTTGGCCCTCATGAGACTTATGGAATCATCTCTGGGGTGAGGCTTCTTAACCTGCATTTTAAGTATTTTTTTTTTAATAATTATAGTCTCAGAATGAATTACAGAAATAGTACAGAGAGTTCTGTATATTCTTCAGTCAGCTTTCCCTGTGGTTGCATTGTATCTAGAGCAATATCAGAATCAGGAGATTGGCAGGAGTCCATTACTGTTTGCTGGATTACAGACATTATTCAGTTTTTGCCACTTTTAAAACCTGATTTCATGAGTACAAGTATAACTTGATGTAGTTCTAACCCTTGTTTATATTCATATATCTCTGATTTTGACTTGAAGAATGACTGTCCTGAGAGGTCCTCTTTCCATGTGAGCATGTACTGATGAAATATTTTTCAGGTGTCTTCTAGTTTTGCAAACTTGCATTTCCATAAGCCTTTCTCCATAGAAATGTTTCCTCTTCTTAAATTCCATGAATTCTTTCACCTTGGAGAGGCCTGCATGTAAAAGTGGCTGTGGAAATGGGAATTCTCAAGGTGTTTATAAGCTTGGGTGTGACATTTGGGTCAGTGTCTCTGCTGTTATCCCTTGGGAAATCTGTCTTGACTTCTCCCAAATTCTGGAGGTAGGAAATGTGCTTGTTTGTCAGTGTGATTGGACTTGGCAGGATTGTCAAGCTGTGAGGGAAAGGCCCTAACGGAATACTTCCTGTGTGTTCTTAGGGAATTGCGGTCCATTTTTACTGCTCACATAGAAATGGTCACCCTTTAAAATAACACATTGCAGGGGACGGTATTGGCACTTTTCAGGCAATTGAAATCAACCCGAACAATATAACCATGATCTAATCGTATGCCTGTTACTTGGTCTGGTCGGCTGCCTGTGTAGAAAGCAGCTGAAAGTGGCTGATTACCCGTCCTCGTTACTAATTCTGGTGAATATTCTGAAAGCCCTAGAATACAGATAAGGCACATTGGCACCAAAGTCAGGCATGTGACACTATGTACCTTCCTCACCCATGCTCATTCCTTTGGCCTACAAAAGCTTCTACATTTCTGTGTATTAGACAACTTAAGTCATTTTTTCTACCATTTTAAGGAAAGCCTTGCTAGGGCTTCTTTTTTATTTTAGGAAAACTAACCAAAAACCTGTGCAAAGACTTCATGTTTTTGAAATTTGAGCTTTCTAGTCTAAATGTTTTCTCTCTCCATCTCTCTCTCTCTCTCTCTCTCTCTCTATCTGTCTCTCTCTTTTCATTTTAGTGTGTTATATATGATATCAGAATGTATTACCTTTCATATTACACATGTAGAGTACAATTTTTCATATTTCTGGTTGTACAGTAGAGTCACAACATTTGTATCTTCATACAGGTACTTCGGGTAATGATGTCCATCTCATTCTACCGGCTTTCCTACCTCCATGCCCCTTCCCTTCCCCTCTCTCCCCGTTTCCTCTTTGCCCTATCTAGAGTTCATCTATCCCCCCATGCTCCACCCTCCGCCACCACATTATGAATCAGCAACCTTAAATCAGAGAAAACATTTGGCATTTGGTTTTTTGGGAGTGACTGACTTCACTTAGCATTATGTTTTCAAACTCCATCCATTTACCTGCAAATGCCATGATTTTATACTCCTTTAATACTGAATAATATTCCATTGTGTATATATACCACAATTTCTTTATCCATTCATCTAGGTTGGTTCCACAGTTTGGCTATTGTGAGTTGTGCTGCTATAAACATTGATGTGTCCCTGTAAATCTGTGTCCCTGTAGTATGCTGTTTTTAAGTTCTTAGAGTATAGACCGAGGAGTGGGATACCTGGGTCAAATGGTGGTTCCATTCCCAGTTTTCCAAGGAATCTCCATACTGCTTTCCAGATTGGCTGCACCAATTTGCAGTCCCACCAGCAATGTATGAGTGTGCCTTTTCACCCACATCCTTGCCAACACTTACTGTTGTTTGTATTCTTAATGGCTGCCATTCTGAGTGGAGTGAGATGAAATCTTAGAGTAGTTTTGATTTTCATTTTTCTAATTGCTAGAAATGTTGAACATTTTTTCATATATTTGTTGATTGATTATATATCATCTTCTGAGAAGTGTCTGTTCAGTTCCTTGGCCCATTTATTGATTGGATTATTTGGTTTGTGTGTGTGTGTGTGTGTGTGTGTGTGTGTGTTAAGATTTTTGAGTTCTTTATATATCCTAGAGGTCAGTGCTCTATCTGATGTGCATGTGGTAAAAATTTGTTCCCAAATTATAGGCTTTCCATTCACCTCCCTGATTGTTTCTTTAGCTGAGAAGAAGCTTTTTAGTTCAAATCCATCCCATTTATTCATTCTTGATATTAATTCTTGTGCTATAGGAGTCTTATTAAGAAATAAGAAAGTTGGGGTCTAATCTGACATGATGGAGATTTGGGCCTACTTTTTCTTCTAATAGACACAATGTCTCTGGCTTAATTCCTAGGTCCTTGATCCACTTTGAGTTGAGTTTTGTGCATGGTGAGAGATAGGGGTTTAATTTCATTTTGTTGCATATGGATTTTTCACATCACCATTTGTTAAAGAGGTTGTTTTTTCCCCGAAATATGTTTTTGGTGCCTTTGTCTAATAAGAGATAAATGTAGTTATATGGGTTTGTCTCTGTGTCCTCTATTCCATACCATTGGTCTACACATCTGTTTTGGTGCCAATACCATGCTGCTTTTGTTACTATTGCTCTGTAGTATAGTTTAAGGTCTGCAATAGTGATGCCACCTGCTTCACTCTTCTTGCTAAGGATTGCTTTAGCTATCTGAATATAAGAGTATTTTTCCACACGAATTTCATGACTTTTTTTCAATTTATATGAGGAATGTCGTTGGGGTTTCAATTGGGATTGCATTAAATCTGTATAGTGCTTTTGGTAGTATGGTCATTTTGACAATATTAATTCTGCCTATCTAAGAACAAGGTAGATCTTTCCATCTTCTAAGGTCTTTGATTTCTTCATTTCTGTAGTTTTTGTTGTAGAGGTCTTTTACCTTTTTTGTTGATTCCCAAGTATTTTTTTTTTGTGGCTATTGTAAATGGGCTAGTTTTCCTCATTTCCCTTTCAGAGGATTTGTCACTGATATACAGAAATGCCTTTGATTTATGGGTGTTCAGTTTGTATCCTGTTACTTTGCTGAATTCATTTACTAGTTCTAGAAGTTTTCTGGTGGAATGTTTTGGATCTTCTAGGTACAGAATCATGTCATCAGCAAATAGTGATAGTTTGAGTTCTTCCTTTCCTATCCATATCCCTTTAATTTCTTTTGTCTGTCTAATTGCTCTGGTTAGTGTTTCAAGAACTTTGTTAAGTAGAAGAGGTGGAAGAAGGCATCCCTGTCTTGTTCCAGTTTTTAGAGGGAATACTTTTGATTTTTCTCTATTGAGAATGATGTTGGCCTGGGGCTTAGTGTAGATAGCTTTTTCTATGTTGAGATATGTTCCTGTTATTCCTAGTTTTTCTAGTGTTTTGAACATGAAGCGGTGCTGTACTTTGTTAAATGCTTTTTCTGCATCTGTTGAGATGATCTTATGGTTCTTATCTTTAGGTCTATTCATGTACTGAATTACATTTATTGATTCCCATATATTGAACCAACCTTACATCTCTGGGATGAATACCACTTAATCGTGGTGTACTATCTTTTTGATATGTTTTTGTATTTATTTTGCCAGAATTTTATTGATAATTTTTGCATCTGTATTCATTAGAGTTATTTGTCTGAAGTTTTCTTTGATTTGTCTTTGCCTGATTTTGGAATCAGAGTGATATTGGCCTCATTGGATGAGTTTAGAAGTTCTCCCTTTTTTTCTATTTCCTGAAAAAATTGAAGAGTATTAGTTCTTCTTTAAGAGTATTAGAACTAAGAGTATTAGTTCTTCTTTAAAGGTCTTGTAGAACTCAGCTGTGTGTCCATCCAGTCCTGGTATTTTCTTGGTTTGTAGGCTTGTGATGGTGTCTTCTATTTCATCACTTGAAATGGATCTGTTTAAATTGTGTATGTCATCCTGATTCAATTTGTGCAAATCATATGCCTCTGGGAATTCACTGATGCCTTGATATTTTCTATTTTATTTGAGCACAAGTTTTCAAAATAATTTCTAATTATCTCCTGTATTTGTGTAGTGTCTATTGTAATATTTCCTTTTTTATCATATATGTTAGTAATTTGAGTTTTCTCTCTCCTTCTCTTTGTTATCATGACTAAGGTTCTGTCAAATTTATTTATTTTTTCAAAGAAACAACTTTTTGTTTTGTCAATTTTTTCAGTTGTTTTTTGTTTGTTTCATTTTCATTGATTTCAGCTATGATTTTAATTATTTCCTGTCTTGTACTACTTTTGGTGTTTATTTGTTCTTTTTTCTAGGACTTTGAGATACAATATTAAGTCATTTATTTGTAGACTTTTTCTTATTTCAAGGAATGAACTCCATGCAGTGAACTTTCTTCTTAGTACTGCCTTCATAGTGTCCCAGAGATCTTGATATGTTCTTTCTAAGGATTTTTTAATCTCCTCCTTGATGTCTATTGCAATCCATTGTTCATTCAGTCACATATTATTTAGTCTACATGTGTTGGAATAGCTTTTATTTTTTATTTTATAATTGATTTCTAATTTCATTCCATTATGATTGATAGAATGCAGGATAGTAGCTCTATTTTTTATATTTGCTAAGAGTTGCTTTGTTGCATAATGTATGGTCTGTTTTAGAGA
Organism: Callospermophilus lateralis; assembly: GCF_048772815.1. Lineage (NCBI taxonomy): Eukaryota > Metazoa > Chordata > Mammalia > Rodentia > Sciuridae > Callospermophilus > Callospermophilus lateralis. Next base: position 15,553,647 of record NC_135324.1, read on the forward strand.
AGGATCCATATGCTGCTGAGAAGAATGTGTATTTGCTTGATGAAGGACGAAATATTCTATATACATCAGTTAAGTCTAAGTTATTAATTGTATTATTGAGTTTCATAGTTTCTTTGTTCACCTTTTGTTTGGAAGATCTATCCAGTGGTGAAAGAGATGTGTTAAAGTCACCCAGACTTATTGTGTTGTATTCTGTTTGACTCTTGAACTTGAAAAGAGTTTGATGTTTGATGAATGTAGATGTTTGGGGAATATATATTTATTATTGTTATGTCTTGTTGATGAATGGTTTCCTTAAGCAGTATGAAAATATCTTTTTTATCCCCTTTTATCAACTTTGGCTTGAAGTCTACTTTATTTGATATGAGGATGGAAACCCCTGCTTGCTTCCACAATCCTTGGGAGTGGTGTGATTTTTCCTAACCTTTCACCTTCAGTCTGTGGATGTCTTTTCCTATGAGTGAGTCTCTTGAAGGCAGCTTATTGTTAGGTCTTTTGCTTTTCTTGTTCAAATCTCCTAGTCAATGTCTTTTGATTAATGAGTTAACAGGGTTATTATTGAGACATGATTTGTATTCCAGCCATTTTTGTTATTTAACTTGAGTTTGTTTCTCCTTTGATTAGCTTTTCTCTTAGTGTATGTAATATCTCCCTTTGCTGATTTTCATCATTGTTTTTCATTTCCTCTTCATGGAATATTTTACCAAGGATGTTGTGTATTGCAGGTTTTCTAGTTGTAAATTCTTTTAACTTTTGCTTATCATGGAAGGTTTTTATTTCATCATTAAATCTAAAGCTTAAGTTTTGCTGGATATAAGATTCTTGGTTGGCATCCATTTTCTTTCAGAGCTTGGTATGTGCTGTTCCAGGATCTCTTGGCTTTGAGGGTTTCGGTTGAAAAATCTGCTGAGATACAAATGGATCTCCCCCTGTATGTGATCGGATTCCTCTCTCATGGCCTTTAAGATTCTATCCTTATTCTGTGTGCTAGGCATTTTCATTAGAATGTGCCTTGGTGTAAATCTTTTGTAATTTTGTACATTTGGTGTCCTGTAAGCTTCTTGTATTTGGCTTTCCAATTCATTCTTCATGTTTGGGAAATTTTCTGATATCATCTCATTGAAGAGATTGTGCATTCCTTTGGTTTGAAACTCTGTGCCTTCCTCTATCCCCATAACTATTAGATTTGGTCTTTTGATGCTTTCCTACAATTCTTGGATGTACTGCTCATGGTTCCTTACCATCTTCACTGTGTGATCAACGTTTTTTTCCAGATTGTATAATTTGTCTTCATTATCTGACGTTCTGTCTTCCAAGTGGTCTAGCCTGTTGGTTATGCTTTCTATTGAGTTTTTTAAATTTGGTTTATTGATTCTTTTATTTTAAGGATTTCTGATTTTTTTTTATAAGCTCTATCTCTTTCTTAAAGTAATCTTTTGCTACCTGTATTTGCTCCCTTATCTCTTTGTTGGTATGATCAATGGATTCCTGTATTTGTTCCCCTATCTGTTTATTGGTGTCATCAATGATTGCCTGTATTTGTGCTCTTATCTCTTTGTTGTACTGATCAATTTTTTCTTGTATTTGTTCTTTTAGGTCATTCTTTAATTCACATATCTTTTAATTATGAACATTCTGAACTCCTTCTCTGACATTTCATCAACTTCACTGTCCATGGGTTCTGTTATTGTAGTATCCTGGTATGGGGCACTTTCCTCAGTTGTTTTTTCATGTTGTCTTTGTGATTTCCTTACCTGCAGTGTGGATCTGAGGTATTACAGTTTCTACCTTTGTAATCTTGTAGTATCCATGCAGATTATCCGTATCTCACCTTGGTGTTTGGACCCTGCTGGTGTACCAGGATGGATGCTACTTCAACTATAGGAGGTGGTGTTAATAGCAGGTGATAACTTGAGATAGCAGTGGAGGTGCCCTCAGTGCCCCAAAAAGGATGCAACTACTTTCAAAGATGGGGATGAAAGGATGGGCCTTACACTGGCTATGGGATGCCTGCTCCAAGATGCAGCTGCTTCTAGGCCCTGTCTGTTGTTGAAAGGTAGAGGCTAATGCATGGGGAGGGCTATGGAGATGGCTGCAGTGTCTCAAGATGAAAGTGGGTTAGACCTGGGCACCCAGGGGCTGATGGGGGAAGTGGATTCAAGCTTACCCTGGATCCTGGCTCCCATACAGGTCAGCGAGTTGGGTCTGGGCCAAGGCTGAGCTCTCGTGGGGGCCTGCCAGTGGACAGAGGTTGTCCTGGGCTGGGCCTGAGCTCTGGTGAATTTTTGCCAGTGATAGGATGGACTCAGGCCTATCCTGGACCCAAGCTCCAGTGCAGGTCAATGAGGTGGATCAGGGCTGATCCTGGGCTCCAGCGGGTGTCTGCTGGTGATGGGATGGATTGGGGCCTACCATTTTTTTCTTTTTTCATTCCATTAAATAGGTGATTTTTTCCCTCATATACACTGTAAAGATACACATGCTTATATTTAGTATTAATTTATTGACCTATTTCACCAATATCAAACAACATTCTGTGTAGTTGTTTCTGTAGTATTTAATGGAAATAGTAGTTTTGAAAAAGAAGTAGATCTCATATGTGGGTTTTAATGTCAAATAACAAAGCACATATTTTGTGAAGATGCTTATTACTAGAGAGTGTATTTCTACATAATGTGATATTCTAGAATATAAGCATTATTTCTTTTGAACTTTGCCATGATTGCCTATTGCTGTAAGTACCTTTGCATTATGTTTTGCTTGTAAAATGTTTTGTCATTACTGTAAAAATTGCTAATGGGATTTATCTCTTATCTTGATTTTTCAATCTTCTATTTTTAAAAAAATCATTTCTTTGTCATCTTTCTTCCTTCCCTACTTTGATCTTCTAACACTCCCCCCCATACAAACACACTCGTTTGTCTGTGTGCACATATACACTTACACACACTGCACAAGATGTAAATTAGGATGGAGGATGGTATTAACTCCATGTATATAATTTATAACAAGACATTTGGAAATTTATGTTTGTATTGGAATGGTTTAGTTTTATAACATATTCATAACCTTATACACTTATATTTATGTTGAAAAAACACCTAAATCCACTCTTAGAAGTCTTCAAGTATGCATTAGATTTTAATTAAAATATTCTCCACATTGTACAATAGGTCTCTTCAGCTTGTTCCTCTTGTCTAACTTAAATTCTGTATCCTTTGGCTAACATCCCTTCCACCCAGCCCAGTCCAGCCCTTGACAACCATCATTCTATTTCCACTCCCATGAGTTTAACTTTGGTTATACATCTAAGTGAGATCATGTGATAGTTGGCTTTCTGGGTCTGATTTACCTCATTTAATGTAATATTGTCTGTGTTCACCCATGTGGTTGCGAATGTCAGGATTTCCCAGTTTTTAAGTCTCAGTTGTATTCCATCTCACATGTGTACCACAGTTTGTTTATCCATGTGTCTACATAGGTAGAGTCCATATCTTGGCTGTTGTGAAAAATGCTACCATGAACATGGGATGCAGACATATTGGGACATGAACGTGGAGCGTCCAGTTTGTTTCCTCAATGGTGGTAGTAGTTTACACTTCACCAACATTGTGTAAGTGCTCACTTTTGTCCACTTCCTCAAACCCAATTGTTATCTTTGGCCTTTTGAAGTAGACATTCTAGCAGGTATGAGGTACTCTCTCTTTGTGGGTTCAATTTGCATTACTCTGATGATATTGAGCACCTTTTCATAACCTGTTGCCACTTGCCTGTCTTCTTTTGAGAAGTGCATGTTCAAGTCTATCACCATTGTGTAGTCTGGATTCTTGTTTCCTTGTTATTGAGTTGTTTTACTTTCTCATAGCATTCAGATATCAACCCCTTACAGATACATAGTTTGCAAATATTTTTTCTATTCTGTAGGTTGTCACCTCCTGTGCTTTGTGTTTCTTTGACACTACAGAATCATTTTAACATGATGTAATCCCATTTGTCTGATTACAGTTTTATTGCTTATGTTTTTGGGGTCATATCCAAAAATTCACTGTCTAGATCAATGTCATGAAGCTTTTCCCCTAAGTTTCTTCTAGTAATCTGATAGTTTCTGGTGTTACATTTAAGACTTTACTACATTTTTAGCTGATTTTTGTTTATAGTTTGAGATGAGGGCCTAATTACATTCTTCTTTACGTGGATATCCAGTTTTTGTACTATCATTTATTGATGAAACCGTTCTTTCCTATTGTATATTCTTAGCACATTTGTTGAAATTCAAGTGACCATAAATGCATACATTTACTTCTGTATGCTCTGTTTTATTCCATTTGTTTATGTGTCTATTTTTATGCTGGTGCTATGATGTTTTGATTTCTATAGTGTTGTAGTATATTTTGAAGTCAGAGTGTGATGTCTCCAACTTTGTTGTTCTTGCTCAAGTTTGCTTTGGCTATTTGGGGTTTTTGGTAGTTCCATATGAATTCTAGGAAATTTAATGGTATTTTTGTCAAAAATACCATTGTGGAATTTTAATAGAGATTATATTTAATCTATATATTACTTTGGGTAGCTTGGAAAAATTTTACATTATTAATTTTTCTAGTCTATGAACATGGTATATCTCTCCATTTATTTATGTCTTTTTCAATTTCAACCACATTGTAATGAAAATAATTTTATATAATTGTAGGTAGCTAAAAATATTTGATATGTTTTGTAAATGCAGAAGTCAACTCTTGTTCTGGTAACATACAATTCAAAAATTTGAGTAGCTTTGTCTAACTGACCTGCATGATGTGAGAGCTATGGATCATCTGCAGATTTGTGTGTCTTTCTTATATTCTGTGGATTGGCTGTGTACCTTCTCTCTGGGGCGTCTGATTCTAAGGTCCAGATTGAAGATGGATACCCTGTAGTGGACTGATATCCATTCACTGATATGAGGCCAACAATAACTACTCACCATCTGCTTAGAATATAAGCTGCTGATGGCTCACAGTTACATTGCTCCCTGGAAATTTGGCTGGCAGTGCAGTCTCAGCTAAAGTTGAATCTCCATGAATGAGTGTTGATGCATGATCAATGATTGACTGATCCTTGGGCACTAAAACCTGGGTGATTTTAACTTAGACAACTTTGAAGGGCAGTTCCAGCCCCAGGTTGCTCTCTAGAATCAGCTGGGTCTTCAGTTGCAACTACTTTAAGTTTCAACATCTTGTGCCTGTTTATGCTTTTACTTGATCATGGCTTCTTCTTTCAAGAACACTTCTCAGTTTCAACTTCTTTACTCAACAGACTTCATCTTAGATTTTGTCTCTAGAGAACCTAAGTCAGGGGCTGGGCTATAGCTGAGTGGTAGAGCACTTGCCTTGCACGTGTGAGGCCCTGGGTCTGATCCTCAGCACCACATAAAAATAAATAAATAAAATAAAGGTATTGTGAGGTATTGTGTCCATCTACAACTAAAAAAAAAAAAAAAGAACCTAAGTTCAGAAAGACCTGCATCTGAGACATGCTGTTCTTATTGCAAGAGGCGGAAACTGAGGATGCTGAACTAAGCCATGAAGTTGCTCTAGAAACTTTTGGGACTGGTCATATATCAGGCAGATTTCTTACATTTCATTGGGTAGAGGTTGAAGGGTCAATAAAGGGAGTGAAGTAGACAAGCTACAATTTACAATCAATAATACTGTCTATGGTGGTCTACCTCTCTTAGTGTCATATCCAAAATACTTCTTTAGTCACGTGTAACCATAGTGCAATTACTGGTTAATTGATAGAAAAGAAGGGTTATTTTTATTCGTAGTTCAGGAGCACTGGAAGTCCAAGATTGAGACGCCACATCTGGTGAGGGCCTTGTGTTGAGTCAACTCATGGCAGAAACTGGAAGGGCAGGTAAGACTGGAATTCATAGACTATAAGGAAGTGACTTGCTTTATAACAGCCTGTTCTTGCAGTAACTGATCCAGCCTCATCAGAGCAAGAACTAACTTGGAGAGAAAGCCTTTAAGCTGTTCTTCAGGACTCTGCTTGATGAACCAAAAACCTATCGGGCCCCATCTCCCAGCACTGCCACAGTGGGCAGAGACATGTATTTCACAATGTGGGTCTGGGGGTGAGGAATGAATACTTGTGAACAATCTACCCATATGAGTTAGCTATTGCCATAATAATTCCGCATAGAAAAAAACCCACAGAATTTCATTAGCTACAGACAGGAGAAGTTTCTGTAGCACTTCCTCCTTCTGCTTGGCTGGTGGCTCTGCTGGCTCCTTGCTTGTGTTTTCCTGGGTCTGCTTGGTGTTGGTCATCTGGACTGGACTTGTTCAAGCTGCATCTCTGCCTGGCTCTTGTTTCCGCATTTCATGGTGGGGCCCTGGTGAAGGGGAGGAGCCCTGAAATAAATTATTCTCCTGCCAATTGTAGAGGTGCAAGAAGATAATTGGGAACTTACAAGGTCTCTTAGTGCTGGCCTTGCAGTTGGTATGTTCTCATGTCTGCCTCCTTCTGTTGCCCAGTACACAGTCAAGTTCCCTGCTTCGTTAGTGAGGAGAACTGAGAAGTCACATGGCCGAGGTTTAGATATAGGAAGAGGGAGAGTGGGACCAATATTGTAGTCTGCCATACCACCAAACCTCACAGTCAATAAGCACCATAAAGACCCTTCAGATTTTAGTTGCTTTTCAATCTGTGTGAGGCCCAGGAATATAGAGAGGCAGAAAATATATCAAAAGCTCTCAGAGAGCATGCAGTCCTGTTGCAGGAACCTATCTATGTTTTTGAGAGTCTAGTGAACAGTTGCAGGATGTTTTGCTGCATAGTCATGTGAATGCTTTTGAATCTAGGCCAGCTGTCTCTGCCATTTAATAGTGTGTGACCTTGGGCAAATGAATTGGCTTCTCTAAGTCTCTGTTTCTTCATATAGAAAGTGGGACTTTTGATTTCACTGTATAAATTTATTGCACAGAATATATAAAGGAAGATCGGCCCCTTGGCCAAACTCAATAAAAGCTACCTGCTGATGTGTGCCATTGTATTGGTGTTGGGTTAGCATTCACAGTGTATGTTTTATACATGTATTCGTAGAATAATAGAGATGTGGTATGTGCTAAAAGAGAAACTGTTGTGCAGAATTAAAGGAAACTCATGTGACTCTTAACTAGAAGGATCCAGGAAGACTTCATAGGTACTTGTGATAAGGCTATATCTTCAATTTGAGGACAGCAGCAAGTCGGAGTACAGGCTGTCTGGTGATAAGAGCTGGCTTAACACATTCTTGAACCAGGAAATCATCTCATACCTGTTGCAGTTGAGTATTTGATAAGGGAGTCACTTGGCACTTGGAAATTATGGTAATGGGAGACCTAGATTTGGGCAAAGTATTATCTCTCAGATATCAGTTCGTGAAAGTATATCTGAAGCTTTGGCCTGTCAGGAATCTACTGAGAAATTTGGGGGAGGGACATAGGTAAAATTTATCTGTAAATACATTCTAATTTTTGGTTCAAAAATTCTTATAAAGCATACCATCTTGGAATACATTTTACCACTGAGACAAAAAGAGTCATAGAGTCACAGAATCTTGCCTCAAGCCAATAATAGGTTAATAACTTAATGGGATGGTGCTCTTATTTCACATGCCTGGAAGCAGTACAGTTTCTATTCCAGAACAAGATCCACTTACAAGAGAAATACATGTGACTGTAATGAGAACTACTGCCTTCTCCTCCATGGTGATCATCCACTTTTCTGAGTCCCCATGTTGGGTACACCCATCTCCACATTTGGCACATTTTATCTACAGGACTGAAATTGAACTTCTCTTCAGCATCTCTTTCAAACTCACCATCCACCTTAAAACCTTTCAAGGCTGTCCGTCCTCTCTGGTCTTTTGGTCAGAGTCTTTGGGCAGTTTCGTTTCTTTCCCTGGAGTTGGAATCATTTGTTCCCTCCCCTTTCCCTTCTTCACCTGTGCAGGGAGGAAAACCAAACAAAAAGTTGTCATTTGCCAGTTTTTGTTTCCTTTGTCCTTTGTTTTATGTGTCATCTTCTGAGAGGTTCTTTTTGCTCAAGAGTCAGATTCATAGCCACCTTTTTAAGAGTTCAACCTAAATTTCTCTCTTCCATCTCTCTTTCTCCCTCATCTGCTTTATCCAGAAGTCTAGACCTGTTTATTCAGTTGTTTGCTTTATCACTATTCAGGAACTATGGGAGAGTGTGACTTTTCTCTGCCAGGTGGATGACAGGTCAGATGATGTGCTTTGGCCAATGCCTTTCAATCATTTCATATTTAGTCACTTCCTGTGGGGGTTTTGGGTACTTTGGTGGCTCTGGAAGCCCACGCTGTTACGGAACTTCTGTGAAACTGGGTCCAGAGTGACTTCCATGAGCATAATTTTCTGCCAAACCTGCAGTAGATATGAAGCATGAGCAAGAGATGAAGCATGAGCAAGCATTGTCTCCAGCCACAGAGATGTTCCAGCTGTTGGTTACGGCAGCATAACCTAGCTTATACTGACCAATATGACTCTTGCTTGGACATTTCAGATGCCTCAGCCTCAAGGTGCATGACTCTACCTCATCAGTGTCCTCACCAGTGTTACTTCTCTACTGTTCTTCTCTGTACCATCCCACCACAACCAGCCAGTGGCATCAGCATGGAACTGACTGCTCAAACACTGATTTCTTCTTGAGCCCCTCCACGCTTTTAAAGCCCACATAGAATTAGCACAGAAGTCTTGCTTTTCCTTCATCTGAAAAATCTCCAGAATCTTCCCACTGCTTTCCACCTTCAGTGCCAACATTTTCATCTAAACCATTATCATCATTTGTCTCAGCGTCCAGTCTGGTTTCTCAGTAATTTTGACTATATTTCTGTGTCTCAGCTGGTGTTTCTTCATTTAAGTAGGAGAGCTACCTTAATTCCTTATAAAATGTTGGAGAACTTCTGTTGATCTCAGGGTAAATTACTTGATATGAACTCAAAAGACCTTTATGACTGCCCTCTGTGGCCTGATCCTGGGGAACTCCTGTCAATGCTCTCTGCTCGGTAGGTAGCACATTTCCTGACCAGGCCTTTGCATATGCTGGGGAAACTCTCTGGACTACACCTCCTGACCCCTGTTGCTTCTGCTCCACTCACCCTGCCCCATAGGTCCATTCAAACATTGATCCTTTCCTGGCAGCCATCGCTTGGGACACTCCTACTGGTAAGTTTCAAATCAGACAACTCACCCAGGACTGAGAGTGGAGCTCAGTGGCACACCCCACGACTCCTAGTTGATGCCTGTTTTCCAGGCTGAGCAGTACAAGGGCAGAAAACTTGTTTTTCTTGGCTACCTTTGTGCCCAGTACATGGCAGAGAGTAGGCTTTCTAAAATATCAAATGACTCCAGTACAAGTCATAAATACCTACAATCCACTCGTACTTTTTTTTTTCTGAATCTTATAACCCTTCATATAGTTTAGATTTTTTTTAGCACTGTTTAATGTGGATTAATTATGTACTAAGTGTTTTGCTAACCACTTCATTTAATCCTCACAGGAAAGGACTGATGTAACGGCCTTTCTTATGAGGCTTATCATATTGCTTCAACCTAGCTATTTCTACATTTCAGAAGTATCTCCCTATATTTTGTAATTTTGTTATGATTGTAGTTATTATATGACATCTCTGACTTGCCTGTACACCCTTGAACTGTAAGATGGATTGTTGACTGTTGGTTGCTTGTGCCTGGCCTTCCCCTCAGTCTTACATACCTATTTCATGAATAAATTATCACACTTAAGTTCACATTAAATGGTTGATGTCATTAGACTTAATTTCATCTTATTGCCTAATGTGAAACAGATACCCCAGGAAGAATTTTTTTTCCACTGATTCTTTTTTTAGAGTTAATAATAGGCACTTACTACACTAAGGGTTGTATTGTAACTCTGCAAATCACATTATAAAGAATACAACTATAAATGTATCAGTTATTTTTTGCTCTGTAACAAAACTGTCCCCCATACTCAGTTGTTTAAAGCATTCTATGTTTTATAGTGCTCTGTGGATTGGGGATTTGAACAGGGCTGTCCAAAGAAACTGGTCTTTGATCCATGTGACATTGAGGGGTGGCTTGGTGGGGACCGGAGCATCTAAGGTGTCTTTCCTCCCAAGTTCAGCTGGGTAGCTGAAATGGCTGGGACCTGGTTGAGTTGACATGGCTCACTGTCACCATCCAGGAATCCACCTTTGCTTTCCCTGTCCTTGTGGACCAAAAGAATGTAAGTGGGAGCTTGGGACTGGCAGAGCATCACCTCTGTCATGTTCTGCTGGTTGAAGCATGCCACAGTTCTGGTCCAGAGTGGGCCAGCAGACTGTCCCCTGCTGGAGAGCGGTGGAGTTAAAGGGATTGCTGGCTCTCACCTCTGCCACTTTCCTCTTGTAGGGAACTACTTGAAGCTACATGTGATCTAAATTTTCTCGTAGAGGTTTCCAAAGTTCCCTTACTTGGTGTGGACAGTTGAATGTGCATTCTGTGAAACCTGCTGTCTTGTGATTTACCGAACATCCACATGACTTTTTTAAACCTGCATTAATTTATAAATTGCCTACGCTACTTATCCATCCTGTTTTCTTCACCATTAACACATTTATTTTTAGTATCACAGGAGTTATTTAAATTTATGATTGAGAACAATAAACAGAAATTAATCCTGATGAGTAAATTAGGATGAAAAGTACCACCTGAAAAGATAGCTTTTAACATTGTGTGTTTTAAGCAAATCGTGAGGGTGTTTGATTGGTTTTAAAATTTACATACACAGAATAGAAATCTTTGGGGGGAAAAAAATAAAGCCCATCCCTGTCATATAAGTGAGCAAGAAGTTTTACTCCTGAGTGCTGCTCCAACTTCATCTGTTTTTAAAAATAAATGTGCTGTTCAATATCATGAATAATTAAGTGAAAGGAGTTGTGGTTTGGGGGGCTGTTTTCCTTTTAGTAATTGTAAATTCCATTTCACCAAGCCACAGCTCAGTAGCTAGGAGGAACCTAGTCTGGACTGCCCCTTATTCATTAAAATATATATCTATATCTTTCTATCTATCTATCTATATATATCTATATCTGATAAAATGGAGCTCTAGAAATATTTTTGCTTAGGAAAGATTTGTGCTTAGCATATAGAGATTTTTTCACATGTATTAAATTGTATGAAGCGGTTTATATAGCTAATGAAATCATTATTCTAAGGATAGTGATAAAGTCTTTTTTCCTGAGCTGGTTATGAAGAATGGTTTTCTGGTTGAGAACCATACCCAGGCTTCATCTGATTTAGAGAAGCCTGTGTATGATCAGTAGCCATTGACAAGATTCCTCATGTCAGACTTGTGAACAGATAGGCAGTGAACAGAGCCTCCTTTTCCACTTTACTGAGCTGTGGCCTTAGGACTCTGTATACACCGAGTGGATGGGTGTTCAAATTGCCCCCATCCCTTGCCATTGCAGTGAGGAAGTGGGAGGAATCCATGGACCTTCAGAGTCCTACTTCCCTCAGAGGTGAAGGGGTCCATCCCAGGTCATTGCTATCCTTATAACACAGACTGATGGCATGTTGAGGCCTTTGGACCTCCCCCTCTTTGAGAGCAGTACCCTCTACTGACAGAATGATGCCATCTCCAGATCTTCCAGGACCCTGGTGCTCAAGTTCATGGCCTCTCAGATTTTACCCTCATTGGTCTGTTTGGGTGAGGGGTTTGATGATTTAAGTTTTGTTAATGTTGTGGGTTTTCATTTGTATACATGGTTGCATATCTTTTTTGAAACAGGAAATACAGTTCTGAAGATAAGCCAATGTGTTAGGTATTTAGTATTGCAGAGGGCTGGTGGAATTGTCCACTAGTGACCCCAAGTTCATGTGGGGTCCAGTGGGCTTAACAGATTAGGTTCTTTTATAATTGCCTCAGCATCTCTCACAGGGCATGAGCTAAGGGAATTAAAAATGCTTTTTGGAGTATCATCTTATCTTCCATCCCCCTTGTCTTTTTTTTTTTTTTTTTTTTAAGAGAGAGTGTGAGAGAGAGAGAGAATTTTTTTTTATTATTTATTTTTTAGTTTTCAGCGGACACAACATCTTTGTTTGTATGTGGTGCTGAGGATCGAATCCGGGCCGCATGCATGCCAGGCGAGCGCGCTACCACTTGAGCCACATCCCCAGCCCCCCCCCTTGTCTTTTGAATTCTGTGTCCTTCATTCAAAGTCCCATCTTCTTCTCAACTACCAGAGAGTGAATAATCAGTGGTTCTGTTACCAGTTGGTACTATATGCCAGGGTGGCTTAGAGGTGAGAACATGTTATATATAAAATATATAAAATATAAAGCTGTATATTTGACATTTCCTTTCTCTTATAATTTTTCAATCAGTGAGACATCTCCCACTGTCATATTTTAGCATTAGCTAAAATAATAGGAGTAGCCAGATGTGGTGGTGCACAGCTGTTATCCCACCAACTCAAGAGGCTGAGGTGGGAGGATCACAGGTTCCAGGCCAGCCTCAGCAATATAGAAATAGCATGTCAGATAGATAGATAGATAGATAGATTAGCAGATATTGATCCCTTTCTGAAGTCAGTCTCAACTAGTAAACAAGCCTTAGGTAAGAGTTTTGCACAGTTCTGCCCCTCTAAACCATATTGTCTTATATATTTAAACTTCCTGACTTTTGGTTTCCTCATCTGTACAATCAATTTGTCTTGGCTCTTGTGAAATTAAAAATAACACAAATTTCTCGCACAGGAACATTTGATCACTGGTAGTTATAGTTATTCTAAAACAAGAATGGTCTATTCTGCACATTAATGAAAAGGGCCTTTCTGTGAGTGCTTGGACTGCAGGAACTGTAGACTAATGTCCCACTTAGGGTTGCATGAAGCCAGGTGCCATCTGTGTGTCTATGCTTCGCTGTTCATGAGCATATCACCTTTGTAGCAGAAGTTATGGAACAGAAGATAAAATGTGATTTTTTTTCTTTTTTCAATCACTTTCATGACTTGAAATCTTAGAAAGATGATTCAGGAGGATCTGAGATGAAGCTATCACCAAGCTCATGCATTATGTATGTCAAACCACAAAAAATCCATTAATTAGCCACAATGCATCATAGACTCCTTGTCATAAATTGTTCTAAAGTGAAAACAAATTTGCCAACCTATAAAACTCTCACTTAATTTGCTAGTCAGAATTTGTGTGACATATTCCAAAAACAAAACAAAACAAAACCTCGACATCCAATAATATATAAATTAGAATATTGAGTCAATTTGCATATTCATTTACATTTTACCAAGATAAGTTTATTTCAAGGCTATGTTCATGCCTGGAAGATACCAAGGGCTCAGGAACTGCTAGTTTTATGAAGTAATGAAAGGTTGCAATTGTTGACTTAGTAGATTTTATGTAGTTTTATTGTGTAAACTTACCAAAAAATAGATTTCCTAGGAAGGTTTTATGATCAATGAGGTACATAAAATTCAAGGTTTTAAGGTTTGAAAGAAATAAGTTTATTAAGAACAACAGAGACCAGTCCTCAGATGTGACCCACAGTCATTTGCTGTGAATGTAATTCCTATTACGAGTCTGCTTTTTCCTCATTTTTCTGTAGAAAAGATGTCTCAGAATCGTCCAGCTACATGAGAAAGCCGCCTCCTGATGTATGAGGAATTAGATGAAGCCTTTATTGTTTTCTTCAGTTTTTTAGAATAAGAATCATTGGAAACAGGGTTGGGAGTGAGTTTCCTCTTGCTCTTCCTTCTGCCACATGACATTTAGAGGAGGTGCATCTGTCTGCAGTTCTTGAGACCACTTTGAGCCCCTGGTGTTCCTGCACCAGCATCTCCTACCATATCATATACAGACATCAGTGTCCACCTGCAGATCCTTCCTGCTACCTTTCTGTATACCCCTGGGCATTTAGGACAGGTGGTCTGCACCTGCGTCTTTGTTTCTTTTGTTCTCTGGGTGCAGGTTGTCTTCCATTCTGTGACAATCCTGCAGAATGCAGGCAGTTTCTTTTTTGTGGGGAGCAATACCAGGGATTGAACTCAGGGGCACTCAACCACCGAGACACATCCCCAGCCCTATTTTGTATTTTATTTAGACACAGGGTCTCACTGAGTTGCTTAGTACCCCACTTTTACTGAAGCTGGCTTTGAACTTTCAATCCTCCTGCCTCAGCCTCCTGAGCCACTGGGATTACAGGTATATGCCACTGTGCCCAGCTCAGGCAGCTTCTTAATGTCATGGTCTGTGCTTGTGCTTGGTTCTTGTTCTTTCTGAGCTCTGGTGGGCACTTGCTGCTGCCCTCCACCCCCATCACCCCCCCTCTGACTTTCATGCACTTCTGAGCTTCTCTTCTGTGTTTCCAACTGCTGCTCCATCTGGATGATATTTTCCTCTTTCTCTTCCTTGTTGGTGGAGGTTTTCTCAGCCTTAGCCTTGGCTGCATTTTCTTTTCTTTTCCTCCCAATAGGGAGTCTGTCCTCTCCCTGGTTCTGGTACTTCTGTGTCCTGATTATGTATCATCAGCTTCTTTGTGCAGAGTCCCCAATTGCCAACTGCTGCCGCTGCTGCCCTCTGAACTTCTCACTGTTTGAACCTCTACCAGGTTCAAACCTGAATTCATCCTATCTGAGATTCGGCTTCTTGTCTCAGCCTTCCCTATTTCTTCTCGAGAGCATCCATATTCCCTGTCAGGCAAACCACGGGAGTAACCAGGGAGTCTCTCCTTGCATCCACAAACCAGACACTTACCAAAGGGAAGACCAGCATTGTTGCTCATAACCTGTCCAGCCAACCATGAGGTGTTCACGTTGAGGTGACCGGCACTGCTGCCTCCTGGTCTCTCCCCTCCCACGCTGCCCTACGTGGTTCTGTGTGAATTATCCCAGAACACAGATGTCTCCACACCCCTTGCTCACTGCAAAACTGACATGGTTTCCTGTGACCCACAGGAAAATGTGAGGGAAGAAAAAGAAAATGGCCAATCTGCCAATCTGGGCTTCAAGTGGTTGCACATTTCAGTCTTGGGTACTATTCTTCCCATTTCTCTTCTCAGAGTTAGAGTTTCTGAAACCTCCTTTATATATTTAATCACTGGTAACATCCCCTTTATGTGCAGACATGAAACTGTAACAAACCTACATGATTTTTTAAAAAGCCAACATAAGTCCCTATATTTGATAAAAGCAGAAATATAAGGAAATTTCTTTGTACTGCTGTTTCAGTCTGTAAGTGACTATATGCGAGTCTGAGTAGATTGCCAGAGCTTGCATCTACCTCTTGTTATTCAGCTTGGATTTCACAGAAATACAAGTAGTCAACTATATATTTATACAACTTCTCTTCAGCTTTGGCCTTTAGAATGGTAGCCACATCTGTATATTTGTGTATATTCATAGCACAACTGTGCATTCCTGGCTACAGATGCACACCCACACCGCTAAGTCAAGTTGCTGATCATATTCCTAGTAAAAGTGTAGTTGCCACTGGTGATGTGACTTTCTAAAATAGTGGACCATCCTCGAGGACATCTGAACAGTCCACATTCAGTCCCTCTCTGATTGGACTAAGAGTTCATCCTTATCTATTATGACCATGCATACTTTCAGGAGCTCAGATGAGGTGACTGCAGGTATTGCTTGGTGGTAGAGACCTGCCTAGCATGCAAGAGGCGCCAGGTCTGATGCCCAGCATTGTCAGAGAAAAAGATCATGGTAAATAGGTCTTTCTTTCAAAGGATCATCTCCTTTGAAAGGCACATGGACATTGCACTGCAGGAAGTCTACCCTTTATATCCTGTACCTCTCAAGACTCCAATATTCCCCAATAGGAGTCATCTTAGGTCCCCCTGAGCACTGCTCCCCTGAGCATTGCCCAGGTACCCTTCTATCCTGCTCTGCATTCACCTTGTTCTGTCTGGGCTCTTCCTCTCCTGGGGAAGGTTCTTAAGTCATCTGTCTGCTTCTCAAATGCTAATCTAGACCAAAAGCTTGCCCTCTGAACTCTAGTCTCTTTAAGTGCTCTGTGGTAGTATGACTCCTGTATTACAGTTTTATGTTTGCTTCTTCTGCCTGCAGACATTCTCTTCCTGTATTAGAAGGTATGCTTTTAGTTGCACAGATCACAAACTCAGTTCACACTGGCTGAAGTCTTTATCCCTGCTCTGCCCACAGGTATTGGTTCTCTTTATTGAAAAGCCTAGGATGGCTGTCACTGGACAGAGAAGATCCCAGTACCTTGCCCTTCCCTCCATCTTTGATCACGTTTCAATTGGGCAGGCTACATCTTCCAATGCACTATGGCTTAATATGAGTGAAGCTCATGTCTTGTTCAGGTTATATACTTGACATAAGTGGCAGGTAGAATCTGCCCACTATGGTTACTCAGGGTCCCAGGTTGATAGAAACTCAGTATAAACATGTGCCTTCATTCTTGCAGGTGTATGAAAAGGGAATGTGGCCAATAATACAGTTGTCTTCAAGCTTCTGCCCTGAGGAGATATGTCATTTCTGTTCACATTTCATTGACAGAAAACTCTGAAAAGTCCATTATTATAATCAAAGAAGGGTGCAGTCCTACTCTGTATCTGATGGATAAGGAAAATTATGAAACCAAAATATAGCAAACAAACATGTCCTGATGTTGAACACAGTTGGATTTCCTTTGTGTCGTTATCTGCTTGTAGATATCCTGTCCTTGAGTCTTTGGGAAAATAGGGAGACATAGGGACTGATCTTCCTGAATCCCATGGAGTGAGAGAAACTAGCAGGGATAGTCCATCAAAGTAACATTAAGGCAGACAAGCTGCCAGGCCGGTAGACACCCCAGGTACTTCTGTGGTCCATAATAAGATTAAAACTACTTGAGAGAAGACATCTAACCCTTTTGGTATTTCTTGATGTTCAATATGGTGTCTTTCTGAAATTCTTGCTTTATTCATTCATTTTCATGTAGTGTATTACATTAAGTGTGTGTAATATTTATTACGGTATGTACCAGGCATGTTTAAGTGCCTTGTGTATATGAATTCATTGAATCCTACCATCATCCTACCAGGATAATTCCACTGTTAATCCCTTTGATCAGATGGGAAAATTAAGGTGCAAATGAAGTAATATAACCAATGTCTTAAAACTAGAAAGCTCTGTACCAGGGATTTCAACCTGGTGAGTCCAATTATGCCCTTAGTCACTGTAATTATTGATTAAACTGCCACTCAAATTTTTTTGGTCAACTTTTTCATTGCTTTCTCCAAAAGATCCAACAAGAACAATTTCAGAGAACAAAAATGTTATTTTGGCTCATGGTTTCAGAGGTCTTGGTCCATATACAACCAATTCCATTTCTGTGGACCCAAGGTGAGAAAGAACATCATGGTAGAAGGGCAGAGAGGAGGAAAGCAGCTTAGGTTATGGCAGGAAGAAGAGAGCTACGTTTACCACAGACAAAATTTAACCCCAATGGCATGCCCTCAGTCACCTACCTCCTACAGCCACTCCCAATCTGCCTACAGTTACCACCCAGTTAATTCATATCAGTGGATTAATACACTGATTCTGTTAAGCCTTTTACAACCCAAATCTTTTACCTCTGAACATTCTTGCATTGTCTCACATATGAGCTTTTGTGGGCCACCTCATATCCAAACAATATTTTGAATTAATATGGAAAACATATTAACAATATGTTTTCTTAATAAGTTTTGCTGCAGACTGCATATTACATTCCTTGTAATATTATTAATACAGGTTAAAAGAAGGAGAGAGTTTCTGATGTTCAGACCAGGTAAAGAAGATAATGGGGTCCATATGTTTTAGTCTTCTCCCTCCACTATGACTTTATTAATATTTTTCCTTTTTATTGATTAAATATCCATTACATGTTTGTTTGGAAATCTCCCCTATCATCTAGAGGAACAAATATTTTGATAAGTGGTTTGCTCAGATCTGGCTTATCTACAGAGAAAACATTGCCAGAGGATACTGGGTTGCTGTCTTGTCCTGTTGCAGCCAAGATAAGGATATTTTGCTTTTCTTTGTAGAGTGAAGACATCTAGCATCTTGTCACAACTTCCGAAATCTTTGAGGAAATGAAGTCTGAATGCCAAGACAGTAATTTTACCATTATCCCAGTGGCTTGGTATTCTACTTGATACATTGTAATTTTAACAAGGAAGTTACAAGAAAAGAATTTAATACTCTGCCTCTGTGGAAAGGTGAAATAAAATAGGATACAATTCTCGTTTGTTCTTCTGTAGCTCATTTTGACAGCTAAGAAAGCTGTCTTAAATGGGCATGAATAGATCCCTTTTTATCTATATTTATCTGAAATAGAATACTTTTTTAGCTTTACTTATATGAAATAGTAAAATCATTAGTTTTTTAAGACAACCATTGGTGTTTTATAATAATAGATGCAAAGAATTTTGTAAAGTAACTTGAGTTTTAGTTTTACAGTGGCCTTAAAATAAACATACTTAATATTTCATAGTCAAGTTAGCAGGTAATGTTGTGGTACTTGATCCTACAAAAAAAAGTCTTACTTCATAAGGGACTTTGGATCAAATACAAATATAAAATTTGATTTGGTATTTGTATTAAAATACAAATATAAAATTGTATTTTAAAGGATGGTCAGTTATTTATAGTGCTCTTCTTGTCCAAAACTTAATTTCAAAATAAGAAATCCAATGAAATCAATGCTCCCACAGATGATTAATTCTGTAGTTTGCAAGGGTTTTATTCCCATTTCTCTTTTACAGAAAATCCATAGCATTTAGATGTATGTACATTTTTCCTTTAACATTTAAAATAATAGGAATCTATACTCCAGCTTTTGTTTGGATTATGCATAAAAGCAGCACAGAATTTGCAACTGGATTTGTGATTATTCCAGCTAGAACTGGACTTCATTTGTACACATCCACACCCATGACCTATGGATACTGAGTCATCAGTATCCTGAAATCTAATGACTCAGGGTGCGTGTAAAAATCTCAACCCAAGACATTATTCAAAGTAGATGTGCCACTTGCCACTTTCTTCCCTTCAAAAAGAATTTTAAAAGGGAGGGGGTGCTCCTTGTGTGGGCCCCCCCTTTCTTCTTTTTGGACTTTGAATACTGTTGAGAGATGAGATACCTGCTCTAGTCCAACTGTCTTGCAGTCTTGTGGGGAGTAGATGAGTTGCTGAGGCTGTCTGGGTGGAACAGCAGAGGAAACTGGGTTTTTAAGAGTATGGTTGATATCCTGGCTTTTCTGCTTCCCTACCTGGTCGCCTTAGAACATGGCACATCTATGAGCCTCAGTTTCCTCTTCCATGAAACGAGAGTGACTGTGGTATCCACGTGCCAGGCGTGCCATAAGGCTTAGGTATATTACAAGACTTGCGTAGCACATGGCCATGCAGTGCAGTGGTTCATACCTTTTGTGAAACAACATTGTAGTCCTGTGCTATGGAAAGGCGTTTGGACCCACATCAGATCATGTAGGCATTGGTGGTCCCACAAGGCACTGTGACTTAGTGACATTATTTCCATCTGAGTTTTTGTAACTCTTTAAATTTTTTTTTTATAGATGGATACAATACCTTTGCTTTATTTATTTTTATGTGATGCTGAGAATTTAACCCTTCACACATTCTAGGAGAGCACTCTACCTCTGAGCCACAACCCCAACCCTATTGTGTAACTCTTCATGTCCTGACAATGAAAAACTGGCCTCATAATGTAGTTCTCAGAAGGTAGCCCATTCTTATGCAACCTGCGATGTGGTAGGACATTTTCCTGTATGTTACCTCATTTGGTGATGGCAGCTGTGTAAGGTGTCAATGATGAGGCTCTGTGACCCCTGAGGTGTCATGTTTCACTATAAAAGGTGAAATGCAAAATACATTGTAGAAAACACAAATAAAAGTGTGTGTCATATGCAATTGCCCAGCCCAGGGATCTGTTCGGTGTCAGATTTTAATGACATTATCATTAGTGGTAGCTGCCATGTGATAACTGTAGTCAGAATGTGACTGTCCTGTCCTGGGTGCTGCAGATGTTTGTGCAGGTAGGAAGTAGGTACTGCTGTCTCCATTTTGCCAGGTGAAGGAGCCGAGGCTTGGAAAGAATTCCACCTTGGTAAAACACCAGGCATTCTTGGGGGGAAGGACTGGAACCTAGGTCTGTGTACCTGTAGAACCTGTGCTGAGAAGAATGTCGTTAATTATTGTCTCTTCCTGGACCCTAAAGGGGGATTACAGGGAAAATAAGCAGTGAAACTAGCCAAAGCAATTCTGTGCCTCAAATATATAAGCTTCTCTAACTGATTTTGTTTTCATTTTAAAAAATGGAAGAGTGATTAACATGCACCCTGCTGCATCAATCTTACATGTTCATTTGAACACATTTTGGCAATTGATTGTCCCCAGGCAGTCACAAACAAGTACTCACAAAAAGTTATGGGAGACTTCCATTCCCCCAGAAATGTCCCTTATGGTCCTTTCTATTTAATTCTGCCTCCTACCCTTGACCCTGAGGCAGCCACTTCTAATTCTTAATACAGTAGAGTTTTGCCTATTCTCAGATCTTATAAAAATGGAAATGTAAAGTATATGTTTTTTAGAGTCTGGTTGTATTTTGCCTAATAAATCTAACAAATATGTGCAATAGTCCTACTCTGAAAATCACAGACATTGCTGATAAATGAAAGATAACCTAAACAGAGACGCCATATCACTGAAAGTTTCACTACTGTAAAGATGTGCCTTCAGATTTATGTAGGTGTTGCCTGTGTCTGCAGGTTACTTATTGCTTCTTGTTTTTTGTCTTTATTTTATTTTATTTCAGGGGGCTACACCACAGATTCTTTATTCCTTCTGTGCTTGTGAGCATTTGGTTTGTTTTCCACTCTAGGGTTACTACTCTTCCAAGAGTGCTCCGTTGGATTCTCTGCTATTTGGCATCCATTAATTATATGACCAAACAACTTGCCAAAGTTGCTTATATGTAACTTGTGATCCAGAGCCCCTACTCTGAGCCACCTGCCTACCTAGCTGTCACACACCATACCAGTATTTTACCCCCAAGTCCCCCAGATCTAGGTACCAGGCAGCTGGGGACAGACCCTCTGCCCCGTGTCTGTGGGAATTTCTCAGAGTAGCCATTCCTGAGCTGTCCCCCTGGACGGGGTTGCCTCTTTCATGAAAACCCTGATGAAGCTGTGGTGTTCCACAGGCCCCTCCAGGAAGCAGTGCCTTCCTTTCCTACTAGTTTCTTCATACCAGTCCTGGTACTTACACGTGGCCCTGGGTGGCATAGAGCACACCTTCTCTTGGGAAAGCTTCTTTGTGCATATCTGCTCTCAGTCACCTTCCTAAGTGACAGTCCCCCAAGCACAAATAAAAGGGTTGTAAATGCAGATTATAGATATGTTTGTTGCTTGTTGGACTTACTTTGATTTCTCTTAAGGAAACCCCTAAGAAGAGAATCTGTGGTCACAGGGACACAGGAAGACACCCATGTGCGTGACTCCACAGGTCTCCTCAGTGTTTGTCCCTGTTCTCATTCTCAGCAACAAGGTCTGGGGATTCCTGGGGCTGGGTTCTGTGCCAACATTTGCCGGTCTTTTTGTATTTAAACCATTTTAAATGAGAAAGTGCATCTTCCTGTCTTTTTGCTTTGCATGACTAATGGAGTTAAGCACTTTTTCATATTCTAATCTATCATTTTTATATCTTCTTTGGGGAAGTGTTTGTTCACGTCTATTGCCCATTTAGATTTTTTATCTTTTCATCATCTATTTATCTGTTCAGCATTATAAGTGCACTGCTGATATTTTTCCTGGACCATGGCTTATCTATTACTTTTCATGATGATATTTTTAAAGCAGAAATTTTAACTCTGGAAAAAATCTGATTTATAATTTTTATTTTTTTGAAATTAACATTTTGCTTTACCTACTGTGGCCATTAAATATTCTCCTGTGGATTCTTCTGGAAGCTTTATGATTTGATGTTTTTTCGATCTCTGATCTATGTAAAATAAATGTTTGTGTATGGAGTAACATAGGGATTAAGGACAATTTTTTAAAAAAATAGCCACATTTTTTTCTTTGCAGTAACATTTAGTAAAAAGAATTTCACCCTAGGCAATGCCATTGTGCCTTGCTTTAAATAAAGACCACCTAACATGTTGGCTCCATTTCTGAACTCCGTATTCATCTCTCGTGTTGATCTATTTGTCTATCATTATGCAGGTTCTGCATTATCTTAGTTGTATTGGAAATCATCTGGTGCAAGGCTTCCAGGTTAGATCTTCTTTAAACTTTGTTTTGGCTCTTCCAGATCCTTTGCAGTTTCTTGTGCATTGTAGAATCATCTATTTCTTAAAACAAACAAACAAACAAACAAAAACAAACAGATAAAAACTAGAATTTGAATGGAATTGTACTGAAACTATAATGCAAGTTAGGGAGAATGGAATTCTTTATAGTATCAACTCTTTGACTGAACATAGCATATCTGCTTGCTTATTTAGATCATCTTTATTTTGCAATGTGTGTGACTTTCTGTGTCAGAGCATCACACATATTTGTTGGATTTATCTCTATGTATTTGATGTTTTTATATGTTATTATAAGTATGGTTTTTGCACTTTAATTTTCCTGTTTTTCATTAATATAGTTAGCAACATGAGTGATTCTTAGTTTAGTGACTATGGGTTCTGAAACATTGCTAACTCACATTAAAATATTTTTCTTCATTGATTTTATAATTCACAATTCTATTGCCTGTGGAAACTGAGAGTTTAAGATTTTTTTCCCCTCATCTGAATGATTTCTATTCTCTGTGCTGGCCTTATCACATCATCCAGGACCTTCATTACAACAATAAGCACAAGAGATGAGAGTGGATATTTTTACCTTCCTCCTGGTGGTAGAGCAAAGGAGCTTCATTTTCAACCTTAATAATGATGCTCCGTATCATATTGGAGCAGTTTATTTCGGTTCTAACTTTGTTTCTATGAAGGTGATGACTTTAGTCATAATCATTTTCTTGATTAATTGAGGTGATTTTTTAAAATAAAATTGTTAATGTGGTATAAAATAGTGATTGGTATTTTACATGTTACACTAATCATATTCTGGGAGAAACTCCACTTAAAAATGTATTGGTGTATTTGATTGGTTGATTTACTTTTTTTTTTTTAAGGATTCATATGCTTTTACAGTTTTAAGGGATTGAAAATTAGTTCTTGAGATAATATTTGTCTATGATTTTATTTTATTGTGATATTTGTTAGTTTTTTTTTTTTTTTGTATAATAACATGACCTCCTAGAATGAGCTGGAGAGTGTTCCTTCTTCCTTTCTGACTGATAAGAGCTTTTGTAAGATTTGTATTATTTTCTCTGTATTGTAATCCACCAATGAAGTCATCAGACTTATGTTTTTTTTATGGAAATGAATTTGATTACAAGTTCAAGATTAGTCCATGGAACTAAGAGACTACAGGGATCTGGGACCCACCTGTACTCGCCATCTTGCATGAATAATTTCAAATGAGTTGCATATAGTAGCAGGCAGTTTATTAGAAGAGATAGGAAAATGAGAAAAGGGAAAATGTGGGTCTTCCTAGAGAAGAGGGAGATGGTGCACTTTTCCTACCCTCCTGTTTTATTGGGAGGTCCAGGTAATTTTTGAGAGAGTCCAACCCAGGTCCACTTTTTGACTTTGACTGACATCAATTGCATCAGAATTGCAAGTCCCCATTGCACATGGTCTTACTCCATGTAGGGAGTAAGAGCTACATGTAACTATTTTAATGACTTGTTAAAGATCCCAGGCAAATTTGGGTCACCTTAACCCAAACTGTCCAGTTCTAATTGGAACTTGTTCTTGCAGATTTTATGCTTGGAAGTTTTGCTTCTAATTATTCTGTGTCCCTGAATCCTAGAATCTGGTCTGTGTAAAGGGCATTAAAGTCTCCCCTTCAAGATAATTTGTGTTCTTTCTATGGGCAGGGATGAGCTTTGGGCCTGCATTTTTCCTGCACATAAAAGGATGTTTGGTGAGAAATTTAGCATATTCTGTTGAGTTAAGCCAGGTAAGGCCAGAGTGTCCTCAAGTATGTTGCTTTTTAAAAGAAACCGTGTAGAGATCAGCATAGAGACCCAGTCTTGAGAATTATCCCCTCATGTTCCCATGGCTCATTCTCTTTGCTACCTACCAGATCTGAGTGCAATTGGATTTTCTATTCACTTAGCATCAACTGTGCCAATTTGTGTTTTTGAAGAAATTTGTCCTTTACATCAGATTTACCAAATTTATTGACATGAAGTTGTTCACTGTCTTCCCTTATTTTTGCTTTACTGTTTTAGGGCCTACTGTAGTTCTGTCCTTTTCTTTCCTGCCTTTGGATTTTGTGTTTTCTTCTTTCTGCCCTGAGCAGTATTGTCAGTGATGTATCACCTAATATAGTCAAAGAAACAACTTTCACTTGGTTGATTTTTCCCTATTATTTGTCCTTTGAAAATTTCACTGTTGTATGCTCATTTGAAAGAATATTTTCTTTGCTACATTTGAGTTTTGTTTGTTCCTCTAATTGTGCTTCTTAAATTAAGACCTCTGATCATTGATTTTAAACCTTTCTATTGAGTTAAAGTTATAAACCTTAACAGTTGCCTCCCCTGCAACAGACCAATTTCATATATTATGTTTTCATTATTATTGATTTCAAAATATTTTATATTTAATCTTTTATTTCTTTTCAGCCCTTGTGTTATGTGAGAAGTGTGTTTTTTGATTTTGTGATATTTATGGGCACTTCCATTTATCCTTTCTTACTAATTTCTAATTAACCACCTTGTTTTCAAATAACTTCTTTTTATTGTTTCAGTTCTTTGATGTTTTTGAAACTTGTTTTATACAGTGACATGTATTTGAAGAATGTATGTGCTGGAGTGTCACGTTAGGACTTGACAAATGCCAACTAGGTCCAACTGTTTGACTCAGTTTTTCAAATTATCTGTGTTTCTACTAAATTTTCTTTTTAGAAGAGTGGGCAGTAAAATCAGCTTTCTTTTAGAATGCTCTTGAAGACTTCCAATATGATTGTGGAATTTTCTGTTTCTCTCTTTATAGAACTGTCAATTTATGCTTCCTTTAATTTGAAGCTCTTGTTAGGCATCTCCACATTTAGAGTTGTTGTCTCCTCCAAGTGATATGATCCTTCTGTCATTGTGGGATGGCCTTTTAGTTTCTTCATGGTCTTTATCTTCAAGTGTACTATGTCTGATGTTGATACAAGTGTGTGCATGTGTATATATATGGCATGTAATTGTTTCCTTTATATTCAGTTGCATAGTCTCTGCCTGTTCATTGCAGCAAGCCTCTGTTGGGACTCAGTGCATTTCACATGCTGGGTGTACATATCAAATGTCAATTTTCTACATAGACATGGTGTAGCCTCAACTGACCTTGTAGGGTGTCATGGTACTAATTTCACATTAAGTTGCCAACAAAAGTGATCCATTACAACACTTGGCTCCTGCTGAGGAAGGGGCAAATTTACAGTGTTTTTACCTTGAAGTACGTAAGACTTCTGAGTTTTGGCAACAAGTTATTGAAACCCTGTGAGTTGTCCCCTTTCCCCAGGCATTGCCAGAACACCTGGGAAGCGTCCTAAATCATGAGGCCCCTTATGCCACTTCCGTTTTGGGAGCATGCAAGTTCAGCCAACTATAAATACTGCTGGCTAACTTCATCATGGGGTACTCTGATGGTTAATGAATGTGTTTAGCAATGAACTTGCAGAACAGACTTGTAGAGAACAGATGTCCACATTCCACTGCATGGAAGAAAAATCTAATTTGCTGCAAGCTGTCCGGGCAGCATTTCACAGAAGTGGACTTCACGTGAACTTGCTAACAAAAGTGATGCGTTAGGCAATGATCTCCTTAGTTAATTTGTAGTTTTTGCATTCATTTCAAATGATTGGGAATCCTTGTACTATAACATCTGATAAGTTGCTGGATTTTATTCTATTTATGGATTTTTTTTCCTTGTAATTTTTTTTTAGTTTCAATTTTTTTCTTTAACATTTTAAATCAGAATATGGTTCAGGGATCATTTAATATTCTACCTCTGTTGATAACATCCTGCATGAAAATGTGAATTTTAAGTCTTCAGCCATTTTGATTTTTTAAAAATAGGGCTTTAGTAAATAACATTGACTTGACCTTGGAAGGAAGTTGATGTTTTCAGTGTCTAAAATGCAAATTGGCAAGGATCTACCAAAATTGTATCTCAGTGAATACATGAAACATTTAAAACAAATATATTCCTTTTTAAAATTTAAAATGAAGCTACCATTGCTTAGATAGTCATTTGTTCTGTCAACAAATATGTTTGGAATGCCTGCCTGGTGCCAGCCCTGTTTCAGGATTCTGCAAAATATCTATATTTCAGTAATACAATTAATACTAAATTATCTAATCACATATTTCTGTCACTAACATACATCAATGGTTCAGGATCAAAGTTTTAGCTAAAGTTAATGTTAGTATCTGATCCTGGTTTTAGCTTTTGCCCATATTACAATGATTATTTTTTGATGTATTCACCCTCCTTTCATTTTAAAGAAAAGTGATAGGTTGCAAACCTTCCTAATCAAGAATGGAAATGGCTTTTCTCTTTTGGGTGAGTGAGAACATATGGATGGTACTGGGAGGGAGTGATCATGAATAATTTAGATTAACTCGAAATCTTGGGTGGTAGTAAAAATGAAATATGCATTGGTTAAATGAGAGAGAACTATGCTATTTGGATTTGAGGTCATTTCAGTCACACGTACTATAATTCTTTTTTTTTTTTTCCTTTCTGCTCTTGGAAAAAAACATGTATAATAGAATAAGTAATGCTGTGTAGCCAATTGAGGAATGAAGCCAGGCACATTTTCATGCAATCACTTGGAAAGTTTGAAGAGCAAGAAATCACAACTTCTGAGAGAGATACTGCTGATTTCACTTGGATTAACTATGTGTTTTAGTGAAATAATCTCTTCACTTTCATAGTGCCTGGCTGCATTTGATACTCACATGGTAACAGTTTAGCCATTCATGTAAAACATCTTTGGCTTAGTTACCTGGATAGCATAGCCTAAATTTGGGAAGCGATGACTGGACTTGGTGATCTGGGGGAAGTAACTGTATCATTGATTAGGATAGGTGTGAATTCTGTTTTCCTTTTTGAATGATGCTTGGACACAGCTCTGGGGAGGTTTTTATCCACATGTTCTTAGGTAGAGTAAGAAGTCTGCCTGCAAATTCACCTCTCCCTCTCCTTAGATGGCTAAGGTTGGTTACTCAGATTCTGCAGGATTTGGTGGTTAATCTAAGTATGTAAAAGAAGCTTTGAAGTGGGAGTTTGAGCCCAGCAAATAAACACACTTTGTTTCTAGAAGGGAAGTAGGATTTAAGCCTTTATTTGAATTTATTTTTTAAAAGAATGCACTTAAATGAAAAGTGTGTGGGAATACTTTTTTTTTTTAAATTTTGCATATAAGAAAAATTCTCTAAGCATTAGAAGAATTTCCTTTTTCTTGTTGTTTGAATTTTTGTATAAGCTTCAAATTATAATGTGAGAAACACAGAAACCGTTCCAAAGAGTATACACAATTTAAGGGCATTTTTAATAAAACAATATGCAGTCTTTCTGATTTTTATCTCAGTGGTATGAAAAGAAATTTTGTTTTGGTTTACATATAAATGATTAATGTAATTTCAGTTCTTATCTGTTTGTGATATCATTTCTTCCTTCCTTGTGGTTAGGCTAAGAATTCTTTTTTTCTCCCCTGGAGGAAATATGTGTACTCTGGTCTGGTTTGGGGAATGAATTCCTTTTGTTCCGTGTTAACTTCACATGTTACATATATAGCACTGAACTTCCCCACCCGCAATGTGCTATTTACTTTTCCCAGTGGTATACCTTTGATTGGCACTAATCACTGTTAGAAACAAATGTCACCAAACTGTGTTCACCCACATTCCATTTTGGACAATTCTTGCGGGGGAAAAAATCAAAGGTTATTGCTTCTGCCAAGTGTTTCCTGAAGAATGTACATTACAGCCCTGTAGTTTGTTCTGTCTGAAAAAAAAAAAAATTAAAAGTGCTGGTAGGAAAGTGACCATGTGATGTTAAAGAGCAAAGTTTTCATGGTAAAATGAAGAAAAATAAATGTTTTTCTCAGAAGTACTTTCTTTAAAGATAAAATAATGTTTAAGATATTCAATTATGGTCAATTTTTTCTCTGATAACGTCTCAAAACAACACTAGTTCAAACTGTACAGCCAAGTCTTTTGTGGTCCATTGATGGAGGGAAGGATGTTGGAGAGAATATCTCGCTCCCCTTCTTTTGCTTTCAAGATCCTCCCTTTTCTGTGACCCTGTCTTAGATCACACGTTCTCTATGGAGGTTTCTCAGCCCACCAAGTCATTAAGGAAAGATCTCCTATTCCAGTCCACATCGTCCCTTGGAATCCTGCACCTGTTTCAGAGCCAAGCCTAGGCAGGTGATCTTTTCCTGCATTGGCCATCCAGGCACAAGGTACACACCTTCTCTAGATCCACCACGTAGACTTTCCCCCTTCTTAAGTGGGAAGCAAGAGGCCGTGGAGTTGTTTTTGATATGGCAGGATCAGAGAACTGTTTATTCTTATATATGCACCACAGGATCATTTCTGAAGACAGGACTCCATGTGATGTTCCTCTTCTATTACTCTGCACTCTAAGGAAGAAGTGGAGAATCTGGAAGAGGGGAGAGGAGGAGGCAGGGATCTGTGGGGCACAGCAGGAGTCGCAGTGACTTGGTGGGCTATCTTTGTGGTATGAAGTGCTAATATCTCATGGTGGTTTTAATGTGCACTTCCCTCCTGGTTGATGCTATAGTTTGGATCTTGAATGCCCCCAATTGTTCCATTTATTAAAGATTGGTGCTCAGACTGGTGCTATTGGAAGTTTGGGGGACCTTTAAGAGATGGAGTGAGAGTTTCAGATAGAGACATTACATCAAGTGGGCACCCCCTTTAGGGGCTTTTATGGGACTTGGCCACAGGCCCAAAGCAAAGGGGCCCAAAGATCATGTGCTGGAACCTCCAAAACTGTGAGCCAAGTTTAACCTTTTCTTTTTATAAGTTGGTTATCTCAGCATTTCACTATTAGTGATGAAAAATGGACTAACACACCAGATGATATCGAGTGTCTTTTTTATGTACGTATTAGCCATTTGTGTATCGTCTTTGGAGAAATGTCTGTTTAATTCTTTTGCCTGTTTAAAAGTGGGTAGTTTATCTTTATATTGTTGCATCATAAAAAATTGTTTATATACTCTGAATTCTGAATTCTAGACCCTTAATGGATGAATAATTTGCAAATATTTTGTCCTGCTCTCTGTGTTGTCTTTGCTTTCCCTTAATAGTGTACATGGATTGTTATTAATTTTGATGGTAATCTATGCATGCACTTTTTCTTTTGTTATTCCTGCTTTAGGTTAGAATATTCAAGAAAATGCTATCTAACTCATGAACACAAACATTTACACCGATGCTTTCTTCTAAGAGGTTTATAATTTTAGCTTTTATGTTTTGTTTTGTGATACGTCTTGAGTTAATTTTCATAGATGGTTTCAGGTAGGGATCGAGATTTACTGATTTTCATGTGAGTAGCCAGTTGTTCCAGCACAATTTGTAGAAAAGACCACCACCCCTCCCTACCACTAGTGTACTACTTTCGTATCCTTTTTAAAATCAATTTAATGTGCCATAACACAGACAATGCCTCCATCTTAAAATGTAGAAAAATTTCTTTTGGTAATTGCATGAGTGGAAATGCTATTTTCTTTTCACTTGTATGTCCTTAGACCCAGGTCACTGAGGTGCATTATGGACATAAAAGTTGATGGCCACATGCATCACTTTTGGGTGTAGTAGTTTGTAGGGAGTGGAGGAGAAAAGCATGGTAGTCCCATTTAATTTATTTAAAAGTAGCTCAGTAATTTATTTAAAAGATGAGGAGGAGTTTGCAAAGGCTTTGGCTAGTGACAGGCGGAGAACTGGTGCTGGGGCATCTGATAGAGACCCAGAGGCCTCCATGAGATAATCAATATCCCACCCTGTGAGCAGGTAAGAGCAAGCTGTGAAGGAATGTGAAGCTAGAAAGAGCAGAGACAAACTTGGCAAGTAGTAGTTGTACAATAAGAAGGTGACACGATGTTATTACAAAAGTATTCATGATTGACATTAGTGAAAGGCAAACCGCCAGGTTCTGTGGGTTTTGTTTCTGAGTTTCAAAGTATACAATGTTGGTTTCTAATGTATATTATCTAGATAAGTGACAGGATGATTTTGAAGAAAATATTTTGATGTTTCCTGTTGTAGGTTTTGAATATATCTGAATAACAGCCATCACTTTGAACACGTACCACACACTTTAAGCATATTGTGCAGTTTAATATTTAATATAACCCTTAAGAAGTGAGCAGTGAAGTGATTCTCATGGCACATGTGAGACAGCAGATGTGCTGAGAGGTCGCCTATCCAGGGTTATCTAATGGATAGGCAGCTGCGGTGACATTCAAACCTGTGTTTGTTCCACTAGCTCGCCTGTCAGGAAAGTCAGGTGCCTGGGCTGCATCCCAGGCTAGTTGCAGGAGAATCCTGTGGGTGCCAAGGCAAGCATCTCCAGGTGACTCATTGTCTGTTGTGGTTTAGATACAAGGTGCCCCCCAAATGCTCATATGCAAGGCAATGCAAGAAATTTCAGGAGTGAAATGATTAGATCATGTGAGCCTTAACCTAATCAGTGCATGAATCCACTGGTACAGTTTAACTGGTGGTAACTGTAGACAGGCAGGGTGTGGGTCCTGGGGTGTGCCTTTGGGGTGTGTTTTGTCCCTGGTGAGCAGAGCTGTCTCTCTGCTTCCTTGCTGTCAGGGATGGAGATGCTTTCCTCCTCCACACCCTTCTTTCTGCCTCACCTTGGGCCCAGAGCTATGGAATCAGCCATCTGTGGACTGAGACCTCTGAAACTGTGAGCCCCAAGTAAACTTTTTCTCCTGTAAATTTGTTCTTATCACATCTTTTGGTCACAACAGCAAAAATGCTGCCTAAAACCCTGTCACACCTAGGTTGAGAGGGGCTGAGGCTGATGCTGCTCCTGCTAGAAATGCTACCAGCTAAAGGCAGTGATTTTACCCTGTCAAACTGCATTCAACACGATGCATGTATTGAATAGCTTATGAACTACCCCTACTGCAACCTGTACAAGAAATGTATTTGATATCATAGCCAAATGCAAATATTTATAATTCAAAAATTATAGTTTCATCTGAAATTACTTATCCTTACAAATGGGACATATTGGCATTTCTGTTCTGTTGTATTCTATTTTTATTATCTCATAAGTGCTTCTAATTCAAATACAAGTTATCTTTCCATTCTTGTATCCTCGGGGAAAAAGTGGAGACTAAAGATGAAATTCCCTTGGAAGTTAAATACTAAGTATATTCAAGTTCAAATGAATCGCCTACAATCTGAATTCTTGCCTTTCAGTTACAAGTCTAAAATGCTTAAGCAGAAGTCATATCCCAAGCCCATCTTGTCCAGAGTATTCTATGTGATGCCTCAGAGTATTGGTGATTGTTCAATAGTCTGAAGGAAGACAACCTCCGAAATTAAGGCCAAGACATCGATGTCCTTTGCTTTTTAAAGAGCCAAAAAGTTAATGTGACACACAGAATTATCAGGCAGCATTGGGCCCACTACAGTATAGTCTGAGTGACAGATATGGCAGCGTTTAGTCTCTGGAATCCTCATACCGAGTAGCATTGTTCTAGCAGAGTCTAGCATTTCAGGTTGCAAAAGAACCTATGGTTTAAGAGTGCCAAGGGTTTTTAGAGAGTATCTTGCTTTCAATTTTCATTGCAGAATTCTTTACTTAACAAAGCTGTATCTCATGGTAAGAGGTTAACAGAGCATTTACCATATCAGTAGAAAAATTCACTTTTGTATATTGAGTTTCTTGACTCAGAACATGGCAGTGTAGATATTACTGCTAGTTTGTAGTGTATGACAATCAGGCTACCCAGAGGTCCCCAGGATTCCCTTGCTCCTTGGTGTATGTGTCTTATAGAATCTCCATAATTGTGCAGAGAACTTGATGATCTCACTTGACCACTATTGGGACATGCTATGGCAAAAGAGTTCCTGTCCAGGTGTGCCTGACCTACTCTAATGAGCCCTCTAAAATCAGAACATTTTCTCCAGTGGTTTGCAGAGGTAGATGTTAGAGCTTCCTTTGGCTGAAAGAAAAGAAAGCACATATTCATGTTGTGAACTACCTGGGGGAGTCATGGAACAAAGACCTCAGTCTGTGCTTTTGGAGCCAAGAGTGGTCCTTGACTGACAGCTGGCAAGATAAGGGTGACCTCAGTCTTATAGCTGCAAGGAAGTAAATTCTGCTGAGAACCTGAGTTAAGTTAGATGAGGACCCCAATCTCAGGTGCCAGTGCAGTGGACTTCTTGATGCCATCCTGTGAGATGCCATCCT
The DNA here is from genome assembly GCF_048772815.1 of Callospermophilus lateralis. Lineage (NCBI taxonomy): Eukaryota > Metazoa > Chordata > Mammalia > Rodentia > Sciuridae > Callospermophilus > Callospermophilus lateralis. The sequence goes on from NC_135324.1 coordinate 15,586,274, forward strand.
GGACAGAAGATGAGAGGAAATGAGCCACATCCCTGACCTAGGGAAATGTGAGGTGATAAACCTGTGTTGTTTGAAGCCACTAAGCCTATACTCATTTGTTATGCAGTAATCAAACATTAATACTCAAAGTTAAGAAAAAATCCCTCATAATTACTTCTTATTGAAGGTGTTTTTCTTGCTTGTTTAGTATGTATCTCTTTATTCTCACATGTTCCTGGGCTGAGTAGAGGGTGGGCTCCCTCTCTGGAGCATTATCAATTCCCTCCTCAGATCTGTTGTGTTTCCTCTGGTTGCGAAATGGCCCAGGCCTTTGACTTCCTGGGAAGTTTCTCCTTTTTCTTTCAATCCCTGCATTAGAGGTAGCTGCTGATGCTGCTAAAGCTTATGCTCGAGAACTACTGGAGACCAGAACTTTTGCTTCAGACTCTTGAATTCTGTTACCATCTCTGGCTTGTCCCTTCAGGGCCCAGATATCACCTGTGAGATCCTACATTAAATCTCTAAGTCATCATTTGGGAGCTTTTCACTCTTGAGCCCAGGGACAGGAGAGATGACTTGAGGCTGAGTCTGTCCACTAACTCCTGTCTTTAGCCCCAAGTACATAAAGGCTTGTAGGGCTCTTGATAGCTCTGCTTACCTAAGCTCCAGTTCTCTGCATCAGTGTAGCAATGTTAACAAAAGCAGCCACAGATGTTCTGCTCACCCAGTCTAATTGGGCTGGAAATGCAATTTCCCCTGAAGAAGAACTCTTGGCTTCAGTGTCCCTCCTCAGGAGCAGCATTGTCTCCTTGGTCAATTGCAGTACCCTGCGCTGAAGTTTGAGGTTACCTCCCTGCCCTTGCTGGGAAGATGTCCAGCATATTCTCCCTCCCAGCTGTCTGGCTTGGGCTGCCTAAGCCTTTGCAGAGGCCTAAATACTCTTAACATTGTTTAAGTGTCTGCCCCTTGAAACAGCCACTCAAGTGGAACACGGCTCTACTTATTCAGCTTAGGCTGGACTTCCTCCAAGCTGACCTGAGGACATTTGTGCTAGTGATTTTTGAGGGATCCTTCCCAGAGGACATAGGTATAAACAAGGGAGCAAGGTTGGGAAGGGGAAGAAGCCCAGTGGTGTATCTATCCATATATCAGCAAAATGGACTGGGGTGGGATGCACCCCACAAAAGAGTGGCAGAGCAAGTTTGGGGCAAAGGCCGAGATGCATACTATGAGCCTAGTCAATTCAGGTTACCATTTCCCAATGTACCAGGTGGTTAATTCACTCTGTATCCCTTGGAGTAGGGCAGGAAGAAGGTGCTGTAGAAAGTTAATCAGAGGGAAAACCTTTTCCCCAACCCTGTACACATTCACCTGCCCACACATGGGGACACAAAGAACACAGGTGAGAGTCTGCATCCAGCTTTCTTTAAATGCAGATGAGGACATTCCCATTTGCCTGCATTCAGCCATTTAGGAATCTCTGCTCAAATGCCTTGTACAGTTTTGAAAAAGTTATTAAAGGAATGAGTTTCCATATTGAACTGCACAAGTAATTTGCTCTTCAAAAATAGAAAACTGATGTTGATGATTTCTAAAATGCTTACAAATTTCTATTTTGGTATAGAAAGTATGGGGGCTGCCTTAGAAATAATGTTGGGAACAATCATGAAGGACTTACTCAATTAGTAAGACCTAGTTTACAGAGAGTGACAGAATTGTTAAAATCTTGCTAATGTAGATTTTTGTCCTATTTAGTCTCCATAAAAACCAATATTTTTATGGAGAGGGAATCTGGTAAATTATAAGCAACAGGGGATTGAACCTAGCTAATTGCTTGCTCATTGGTATTCTCATAACTGTTTCACACCCTCTTAAAACATTGGACTGTTTTTCTTAACTGGGTTTCTCTCTGTGCTACTCTGAGCATCTTGGAAACAGCACGCAGAAGCCTCCTCAGCAGAGGAAGTGATCATATGGAAAAGGCTGCATATACTATCTTTGCAATATCTGCAGAAATATCCCTTTTGGAGGATATGGAAGGCACCCCCTGCTGCACCCCAGTAGCTAAGCCACTTTGCTTCAGACATTAGAGCTCTTCTGGGGAGTGACTCAACCCTAGTCCATCTTTGCCTTTAAGTGCATAGATCTACCTGCTAACTCTGGGGTTCAGCCTAAATAAGCCTACGTAGCCAAGAGAACACAACCCTGTTCTCCAAGTCTTAAAAGATAAAGATATTTTCAGTATGTCTATCGTAGTGCCTATGGTACTGCATGTCACACGTGGGAACTCAAAGTATGTTGATTTGATTCCTACTATTTGATCATCATCTGTCAGACTCGGGAACCACTTTAGGTCTTATATCCGTGGATATCTATCCATGTCATGTCCCCCACAAGCATTTTCCTCTCCAGCCTGTCACATGCCCCAGAGGCTGATGTTAAGGACCGCCCAGCTGGAAACTTCTTGTCCCTCTACAATCCTTCTTTGGGTTCTAGTTGGGGTCAGCCAGTGGAAAACAGGAAGTCAGAGGGTGTGGAAAGTTCAGTGGAGTTTTCAGCACATCACCTCCTTCCTGCACCAGAAGCCACAACTTCTCTTCAGCTGAATCCCCCGCTTCCATGCCTGGGAACCTCTCCTTCTATAGTGCTCTGAATCGGGCACCTCATAAAGAGAGCTCAGTGCTGATGCCCTGTGCTCATGATTGAGTCTGCAGAGAGCATCCTGGCGGAAGTTTGATCTGTTTTGAGATTAAGGTAGGATGAGTTTTCTGGGTTAGGGAACCCAATGACTAACACTAACCCAATGTCTGGTGCCATTTTAAAAGAGAAATGAGATACCTGAAAACCAGAGGAGACACAGGGAAGAGGAGCCTGTTAAGACAGAGGCAGGGACTGGAGAACACAGACCAAAGAAGGCTGAGAATTCCCAGCACTGCCAGAAGGTAGACAAGGCCAGGGTCCTCCCCTAGAGCCCTAGAAGGCAGCATGACCTTGCTGACACCATCACTGGGACGTCTCTCCTCCCAGCCATCGAGAGAGTACAGTCCTGATCTTTTAAACCACCTATCTATGGTCATTGGTCATAGCAGATGAATCTCCATCTTTTGATAGTTTCCTTTAATTGTGTTCATATATGTGTGAGGGGTCCCATTGTTGAACTCTTGTATAATCTGAGTTTCTTCTCTGATTCCTGCCAGGGCAACCCGACTGACTTTCCCAGTTTCCATTCTTCCCTTCCATTCCAGGTGCCCTCTTCCTCCCTATTACCCTAGAGCTTTGGCAAGACACATGTTCACCACCATTGAATAAAACTCCCAAGCTCCCTTGCAGCTAAGTGTGGCTGTGTGAGCAATTTGCGGTTGGTGGGATGTGAGAGATAATGATAGGATCCACTTCTCAATGTTGTCCTGTGGTTCAGCAATGATCCTCCAAAGGTTTTCACATCCTGATCACTGGAACCCATGCATATGTTACCTCATGTGGTGAACACAACTTTATATCTTAATTAAAGGATCTTCAGATGGGAACGTGGATTACCTGGCTGAGCCCAATAAAATCATTGCAATCAAGAGGGGGCAGGAGGATCATTTTAGGGGAAGTGTCATGTTGGAAGCAGAGGGTGGACAGGCGTACCTTGAAACTGTGGTCAGCCTCTAGAAGCTAGAAATGCAGGAAACAGATTCTCCTCTAGAGCCCCAAAAGGAAAGCAGATGTATTGACACCTTAACTTTAGCATATAAGAACCATTTCAGACTTAAGGCATCCAGGATGATAAGATAACATGCTGATGTTGTTGTAAGTCACTAAGTAGTGGTAGGAAACAGATGCAGAAAACTACTTGGATTCTGCTCATGTTTTACCTTTCCTTTAGTTTGAAATGTGGACTGGTGGAAAGTAGATTTTCCCGAGCAGAGAAGGATGGCAGAACAAGTTAGTTGGAACCTATATCTCTGGGCCACTTTGTGACTTAGCTCTAGATTTTTAATTTAGAGAGTAATATGTTCTGTTTTACTTGGACACATGGCAAGTGTGTTTTTGTACCAACTTCTTTAACTACCATGCATTTTCTGCATTGCCTGTGTCTGTTGATCATCCCATGAAAGAAATGTTGATGAATCAAGGGGAAAAAAAATCTGTGAAGGCCAGAGACCAAGTCCACAGGTTACACAGCTAAAAACATCAAGAACCTTGGCCCTACGGTTGGTTTCATGAATGCCATGGCCAGCATGAGGCCCGGCACAACCATATGTTCTCTAGGAAATAGAAGTGCTGTTGTCCCTGTCTCTCTTCACTTGGATGAATTCTGTCAGTCCATATATCCTGTGTCACAAACTTTCCAAAGTCTAGAGTGAGTCCCTTTACTTATTAGAGCCTAGGATATGTGCTTCAGGATGGCTAAAAGGTAGCCTAGGAGATAGGTTCCTGGCAGCCAAGCTTCTGGGGAATTCTGTCTCAGAACATGGGAGAAGTTCTCATGTGTAGGAAATGAGGCTGCCAGCTGTCCAGATAGGATGGCAGAAGTCCACTCCACCTGTAACTGTAAATTGGATTCCATTATTACTCCATAATAACATTGTGAAATTGGCACTTATAGATGTAACCTTTCCAGTAGGCAGTGATGTGCCTGTTTTTATCTCCCACAATTGGAAGAACTCATATGAAGTGGTCTTTCTTTTTTCCAATTGGACTTATTGGGTTTCCAATGAAACAAGGTATTCTGAAGAGGGGAAATGAAAAAGCAGAACATCTGCAGCTTGGCAACCAAAAGAAAGACGGAGAATGTGTGGGGTGAGTAGCAGAATGTGTAAAAACAAGAAGATGGGACTCAGCAGCTGCGGTGGGTATGCCGTTTAAAGCCATTCCCCAGAGCAAGAACAGTGGGACCATCCTCCCTGAGTGTCGGGATGCGTCAGGATGTTGGGCTAATCAGGCAATCTAATTGACTGAACATCTGCAGCTGCTCTATCCTGATTCTCAAATGGGCATTCTCTCTCTGCATGCCAGGGATGCCAAAGAGGCTCTCAGCTTTTCTAATAGCGGCTCACTGTGGGGTTTGCATCCTGACTGCTTTTAACTGCACAGAGATTCAAGTGATCCACTATAAGGTCAAATGCAGTATTTCCCCCGCTTTCTTATATATATATATGTATGTATACACACACACACTCACACACACACATATATACATACATACACATACACACATACATATACATACATTTGTAGATAGACACAATACCTTTATTTTATTTTTATGTGATGCTGAGAATCGAACCCAGTGCCTTCCACATGGGAGGTGAGCACTCTACCCCTGAGTTACAACCCTAGCCCTTCCCCTTTCTTTTGCCTGAACTACTTTGAAGGAAAGGATAGGAAATATGGATATATAGGTGGAGGGACTAAGTCAGAAGTGCTGCAGGCAACTTGGGCAAAAGTGTTGTTGGCAACACTTTTTTCCTGGGAGAAATTGGTGCAGCCAGCATCTTCCAGAGTGGAAAGACCTTCTCAGGCCCACCAGGAGCTCTCTGTGATGCAAAAGTATTTCAATCCTCATTAGTTCCTCGTTTTCCCCTTTGAATTTATTACCTGTGAATAATTTCTGTTCATGCCTAAGCTCTAATTATTTTCAACAGTCATTTTCTGAATGCTGTTGCCATAGCATCTAATTCTTTGGCAAACAGAAGAAATGACAATGACGTTTGAGTTGTTTTTGAAGTTCATGAAGCAAACACCAAAAGGAAGATTGAAAAGGGAAGAAAACAACACTTGACAAAAAATTTGAAAAGAAAACAAGGTTTTGAGAAACGATAAAAATACCACCATTGCAACACAATGCAAGCCCTAATTCTGACTGTGTAAAACTTTGAATGTGTTTATTTAACAGCTAGTCATACATACTAGGATCCATACCTGCAAACGTGTTAACATTTTGTTTTATTTTGTTAATCATTTCTACTAGGAATGAGAATTAAAAATGACATGGCTGGTGGAAATATGGGGAAATTCCAAGACACTGCCAGGATCTCATCCCAAGGTTTTTCAGTGAATCACTATTTTAGATTAGCCAAGTTTCATAGCTCACTTCATAGCTCCCAGAGAGATTTTCTAAAGATCATGTGGACCCATATTTTAAATGTTAAATCCATTTCAGCCTTTCTTATTTATGAAATTTATGGTCAGTCAAAATAAACATAAATTCCAGTGAAATCAATTGATTGTTTTTATGGATCTATGGAAAGGTATTTCCTCTTGAAAGAATGGTTTCAAGAATTTATTTTCCAGGTACCTGTTGAATTCTAACAACACTGAAAGCATTGTCGAGGGTAGTGGGAATATCATGGTGGTCCCCAATCTCATGGAGCTCCCATGCTTCTTGAAAGGAGATAAAACACCTCCAAAGTGAGCATCATAATTCTGCAGCGTGGTAATTGATCTCAGGACAGTACAGCAAAATTGTGTAATGAAGGAGGTAAGGAACAGGAGCAGAGAAAAGAAACAGGAGGGAAAAACAAGCCACTGAAGGCTGTGGCAGGTAGAAGCTTTGCAGATCACTTGTGGCAAGTGAAAGAACCCCGAGAGGGAATAATTCCACTTACTTGAAGAACAGAAAGAAAGCCACTGAGGCTGCAGTGGAGCGCAGGAGCTGGAGGTCTGAAGGAGAGACAGGGGCCAGATCTGGTAGGCTCTTGCAGCCCATGGTCAGGAGCCTGGATCTTAGTTCGTGGACTGGGGTAAGCCATTGAGGGATTTAAGCAAAGGAATAACATGTTTTGATCTAGGTTTGAACATTGGCTGTTGGAAGAGCAGGATGGAAGTAGAAAAATGAATTAAATGTCCATGTCAACAATCGCGTTACAAGATGAGAGTGGTTTGGACCAGGACCAAAACTAGGAAGAGGAAGAATATGGATAGATTATTTCTAAATTTGTCTAAGTATGCATGAGAAGCTTCATTATACATTAATTGTATTGCATATATGAATTTAAATGGATGGCATTCATAGGCGAATAAGGCATCAAAGACATATAATTGCCATGTGCCCTCTGTTAGTGTAAGGTTACCATCAGTAACACCAAGAGTGGTCACCTGGTACCAGACTCTGCATTCAGTGCTGTGCAGGTGTTAACTCCTCTCATCCTCCAGAGGTGGGGCCTTTGATATTCATGTTTTAGGGATGCGGAGCTCACTTGTGGAAGAATATACTGCCGGACCTGAAGATGTCAGCCAGGGAGTGCACTGCTGGGTTTGCATCCATCCAGGGCTGCCTGGTTATGGAGCTGGAGCATTGTTAGCAGCCCACATTGACATAATTTATGGTCATTCTGTACACAGCTTGCCTCTTGGGTGATACAAAATCTTACTTTCCTGAGAAGTACATTTTCTGATGCCTGAGAAATATTTTGGACTTTGAGACATTACCAGTGCCCCAGTGTCTCAGATGCTAATGATTTCATTGTATTTGTGCAAAGGTTGCCTCCATGGGTGTAGGTATGGGTCATCAACATCCCTTTGGAAAACCACAAAATCTTTATGACGTTAAGCAAGTTGCATAGTGTAAACAGGAAGCCATCTGAATTCAAGGAAAAAATTGAAGCAGAACAGAATGACATTTCTTCTGGGAAGGCAGAATTTTTCCTTTTCCTTTTTTCACTCTGAGCAGTGTATACGTACTCAACCTATGCTCAGAATTGCTTATTGCTTTTCTATTTTTTGGGTCTGGGTTGGCTGTGTGTCTTATTTTATTCTAATCTTTTATGTTTACCCTTCAGTTCTGTCAGGACTGACTGTCAGCCACAAAGCTCCCTGCTGGTCGAGGTAGGCGCCATAGCACAAGGTGCTACTCTACCCCCCACTCGCTCAAGCTCCCTGGTAAGGTGCCATCCTCCCAGGCTCTAATGAGGCCCCAAAGGATCCTGGCTGGCCAGAGCTTCTCCTTCCTGCGGAAGAATCATCAGCATCTCAGGGGCTGTTAGTTCTGAAAAACCCACTGATGCAAATCATTCGGGTCTCTGCATCTGAACAATCACAGCTTTTTAGAGCAGAAAGACAGCTTAACAACTTTCTTCATTTTGCTGTTAAGAAAACTGAAGTCCAAAATAGACAAGGAAACTTTGTAAAGTTTAACCAGTGTCAGAACTGGGGCTTAAACCCATTCATGTAGTCTTCTCCCTAGTAATAATATTACTTATGATGATAATAATAGTGACTAATTATATTGAGATTTGTGCTTAGTACTTTTGATACTTTAGGTTGTTTAATTCCTGAAGTGCCTCCCAAGTGTAGTTAAAATTATGAAAACTACAGGTGAAAAAAATTAGTATTTGAGGCAAGGTCAGAGAGGTAGTATGTAAATAGGAGATCAAGGACTCAAGTTCAGATCTATTACACTAGAGACCTGAAAACTGTCTCTGCTGCTCTTTGACCCATTTGATTCTTAAGGTGAACCATGTGATTAAAATGTTCAGCAGGAGGGCTTTGCATACACCATATGATTTTAAATATATGTGTAGGAACATATGGATATGTCATTCATACTATGAGGAGTGTTGGAAAACTTACTCCTGATAGTTGTATAATGTCTTTCATTGCATTCTTTGGAGAACAATCTCTGAGATGGAGATTTCCATACAGGAAGTTTGGGAGTCTCTGAGGACCATGCCAGTAAGAGAATGAAGGAAGTAGGACTAAGCAGAAGAGGAGGCAAAGCGTGATGTAGTTACATCAAAGGCCTCAGTTCATCCTTTGAGGAGGTCTAGGGTACACTGGCCCATCAGGGGTGTCTCACCTGCAGGCTGGGCATAGATCTTTGTATGCTATTCAGAGAGCAATAATTGCATGCAGGTTGTCCCTAAAGAGGGAATCCAGCTTGGACAATGCTCTGTCTGAGGACAGCTCCTGGAGAGAAACCCAGCTGAAAGCACCAGCCACCTGTATTTGCAGCAGCTGGGACAATGGATACTGCATTCTGAAGAGGACTACTGCCATGCACAACTGGTGTTGCACATACCAGTTTGTTCTGTATAATAGTGTTTCAAAGCAGCTTGTTGGCCTTTCTTCTTGGAGAAACTTACCAGGGGACAACCAATGGGACAAAACACATTTTCACCTTTGCATCTGGTTTCAAGTGGAAATGGATTGTTCCCATTCCTTTCACATCCATTCTCCATTCTCTGACTAGCATTTCTGTCCTCATGCCACTTAATTTTTTTTTTTTTTTGGTCTGTTGATCTTCTGGCATGAGAAATCTGAAGTGACATGGTAGAAACTTGAGTGTAAAACTTAAGTACCTCTGGAATGTGCCTTGGTGGTACTGTTCCATCCCTGAGATCAAGGATTCTTAAATCCTCAAGAGTTTTGGTAAATGGAAAAGAATAAATTACCCTAGGGATTAAGTGTGGCCACTGGTACTTCTGCCCACTAGTGCGAAACCTATGTGTTTTACCTGTTAAGGACACAGCAACATCAATTTAGAATATATTCCATGTCCTGGAGGTTGATGCCTCTTATTCTTGGAAAAATCCCCTACATACTGATGAATGCCTTCTAAGTGTCATTACATTGTTTGGACAGCAGGATGTTTCCATGCAAAAAAAAATTGGGCCACTATCTCATATTTTGCACCAAATCATTTGAAAATGAATCAACAGATATGGCTGCACTGCTGAAATTACCATAGAAAAACCCATAGGAAAAAAAAAGTGTAAATATTCATGACCTTGGCTAAGGCAATGGTTTGTTACAGATGATATCAAACCCCCACATACAAAAGGAAAAAGAAATACATTTGACTTCATTTAAATTAAGGATTTTTGTGCTTATGGGATACTACTTAGAAGTAAAAACAGAATAGGTTAAAATATTTGTGCCTCCTAGGGCTGACAGTTCTCATATACAGAATTCAAAAGAGCTCTTATACTGTAAAAATGAAAAATGAACAACTCAATCAAAAATGAACAAAGGGCTGGGTGCAGTGGTATACACTGTAATCCCAGTGGCTTAGGAGGCTGAGGCAGGAGGATTGTGAGTTCAAAGCCAACCTCAGTAAAAAGCGAGATGTTAAGCAACTCAGTGAGACCCTATCTATAAATAAAATACAAAATAAGGCTGGGATGTGGCTCAGTGGTCAAGTGCCCCTGAGTTCAGTCCCCAGTAAAAAAACAAAACAAAACAAAACAAAAAACACCCCTCCCAAAAAAACCACCGTGAGGCTGACCACTGAATCTTGATAGGATTTCCTCCCACCTTTTGGAATACATATATTGCATCTAGCTTCTGATATAGTTACTGTACCTTACTCATCTGAAATGTCTGCTCAACATGGTAATGTTGGTATAGTGGGCAAGTACAAAGTTCTGCATAATGTCCACATTGCATATGTCCTTTAAGAGTACATTATCTCAGTGACTGCGAGGATTACATATCCTAGTGCAAGACAGTGGGAGTATACTGTTATCTCTTCCAAGTAAATGCCCTAGAAAAGTAGAAAACTCAGCAATTCATATCAGGAAGGCTACATAATTTTGATGTACAAAGCTATTTTATATAAAATGGAAATGGCCAGCATACATTTGATCTTAGAAGAAATGCATGTAAAATTAAAATATTAACAAGTGGAATTCAGCAGTGTATTGGGGATAATAATCAACCAAGGAAGGCTTATTCTGTTTTTTTTTTCAATATTTATTTTTTAGTTGCAGATGGACACAATATCTTTATTTTATTTATTTCTTTTTATGTGGTGCTGAGGATTGAACCCAGGGCCTCACACATGCTAGGCAAGAACTCTACCACTGAGCCACAACACCAGTCCTGATTTATTCTGTTTTTACCATGAGAGTATTTCAGTATGTTATCAGAGTCCATGAGATGGTTTGAAAAACTATATGATACTGTTGCATTGAGAAGTATCCAATAAAATTGTCATTCTTCGTTCAATATGTAGATAAAGTTGGAGTACAAAGGGTTTAAATGACAAGAGCTATTAAATAAAACCTTTTAAAATCCACATGTAATTGTCTAAGTGGCTAATCATTAAGATTAAAATCAAGAAAGAAATAGACATGGATATCTTTGCCTACTATTATTTCCAAAGGAATAATAGACAATTAGAATTGCAACTAGACTACAGAATCCAAAAATAGATCTTTGGATAAGTGAATAAATACCATAGGTAGTATTTTGATTTGGTGGCATATGAGTAGATCATTTAATGAATGTTGTTGGTGCAAATGACTCTCCTTCTGGAATAATGGTGGGCTCTTACCTTACAATATATGTGAAAATAAATTCTTTATGGATTAAAGATTTGAATATGAAAAAGATCTCTGGAGGACATTTTGTAGACCGCATGTTTAATTCGCTGGTGAAGAAAACATTCTTAAGATAGCTACCAAGAAAACAGACATATTTGCCAAGTAAAACCTAAAAGTTATAGTATAGTAAATTTTACCATAAAGACAATCAGTGGAAAATATATCAAGAAACATTTGCAAAGTAGATGACAGGCAAAGGGTCAATATCTATGATGTGCAAAAGAATTCATGCAAGTTGACAAATGTAAATTATGTTCTTATATAAACAGTTTAATACTTGAATGAACAGCAACAATGAAAGAAACAGACAATGATTCACAGAGGAGTAGATTCAGGGAGACTGCATTTGGTAACAAGATGCTCAAACTCATGATATCATTTGCTTTCTAGTATGAATATTTTACCCTTTTAAAGGAATCTGACAGTTTCTATAAAATATAACAGTTACATGCATTTTCATTTCTGGGAACCTATTCCATATTAATTAAAGCATCAGTATGTATGTGTGTGTGTGTGCACACACAAACACACACACACACACACACACACACACACACACCCACTCATGTGCATAGTGTTACTATCAGAATATCTGAAAGGGCTGAGCATGTTTTGATGTGTGTGATTATGGTGTATTCCTAACCATTGAAAACCAGGTGTTTGAACTGTCCCTGGTGATTTGGAGAAACTTTGTTTTGTATTACTAAGAACGGCAACTTGGAGAAGATGCAATGTCTGTACATTTTACAAATCACTGACACTCTCTGTGGACATATGTTTGTGTGTGAATATTCATGTGTGAATGTATTTGTATGTTTTGGTAAAATTATAATAATGAAAATATGGGACACGATGGAAGAGTACCCATGCTGTTGGCTTGTTAACTTGGAAGAATTAGAAATGGCAGTGGGATGTATGTAGTTGGAGAAGACAGTGAAGTGAAAAACAAGTCGTAGGAAAGAGGAAAGTAGTTTCCTCGAATTAACAAAATCAGGAGAAATTTCAACAAATAAAAATGAAACAAAATTGAATGGCAAATTTGAAATCACTTTGGTTTCTTGAGAGTATAGGTGTCTGTTGACAGAGTGCTTCAAACAGTACGAAGTGAAGCCAAAGCAAGATCTTTAAACATTTAGTAAGAGATGGTGCAGTCGAGTCAAGTCAGACCTCAGCTTGCCTGTGGGGACATCTGTGAAGTACAGGACTCCAGAGTGGAGTTGGCTCCACTGGGACTTCAGCCTAGCTGGTCCTCCCCAACTCCTCCATCTCCTTCTTCTCCTCTTCCTCCTCATCCCTCCCTTTCTTCTTCTTTCTCTTTCTCCTCTTCCAGCCCCTTCACCTCCTCCTTTTTCTCCTCCTTTCCCTTCCTTCCTTCCTTCCTTCCTTCCTTCCTCTTCCCCTTTCTCCTCTTCCTCCTTCTCTTCCTCCCCCTCCTTTTTCTTCTCTCTTTCTTCCTCCTCCTCTTCTTTTCCCTCTTCCTCCTTCACTTCTTCTTCCTCCTCCTTCTTTTCCTCTTCTCCTCCTCCTCTTTTTCTTCCTTCTTCTTTATCACTTTTTGCCTTTTTTGGGGGGGTAGTAAATCACACACACACACACACACACAAAAGGGTGACATCATTTACTTTGTATAACTGAATATGTGGGTCTCCTTAAGAAAGTATCATATTTAAAAATGATCTCTTCTGCATGTTCTATCATAAAGGGGAGATCCAGAACTTGATCTTAAAGTTCAGTTTAAATTAATGTGGGTTAATGTAAAATTAATTAGTTAATTTAAGTTAATTAATTAAAATTAATTTAAAATAATGTGGATCTCCTTCATGATCTCCTCTATATGTTTTAATCCCCAAAAGGGAGATCAAGAACTTGTTTTTAAAGTTCAGTTTACACTAATGCCCTTTCCCTTGACCTTAGTGAACTTACAGCTTAGATTAAAGCATCTGCTTGAACTTTGGATGTATAAATAAAATCATCACAGTGGTGCTTGTGATCTGACAGGTGGGATTTTATAGACACTTCACACGTGGTGGTAGAATTTTGAATCTGTTGAACTGACACCAAGTGGATTTATATTTATTAAAATTATTAAGGCAGATGGGAAGATTCCAAAAGGATGGATTTAACAGAGTCCTGAAGGTTGAGGATGTAGACAGACAAGAAAATCATGTGGAAAAATAAGAAACCCAGAATAGCTAAAGCATTCCTTAGCAGAAAAGTGAAGCAGGTAGCATTGCTATACCAGACCTTAAACTATATTACAGAGCAACAGTAACAAAAATGGCATGGTATTGGCACCAAAACAGATTGGTGGACTAATGGTACAGAATAGAGAACACAGAGACTAACCCACAAAATTACAATTATCTTGTATTAGACAAAGGTGCCAAGAACATGAATTAGAGAAAAGATAGCCTTTTCAACAAATGGTGCTGGGAAAACTGGAAATCCATATGTATCAAATGAAATTAAACCCCTATCTCTCACCATGCTCAAAACTTGACTCAAAATGGATCAGGGACCTCGGAATTAAACCAGAGACTCTGTGTCTAATAGAAGAAAAAGTAGGCCCTAATCTTTATCATGTGGGATTAAGCCCCAACGTCCTTAATAAGACTCCTATAGCACAAGAATTAAAACCAAGAATCAATAAATGAGATGGAATCAAACTAAAAAGTTTCTTCTCAAGAAAAGAAAAAAATCTGTTAACAGAGAGCCCACATCCTGGGAACAAATTTTTACCCCTCACACATCAGATAGAGGACTAATCTCTAGGGTATATAAAGAACTCAGAAAGCTAAGCACCCCAAAAACAAATAACTCAATCAACAAATGGGCCAAGGACCTGAACAAACACTTCTCAGAAGAGGATATACAAACAATCAACAAATATATGAAAAAAATGTTCAACATATCTAACAAATAGAGAAATGAAAATCAAAACTACTCTAAGATATCATCTCACTCCAGTCAGAATGGCAGCTATTATGAAGATAAACAACAATAAGTGTTGGAGAAGATGTGGGGAAAAAGGCACACTCATACATTGCTGGTGGGACTGCAAATTGGTAATATGGAAAGCAGTATGGAGACCCCTTGGAAATCTGGGAATGGAACCACCATTTGATGCAGCTATCCCTCTCCTCGATCTATACCCAAAGGTTTTAAAAACAGTATACTACAGGGACACAGCCACATCAATGTTTATAGCAGCACAGTTCACAATAGCTAAACTGTGGAGCCAACCTAGATGCCCTTCAGTGGATGAATGGATAAAAAAAAAATGTGGCATATATACACATTGGAATTTTACTCAGCAATAAATAAGAATAAAATCATGGCATTTGGAGGCAAATGGATGGCATTGGAGAAGATAATTCTAAGTGAAGTTAGCCAATCCTAAAAATCAAATGCCGAATGTTTTCTCTGATATAAGGAGGCTTACTCATAATGGAGTAGGGAAGGAGAGCATGGGAGGATTAGATGAATTCTAGATAGGGAAGAGGGGTGGGAGAGAAAGGGAGGGGCAGGGTGTTAACATACTTTATATATAAAAAGACGTGAAAAATTGTGGTATTTTGTGTAATAAGAATTGTAATGCAAAAACAACAACAACAACAAAATAAAACAAAGTACACATATAAAGGCATGAATTGGCGTGAACATACTCAGTATACAAAGATATGAAAAATTATACTCTATATGTGTAGTAAGAAGTGTAATACATTCCGCTGTCACATATTGAAAAAAATAAAATCAATGAAACTAAAAAAAAAAAAAAAAGAAAACTTCAGAAAGTTATTTCAATGGGGAACCTAAATGGGCATCCCTTTAGCAGTGAGAGATATCATTTATATTTCTGGGTAGAAATTTTAAACATTATGGACATCCTGATTTTAGTTTGGGGTAATAGCCCTTGGGTTGCTATTAGTTAACTAGTAGGTGTTTTAAACATCATCTTGCTAGTACCCATGTCCTGGAGCTTTCGGCACGTGGCATTATAGAATGATAGTGTTTTGTTTTGTTTTGTTTTTATGATTGCTTGTTCTCTGCTTTAAAATTGTTTTTCAGGATTTTCCCATTACTTCTCATCCTCACTTTACAGAGATACCTGTATAAAATGTAGATTTATTGACTTCATACTAATCTTCTTGTTTAGTCAGTCCAAGGATGAGGACCAGGATGCTTTGTAATAAATTGGGGTTTAAAGTAAGCACCCCAAGGGATTCTTCAGGAGATGGTCGAAGCTGCGTCTTCATGGTAGTATTCACGCAGTCTTCAGAAAAGATGATTGTCTGTGTTCAATATTAGAAACTGAGAAAGTTCAGCAGTTCTTGGGTGAAATGAATCATTGAATATTCTAGTGTTCGAAAAGCTACAGTATAAACGTAACAGTAGCAGCAAAACAGTCTGACTTATCTTCAGTGAAGGGGTTAACAGTACGATCTGAAAATGCTTAAAGTCTCCTTTCCACCTCCAAAGTTTCTCAAAGCAGGCCTCTTCTCTTCTTTTGCAGTTTGGTATGATGTCATATCATAAGGTTGCTAGTTCATATCATGTATTATTGAGAAGAAATTCTTATGATGCCTTTTGCTTTTCAATGCTAGCTTAACCTCCCGTGTCAATTCCCCCAATTTATTTTCTGCCTAGCGGTCTGTGATCAATATAGAAAAATCAGTTTGTGTTCTTTCTGACTCCTGCATTCCTGTAGTTCCTGATTAATTTAGCCTCAGTGACTCTACAGACTCCTCTGTTGCAAATTGAAAGTTTAACTTGAACTTGTCAATCAACTATGATTAAAATCCATTTGAGACAAAGTAATCCTTTGTATATTCTTCCAAGAGTCTTTGTACCTGGTCATCTTTTCAACTAGAGAAAACAGAAAAGTATTCTTTTAAGTCAGTCACCAAATTGCTTCAGTGGTCGGTTCCTTTCACATACATTGTCTTATTTTATCTTCCTGGCTTTGCCATTTCTGTGAGCTATTAAGATTGGAAGAATGGTGGGAGAAGGAAGAAGTTCATTGGATTATACATAGGGGCAAGAAGGGAAGGGAAGGGAGATGGGAATAGGTAAGAGAGGAGAATGAATTGGACATAGCTTTCTTGTGTTCATATATGAATGCACAATCATTGAAACTCCACATCATGTACAACCACAAGAATGGATCCTGATTAGAATAAATTATGTTCCATGTGTGTATAATATGTCAAAATGTACTCTACTTTCATGTATACCTAAAAAGAACAAATAAAATGATGTAAAAAAAAAAGAAAAGAAAGACTGGAAAGGATGGGACTATGAAATTTTGCTAAGTACAGCATTGTCCCTGTATGCGTTTGACTGTATGTTGCCTACATTTGTGCAATTTCTATGATGAAAGTGTTACTTAGGGTTTTTTTCTTTTTGTAGTGGGGGTGGTGATGGTGGTTAAGTAGTACAAATTAACCTTTATTTGTAAAATATGAATGTGGTGAGTATCTCTAGGTAAAATTACAAAATGAGATTGAAGGTCTAATGTGTAGGATGGCATGTGATCTACTAAATTAATTCCTTTTACATGGAAATATAGTAGCTTTCTCCAGTTACTTCCTATTTCCTATGAGCACCCATTTTCTTCCTTCTCCATTTTAACATCCTTTTTCTGAGAAAACAGAAGTATTAAAATCTGCACTTTGCCTGGGCCATTAAACCTCAAATCCCTAGCTTGACTTAATCACTTTGGAAATATTTTCAGAATATCTTCTACCACCAGAGGTTAACATTCCAAAGCCATGCTCCTTTTTAACATTCCAAAGCCATGAATTATATGCTAGTTTTCAACCTCATTTTCTGATCTTATGGTTTTCTTTAGTGCCCATGGATCCCCTTTTATCTTGACTGATTATGTCCCACTTTTCCACATAGCCCATTTATTTTCTGCTTGTTCAATACTGGAAACTTAAACTTTTATGTAATTTTGGACAGTAATTTTATTGTTTAAATAATGAAACCAAAAATTCATTATTTTCTTAGGTAGTTTTTATATTATAAAGAAAATATAAAGCCATAAGGGAACTTTTTAAATGGTAAGAATATAATGGAATAAATAGGAACAAAATATGTAACTCTTGAGCACTGTTTAAGCACTATATCATTGAAAGACTTGCACAGAGAGCAACATTGAAGGCTATGCCTGTAGCACACTCACATTGGATTTATTGTGACTGATTCAGCATGTTTCCCAATAGTACTTAATTCTTGTAGCTCATTAGTTAATGCTAGCTCACTCCATGATTCTCAGAGAGCTATGTGGATCAGAGTTGCATTCAGAACTGTTTTAAAAATGTGCGTTCTCAAGCCTTAGATTTTACATAGGGAGACCAAATACTTGTGAATATGGGAGACTGTTCCTAGTAGTAATCCACTCTTTTAATGCTCTGTTTTATCTTCTTATAAGTTTGCAAGCTGCTAGTAGGTTAATTATCCTAAATCACTTCTTTTAATCCATCTTTATTCCAAAGCCTTGGCTCCTAATCTCCACAGGACGATGTTAAACAACTTTCAGTGTGTCATTAAGTTCCTCTTCTTTCCTCAGTAGCCTATGACATGACATTTTCAATATTGCCTTTCAGAATGCTATGAACAAGCTGTGATATTGGACATGTCAGATAAGCCAATTTGCCTGAATTTTTTGTTTTATGGAGTTTAGGGGGAAAAATGCCTCTAGAGTGAAACATTCCATGCACACAAAAGAATATATGTTGCATGTGCATAATTTATTAAAAACAATCAAGTGGACACTCATGAGAACATTTTCAGTGACTTTAAAGTTCATTTGTTATACGATGGGTTCATATTTCTATCGCCTGATCCCACAAGTACTGCTGTTTCAATTTTACTTACTCATTTTGTTTTTGCTTTGAATTTACTATGTATTTGTGTAACTCTGTATACCTGTTAAATTTTTTATTGAGGTGAGATTTTGTATAAATGGCTTTCTGTTATGCAATTCACTTTTGCAGTTTACTGTATTTTTGAGGTTTTATTGTGTGGATGTGTAAAGTGTACACCATTAATTCTCCCTGCTCTGTGGTATTCCACCCCACGGGTCCACCACGGCTCCTGTATCTACTCCCACTGCTTTACCCTCCATGACATGAACTGACAACACATTGCTGTCCCAGGTAGTCAGATGGACATGGGCTCCTGCAGTCAGTATATGGCAGCTCTTTCTGATTCATTGGCTTACCAACACCTGGCATTCTGTTTTTGATTTCTGCCAGTAGTTTTATTTAGATGATGAGATTTTCCATGATGTTGGATATTCTTTGTGGTTTTTCATCTTTTATGAAATGAGTTCATATTTCTTCTTAAATTGAAACTAAAAGCTTAAAATATTTCAAAGGAAAATTGCAAACATACATGAAATATACTACCGTGGTGGATCTGAGCATATAAAATAAAATGAATGGTTGCCTCATTGTTAAACTAAATGGACTACTTGGTTCCTTATTTATTCTCTGCATACTTCGACTTAAGGATGCATTATGGAGTTTGGATACAGAGAAGCAGTCTTTGACCAGTAGGAGTAAGTGTAAAGAAGGAGGGAGTTGGAGTATTGGGGATCTTCTGCCAGTGTGTCACATAATTAGCCATGTACAAATTGCTTTGTGTTTCAAATTGGCATTCCTTACCTGACAGTTGGCACTGCCTACTTGTGTGAAGATTAATTGATGGAATCCACACAAAGTGCATTCAGTAAAGCCTGACATGTGGAAAATACTCAACAAACTTTAGTAACATTGCTAAGGTGTCCATCATCTGCTTGGAGAAGCAGTATATATATAAAGAAAATAACAATACAGAAAATGGGTTCTGAGTGCCCAAGTCGGCATTCATAAGAAAGTCAGGGTTCATAGCCACACATGTGTTAAGGATGGAAGTATTAATCTTAGACACCATGCAAGGGAAGTTCAGTGAATTTGAGAATCTAGAAGTGTTCTTTATTGTATATTCTCACTTCTGTGCATTCTTCCACTATATTTAATGACAGAGCGATGCTGGGGAATCCATGAAGGAAATCTTGGAAAAATATGTACACAGAAGTAGAAATCAGAGAGGAATTGCCTGCTGAAAAGTCTGACTTTCTATTTCAGGTATGTACTTCCTCCAACATGGATGGCTGCCAGTCCTGGGAGAAGGTGGTATTTCCCTAACTATGCATTTTCCTGGTTCTTAGAAACATTGTTCCCTGGAGTAGTAACCTTGTAGAAGCCAAACTTCCATAATAGACTGTGCTGCCTGACAGGTCATGCAGGTTTGGATTTTATGTATGGGCTTCTGGAAAACTCTCTGCTAGTTCAACTTCGGCTCTTCATTGCAAATGGAGCCACTTTCTGAACAAACACAAGATGGAAATAGGACAGAATTCCTTTATGTTTTTATTGCATTAGGATATTTTTTCTTAGTAGCTACATGTTCTTTTTATTTTACTTTCAAATGTTGGTTCTTTCCTCACTCTCTCTATCCTTTCCTCAATGCCTTCAAGGAGCATAGTACATTTCAGGGAGCTCAAAAGTGGGAAAAAATGACAAGTAACACTTAGCAAAATAGAAGTACCAGAATTCCATGGTGCACCCACATGAATGCTGATATTGTATTAAGTACTTACTTTTCTTCTCATCCCTTGGGGAGCTGTTATTTTAATCTTGTGAGGGGAGCATATGGGAGCTCCAAAAATGGGGCATGTAGTTGTTGCCGTTGTAAGAGTCGCTGGATGGAAGTGCTGGCCACTCGTTGTTAGCTGGGTGTTGACGGGCAGAATACTTTAAGCCTTAGATTCCTTCTCTATGAATAGGAATAATCATAGGACCTTCACTGGGCTTTGGGAGGATTACATGATTTTAGTGCTAGGCACAAGATCATCAGCAAATGGTAGAAATGACTGTCAGCACTAGCCTTTGAATACATAAAGAAAAACATTTCTTAGCATCAATATTCAGTCCTCAATACTTTTATTAAAAGCAAATCACCAAGTTTCACATTAGATGTTTTCATCTCATGGTTTCCATCCATTCTGAGTCAGATGTGCTTTATATTTATGTTCATAGATATAGCTCATATATCTATGAGAAAGACATCTTAGCATCTATTGAAATTAATGTGAGACTTTCTTTTTTAAAATATTAGGAAAAACCTTTTTTATTCTACTGTATAAGGCGCAAAATCAACTTAACTATTTTTGATGTTCCACGGGTGATACTCAGGAGCATGTTCCTGCCCAATTGGGACTGGCCATGGCTGTGCATCATTGGTGCAGCCAAGCCATGTACACCAGGACTAAATATCATCCTAGAATATGGTGAAGACAGGGGTTGGGTTCTGGCTGCAAATCTTCTGGCTTTGAGTTGTTAGTCCCTATAGAAACAGCAGCTTTGTGTTTGATTTCTTACTCCACTCCCGCTTGAGGGAAGAAAACCACCCAGATGCCCACACATCCTATATGTCCTTTATAGCATCACATACATTGGTCTTCAGAATGCCCCAGTGATAATAAACCTCTGCTCCAATACCCATGCTCCAATAAAACAGAGCATCTCCAAAATGGACAGAAAGACTTACATGAACCTGAATCTATCTTTTTGTTGTTCCTGGAAAATGTCTCAAAGCACCCATTTTGCTAAGTAAAATAATAGAGCCCTGACCCTGCAAATAATTGGGCTCAGGAGGAATACATAAGGAGAGAATTTTAGTGGATGTTCAGCATTCCTGGCTTTCTGAGTTTGTGATAAAACCTTAAATCACTCTGCCTTCAAACTGTGAAATCAGTAGATTATATAACCACAACGAGAAGCAATCTTTTGCACTTACCCAAGTGCTCCACAGTGACTAATTAATCTGCACAAAAGGCTTCCAACTAAGGCTCACCCCCCACCCCAGTTTATATAAAAAGTCTCTGGGTAGAGGGGGTTAAGAGTTGCAGTAGCAGCTCACCAGGTCAGAGGCTTCCTATATTTTTAGGACTCAAGGTAGATTTTTTTTCCTTGTGTGGTCAATTCCCATTCTGTTTGCCCAGGTGTCCAGTCCTATTCCCCAGAGTCTTGGCAGGGTTAATGGATTGTGAGATGAGCCATCTAGAAGGAGGGGCCAGGGTTCATTCATCTGTCCACGCTGTCTCCATCTTTGTGTTTCTTCTTCTAAAATTTCCTTTCCTAATTTTGGGTTTCGGAATTTCTTATAAGACTTTTGCTTCCAAGCTCCAAGGAACCCATTTTCTCTTGGGATTTTACTCTCCCCTATGGATCTCCATCCTTGGGAAATAACTTTTTAATCCTTGAAGGAAATTCTTCCTCTTTGTTAATGTGTTTCCCATTGAGGTTCTGTTGTCTTAGTGTTTTCAGTGCTTTTTTTCTTTTGGAAGGTGTAGCTTCTGGAAGCAGCTCATCTGGGGAAACAACTTTACCTTCTGTCTCAACCATCCCTGAGGCGAGGAGTCAAGGAAGTAGGAAAAGGGGAAGATTCAGGAAAAAAAAAAAAAAAGTTAATAATGGTGCCCTCTGCTGAGGTGAAGATCCCGTTCAGGCTTGTCACTGACAGCCAGGACTGGCCTGGGAGCTCATTATGTCTGAGCCCATGGTTCCTGAATGTGTTGATAATCCTGCAGCACAATAACTTTGGAAAGTTTTTTTTTTTTTTTTTTTAACAAATTCTGGGCCTGGTGCCTAGAAATTATGATTCAGTGGATCAAGGGATCAGTAGAAACCCCCCAGATGGTCTCATATGGAGCCAAGTGTGGCAACTCCTGGCTAGAATCTGATGCTCATTAATCTGGCACATATTGCTGTGAGTGTCTGCTCAGGGCTGGGCACTGTGATTGGCTTTGGGGCCTCCAGTCGGGCGCACAGGGAAATGACTAGCCAAGAAGTGAGCATGGCAGAACTGTCTTTATGTGTCCCTCAGTAGGGCTTTTGTTGTTGCTGTTCTCCTTATTTCACTGCAAGAGGCTTTACTCAAAGGCCTCAGATTCATAGCTTAGAGGCCATATTTTGTCTATAGGCAGGTCTTCCTAGGCCAGTCCTGTGCTTTTTTCTTTGTTTGTTTTTTAAGTCTACAACTTATGAGGAAAATCAGACGATAGGCTGGCAACTGTTGTCTAGAACTACAATATACTACACATACACACACACACACACACACCGCGCGCGCGTACACACACACACACATGCACACACAAATAATGAAACAGTAAAACTGTAGCTGCCCCTTTTCCCTGGGGAGTGTACCTGGCAACTCATTGCTGCCCCTGCCAGGTGCTCTTCTCTAAAGAGCCTGCCTGATTCTTTAATATCCTCACATTCTGAGCATTATTGGGAAAACTGGAATATGTATTTGTGAAAACTTCCAGTGGTTTGTATATTATTCTAAGATGTGAAGGCTCAGTGGAAGGGACTTGTTCTGGTTCTCCAAAGCAAAATATGGATTCAAATGTCCACATACTGCTGCTTTATCCGAGGGTCCAGAGAAGCAGTCCCTGTTCTGAACCCACCAGATCTCATAAAGCCCATTTCCAAGACATGTCCATCATCAGCGTGTATGTCCATGCAGAATTCTAGATACTCAACTGACAGCATCGGTATTCAGAGTTGAAGCTTTACCTCCAAACCTGAATGTGGCTTTTGCATAAATTCAGTCAATCTTAGGATATGAGGACATGAAACTGCATTGATTATGGTCACCTGAGCTGAATGTGTAATTCCTCCTCCAGTCTGTCTTAAGGGCCTCAGAGTTTTCTCACAAGTGGTCACATGCTTTCTTAATATTTTACACTTGGCACACACAGAAAATGTTAATATGTGTCTGGCACACTAGGGTCAAAAGGTTTGAGGCAGACCATAGACATATTGACTAATCCGGCACAATCTTGAGGACTCTAAATTTTTTTAGTTTTGATTCATGCATACAAACACACTTATGGTTTACAGAGAGCCATTTCTTTGAATAAAGTGCAATAAAATAGAATTTTCTAAATAGCAGAGATTTCCTTCTTTGGAAAGTGGTGGACACCTATTCACTTTCTCACTGCCATGTTTCCCTCAAAATGAAAAGATAAAACCAAATGGTAAAAAGAAGAGATTGTATTCCTAATAAACAGTGTTGCCTATTTCTCCAGCTGTGATGGAATGATTAATTATGCTGTTCATAGTTTTAGGTGGGAAAATGCCTTCGGGTTGGAGGTTTCAGTGTGGACTGTGTCTGAGTTGAAGACATATTTTCTTTGGTTGACACAAGTTGTTTTGGTTTGTATTAGTTGCTTGAAATAATTTTAAAATGGAGAGAACTCGTAGAAATCTCAGGATATCCAGGGTCTTCTGAAAGTCATGCTGACCATGCTGGGCTCTTGCAGCAAGGTATAACCTGAGGCTGAGGTGTGGGCGCACTTCTGATCTAGGCCTTTTCTCCCCTGCTTGAGATTTCCTACTTGGCATGTTGGACTCCTGTCCATCCTACAATATTCCATACAGGCAGACAGTTTGTACTTCTCCCTCTTTCTTTCCCACTGTGCTTTGTGGGCTTTATCTGAACCATTACTTATTTGTATGAAAGCAAATGGCGGCCCATGACTGTGTGAGGAGTGAGTTCAAACACCTTCTCTCTCTCCCTTCAGCTGAAATTGATACTCTGCTTATCAATGCAAGCTGCTATCACAGTTTGCCCCAATTTAGATTTACACTTCTGTGTTGATAGAGTGAATGTTGTATACACCTAGATTCAGCCCTTAATAGGTGTGAATTCTAAGCAAATAACTATTCATAGCCATGATTAGCATTTCCAAAAGGTGTCAAAATCACTCCATTCACTGTGATAAAGCAACTTTAAAAAACACAGTTAAGCTGAACAAGTGTTTTTAGAAAAGATATAAGCAGCTCTTGAACAGTTCATGTCACTTTAAAATGAGTTAGAGACCTGTGTTTGAGTTCCTACTTTAAGGCTTTGATTCATCTCCAGACAAGGTGCCAATTACATTTAATTTCTTGGAAATCAAAGCAATAACTATCGCAACTGGAACGCCAAAGAGCTTTCTCAATGTATAATCATAGCTTACTTATAATAAATTGGTTACATGCACATTGACCACTCCTGTTTCACAATGTAATGTATAGTGCAGAGAGGTTTAAGTAACTTGTTCAGTGTTTTACACACATACACACAGACACACCATGTTTAACCGTGAAGGAGGAGTTTGTCTTAGAATATTTGTTTCTGTATTTATGTTTTTACTGTACAATGGAAAGAGCTTTCTTTTATAATAAAAATAAACTTTAAAATTTTGTGTTAGAAAATTATATAGCCAGGGCTGGGGTTGTGGCTCAGCAGTAGAGCACTTGCCTAGCACATGCAGGGCAATGAGTTCGATCCTCAGCACCACATAAAAATAAATAAAGGTATGTGTCCAACTACAATGGAAACAAAACATTAAAAAAAAAGAAAATTATGTAGCCAAGCTTTCTCCATCATAATGTATACAAATTTTACCTAAACAATAACAAAAATGAAACATAAGATGGTGAGGGAACCTTCCTCATGGCCTAACCTGTGTTCATATTTACAAAGCACTCAGACTATAGCCCAGCACTCATGTAGTACTTAGCATTCTGATTATTTTCCACCCAGAACCCATTGTACCTGAATTGTGCTGTGGATACCTGGGGGTTTAAGGAATTATGTAAAGGATATATTCTTCTTATATTTGGCTATTAGTGTTGCTCAGTGTGTCTGAGTGCTTTGAGAATGTTTGCTTGGTACATGGAGGCTGGGTATGCAACCTGGATAATTAGACAGTGGAGGGCAAGTGGCAATGTTCTGCAATTGGTTTTTAGTGTTTTTCTTAAAAAATGTGTTGTTGAGGGGGGGACTCTGAAATCATGCCATGGTTTCATAGAGTAATTTCACAATGAATATAAAATTTCACAATGAATATAAAAATACAGTTATAAGATACAGGAGCTGCTAGGTGCCTGATCTTGGGCCTGCTAACAGTATTTCTGTGACTCATTTTGGGACACTGACAGGGAGCTGGAAACCTGCCTGAGAGTATTCCAGACAGAGGCCAC
Source organism: Callospermophilus lateralis (assembly GCF_048772815.1). Lineage (NCBI taxonomy): Eukaryota > Metazoa > Chordata > Mammalia > Rodentia > Sciuridae > Callospermophilus > Callospermophilus lateralis. Next base: position 15,611,655 of record NC_135324.1, read on the forward strand.
CTTGAAAGTGCTCTAGAAAGAGAGTGACCTGACAGTGTTTCAGAAAGAGGTCAACTGATAATGTTCTGTATCCCAGGATTGCTTGTCTGTTGGCTGGAGTGGGGGAAAATCGCCTGTCTTTCCTTTTGGCCTATGGGAGATCCTGTGCATGTGACTTCAAATGAGACAGAGCCATCACCATGCCAGTCAGCTCTAGGAAGACAGCCCCTTTCTAGAAAAGACCTCCTGCTTTCTCTCTTTTGATCCGCCCCCCTTTTACAAATATGCACAGGGATTTTTTAGCTTTAAAATATCTTCCAGTGGCTCTCTATCAACACTACCACCATCTCTGATCCCTCTCCCATCGCTCCCATTTCAACTTCTTGAAAGAATAGCTGAGTCTCCCTGTCTTGATGTCCTCATCCTCTGCTCACACAGCTGCCTCCCACAGAGTGGCCCACAGTTTCCAGGACTCCAAGGATCTCGGTAATATCACTCATAGCATTTATTTTGCAGACCTTAATGTTCTTTCTCTAACTTCCTATTGTATTTTTTTAATTTTTTCTTTCTCTGTTTTTAAGACCTTAGTTTTATTGGGTTAAAATTGATCCGCCATAAAATTCACGTATTCATGGGTCCCGTTCAGAGACTTTTGGCAACTTTGCAGAATTGTGCCCTACTCTTGCATGCAGGGCTCTTAATCTAACATCCTGTTGGTTTGTGTGTTCCCCATCACTCCACTGAGGAGCAGAGCACTCTGCACCCTCAGTTCATGGTGTGGGCCACTCAGGAGAGCCACTGCATCTTTCAGAAGTCCCTTTTCTGTCTTGTGCTCACAACTCAAACCCTGGATTTCCCATCTTCTGTCTCAGCCCATGCTGTCTGGGTTTCCATTAACCAACCACCTTTTCTCTCCCATAAATTACTATTGATGCTAGATTTTGCTGCTATGTGTGCTGGACTCTGTTCTTTGTGTCTCCTCTGGGAGATGTTTCTTTCCTTTAAGCGTTACTCCAGACACCACGCATTCCAGTTCATCCCTGTGCCATCTCTGTATTTTTCGTTGGCTGCCCTTCATTATTCACTGAAGAAGCTCACCTCATGACATGGAACCCAAAGGCAGCTTTAGGGTTGGTCACTGCCCCCTGTTCATTCCGTCTCTGAAGTTCTTCTCCTGCCCCTGAGTGAAACCTTGGGAAGCTTTTCCCAGTCTACATTTGATAATGCTTAGGTAATGGATGTGATTTTAATAACAAATAAAATAAAATGTCCTGCCCCATGCACTTTTAGGACTTAGCGCTGGATTTCAGGGTAGAGTTAATTTTCCTCCTTGTGCTCAGCTGCCACAGAGGGGAAGCCACAGTGAGCTGAAGAGTGTGTGGCTTCTTTTCTCACTTGGTGCATCCCACCCTCTCTTCCTGATCTCCTGATTTCTCTCTTTCATGGTGTTTTACGAGGAAGAGAAGAGAGACCAGCAAGCTTTACTTCAGTGATCCTCTTACAGTGACCTAGCATCCTGGCTTCATCTCTGGATTTGCCATACGTGCAGAAGTGACATTTTCTTCTAGTAGGTCTTCAAGGGGTTCATTTGATGTCTCCAAACATGGAGACCATTTCTCCCTCAATCCCTTTCATGTGGTGAAACATCTCCCCTTGTTTAGTTGCCTTCTCCTTTCTCAGCCCCTAGAAGTCCAGAGAGGCTCAGCCTCCCTTTGTCAGGTCTGCTTTTCCTGCTACGTGGTTCCTCTGCCCAGGATGTATGACAGGCACACTCTAGAGCTGATCCCCTGTGTGTATCTGACCCCAGGAGATATCATGAGTTCTGAGCTCATAACATGCTTGAGGATCCCTTTCCTCCACAAATTTCGGTCCTCCATGCTGCTTCTTCTGGCTCTTATTGGTCGTGTGCTCTGAGATCAATGCATCCCCTAAATGCAACTTCCTGTGGTCTCCTTTAAGAGTTGTCCTCTTACAGGGTGCACCTTTCTCCCCTTGAGGAAGAGTTCTCTCTAAAGGTGTCCTTTCCTCACACCTTTTACTCGGCATCCCCCACCTTTGATTAAGCAAGCCTCAGAAACTACCATTAGGGTTTGGATATGAGGTGTCCCCTGAAAAGCTGATGTGTTAGCAACATGATATCTAATGTAGCAGTATTTACAATTGAAGTGATTAGATTATGAAAATGGCAACCTTATAAATGGATTAATCTATTTGATGGATTAATAATTGAATGAATTACTGGGTGGTCACTATAGGCAGGTGGGAAATGGCTGGAGGTAGCAGGTCACTGGAGATGTGCACTTGGCTATTATTTTTGTCCTTTGTTCTTCCTGTACTTGCTCTCACTGCTCTCACTGGCTGACCTGAACTGAGCTACTATCCTGTCATGCTCTTCCGCCATGATGCTCTACCTCACCTCAGGTCAGAGCAATGAAATTGGGCACCCAAGAACCAAGAATTCTAAACGTTTACTCTTTTAACTTGTTCTTGTTAGGTATTTTGGTCACAGTGTGTGTGTGTGGGGGGGGGGGGGACTGACATAGCCACACAGATGACTTGGCTGTTATCTCCCTTCTGGACTTGGCATCTCCCTTCTCCATCTCCATCTCTATCTCTGTCTGGTGTCTCCCTGTTGAACATAATGCCTGTTGTGTTTAGGTATTGCGGAGAAACTATGCCTCAGTCATTCTGCTACCACCCTGTCCTCCGGTCCAGAATCTTTCATTAAAATGAAATACAGTTATACCTAAGGTTCTATGTACTTTTTGAGAGTTTGAATGCCCTGATGGGAAAGATTTATTTGAAAACATTCTGACTCTGTGTCTGTAGCTGGCATGCTGTCGACCCTCAGTGAACCTGGGTTTCCTTGCCTATCCCCACAGTTAGTGGGGACAGAGTGCAGTGGCCTGCCTTAGTGTGCATTGAGAGCCCCAGTGACAGCTGCTTTTTTCTCTGCTGAAAAGCCCTCTTGAGCACTTTTCAGCCCCTTCACATTTTTCTCCTTGATGCTTCCAACAGTATTGTTTACAGATTTTTGACTTATGATCATATTAGAAATGAACTGCTTTTTTTCTTTTAAAAAATGTTTCACTTTGTATTTTCTACCACCATGAACACTAATTTCACATTATGTAAATGACTTGGCTGCTTGATTTTAAGCATATGCATAATTGTAATGCACTATCCCTGTGTTAGGCATAAATTTAAAAGTATATAGCAACTCTATTTGAGATTAAATCAAAATTTTTCAAATACCTGCTCAACCACAAAGGTAAGGTATGCTATGGCATGTGCGGAATGTGATGTCTTTTGTTTGGAGACAAACAAACAAGCAGTTACCACAACAAAAAACATGAAAGGATACAGATTTATAAATGTACAGATTATCTCTGGAAATGTAAAAGAAAAAGTTGATGAAAGCCATTGTCCCTAGGTGCTTTTATAAATGCTTGTGCAGAAAGACTGGAAGATCATCCCTGGTCATAACCTCCCAAGAGTTTCAGAGAAGTATTAGAATGAGACTGGTAAACCATTCAAAAGATAAGTAAAGTCTTTTTATAACTGAACAAAATATTTGAATTCCAATAACCATGTTGTGACATCCAAATACAAGGCAATGAAAAGTTTAACCTCTGAGATGCGCTTTTGGGGGACACCTCACATCCAAACCATAACAGCCATTTTTCTTTATGATTGAATAAAACTCTATTGCATATATATATGGCTATATAGATATGCTTATATAGATATGCATATATATATATATATATATATATATATATATATATATATATTGCATACGCATACACACACACACACACACATATACACACACACGTATTCTATAAGAGAGCTCGTTGGACTAAAGAAAGAAGATTGAGGGGAAGGGAGAAAGGGCAAGAAAAGGGAAGTACATTGGCTTGAAACTGACCAAACCATCCTATGTACATACATAAATATGCCATAGTAGATTTTACCTTTATGGATACTTATTGTACACTGACTTTAAAAAAATACTATAAATAAATTGAACAAAGATCAGTAGAGGAAGGGAAGTAATGGGGACTGAATTGGAGCAAATTATATTCAACGCCTGCATAATTTTGTCAAAATGAATCTCAATATTATGTATAACTATAATATATTAATAAAAATTATTAAAATAGATAAAAATAACAGTGATATATAGAGAGCAACTAAGAACAGAACAGGGAGGAAGAGCATGAGGAAAAGGTTAACATTAAACAAAGATGAGTGGGGGGAGAGAAAGGGAGAGAGAAGGGAAAGCATATGGAAATGGTAGGAGACCCTCAATGTTACACAAAATTACATATAAAAGGTTGTGAGGGGGAAGGAGGGGGGAAACAAGGGAGAGAATTGAACAACAGAGATGAGGTAGAGAGGGAAGATGGGAGGGGAGAGGTGGGGGGATAGTAGGGGATAGGAAAGGTAGCAGAATACAACAGTCACTAATATGCCATTATGTAAAAATGTGAGTGTGTAACCGATGTGATTCTGCAGTTTGTATTTGGGATAAAAATAGGAGTTCATAACCCAATTGAGTCAAATGTATGAAAGATGATATATCATGAGCATTGTAATGTTTTGAACAACCAATAAAAAAATAACAGTAAAAACATTTCAGCATTTCAAGTTGAGTAGTGTAGTGATTGAAAAAAATTTAATCTGGAATATAGATTATTTTTATATTATTGGTATATTTCAAGAGTTTGTTAGTGTTCTAAATCATTAAAATATGCATATGTATATATAAAATAAAATTTATTAAAATGTATACTTAGAAGTATTTTTTTATTTCTATTCCCTGTTCCTAAGTGCACAGTTGTCCTAGGGACAATTTGATCTATTATACTAACAGAGCTCTACTGTGCATTTATAAATACATATGTGTATTTTTTTTATCTCCAAACAAAAGTTATCACATTTTGTACATGGCTGCAATGCATCTTACATTTGTGGCTTAGTAGGTATTTGAGAAATTTTTAATTCGTCCCAAACGTGTAAATTCACATGTAACACAGGGATGGAGCATTACAGTGGTGCCTGTGCTTAAAATCAAGCAGCAGAGTCTTTGACATAAACATCAAGGCCCCTTCCTAGGCAGAGGTTACTGAAAGTTAATGTATAGTTAGTTATCACTTTTGTGAGTAGTTCCAATGGCCAGTTACATAAAGTCAGGCTTTTAAAATGTAAACGATATCATGTATTATCCCACTGCTTGAGCTTTCTATTTTGTATCTATTATGTGTAAGAAAAATTCTGTTACCCCTTTCATGTGTTTCTTTATGGGAAAAGTGAAGGTGGCCATCAAGTGCGAATTGTGTACTGTGTGGGTTAAGTGGGTTAGGATATGGAAATCACTTGGAACAGTGTCTTGCATAGAAGCACTCCATAAAAATTAGCAGTTATTATACTATCATTCCAGATTCTTCCAGGCATTTCCAAAATTATCTCTGTGAAAAAGCATTTATATCATACTATGTTATTAAGCTATTTTTAAATTTTTAAATAAGCATATGTTAGCCAAGAATGGTGTTACTCAGAGTTGGGAGAGGGATCCTCTGCCTCATTACCATGTCATAAGATCTAGAATAATTCCTGATTGGATAAGACAGAAGGAAAAATTCAGGCAACATTTGTAATGATGAAGTTTTGTGTTTGTTCAATCTGTTCCCTGTTTGATTTGGAAAATTGTCAAGTTAGTAGCATGCATTATGGAATTTGCTCAATAGTTTTCCTTTCATCATCAAATATAGCAAGACTAAAAGTCTAGGCCCCTTATTTGCCTCAAGTTTCTTTTCAAGGGAAATGCGACTAAAGTCATCTGAGGTTTGGCCACCTTGGTAGAACATCAGTGCCCCCTTTTTTCGGGGGTGAAGATTCCATTTGAGAATCCTGCCTGTTCATTAAAACATAGACTGGCTCTAAAACAAGTTGTGTCCTGAAACATGCTTGGAGAGTCGTTGCTGCATGCTCAGTAGGAGTGGAGAGACCTTTGTCAAGCAGTGTGCCTGAGTAATGGCCTAGTTTGTTGGAAGCAGAACAAGAAAACTGAAGCAAACCTTCTGTCAAGTGTTGACATTCTGTCTGATATCTTGAAGCAGGTGTCGGGTTGGCATGATTTGGTACCTGTGTCGATTCCCTTCAGCTTACACCTGGATGACACAAGTGGAAACAGTTGAAACATGGGATTGTAATTTCTTGTGTAAGTGGCATTGGTCTTGTTGGAGAAGATCTTGTATGTCAAAGAGGCCCTGAAATCAATACAAGGTTCCCCCACATATTCTTGCCATATTTTATGTAGCTGACCCACCTACTATCCTGTGCACACAGTGAGGCCTCTGTTTGTCTTTGCTCCTGCTTCCATGCAATGGTGGCTAAAAGACCAATGGCAGAAACTAACAGGATATCAGAAATGACAAGCTTTGCCAGATGAAAATCAAATTCATATTTCAGCCTCTTTGTCAAGGTTTTCAACAGTAGCCTTTTCAGAACACTTGTTTTTGAACAGAATTTGCTCTTTGAAATTTTGCATAATTTAGCTTTATTTCATCTTTCATCAAGTTTATGTTAATTTCTGCATGAAAAAAAGAAGAAATAAATTTGTGAAAATGCACACAGTCAGGCACACATACACACATATACATGTATACATGCTCTTATGGTTTATATATGTGGTATCCCCCAAAAGCTCATGTGTGACAATGGAAAAACATTTAGAGGGGAAATCATTGGGTTATGAGAGTTTAAACCTGATCAATGCCTTAATTCACTGATAGGGATTAACTGGGTGGTAACTGCAGGCAGGTGGGGTGTGGCTGAAGGAGCTGGGTCAATGAGGGCCTGCCCTTGGGTGTATAATTTGTTCCTGTTGAAGAGCTCCCCACCCCTGGGCTTTCTGGTCCTGAGCTTCTTTCCTCTATCATACTCTTCTGGTGTTTTTTCTTTTTTTTGGGGGGGGGGGCGGGGGTGAGGTACCAGGGATTAAACACAGGGACACTCGACCACTGAGCCACCTCCCCAGTCCCTTCTATCACACTCTTCTGCCATGATGTTCTGCCTCACCTCAGGCCAGAGTAATGAAGCCAGCTGTCTGTGGAATGAGAACTCTGAAACAGCCCCAAATAAACTCTTTTCTAAAATTGTTCTTGTCATGTCTTTTGGTCACAGCAGCAAAAACAGCTGACTAAAACACATGCCCATATATAAACATATTATGTGTATGTAAGATAAGTTATTTTCCAGTGCAATAAAGCAAATCATGTATACAAAAGTCAGCCCGTGTCTATCTAGGTGTGTTGGATCTAGTGAGGTAGGTGGGTCTGGAGATTGGGCTGGTGGAGGAGCTTAACCCACAAAAGGTTATGCCTTACTATTTCTTGCAGATTGTCGTCTAGTTGGTGAGAGAAGCCATGGTCTAAATAACTGTAATGGAAGGTGTCGAAATTGACAAAGCGTCACTGGAGGGAAGACACAGGACTGTAGCTGTGCACAGGAGCATGAGATGACTTCTGGCTGGCACTGGCCTCTGTGCCACGGTGCTACTATAAACTCAGCGCATCAAACTGCACGGGTCATATTCTCCCTTCTCCTTCCCTGGGGGACACTTTGGGCAGACGAGTGAAGTTGTCCAGACTCTTGCCCTTGGAGCCCAGAGTTTATGCAGACTTCATCCTCTGCCAGGCTGGTTGCAGCAGGAAAGAGGCAGAGTTAGTATGCAGAGTGGATGAACTCCATTTCTGGAAGATGTGCAGATTGTGAAGGGATGGGTGCGTGATTATGACTGTCAATGAAAACAGAGTGGGTGTAGGCTGCCTGATTTCCAATCTGGCAGGGTGTTTAGTCCCATCAAGCCAGGAAAGTCATTAGCTGAAAATCATGATATTATGGTCGCACAACATGGCAGTGAATTAGTAAGTTCTAGGAGACTCACCCTGTAACAACCATGGAAAGCAAACCTTTATCTGCTAATATTGGACCATTTACTACCAGAGAAGTATCAGCTTGTATTTTTGATGAGAACTAGAAATCATATATGTTCAGAAATAGAATTTGTGTCTAAAACATGGAAGTCGGAGGTCATTTTTTGTGGATATGAGAGGTGCTGGTCTGCTAAGCGATCCTTCTAGACAACACTGCTGCTGGAAACAAAATATTGTTAGGTATTTGTTACTCTGATGGAAACGAAGACAGCTTATTCTTACACCTAAACTTTGTCCACATAAAGAGATTGAACTCGGAACATTTGCCAAGACTACATTCAAAGCTGTCTCTGTGCATTTAAAATAATAAATATGCATCAATATTTCATGATCCAGGGGCTTAGTAGCAATTTTGTAAAGTATATGACAAAAGCCACAAATGGTCTCTTCCTTCTTTTAAAGCAACCAGGAAAACTATTTAGAGCAGTGTTGTTTTGAATCCAAGGTCTAGTATTTTTTAGCTCAGCTGACATTAAGAATTACAGTTGTCAATATGTACTAAATTTGGGGGCTATTTAAAGACCTCCATGAAAAACGTGTTGTGAATATATTATGCTTTAGCCCTCAAATGCAAATGTCTATTAGCAGGGAACATTCTAAAGGGTGTATCTATTTTTTCTTTGGTTTAAAACATTTCTCTGAATAGTAGAATATTCTTATTGTAGCATATGACATTTTGATTTGTATTTGTCTTGCTTCAGTAGCTTTCTTTGTATTTATTTTAGCTTGGTGACTTTAGAAGTGGGAAGAGCTTTAACATGTGTCCCCTTTCTTCATTATGATACTTGGCATTGCTCAGAAGTCAAGTTGTGATTATATTAATTGCCTTCATTATTTATAAAGTCAATGCCCTACTTTAACATTGATTAAAAATAAGCAGCTCAATTTTAAAACATAGGCTTCCTGAGGTTTTTTTTTTTAATCTTCGAATTTTATATAGTATAAATGTGTGCATGTGCATGTGTATGAACATTAGAATATATGGGCATTCACATATTTCTTAAATCAGATAATTTGTCTACTATTATCTAGTTCCTGACTTTTCTGAATTTGGGGGGTTAGTATAAAATTGGTGTGAAACTTCTGCCCTGCCTTGTGACTTTTCAAACGGGCACTTTACAAATACTTTGTTAACATTTGAAGAAAGTGTCACCCCCAATTTTATATATGCTCCAAGAGTTTAGGGGTCATCCATCTGTCCTCTGACAGCCTCAACAGCATCTCCATCTCCCTCTACAGTTACAATTCCAGCATCTAAGAGGTGCTCAATAATTTATTGAATGAATATGTTTTCAAATGACTTTAGAACTTCCTTGAATACATATTTATACTTTGTAAATGTAACTGGCATGCCTCTCGCCTTGGATACACTATTGCAAGCTGTTTCTTCCTTTTGCTTTCTTATATACTTCCCCAAAGTAATTTTTAAATGGTCTCTGGATCCCATGAGGTAGCTTATCTTTTGGTTCCAGTGTGAGAACTTCCCATTCATTGTAGGTCCAGGATGCAGATTAAAATCTCCTATGTTGACTTATTCCTTATTTCTAGGAATAAAAATGGCATGGCATGAATTCTTACTATGAACAAGGATGTATGAAACATTAAGTGAACTGTGGTCCCATCTTCAGAGATTTGTCAGTCTAATTATTTGTTTCTTATTCTGAGAGTTTATACCATTTTACTTACTATTACTTTATGAGAATGTTGACCACATATTTTATTTTCTGTATGATATAGAGGAAAACGTCATTTATTTACTTGATGATCATAGTAATGGTGGTAGTGATGGTGGTGATGGTGATGATGATTTGGGTGGTGTTGATGATGGTGATGATGATTGTGGTGATGGTGATAATGATAGTGATCATGGTGGTGAAGATGATGATGCAGACAATGATTTAAGAGCAATGTAATTGCAGGATTCTTTGATAGAATTGTCCCTTTCCCCCTGAAATCCCCAACTGCCTATTTTTTTTAATGTCTATTACTTTGCTGTCACTAAATTCTTTCCAGGTTAGATTTAGTTTGTAAACTGATTAGCTATACCTTTTTCAAGTCAGGAAATACCAGTTCAGTGCACATTCGTTTCAACTCTTTCCAGTGGTTGAGTCTCACCTATTGTCCCCAGAATTTTATGTGTTTTTGTCATTTCCTAATTTCTCACGGATCTTTAATATACCATGTATATTATCAATGCATCTCATGTTTCTCAAGGGTTTTGTGATTAGTTGACTTTATGTTTTATTTGGCAATTAAAAGGAAACTTTTGATTATTTTTATCTGTCATTCATCCTAATTTCTTTTTAAAAATTTTTTTAGTTGTAAATGGACACGATACCTTTATTTTAATATATTTTTGTATGGTGGTGCTGAGCAGTGCTCACACATGGTAGGCAAGTGCTCTACTACCAAGCCAGAACCCCAGCCCCCACTCTCCTGATTTCTAACTATAGTTATCTTATATGCATGACTAAAAGGGGATTATGGATGGCAGTTGTAGCTTCAATCTAATCTACAATGACTTATCGTTTGGATTCATACTAGAAAATAATCATGGATACAATATATATCACTGACTGAGCAGAAGTAAAGGAATGAGAATCTGAGAATCTTTATCCAAGTGGGAGGAATCACCCACTGGAGACACTTGAGTGATTGGCTGATTATATACTTAAATTATTCAATGATTTTAGCCATCACTCACTGGGACCTGATGTTATTGAAGATGGCTTTTTAAAGTCTCATTTTCATATGAACAGTGTAGCAGGGACTCCATATGCTGCTCCTCTCATATCTTCTTGCCTCTGTTACTTCATTGCATATAACCTGGTCTAGCACTGAGCATGGTTATTTCTTTTGCTGGCATCTGGAAACACTTGCTGCCCCTATAAGAGGTCAGAGGGTTGAGTAATTAACAATTCTGATGAGAATGATGTATAAATACCTCTGTTCCCTTGCCACTTAGCAACAGTACTCTTGGTAAACTCTGACACGTGTGTTCTACATGGGCTGGACTTCCAGGACTTCTATAGTGGGAATACACTCCAGTCACCCACAGCACAAGGTGGCTTTATCTCTCTTCCATTTTCCTTTCTGTGTTTCCCTCCTCCATTCCCAAATTGCTGAATCCTTTACTTCCTAAGTAAACAACTTGCACTTGAATTTATTTTTGTAGTGTTTGTGTTAGGGCATCTCAAATCAAGATACCTGTAATTTGTAGTCATGGGGTAGTGAGAGACAGTTAAAGATCTCATCCCACTTGAATCATTTAACATCTGATTGAGAACCCCACAAGTAAGAAACCAGCTATGGAGAGACACTGTTTGAAGGAACCTGAGATTTCTTTCTTTCTTTCTTTTTTCTTTTTTTCTTTTGGCTCAGTGACAACCAAATAGCCCAGTCAGTAATAGCTGCTGACTCAGAGAGTGGTACACTTTGCTTGCTTAAGTGGCAGACTTTAATGTCCTTAATTTCCCTGCATGGAACCAGCTGAGTTTCAGCACTGGAGAGCAGACGGTCTGGTTTTGGGTGTGTGTATTTGGCTGACGTGGTCATTAACCATGCATCCTAACGAGTTTCAAGGGGCCACTGAAAATGACACAGGCCTTTTCAAGTGATTATTTCCTTTTAACCAGGATAGTCAAGTTTATGAAAATTCAAGAAAGCAAAACAAAACAGAAAAGGTTTCATTTGCAAGTCTTAGATGGAATAATTTCTACCATTAGCATATTTTTATCTATTTAATGCAGCATATATAATTGGGAACTTTCTGTGGTTGTCTCTGGAAAACATAGTCTTAAGATGGACATTGATAATGCTGTTAATAATTTGTGTGCCTTATTAGGAATTCAGAAACTCATGAAAAGCCTTGTTTTAAGACATCTGCTTATTTGATTCTTTTAGTTTTTCTAAAATGTGTTCATTAGAGAAAATGAGAAAAATTTGAATTTCAGATTAATATTTTATTTGTAGCAATTATTATCAAGCAATGGTTTTAATATTTAATATATTAATAGTTAATATTTTAGTATTGGCAAAATTTTCTTTCTATGAAGCTGTTTCCAACTGCCAATCAATTACATAAACCACTTTTTAAGTATCTACATTTCAAGCATCTTCTACTTCGTATCAAAAAAGATTTGTTTTATCTGAGGATTTTGAGTGCCTATGAATGATGTGGTTTAAAGCAAAGAAGAAAATCCCTTTTTTTGAAGGAGCTGGTTTTTAAAAGTCTAACTTCTTTGTACATATATTTCACAGATTAAAGGATTTACCTGAAGACAAAGCCTTCTATTCATCAGAGACTGGACAAGAGTTACTCTTGCTTTTGGCAATTAAAGATGATGTTGTCATGGAAACAGCTGCTCCTGCTTTCATTCATTGGCTGCTTAGGAGGTAACAATAAGCTCTCTTTCCTGAGTTGGGGTTGCAATTATTCTCCTGTTATCTGCCTAAACAATTTTAAATCTTAAAGTTAAATTCCAGGAAGTGAAGAAAAGAAAAACAAATCTTTTTTTTTTTTTTTTTTTTTGTCCAGAAAGAAAATTTAAAATTTTTTCTCTGAGAATTGGGTTATCACTGCCCTTCTCCTTAATTTCAGCAAGAAGGTTTATTCCCATACCAAATGCATTGATAGTTGATAACAGGGATATGTCAAATTCTACTTGGTATTATGAATATGACCACTAAAATTTGAAAATTTTAATTTATGGTTGTTATTTTTTATTTTCAACAGGAACATAAAATGTAAGCTCCACTGTATAAGGGAGAATTTCAGTTTTAAAGTGTGCTAGTATTTACATTTCAAATCTTAGAAATAGTGCTGTTTCTCTTTCAGCACATAATGAAGATATCTAATTTTCTTCTTTAATTTTTGGAAAATTTGAAATTTCCAAGAAAGTATAAGGAATAAGAAAAGCATACAAAAGCAACTACTATAAATCATTTTATGCATTCCTTCTGCTTTTCTTCATTTTATTCTGTTATGCGGAGTGACTGGATAAGAAATGGTTATTTGAAAAAATAATAGTGTGTGTGTGTGTGTGTGTGTATATATATATATATATATATATATATATATATATATATATATATAGTTTTAAAATTTTATTATTTTTCTTCCTTTTTTATTGTAAAAATTCTCTAGCTCCTAAAAAGTTGAAGGGATAGTACAATTAATACCCACCTATAGGCCATTTTGATTAAATTCTCATCTCTCTTTTTATTGTACTTGGTTTTATCTGTATGTATATGTATGTGTATTTTCCCTCTTATTTTTTACTTGGGTCATCTATTTGAAAGTAACTTATAGAAAGTACCTCTCACCCCTAAAATAAAAATCAGCACTCATCTTATAAGATCAATTTTCCACATAAGCACAATTTCTTTATGGTACCTAAGGAAACAAAACCCCTCCTGCCAGTTTTCCATTTCTTTCTAAGAGGAGGAAATGGGTGAAAAGTGGGCCAAAGGGAATTTTCAGGTAAACACATGGCATTTCCATACAGGAATGCTCCAGTAGAATTCTGGGCTCTGTCAAAATTCACACTTTCTTCTAATATTTAAATTTTAATAATGGCAAAGAGTTACAATCAATCATGGACTTCAGGTTCAACCTTCTAACTTTAAGAATAAACGCTTTTACAGTTCTTGCAGGTTTTCACTGAGATGCCTCCATTGGATTTCTAAAACAAATTCTTTGATGCATATCTAGTACTAGGGAAAAAAGGAGAAATTATTTAATGACTCTTTTCAGCTGAGCTTTGGAGAAAACTATATATATATATATATCTATATATCTCTATATATCTATAATAATATAGGTACTCAAAACTAAAAATATATTAATTTCTTGAATTATTTTCTTTGTTTACAAAGTTTTAAATTTGTTTCTGTTTTAGCAGAGAGCCAAATATGATAATATACTGTCCCAATAATTTTTTTGTGTGGTGCTGGGGATTGAACCCAGGACCTTGTGCATGCTAAGCAAGCACTCTACCAACTGAGCTATCCCGAGCCCCAGTAATATTATTCTTTATGATACATTTTTATGGAAGCAAACTTGAAATTTCCCAAAGGCTGAAAAGAAGAAATTCTATGAAAATGCCATACAATGTGGAGAAAGAGAATGAGACCAGATTTTCAAATGTTAAACATTTTTAGTTGTAATTTTATACCTTGTGCAAATTGTAGTGTTTCATCAATTTTGAGAAACACTTTACAGATTTATGGAGAAATTGTAAGAAAAACCAGTGTCCATGATGCTAAAATGTGAAGATGTCATTAAACTATCTCTGGATATGGTGATAAAAATCCTTTAAAATTTATAAAGGATAATTGGATTAGTTTATGTACAACAGTATACAGTATGTCACTTAGGGAAGTGGCAGTCTGCATAATGATATTATGGAGAAGAATTTAGCCCTTTTGACCAATTTTTTAAAAAGTGTATTGATTGCATACTGTGCCTTATATACGGAATGTTCTTCCTCCTTCTGGATCAGTGTAAAATTTGGAATAAAATCTGGCTTCTGAGTGTGATATTTTATAAACAAATATTGGGCCGTTTTATTCATTGAAAGTAAAATCTGTTCATGGTTTAGGCCATATCCTGTAATCTTAGATATGAACAAAAGCAAATCAGATATATGGTGTAAATTCAGTTAGCAGTGCTTAGCAAAAGATATGTACTCAATAGTGAAACCAAATGCTTGATCATTTGTGTTTTCTCAGATTTAAGGTTTTTCATGCCCATTATTTTGTGTATTTTTCATTCCATTTCCTTTTTTGTTTTGTCTTTCAGGTTTCCCCTGTAATAAAGAGGGAAATAATTCCCAGCTAAGAATTTGTCTTGTAATGCATTTGACTATCTTTTGGCTCAAAAAGGCTAGGTTTACTAAGTAACTTACAGAGACCCTGTCTCAAAATAGAAAATAAAAATGGTCTAGGGATGTGGCTCAGTGGCTAAGCAACCCTGAGTTCAATCCCAGTACCCAAACCAAACTAAACAAAACCAAACAAAAATGCTAAATTTCATATATGTAGGACTAGCATGTAGTGTGTTGAGCACAGCATATGTCTCTACTGTTTTAAAAATTGGTTCAAAGAGCCAAATTCTTCTCCATAATTATTTTGGAGATTGCCACTTCTCTGAGTAATGCACTACTTACAATTTGTCATATATAAAACACTCTGATTCTCCTTTATAAATCCTTAAACCTTTTTATCTTAAATAATTATTAAGTATCTGCCAGGCATTGTTTTCAGCACAGAAAATGAACGGGGTGACCTTTGTCCCTGTGGGATTTTTATTCTGTCACATTGGGTTGACAGTGACATTGATCTAGAAGACCCCAGTGCTATGGGGGTGGGTAGCAGAATGGGATGGGAATGTGGAGTCTTGGGAGGTGGTTGCGGTTTTAAATAAGGTCATTAGGGTGGGATTTATTGTTACAGACCCCAGACCTGTGGAGAATCGGAGGCAGCTCGAAGGCCCCCTTCACCCTGGGTTCTTGCATTTGGGCCAAAAAGATTTCAGACATCTCCTACCCAATAACAAGGCATGAGTATACTAGAAGGGGTAAGGAGAAAGAGGAAAGGGGTCATTCTCAAGGAAGAACAAGTCCTCTTAGGTGAGGGAGCAGAGGGACAGTGCTTCCCCTTCACCCTCCAGTTTTACTGGGGGTCCCAGGAAAGTTTCTAGAGTCCTGTTCAAGTCCACCTTCTGTTTCTTCACTGAAAGCACAGGACCTGCGTGGACCTCCTCCAGGAGAGGATGGTGTGGTGCTCACAGAGGAAATGGTTTTTGCTTTAATTTCCTGCCCCCCCTAATCAGTTAATTACCCTTTGGATAGCCTTCAGCAAACTTTCTTTGCAAGAGTGTTGCTGTAGTTGCCAGGGTGGTTGGGGCTATGGGAGTTTGAGTGATAAGGGAGGGTGCAGGCTACCTGGTAGGTGTGATGTGATCTTGAAACAAAGACTTTTCTCCAGGGAAGTAACTGTGGCTGGGGGAGGTTTTGACATACCAAGCCCCCATCTTCCACATGCTGGCCTAACAGAAAAGGCTCCCTGTGGCTTTCAGTCACCATTTATTGTCCTTTCATGCTCACCCTTTTATGGCTGGCTAGCTACCTAACATTCATTAAAAGGTGATATTTGAACAAAGCATTTGAACAAAGATTGACAGGTGAAGAAGTTGACCCTGTGGATATCTAGGAAAGAACACAAGGCAGATTCCAAGGTTCTAGCATGTGACATGCTAAATGTTCCACAAAGACAAGAAGGCTGCCATGGTTGAACTCGGATGGGATGTGAAAGAGCCAAGAGGAAAGGTAGAAATGGACACCGCAAAAATACAGAAGATGGCAAACCAATGAATATGTGTTGAACTTGCACTCTGCCTTCTTCTAGGAGCTATAGTGTGGTTTGAGCATAGAGGTGATAAGATTTGACCTATGCATTTTCAGGTAAATGGATGGAGTTGGAGAATATCATGCTAAGTGATGTGAGCCAATCCCAAGAAACCAAAGGCTGAATGTTCTCTCTGATAAGTGGATGTGGATCCATAATGGGGGGGTGGGAATGGGAATAATGGAGAAACTTTGGGCAAAGGGGAGGCAGGGTAGGAGGATGGGGACAGGAAAGATAGTGGAATGAGATGGACATCATTCCCCTAAGTATACATATGACTGCACATGTGGTACAACTCTACATCATGTACAACCAGAGAAATGAAAAGTTGTACTCCATTTGTGTACAATGAATCGAAATGCATTGTGCTGTCATGTTTAACTATTTAGAACAAATAAATAAAAAAGAATTTGACCTATGGCAAGGTGTTACTGGCTGCCATGTTGCAGATCGATTGTAGAAGGGCGTGTGAGCCAACAGAGATTCTAGATGGACATTGTCACTAAAATCAGGTAACAGGTGCTGATGGCAGAGTCCAGGGTGGTAGCAGAGTTGGTGGTCAAATTTTGAAGGCCAAACTCTGAGCATTTTTGGTGAAGCAGTATGGGATGTGAGAGGAAGGGAGGGGTGGAGGAGGAATGCAAGGCTCTATGTCAATCTGTGTTTAGAGTTAGTCACCTCTGTCCATTTGTAGGAGTGTGCATAAGGGTGCTTTCCTAAGTAAAGGTTACTACCCAATAGTAGGTTTAAAAAAAGTCAATTTAGTGGATCAAGACCAATATTTTTAAAAATTAATTTATATATATATATATTAATTTATATATATATATATATATATAGATGGACACAAAAATTATTTATTTATTTATGTATGTATGTATGTATGTATGTATTTATTGAGTTACTTACTTGCTTACTTATGTGGGGCTGAGGATCAAATCTAGTGCCTCACATGTGCTAGGCAAGTGCTCTACCTCTGAGCTACAACCCTAGCCCAAGACCAGTATTTTTTATTGTAATAGATGAACTAGAATTAAACAAGGTTGAATTAAAATTTATTAGAGTCCACTGCTATCTTAGTAGTATAAATACTGTCTCTACTGAGCACGTCTGGGCATTTGGGCTATAGAAGTGAACAAAACAAACAACATCCCAGACTTCTGGAGCTCATGCTTTAATACTTTTGCATGGCCTCTTGATGTTACATGTATTTCTTACTGAGTTGCTGTCAAGAATTTTGAGGGGCCAGAGACGTAGGTGGACGGCAGAGAGAGAATAGAGAGCTAGCTCTCCAGGATCCCGGTAAGATGATAGAAAAGGAAGGATCTTTGCTGACACAGAACACAGTAACGACACCAAAATGACTCAATTGTGGCATGAATGAAGGGAAGCTCATTTACTGTGTGCCAGCCACTGTGAAAAAAGCATCTCTTAGGCCATGCACTCTCCTCCCAGCAACTCCAGAGGCTGAGGCAGGAGGATTACAAGTTCAAGGCCAGCCTCAGCTATATAGTGAGCCCCCCCCTTGCAACTAATAAAGACCCTCTCTCAAAATAAAAAATGAAAAGGATTGGGGATGTATCTCAGTGGTAGAGCACCCCTCTGTTCAATCCCCATTGCCATAAAAATAAATAGATAAATGGTAATTAAGTAGAAAGTGCATTACTTGTTTTCTGTTTTAGGAAGCCATCTCTAAGAGTTTAAGGAACCTTCCCAGTCAGTTTGCTTGACTCACTCCTTGTATTTATCTCTGAAATCAAGGTACTCTTCCTCAGTTAAGTTATGGTTGCTTCTTGAATAGTTACTTTTGCAAAATAAAGTCATGGGTTTAAGCCACAGGCTAAGTAAGTTTCATCAAGGATCCAAGGAGAATTTTGTTTTACTACTTAATTAGCTACGAGTTAATTACTTAACTGTATTAGATCCTCTAGATGTTTTCTATCTAGCATGAGACCCAGCAGCTGCACTTGGTTATTAAGGATATAAAATGTGGCTGTTCTAGAGTTCCACATTCTCTAAGGGTAAAATGTACATGGTATATCAAATGCTTACCCAAAAAAAGAAGAGAATTTAAATTATTACAACCTTTGTATAGATTCAGTGTTGAAACAACAATATTTTAGATATATTAGGTTAAATTAAAATGTTGTCAAAATTAACCTTTTTTTTAAGCTTCTTGCACATGACTACTAGGAAATTTCAAATAGTGCATGGCTTGCATTTCTGTTGGGTAGTATTGATTCAAGACATTTATAAAACAGAAACCTGCCCATCTTGCACATGTTTGCTAACATCTACTTGTCCAGTGGGAAATCAGATTAATTAAGATAATAGAGACTTTTTGATTGCATATGGAAAGTTGTAAACACTTCCTAAGCATGCATTTCTTTTAGGTACAGAATATTTTGTGGGATGAGTTCAAGGTTGGTATCCTTTCTTGTTGAGTTATGGGCAATTCTTTAATCAATGTATGTGGACACTCAAAACATTCTGTAGTATATTCAGTTTCTAGTTTCAGTGGTCTGTTAGGAATAGACAAGAAAATACAGCTCTATTGGAAAATGAAATTCTCATGGAAAACTATAGTCATTTTTGATGTCTAGTTAAAAACATCATAAGGAAAATGCCTTATATCTGCAAAAGTTGTGAAGTCTTCTCATTTCACCAAGTTCTCATAAAATTGTAGTGAACAGTCCCTGTCCTTTTGTCTAGTGATAATTTGATGATACTTTGGAATTGCTCATCAAAGTAAGTAGCCATTAATTTTAGAAGGGATTAGTCCTGGAAAGGAGGTTGTGTTGTTAACTTTGTGTGTGTGTGTGTGTGTGTGTGTGTGTATTATGGTAGTGTCTTCAGTGTCTAAATTGCAGCCATGTTGACTGGGAGACATTGACCCAATGCAGAACTCCAGTGGTCCAATATGAGCTATTCCATTTGTTCTAGTATCTGGCCAAAGCCAATCATGACATTTTATTTTTGGCCATAAGGTTTGATTGGCTCAAGGATTTTGGTTCAGAGTTTGGAGGACAAGTGCTCTGTCTCGGTGATCTGAGTGAGGTATTCTGAAGTCCCTTTTGCTACTAGTAGTCATCCTACAGACACCAGGGAAACCAGCCTGAGGGTAAAGCTAATTCTATGATGTGGATCAGAGAGATCAAAGAAATACTTGCTGACATTTACTGATCTGGTCCCCTCTTGGCAGATAAAGAGACATAAATTCCTCCATCCCCAAATTTGGCCCACTTTTTATTCTGCAGAATGACATGTACCCCTGAACCATATATTTGCCTAGTTCAGGAGGCAGGATGTCCATGGGGGTCTTTGTCTCTTTCTGTAAACCTATTATAACTGATACCATGAACTGTGCCCTATGAGATGATTTTGATCATCTTTATTAAATCCTTATTAACAATTGTCCATATTATAATTGAGGCTAAAGTGCATGACCACCACATGTGAACTTTGGTTTCCCTTAGCCTTACCTATTTAGTCATGCACAACATGTGCAATGGCCACACGTCTGGGCTGCAGTTTGACAATCTAAATTCTTCTGGTTCCAATGCTAGTAGTTGCAGAGTGTGTCCATGCAGATTGAGCCAACTCATGCCCATCTGCAGGTGCCCTCAGTCAGAGCATTCGTCCGCTTCCCTGTCATCTTACCATGAGTGAGCTGCTATGCTAGTGTTCCATCCAGACCATGATGAAGGACTACTTTGAAAGTAAAATAAACTTTTCAAGTTCTTCCCGAACTTGACAAATGTTTTAATTGGTTTTAATGACATACTCTTGCAATCACTGAGAAAACGATGGAGTGTTCTTTTGGACCGTGGCTAATCTCAGAATAGATTGGAACTGTTTGGGTTTGTGGTGTCAGATGTGGCACTTGAAGAAAGCTGTTGATATAAACTCAAATGACTGTCATTTCTTCTCCAGTATTTGTGCACAGTGTAATATGATTTGATAGCATTGCTACTGGTGAAATGGAGATGTCACTGATTGCTGCTTATAAATCTTGACATCCTCCCTGTTTTTACAGGTAAACTTATTTCAGATCATCCCCGCCACTGGAGCAGCCTAAATCTTGAATTGCTTTTCGTTTATCCCATTTACATCTTGACAGTTTATCATAGGATGTGTATGAGAACCATTGAAAGATGCAAGCATTGTTGATGTGTTTTGTTCTTATAACTTGATCATTGATAACTTCACATATTGGATGTTTTGTAAGATTAATGGTGACCAAGAAGGACATCAGGGAAAGATGTATTAGAAGTTAAAATAGAAGCTGGACATGGTGGTGCACACCTATAATCCCAGGAACTCTGGAGGCTGAGGCAGGAGGATCAAAGTTCAAGACTCAGCAGTTTAGCAAGATCCTCTCTCAAAAAAAAAAAAAAATAGTGGGGTGCTGGGGATGTAGTTTAGTGGTAAAGTGCCCCTAGGTTCAATCCCCAGTACCAAAAGAAAAGAGAAGCATAATTAGAATACCAAAAACATATGCTTAAGTAAAACCTACCATTTTATTTAGCACTTAGAGTAGCTATTGTCTCAAAAGTATCTAATAATTACTTCACTGACTCCTGAAAATAAAGTGCTCATTCAAACCACTTTAATTGACTATTGCCTAAGTGTTAAGCTGCCTTAAAGTACTCATCACATAAAAGTGTTTTTAAATACCCCTGTGCCTTTCCATGAGTGAGCTGCATTAGCAGAGCTAAATGAACTGGGTTCCTGCTATGTGAGGATACAGTCTTAAGTTCTACCTCCAGAACAGTGGGAAACTTTGAGTGCAAGATAAACATGCATGCACACACCTCTGCAAGCCTCAACAAAAGCAGTTCTGATATTGATCAGTAACTCGCATCCTTCAAGCATGTCTTTAAGATAAGGCAAAGCAAAGTTTGTGCTGTGTTGGAGTGCCCTGGTCCTTCTCCTTCTTCCCACCATCCTTTCCTCAGGCAGCTCTGATCTTGGTTCCCTCAGCTGGAGTGCTGACCCAGCCTGGCTCCTCCTTCCTGCCTCTTTTTCTTCTTCTGTCTGGTGCATCCTGTGCCTTGTAGCTCAGGATATCTTTCTGTGGAGCCTTGGAGTAGACTGATATGGAGCATGTGCTTTGTGTGGGGCCCTGGATAAGTGGTGTGGAGGAGGAAGCTGCACCTAAGCAATGAAAGGAGAAAATGCCGGATGCAAGATCCTAGTTTAAGAAAAATGTAGAAATTGTTGCATGGAAGTTCTGAGTAGGCAGTTGTACAGATGAAGACAAAAAAAAAAAAAAACTTTCTTTTGCAAAGGAGAGACTGAGATTCTGCTCAAGTTAAGGAATTTCCTAAAATTCATGTACCTAAAGGATTTAAGCTGGAATTCAAAAACCTATCTGTGGAGCCAAGGGTGTACCTAGTGGCAGAGTGCTTGTCTGGCATGAATGCAGCCCTGGCTTCAGTGCCCAGCAACACAAGGAAAAAACAGTGTAAATCCACAAGGCAGCCTGGTCCACAGCCTAGGAACGTGCCATTATGTTAAACCTGGACATAATTCAAGAGAATGGGCCAGAGGGATAACTCAGGGATGGTTTCTACTCCTGAATAGCAAGATAGAATACCTTGGTTAATAATGACAACAACTAACATATATAATAAAACTCGCATGTCTAACCTGGCTCAAGAAATTCATCAGAGTCGATCAAATTTAATCTTAATTTTAAAATACTATTTTTAATGACAAATCAACATTGTACATATTACGGTACACAATGAGATGTTTTGGTAAGTGTGTGCACACAGATTGCAGAGTGATTAAATTAAGCTAATTAACGTTCATCACCTCATATACTGTTCTTTTAATTGTGTGTGTGTGCGTGTGTGTGTGTGTGTGTGTGTGTGTGGTGAGAACATTTAAAATTCACTTTCTTAGTGATTTTCATGTGTACAGCTGTACAAGAGATCTACAAGAGATCTCTGGAAATGTGACCCCAAACTGAAACATCATGTTGTTTGGTCCTCATTTTCCATTCCTGAGTCCCCCGCTTCTTCTACCCTCCACTTCTAAGAGTTTGATGTTTTAGATTCTATGTGCAATTGAGCTCATGTGGCATTTGTCTTTCTGTGCCTGTTTATTCCACTTAGCATGGATGTCCTCCAGGTTCATGCATGAATATGCACACCTTTGGTTCTCACAGCAACCCTGTGCAGTAGATGATGTCACTCTACAGGAGGAAACAGAGGAGCAGAAAGGTTCTGACTTTGTCTGAAGCCATATGCATTTATTAAGTGGTGCTGGGTGGCAAATCCCAGCTGTGTTTACTTATTCTGCATTGTCCAGTGAAGTAGCCAGTGGCTCCATGTGTCTACACAGCACTTGAGGTGTTAAAACAGATATTTGCCCTACGTGTATTTTACACCTATGATTTCAAAGTTACATTTAGAAAAAGAATGGAAAATGTATTATTAAAATTTTCATAATGATTGCATGTTGAATTAATAAGATTTTAATATTTAGGGTTACCCACAGTATGTGATTGACATTAATTTCACCTGTATTATTTTTCTGTTTTGTGACTGGGAAACTTAAATGTGTCTTGCATCAGTCACGGGATCCTGCTTCAAGTACTCCTATGTTTATTGGACATTATAGGTCTAGACACCATGCTCTGAGCATGCACAAAGAGATGTCGTACAGAGAAATGTAGAAAAAAAGTTTGGCTCAAAACGGATAGGCCAGGAATGTTGGCATCTAAGCTTTGCTAGGAAACCATTGCTCCAAGAGGTTGATATGGAGGATGAAGTGGAAGCAAGAAAAGCTGGCAGGGAGACTTGCTTGGGAGATATGGCCATATATTAACCCATTAAGTCCCAAGTTTTCAGTAGTGTGAGGACATACATTGTTCTATATTAACGGATACTATAATTATTCTAATTATTTTCTTATATGAGTATATGCTATATAATGATATATCACATGCTGTATTTAAGTTTTTCCACATGTTCCACATCTGGAATGAAGAAATGGAATAGGTCAAGTGAAAGGTTACTGACATCCCCAAACTATGACAGTTGGAGTGAAAAAGAGAGCATTGGAGATGAAGAGAATCATGGAGTCAGAACTGAAAGAAATGACAAACAATTGGATGGTGTCGCCCAGTATGGAGAAGAGATGGTTGAGGACAGCTTGTGAGATTCCTCTGAATGATAGGATCTAGGAGACTGCGGAAACCAAAGGGTTGGAATCATTATCAGTGCCAGTGTCTCCGGGTACCATGGCATGTGATCAAGGTGGAGAGGCCTTTTGTGTGACAGCTACTATCAGGACTGCTTAGGGGTGACGTTTGGAGTATTGTTTGAAAGGATGAAGCTCAGAACCCATGGTGGGCAGAGAGGCAGAGAGGGGCTGAGCAGAGATGTGTGAGCATCTCCAAGTCAGTGCAGGCAAGGTGGAACTCTGAGGGTGCACTTCAGGAGAAAGAAGAGGAAGTAGATAGAGTCTGAGAAAAAGCTGCTGGGGCTTATGATCAGCAAGCCCTGAATTACTAGAGAGTTGAACCTCAGGAAGAAGTATTTGTTAAGGAAGAAAGAAAGTGCATAGGAGACCATAGTACTTGGATATAATAGACTTACTTATTTGCACAAGCATTCATATGTACATCTCTGCATGTATGTCAGACCTGCCCTTAATGGAAACAGGAGCAGTGTGGTGTAAAGCATTTCTAGGAGCTTGTTCTGAGTCCCACAGCCAGTTTTTGGCCTAGTAGGGAGTTTCTCTAGATTGCCTAAATTTCATTTCAGGGGACTTTCAGCTGCACTAAGGCTCTGTGAGCAAGGTGCGTTCTTGATACTTCCACAGGCATCAGGTGGTTCCTCCTTGATGCCTCCGAGGGGAGGGAGGGTGTGATGCTGAAGAGTGTGAGGAGATGGGTGTGTCCATGTGGCAACTGTGCACTGGGGAAGGGGTGGTTACCAAAAATGTTTCTGAATATTTTATCTCTAAATGTTCCAGGTGAATGGCTTTAAGAGGATGGACAAAAGCACACATTTCCCTGGGAGGTTAGCTGTGCAAAGGAATCTTCTTCTTTCCTCAGAGCTGCTCCTAAGTGAGAAAGCTCAGGGCTGTGTTGTTAGCTGCTGGCCAGGAATGGCTATCCCCAGAGCCCCCAGTGGCTGAGAGGGTCAGAATCTCTGTACGATGGTGATGGTTGACAGACTCTAGCTGTGGCTCTTGTGTTGATTGGCCGTGTCTTTCCTTCTTGAGGACGAGACACTGTTTTCCTGGAATGAGTAGTGGAATGAGTGCAGTCACGGGATCCTGCTTCAAGTACTCCTTGCTGATTCAGCTCTCCTACCATCCAGGGTTTGGGAGAATAGGTCCTTAAATACGATTTGTGTTTCCTTTATGCAATGTCTCTGCCATCTTGCAGACCATTTGACTTTGTGAACATGCTTACCAATGTGAAAATAGGACTTTCCTTCATGATTATCAGTTGACAGTTAATGTCTGGAAGCTTGCACAGAAATAGTGAGCACTGTTGCACGCCACTCCTCAGAGGCAGATATTGTGCAGGGTGTTTTATTTGTGGTTTTCTATAATTCTCAACTATGCAGGGTCCATCTCCCACACACTGTCTTCTAATTCCTGTGAGCTTTATTTATTTATTTTTGCTTAACATAAATTGCAGAGCCCCTGACAGTGGAAAAGCCTGCTCAGGTATTCCTATGCTATCCTCCAGCACTCCACATACCCAGCTCCATCCCTATTTCCATGAACTCAGAGCCTGAATGCAAGAAAAGGTCTATTCCTAGGGGTCATCTAGGCAGTTGAAGCAACTTTCACTGGAACACTGATAAACACTTTAATTTGAGAAGTGGCAGTGCACCAAGCTCTTGCTTTATCAGTGTGTCCCGTCTTCCGTGTGCCTCCTTTTATTCCTACGGATGAGAAGCACAGATGCAATCACTGTTCACGTCTCTGCATGTTGCTTCTCTTGAAATTAAGTAAGTTTGAGACAATGTCAGGTGGCAGAACTCTGTGCTTATATGCATAGTACTGGGTGCTATTTTAGATGGAGAAATTTTGCATTGAAATTGTTCTATGAGAACAGTGTACAGTGGGGAACAATCAGATTCTGCCAGCATCTTTACGTATATAAATATGGGGGTGTGTAATTGGAAGGTGCTATGAAAGAAGATAGAGTCAGTTTATCTTTTGTGATGTGAATTTCCATCATTTGAAAGCAGTGTCACATTATTAAACAGCTTTTGGAGTTTTTATTTGCCAGCTGTGGCAAGGAGAGATTTAATCCAGACATTGTACCGGAACTGCTGATTTTCAAGTGATTTCCAGTTTTTTGTTTGTTTGTTTTGGCATAAGGTCAGCTAATAATGACCATAGGAATGCATTGTAATTTCTTTGAGGGTTCAGTGAAAAGGAGACCGGACAGTGATTGCAGAAATGGAAAATGGTTAGGCTTCATTAGTGCATTAAGATACAAATAAATATTATTCAACATGCTGTTTATTTATTCATTTATCAGCCTATGAAACTGTTGACCCAGTGATTGGAGCTTATAATCACTGCCCTTCCATTGGAAGTTCCCTTATGCAGTTTTGCCTCCTTGTGATAGTATCAATCACATGATATTCCATGCAGATGGGCAAGATTGCAACATGGGTGATTATGAAATCTTTGATCAGCATTCTGTGAATGTGGGGAAAACATTTGAATGTGAAGCATGATGCTTTGGGGGCATACTTTATTGTTGATATTTATTGTTTAGAAAGAAAATAAAAATATCTTGATGTTTCCAGAAAAAAAAATAAAAGAGCATCCTGTACCCCTAGCTGGCCATTAGACTTATTGACTTCTTCCACCTTTCACCTGGCAGCTAAGGAATCAAGCTCTTATCTTGGTCTTTGACTTATTCATGTCTCTTTATACCATCCAGGCTTACTTTGCTTATTTATAAGATCCCTGGAACAAAACTAATATCCTCACCTGTCAGTTAAACTGGAGATAATGTGTTCCTTTTAACTAAGAGGACAATTTTAGTTAAAAAAAAAAAATTAAAAAGGCCGAGGAAGGGGATGGGGAGGACTCCGTGTACCCAGGATGAACTGGACTCCAGCTTGTGGGGAGTGAACTTACAAGGTATTGTTGAGGAAGCTGCTCATTCCAGGGACCCATTGCATGGCCATTGAATACCCAGTATCTCTGTGGAAGGTGGCCAAGAGAGAACCTAAGGGCTGGTTCTGGGGAGTGTTGTGGGGTTAAACCATGAAACCCTATTCTCTGAACGTGATGATTCTGTCCAGTTTGTTCACCTGCTCGGCTTCCTGAAATCTGCTGAGCTGGAGGAATGGAGTATGCAGGCTGCCATTTTGAATGGCTCTGGTTGGTAATGCATCCTTTATTCCAATGGTGTGAACATTATTTGCTTCTCTAATCTTCACATGCAGGGAGGTGGGTGAAGGCTGCTGCCATTTTGGGGCATGTTACTGCTGTGTGGCATTGTTTGCTGTCACCAAGAGACATGAGGGCACTAATTAGTAAGTATCATTGGATGAACACATAAATACTGGGAGTAGCATTTGCTTGTTCTACACGGCATCCTAGATTCCTTCTCCTGAGAACATTTTCAATCTGGATGTGCCATCCAGGGAGTTTTAAAGGTATATGACAAAATTGGTATTTTTATATGAGCTTTCTGTATTTGAAGTAGAGCTGCCAGCTTTTTAGTTTGCAAGTTGATACTATGCCTGACTTTGTAAAGGAAAACATAACTTTTCCTTCTAATGCCATGAGTGTTAGTGTGGGTGTGTACATACACAAGAAGTATTTAAGTTCAAACATTTGCACAAATATAAAGAAATGGTAATCAGCATATAATTATGTAAGTAATTATGAAGCATTGACTGTTGAACTGTATACTGCATGGGTTTCTCAGTGAACATCTATTTTTTTGTTAAGAGATCATATTTACTGCAGTGTATTTAGGACCACAAATTATTTTTCCCCTTAATTATGCAGCTAAGTGAATTGATAATACTCAGTGCTGTGGCCATTATTCCTATTATGCAAGAAGAGAGAAAATGAACATTCAGAAAACAACAATATAAAGTAATGTGATATGTTTTCTTTCTGCCTGTGGGGTTTCGGAAAGCTCTTTGCTGCTCATATTTTTGTGTTTCCCACTGATACAACTTGGGTGGGTAATTATTTGAAAATGTGGTGGAGAGTAAATACTTGCTGGGTAACATCCTCAAAGAGATTCATACAGTGGGCATCATAGAGATTCTGTAGATTAATAAGTACCTTTTGTCTTAGGCATAACACTGGGAAGTATATGTTCAAACCAGATGATTGAACGCAGGTACTAGTGTTTATAACCACTAGGAAGAAAGGACCATTCTGCACTATTTTCTCCTGCCATGTAGGCAAAGAGCTGTAATGGATAAAGACATTTGTTAGACAACCTTATCACAAATTGCTTTTGGTCAGTTAGATGTAATTAAAATTTTGATGCAAGGCTAAGCAAAAAAATATGCAATCATAATGTCGAATGCCATTTATTGCACCACTACTACACTGAAAAAAATACTGCTAATCCAACATTGAAAACTTATACTGTTGATATCATTGCATATTAACAGTAGAGAGTTCAGTGGCTTAGAGCTTGAGTGATCTCCCTAAAGCAATATGGAGATATTATGGGGAAAAGTCTTATCTATTTTTCACCAAACTTACTTTGGTTTCCAGTCAGTGTGGTCCTTCCTAATGCAGCCATCAGCAAACTTTTTCAAAAGGAGCTACATAGTAGATGCTTTTGTCTTTGTAGTCCATATAGTCCCCTCATAACTACTCAGCTTTATCACTGCAGGGTGAGAGCAACCATGGATAACAGGCAAACAGCGAGTATGGCCTCAGTGCAGTGAGACTTTATTTACAGATGTTAAAACTTCAATACCAGGCAATGTTTAAGTCTCATGAAATATTATTCTTTTGATTGTCCAAAAGCTGAAGGTGGTCAGATTTGGCTCAGGGGCCTTAATTTTTCAACCCATGTCTTAAAGCATAGATATGTGTTTTAATAAACAGTCCCATCAATAAATGGGCAGTTGAAATGGACAGACATTTCTTAAATGAAGAAGTATGAACAGCCAATAATTATGTGGAAAGATGTTCAATATCATTAGCTATCAGGAAAAGTGCAAATCACCACTACCTTGAGATTTCATCTTAGCCCAGTCAGAATGGCCTTTGCCAAGAATACAAAAACAACAAAAAATATTTAAATGTTGGTGAAGATATGATTGAAGTATGTTATTTGCATGCACAAGGATGCCATAGTGAAACCCATTCTGTAAAATTAAGATGCTTTAATTTTAAAAAGTACACTTTTTTAAGATCATTTTTTTTCCGCAGGTAGTTATCATGTTACCATTTGCAAGGTCTTTTGCAATGTTCTCTGAAGAAACACAAAGGACCTAGGCTAAGGAACAGGAAGCAACCTGCATTCAAAATACAGATGCTTTAGGAGATGTATAATTCAATGTACTAAATTGAATTTCTGATAAAGTGGGATTATTTTTGGCTAGACTATCAAAACAGACTTTGTGCCTTGAAGGATAAAGGGAAAAATCATTTGAGGAAGAAAAATGGCATAAATCAATCCAAGATAACTTACTTGATAAATAAAGTTATTTTTAAAGTAATTGTGAGTGCCCTGCTGACTGACAGCCAGGAATGTCTTGTTCCATGTGGGGCTGTGATCGGTGACAATGGAGACTACAGTCCACACTGACAGCTGGACCTTTCATTAGTTGTTTTTAAAAAGATGAAATTAGCCTCCATGCCTAATATTTTTTATATTTTGAAACCTGATTGCTTAAGGGAAGTTGTTCTACTTTGTTCTTCCCCTTCTGATCATTCTGTGGTCCACATGGAAGCCTTCTTGAGAGAGGTAGCCCAGTAGCCCACCTCTGCAAACCACAATCTCCAAGCATCTCTGATAAGTCTTCCTCGTTTTGTATGATCACAGTATTATTTTGGATTTGCAAAACCTTGAAAAGACAGTCAAGTTCAGGTCCCATCTGAAAAACAAACAGAGCTCCTACCCTGAAATAGAGAATCAGCATGTGGAATGTCACCAATGTTCAGAGCAGCTCAGTTCACAATAGTTAACTGTGGAAGCAACCTAGGGGACCTTCAACAGATGAATGGATAATGACACTGTGGTATATAAGCACAGTGGAATATTACTCAGCATTAAAAGAGGAATAAAATCATTCCTTTGCAGGTAAATGGATGGATCTGGAGAATATCATGCTAAGTGAAGTAAGCCAATCCCAAAAAACCAAAGGCCAAATGTTTTCTCTGATAAGTGGATGGTGATCCATAATGGGGTGTGGCATGGGAGGAGTGGAGGAACTTTGGACTGGGCAAAGGGGAGGGGAAGGAGGGATGGGGGTGAAGGGTTGGAAAGGTAGTGGAATGAGACAGACATCATTACCCTAGGTAAATACATGGTTGCAGGAATGATGTGATATGTACCCTACTTTGTGTACAACCAGAGAAGTGAAAAATGGTGCTTCATTTGTGTACAACAAACCAAAGAGCATTCTGCTGTCATGTATAACTGATTAGGGAAAAAAAAAAAAAAAGAATTGCGGAGGGTCCCAGGAAGCCAGCAGGCAACTGAGGTACATGCTTACATTTTATTCTGACAGAAGAAGACTGAGCCTAAAGTCAGAATCACACATCAGTTACTTGTTAACTAAATCCCCAGTTTGTGTAAATGACTTCTTGGAGATTTTTGCATATTTTGCAAGATCTATGCAAATGCTCATTACCCTGAAAATAACTTTAACCACAGCAAACTTTCTTTGAGATCCCTGGAATGGACCAGCCTGGCAGATGCATGCCCTTCTTGGTGATGTTTTGTTTTAATGGCTGAGACAGCTGGTACTTTCCTGCACATCATTAAAACCTAGATACATGGTCTTGCTTGAGCACTCAGAAGTTCTGCAATAGATTATCAGTGGAGTGCATTGCCCTTAAAAGTGCTATTTATGTTTGTGTGTTAGTGAAGCTACTCCTGTGTAGTACCATATTTATAGAACTCAGAAGAGAGTGGCTGGGGTGGGGGTGAGTAGAGCCTCAAAATGCCAAAATAGAAATAGCTACCTAATGACAGTAGGTGCCTCTGCAAGGACATAGTGGGGGTATTTCCTAAGAGCCATGGTTGTAGTCCCTGAATTAGCTTCTAAAACCATAAGTTGATATTTTTATATAATTAATTATTTTATACCTGTGTGACTGTTTTACAGTTAGAGACAGAGTATCTGCTTAGGCTGTCCTGTGAATAAACATGGGGAAAGAAAGATTGATTTCCTGTTTTGCTGGGCATGGTGGTGCAAGCCTGTCATCTCAGAGAGTTGGGAGGCTGCAGCAGGAGGATCTCAAGTTCAAAACCAGCCTCAGGAAATTAGTGAGGCCCTAAGCAATTTAGAAAGACCCTGTCTCAAAATAAAAAAGGGATGGAGATGTGGCTCAGTAGTAAAGTGCCTCTGGATTCAGAAACTATTAGAGAGAGAGAGAGAGAGAGAGAGAGAGATGATTGATTTCTAGTGTGATGCTAATTTACTAAATTTTCTAACCTACAAAATATGTTATAAGTGCTCAGAGTAGAAATGCGTGTTTACTATCTTCTGAAAGTTTAAAGCCCAGGGATAGGGAAGTAGGAGTGGAAAAACAAGCAAAAGCAATATATAGTAGAACAAAGATACTGTGCTAAGTGAAATCCATGTTTTGCTAAGAATGCAGAGTGGGGAAGATTGTTTCTAGGTACTGGAAGCCAGGAGGGATTTCTGGAAGAGCAGGGAGCAACTTCCTCATGTCCCTTGCATGGGTGTCTATTGCCCGTGCACATGACCAGATGGTTCTCCTGAGGTGGAAAGTATATAGAACTTCCCATTTACCTCATCCTTTCTAGCCCTGGGAATCGCTTACCTATCATCTGCGCCAATATCAAGGAAAGCGGCAAAAGCTAAAATTGAACACTGCTTTCTTACTCCAAGGGTTTGACATTCACTTAGAATTCAGTGATTCAATACACACATATACACAGTGTCCAGCACAGGCACAGGAGTCAGTGTCTATTTTCGCTGTACAGGTGGTTGTTCATTTTGGGAGATGTACACGTTTGCTAACCAAGTTTACACCAGGAAGAGAGACTCTTTTTCCACACTGTATAGCACTAAGAACCAACATATTTCAAGATGAGATAAAGTATGGGTCCTTATTGGCCAACATTATAAGAATGTTCAGTATTGCTTCTCTGCTCCTTGATACCGCAGAGGATGTCGCAGGTCAGCACACGTGGAGATGGGTTTCTTGTCTGTACTACATCTTGGGACCAATAATAATGCTCTTTCCATTTTGAAGGTGATTTTATTTTTGTTCCTTCATTGTCGAGATTGGTTATGTTTGTGAAGAACATGAAGGATATAGCTTCAAGTTATCCCCCATTCCCCTAAAAAATAATAATCTTGGGTACAGGTGGCAGGGGAGGGGTGCTTTTATACTAGGGTCATTAAAACAAAGTTAAGAACCTATTGATTGGAGATGATGTTAGAATAGCAGTTTTTGGTGAGATTAACCAATCAAATAGGATAAAGCAGATTTTATGGAATAGAATACAGTAGAATATGATGGAAAGAAATGGTGTGCTGAGGTCCAGAAAACAGCAAGATTGGTATTATTTCAAGAAGCATTTTTATCAGCTGAATGTATAATCATATACACATGCATGTAGTGTCTGTAGTAAGTGATGTGAAAAGTATTTTTTTAAATTTTATGTCATGAAAAATGTAAGTCTAAGCAGTTCTGATACACCCCCTACTCCAGATGATATTTTGGGAAAGATTGTGCTTTGTGTCCTGCTTCTTGGATCCTTCTGCCTATCCCAGCTTAACCCCCCCCCCCCCCCACACACACACACAGTAGTCTAGAAGTGCAAGTGCCGGATCCTTGCTTGGGAAGACGGAGGTCAGTGGTACTTTACACACTCAGACCTGGGCAAACAGCACTGGCCTCTCCTGCATGAGGCAGGGGTAGGGAAAGACAGCCTTTTTCTACTGAATGAGATTACAGCTGCAAAATTACAGCAAAATTGAGTCACTAGATAGAATCGCTTCTTAGCCTCTCCATTACCACCAATTTATAATAGGAATTCTTTATTGTATAATTATGTTTTCATAGAAACAATAGCCTTGAATAAGAGTTTGATATGAAACATTCTTTCTTAAACACATAAAAGGAAGTGTGTCTGAGCCCAAAGAGCCTTGACCCAAACTCTTTGGCAAAGAATAGAAACCACAGTTGTAATCATCTCTTTTAGAACCTTGGAGAGCAGTGTACTAAAGAAATATTTCAAAAGGAGTTGATTAATGAACTAGTTTCCCTATCATTGGTGAGAACCATGTAAATTTGTATAGTTCAGTCATGCTCAATGAAACTCAGTGTAATAAAAGTGGGAATTTAAGTGTGTTTTCTTTTCAAATAAATAGACAATGGATCATATTCTCTTGGTGTGTTGTACACATCATACACTGTAACTCAAAATAACATGCTAACGTTTTTCTTTTTCTTTTTTCTGTACTGAGTAGAATTGCTAAGGAACCATCCAGCAAGAAAGGTACAGCAATGAGCGAGGATTTATGAAAGGACATTAGGCAGGTTCAAATCATGAGAGTTCAAATTTATAAGACAATAGCACAAATTTAAATAAAGCCACAAAGTCTCATGAAAACATGTTAATCTGCAAAAACTTCCACCTGTCTCCTTTCAGACTGTTTTTCACCCAAGGCACTGCTTATTTCCTGCAGTGTAACTGTGAATGGATTAACCTCTTCATTCAATTGTAAACATTTCAACCACCAGAAAAATAGCCATTATGGGCTGGGGTTATAGCTCAGTGGTAGAGCACTGATCTAGTGTGTGTGATGCACTGGGTTCAGTTCTCAGCACCACATAAAAATAAATAAATAAATAAAGGTCCATCAACAACTAGGAAAGAAAAAAGAAATATAGCCATTAGATTAAAAATGTGAACATAAAATAGCATGCATTATGAGAAGTTCACCTATGTCTGTTTACTGAAATGCAGTATAGATTGAATATTAATCAGTCCAGTAGGATAGATCAAACTTTTCATCAACATCTGCTATTACTTTACTGAAGCAAAGGAAAATCCAGATATTTCACTGTATATGAAAACCCTTCTATAAACAGATGTGTATGGGGCATGAGCTTTTTTTTTCTTTTCCTTTACAAGTTGTAATTAAAGGATTTATGTAATTCTTGGTAGAGATTTGTCACACTCTGAAAGGTCTCTGTCATTCCAGGAAGGAGCACAGCGTTGTTTGAATATTTATTTTTAGGCTCTGTGAAGCTTAACTGGTCCTTTTCAGTTCTGATTGCCTCATTATCAAATGCTCTTCCCCATGTGGTTTCTCTCTGTTTTTGGACAAAGTAGGAAGTGCAGGCTGGGGAAAAACATACCTTGAATTATTAATTTAGCAACTTGAAGCATTACCTCTTTCTATTGTCCAGGTGTGTGCCAGGCTCTAGCATCTTTTTCTTTTTTTGTAATTTTTTTTTTCTTGTTATGTGGTGCTGAAGATAGAACCCAGGACCTCACACATACTGGGCAAGTGCTCTACCATGGATCCATGACCAGTCCAGCCCTTTTTTTTCTTTTAACCTAATTTTTGAGTAACATTTCTGGGTGTAGGAAACAGATAAATTGATTATTCCCAGTAAGCATTTTATTTTCCTTTCTCATCCTAAATATGCTATATTGCTTCCCCCCATTTTTCTAGGTTGTGGCCTACAGTACAACTTTTGCCTGCAGATGGCAGATAAGCACTAGAGGCATAATTTTCTAACCCAGGATGTTTGGAGTTATGCTCAATTACCAGTTCCTTCCCATCTTGATTCATGAACTCAAAGGTCTTTGGGTTGGCTTTTCTATGATATCATATATATAACCTACATATAATATATTTTACTATATAATCTATATCTAATACATATTACATATATAACATAAATATGTAGCATATAATATATGACATCCAATTAGGAACTGTGTGTGTATGTATATATGTATATATGAGGAGTGTAATATATCTGTATATATTCCACCCCTTAGTTCATAATTAAAATACTGAAGTGACAACTATAAGTACTTCAAAATATGACCTTATTTGGAAACAGGATCATTGCCAAAGTAATTAGTTAAGATATAATCATTAGGGTGCACCTGAATCCATTGGGACTGGTGTGATTATAAAAGGGGGAAGGGCATGGAGGGAAGGTAGCCTGAAGAGACACAGAGAAGTTGGCTGTCTCCAAGCCCAGGAGATAGATCTAGAACAGGTCCTTCCTTCCTGGCCCTTAGAAGAAATCCACCCTGCTGATACCTGGATTTCAGAATTCCATCCTCCAGAACTGTAATCCATTCTTGATACAGACTCTAGCTTTGTGCTACTTTGTTTTGGTAGTCCTAACAGATTACTGAACGCTCTTTGGCAGTTTCTCCCCTGCCTTCTCTGTTCCCAGTCAAGAGCTGTGGAGTATTCTGGGAACACTTCCAGGCTGTGTAGCCAAAGCAGGCTCTGGAGGATATAAGTAAGAGCAGGCAGTAGACAGGGAGTGGACAACTGTGTCCACCATGGCCAGGTTTCAACATGCCGTGAGTGTCTGACCTTCAAATAAGGCTAAAAAAATGAGTCTTTCCAAGATTGAACACTTTATCATTCCCTAACTTTGGAAGAATATAAGCAAATAAGAATATAAGCATCATCTCCTCCTCCTCCTCCTCCTCCTCCTCCTCCTCCTCCTCCTCCTCTTCCTCCTCCTCCTCCTCCTCCTCTTGGGATTTTCTGGCTTTATACCACTAATGCCAAAAATGATGATGTCATATGATTTTAAAATGTTTCTGCATTTAAGAATTATTTGGGGTGGAATGGTTGGGTCTGGAGTACAGATCTCATCTCTTTGGCAGAATATTTATTTTGCTTTCTTTAACCCAAGCTAGTGCTCCTTCTGTTTAGTTTTGACATCTGTATTCCATTCTAGAACCACTTTCTGGAGAAAATCATCTTCAGTAACATTACCTTGCCTTTTAGAATTTGTCCTTTTCTTTGCAAAATGCACCGTTGTTTTTTTCTGATGCAGTTAGGATGTAAATCAGCAAGGGAAAGTAAGATGGGCTGTCGGTTTCCCTAGGAATTTCATAGATGACATCACTTGTCTTTTAGGAATTCTGTTTATTTTAGTAAAAGCATTGCTACAGCCTGAGATCCCTTGTCTACATCTCTGTCAGTCTTCATGAAAATTGTACGGCATGTGACCATTAGAATTGATCGGCCACAGTTTGATCTTTTACATGGCATTACCTCAGGAGCCCATAAAGCTTGTACTTGCATTCAAAGGCAGTTATTCCTAGTTGCTTGTGGGTGTTTGGGGAAAAAAAAATAACACCTTAGGATTGGATTTGGGGACTTATTAGTCCTGTTTGGAAATGTCATATACCCTTTATTTTCAGTCATAAACTTAAAATGGAGCTTTGGAGCCAGGCTAGCATATCAAAAAAAAAAATGCCCCTGTCACAAAAAGTGACACTTTGTATCCATCTGAATGTTGCGTGGTATCCATTTGGTTAGTCAGGGGGCCCCTTCTGTCCTCACTCACACTCCTTTTTGCTGGTTATGAATATGTGTGTGAATTGCCAAGATTCTCCCCTTTTGAGGATCAAAATTCATTCTGAAGAAAATATTGGACGATTTCTTTCAGATTAGTGAAGACTTCAGAATGTATTCTCTTTAAGTTTATATTGCTGACAAGAGACTAGAACATTATGCCCCAGCATCTCTGAACACCTATTTTATTCTGGTTCTAGCAAGACTGAGTGGCTTTTGTCTTTTTTTTTCTGAGCATAAAGCACGGACTAGCCTGACACCTTTGATTATTAATTTGTACTTACTTTTTAAGACTCATTGGAGGCTCCCAAGTGCTTGCAGATAGCCTGAGAGCCTCCAGGAACTGTAAATTTCAGAGTCAGTGGATATGTGCCTCATGGGCTGTTAACTTCAGTGTCATTGGGAAACGCTGGCTTTGAAAACGCAGGCTGATGGCTAATTTTCCCCTTTAACTGTATTTAGTGTGGTGTGGATTAGTGGAAAGGGAAACAAACCAGGAATGTGAACCCTGGGACTGATTCCACA
Organism: Callospermophilus lateralis; assembly: GCF_048772815.1. Classification (NCBI taxonomy): domain Eukaryota; kingdom Metazoa; phylum Chordata; class Mammalia; order Rodentia; family Sciuridae; genus Callospermophilus; species Callospermophilus lateralis. The sequence continues at coordinate 15,648,322 of NC_135324.1, forward strand.
TATCTCATCAAAAAACTGTTACCATGTTCGGGCTGTTTAATCTCTGTGTCCCACTTCTGTGGAGGCCAAACTACATATAAGGTAGGAGGTTAAGTCCAGGAATTAAAATCTTAGCTTTGTCAATGACCAGGTTAAAAATAATATCTGTATTTTGTAGAATTATTGTGTTTCATTTATCTTATTTGGTTCAATAGTAGAAAAATGTTGAATATCTACCATGCTCTAAGAGCTGGGGATACTCCAAGGAATGAGACAGATCAATAAATAACATGTATTCACCTGCCCCTCAACTTATGCCATATGGGATTAGGTCCTGATAAACTCGTTGTGAGTTGAAAGTACTGTGAATCACAACTAGATTCACCTCACTTACCTAGCATTCAATCACAACTAGATTCACCTCACTTACCTAGCATTCTGGCTTAGCAACAGATGCACTGTGGAACAGACTGTCAGCTGCTTCCTCTTGTGATCCTGGGGATTATGGGGCTTGCTATGGCTGCTCAGCATCATAAGAGAGGGTTGCCTCACACATCCCTGGCCATGGAAAGAATGGAATTTCTAGTTCCAAGTATGCTTTCTGCTGAACGCACACTGCTTTGACACCAGTGTAAAGTTGAAAGCTGTCAAGTTGAGGTATTGTAAGACAGCACCATCGGTACCCATGTGTATGGTGTTTGTATATGGAGATCCAGTGGAACCGTGAGTTGGACTTAGATGTGTGACTGGTGGAAACGCATGAGTAATGACTTCAGATAGGAATTGTCATGTTTTAGTAGAGAAGATGACATTTATGATAAATTCTGAAGGATTAAAAAGAAAGAAACCACCCATGCAAGCTCAGAGGTGTCAAGAAAGTCAGTGTGACTGAGGAGGAGAAACACAGACAGCATGGCCCGGGTTGCCCTGGTCAGAGAGGCAAAGAGAGTGGTTGCTTAGGATGGGGTCACACCTGGAGAACACTCTACAAAGGTTAGCAAATTGGCTCTTGTCACAATTCTCTCAGAAGGGTCTCAGAAACCGTGTTTCTCGTTACTTCACCTCTTGATCTAAAATTAATAGTGGTATCTGGAGGAGAAATGGAGCATTACCTGAGATGTGACTTTTATTAGATGATGACAAGGTGAACATTGGGATTTTTATTGTGGTCACTTGTAAAAAAAATTTTATATATAATATATATATATATATATATTTATATTTATTTCGGGATTGAACCCAGGGGTTCTCTACCACTGAGTCATATCCCCAGCCCATTTTATTTTATTTTATTTATTTTATTTCTTATTTTGAAAGAGGTTCTTGCTAAGTTGCTGAGACAGGCTTTGAACTTGTGATTCTCCTGCCTGAGCCTCCCACATTTGGGATTAGAGGCATATGCCATCATGCCTGGTTCAGAAAAGTAAAATAAAATAACAGCTTTATCTTGTTCATTTAAAACACTCCTTTCTTATCTGTCCTTCATTTTTTTCCTGTTGATTTCTTTTGCCATCTTATCTATCATTTCCAATTTATCACATTATGTCAATATGCTATTGCTGTAAATCTAACATTTATGAATGTTTGTCAAAAAGATAATTCCATGTCATCTCATAAATGAATAAAATATATAAATCAGAAGTTTTCATGATAGGAGAATGTTCAGAAAAAGCTGCCATGTTCAACATATTTACAAACAGACATCAGGAGCATTTTCAATTAAGTTGACAAACTCCGTGAAAAGAATTAACTCGTGTATTTTTCTTGTCTATGTGGTAAGTTGGTTGAGGGTGGAGAAACTGAGAAAATGACAGTATCAATCCTTTTCCATTAGTGGGTATTTAAAAATCCATTTCTTCTGAAGTACATTGTTTCATACGTGGAAAAAGTGAGTGCTGTTTCCTTGTCTCATTTTCCTTCATGGTCAAGGTCAAGCACAGGGGCTCTGGAAGCTATCCAGCTGCCTTCTGCAGGTGGGGTGCACATGTGGGGATCCATGTGTGGTGGGGTCACAGGGAAGAGTGCTCTGAGATAGCTGGACTGTGAAACCTGCCCTCAGTTCTGATAGCCACTTCGAGTCATGAGGAGGAGCCCAGACCACCCTGAACTTGGATAAGTTGCTAAAAGGACTGATGGGACGCACTGAAAGCTATTATGCTCACAATTACACAGGGAAATGATATATACTAAAATTAGTCCAAGGAAGAGACACACAGGGCAGGGCCTAGAGGATGCACGTTGCTAGCCTTGTGTCATCCTCAGGACCTGTTACCCTCCCTGCACTGATGTGTGACAATACACCAGCTGTTTCGCCATCCAGGGAAGCTTGCTGAGCTTGATGTTCCCGGTATTCAGTGGAGCTGTGCTATGGGGGTATCACAGATGGATCGCCAGTGGTTGAACTCCGTCTTCAGTGCAATAGATACCCTGGGACCCCCAGTCTCTGTCCATAACAGAAGACTGGCATGTCTAGGTAACCAATCCTCCTCCCAAGACTACTGCTGGGTTTAGCTGGTTCCAGCATAAGACCCAGTGTGGCCATCCCTGCTTTAAACAAAGATGTCAATCAAATGTGAGGTAAATTACCTCCTTGAAGTCAAGGCAAAAAAACCTGAGTTAGGGCAAGGTCAAATTGTTTATGCAAAAAGGCAAGAAGGTGTCTTTGCGTGAACCGGGGGATCAGTTTGTTTTAGAGTGTATAGCACATTCTGAAGTGCTGTGTGAATTTGCTCACACCACCTAAGCATTCTTAGGGTCCACATCCTTTATCTGTGCCTTGGAATAATTGTGGCACTAACTTCAAGGAACATGCTAAAGACTGGAGGACAGATCTGGATATCTGTTGCTCTTTTCAGAATATCTTGGATTATTCTGATTATCATATTGTCACCTTATCGTGGATGTGGTGGTGATAAGTATTTTTATTCATGTTTCTGCTGTTTGAAGTAGCACAAATATAAGTTCATAGTTCTGGGGCCTTTGAGGCTGTTGATCTCATTTTCTTTGTCTCACTATTCATGGGCCTTCCTTCTCTGTTACTGTTTACTCATTTTATTCATTCTCTGCTTCAATATAAACTCCTCTGCGATTTTGCTGAGCATTCCAAGAAAGGAAAGTAAAGAGCATTTTTTTTTTCTTTTCGCCTGTGAATTTGTTTGTTTTCAGAAATGTTCTGGTGATGATTATACAACTGCCTTAGCATAAGCATTTGGTGAGGGCATTATCTGGTTCCTTTGCAAACTCAGTACAGTGGAGAGATGTTTGGTTCTTGTGTTTATGTGGAAATTCTCTTGAGGGTGTTCAAATTCTCCTTATTGTAGTAGGAACTGTTTTTGAAAGGCATTTGCTTAGTGTTATATCCTTTTGTTTAACTTGCTAGTAATGAAATGGAAATCCCACCACATATTGGTTTTCATTCAGTATGGCAAAAATAACATGGTCAACCTCAAGATTTGTATACCCAGCAGATTATATAAGAAAACTGATACCCAAGTGTCCAAATGATTTTGAACTTTTTTTTTTTTTACAAGGAGGATTATACAGAGTCTTGTAATGGTATATTCCCCAAAGAACACTTAAATATAGTTTCTTGTTATAAAAAGTAATTGCTACAGCCTTATTTACAGTTTGAAGTCATATTATTTATATGTTGATGTTTTCAACATGCATTCTTTTCTTGGAGGTGTCTCTGCACTGTTAAGAGGGTTTGTCTGAGGCTCCTTAACAAACCAGTGCCTGCAGAGCATGGGACCCTGGGGGTAGACAGAAACTGCCTGATTTTTTGGTTTTGAAGAGCAAGCACCAGTTGCTGGTCTTCTTCAATTCCAGGATACAGCCTTCCAATACCTTCTACTTATTATTGTGATTATTTTCATTTCTCCCACCCACATAGGTGAGCTTCTCCTGCAAGGCCCTGTCTTTATCAAAGAGCCCAGCAACAGCATTTTCCCTGTTGGTTCAGAGGATACAAAAATAACTTTAAATTGTGAAGCAAGAGGCAACCCATCACCTCATTACAGGTATGGTGAAAAGTTTCAAAATGCAAATGAAAAACAAATGTGGCAATTGTGAATTTTGTTGCTTGCATGTATTTATGCTGTCGGCAGGATGTAGTATGGGAAGCTGCAGTTGTATGACATGTTTCACGCGTCTGATTACATGAACATTTGAATCCATATGTGTGTAATTTGATTGTTCACCTTATGATAAGATTTATCAATTAAAGAACACAGTAGGATCTCTTAAACATGCAGTGCTTCTTCATTTATTTATAGTGCAATTTAATTTATAAGCTTGAATTTCTATGTCATCATTAGGAACACATCTGTTTTGGGAGTAAAATTCAGTTTTAAAGATAATTTAAAATCATAGTTAAAAATATTTCAGTATCCCTCCTTCCACCATTTTATTGGGCATAGATTTGGAGATATATTCAATGAGAAAAAATAAATATGTAGTTAATAAACCATTTTAATTATTAATGTAGAGTAAGTATATTCTATTTGATAGTTTTTTATCATGTTAAAGTCTACATTTAAAAGACATAAATAGGGGCTAGGGCTGTAGCTCAGTGGTAGAGCGCCCGCCTCGTGCATGTGAGGCACTGGGTTCGATCCTCAGCACCACATAAAAATAAATAAAGATATTGTGTCCAACTACAACTAAAAAATTTTTAAAAAATAAAAATAATAAAAGACATAAATAATAACTTCACTGAAAACCTTCAAGCATCACAGAAAGGTAAAAGGAAAGACAAAAAGAGAATTGATTATCATCACCTTAATATAAAAATATTAGCATTTTGGAGATGATGGTGGGTTATTTGGATGGAATGGATATATTCTTGACGAAATGACAAAAGATAATTGATTTTTTACTTTTCGAGGGACCTAAGGAAACCCACCTAAATGAAGAAATTGATTATTTATAAAGAGAATGTTACAGCTTTGATGTAAGGAACTGCAAAATACAGCCAGGATGTCTTAGGGACAGCAGGTACTGGAGGTGCTACCAGTGTCCCCTTCAAAACTCTGTTGAACTATTCTTTTGAGGGTCACCCCCCACCCCAGAACAAGCAGAGCAAGCCGACTTAATCCTGTATGGGTAAAGCTTTGGAGGTTCACAGGAGTCCTCTGGATCTCATGGAACTTCTGCTGCTCGTTGTTAAATTGGGTCAGGAATGGGTGAGAAGGTTGCTTCTGGAATTAATCAAAGTCAGTCTCCTTCTGAAATATTCAACAGCATACTTAATGAGCATCTCCTGTGTGTTTCCAACAAAGTAAACCTTAGAATTCCAGGTTACTGGTCTGAATTGGCAAAGGTGAGAAAAAGGTTTTCCTGCTTCTCTCTAGGGAAAAGAGAAAAGAGGAGCTGATGAGAGAGAGAGAGAGAGAGAGAGAGAGAGAGAGAGAGAGAGAGAGAAACCATATTTTAGAGCTAGTTAAATTAAGCAGATGTATGCCCATATTACATTGGTAAATATTTCTTCTTTTGGTAGAAGGTGAACAGATTGATTTAACAAAACACTGTCCTGGAAGTATTTTCTCCAGCATATTTCTAAGGCATTCTGACACCTTAAAATGCATATTTGTTTTTTTCTTTTCAAGGGAAGATTGTTCTCATAGATGTGACTCTAAATATGATAAAGGACCCGTGCGAATGATCAGGTGTGGGTGGGTGCTTGTTCACTTGTCACTAAAATTGCATTTCATGACATTCATCTTATGAACATTTTGGGGATAAATGGGTTCAGCTGAAAAATTGACAGGGTACAAGACTTAATCATATAGGAATGCATTTCTAATGAGTGGACTAATTGTGTGTGAATAGTTTGAGAAGCTAGCCAGATGTCTTGAGCTTAGAAATATAGAAATAGATTTCTTTGTGATGATGTGTGTGCAGACCAGGTATTTATTGTCGCACACAGTGTGGGTGTTCAAATGCATTGCTTGGGTGTGTAAAATGTTGATGAAGAGGTTTTACATGTGCACACTTCTGTGTCCACATGGGATAACATCTTGACATCCATCTGTTTTAATTTAAACAAAATCTGTAACTGAGGCTAGAGTACATGTGACTCAGATTGATTTTTTCATTTTAAGTCTGATTAATGAGGAAATTTAACATTCTGGGTGTTGTTTTAAAACCATTCACTTGTAGCCAAACAGAGTGGATGCTGTCAATTGTAGCTTTAAAGGTTTTCTTGTTAAGATGTCTAACCGATGTAAAATTTGATTTAAAATAAAGCAGTATGATAACTAGAAACTGAGACCTTGAAAGCACAAGCAAAACTCTTTTCATTCTGATAGATGTTAGGCTTTCTAAGAACAGAAAACAACTCTTTGCTATTCATGTTACCTTTATAAGAGATAGATAGTGTCAGTGCAGTAAGTGGGTATAGAATAATATGGTTGTATTGTAGCTTTATCTATTTAGATGACACCTTTATTTTTGGCTAGCTTTTTATTTTATTTTATTTTTTTTAACTTTTCCATTTAAGAGTCAAGTAGATAGTATTCTATATTATGTTTACATTTTCCAAAAGAAGATATACTTGTTTATTCATATTTTTTACTATCCTTCAGATAAATAGAATAAACATATAATAGCAAATAACCTAAGAAAGAAGAATATGAGGAATTTTTATGAAGTCAGAGAAAATATTTTTTTATATTTGTTTATAAAAATAAACAGAAATATAGAAAGATGGATAGGTAGCCATCCCAGGAGGGGACTTAGGGATTCACATGAAAGCATTTGTTAAAAGCAATCCAAACATGCTTCCAAAGATTCAGAATAAAGTTTAAGAGTCTTACAAAAGAACATCCTTTGAAAATCCAGAGCCCGTCTTAGAGACTGAGGCTGACTTGTCTCATGAGAGATCTTGTCTTTGTTATTTTCCCATTGGGCAAAAAGAACTCTTAATTGGCCATATTAGAAATCTAAAAGTTCAGAAATTCTCAAGAGAAATGACTCATCTTAGGGTTTAATTGAGAATTTTATTCCTTCTCTCACATTTCTCCGCCTGAGCCCCAAAGCCTGTATTTAAAGGTTAATTAATGTTCAGTCTCATAGAAACTGCTGGGGTGCTGAAAGAGGTTACCCTGAGGAAGGATGAATACTTTTTCTAAAAAGAATTTTTCTCCTATTTTGCAGGGGATTAGAAATGCCTGGCCTTTGTTGAAAGACCCCAAATGGAAGGATCTGTGGTTCCTTCTGCTGATGCTGTTCAGCATGTAGAGGGACCTCACATTTCAGCTGAGCTGGGGTAGAATACATAAGTACCAATCAGGGAGCAGGAGAGTCGTAAATGTGAATGAGGTTGGCTGGCCTGAAGGATAGACATGCTGTGCAGATAGGAAATGCCCACATTCAGTCACAAGCCTGTCCCGTGTTCCTGCTGCTTCTCAGAAACAGCCCCTTGCTACCATCCAGAGACTTTCAGCTTTTAGTGTTAACTCTGCTTTTCTGTTTAGACATAAAGTATGATGAAGGAAATAAGTCCTAAGGTTTAATGAGGCTCAGATGGGTTTCAAGCTTTCCAATTTTAGTGTAACATAAGACTTTGGTGCTTTCTGTCCACTATGATGTTCCATAGCCACATGTGGCCTTTTCAGACTTTTAGTTTTTAATAAGTTGTATTAAAATTAATTAAAACCTCACTTCTTCAGTCACAGCAACCTTGTTTTAGGTGATTGGTAGGTATACATGGCTCATAGCTATCCTATTGGATGGCACAGATAGACATGTCTAATACTTCTAGAATGTTCTATTGGACACTGCTGCCCTAGATCAATATCTGGACCCAAAGCACTTCCCTTCAAATATTCTTCCTTTTTTTTTCTCTCTATAAAAATGTGACCAGAATCTCATTCTCATCCAGCTTTAGAGAATAAGTAAATTGTTTTATTAAGTGCAAAGGGAAGAATCTTAGATAGTCAAGTTGTAAGAGCAAAATATGGCTGCAAATTGAGATATTTTCTGGCCTAAGTTTTCTTAAACATGGTTCATATCCTGGAATCACATCCTACACAAGTTAAATTGGTAAGAGTCAACTAAAACAATTCAGTATAACAAGAAAAATAAAAAGAATACATCAATTTCTGCTTACCATGTGTTATGCCAAGAGTGGATGGAAGGAACCAGGAATGGATGGAAGGAAGGGAGGTCTGAATTTATTTCTTTTATACACACACCCGCACACATACACACAGAGTACTATACATTGTACTTAATATTTCATTCTGTTTTTCTGTGTACTATGTTGATACTATAAATTCTACATATGTGTTATATATATTCCATATATAGAATATATAGTACATACTTGCTGTATAATACATGTAACATATATGGCTTATATGCTACCTAGTGTGTTTCATGTATCATAACATCACATAATACTGAGTAACATTTTTAAGCATAATTTTGATTACTGGCCAACTTGTTCTTACATTTTTTTATGACCATGTAAGATCTGCTATCACAGTTATTTTACTTTTATGGCCCCAGGCAAATAACAGTTATTGCTCCTGAAAATTCTCTTAGCCCTTAATGAAACATAATCCTTTCAGTCAGTTCTCAGTCCATTCTCTGCCTCATCCTGAGGCTCATCTTATTTCAGTATCCCGACTTCTCCAGCTTCTGAACACCACCCCCACACTCCCAAACAGCCCCTGAGAGCAAAGAAACTTTGACAGGACTGGGGTGATTGTAAAAAAAATAAACAGTATTTATAGTTCCTGAGGCAAACAGCAGATGACAACCTGTACGGGGAGGGTGTTTTAAACTCGGCTGCAGTGTCATCTCTTCCAGAAAGCCTTAGTGCCCTCAGCTCTGGATGACCTGCCCAAGCATGGGCCTGGCCATTGCACCACATCCTACCAGTACTGAAACAAGCTCTGCCATGACCAGATAGGCCGTAACCCTCCTAAAGGTGATGTCAGTGCGCCCCTCATCCTTATGTTACAAGTACTTTAGACTGCTCGATCCATAGCATAGAAAAAAAAAAAATAAGGACTTGGGGACTGGCCCATATTTCAGGAGTCAAGAATGTCCTGGAGGATCAGAAGGTCAGAAGTACTGAATAGTTTATTCTGGAAGACAGAGTTGGGATTGAGTTCTCTGTTGGCTCATTTCAAGACAGGTTTTCTGCAGGTGTCCAGGATCGCTGCCTAGAACTCCAGGTCCCTTACATCCTCCCATAATCTCCACTGGTGAAAGAGGTCATTTTTCCTGTTAGTGTCTTCAAAAGCCCTGGATCATATCAGAAAAATGTGAGACAAAAACACAGCTAATACTGTCAGCAATCAATACCCAGCAGAAATGTAAAGGTTAGGTTTTAGACATTAAAGGTTGTCGTACAATAAATCATGTTATTTTGTTGTTGTTCTTCTTCTCCTTTGTGTTTTTACAGTGGGGTGAGGAGACAGGATATAATCTTATCGATCAAACACAAATATCACATTCACAGTCTTTTTGTTACACTTAACATTTTCTCATATAATTTTACTTTATTTTTATCACTGCATCAAATTATATGTAATAGTGGCATTCATTGTTACACACTTCTGAATGCACATGATAACATTTGGTCAATTTAATTCCTCAGTACCTTCCCCTCCCCTCCTCTCTAACCCCTCCCTTTCTCTTCTAAGCCAACTGATAAGGCCTGAGGCATGGAAGGTTCTGATGGGCAGGGCCAGAGTCATGTGAGAAGAGGCATTTTCAAAGAACTGTGAATAAGCTGCTACCAAGCAAAGATTAAATGAATGCAGTCGGCAAAAAGAGCAATCATTTTCAGGAACTCTGCTTGGAATCATTTAAAGACGATCCTTGATAGATTTGCACTAGTTTATAACCATGTAAAGTGAGAGTTGTTTTTCATATAGTGTATCTGCATGAAATATTTATACATATGTGTATATATACATATATATACACACATAATATATTATGTATATACACATACAAGCACATATGTGTGTATACATAATGATTTTACAAAATTTATCAGTCATTGAGAAATGAGAATAAATGTCATAAAACAGATTTAAAAAAAAACACAGCATTGCAACTTAACTCATTTATATCTTCAGCAATTAGTGCTGAAGCCTAACTAGTTATTTTTGGATAAAGTATTGAATATGCAAATTCAGACATTCATTCTTTCAAGGGCTGCAATTATTCTCATCACTTCAGTAAACATATTAACAAACATTGCATTTGAACACAAATGCATTTGCTTATTAACTTGAAAGCTGCATCTAAAACCACAAATTGCTTCTGTGATTAAATTCCTAATTTTCCTGTCAAACCCCAACTAAAGTATTGCCTGTTGATTGAACGAGTGTTAAGGGTGGGTATATTTCCACAACCCAACCCTAGCTCCCCAAAGACTTAAGTGTTATTTACTTCTTTTTGCTTTGTTTTGTCTTGAGGTCTAAAATGTGAGATTTGTTTTTCTTCATAATCTTATTTCTCCTTCTATCTTCCTGACCAGCTTTTGTGTGGTAGAATAGATATCCTGAAGGACAATAACTTTATACAATCAACCGTGAGTTGAATCACATCTTGAGATTATTTTTTAAACCACCTGAAGTCATTCAATTTATTTTCAGTTTTGTTCATTTCAGTTTCAAAGGGTGATGTTTCCTAATTGTGTTTCACCAAGTTCAAGTGAAAAGACTCACTTTAGAGCTTGGTGACTTAAATAATACTGACAACAAAATATATCTGTGTTTGTATTCACTGTTGTTATTCCATACTAGTGTGGTTTTGTGTAAGAGATTGTCATATCTAATTACAACTGAATGGTGAATAATTAATAACTAGTCAGGTAAATGAAATTCCCCATTTTGATATTATTTATTGACTGGATGACTTCAGTGAGTAAAGACTGTGTGAAATTACTTATGCCTAGGGTAGAGGAAAAAGTAATCATCTCATTCAGGAAGCTGATGGTAGAAATTCTGCAGGTATTGAAAACCACCATTCATCGGGACTTACATGCTTTGAAAAACCCCTTTAGCTGGCCACAGTGATGTACACCTCTAATCCCAGTGGCTCTGGGCTGAGGTAGGAGGATCACAAGTTCAAAAGAAGCCTCAGCAGTTTAGCAAGGCCCTAAGCAACTCAGCAAGACCCTGTCTCTAAATAAAATATAAAAGAAAGGGCTGGGAAAGTGGCTCAGTTTTTAAGTCCCCAGCGTTCAATCCCCAGTAGCCCCTATTCTAAGATAAGTCCCTTTGAGCTCTGAAAATTTAGACTTTTATGCTGATTGAATTCATTATACATGAATTTGTGTTTACATACACATTCATCCCGTCTCTGTGCGTGTTTCAGCTTGTTCTTTGTGTCTGATGGCAGTGATTCATATACCCTTAGTTTATGTTTTTAGATTATTTCCTGGAAGTAGCAGTTATCATTTTCATCATTTAGGAGTAGTAACTACCAGTTTTGAAATATCTTCTATGTCAGGCACCTTGTGCTTTATATTCAAGATTTAAAACCTGTTGTCCCATGGACACGCAGTCGTTTTAAAGAAATTGTGTTTGTGTTCTTTTTAGGTGGAAATCTGCGTTAGACTACCCTTCTATTGTATTAGGCTTGGCCCAGTTTTCTTTTTCACTTCACATTCCCAGTCAGCATCCCACTTATGTAGAGGATGTGACAAATGTGGAAGTGGACATCAATTGTGTAGGTCCTCCTGTAGACCTGCAGACCAGGATATCTAATGCTAGTACTCCAAGTATTTGCTATCCAGTTATTGATCCAGACACACATTGCCATGGAACCTCCACACAAACCAGTTTGCGGGGATGAGAGCTCGTAGACTGAGACGCAGTTGCTTGTGAAATATGCACTTGTGGATTCTAAAAGCAAATCCTAATTCATGTACGACAAGCATTTGAACTCTGAAGTCTGACAATGAATTCATAAGATCAATGGAGAGTGTTACATGATGATTATGCGAAGGTGCTTAATCTCGTGACATTTACCACTGAACTGAAGCTACAAGGTTAGCCTGCTTCTCTAGTGCAACACAAATGTTATATGATTGAAATGCTGGTGTGCATAGCCCCAAGAGCCTTTGCCTCTGATCATTGGCTTTAAGCCTTCCTGAATAAAATTTGGGTATGCAAATATATATTTATGAAGTTTTAAATAATTTTCACATTCCAGAAAGATGGCGGTCTGATGGTTAGAGTTCATCCTGCACTTTGCCATTCCTTGGTAAAAGCAGAAACCTCTAAGATGTACAAAGGATTATGAATGCACAAAAGTGAAAGCCAACTTCTATTTCTAAAAGCTTTCCAGATTTATGACCTGAGTGTGCCATTTACCTGTCACACTTAGTATTGAGTGTTGTGCTTTCAAAGCCTGAACAGTTGGATTACAATTTCCAGCAAAGTAAATGAGAATAATTTGCAGATTTATTAAACCCATACTCTGTCAAAGAAGGAACTGTGTATGTTTCAGTTTTCCAGAAGATTTTTATATACAGAAGAAGATAATGAGACATATTTAGAAATCGAGTCTAGCTACAAATATTTTGCCTTAGGAATATAGGCATACTATTTTACTTTCCAGGATAAAATTACCTTTGGAAGCATAGGCCCAGAGAATACATACACATTTTGGAATTTTAACAAAGAGAACTTTTGAATTCATGTATTTTCAGCAAGAGGAAAAACAATCAATATTTAATAAGATATTGAGATATTTTATATCACCTGGGGATGAGTTCCACTTAATGATGAATAGTTTTAGGAAGGATAAAAATAATTATTTTACTTTTGTTAAAATTAACATTCCTAAAGATAGCTCAGGGACATCTTAACTCTGAAGGGTTTGCTAAAACAAATGCACCAGTGCTTTTGGAGTAGTAGAACATTTAAAAGAGAAGAAATTTTGCCTTTTCATATCACAAATAATCTGGTGATTGTGTCTATATGATGAAAACTGAGCTAAAGGAAGTGAGACGTGTTTTATGTTTAATGGAACAAATCTTTTCCATTTTGGTTCTTTATTTGCAACTTTGGGATGATAGCTTTTAGATAGCTTTGCTGAAATAAAGTATTTTCCCACATAGTTTGTAATCTCTTAAATCTTTCAAGTATTAAGTAGGCAAGAAGAAGTGCTTCTCCATATTTTTATTTATCCCTTTCAATTTCCTATATAACTCCTGTGCCTTTATTATTCATTAGCTAAACACAAAAACACCATTTTCAAATGAAGCCATCAGAAGTGCTTAGTCAGGCCCATTCTAGCTCATTCTCTGAAATGCATTTTTTTTTCTCCTATACAAACTGCACTTTGCAGGCACAGAAAGCACAAGCACCCTCTGTCACTAGGGTCTTCCATTCAGAAGGATGTGAAATTAACTGTATCTTTCTTGACTTGAGTTTAGAGGAGATTTTCTCACTCAAGCATTGAGTCACTTAGTATCTGACAAACCATTTACACTTTAAAAATTAAACCCACTCACTTGTGATTTGCTGTCAGATTTATTCTTTAAAGGTCAGGCCCAGCGTGTGTTTGCCTCTTCCTTTGCTAAATTCTCAGAGAAGATACAAATGCAGACTCACCATATGGGGAAAACGCCATCTGATCCCCATGAGGGGGAATGGCCAGAAGTATTGAATGGAGCAGGTGACATTTAACCAATATGTGCTTCTTGGGAATAAAATAGAAGCAAAGCAAAGGGGCAGTGGAGTTTGCGGTTGTCACTGCGGCCACCTGCAGCACTAACAGAGGCGTTCACCCATTGCCTATCTGTGGCAGCACAGGGCTGAGAGCCTTGCATGCATTGTCTAAGTAAATCTCTAGAACAACCCTATGGGAAAGATGGGATTGTCTTCATTCCTTTTTAATAATTTAGATTAAGGGGAGCTGAGAAATGGGCTCATGGACATGCAGCTGGTGATGAGTGAGACCCACAGATAGACCAATGGGCACTTGGATTGCATCTGGATCCCCTTTCTTTTCTTTAATTTTTTTCTGTTTTGCAGATGGGCACAGTGCCTTCCTCCCTCCCTCCTCTCTCTCTCTCTCTCTGGATGGAACCCAGTGCCTTACATATGTTAAGCAAGTGCTCTGTCACTGAGCCCCGGGCCCCAGCCCCCTTTATTTTTGTTAGGCTGTTTCATGAAAGGCTCAGCTAGGGCTGAAGACTCCACCAGGTGGAATCAGAGGTTGGGTCAGGAACTAAGAATCTTGGAAAAATGTCTCTAAAAATGTTAGCTCCATGGAGGGGGGCAGGTTTTACCATGATTTGAGAACTTTGAATATTTCCTGACCTGGAAGCATTCAGTAAATGTATTTCACTGAATTAGAGGAAGGAAGATTTGTTGACTATGAAAGTGGCTGACTGGAGAGGGAGCACTCTTTCACCCTGTTGTCTACTCTATAGTCATAGCACATGTTGCCCAAGGTGCAGAATAGTTCTTCCCAAAGTTGAATATGTATGTGGAATTCTTAACTATCTCATTAAAACACAGGCTCTGATTCTGTAGACATAGGTAGAGACTAAGGTAGAGACGAGCAAACTAGGAGATGCCACTGTTGCAGATCTGCAGGCCCTCTTGTGTAACAGAGGATCAGGATGTCCAGATAATGCAGTTGACAGTTTTGCTTTACTTCCTTGTCTGAGTTTCTGGAGTTCTAGGACTTGAGGAGGAGGAATAGGAGAGAGGTTCATAAAAGCTCATGGTTCAACTTCAAGACTCTAAGTGTAGAGTATAATTCTCAGTAAAATAAAATGTACCAGAATGCTCATGCAAATATGGACTTGCCCTTGGGAAGAATCTTATGGGGAAACTCTGCAAAAAACTGAAGCAGAGTTCTGCCAAAAATGAGAAGGAGGCTACTGCTTTTTGTATTTTTGTATATATATTTTTTCTTTTAAGTTCACATGAAAAGAATTGGGTCTTTCAAGTTTTTTTCCTTACTTTCATTTTTCTGTTCATTAGATTTGTTGCCTTAGACCTGGTGAATTTGTATGTGAATACAAAAAGAAACATACACACACACACAAAAGCTTTGGTTTTAAGAAAGTGACTAAATGATAAAAGAATATTTAGAGCAATAATTGAAGAACTCTGAGCAAGAATTCAAAGGAGCAGCATTCCTGACACAGTCAGTAGTTTTGGGAACAGCTAACAGCTCAACAACTGGTATACAGAAATTCTCGTCTAGCAAGTTGGACATTATTTCAACAATCTCAATATTTAAATGAAGAGCAATTGAAATGATTGTTGCAATGTGCTAAAATTTATGGAACTGATGACAGTGTGATTTATTATATGAATTGGGTTATCCGGGAGGTACGTACCTTAATTCATAATAATAAATGTGTTCTTGAGATTGTGGGAGATGACTTTTAAAGATGAAACCTTTGAGGTGTCAAGTATATGTACTGTTTTAAAACTCCCATTTTTTCACTTAAAAACTCATTTAAAGGAAACATCTTTCTTCTCTCTTTGCCTTTTTCTGTTTGGCTTCTTGTTGATTACTGTTTCTCTGAGGGTAGTGCCTGGACTGTCTGGGACCCAACAGGTGCTGTTTAGGGTGTTTTACCACAGTGTACCATTTTGTAAAAAGCACTGTGATGGATTAGAAAAAAGTGTAGAATGCCTTGGAACAGGTGTTTACCCAGACAAATTGAAATGGATAGTTGAACACTTATCCAATTAATTTATTAAATGTGCTTAGTCACTCCAGATAAATCAAAGAAATGTCCTCTTTCCCTGGTTCATCCTCAGCTTGAGATTGGCTTGAAGTGTCTCAGATAATTACCTAACTTTCTACTTTATCTTTGCCTATACAGACCTAGCCAATTTCTCCCACTAGTGAAGAAACTAAATTATTCTCACCTCTTCAGGAAACCTTTAAAAATCTTTAACTTTTAGAGGCTAATTTCTTGTCCTTTGTTTGGGACTTTAACCTTTTGTTTCTGATAGTTGTATGGACACATTTGCTCTTCAATTATGTAACATTGGAAGAGTGTACACTTTACCTTTCATTTATAAGGGGGATAATGTGTAAAGTGGGTTTTATGATGGAGAGTCTTTTAAATTTAAAAATGCTAATAGGACAAAAAAATTAACATTTGTTTTGCAGATGGCAGCTGAATGGCAGTGATATTGATATGAGTCTGGAACATCGTTACAAGTTGAATGGAGGAAATCTTGTGGTTTTTAACCCCAACAGAAACTGGGATACAGGAAGTTACCAGTGTTTTGCTACAAATTCGCTTGGGACAATTGTCAGCAGAGAAGCTAAACTCCAGTTTGCCTGTAAGTTTATGTTCACACATCTTGTTAAATGGGTATTTAAAAGTATTTAACTTAATTTGTGTGGCCATTTTGAATTTTAATAACAATGTGTCTATTCTATTGGTTCAAAAAAATAGATTGAAAAAATAGCTCAATGTGATTCTTTGGACTTCTATGACATGTGCAAAGTAGATCTTAAAATGTGTGTGTATATGTGACTCCTTTATTACTATTTTGTATGAGTTCCAATTAGAGAATGCAAAACAAGGCAGTTAAGGATCCTGGATGGAACAGCTGCTCCATCCTGGAAAGAATGTGATAGAATAGTCAGGCGTGGTCCTTACTGGGCAGATCATTTAAATTACAAATATATCTTGCAAACCTGGAAACATTAAGGAAGAAAAAACAGTGGGAAAAAAGAAGAAAATGACGTATGTGGTGATATATTTTTCACCTCCTTTGGGGAATTGCAAAAAAGGACCCTCAGCACAAGCTCCCCTAAGTTCCTAGCCTGGGAGGTCATGTTAATTGAACCCCCTTGAGGAGGTGACCCACATTAAGAAAAATCAGATTCTTCCTCCACAGAGTTAGGAATTGAGACCAGAGGCTCAGTGTAGTCTTAATATTTGTCTATTTTCTACTTTTTGTTTCTCTTCTCGTTTGTTTTTTATTTTGTATTATCATGTACATCACCATAACTTTGGTACTTGGTTTTCTTTTAGCTCTTCGTACCTCTCTAGTTCTGAAATTGGAATGTACATGTTCCAGCACTGTGGTAGTGTTCTGTCTCAGCTCCCCTCACAAACCATTATTAAATTAATGATGTGCTACTTAAGGCAGGCCCGCTGCTTGGCTCTTTTTATAACAGCCCTGGTCGGTTTGTCCCACCATTCCATTCCATACTTACTTGCTTCTTCCTTTGTTTCCCCTCGTCCCGCCCCCATATGCATAAGTCGTTGTTGTTTTTTAACCTGTATATTGTCTGGGTATTTTGAAAGCTATAGGTAGTGTTTATATTATGCAATCTGTTATATTTGAGATTAACAAAGTGTTTTATTTCATAAATAGAGAAATTTAAGTTTAGAGTTTTTTCAGTGTCTTTCCATTTTAAAGAGTTTAGATCCATTTATCCTTAGTGTATACTTTGCATTCTTGTATTTCTGTGATTATTTATTTTTAAATTATGTCATTTAATATACATGTTATGTATACATATATTGTGAAATGTGGTATATATGCATGTATGCACCTGTATATAGTGAAATATATGTAATATACATATGTGTATATATCTGTATATATAGAAATATTCTCTTCATGAATAGTAACATATGTGTATATAGTTTTCAAACAGAATTTTGCCAAAATCTTCAGCACTAACCACCAGACCTCTTTCCAGTTTTGCATTAATTCATTTCTTAGTCCACATTTAAACATTTCTAACATTTAATATATTCTGTATAAAAATTCAAATATGTTTCATGCTTTTCTTTTTAATAATGTCATCCTTTTGTCTTAAATATGAAGGTGGGTTTTGGTTGGTGATACATGTTGAAACTACTTGTTTAATTGGAGACTTCCTAAGGCACTGCCCAGATGTCTTCTGCAGTCAGTTGCTTGATAGAAGGTGGCCACACTAAGCACAGTTCCCTGCTGAGCTCACCACCACCACTGTATTTTTAGGTTCACTCAGTTGGACATGGTAGGATTACTTTTTCTTCATGTTTTCAGCTGAAAAAAGATCTATTTCCAGCACACAGCTAAATTTATATCTATTTAACTTGCATTGCTTAGAACTTGGAAATTTCTCTTGTGATAATTGGACATTTTGTATATAATTTAAGGATGTTTCCTCCTTCTATATCTTTTAGTTTGGTTCATGTGTATTTTAGAAAGTCAGTTGTCATCTATGTATTAGATAGTTCTTGTCCTTTGTTTGGAATTATTTTCCTCTCAGTCTTCTCTTTCCTATCAATTTCTGTTCTGGATCCATAGAAGTCACATCTTTCTGTATTCTTTTAAGATAAAGATTATTCTCTTGAATATTCTTTCTCCACTACTTCCATTTGCTGCTTCCA
Source organism: Callospermophilus lateralis (assembly GCF_048772815.1). Classification (NCBI taxonomy): domain Eukaryota; kingdom Metazoa; phylum Chordata; class Mammalia; order Rodentia; family Sciuridae; genus Callospermophilus; species Callospermophilus lateralis. The sequence goes on from NC_135324.1 coordinate 15,666,656, forward strand.
TTTTTATGTCTGAGACTTTTCAACAGATGGTGTCCAAACTCAGGGTCTGTCACCAGGTGGTTTAGGTGGATTCTCCTGGCCCTACATTTGCCCCGTAGATGCTAGAACATTTACATTGATCTCTAGAAAGAAGAACCAGTTCCCAGGCTCCTTACTGTTTCCAGGAGCACTTCAGCAAGTGCACCCTTTGTGTAGTGGTATGTTTCTACTCAAAATTCTTACATCCTATAGTATTTAAGGGAGTGTAATTAACTTATGGATTTTTCCTCAGTCGGCCCTTCTGGAGACTATGGTCTGAATTGAAAATACCTCTAAAATTATATTGCACCATCTACAGTCTGTCCCTGGTTCTTGGATAGCACTTTATAGGCAAAGCAACATGAAATTGTTGAGTCTATGATAAGATTTTAACAAGCATCCTCATTTATAAGATACTTAGTAACTTTTTTGTGGATGCAAGGGAAGACATGAGAGTTCTGGGTCAGAGACAAAGGGCTTTGTTACTCTCATAACCTCAAGCACCATGAATTTCAGCAATTTGATTTCATTCCTCTTGTCCACCCAAGAGGAGATTCAGCGTGGCTGTGGTGGATGGTATTTCCATAGCTGAAGAACAGTGAGTTGGGAGAATCTACCTCTTTTACAGAAAGAAGAAAGCAAATATGCTTTTTGTCCCATAGGGATACAGTATCCTATCTTCCAGGTTCCTCTCTGCAAACACATCCCTAGTTATGGGCCTCTCATTTTGGCACAGGCAGAAAAAAAAAATGCAGGAAAATAGAATTCTTAGTGGGTCACTTTCACCTGTCCCCAAAAAGGTCATTTCCCTTGCTTATTTGTGTCCTTGACTTTCTGGGTGAGGGTGCACCAGATCAAGACAAGTGGGATTAGAGAGGTTCAAAATATAAAATATCTCCCTGCCTTTATTGGGAAGTCCCTCTTTTACAAACCTAGGATGTGCCATTGAGCCCTGGGGCTTTCTGTCAGTCTGTTCTCCTGTGACTTACACTGTTTATTTCCTCCTGTGCTTTGAGCTAGATTGCTTAGCAGTCTTGGTGTACTGTGAGATTTTTTGGTATTGTTTTAAATTTCTTAGTGTTCTACTAAGAGATTTATTTGAAAGTTTCAAGAAGGAATATTGAGTATTCTTAACCTGGTACTACATTAAACTGAGAAGGTTCCAAATTTTTTATTTAATTAATATGGCTGGGATTTAGATTCCTGATAAAGCCCCCAAAGAAAGTGGCAAATGATTAGAAGATATTTTATAACTGTTAGAGAAAAACATTGCTTTGTTTTGGTAACCTGAAAGAATGTAATACATTAACTGGAGAGGAAATAAGGATGGAGGCTCTTGTGTTAGTAGGATGCTCACGACTCCAGTTCAGAGAATCTTGGCTGTCTTTGCTGCAGGCAAATGGATGGTAAAGTGTTGTCATTGAAAAATGTTCTCTCTAATTTTTCAATATAGCTGTGTCTCCCCTCCAGACTGTGTCTCCCCTCCAGACTGTGTCATGTTTGTATGCTTAGCAATACTTCTTTGTTTGTATCCACCACAGAGAAAGCACTTCTGTGTAGTTCATGAATGAGTGAGTAAATGAAAATATGGTCAGTGCACCATTTTAATGCTCATGAAAATGCAACGTGTGTGTGTGTGTGTGTGTGTGTAATAATTTCAATTTTTTAGTTGCTTGAAGATAGTTTTGGTCATAAAATGAATGTGAAAATCCTGTAGTTTAAGATGCCTGCTTTCCATAGACACTCAGTCCTTTTTCATAGATTTAGGGTGGAACAATTTTCAGAAGGAAGAGAGATGTAAAATGATTCAGTGACTGAGTTGTAGACATTGTCTCAATTATTTGCTGTTATGTTACATGGATGTAATTTGGGGTGCTTTTTTAGTTTACTGGGATAATATTTCTGTTCACTTCTTAATTCTAGTGGCAGAAAGTTAAAGAGTTGCCTTTGGAAGCCCCAGTGTCCTTGCTTTCTAATATCTACTTTTCTCTTAATCCTGAATTTCTTGTATTCCTGATGAAAATATTTTTATTTTGACCATTTTTGAGGTGCAATATATGTTTTAAATCATGGCTTATATCAGAGGTCTCAATATAGTTCCTCAATGGAGGAACTATAAGGGATGTCTAAGTAGCTACCGTTTATTATTTCAAAATTTAAAACAATTGAAGTACCTTATCCTGGTGAGATTCCCTTTCTCCATAGATATTCAGTGTTTTAGTTAAATGTGTTTTACTTCCATGTGTTTTTAAGAAGTTTTGACTACATATGAATATATTCTGAGCAACACATAAAATCATTTTAAGTTTTTTAATTTCTTGTTTTTTTTTTCTTTTGAAAATTGAACCCAGGGGTGCTTATTCACTGAGCTGTATTTTTTATTTTGACACAGAATCTCAATAAGTCACTTATATCTGACTCACTAAAGTTGCTAAAGCTGGCCTTAAACTTGTAATCCTCCTGCCTCAGCTTCCTGAGCTGCTGGGATTACATGTGTGTGCCACCATAGCCAGCTACTTTTAAAATTTCTTAAACAATATGCACATAACTATTTTTCTTCAGAATTATGCTTTGGAATATCTGTCAATCTGCAGCCTTGCCAAACTTGCTATTCTCTTATTTTTTAATTTGACCAAATCAGATACATTACAGAACTGAATTTCATTATGGTTTTTAAATTGTGTTTCTGTGGTTTCAATGAAGTCAAGCTCCTTTTCATATATTTCTTCATTGATTGTTTTTCTATTATCTATATACTTTCATACTGGATGCCTGTCTTTTTAATGATTGATGTTCTCTGTATGTTCTGCATAAATCGTTTGTCATTTACATATGTTATAAATTATCTTTGGATTGTTAATAGCTAATTTGTTTTCTCCAATGCTGTCAAATGAAGTGATGTTCTTAATTTTTATTTTAGGTTAAATTATCAGCCATTTTCTTTATGGGTTATGCTCTCTTCTGAATTCTTTAAAATCCATCTTCCTCATTGTAAAATGGAAAATTCATTCTCTTAAATTTACTAATAAATGTGTTGGTGTTGCTGTTCCTGGTGGCACATGCTAGTAATTCCAGCAACTCAGGAGGCTGAAGCAGGAATATCACAAGTTCAAGTCAAGCTTTAGCAATTTATCAGGGTCCTTAGCAACTCAGTGAGACTCTATCACAAAACAAAACCCAGTCAGTTGAGATTTGGCTCAGTGGTAAAGTGCCCATGGGTTCAATCCCCATTACTAAAAATAAATAAAGTGTTGGCGCTTTGCTTCTCATGTTTCAGTCTTTCTTTAATCACCTGGAATGGATACCATTTCCTTTATTTCATGATGTTCATTTGCTATAGCAGCTGAATTGATTGAAGGTTCTGCTTTTTACCAATTGGAACACAATGTGTGCTCCCTTTCTCAAGCTTCTCTGGACTTTTCTGCTTGCAGAATATTATTTGCTAATAATGACAGTTTTCGGTTCCTTGCCGACCACTGTTCCCTTTGTGTATCTAACTTAATGGTATGGCTCTTTCTCTGACCTAGTGTGTTGATTCCACATATGGGGGTAGACTTCCCTGTTCTGCTCTTGATTTCAATGAGAATAAGTGCAATGCAGCTTTCCCTGTGCAAAGCGATGTCTGGCCCGCTACATAGATACCCTTTATCGGGAATTTATCAGCTAGTTTAATTTTAATCATGGATGCTTTATTCCTTCATGCTGTATTACCTGCTTTTACTAAAATATATATGCGGCTTTTCTCTTTTATCTGTTGATATAGTTAGCACTTTCCAGTATGAAGTGGCCTTGTACTTGGGCTAGTCACATAGGCTGTTATGTAATTTTTAATGTCTTGGATATTATCTGTTAGTGTTTTGTAAAATACTTCTGCAGATCAGTAATGGAGGAGATTTTCATTTTCTCATCTCTACTTTTCTGGCTTTGGTATAAAAGTTATATGCACCTCTAAAAATGATTTAAAGAGTATTCCTTATTTTCCTATCCCTAGAAAACATTGAGAAATGGTGGAATTTGCTGTTCCTTGAAGAAGATATAGAACACAAGCATAAAAACATGTGGGCCTGGAGTTTTCTTGGAGGAAACTTTTTAATTAATAGTTAAATTTATTGAGTAGCTATAGGATTAATCATACTATTTCTTTTTGACAGGTTTAATATTTTTAGGAATTTTATTTATGTTTTTTAATGTATGGACAAAAAATGTTCAAAAACATTTTATATCTTTTTTTCTCAATTTGACTGTAGATGGCCATCTCCGGTTCCATTATGGATATTATTTTGGTATTTTCCTATTCTGTTTCTATCCAGTTAAGTTGTGTGGGGATTAGTTCATTTTTTTCCCAACTTTTTTCTATTCTAATATAAATACATATGGTTTTAAATTTCCCAGAGAGCACCATTTTGGCTGTTTGCAGTGAGTTTGACATACAGTAAGTTTATTGTTTCACATCTGTAAATGTAATAATTGTATTATGATTTCTCTTTGGTACATCTGAGTTCATCAGATACATAATTTAAAATTTTCAAACACATTTTCATTAGCCCTTGTTTGTGATTTCTAAGCTGCAACCATTGACCACACAGTACATTTTGAAGCTGTTACTACTGGAAATTTTTCTTACTTGCTTTGTGACCCAACATTTTTTAATGATTCATGTGCTTGGAATCATGTATATTATCCAAATACTGGGCACATTTTTCTTCATATGTTCATGGAATTATACCTTCTAATCATTATGTTCAAGTCCTTTTGTCATTACTGGTGCATAATCTATTAACCTTATCTATTTCTACCTCAGTGATGGTGAAATTCTGTTTGTGCCTTTATTGCTGTACATTTTGCTGTATGTATTTAGCACATTATTGAGCTATAAAAATTTAGAATATTTTTGTCAACATTCAGTAATTCTCTATTTAATAAATTACTTTGCCTTATATTTTAAATGTTAATATATTAATATTGCAATTTTATTCTGATTTTTGTTTTTTTTTCCTTCCCTATATCTATATTGAATGAGAATTTCTTTTCCCTTCAAAATGTTGAAGATTGCATACACTCTTTTTCTTATAGGAGTTGGCCCAGAAATTTTAGTATTCCTTATCTCCAGCAATAAGGATTTTATATTTTAAACCATATTGCCTACCTCTGGGATCCTATTCTGTTGTTGTCCAATGCTGTGTTAAATTTCTTAACCCTATGATTAGACATGATTGTTGTTGTTCCTTTTATGTTCTTGTTTTTCTTTTACATCAGAAATGATAGTTTGTGCACACTCCTACAGAGCTTGTAATTTTTCAGGGGGATGTTGGACTTTTGCCTGTATCCTTTCTATTTTTCCTTTTCTGGAGTAAGCTCCTTTTAGCTTTTTTGCCTGTTTCCTTTGATATTTGCCTTCGTGTTTCTAAATAACTTGCTGACGTCGCCACTTCCTGGGTCAAGTTTTGGTTGTGAGCATTAGACTGACCCTTGGCTCTAACACCTGAGGCTGACCTTCTCTGCCACCTTAGCAGCATGGGGTTGCATTGTTATGAAGTTTAAGAAAAACAGCATGTTTCAGTCGTTACTGTCACAAAAGTACAAAATTAAAAGCAGTTAGCGGCCCAATATGTGCTCCTGGCTATGCCTGGAGTTGCCCAAGTAACTATAAGCCTCTGCTTTTCTATCCAGACCTCCACCGAAGATAAAACCACAGCCTTTGTGTCTGAAGCTGGGGATTAGGAAGAAGGCTGGTGCTGATGGTTAGTGGATTCATATGTGTCATCTTAGGCCATGTTATTATAAGATTTTATTGGACTATAATTTCAGTTAGGTCAATATATTCAGTGATGGCATTATTAGAACTCTGTAACTGATATTCAGAGCTGAATTTGGTGGCAAATGATTATTTATTTTTTCATGAACAATTTTTCTTTCCCCCCAAATTAGTAATCTTGTTATACTTTTTTACTTCCGGGTTTTGCTATTGTCTTATACTAAAAGCAGGCAAAATGTTGGCCACTTTTCTGAATCTCTTATCAGATACAGATGCCTCACTCATTCTATCAGTTTCACCTTCTTGGGGAAGTATGTTCTAGAGCTAGTTGGAGTGCTCCAGCCTGGGCTGGTCTTCTTGCATATCAGGGGATCTATCCCTTTGGGTTCTCCCTTCTACATCACTAAGGATCCCTGCATTATCTGTGCCATGTGTATCTTCTTAAACCTGTGTTCATTGTTTTACTCTTTCCTGGAAGTACCATTTTAGAGTACCAGGTCTTCAACTATCTGACGAAGAGATGTATAATGTATACAGTTGTTGTAGATCATGTATCCTAAAATTTTTATGCTAGTAGACTTGACTGAAATATGTGGCTTTATCTGAATACTCTGTCAAAATCTTTTCCTTCAGTTTTTTGAACACACTTGTCTGTATTCCAGTGTTGCTCTTGAGAAATCTAATGCCATTTTGGCTCATGGTATCTTGTACAGAGGATCTTGTTTTTCTCTAGAAAAGCTTGTTGGGTCCTATTTTTGACTTTAGCGTTCTTCAGTGTCACAGTGACTTGGTTTTCTATGAATCTAATTTTGTTTAGCCTACTGTTATTACTTTTGTTGTCCTGTAGTTTTGACACAGGAGTCCTTTAGTAATGGGAGAGTATTTTAGTCAGCTATATTGTTGCTGTGATCAAAAGACCTGACAAGGACAATTAGAGGAGGAAATGTTTATTTTGGTGCTCATAGTTTCAGAGGTCTCAGTTTATAGACAACCAGCCCCATGCTCTGGGCCTAAAGTGAGGCAGAGCATTAAGGCAGAAGAGTTTAGTATAGGCAAGTGGCTCAAGGCACTGCACCAGGAAACAGAGAGAGGGAGAAGGAGAGAGTTCCACTCAACAGGGACAAAATATATACCTCAAAGGCATGCCCACCCTGGCTATGGTTACCACCCAGCTAATCCTTTCAAACTAATCTACAGATTAGTTTAAGATTCTCTCAACCCAATCATTTCACCTCTAAACTAATTTTCTTCATCTCACAAATGAGCTTTTAGAGGACACCTCATATCTAAGCTATAACATTTTGCCACTAGTCCCCAAAAGCTCATGTCCATTTCACAATGCAAAATTCATCTACTCCATTTCCAAGAGTGTGCACAGTCTTAACAGTTCTAGGATTTCCTTAAGTCCAAATTCAAAGTGTCCTTTGAGACTCAAGGCAAACTCTCAATGAGAGCACCCATAAAAAAAATCCAAAACATGTTGCATATATCCACTATAGTAAGGCACATACTATCCATTTTTCTTTTACAAGGGAGAAATTAAGGCATTGAAAGAAGGGATGAGACAAAAGACCAAAATCCAACTGGGCAATTGGATTCTATAGCTCTGTGTCTAGCATCTAGGATTAGTGGCATCCTGATATTCAAAGGACTTTTTTTTTTTTTTTTTAGTACCACCCACTATGGCTTCGCAGCCAATATGGCCCTTCTCTTGTCTTACTTCTCTGCTCAATTCCTATAGCTTTCTTCTGCAGACATTCCACATTACTGGCATCTTTTAAACTTGAGGGTCTCCACTGCAGCTTTGGCTTCCTTCCCACTTTTCCACACCTTGCCCTATCAGGAATGTCCACAGTTTCTCCAACCCTGGGGTACTTTGCCTTGCTTCCCCAGAATCTCTTTTGAAATCTCAGTGGAAGCCTCCATCACCCTCCAACTGCAGCATACTGGATTCCTACAGAACCAGCACTAATTGGCCAAGTTCTGCCACCATTTCAATAAGTAGTGAAATATCCAGAGACCTTAGTTGCAGCAACTTATGAGTACCTGGGCAGCTGAGCATGGTAAAACAGCTTCTTAGGTACCCCTGTGCAAGCAGAGTGCCCCACTGGTCTCTTCTCAAAGGAATTTTTACTTTTATATCCTTGAACCTGAGATGGATGTGGTCTTGCCAATTCCTGAGATGCTTTCAAATCATATTTAATAGTATTTCTTGGTGAAGTATTTAGGATTTATTTAATGGCTGCAATCTCTTTAACAACCACACCTTCCTTAGCCCCAGTTTTACTTGCTATTTTCTGCCCAAATTGCAAGTTTTTAAAAAATCTTTTTTCTTTTCTTGCCTCTGCTGATTATCACAATGAATTTGGCTAAAAGCCACCAGCTATACCTGTACCACCCCATAAAGGCTCTGCTGTCTTGAAATTTCCTCTGCCAGATAAATTAGTCCATCACCTTTAAATTCAGCCTCACAGAAAGTCTCAGAACACTGACAAAATGTAGACAGCGTTTTAGCCAGAATATAATATGATGACCTGTAGTCCAATTTTCAGAAAAGTTGTTTTTCTTCTCTGAAACAGCATGAACCCATTCTTTACTGTCTGCAATATTATCATCTGAAGTAACAAAAATCTAATAAGGCATATAAAATAGCTAAAAAAATGATAGAAGAATTCAAATTCCACAAACTGCCCAGCAATGTTGATAAAGTACAACAAACTTACTGCATATCAAAAACAGATAGCTGCAAAGTAGATTAGTAAATTCTAGATCCATTCTGTGAAAGGGTAGTGATGCTGGCAGTTCATGTATGCTAAAGAGAAGTTGTGTCTTCATGTAAGAAGCTGAGTTTCTCTTAGGTATGTATACCTAGAAAACAACATTGCATATTGAAATTTTAGTACTTTTCATGAGTTAGGCATCCACTGTACTTTTTCTACCCCTTCATAAATTCATTATAAGGAGAAAGAGATGGACAAACATGTCCTAGCCCTCCCTCAAGTCCACAGCTGGTTTGACCATGAGCACAGACTTTCAGGGATGTGGGATGTGTGCAGAAGTTCTTAATTCCAAATGCTCATTTCCTAGCTGAAGACCTTATCTCCCATTTCCACGTGGGTGAATTGCAAGCTGATACTATGGTGCTTCACACCCTCATCACACTGCCTGGCAAACCCAGTCTAAGTCCTGGAATTCATGAGTTTACTGTACTACAAAACTTTCCCTACTTATTCATCCTGTTCTACTCAACTTTCCATTTTTTGACATTTGGTTACCCCTCTATGTGTACTTCCTGGATTCCCCTTCTCAACTAATGTTAGGCCAGCTCCGACTCTCTTGATGTCTGTAGGTATCTCTAGCTTCTCTTTCCAAATCATAACTTTGATTTTTCTCATATCTCTCCCATATCTGGAGTTTTCTGACTTAATGAGAGACACATTTTGTGTGTGTGTTGTTCAGATTCAATCCTCTAGATCACCGCTGAGTTCCGTCTTTCTCTTATATTCCACAGGGCTCTCATCAATTGATCTTACTGCTTTTGTCTTCACACTGTACCTAGAATCTGACCACTTTTCACTCTCTTCACAGCCACCACTGTGTGGGAGGCAGTCTTGCCTCTCACCTCCCCTGCAGTAGTAGCCCTTCTGATCATCCCCTTTCCAGTACCTCCACCCCTGGAGTCTTCTGGTCTGTACCCCAGCAGTCAGCATGGTTCCTTTAATTTTGTGCCAAACAAGTCCATTCCTTCCTGATCAGACCCTCTAATGCTTTCACCTAAGAATGAGAAGAAATTTCACATATGATCTTGGCTCCCATGGCCACGTCCTGCCTCTATATGTGATTTTCCATCTCTTCCCACTTTTCTCTTCCAGCAAGGTCCATATATTTTTATATATATATATATATATATATATATATATATATATATATATATATATATAATTTTTTCTCTCCTTTTCAAGATTGAAAGTCTTTGTGGTCCATTGTCACATTCCTAGGTCCTGGAATTTAAGAGATGCTCATTCGCTGTCTGTTCAGTAGATGAAATAATCAAATTGTGGGAACCATGTCCATCAAAGGTAGTCACTTTCTTGATATAAAGCAAGCATCTGGTCTTGACTTGAAATGTCTTGACTTTTTAAACATTGGAGACTAAATTTACGATTTATAAAAGTCAACTCTTTCTGCATTAAACAGAATAAGTCTGGAGGCCAGCTACAACCCCAGTGTCACCAGGTACAGGTCTCTGACCACTTTGTTGAGAGTAGACCTCACAATGAAATGGGAAGGATTGCATTAGAGCCTGGGGACCCCTGCTTTCCTCTCTTTAGCAGACCATGTAAGACAGCATCTGTTGAGCCCAGGGTGCTCTTTCCACTTTTTCTCCTACCCTGTTTCTCTGGCCATTGGTAATCTTTTTAAGTGAAACAGAAATGGATCACAGTGCCCTACAAAGCATTTCTTCTCCCCATCAAGTAAAGGCATAGCACGTTTATTTGCTTTTATTAGATTATAGTATTTAAAAGCACACGGAGGCTTGGGAAAGAAAGTTTGGAGAGAAACAAAACAAATGCAGAGATTTTTAAGGGTGAATCCCACCATGGCTGGCTGTTACTTGAAAAGAAAAGTTACCAAAGACTAATTAGCTAGAATGGCATCATAAATAATGTGAGCCTTGGTGGCTGTGAGTTACAGGCAGTGATCCTTTTTATAAATAAGCAAGCATGGCCAGAAACACAGAGTTCATCCTTGAACACAGGTGACTTTGATGAAACTTAAAGTGGTAGTACTCTAGCGGTCAAAAATGAAGTTGAGATTAAAACAAAAGGCTACATATGAGTGTGTCATTAGTACTTTACAAGCTTTTTAAATTAAAAAAATAAAACTTTTTAAATTAAATGCAGTACTTTGCAACCCAGCCACATAGGAAAGTTGTCAGTTTTTAAAACTAAGATTTTGCAGAAGTCAAGTTCAATAACTTCTTAGCCTTTGTATTTTATGCTTTTCCCTAGAAGTAGAATGAATTAGTCATTTGCTTTTGGAATCATATTCCAAAGATCATGTTACAAAGCCATGTTTGTAAGATAGCTGCAGATATCTTAGGATAATCATGGGGTCACAGTAATATTGATGGTTCTGTGTTATGGGAAACTTGGCTGAGGAATTCCACTGGCAGGTATTAAGTTCCCTCTGGGGTTTATGTGTATACCCACCTCTTCTCACATCCTTGAGGTGTACATATATGAAGCATGGAATGGAGTAGACTGTTCTTAGAGCCAGCAGGTTCAGATTAATTCCAGTATTCCTAGTCTGTTTTCTCCTGAAAGCATGATGTGAGTTTCCATCCTTGAATATCCCGTGGCCTAGAGATCCCAGCCAGTGGAGCATTATCTAAACCCTTGAGGTTGAGTTGGACTTGATATCTTCCACCTCATCCTTCTAGGACTGCAGCATGATCCATAATCAACAAGCAGTCCAATCCTAATGGTGTGTCTAAAGACTTAGGGAAAGCATATTCACTGTCAAGTCCTAATGGAAAGAGTGAGCCATAGTAGGAGCTTATGGAGACTCCAGGTGAGGGTTGGTGCTTTTCTTCAATGAGCATTTACCAAGTTTTTCTGTACACGACACACTGTACAAGAGCCTGGGCACCTCGTTTTCATGGAGCTTGGGGTCTGATAGGGAAGAGGATTTCACTAGACACACAAATACATATGAACTATGAGAGACCCTTTAAAATAACCAAGATCTTTCTATTTTCCCTTAAACCATCTAAAATTCTAAAGTTCTATTTTTTTCTTTAACATTAAAGAAATTGAGGTGAACCTGGTGTGGTGGCTCATGCTGGTAAATCCAGCTCCTGGGGAGACTGAACAGGATGATTGCAAGATCAAGGCCAGCCTGAAATCCTGTCTCAAAATAAACAATCAAACAAATAAATAAATAAATTGCTGAGATGTAGCTCAATGGTGCAGCATACCTAGGTTCAATCACTAGTACAAAATAAATAATAAATAAAAGAAAATGGGAGGAGACTGAGCCTGCCATGATCTAGACCTTAATAATAAATTTTGCTCTGGTGTAGCCAAAGAAGGAGAAGATAGCCTTAGGTGAGTTTACAGATGTGGTCACAGGCGAGGTCATTCAATTTCACTTCAGCCACCTTCTTCCAAGCCCTTCAGCCAGCAAACCGAACGACGTGTTTCGATTTGTAAAGATAGAGGAATTGCTGTGTGGCAATTAAAAGGGATCAGGAATGCAGATGGAGAGATGAGCAGGAGACTGGGAAATGAATCTCTTCATTCCTGGAGTTGATGCTTGTTAGGGAACAGGTTTCACAAATATTGAGAATAAAAATGATAGAAAGTGGTAATGGAGTCGATGTGAGGAATGTGGAGTGTTTCTGTCATAGAACTGGGTGGATGGTCCTGTGGTTCATCATGATAGGCAACATTAGAAGGCCAGGAACTCTTCTTGGGGGCAGGGAGGAAAGAGGATTGGGGTAGTGTGTGAACATTGTTGTGTTTCTTAATAAGTGTACTGATCGGAAGGCATCACCTGCAAAGAACCTGAGAGATGTGCCTTCCACCTGGGCTGGTACAGAATGGCCCATCAGCTAGCACTGTAGTGTGTGTCCTTCCTGAGGGTCCTGGTTGGACTCTACCCTTCTTTTTTCAGGGAGGTAGGCTGCCACAGGTCTGACTGTGATAGCATGGGTGGGAGAAGGGTTGGCTGTCCTGCATGGAGGAGACAGCTATTTTAGTTGCAGCATAAACATTATGTATTTAACAATGGTCCTGCTCATAGCTGGGGGTATGGCAAGCTGGGACAGGGGAGGACATGTTCAGATATTTTTATAACAGTTTCAATATATAATTCATATGTTATATAATTTCCCATTTAGCGTCTACAATTCACTTGTTTCTAGTATGTTCAAAAAGTTGTACCACTACCACCACCACATTGAATTTTAGAATGTTTTCATCATTCCCCAAAGAAACTGGGCCCATTAGCAATAACTCTCCATTCCCCCACCCTAGTCCCTGGAAACCACTAATCTATTTTCTAACTGTACATATTTGCCTATTGTGGGCATTTTGTGTAAATGGGATTATAGAGTTGTGTTTTATGATTGTCTTTCGCTTAGTGTATAGTCAGAATTTCTTTACTGTGACAAAAATAACTGATAAGAACAACTGAGAGGAGGAAAATTTCATTTTGGGATCACCGTTTAGAGGGTCAATCTATGGTTGACCAATTCCATTACTTTGGGCCCAAGATAAAGCAGAACATCATGGTGGAAGGGCACGATGCTCTCTTCAGAGCAACTGGGAAGCAGAGAGAGAGAGAGAGAGAAAGAGAGAGAGACAGAGAGACAGAGACAGACAGACAGACAGAGACAGAATGGGAAAGTAGCAGGAGGGACAATGTTCCCTGCCAGGGAACACCCCCAGTGACCCACCTCCTCCAGCCACACCCTACCTGCCTACAGTCACCTCCCAATTAGTGTATTCAGATTGGGAAGGACCAAATAGGTTACACTCTCACAACCCAATCATTTCACCCTGAATATTCCTGCATTACTACAGGGGCTTTGGGGGGACACCTCACATCCAAACCACAACACTTAGCATAATCCTTTTGAGATTTGTCCATGTTGAAGCATGTATCAGTACCTCATTTCTTTTTATTGTCGAGATTAAAATTGTTATTCCACTGTTTGAACATACCAAATGCTGTTTATCTGTTCATTAGTTGATGATCATTAGGATCATTCCACTTTTTGATCATTGTAAAAAATGCTACTATGGAAATTTGTTTACAGATTTTTGCATGGACATATTTTGGTGGTATTTTGGGGAGCGATTTCTGTGATACTCTATCACTGAGCTATATCCCCAGCCCTTTCTTTATTTTGAGAGGGGTTTACTAGATCGCCAGAATAGCCTTGAACCTCCAATCCTCCTGCCTCAGCCTTCTGGGTTGCTGGGATCCCAGTTGTGTGCCATGCTGCCTGGTGGTGTGGACCAGCTTTACATTTCCATTGGTATTTACCTGGAGTGGAGTGGCCAAGTCCTATGTAACCCTGTATAAAACTTCCTCAGGCACAGTCAGCCTGTTTTCAAAACTCACTGCTCAAAGTGACTCTTCTACCAGCTGTGTTTGATGGTTCCAACTCCTCCGCACTTAGTCAGCCTTTGTCAGTTATTATAATGGTCAAAGTGGGTGTGTGTGCTCTGGAGAAATGTCTGTTCAGATCCTTTGACCATCCTTTATTGGGTTATTTTCTTTCTATTATTGAGTTGCAGTAGTTTTTTGTTTGTTTGTTTTTAATACTAGATGCATCTCTTTAAATCTCTGGAGTCTTGTAGACATTTGGACACTGACAAGGAGTATCTTCAAATTGAGAAATTTAGTAGGACTAAAATGAAATAATCTGCTGATCACATGGAATTTTTATAGGAGAATGAAGCTGATTTAAGTTCATTCTAGATTTGAAACAACTGGGAGTTTTGGTTAAATATTTCTTCTATTTCTCTTCCTTCTTTCTTCTCCCTCCTTCCTCTCCCTCATCTTCTTCCGTCCTCCTCCGCTTCTCCCTCCTGCCTTTTCTCCTCCTTTCTCCTTCTCCTCCTCCTCCTCTTTCTTCCTCTTTCCTCTCCTCCCCCTCCTCCCTCCTCCCTTTTCTCCCTCCCCTTTCCTCTCCCTCCTTCTTCCCCTAGCTCTGCCTCCTTCCTGGTCCCTCCTCTCTCTGCCTTCTCTCCCTTTCTTCCTCCCCTCTCCCCCCTCCTCCTTCCTCTCCCTCCTCACTCCTCCTCCTCCCTCTTTCCCCTCCTCCTTCACCCTATCTTCTTTTTTTGTTGTTGTTTAGTATTTGACAAATGACACAGCACAATGATGGCCTCAGAATCCTCTTGCATTTCCCCCTTCAAACAGTCCTTGTTGAAACTAACAACTAAATGACAGGCTTGGAAACTCTATTTCTGTAAGGCGGCGTAATTTATTGTTTGGAAGGTAATGTTTATGTGCCTCCAGAATCTGTCATCTGAAGGAGGCTCCTCTGTCACGTGCCTGCCGATGTTGATCATTAGCAGGAGCCCTTGTTTGCTGTAACCACAGGTTGTGGCTCTCGAGAGTCTAGAAGCCTTGCTACGCCTGTGTTGAGCTGGAGTGGTGTTCATGGAATCCGAGTGCTTGATTTAGTGTGTTTTTTGCTTTTTTCTCAGTTAGGGTTCTATCTTCATAGAAGTAGTGTTAGCTGATGCCACTGTTAAAAACATAGTCAGCTAATTCTAAGAATCAAGTATTGGTCTTACAGTGGGCCATTCCCATGGATGGATGGTGATCGCTGGATTTTATATAAAAATCTTTCAGTTAGTCTCCTGATTCTGATCCTGACATGCTAGCAGTCTGACATCTAAAACATTTCTTATAATGACAGTTACATTTTTTTCCAGTCTGTTTCATTTAAAAAAAAAATAGATCTTGTTTTGTAGGTAACCTTGGTATTATACTCCCCCCTTTCCTTTCTTTCAGTTATGGGTCCTGGGAAACTTCCAGGTTCCAGGTTTTGCTTGAGATATCAATAGCATTTTTATTTTAACATCCAGTTAGTGCTGTTTTAGGATACAAAACCATGTATGCACCATTGCAAGAACCAAAGAAAAAGATGCTTAGTTTTCTGTGAAGCAGATCTGATATTTTTCCAACTGACTGCAATTAGATAAAACCACAGTCCTGCGAACCCCATCTTGGTGAAGTCCAGCATCCCAGAGACTGGAAAATGTCCTGAGCTCGGCAGCACCATTGCCCATTTGACTCATGGATTAACCAGTGTTCTTCCATATTCTTTCTCCTGTTTCAACATCATGCCCTTATAGTAGAAGTGTATTGAATGCTTCCCAAGACAGGTTCATTTTATTTTCTTGAGTCTCAGAAAGATTCTTGCTTAGAAACCATCCACCTGTTGTTTTGGTTCTTTCTTTTTTTGGTCACTGTAGGAGTGTTCCTTTATTACTGTTCAGTTGAGATTTTTTTTTTTTTTGTCACTTCTTAAGTACTCTAAAAGCAATTTCTTGTCTATAGCAGAACTGCTATGGCTTGTCTGTGAAAGAAAGGTTCGCCTGGAGAGGGAGCAGCTGCCTGGGTAGCAGGTACAAAGTTAAAATCAAATGGCTTGTAAAAAGGCCAGAATTGAACCCAACCCTTTAATTTCAGATAAAGCTCTATTATATGTGTGTGGTGGTTTATAGTGTATTGTGGGCCATAATTTTTAGGTGGTTGTATTATCCTGCTGTAGCATGCTAAAAATATTCTGTAATTTCTTCTTCTATGTGAGCATCCATTTAATTGAGTCCTGGTTTAATGCTTATCCATTATACCGCTGTGATTCTATTTTGCAAATGTTGGAAAATGTCTTTAAAACATACCAAAATCCGGTAATTTTCAGAGTAATGATCTCCTTTGAAAGGTCCCCTCCCCATATTTTCATTAGATTTGAAACTAAGGCTTTAAAATTCATAATAGTTTTGATAGAAGTATGGCATTGAACCCTACATCTTGCTCTAATTCTACATTTGGCAGGGTGTCTCGCCTTTACTCATTGGTTTTAGGAAGATTTCATTTGCAAAAGATATCCAGTATCACTGTTGCTTTTTTTTTTTTTTTTTTGTGAGTTGTCTGCCCTAATTCTCTGTAACAAAACAAAATAAAAAAAATTGCTACTCAAGAGTATAGTGCATCTATTTTCAAAATTGTGTTTGCTGTAAATTATATTTGGGGACTCGAATTTCCAAGTCCCCAAAGATAGGGTTTTAGAAAATGGAATATTTCATCACTTGAGTTATTTCATTTGGTCTAGTTATTGATGAAAATATCCTACAGTGAGCAGTAATCAATTGTTCTTCTTTATATGTGTCGATTGTGCTTAACAATACTGTCACTTTCCCACTAAGTTTTTATTCCTGTACCAAGGAACACTACTAACGTGTCATGATTTAAATTCAGTAGATGCATTCATTTCTTTTGCAGATATCTTTTATTCCTAATATCTTGATTATGACTTCTTAATTACCGAGTTCACTTTTTTTTTTTTTTTTTTGTAACTGCCTTCTCAACTGATTAGGTTTGTTTTAATGAGTACATTGAAAATGTTCCCTGAAAATATACTTGAAGCTTTAGGTTGTCCACCAGGCAACGTATTTTGCAAGCTGTCTTGTTCAACATGCTATTTAGATACCTTTACCTCCTTGGCAACTTACCTGGGCTCAGGCTTCCATTAGATTCGGTGCCAATGAGAAGACCTGTACTGATACATGGCCCAGTTTTCCTCCACCATCAAAAGAGGTCTGTCTCCTAATGCAGTTGTATTTTCAGCATAATATTTTGGAAATTGCTCTAAATTCCATTATCAGGGTTTTCTTCCTTCTTGACCATGATTATCTCTTCTATTGACATTTTATGCCTGGTTTTTCTAACACCATATTTATTGTTGTCAGGAACTCAGAATCCTTTGTGTGGAGTAGGGCCTCAGTCCCAGATGCATATTATACTCCTGGCTGGAATCCTGTTGATTTTGTTCCTCTCAACGGACTCATTTGTGTCCTCCATATATCTCTCCTTCTGCCCTATCTCTCTGTGTCTGTTTAAGCTCCTCCACTGGTTTGAGTTTGGAAATTTTGTTTTTTTTTTTTTTGGTGACAAATGATAGAAACTCAAATCAGAACCAGCTTATGCTCTAAAATAGTGTTGATGCCTGAAGCCAAAAAGTCCTGGGTAAGCTACCTGCAGTTCTGGCTGGATCCAGGGGTTCACTGAGGCCTTTGTGTCTCCCCATCACTGTTGTCCACTCTGTTGGATTCCTTCTGGAGCTGCCTCCATCTACTGGATGGGATGGCAGGAGGTGGCAGTTGATAGCTTACACACAGCCATCTCAGGAGATAGGAATTTCTTTTTCAAATTCCAGGAGCAAAGCTTAACCACTGGAGTGGGAGACCCGCCCATTCCTGGACCAGCCCTCTCAGTCGTTGACAGCAGTTGGTCCATAGGCACTGACAGGGGTAAGGGAAGGAGTGACCTCAAGGTCGAGGCACTGATGCCTGGAAGAGGGGTGGATCCCACAATCACAGGAATGCACTATAGCCATTCTCTCTCGCACAGAGAAATGCATCTGTAGGTTGCTCACAAAGATGGCTCCTCAGCAGCTGTATGGAGGCATTAATGCCTTTGAACAGCCATCGCTTTTAGTGCTTTCTGGAGTTTTACTTCTGGAAAGTCCATCAGGGGAAGCTCACTTCAGTGCTGGTTGGTGATTTGAGTCTGTGATACAGTTGTCTCCATTTTTTTCTTTTTTTTCTGTTTTAACATTTTACTGGGAAGACTTTTTGTTTCTGTTTTTTCCTTAAACCATGTACCAGTCCCCAGGCTCCTTACTGACTTGCAAGTGTAAAACAGCAATGTTAAGGCCTGTCTTGATGTTTTTCTTCCTCCAGCCAGTGCTCACAATACTTAGCACTCTGTGTGGGCTCATTTAATATTCTTTGTATTGCCAGAATGGAGCTCCATGCCTGAGGGAAGATCATTTTGGAGGCTGGTTTCCGTTACTGAGGGCCTACTGTGCACCAGCGCTGTCCTCGGTGCTGTGTAACGCATTTCAGATCCAATTAGTTTTAATGGGAACCTGACATTTTCAAAGGGCTCTTAGGAGACGTCTGTTTGTGAAGTCCGACAGGATCAAACAGAATAGAAATAATAAAACCAGATGCGTATACTCCTGGCTGGAATCCTGTTGATTTTGTTCTCAAGTCTAATATAGATTTACTATGTTATGTGGATTTTTGTTTCCTGAATAGTCCTCATTCATACCCTGTCCTCTGGGTCCAGGGGGTCTTGACTTAAATGTTTTTGATGGACCTCCTCGGCAGGGAGGTAGAGGTCCCATGGGCTTTGGCAACTGGATTTTGAGCTCTCATAATACCCTTCTGCTGGTTTTCCTTCGTCTTCCCCTCCTCTCCTGCCTTAGCACTGTTTTTCTACTTTGCTACTTGTTTATCTGCATGTATCATCGAGTATTGCAGCAAGAACGAAACCAGAACTCAAAAAGTTAGGATGAGTTTCATCACCAAGTTTATTTGGCTCCTATACATAACATGTTCAGTTGAAAATGTCAAGTATTGCTTACTGAAAACACAGCTTTTATGTTTTTGTAAATGGATTTTTGAGATATGGTATAAGTAAACAGTATTTGTTGAGCAGTTATTGTGCACCAAGCACAGTGCTAATAAAACCCTTCACACGGTCACTTCATCTAATCCCCCAAGCAGCTCTATGAGGTCACACAACTACCAAGAGAATGGCCTATTCCAAAGTCTTTTTGTGTTTTTCGTTACAAAGTCCAGACTTTAACTATTGCACTGTTGGACTCCAGAGAAAAAGCACTACAGAAAAAATCTAAGGTACAACTAAGTTTAACAGGCACCTACCATGGTTGGAGTGTTCTCAAGAAACGTGTTTGCAAATTTTATCTGCTTCGAATGTAACAGGAACAGTGGAACCAGATACATCTGTTTTGGGCTACAAAGAACATTTTTTCCTCCTGTGGATTTTTGTTTTCACATTCAACCATTGTGTAATATGGATTGATTTAAAACTGTTGGCGGACAAGACATAAGATTATTTAGACCACAGCATTGGTCCATTAGAGAAAAACATAACGGCCTGAGCTAGACAGGCTGGCTCTCCAGGAGATGTTGACCTGGGGACAAAACCATAACAACAAAAGACATGTCTTTCAAGTTTCCTTAAATGACTGACCAGCAAACCAGCCAGAATAGTGTTAAGCTAGAATCATATAATGTTTGTGAGATAGCCCTGTCCCTGCTGTGAGATATGTCTGTATGAGGTGCAAACTCATTTGACATCTTGTGTAGGAAATCTGGAATCCAGAAAACCAATTAGTCCTTCAGAGTGGCATTCAGAAAGGGAGTAATGAGAGAGGAAGCCTCAGATTCTAACTGCGGGGGACCAAGGCTGGTGCACCCCCTCCCTCTGCGAGCTGCCCTGAATCCTATTACCTGCATAGCAAACTTTTAATCTCCCACTTTCATTTAATAACAGGAATTCATGTGTATTTGTATTGAAGGTAGGTATCAGTCATTTTGCAGGTATTCAAATATTAAGGTCTATGGGAGAGACAAAAGAAACTTACCCCAGAATTATGAGGTTTCTGTGCATATCTCAGAAAATAGACACACACACAAAAGTTATCAATGTCTAGACATTGTAGAAATCAAATGCTTAACAGATCAGAGTTGTTATAGATTTTCACTGAACCAGTGATTACAGAGCTCATTTGATGGTTTGTTATTTAAATTAATTTTCCTTTATTGAACAAGATCTAAGTGCTGGTTACTGTGCTGGGTGTGAGAGACATAAAGGCATGCTCTGTGCCTTTAATTGACCCACACTTTCACAGGAGACAGACCCATCCACAAGGAACAATTTGAAGGAATTAAGGAAGCTCCGAGTAGGCAGAGCTTAACAAAGCGGGGAAGGAGATGTGAGGCTTCTCACTGGAGATGCTTGCTCTTCCTTCATTTGAGAGCATGTCAGCTTTCCTTTGGGAAGGCTCAGCTTTATCTTAAGGATAATAGAGGGATCACAGATGAATCAGGGTGCTTTCAGCCTAGGAAGTTGGCCAGTACAAGGGGGAATGAATTACACTCTAACTATTGAAAAGGAGAGAGGCAGTGGGGAAAGTGTCAAGTTGACATTGGTGACAGATATGGTTAGGTTAATGCCCTCATAACCCAATCATTTCACCTGTAAACTTTCTTGTTTTTTCTCCCACATGAGCTTTAGAGGGACACCAAAGATCTAAACCATAACACAAAATATATTTCAGCCTAGATAAATAGTTTACATTCATATCTTCCTGTTTAGCAGAACTAGAAACCCTGAGAATAGTGCAAGAAGCAGCCAGAGGAAAACATGGTAGGAAGATGGCAAAGGTATTTTTGAAGCCATGAGTGGAAGAACAGCTGTGGGATGTTTGACAACCTCCTCATCCTATGGAAAAACGCGCCACAGAAAAGACATGTTCAGACTCCCAACCTAGTGACAGAAAGTAGCCCAAAGAACTCATCAGTCTCTCAGGTTCAACTGGAGTCCCTGTGACAACATCATGTGAAATCAGTGACAGTGACAAATGGGGATTGATAGGGAACTTCACCAGAATTAATCAGCCTGGGAAAATATTCTCCTTCCCCACCAGTCCTGAGAGCTTTCTGCTCTGTCAAGATGCTCTCTGGGTGGGTGGGTGGAGTTGACAAGGGGGACCCACCATAACCACACAGCCTGGGCCAGGATTTCTGTGGCTCTTTTTCCCCTTCAGGGAGGCATCCTGGCAAGAGACAAACTGGTAGAAGAATCTTAACACAGTGCCAATCTGAGGGGGGCTTCTTAACCCCAAGAGGCAGGAGAAATTCTGCTAAAGCCCTTAAGGAGTTGGGGGAATTGAGGTTCTAGACGTCCCTTCACTTAACAAGAGACACCTGTGCCCATGTGCCATCCCCTTCTCCCTCAGGCAGCTCCAGCAGGGACCAGAAGGAGCCTTACTAGGTAAGCTAATCTGACCAAAATAACAATTTGACGTCTCTGAAAATTAAACTTTTACTGTTCAGAAACAAGTGGGACCAGAGGAGTGTTCAAACATATAATGGCTGAAAAGTCCCCAAATTTGGTGAAATACACAATGAGATTGAAGCTTAGCAAATCATAAAAAGGTATCACCTCCAAGATATATCCTAATTAATCTTCTGAAATTTACAGATATTATAAAATAAGAAAAAATAACATTACCTATAAAAAGAACAGAAATCAATGGAATTGAAAATAGGAAAACAGTAGGAAAAATTAATGAATTAAAAGCCTTGTTTTTGGAAAAACAAATTCAATAAAATTGACAAACTTCTGGTATGACTAATTAAAAATAAAAAGAAGAAAACATAAGCCACAACTATCAAAAGTAAAACATCAGATCCTGCAACTATTAACAAATAATAAGGGAATAATAATAACTTTACACTCATAAATTCAACACTATATAAATGGACTGATTCCTTGAAATTAAAAAAAAAATTACCAAAATGAAATGAAATGAAATAGATAATCAGAATAGCACTTTATCATTAAATAAATTAAATTCATAATTAGAAAGCTCCTCCTACCATACCCCCCCAAAAAACCTCCAAAACTCTCTTTTCAGAGATTGTAACAAATAATTAACAAATAATATACACCAATTTTACAATTCATTTTCCAGGAAATAAAACAGAAAAGAATACTTCCCAGACCATTTTCTAAATACAATATTAACTTTAACCAGTGTTATTAGAAAAAAGAAAATTATTGAACAATATATCTTATTAACTTAAATTCAAAAAATAATCAATAGATTAGTAGCAAATCATTCTACAAAGTATATAAAGCATTACTCATGAAAACACAGTTTCTTCAAATTAGGTCTATCCTAGAAATGCAAATTTGCCAAATATTTGGAAGTCAAATCAGGATAGCATACTATATCAATACGTTAAAGAAGAAAAATTACTTGATCATGTCATTTGACACAGAAATAGCATTTGATAAAAATCTAACAATGATAAAATCTCTATTCAATTTTGTAATATAGGTGAATTATCTCAACTTAATAACAGCATTTCCAAAAATCCTACAGTTTAATATTATATATAAATGTGAAAATGGAATAGTTTCCCTGTAAGATTGGAAAAAATGCACAAATGCCCATCCTCACATTTTTTTTTCTTATTTACAATTCTACTGGAAAAACTAGCCACTGCAATAGAGCAAGGAAAAGAACAGCATATATACTAGAAAGTAAGAAAACTATCTCTATATTTTGGATGACACCTTTGAAATCTTAGGAAAGCAACTCTAGAACAAATTAAGTTTATCAGACCACAGGATATAAGCTCAGCACAAACAACCATGTTTTTTACAGGACAGTAATGAACTGGTAGAAACCAAAATTAGAAACATGATACTAATTACAATTGCTCAAAATTTAATGCTTAAGCGTGCACTTAACCAAACATGTACAAGGATTTTATGCTGAAAATTATATAATGTTGATGAAAGGAATCAAAGAAGACCATGTAAATGGAGAGGCATACCATGTTCATGGATTATAAGACTTAATATAGAATGATTTCAGTTCTTTCCAAACTGATACATAGGGTCAGTGTTTTTCCTAACCAAATCCCAGTGAAGTTTTATGTATAGGTTTATTTTGTTTTCATATATTGAAAACCTTATATTTATATTTATATAAAAAAGTCACAGACCCTAAAATAACCAAAGCAACTTTGACAATAATGTGTGAGGAACCACCTTATTTGATGCTAGAGATTACAGTATACCTACAGTAATCAGGACCTTCCTATTAGTGGAGAAGTAGATTCAAGTACTAGAACAGAGAATCCAGAAATGGAAATTCTCAATTGGGTTTTGACAGAGATCTTAAGGAAATTCACTGAAGGAAGGCTAACTTTTTCAACTGAAGGTTCTGGAGCAATTTGTCATCTATAGGTAAATATTTAACCTTGGCCAAGATCTCTTACTTTGTATGAAAATTTACTGAAAAATGGACCATGATTTAAAATGTAAAATGTGAAAATATAAAACCGCAAAATCAAATAAAAATCCACCTTTCCAAAATTGCTGTGATAGATGAGGGGACAGGACTTGATTGTAATAAAATCTTTTTAAAAGTCATATTTCCTAGGATTAAGACATCTCTCTCTCCATATTTTCTTATGTTTAACCCAAGTATGTTTTTTTCATGAGGATATAGTTTCCATGGCCTTCATATATATGTTAATGAATTAAATATTAAAAAAATCTGGAGAAAAGAGAAAAATCTCTGGAATCCAGGGCTAGAGTTTTTAGATTTGGCACAATCCATAGAAGGAAAAAATATATAAATTGGAACCCCCCCAAAACATTAGGCACATTTGCTCTGTGAAGAAACATGGAAAGAAGAAGAAAGGACCTTGTAGAAACTGGAAGGAAATATTGCCTAATACTCTGTGATACTGGTAAAGTTGTTAGGTAAAGGGGGAAAAGTTACATCTGTTAGAAATAAAGTGTTTGAGATATAATAATGAGAGTTTGAATTTTCTTTAAAGTACTTCATTAAAAAACATAAAAATCACAATTTATGAAATCTACTTAACTGTGTGATGGGAGTTAAAAGAGGAAAGGTTCAACTTGTTTGTGGCATTTTGGAGAACTATCTTAAAGGTCAAAGACAACTTGTAACTGTGTAATTATGAGTTGGGGTGGAAGTGCAAAGTCAGGGCTAGAGATTTTCAGCAGAAGGAATTGCATGTCCTACGGCTTAGTGGTAGGACTGGTAGCCATCTTAGGACTTTCAGATGCTGAAAGAAGTCTGATGTTGAACCCTGTAATTTACAGAGATTAAGGAGAGAACCCTGGTCTTTAAGAATACCTCAGTTGAGCCTAGGAATCTGCACATGGGGGTGCAGCTTCTGGCTGGAACAGAAGAGAACTCGGAGGAGAGAAAGCTGTGTTGAGTCTGTGTGGCTGTGGAGTTTGGAACCAAACACACCTATTTTTGTTCTTGTTCTCTTGATTAACTACGGTAAGATCCACACAGGTGGTGCCCAGATTTCAGGGTTGGAAAATGAGCCAGTGACCTAGTGAAGACACAGAGCAGTTCCATGGCCCCCAGAACATATCCTGCCACCTGATTATAGTCATCCTTACCCTGCATCACCTCCTTACCCTTGGTAACCATTGTTCTCTTCTCTCTCTGTTGTTATTCCTTTTCTGGGAGGTCATAGAAATGGAACCATATAGTGCATGACTTTTGGAGTCTGATTTCTTTGCAACCTGTCTAGATTATCTACAGGTACTTAGTCTGCTTTGGAAGTCTTGAGAGCAGCCACAAACGAAACTTATAGACAAATGGGTGCAACTGTTCCAATAAAGCTTTATTTGTAGGCATTGACATTTTTTCATGTACTTTCCACATGTCATGAAATATTATTCTTCTGTTGATTTTTTTCCAGCCACTTAAAATATAAAATTTATTATTAGCTCTCAGGCTAGACAAAAACATGCCACAGGATAGATTTGGCCCTTGAGCCATAGGTTGACAACCCCTGAAACCATTAGTCCCAAGCACACAAAAAGTCTTGAAAAATGTAAGCTGCTTTTATTATTGATGGTCTTACTAGTTTTCTGAATTTGAATTGTTAATTAAAAATGGAAAAGGAAATATTACTGCAGTAGAAATTTGTATACCTGGACTCATCTGATACCAGCTCTTCCCTTTTATAGTTTAGATTTACTAATAGATTCACCAATGGGGGCCATTTGTCCTGATTTGCCTGGGAACCTCAGTCTGCAACTGGTCATGCCTCATCAGCAACAATTTTCATGTTCAAGTGTGCCTTGGTGTACATAATAAATTATATTGTCCAGCTCCAGGATAAGCTCATTAGCCAATGCAGAAGATGCCATAGCAGGTGTGTGATGGTCCTCTGTATACTAATGGAATACTCTTTATGTGAACATAGGACTCCTTTTGTTCTTATTGTAGTTATCAGATATTGTCGTTTAACTTTTGTTTCTTTATTTGTAAGTGTGGTTTTTTATTGTTGTTATTGTTTCGTTTTGTTTTGTTTTGTTTTCCACACTGGGGATTGAACCCAAAGATGCTTAACCACTGAGTAACATGCCCAACCCCTTTTTATTTATTTTGAGATCGAATCTCAGTAAATAACTTAAGTCCTCACTAAGTTGCTGAGGCTGGCTTTGATCTTGTGATCCTCCTGCATCAGTCTCCTGAGCTGCTAGAATTACAGGCAGTCACCACCACTGCAAGCTTGTTTCCCCTTTGTAATTTAAACCAACCAACCAACACACCTTTCTGGGCATTGTGAATTATGTAGCTAACCAAATGCATGTAGCCTTGATAATTGTTAGAAAGCTCAGAAATTTAGTATAAAATCTGTGACCTGAATATAAGTATATAGAACTTTATAAAATTACAGACTCTATGTATTATTTCTATGCTTACATTTTAAGTTTCTTAGCTCTAATTTGTGTATTGCCTGTATTAATTGGTTGGTCCTTGTGAGTCCTGCAAATATTTTTTTTTTAATAATGGAAGATATTTAAAAATGTACAGTACTTCATAGTCTTTCAGGTTTCCTTTACAAATGTGAAATGTAAAACATAAGGAATCAGAGGAAGCATTTTTTATTGCCTTTATCATTTTAAAAGAGCAGGCATACTGGCTCTATAGTATCTTACCCCCTGTGGCACAAAAACCATTTAAAATCTGAATATTGGGAGTCTTTATAGAGGGATGTTTTGAGCATGGCCTTGTTTAACCTTTTTGAAATAAATGTTATTATTCTGTTATTGATGTTTTACTCTTGAGAATACTGGGTCTTGCAGAGCTGAGGTAATTTGCCTTGTGAACACATTGAAGGATAAATTATAAACTGAAACCCTGTCCACTTACCTTTAAATCAGAGGCTGTGACTGTCTGCTGTGTGTCTCTGACATCTAAAATTTTGTCTTAGTGGAAAAATGTTTTCCTGTAGAATATTGTCCATTTAGACTATGTAAGACTTTTGCAAACAATCCACTTTTTAATTGCTGTTCTTCTTTCTTAAGTGGACTTTTATAGTTTGCAAAATGTTTTTATTTATCATAGTGAGAACCTGGAGATGACAAAGAAGGGTACCCAAAACTGGAAAGTAAGGGAATATGATTGGATTTGGGGGTTGAACTTGGAAATTCATGCCATATATGGATGGGACATAGACATGCAAAATGTACTTAAAGCATTGTTTCAGGGGACTTCTGACAGGCTGTAAATGGAACCAAAAATACAATTCTTGTCTTCTTCTAATGAATAATGGAAAATACCATGAATGTTCATTTTTTTATCTTTGACATTTATATTTTAATTGTATATTTTAACTATACATTCTCCCTAAAGTTATAGTAGATTTTCAAAAATTTCAGTGCATCATAATTATTTTATCCATTTTAATCCCCTGTTCTGCTTTGCGTCCTCTCCCTACTCCCCTTCTGTCCCCAGAACTACTCTACTAATCTCCCTTCTGTTTTCAGGAGAGATTACTTTTTGTTTCCTTCTTTCTCCCTATCTTCCACATGAGAGAAAACATTTGATCCTTGACTTTCTGAGTCTGGCTTATTTCACTTAGCATGACTTTCTCTTGTTCCATACATTTACCAGAAAATGATATGATTCCTTTCTTTTTGATGGTTGTGGGAAACTCTATTGTGTACATATATCACATTTCTATATCCATTTGTCTGTTGATGGACACCGAGGTTTCCACAACTTGGCTATTGTGAATTGAGCTGCTACAAACATTGAAGTGGCTATACCACTGTAGTATGCTGATTTTAGATCTTTTGGATATATACCAAGGAGTGGGCTAGCCAGATCATATGGTTGTTCCATTCCTAGACTTGAGGAATCTCCATAATGCTTCTAAATTAGTTGTGCTAATTTTCAGTCCCACCAACAGTTTAGGAGCACAACTTTTCCCCTACATCCTCACCAGCAGTTATCATTATTTGTATTCATGATGATTTCCATTCTGAGGTGAGATGAAATCTTAGTGTAGTTTTGATTTGCATTTCCCTGATTGCTAAGGATGTTGAACATTTTTTCTCATACTTGTAGGCCATTTCTGATTTTTTTTATTTCACCTAAGTCAGTTATATAAATTTTTCTCTCTAAGAACTCTACAAATTGTCATATATTGATACTGTTAACATAAAATAGACCATTAATGAGAATATTAATTTTTATAATGTAATTAATTTTTATAATGTAATTTTAAAAGTTTTAATCATAAAACTTTGTAATATCATTGAAATGATACTGAAATAAATTCTATCATTAACATTTTATGGAAGAAGTTTTATAACCTTTATATTCATTGGCCCTTATAGTTATTTATTTGCTTTATTGTTATATAGGGTATGTATAAAAAGCATGGTAAATAGATTTGATTTTTCCTTTGAGAATATTATTAGTAATTTGCTATTACAATATAAGAGGAACATTTCAAACTCTCAACTAGATGAAACATACACCAGATTTTCATGTGCCAGGAAAGTTTTAAAAGGCCTAACACGAAAACTTCACAATTTTTTTTTCTTAATTTTACTGAAAATGTGAATTAGCTACAGTGAGCTCCTTGCCAGTCAGTGGCTTCCTATTTAAAGCAATGCTCAACAGCCCAACTGTGTGAGACAATTTAGTTTCCACCTAGGAACCCCATGTGAATAGCAGGTGTTTCTCCAGCACATACCACCCAGTGCTAAATGAGCAGATTATCTTCCTGTTTTTTATGCTGCTCCCACATGCTGACCTTAAGTTCCTATTTCAGCCTTGTGCTTTACTGCTCCAAAAGAAAGATCCTTTTCACATCTGTCCCCCTCATGCTGAATGCAGTAATGTAACACCATCCAAATGTGTTGCCAAAAACTGTTGAAATGAAGCTGGATTTGGGGTCCCCCAAATTTTAGAATATATGCTCTTTTATTGCCTTTGAAGTCAGATGCCGCTGGCCTAGGAAAATGATAGTGGTTGGGTAAATCAGTTGAAAATGAATTAAAGTTGAATATTTCTAAATTCCAGTTCTTTCCCTTTTTTCAGTAGACCTTCATTTAAAAATTAATATGTGCCTATGTAAACCATTGAAGACGTAAAATGCATAGGGTGTCTCTTGCTCTCCCCATACCTTACATCACCAGGCAGCCGCTCCTGTATGCCTGGTACGTGGAAACTGAGGCACACACAGAGTTTAATTGAGTCAATTAGAGTTGCAGCTAGGGAAAACATAGATTCTGGCAGTTTTGAATATTTGCTCCAGGGTCTTCCAGGTTTTGGACAAGTTTTAAAGGCAAAATCCACAGGTGATGGTGAGGGGGACATCATTTGCTTATCAAGGATTTAGTTTGGTGTGTATAGGATAGCCAGCTGCCTCCTGGTAAAGAGACTGGGTAGATTAAGGGATGCATGGTAGCAGTGCTTAGAGGGCTGGAGGAGGTCAAGAGCAAGGAAGCTTGGGGGAAGAAAGGAAGGAAGTTAGGGGTGAGATGGTCCTGGAGCTCTCTGTAGGCCTGGATTGCTCTGCTTTAATGGGAACCACAGCTTGCAGACTCAGAGAGTTAGATCTGATCTCATGAGGTTTCAGGATGCTGGGAAGGAGTTGTACAACTGCCCAGGGTCAGATGTTCACCACTGGACATGAGTGAAGCCTTATCTCTTATGTCCTCTCAGCCTGAAAGTTTTGGGGTGCTTCATTATTCCTGATTCTTAGGTAGTGATTATTCCCACATTGTTCATTGCTAAGGCTGGCTTTGAACTTGTGATCCTCCTGCCTCAGGCTCCTGAGTTCCTGGGATTACAGGCATGTACCTCTATTTTAAACCATGTTCTTTACAGTGGTTTCTAAGAATCATTTAGACTATTTCCATTTTTTAAAAAAATATGCTGTGTCTACAGACCTTATATTGAGATAGATAGAAATTTGTCAAAATGCTTTCCAAAATGATACTGATAGAAATTTTCATCAATAATAGGTGAGATTTTTCTTAGTATATGTGAGGTTATTTTTCATGAGATTTGCTTGTATGCCTTGTAACTGTAAAATAGTTGTTTTGTTTTTATTTCAAAAGCACTATTACTTGTAAAATATTTCAAATATTTACAAAGCAGAATATACAACCTTCCTACCAAAGAAGAGATGCTACTTATTGAAAGCTACTATATTTCACAAACTTAAGCAAGTTAATTTTTGCAAGGCTGGGAAGAGAAGAACTATTTTCATTATTCAGCTAGGATGTGGAAAGAATAGGCCCAGCATGTTTCATTATCTCTCTGTGAAGTGATTACATAACTACGTACAATCACAACAAATTATTAAGAAAATAAGATATTCACTTTAACATGTTCCTTTCAGAAATGTGTAATTAAATCACCTATGTATCCTGAACATGCAGACATTTATTTCATTTAGAGATAAAATTCCAAGAATATTCCTCTGAAGGCTAGGGTCCTAGATAAATATTTTTTGGCTTACTGTATAATGAGTTATTCAACTATTTATTTTGAATATTTGATAGAAAAACAATTAATGCCAAATGCCTTTTGGTAAATCTCAGAACTGAGGTGAGTTCAGTCAACACAGACTTACATCTTAATGAAGACTAAGGTGTCACACAGGGTTTCTGCCTATCATCTAGGCTGCCTCTTTCTGCAGACTTTAAAAACTGTGGTCCTTGCCAGGTGTGGTGGTGTACGCCTGTAATCCCAGCGGCTTGGAGGCTGAGGCAGGAGGATTGCAAGTTCAAAGCCAGCGTCAGCGACATAGCGAGGCCCTAAACAACTTAGTAAGAACTTGTCTCAAAATAAATAGATAGATAGATAGATAGATAGGTAGATAGATAAGGCTGGGGATGTGGCAAGGGTCATCCCTGGGTCCAATATCTAGTACCAAAAACAAAACAAACAAACCCAAAAAACTGTGGTGCTCAGATTCCTGGCCTGACTTACCTATTTTATATTTTTGTTATTTATATTCTATACAGGCTTTCTGTTTAATGAATCTAGAATCCCTTCCGCATTTGCAGAATCAAGAGCCTTTTTAGGAGTAGAGCCCAAGATCCTTCATTTGAAAGTTGAACCCCTGCTTATTCCTATAGACCAGAACACATTGTACTCTTCTCTTTATTAAAAATGATTGCTTTTGATTTAATGAGCAGAAATGACGAAAGTGCAGTAGTCTAAAAGACTCTATAAATAATTGAGATTTAGACTTCTTACTGTGGTGGCATGATTTACTTCAGACTCACAACTTCCTCTAGAAATGATTAATTTAATTTTCTGTCTTTTTCTCTTACTTCATCTCTTTTGCAGCAGGATGTCAGTTGGCAATGAAATGGCCCCAAAGCAGGCACAATCCGAAGCCACAAAGAATCTGCTTTAATTTTTATTATGTTATTCGTAGATATTTCTTCATGATTTATACTTAGTGGCTTCTGAAAAGACTTGAGTTGGCTTACAGAAGGAAATTAATATAAAATAGGACAAGCGCAGATAAAAATACAAGGAGATCATTTAAAAGGATTAAAGCACCTGGGAGGCATTAATCCTAACAGCTGGGAAGTGTCCTGATCGCTAAAACCAAAACAGGAACATGTTGGTTTATAAATTGTCCCCTTTGCTGTAGGAAGCACAGACACTTACCAGAAGAAGCAGACTTTCCTTTGGAGCCAGGCAAGGTGTACCCTTGTGCTGTACAGTGGTAGACGTCAGAGAGAGAGAAAACTAGCCGTGTTTGCCAAAAGTCATCATAAAACAGACCTTGTTGGTTGACCTCGAGGCCATTTTTCTGAATGTGGCCATGAAAGATATTTCTATTTGAAATACTTTAATATAATAGCGAGTATTTAGTGTTTATTCTGCCCTGTAGATGACATTTAATCTTTTCAACAACCCCATCAATGGAGGCTCTATTTGTTCTCTTGTTTTATTGTTGGGAAACCATAGGTATGTGTTTGACAGCTAAATAATTGATGAGTTCCTCGGGCTAGCAAGTGGCATTCTGACTTGAGAGCGTGTGTTATTATGGTCTACACACTCTACACATTTGTCAGATTCAACTATGTGGCTTGCTTTCTCGTGACATGAGCTAAATTGCACATACTGGAGAATGAGGATGAATAAAGAGGTCTTGTTTTGTTTTTGGTGCTGGGGATCAAGCCCAGGGCCTCACGCTTGCCAAGGCAGCTCTTCACCAGTGAACCACATCCCAGGCCAAAGAGTTAGTTTTTATATCACTACAGTCTCTTTTATTTCTAGGCCATGACAAATTTCCTACTCATTTTAGTGGCATGGTGTCAACTTGTTCTGTTTTGACTATTATTGGTCAAAGGAATATATTGTGTCTTTTATGGCCACGTGCATGGCACAAAATATGTGTTCAGAATAGAGAGAAGCAAGCCAGAAGAAGACAGGGTTGTTTTCTGTTCTCCATGGACACAAGGTTCACCCTCATCTAAGTGATATGGGTCATGGAATAGCCCTGACAAAGACAGAAAGGTTCCCTATCTCTAGATGGTTGAGGACTTATATCTAGTAAGCACAGGAGAAAGTGGTGACAAACTGTAGACTTCTGCCTGGTATGACATAGAAGACAAAGCTGCAGTCTGGAAAATGGCCCAGCAGATGTTCCCAGCTGAGTGCCCATCCATAAAATCACATCAGGTGATGGTCCACATGGATCATCTAGTTCTTGGCTGGGCTGTGTCCTTATGGGCCTGCCACAATGAGTTATGCCCCCAGTAGCCGAAAAAAATATCCATCTATTACTATTGTTTTCATCTTTTTATTAAAAACTGTTACATATTTGTAATTAAAGCTATTTAATTTGGGGACCGGAGGATTTTTGCTTCTGCTGTTAGTAACTTAGAACAGGGGTCCCTAATGACTCCCCACCTTAAGACACTACCATCAGCATGTTCAGTGGTTTGAACTATGGGAGATAGTTAGTGGTCAGTCTAGAACCTGATAATGAGCAGGTGCTGAGACCATTGCCATGGCATCCCTGAAAACACAAAATAAAAGCAAGATCCTTCGAATAAATATGCTTTGATGTGTTTGGAGAATCTCTTAGTGAGCCTTATTTTCTATGTAAACCATTGGTTCCTTTATTCTTAGTTGACAACTCCGTCTTTCAGAATGATGTGATAGATGTCTTCTATCCACCTTGTCCTTCAAGCCCACCTTACATCCTGCCATATGCTCTCAAAGAGCCCTGTGGATTATGTGAGAGGGCTCTCTTGCCTTTCTGGCTTTGGGCGGTTTGGGCTAATGAGAGGTAGCGATTGGAAGTTGGCAAGTTGGAAGGTGAAAAGGCAAGGTGTTTACTCCCTGGCTCCCTTTGCTGGGGCGCTATTTTTGGTCTAGCACTCCCATACTGGAGGCCGCCGCTCCTAACAGTACAGATGCTCAGATGACCTCCCAGGTTCTGGAACACTTCCTTTTCCTCACTTCCCAGCCTGACACAGGAAGGTGGCTTCCAATGGGAGTCTCCCTGCAGTACTGCATCATCCCTGTTGGCTCCCTTAGTCTTGTTGCCAGATGCTCCTCCTGACACCCATGGAAAAGCCTTGTGTGCACTGCCAGGAGCCTGATGAGCATGCACCCAAGAGAAATCACAAACCAAAGAAGGAAAATGGCCGTCAGAACTTTCCACCTTCCTTGCATCTCATTTGCATAGAATGTGAACTGGCATGGTACACTCATGTTAGAATTGGCAAGCTCTGAGAATACAAGTCCATAGGTTTGTATGTCAAGGTTGTGTACCACCTGTCCCTGATCTCTAGAAATTCAGTATGAGTGTTTTCGCTTCTAGATGCAAAATGTGTCATCGGCAGTAGAAATATAATGTAAGGTCACATACGTCATTTAAAATTTTCTGGTAGCCACATTTTAAAAAAGCAAAAAGCAATAAGCAAAATCACTTAATGTATTTTATAAAAAAATATTATTTCAACATGTAATCAATAAAAAATTATTACCAGTATATTTTGTTCTTTCCCCCCATGTTAAGTCTTCAAAGTCCATTACATGTTTTATAGGTATAGCCCATCTCAATCCAGACTAACCACATTTCAGGGACTCAGGAGCCACCTGTTGCAGTGACCACAATACTAGACAGGTCAATTCAAAGTTTGCACTATTAATATTTAATAAAAAACATCTGTGCACACACACAGCAACTTAGCAGAATTGCATTGTAAGATGTTCCTGACAATATAGGTAGACATAAAGGTAGATCTATCTACAAATATAAATACATGTGTCTTCTGCTGCATAATGCCACACAGCAGGGCAGCGCTTGGAACATAGAAGTCCACGTCAGCTATTTTTATTGTTGATTCTTGTCAGAAACCTCCCAAGGTTGTTCAGGCAACTATTATTCCCAAGTTATAGATGAGGAAACTGAGTCACAGAGCAAGTAAACAGTCAGCCCCAAGTCACAGTGCTGTTAAGCAGCATATCCCATGAACTTGAGTCCAATTCTGACTCTACACCAAAAGGACCTACAGCACTCAGTCAGGGATGTGAGCCTTGCAGGCTTGACAGGGGGTGGTTGGATTTTCCTGTAGGGGTTGACAGGGGAACAGATTTTTGATTCTGACATTTACTTATCTTTGAGGTAGGCACAAACTTTTGGAGTTAGTGTTGGTGGTGAAAAGATCAGATCTGTGAAGATTTGCCTTTAAAAAGAGATGGTTGGATACTGCTCATGTCCTGAGGGTGCCATTGACATGGTTGGTGATCCATGTGAAGTAGAGCCCCCCGAGTGGTGCAGTACATGAACAGTGAAACCCTACTTGGCAACCCTCACTTTGGTTTCATTTTTGCCAAAAAATATTAATAATAATAATTTAAGCAAATTACTAAACTTCCCCATCGGTTACTTAAAGCACCAAGGAAGGTTTGCCAATCCCAGGGCAGGGCCCTATCTCATCCTGTGTTTCTTAATAATGGAGCCCATCTTTTCTCCTAGCATTACTGAGGAGAGTCCTTCATTTTTGTCACCCTCTCCTGGGCAATACCCATTGAGAGGCTGCACGAAATACATTGTCTTCAGCATTATTCTTGAGTCAGGCTTCTTTTGCTTACTGTCACAATTAAACACATTTCTTATTAAAGCATTTCTCTTTAATTTCATTGATTCTAATAGAAGGTATTCATAAAACAAGAGTAGTTTTGGTGTTTCGATGTTATTGCCAGAGAACTATGACATTTTAGAAAGGGTCCAGTTGCACACGTCATTTTACCTCCGGACTGAAGCATATTATTAGTGCATTAAATGTCATGAATGCCTCCCATGACATCAAGCACACAGAACCTAGTGTTCACCTTGGAGCCATACTACAATCCCCACGTAGATGTCACATACTCCAGTGTTTCTGTTTGCCAGCTCCAGACGTTGGCTGTCCTTAATTGTTCTGGTCTACATGTTTTCTCCTCTTTTTAATCTTAGGATGTCTGCTGACATGCCTTAGAAAGATAGTTGGGTACTGATGTAAAAATATTCATAATTGTTCATATTTAATATGTGCTAACCTTATCCATTTGTGGATTTTAATTAAGAGTTTTTTAAAATGGTTGATGCCATCCTTTAATTGAGCAGCAAAGGAACATGTCGGATTCAGCAAACACCTGACAGGTTTGTAATTGAGAAAATTTAAGTTTTTGCTGAAAGCACCTTAATTAAAATAGTTTACCTAGAAATCTATCAAAACTTAGGACAGTTGGAAATGAAGCTTTGCCAAATCTAGTTTAAAATGCCCGCTGGAGAAGGGGAAATCCAGGGAAAGGATATTTGCTGTAAACTAGAATGTTTAGCATCGTCAAACATAGGAAAGTCCAGAGAAGCACACCATGACCTCGAAGCTTGTGATTCCAGTGTCTGTTGTCACACAGGTGGGAGGTTTTAGGAAGAGACGTGGGACACTTGGCTCCCATAGGACACCTACTTCTCCAGCCCTCTGTAGTCTGCACAGCCAGTGGAGAAATGGCCAGGTCTTCATTACTGAGTGGCCCTGGTTCTCTGGGCCTCACACTCCCCCTGGCTGTATCTGTTTAGGATATTTTCACCACCCAGTAAAGGACTGAATTGTTTACACACCACCCACCATGTACCAATCAGCCCTCTGGAAGCCCAGGTAGTACTTCTAGGCCCTCAGCTAATCCTATGATGAGGGATCTATTAACAAAGACCTCCTAGGAAGAGTAGCATCTAGGCTGAGATTTGAAGGGCTAAAGGGAATGGGCCAAATGGAAGGCGTGGACAAAGGAAGGCCTGAAAAACAAACAGTGGTGTACCATGTGCCACTTAGAGAATTCTGTCTGGATGAAGTACAGAGCGAGTCGTGGGAAGCAGGTAGCTAGGCAGGGATGAACAGGACTTAGACTAGAACGTGCAAAAGAATTTGGCCTCATGTTTAGGGAACCTGGCAGCCCTGGAGGAGGAGAGGGGCAGGGCTAGACATGCATGCAAGGAACTGGCCTGTCCATGGCTGATGGCGTGGATCACAGGAGGGCAGGGTTCTACAGGAGCAAGGGCCATCTGCTCTTTCGGGATTCTCCGTGACTGGGATGGGTGGAGAAGCAGGAAGTGAGAGACAGCAATGAGAGAATCCCAAGGCCAGGAGGAAGGAGAGAGCCAGAGAGAGAGGGGCTGACTTAGGGCTTCCCACTGCCAAGCCCTGAACCAGGCACACTGGCTCTGGTGAGCTGTTTGTTTGTTCTATGGTTTTCTTTTCTCCTGCAAACCTGGGTCCTTCTCTCTAGAGCTGCTTTTGGCCTCCCTGAGGTTGGAGTTCCTGCCCTTTTCTACAAAGGCCTTCCACTTGACTTTCTGATCAAACCCAATGTCCAGTTGCAGACTCAAGATTCCCACAGGGAGCTGCCCTGATGTGCCATGTCCCCTTGGAGGCAGATACTGAATCCACATTTCTTGGGAGGATGGGCTTTGGAGCCAGCTGCATGAGCCTGGGGTCCAGTTCCATCACTTCTTAGCTGTGTAACTTTGAACGGGTCATCTGCCATCCCTGTGCCTCAGTTTCTTCATCTCCATAACAGGGAAAAACAGAAGTCCCTCCTCCCAGGTTGCTATGAGGGTCATGCTGTGAGTTAGTTCTTGCAGCAGCTTCGAGGAGTGCCAAAACTCAGTGTGACTCAGTTAAATGTCACTTTTTAGTATTGCTGCCACACTTGTGTGTCACCCAGGGATGGGAGTTCACAGCACATACTAGATTTTCAGTTGTGCAGGGAAGAGGGTCTGAATTAGGATTGTAGAAATAAGGGAAGGAATTGAGGGATGCCTCTAAGAGAAAAAATTAGGTGTTGGTTTTGTGTGTGGAAATTTGAGGATGAGGAAGAAATGATAAACTTAAAGGGAA
This sequence comes from Callospermophilus lateralis, assembly GCF_048772815.1. Taxonomy (NCBI): domain Eukaryota; kingdom Metazoa; phylum Chordata; class Mammalia; order Rodentia; family Sciuridae; genus Callospermophilus; species Callospermophilus lateralis. Next base: position 15,703,515 of record NC_135324.1, read on the forward strand.
ATAATTATTTCTTTGGTTTGGGAGAAGACTTTCTTGAAACAGACATTTTTTTGGGGAAAAAAAAGTTTAAAACAGAATAGACTACTTTTAAGATAGAAATGAGAAAGGAAGAATATTTGCAGAATTAGACACTGTGAAAGTGCAAGAAAGCCTGGCAGGTTCAGTGATGATCCTTCAACTAGGAAAAGAAAGAAGAAATTAAGTGTATTTACCCAGCAGAGAACAGACTGATTCTTGGTGGTGGTCATGCTGAGTACAGATAGCTCTGAGCACCTGGGGTGTGAAATTGGTGTGTGTGTGTGTGTGTGTGTGTGTGTGTGTGTGTGTGTTTGTGTTTTCACAAGGCCACCTTGTCATCTTGTCATGGAAAGATTCGATTTTTGTTTATAAAAGGAATGTTTCAGAAGGCAAACTTGGGCTAAATGGAGAAACCTTCTTCCCATCTAATATGGTTAGCCATAAATTCTCAGATCTTATTATCTAAGATATAAAATAAAAAATGAAATCCAGAACAGGGATCTAGAGACCTCAGTGTTTAAAGTCCAGCTTATAGAATGTATACGTGTAGCAAAGTATTTTCTGTGACAATAGTCATCTGATTTATCATATCTCAATGCAAAAACGAATTTATTTTAAGAACAACATTATAGGATTGATGAAGTGTTCTTCTCTAGTTTAATGGTTTCTGACAGCTTCAGTAAACAAGCAGATCCAAAAGAGTAATGCACTCCGTTGAATAAGTTGGCACATTCATTCCAACTCAAATATACTTAGATCTGCCCTGTTTTACCTTCTGCATCAGCACACAGTGGCTCTGATTACTTTCTGATTTGTATACATTTTTGTGCTTTAAAAAAATTTTAAACAGACCCTTTCAAAGGGCTTCTGAAGTACCAAAGTGGAGGTTCTGCTAGGACTAATGGATCCATGCGTCACCTACTATCGTGTATAATGCATTTCTGAAGTACAAAATTGCACTCTTGTCTTTGCTTATTTTGGATCTTGGAAATAACTTATAAGGGAAACAAGCGGTAGGACTCTGTGCATGTTTGCTTAGCTCGAGAAACAGAGGCAACTGCATATTCACAAGTATACTGATAGTGATGTTTCCATGGCAACTAGAGGCTATCATAATATTTATACCCATCTATTATGCTTTAGTTTATATTAGGAAATGGTGTTTCAATGACAAGATATATTACTTTGTTTTCTTAAATATCTTGATAGTAGGTTTTTTTTTTATTTTTTGGTTTGTAGGTTAAATGTTTTTTAAAAGCTTACTTCATGAAAAATAGCGAGAAGTCAAACAAAAATACCATTTCAATTATTCCCTGTAAATCATAAATTGCATACATCTGCCTGTTCATAAAATTTTGAAATTGAGATCTGTGACACAGTAGTTCTGACTCAGTGTTAAAGTCGGGGGGAATACATATTGTTTTCCTATATTCCACAATTTCATTCTGTGGGAGTCCTGTCTTCTAGCTGTTTGCTTTGTAAGCTTTAAATTAATGTTCAAGAGATCCGCAGCAGAAGAACAGAAACCAAGAACACAGGGTGGTCATCTAAGATATTATTTGTCTCATACCAGTGGATATAAGTGTTGTGTGTGTGTGTGTGTGTGTGTGTGTGTGTAGGTTAATGTAGGATTGTAAACAAATGAAATCTCTCACTGAAATTACCTAATAATTCAACTTTCCACATATAAATACACACAAAATACTGTTCTGTGTGTTTCAGACAAAAATGTTTATGGTTGTATGAGGATTATATTCTAGTGGTGGAAGTGGGTACTAAGTTAATAATCAATAAGTACCTCCTGTAATACTGTGCAATGACTTAGAAGAAACTTGAAGATACACAGGGCTGTAGAAATGATGGGAACCCACTATACTGAAGTATATTGCTTATGTTCTGGAAGGTCTTTCATTGACCATTGTCCTGGCTCTTTAGATCAAATCAAGGGGGGGGGGGCATGTATTAACCCTAGTTGTTGAGAAAGGAAACTGTGCACCAGGGGACAGGAAACCAGCTGGCCAGATTCAAGGAGGGCAAGATGCATGCCTGTCACTCACCCTGTGGGCACTTGCAAGACTTGTTGAACAGCAACTGCGTGATGGAAATAAGCACACCCACGTGTGACCTGACAGTAGGACCAGTACCATCTGTTCACTCCTTCTTAGGTAAAGTTTCCAAGACTGAAAAGGAAGCAGAAGTTTAAACCTTGATCCATGTTGATGATGCTTCTTTCCTACCTTAGAAGTCAGAGAATGTTCTGTCTGCCTGACTCTCAAACTACCAGGAGGGTGACATTAGCAAGATCTTCCCTCTCTTGCCCCTGATTGGATAGGTAAAGGTAGAGAATAACAATATCTAGATTGTCTTTCTCACAATATTCCTTTTTTGAGCATCATAAGATAACGTGTGCAATTCTAGGTGCTCATTGTACACTGATGTCATTATCGATGCTTTAAAATGTCATCCTATTTTGCTTCAATTAGGGAAGTCTTCACTTTCAGATGGTTCATAAAATAATCTTTGCTATACCTCTCCCTCTTATTTCAATGTAATTTGGGGATGAAATGATCATATAATTAAAGAGAAAAGCAGGCCTAATTGGGTTATCCTCCTGAAATAAGGAGCTTTTTCAACATCAGCCTATAGCATTGCTCACCACCTGTGAGCTGTGCCATTAGTGTGGAAAAGTGCTGTAGAGTGAAGCATTAAAAAAATAAAAATAAAAAATAACTGCCTGTTGGCAAGTCAGGGGAGGGTAAGGGTTCTGTGTTCGACTATTTTTTTGTGCAGAGTTAGGGGAATTACCAAATTTTGCTAATTTATTTTTAGTTTCATTATTTCTGTGATGGATTGAAGTAAGGTTCTACTCTGCCGTCTTCTAGCCATTGCTAAACTCATGTGTGAATGACAGGCAGCTCTCCCATGGAATTTCTATAGGTCTCTGTGACTGAGACCCTCAGCCAACCACAGATAGCAGACATCAGGAGCTTTGAAACTTGCTTCACATTTTGAATTCAACAAACACTATTTAGCAACTTATTGCAGGAGGGAAGAAATAGAAATTATGATGTTTCTGGCAAGAGAGAGACATGCTATTAAAACGTAAGGATCAGCACAGATAAACTGGTGTTGCTTGTTATGGTTTTGATGTCAGATGACCACCAAAGACTCCTCCTGTGTGAGACAGTTCAAGTAAGTTCATAGGTGACCTGATTGGATTCTGACAGCCTTAGCTTAATCAGTGCATTAATCCTCTTGAATGGATTAATCAGGTGGTAAAGTAGGCAGGTAGGGAGTGGCTGGAGGAGGTAGGTCACAGGGACATGCCTTTAGGATTTATGTTTTGTCCTTGGCAAGCTGAGCTTTGTCTCTCTCTGACTCCTGGTGGCCATATTCTGAGCTGCTTTGTTCCATGACACTTCTCTGCCATGATATTCTCCCTCATCTTGGGCCCAGAGCTATCTGTGGACCCAGACCTCTGAAACCATGAACTCCAAATAAACTTTTCCGCCTCTCACTATTTCTGTCTGATCTTTTGGTCACAGTGGTGGAAAACCTGAGTAAAACATTGTTGCAGACTTCAAAGGAGAAAAATAGATTTATTTAGCTGGACTTGAATGACAAATCTGGATAGATGTGACTAGTGTGAGATGCTGGGCTTATTGCTGCCTGGACAGGTGAAGCTGCCTGCTAAAATTTAATGATCATCTAATGTATTCCAAGAATTTTGCATTTATTTTCTCATTTAATTCTCTCTGCCAGCTTCCAACACTGATTAAAATATCTGCATCATTTCAATAAAAACCTGATATAAAGAGTCTGAGAAATTTGTATAAAATGATAAAACTAGAGTTCATAGTGGATCTTACCACTGACTGCTGTCTAACTTCAAATCCTTTGATCAAGGCATCATCAAAAGCCATTTTAATCTAGTCTAGTGAAAAGCTTTTTAAAGATATTTGAGAACATAATTAAGATAACTGCACTGAAATGGTATGATTGGTTCCCACTTCAGAATACTGTCATTTTATATGACTTCTTTATTTCTGAAATGGCAAGCAGTTGTTACTAAGTGAAAGGGCAAAGTAATCTCTGAAGAACCAGTCTTTACCACTTCTCTTAGTATCCTACTGTGTGATCACAAAATTGGGATCAGTTTTAGAAACATGACTTTCTTCAAAAGTCTGTAAAATGCAGCTATCTTCATAATGTTTTGTGCAAGAATACTGTTTTTCTTTTTCCTGTTGCTCACTAAAATTAAACTGACTTTTATTTTATTTTATTTTATTTTTTTATTTGTTGATACTGGGAATTTACCCTAGGGTCACTTTAAGACTGAGCCATATCTGATATCTGCAGTCTTTTTTTTTGAGACAGGGTCTTTCTAAGTTGCTTAGGGTCATGCTAAGTTGCTGAGCCTGTCCTCCAATTTGCAATCCTCCTGCCTTAGGCTCCTGAGTTGCTGGGATTATAGGCATATGCCACTAACTTTTAAAATGTAGCTTTCACTGAGATTTTATGAATTACTGCAAACATTACCTGTGCCTGGAGATCTTTGTTTAAAAGAAATGGAAAATGGTTCCCACTTTTGCCAAGAAAAATGGAGGAAAAAGGTGGCTAACAAAACTATTTTTGTGTATATGAAGTAGGAGAAGAAATATCTCAAAGAAAGTGATGATTTATTTTACTATGCATTTTACCTTAACTGTCCATGTTTTAAATTTTGGTATTATAAGAGTAATTAATATCCACAATCCCAATTTATTTTGTGTTTCGTTTTTCTTACAGCAGACTTATTACAAGAGCAGACCTGCCAAGAGTAGCAAATTAAAGTATTGCTCAGTCTCTGATTTGATTTTGTGAGCTAGCATTTACTCTGTGCTGCCGACAGAGGGCTTTCTTATTTGTTGTAATCAGAACCAATAATTAGATTCTTTTTTGAAAAATTATTTTAAGACAGGGATGATTTTTAATTTTGCTCTGAATATACAACTTTGTGTGTGTTTTTTTTTGTTGTTGTTTGTTTCTGTTTGTTTTCACTCTGCCAAGCATGCTCTCCTGAGTAAGGGTTAGACAGTAGGAGATAATTGTGCTATTTGTATAAACTACACCCATTATGACTTCTCCACAATATCCAATTATTGTTTTTCTTTGCATTTGAGTGATAATTTAAAAAATATTTCTGATGTCATCTGGGTGCAGAAATAGAATAAATAGAATAAAGGTTTTTTTGTGGGGAAAAATGTTGTTTTCTCTAAGCTTTTATGTTATATGCTCACTCTATTCCATTTATTTTAACATTAGTTTTGAAGAAAGGAAGGGTGAATTTCCTTCAGTGGGTTTTTCAAAAGCCTCTAAATTTGTTTTTATATAAACAGATCCTTTTCTGTTCAAATCTACATTTCATCACCTATTCTAGTATTGCTCTAGTAACTTAATTTCAGTGAAAATGTTAGCAGCATAATAAATACATAATAAATGGAGGCAAAGGGCATGCTAGCTAGAGAGTACCTACCAGAGGTAACTGAGAGTATCCTCTTGGGGTGGACAAGCTGATTAGGTTGAGACCAGGGGTACTGAGCAGGCTCAGTAGGAGGTCAGCTCAAGTCCACATGAAGAGATGGAGGAGGTCCCTGCCCTCACCCTTAGTGTTGCTGAGCAGAGCAATCTGAAATGCAATTACTATGTGTATGCAGAATGTTCAGAATGTTCTTCCTTCATATAGGAAGATTTTTTTAAATTAATTATTTATTTATTTAGTCATACACGATAGTAGAATGCATTTTGATATATAATACATACATGAGGAAGATTATTTTTAACTAGACCTTGGAGATAAATATACTCAACCTTAGTTGAGAGAAGAGGAGGGCAGGCATAAGCAAAGTGTTAGACTAGAAACACTCAAGGTGGGAGCCATGCTTTCTTGTGCAAGTACCTAGAACTCCAGGGCCTACTTCATGTGCACAGATGTTGAGTGGTTGAATGAATGTTAGACAGGAATGCAAAGTTTATTAACTAGGCAGTGGAGTATGAATTTGAATTTTTTTAGCAAGTGTTGCAAACTGAGGTTGTATTTTATGACAGACCCTGATCTCAGTTGTGTGGGTTGAAGATAGACGGATGAGATGGGAGATTAAGAAACAAGGTGGGGAGACCAGCTCAGAGATTTAGTGGCCTGATTGTGTAGTTGTTATGGTTTACAAAGAGGTGTCCCCTGAAAGGTCATGTTCAAGACAATGTAGGCATATTCAGAAGTGACATGATTATATCATGAGAGATAAAACTTAATTGGTGCATTAATTCATTTGCTGGATAATAATTTGAAAGGACTACCATATTGGATGGTAACTGTAGGCAGGTAGGATGTGGCTAAAGGAACTAGGTCATTGGGGATGTGACTTTGGGGTTTATGTTTTGTCCCTGGAAAATGAAGTCCCCCTTCCTCCCTGCCCCCTACTCTTTTTCTCTCCTTCCTGGTTGACATGAAGTGAAAAACTGTCCTCCCCACATCTGTCCACCATGATGTTATGCCTCACCTCTGGCCCTGAGCAATGGAGTTGGCCAACCATGCACTGAGACCTTTAATGTGAGCCCCAAATAAACTTTTTGTCCTCTAAGTTGTTCTTGTCAGGGATTTTGGTAATAGCAATGAAAAGCTGATTAACACAATAGTATAAACACAAGAAGAGCTGAGTGTGAGTTGGCTCCACCATTAACTGGATCAACTCCCTCAAATTCTGTAAAATCTTCTACTCACAGTGCTCTGGGAAAATGGAAAAATAATAGCTTTATAATAGAGCTTTTTTGAAAATTAGGTAAGATAAATTCTAAATAATTTGATCAGAATGCCTAGGAAATCCAACTATCTATTATTCCTTCACATACTCATTTTGTTCATGCTGAAGAAGTTCTCATGAATAACCAGGAATGCTAAGTTATAAAAAGTGAACTGGGACCATATGCTTAATACATGCTGAATGAAATAATTCTTGTAAAATTAATATAGTAGTAGTAAGAAATTAGGAAAGGGAAGAAGGAAGCTGGAATTTGCAAAACAATTAACAGGATCAAATTTAATTAACTGAGTGAATGTAGGGAACAAGTGACAAATTGGACATAGTAGTCTTGGAGAAAATAACAGAAAGATGTAAATTAGAAGAAGAATTGAATTACGGGGTCACTGTGGGCAACAGAACTGAACTGCTGAATGTGAGATGCCAATTAGGCATTCCAAGAATGTCTAGAAGGATTCAGAAAATGCATGTTATAAATTGAAATTTTAATGAATACATCATTGACAGGGACATGGTAGTAGAATTTTGTACTTGGTGAAGTTTCAAGAAAAATGTAAGGAAAAATAATAGCAACTTTTACTTTTTGAGCATGTACATAGTAAGTATTATTTTAATAACTTGCTTAAATTATTTCTTCCTCACAATAATAGCAGAAATAATTGATATTATTATACTTAATTTAGAGGTAGGGAGAACTGTGGATCAACAAGCGAAGTTGTCTGCCCTGGATCAAATAGCTTAAGAGTGTCAGATTGAGATTATAACTCTTGTCTGACTCCAGAGGACAGACTGGAGTTCAAGTCAAGTTAAAAAGTAGAAGGAAATAGAGACAATCATGTATCTGGGCTTGGGATGCAGAAGAAAAGCTAAGCATGAAGATCACTGGAAGGTATGTTATGTTTTTATGATGGAATAATTTGTGCCTATATAAAAATTGTGAAAAAGAGTCGGGCACAATGGCGTGAGCCTTTAGTCCCCGCTACTCATGAGGCTAAGGCTCAAGTTTTGCTCAGACCTGGGAGTTCTGGGCCATCCTGAGTAACATTTGGAGACTCAGTCTCAGAAAACAAAACAAAATGATGTGAAGGAGAAGTGAAAGATTGTAAATAGAGTTGTGAAACCAGAAACTCAAAGGAGCAAAGAATCTCTACTCCCATCATGAGGGATGCATCCTCCATCTTGCCCTTGAACACTTGCTTCTTTTTTTCAAGAGACTTTCAGATCTGCCATGCTAAGAATCCTTTCTGAGAAATCCCTGTGAAGTTCAGAGGGCAGGTAATATCCCCACTTTATAGATGGAAAGCAGAGAGTGATCAGGTGACGTATCTCCCATCATGAAGATCTGTGTCATCTCAGCTTAAGGCAGAGAGTCCCTGTTACCATTGCTGCGTTCTTTTCCTATGCCTCACTAAAGGTAGCCAGCTCGCAACACAGACTGAATGGCTGACCTTTGGCAGGAAGACCTGCCATGGAGAACCCCAAGAAAATGAGATAATGGATGCACAGACAATTGAACTCATTTCAAACATCCAATGATGACGTGCCAAGGAGTAAACAATAGTCTAGAGATATGCAGATGACAATGACATCTGACCGATGAAAGTGATATCCCCAGGTGGGAACATATGAAAATGTAGAAAGTACAATGGTGAAAGAATGAAGGTTTCAAGGATTTCAAGGAAGGATGTGGCCAAACTGGTTTTGAAGATGAGTGAAAGTATCCTATGTCCACGAAGGATCAGGAACACCATGTGCATGATGTGGAATTAAACTCACCTGTTGTGTTTGGGGAAACCCAAGTTGTTAGTTGCTGCTTCTATTTATGTGACTGACAGTTAGAGGTTCAGGAGCAATGGAATTACACCACAATTCTACTCTGCTACCAAAGAATACTTTAGACTGTGTAATTCATAAACCCCATGGGTTTACTTCTTGTGAATTTGCAGGCTATGATGTCCAAGATGGTAACATCTGCAGACTTAGTGCCTGCTAAGGGCTCACTCTCTTCTTCAAAGATGGTGCCTTCTCACAGTGGCCTCCCATGATGGAAAACAGACCTCTTAATCTGTTTCATAAGGGCACTAATCCCACCATGAGGGTTCCACTCATCTTAATCCATTGTGACATAATCACTCACCAGATGTCATTGGGGATTCAGTTTCAACAAATGAATTTTGAGGGGACACTGATGTTCAGAGCAGGGTTGACAGGGTATGGAGTTGAAGCTTAGCTGCGGAACTCCTGTATGCAAAGGTCTTGTAGGATGTGCTGCTTAGAGTTCATGCCTTCTGCTGAAGTTTCTCAAATTATATTTAAATGGAGAAAACATGCTAAGTGAAGTGAGCCAGACTCAGAACATTAAGGGTTGAATGTTTTCTCTCACATATGGAAGCTAGAGTAAAATAAGGGAAAAATGGAGGCGGGGTGACCGGATGTCATGAAGATGTAGGGAAGATCAGTGGAGCACAAAGTGATCAAGAGGGAAGGGGGTAGGATGGGGAAGAGGGGGAAATGCAGAAGGAATTTAAGAAAATCACTCTGGGCATGTGAAACTATACCATCATGAATTCCACCTCTGTGTATGTGTACAAAACGACAATCAAAAACAAAGAGTGAAAAAATATCAGTAAAGTATAGAGGAAGGAGAAGGAACAGGGAGGGAAAAGGGAGTGGCATTGAACAGAGAGTAAATCAAACTTCAGGCAAGTGTGAATTTGTCAAAATGAACCTAACTACTGTATAAACTATAATGATCCTTGGCGGGTGGGCAACCTAAACCAAACCAAAACAACAACAACAAAAAACCAAAACCAGCATTCCCTAAGGATGTTGATATCTTCTTTGGCACTTTTCGATTTCCTAAATAATCTTAGGCTTATAACAACTGGGTAATATTTTGAATTTTAATTGAAAAGGTAGCAATTCACCTTAAAAGATCAAACATGATTGTAATGGACAAGAAATTGGGAAATATTTTAGTCTGTGCTTAGAGACTTATAGTGTATACCCTTTGTAAAACTTCTAAAAAGGCCAGCTCCTAAGTTCAAACAAAATTGTTGCAGTAGACATTTTTGGTGATCCAGTGCAGGTATACGTTTCCATGCATGTTAACGTGGAAAAAAATCAGGAGGGTATGAGAGGATTATTGCCTCCCATGAAAACCTTCTGCTGTTGGTGTCTGTCGGTGACCTGTCTATAAATATTCTAGGACTCGAAACTCCATCTTTCAAGTAAGATTCTTAAAACTTCTTTGGGGAAGCTGTGCTGGGGATTGAACCTAGGACATCCCAATACTGTCAGAAGATACTAAGAAAGCTTGTGGTCAGTGAACTGGGTTTGTTTCCTTTTGCAGAAGGCATACTTTAATAAGGTTGGTTAACTAATTGAAAATTTTACCCCTGGTTATAAGACTGAATCATTACCAGAGATTATTTTTCATTTGTAGCATCTGATGCTAGAGAGATGGAGGTGAACACTTTACATTACAGACCTGATTTTATTGATTTTAGGAGGTGTTCATTGAGGGTTTCTTTGAGCTTTTACATGGCCGTGCCAAGCTATTGAATTAATGGAAGTGACCTGATTCTTTCTAAGGTAATCTTATCGTTGACACTGCTTGGGTAATGATTTAACTACCAATCCTTAAGAACATCAACATTAAAGATATTTAAGGCCTTACATATGGAAGACCATGACATTGCCTATATCTGTGTTTGGCTTATCACAACTGAGTAATATTTTGCATTTTAATTGAAAAGGTAACATTTCACCTTAAAAGATCAAACACAATTGTATTGGACAAGAAGTAAAACCCACATGTAATTTTCAGTGCTAATGATTCCATTAGCTCTTCGTTCTCTTATTGTAGGTGATCACTAGGTATTTTCAGAAAGAGGTTTAAATTTTTAAATTTTAATTGGTGCATTTAGTCTTCTGGCTGCAATTTCTGGCATATGGTCACTTTTATGTTTCATTTTAATCCTTTTAGGTGGAAAACGTTTGTTTTACTATGTAGTCTCTTATTACCAGATTTCTAAAACATTTATGTGCCAGTTGCAAATATAGCCTTGGCCAGGGCTTCCCATCAAATGCTCCACACCAAAGAAGAATTTTATCAGTTATGTTTAGAACACTTTATAGTATCCCTCCCACTTTTTCAGACCTTATCAGAGCCTATTTTCTATTAAGGTGACTTTTTCTATTTAAAGAAACTTATTTAGAGGCTGAGATTGTGGCTCAGCGGTAGAGAGCTCGTCTAGCACGTGTGAGGCCCTGGGTTCAATCCTCAGCATCACATGAAAATAAATAAACAAAATAAGGAATTGTGTCCATCTACTTCTAAAAAATAAATATTTTTTTTAAAAAGAAACTTATTAAGCTTGGCTTAACCTGGGTTTCCCAAAACTTACTTGTTGGGAAATAATACCCACTTTTGTGGCTATTTTAATTCAGAGTTATACTTGTTCCCATAGCCTTTGTCTGCCTAGAGTGACCCACAGGAGAAACCAACACTGATGAGATATAGAAATTGGACCCCAAAGTGAGCATGTGAATGTCAGATGATAGCGGACTGGCATGTCACCTCCTTTCTCCACTTGCACTGGTGGGCCCCTGTGGTCTTGCTCCCTTTGGTGTGGGGAGCACAACCTGAAAGTCCAGTAGTTGAGTGGGCATTGGAAATCTGGCCAGATATTGGAAATGCATAGATGTATATTCAGGTACGGGGTTATTATATCTTGAAACCAGGTTGTGAGTTTTCAGAGGGCTGCCGTCAGAGGTGGTACCCTTGCCTCAGGGCATTGCTGAACCCTCTGGTGGCTGCTTGGCAGACACTGTCCGCTTCTTGTGCAGGGACCTTCAAGCTGTTTTAGAGAAGCATAGCCCAGCTCAGCTGATGGACAGAAAGAGAATCCCGGGAGCTACCCACAGCCTGGAGGTGGTGTGGGGCAAGAGAAAAGAAAGTGAAAGGAAATACGCAGAGGGGAACTTGTCTGTGTTTGCTCAGTTTCCACGTCCTCCTGTGTGTATTTAGTTCCATGTAGTTTTACCAACTGTGTGGAAGCGTGTCTCCGGAGTCACAGTCAAGGTGGAGAGCAGCTGCATTCTCACAAGGCTCCCTCCTGTGCCCTTTGATAACTGCTCCACGTCCTGCCTCCACCTTCCCTGAACACTGGCAACCGAGGGATTCTACAGATATCGACTTACAAAATTTCAGAAATAGAAGACAGATGAGCAGTTGTTAATCTTTCTCTTTGTTCCAGGGGGTGGAGTGTATGGATACTTCATTGCTTTTTATTACTGACTAGTAGCTACTAATCTCTCTGATCATTACAAAGATCGACTGTGTCAGTAGCTCATTCCTTTTTAATTACTGAATAATATTCCCTGGTGTGCAGGCACCTCTGTTTGTTTGGTCATTCATCCACTGAAGGACATCTGGGTTGTTACTGAGAATACCACAAATAAAGACATATGGATGTTTGTGTATAGGTTCTCAGATGAAAATGTAATTTTCATTTCCCTGGGATAAATTCCCAAATATGCACTTTCTGGGTCCTTTGGTGGTTGTGTCTTTACTTCTTTAAGAAATTTCCAAATTGGTTTACAGAGTACCTCTAGCATTTACCCTCACATTAGCCATGTCTAAATTGCTCACTTTATCCTCATCTTCTTCGGGACTTGGTGATGTCACTGTTCTTAACTTTAGCTGTATGGGGAGGTGCACAATTATAACACATTATGATTTTAGTTTGTATTTCCCTGATGCCTGACAACATTGGGAATCTTCATACACGTGTGTCCTCTACAGTAAAATATCTGTTCACATCTTTTGCTCATTTTCTGATTGTATAGAATGTTTTACACGGTTGAGTTTTTTTAAATCAACCTTTTATTGGTACATTGTAATTATACGTACTATGGGGCTTCATTGTGATATCTTCATACTTGCACATACTATAAATTGTTCAGTTTTCCCCTAGAGCCTCTCTTTTCCCTTCTCTCTTCCCTCCTCTTCCCTCCCCCCATTCCTATCCCCTTTTCCTCTACTCTACTGATTTTCTTCCTATTTTCAAAGACATATCCTTTTGTGTAACAGAGGCCTGTAGTATTTTTGAAATCATTTGAATGACTCTGTATTCTTTTTCCTTTATTTTAAGACTACTTTACATGACATATATTGGTTCTATTTTAAGACTTATTTACTTGAAAGATTAGGTATCTTATTTCTTCACATGGAAAACATTCATGGAGACCTGATATGTACGTGTGAGGTAAAACCTGTAGCAGTAGCCCATTTTTGTTTTATTTTGTATAGAAGCATGAAAAATGCAATATGCAGTTGTCAAACAGAGCTGTTAATATAGTGGAGTCTTTTATGATAAGATGATGTGACATTTTATACAAATATGAAAACCAACAGGCTGTTCCTTATCCATGAACATTGTGCATTGAGGAGGATACATCATACGGTATTAAAACATATGACATCTGAAAATTGCTAGGAAAATTTTCAAAATGTATTGACTGAGATCAAAATACCTCAAAGGATGCACCATGCTGCCTTAGCACGCAGAGTGCTTTGAACCAAAGGACATTGGAAGGGCCTCAGAAGCAGGGTCTCTCTAACCTTCTTTTGACTTCCTGTCTCCTGCCCCATTTTTGTCTCCTGAAGTGAGTCAAAGAAACCACAATTCCTCTTCCCCAAGGCTGTGCATGTGAATTAGAAGTCCTCTCCCCCAAACCAGCCATGAAATCTTAGGGCTGCCACTCTCTCAACTTCTCCTTGGGGACCCTCATTTTAGGGAGACTTTCCCCAAAACCAGGGAGAAATTTTGTTACATGGAGAGACCAAGGAATATCAAAAACAAACAAACAAAATGAAAAACCAGGCCTTGATGGATCTCCCGAGTTTATTACCTTTTTAAAAAATATTTACTTTTTAGGTGTAGTTGAACACAATATCTTTATTTCATTTATTTATTTATTTATTTTTGTGTGCGTGGTGCTGAGGATTGAACCCAGGGCCTTGCACATAATAGGTGAGTGCTCTACCGCTGAGCCACAGCCCCAGACCCGAGTTTATTAATTTTTGATAATGCCACTGTTATCCAATCATTTCTACATGGCTGTACATTTTTCATTGAACCTAAGAGTAAAAGTACGTAGTTCTCTCTGGGGATTTATGTCTCTATGTAATGTTTTTATTAGTGTATCATCAGTATATGTAGTATACATATGTGTTGTTTCATTTTTACATTATCATGATTGCATGAAATAAAATCTGGGATGGCATTAAATTAAAAGCCATACAACAAAGAAAATGAAAGTAAAGGGAGCCTACAGGAATGGAGAATGTCTTCACCAGCTGCTTCTCTGACAGGGAATTAATATCCAGAATATACGAGGAACTCAAACTTAGCACCAAAAAGAAAAAAGACTCCAATCAATATATAGGCAAAAGAATTAAGGAGACACTTCTCAAAAGAAAGGATGCAAATTGGCTAACAAATATATAAAAAATAAATGCTCAATATATCTATCCATCAGGGAAACTCTAAGTCAAAACTACATTGAGATTTCATCTCACTCTAGTTAGAAGAACAGTTATTAAGAATATAAATAATAAATGCTGGCAAAGATGTGAAAGGAAATGTACACTCATACATTGTTGATGGGACTACCAAAACCACTTTAGAAAACAGTATGGAGGTTCCTTAAAAGACTGGAAATAGAGTCACCATGTGACCCCGCTGTCTCACTCCTTGGCAATTATCCATAAGAATTGAAGTCACTACATTATAGCAACACAGCTGCATCAATGTTTATAATAGCACAATTCACAATTGCAAAGCCATGGAACCAGCCCAGTTGCCTACAGGTAGATGAATGGATTAAGGAAATGTGGTTTATATTCACAATAGAGTCTTACTGCCATAACAAAAGAAAGTGAAATCCTGGCATTTGCTGGGGAGTGAAGGGAACTGGAGAACATTATGGTAAGTGAAATAAGACAGACTCAGAGACTCAAAGGGTAGATATTTTCTCTCACATGCAGAAGCTAGACCAAAATAAGGGAAAAAATGGGGTGGGGCGATTCCCTGAATATAGAAGGGTGATCAGTGGAGTAGAGGAAGAGGATTGAGGGGAAGGAAGGATGGATGGGTGGGGAAAGGGAGGAACCATGGAATGAAACTTATGAGATTATGCTATGTGCAACTATGACTATGCCATGGTGGGTTTCACTATGGAGTTTTGAGAGGCCTTACTTATTCTAGATATTCTTTCTTTTTTGAGCAGCTGTTTTTTAAACATTTTCTCCCAGTCTGTAGCTTGCTTTTCGTCCTCTTCATGTGGAGTTTCACTAAGCAAAAGCCTTTAGTTTTGTTGAGATCCAGTTTACTAATTTTTTGTTTTTATAAGCCATCATTTGGTGTCACATTGAAAAACTCTGCCAATTTCTAAATGCCAAAGACGTTCTATATTATTCTCTAAAACCCTGTAAAAGTTCTGTGCTTCCATATTTTACATTGCAGTTCATGATCAATATTGAGTTAATTTGTGTTTCTAAGTGACATTTAGGTCAAAGTTCATTTTTTTAAAACTGCAATTGTGCAATTTCTTCTGCAACAATTAACAGGCTGCCCTTCTATCGAAATTACTTTGTAGCTTTTCAAAAATAAGTTTGACATGTTTGTGTAGGTTTATGTCTGCATTTTGTGTCTTGTTGTAAAAATCTATATATCTCTCTGTCTTGATTTCTGTAGCTGTATAAGAAGCCTTAATGTCAGGTAGAGTGGGTCTTCCCACTGCATTCTTCTGAGTCAGGATACTTTTTAGCTACTATAGTTTCTATGGCATTTACTTTTTACAAATTAATCTCATAATGAGCTTGTGTGTGTACAAAATATGTTTTTTAAAAAGCAACTTGCTTGGATTTTAATAGGAATTACATTAAAGCATGTCTAACTTGAGGTGACTTGGCAGCTATGCAGAGTTTAATAATCTATAAATATGTCTTTCCACATCTGTTGTAGTCAGTTTGTACATTAAACTGTGACCAAAATACTTTACGAGAGAGACACAGAGAAGAGCCCAAAGGATGAAGTACCCTTCCAGGGCACACCCGCAGTGACCTACCTCCTCCCACTGCACCCCACCTGCCTACAGTCACCCCAGTCAGCCCATTCAAACCAAGATGGACTGATGAGGTCACAGCACTCCCAGTTCAATCATTTTACCTACAAACAATTCTGCATGAATACAGGAGCATTGGGGGACACCTCAAATCCCAACGATGACAATTTGTTTAGTCCTCTGTGGTGGTGGTGTTGTTGTTTTTTCCTTTCTTTTTATCAGCATGTTGTCCATTTTAGTATGATGATCCTTTGCTTGTTTTATTATTTGCATAAATAAGTATTTTTCTTGGAACAAGTATGATTTTGAATTTTAAATTTTGATTTCTGCATATTCATTGTTAACATATAGAAATTATATATCCTGTGACTTACTTAATTTAGAACTATGAGATGTTTTTTTTTTCCCTCAAATTTCTTCAGGTTTTCTATTTAGACCATCATGCCATCTTATATGAGAGTAGTTTAATTCTTTCCAAGCTGCATGCTTTGTTCGCCCCACTTGCCCTATTATCACAGTGGCTATAGCTTCTAAAACTACATGTTGACAAGTGGCCAGAATGGGCATCCTCATTGTTTCTGGTATTAGGAGAAAACTTTTCATTCTTTTGCTATTAAATATGATGGTAGTTGTAGTTCTTTGTAGATGCTATTTATCAAGTTTTTTTTTCAAATTCTGCATAATTAGAGTTTTCAGGATAATGACAGTACTTGCCGTAATTGATAAGGCATAGAGAAAACGTTGAGAAGTTTCTAGCCAGTAAATGCCTTTTTTCATTTAAATTTTTTATTAGTGCATCATAGTTAGATGATGTGGAGGTTCTATACACATGGAGTATAATTGACTCTACTTCAGTCCCTGGTGCTTCCCTGCTCCCTCATCTCCTCCCTCCCCGCTGTTCCCTTTCCTCTACTCTACAGGTCTTCCATCTATTCATTTATTTATAGTTTTTCATGAAATTATTGCAGAACTCTTTCTGTACAATTCTGTCAAATTTTGACCATTTACAGGTTGATTTTCATTTGTGCGTAGGGATGGTTTGAAACTTTTTAGATACTTATCATGTCTTTCCCTCATGGTCCAAGGTGTTTCAACAAAAG
This sequence comes from Callospermophilus lateralis, assembly GCF_048772815.1. Taxonomy (NCBI): domain Eukaryota; kingdom Metazoa; phylum Chordata; class Mammalia; order Rodentia; family Sciuridae; genus Callospermophilus; species Callospermophilus lateralis. The sequence continues at coordinate 15,720,565 of NC_135324.1, forward strand.
TGGCAAAATCTTCATATACATTGACTAGGACATATGTTTCCCTTTGTGTCTCTGCTTTGCACTGAGAAAATATGTGCAAACCACTTATTTGGTGAAGGAAAAGCATCTAGAATGTGTAAAATCTCTCAAAACTAAATAGTGACTATACAAGCAAACATGCTATCCAAGTGGAAGGTGAGCACATGATGCGAGTAGCTGTTTGGTGGCAGAGGGTACTTGGCTGGAACACAAGCACATGAACTGATGTTCAGCGGGATCAGCAGCCAAGGAAATACAGATTAAAACTTGAGTTACCACCGCATTCTCCTTGACACCTTCGCCCTCCATTCCCCTGCCAACCCCTGCTCTTCCAAGCATCTTTCACTCCTGGTGAAGTGTCCATCACTCTGGGAACTGAGCCCCATTGCAGCAGGTGCCATTTAAAATACAGTTCTTGGCTCAAGTCTGCCTCTAGCCAAGCAGGGCTCTCCTTGCAAGGGAGCCCCCATTGACACCTTGAAAACCTTCAGTAGGCTGAAGTTCAGTGGGCTCAGTAAAGGCCTGTTTAATAAGTGACCTCTTTTCTTTCTGTCCTCAGTGCTCAGCTGGTGCTTAACAAACAGATTGCCCATCTCAGAGGCAATTTCATACATTGCAAAAAATTTGAGGTAAAGTCTAATGTACTTAATCTGGATTGACCCTCATATGTCTTAATGGGAAACCACAAAATGATATTTGGTATGGTTATGGTGCAGCTATGAGCTTATTAAAATCCATATCTCTGGATTTAACTCCCAGGCGCCCTAACTCACTATTTTTGAGTGATTTTGGGATACTTGCATTTTTTTAATAAGAATTGTACATAATAATGATGCAGGTGGTCTGTGGACCATGCTTTGAGAAAAATAAGATGTCAGGAGATGCTGCTATATAGAAAAAACAAATCCACTATAATCACAGTACTTTGCAGTCAACAAATTCCTGCTAGGCATGTTGGAACCTCTGTAATTAGTTTTCTTTGCCATATTTGATATTGATGTCTTATGGGGCTGGCTGTATCAGGTGTCCTAAACAATGTACCTTGGCCTCTCATGTATCAGTATAGTGTTTAGATCAGTGACAGATCTGTGCCATTCAATATTTGTCTCTAGGCAAAAGATACTTACCTTTTGAGGAAACATTCTTGGTTTATCTAGAAGTTTTTTTCCCCCACATCCTATCTGAAATCCATGATGGCAAACTTTCACAATGTGAAATTCCATAGCAGTAGGCAATGAGGATTTGGGGCAGGAAAAAAAAGCAATGAGGATACATATTCAGTTGCAAGCAAAGTAATCTTTGGAAATTAGTTTTTCATGAAGAGGCTAGCTTCTTACATGATAAGCTTCCTTAGTTTACCCTTATGGAACATTCCAACAGTCCAAGTCTTCAATTCCAACTCAGTTTTTCTTCATGAGCCTCTGTGTTTTAAGAATGTTGTGTTTCAGTTATAGATTTAAGATGATTCCATGCTGTGGTGTCATATCACTTCTTCAGGTAACCTCTGATTAAAGTAAATACTCTCCTTACTTCTTTTCTGGGAACCCTTAGGAGTTTTGCTGAATTGCTGTACTCCATGATTATGACCTAGCAATTTAATACTATTTTTTTCCATACCCAATATATTGGAATTCATAGGCCTTCTTATTTCCCTGTGATGTGCTGATTTATGGTGCGTAAGATATTTATAGATCTCCAGATTGTGGTTTTATCAATTTGGAGATAATTAGTTTGCTTTTTTATGCTCTTCAAAGAAAATTCAAAGTTCTCCAAGTTGTATTCTAAAATGCATGCCGTGCCTTTCTTGGTGTGGCCACCACTTAGGCAGTTCATATCAACCCTTAAGAGCTACGAGTAAATATGTTCTTTCACAAATTGACAGAGCAGTGGTTCCAATATAGCAAGTGACATCATAGAGTACCTTAACTGTGTAATTTACAAGTATTCTTTTTTTAAATTGGAGTTTGGAGAAATGGTAAAGCTTTCTTCCTTTTTCCCACATAGACTTAAACTTTTTTAAAATGAGGAAATAGAATTTCTCTCTCTGTAATTTAAGATGAATTAGTATTTGCTGTCCTGGATTATCATTGGGAGAAATTCAATGTTTTCTAAAAAATGACCACTGTTAAATAAAAATAGTATTCGCACTTGATTGTTATTTTTTAAAAACTTTATTAAACACTTGAAAAAAACTACTGGGGATAATAAAAAGAGTTCATATTATAACTATAAATAAAAATGATTATATGGATCAAATTCACTGTTATACTTTGAGTTATTTTCCAGTGAGATATATCTTTCACAAAACCCTCCAGGACATGCAACAGAGAGGGAATGCACCCCCAAACTGAACATTTTAAGATCTCTTTGTAAATAACAATGACAATAGGTAGAATAAAGTTTACCTGGACTGTTTATGATCCAGTATTTCAGGGGACAAATTCAGGAATAATTTGGTCATTGTGACAAGATGAAGCCAAAATTCTTCCTGGCCTGGTGGGTCACTAAGCAGATGTGGGAATCTTAGTCTGTATATTGTTGGGGGAGGATACTTCATTTCTTCCCTTGAATTGTGTTCTCATTTTCACCTGTACTTTGCTTTTTGGATGGTGGGCACTGTCTTGATGCTAACCCAGTATGTGAGCTTGATGGCTGTATATTCATATTGAGTTGCTGGTTTCCTAGAAGCCATAATAAAGAAATCAAAATCCTGTTTTTCTCCTGAAGGCAAATATTCTCCTCTAGAGGCTCCTGGGAAGAGGCTTCAAAATTGTTTTCCAAAAGACAGGAACATCTTGGAATGAAAAATTGAATTTTCTTTTCTTTTTTTTCCCCTGAAATTCAGTTTTTTTGTTTGTTTGTTTGTTTTCGAATCAGATCTTGAAAATTTTAAAACCAAAATGAGAAGTGCAGTGTCAGTGCGCGAAGGCCAGGGCGTCGTCCTTCTCTGCGGGCCCCCGCCACACTCGGGTGGTAAGTAGCGCCCTGCTTCTGCTTTTGTTATTTGCTAAGTTTCAGGGCAAGGCCTGCAGCAGCCACAGTGTTATTGCTTCTGTAAATTACCCTGAGAAACCTGCTAACCCGAGCCTTAGATTCTGTCAACTGAGTAAGAATGTGAGACAGTCTACAAAAGATAGTCCATCTAGAGAAGTTTATAAACTCAATTTACACATCCTAACAGGCAGGGTCTCAAAGGCACGAGAGATCAAATCCGTTTTGATTATCCAACAGTGCTGAAAATACTTTATTCTTGCACCATTATTATTATTAGCTTTAGACCATGATATGGATTGAAGTTTTCACTAGCGATCATCCTCCTTCCCTCCCTCACACACATATTCATGCAACAAACACAGAGGATGGCACCAATCACAGAGTATGTGCCCTGCATCTCCGATATCTGTATTATGTACACATAAGTATGATATATGTGTGCACATTCACATCATTTTCATTGGACTGCTAGAACTGCAAATTTTATGCTACATTGGTATAAATTGAAATAACACTGGTCTAAAGGACATTGATATAAATTGAAATGTATTGCTAGAAATTCAGAAGCTAAACAGCATCTCTACCCAGGGTGAAAATGAACTTTAGCACATATGAAAATAATTTAATTAGCTCCCCAGTATGTGCCTGGAGTGCTGGTTTGATTTTCCTCTCCTGCTTACTGTTGTGAACATGGTCACTTGTGGGAACAAAGAGGGCATTATTAATGTATAAATCACTGTTCTCTGAGAAATAAACACATTCTGTTATTGAGAGGATGAGAATCACAGAGAGATGAGTAAGTTAGGGAAGATCATTCTGACCAAAGATGAGACTGAGAAAAACCTTCTTCATGGTGAAGCTTATTCAAGTGGAAGTACTATGGATTTTATTTTATTTTGTTTATCGATTTTGATCTTAAACTCTCCTCCTAATTATACACACATCTCCCATCTTCATTAACTGGCCATGTAAAATCTGTGGGCTGATTGGAGTCTGCGGGTTGGGGCTCAGGTAACAGGATTTCCACCATGTTGGCTGGCATGGGTCTCAGCTTCCCTAGTCCACAATAGTAGTATAGGCTTTTCCAGAGTTCTTGAGGGTCCAGAACAGCTTTAACTTTGAGGTAAGCATAGGGTCTTTTGATGGCAGATAAATGTAACTGGGGTCAAGAAATTGGGGGGTTTACTGGCTCACATAACTGGACTGTCATGTGGCCTCCAGTAGCTCTGTGTGTATGGTGTACAAAGATCTGTGCCACCTGAAGGACCTGCTGCTGTGCTGGGGGGGGGCAGTGGGGGGCAGTGATGGCCTACAGCTCTTAGCATACAGAGCCACTCGCCTGTGGTCACCCCTTCAGCTGGCATCTGGTATCTCAATAAGGGGGATATGACAGGTCAGCCATTTTTGACTGATGCTAGGAAATTCTGATGGCAAATATTCAGTTCACCCCTCCTGTATGATGGCCAAGTCTCTGTGGGACCACATCACAATTCAGTTTCTTTGTCTCCTGCATTCTGCTTCTGCATGCTCCCATTCTCAGGTTTCATCATTGATTAAAAGCTTTTCTTCCAAATTCTTTTCAAGCATCTGCTCTTGAGAGTCCAATGTGCTAGATCCAGGGTCCAACCAATCCCACAGACTGTTTTTGTTCTCTGCTCTTCTTGGCTCTGCTTTCTCTGTGTTCACTACTTTCTCATGTGCATTTCTTCTGGAGATAAAGGTGGCACCTGGCTACTGCAGTCTCTTCCCATCCTTAATACTGATGACCCTAATGAACTAGGCTCAGTGGCTCCTGAGACTCATCGATTGAGCCTTCTCCATGGGGTCATCCATGCAGCTGAGGAACAGATGGGCTCCACCTACTAGTGAGCATTAGAATGAGAAAAAAAAAAAAAAAGCAGTTTCTAGTAGAAAAGAACCATTTTATTATGAGAAAAGAGAGAGTGAGATATGTTAGATAGAAATAAAGATGACTAGAGTGACACCTAGAAAGTATCAAAATAATTTAAAATCATATTGATCCAAAGCATCAGAAAATAATAGCTGGATAATCTTTTCCGTAGAGAGTTTTAGAAACATTGTCCCAACTTAAGCCTCTGGCTGAGTGATCTTAGTTCAGAAAGTTCACGATTGTATATACCCATTGTTACAAAAGGAAGAAGCTTTTGTTGGACTAAGCATGTGCAGAGAGAATAGTGAATGTGTTTTTGAAAAGCTGTTGGATGAATCATGGTGCAAAAGAAGAATCTTTTCTAATGTTACCAAACTGGAAAATGTTGGTCAAGCCCAGCTCTCCTACGTAATGGCATCCTGATTTACCTCCACCTTTAGAGGTTCCACATGGCTGTCTGTTCACTTTTAAAGCACTTGCATGGGGTGACTGTGGAAGTCTAGTTAGATGATGGGTAGAAAAGGAAAGACATCTTCTCAGATGTGACATATTCACCCTTAAGAACTTGGAACATGCAGGAGAAAACCAGTAGCATAAGCCAAAAGCATACCTTCCCCCAAGCTAGATTGTACAGGAAAAGTACCAAGGCTTTAGGGGCAGATTTAGATGCAAAAAAAATGTGATTCTCATTGATCCAATCTCCCTCATGCTGAATGCTCACAATTCGCATCCAAGGTCATTACACATTGTCTTATGAGCAACTGGAGGACAGGCCTATGTCAGCAGTTGCTTTGTACAATTACACAAAGCTCATTTATTACTGGCAGTCAGTAAATATCAATTGAACAGTGAATGCACTCATGAAATGAATAAATGAATCCTCTTTTAGATTTGGACAGTTATAAATGCTTTGTTGAAAATCTACAGGAAACTCCATTTCCCAAGGTATTGGCACCTAGCAACCAAAATGCCCTGGGTGCCAACTGGACAGGTAAAGGCACATTGAGATCAAAGTGAGTTCTGTCCCTAGCAGTTGGAATTGCCGTGCTTCATCACTGCAAGAATGACTCTGGGACTTTCAGAAGGCAAGGTTTGAGTCGGGTTGGGAGCTCCTGTGGTGGAGTCTCTGGGGTTTATCAATTCAGGCAAGGAAAGCTTTCGGAGAGCTCGTGCCTTGCTGGGGTTCACTGGGTTCTCTCCTCACAAACTCCCACAGCCCCTGCAGGACATGCTCTGACTCTTCTGTCTTGGCCATTTGTGTTATCTTTAGTTACTCCATGCTCCTTCGTTTCTCTGTGGTCCCTTCTGTATGGTTAAAAATGTTTCAACTTGTCATTGTGATTCCTAAAGACATGGCCATATTTTATTCATCTGTCATATTTCCTGTTCGAGTGGCCTAACTGAGTAAGCATGGGTGATGGTGCTGGTGGTGGTAATGATGATGATGATGATGGTGATGACGATGAGGATCACAAGAGTAATAGCACTGCTCTGTCTCTGAGTGCTGCATAGATCTAAGAAATGTGCTAGTCCTCTGTGGAAATGATCTGCTAGTGAGATTTGTTAAAAGAATACAGAGGACCAGGATGAGTACCAATCTAAAGTTATCTGGAAGCTCAGTTCTGGAGGTGTCAAGGCAGTGAGCCCTCAGACAAGGATAATGCCTTGGTCCTAAATTTCCTGCTCAGGAATAATTTATGAGACAGGAGATCAGGTCTCAGCTCAAAGCCTCCCCACTTTTGCTTAGGGCTACAATATGGGGGTTTGCAAAGTGAAGCTCAGAGCAGGAAGTAGACTCCAGTGGAACACAGAGCTGTGAGTAGGTGAAACTAGCTTGGTGATCAGCTCCTGACTAGGACTGTTTCCAGTATGGAAGCTCTGAACTATCCCTGTAGCTATTTTCTAAGTGATGAGGCAAGAAGTCCTCAGAAAAGCAACCCTATCCCAAATAATTGGTGTCTGTCTTTTCACACTGGAGACAGCAGAGTGAACAATTTCACTTTAATACTAAGCCCATTGTTTGCAGAAGCACTTGAGACATCACATTCACAGAAGTGTCCCCTGAATTCAACCAAAGCTTAACTCTGGCATGCTCTGGCCCACTGCTCCTGAGATGTTCATTACAAATGAATTGACTCAGGGCTTGATACAATGCAGGTTTGAGTAAGCAGGTCTGAGGTGATGTCTGAGATCCTTTATTTCTAACAGACTGTCCTGGGAAGCTGACACTCCTGGTCTACAGGCGCTCCAAGAAGCAAGACCCTAACCTGCCTGTTCTGTTTTATGAAGCCCATAATGATTTTCCTGTAACCTCCCTCTGCCCTCTCAGCCTTTTTTCTTCCTTGGCTCTTTTCTCAGCCTTTACATTATACAACATGTGGCACATCAAGACCAAAGTACAGTCTTTACTGAGGGTGTCATCCCACTGCCCCCTGGCCCCTCAAGCTTGGCACACATTCTCAAGATGCTCTCCATCCTGATTTATTTCCTTGTTTGGTGATGTCCAGGTGCCCTTCCCACTTGTATATTTTTATCATCTCCTAAAAATCATATCTTTTTTTTTCCTTTCTAAGTCCCAGGGCTAAAGGGACACAGATGCTCATTTAATGATGGCCCCAAAGTGCCAAATATAAAAGGGATCATGATTTTAACCCACAGCTAGGTGTGATATGAATGCAAACACAGTCTCCAACTTGGGTTTGGCTTAGGTATCATAGGCTACATAAAACTTTGTCAAAAACTGATTTTTGGATTTTGAAATTAAATTGCACAACACTAACAGGTAGAGATGAGATTCGCCAACAGTTTGGTGTTTTTCTTTCTCAAAAAGCTGGGATTTCTCCAATATCCCTGTGGTCATGCTTCTGTTTTCATAGTCACAATGAGATGGAAATACCAAGATATAAAGAAACAGTGGTGCTGGGCGCTGTGGCGCGTACCTGTCATCTCTGCCCCTCAGAAGATGAAGAAACGAGGATCACAAGTTGGAGGCCAATCTGAGCTACTTAGGGAGACCCTGTCTCAAAATAAAAGCAAAAAAGGCCTAGGGGTTCAGCTCAGTGGCGAAGCACTTGCCTAGCATTTGTAGACCCGGCTTTATCCAGAGCCATGGAATTTCTTTGAAAGGCATAAAGGAACACGGTTACATGTGCTATACAGCTTCCAGTTATGAAGGATGTCATATATGCTACACAGCTTTCTTCTACCCCCACCACATTCTGCCAGCTCCGTGCAGGGAACACTTGAGGGGTTGTGAGGGTCCCACATGAGAAAGGTATCTCTCATCTGGGGATTTAGAGGTTGTGGGGTTAGAACCAACAATGGAGATTTTTGTTTGTGTTTGGTTTTGGTTTTATATTTTCCAATATCCAGCAACATGAACTATAAGAACTACTGCTACACTATTTAGTAATAGATAGCAGTGACTGCTATTTTTTTGCATTGAGTTCTAGTTTTCTTTCTATTATTAGCCATAGTAAAATTGTATTAAAATCTCTTCTCTTGGTGAAATAAATCTGTAACTTTCTTTTTCTTGAAAAGAAGAAGAGAAAAAAAAAAGAACCAGCAGTTTTTTCCCTAAATAGATTAGGGAGATAGACATAGAAAGAGCCTAAATAAGTATCCCAAAGTAGGGAACTTGTATATATTATTCAAATTCTGTTAAATATTGGATGCAGATAATTTAAAAAAAAATGAGCAGTAACCTGGGCTACTTTACAAATCAAGAGCAGTCTCAATCTATCTGATGCCATAAGAGGAAAACTTATTTCATGGTAGGAGGAATTTGGGAATCTTTCTTTGGTGTCTACAGATAGTGCATCCACAGCTGATTGTCCCTGAGAGAATTTTCATCTGCCATTCATTCTGTCACGTTTTTCTGCCACTTCCTATTCATCGTCAACTCTGCAAGAGAAAATGGTATTCCAAACTTATTCAGGAAACCAGGACTTGACAAACCAGAAATAAGAAACTGGACACAGATTACCTGTAGGGTAATTATTAATTCAATTACCAATAGTGTGAAAACTGTCAATTAGTGTACTTACAGTGCAATTCCTGATAGCATCACAAAATCTTTAGTAATTCAAATGCATGAGAAAAATTACCCTATTATAAAAAGGTCACAAGACTAATTCATGGTCACCTCGTGATGAATACTAATTAGAGGAATTCATAGGTTAATCAAGTTATTCTATACACACGTTTTAATAAAGAGTTGTATTTTACCCAGTGATGGTTGGTAAAATGTATTCAGAGGAGAGGATATGCTCTGCTTTGAAGGCTGCCCTTGAGTTTAATCAACAAGCCACTTTGGTGCCTGAGCCAGTTTCCCACATCTGTGCTACATGCATCTTCTTGAAAATTCAGCCCTGTACCCTGCCATCTGCCTACAACCACATCACCCTCAGGACGTGAAAAGAAGAACGTGAGATGTCAAACAGCAGGTAGTGGAGGTTGGAGCCCCTTGATGCTAAAAATTGCTTTGTAAATCCTGGTGTGACTGAGGTGAAAACTGTTAGCAACATAAGCAGATGGCATGGGATTTACACCCTCTCTACCAACATCTTTATTATTATTTTATTATTTTTTCCCCTAAGACGAAGAGACCAAAAAACCAGAAGTCATCTCACATAGCTTAGATGGGGCCAAATAAGAATTTTCATGTCTGTAAAAAATGTTTCCAGTAGCTGGAGACCTACAGGGCAGTGAGGTATTTGCCTAGTGTTAAATGTGATTATGAATCCAAACAATAACATCCTAGAATAGTGTAAAGAATAATTTTGACATCACCTAGTATTAGGAGAACTCAGTTTCCCTTGAACTACATTTCCCTACATTTTGCTTGGAATCTACTCAAACTTACAGAGGAAGTTCTTTTCAAACTTTTTTTTTTTTTTTTTTTTTTAATATCAGGACTGAACCCAGAGGAGCTTAACCACTAAGCCACATCTCTAGCTGGCCTTTTTTGAGACAGGGTCTTTTTAAGTTGTTTAAGGCCTTGCTAACTTGCTGAGGCTGACTTTGAAGTCGTGATCCTCCTGCCTCTGCCTCCCAGGCTGCTGGGATTACAGGCATGTGCCACTGCACCTGCCACCTTTTCAAACTTCTGAAGTTAAGGATATATACTGTGTTCCCAAGCAGAATGACCTTCATGACTCCCATTGCACTTGCCTTAGTGGACAAGGATGGACTCTTTCTCCAAGAACCCAGTGGCTTCCATCTCCACAAAGCAGAATGCCCACAAGTGATAGCATAGCATCTCTCTTACATCCATACTGTTAAGATGATATGAAGAAGTAGGTGTTTGGTAAGTGTTATGGTTTAGACATGAAGTGTCCCCAGAAGCTCATGTGTAAGACAATGCAAGGGAGTTCAGAGGTGAAATTATTGGGTTATGAGAGCCTTAACCTAATAAGTTCATTAATTCACTGATATGAATTAATTGGGTGGTGACCATAGGCAGGTGGGGTGTGGCTGGATGAGGCAGGTCACTAAGGGTGTGCCTTTGAAGTATGTATTTTGTCCATGGTGAATGGAGTTCACTCCACTTCCTAATTGCCATGTCCTGAGCCTGAGTAGCTTTCCTCCACCTGGCCCTTCAGCCACGATGTTGTACCTTACCTTGGACCCAGAACTATGGAGTTGGCTGATCATCAACAGAAACCAAGAACCAGTTGTCCTGTTCTAATTGTTCTTCTCAGGTCTTTTGGTCACAGCTGAAAAAACTAAAACTGTAGGTTATGGAAGAATTAGCATCTATATCTCAAGGCATTGTTTCTATTATATTGCTTCTAACTAGGAGAACTAGAGAATCCATCTATAGACTGAATAAACAATATATCACAATTGCAAAACTGTATTTTGAATATATGTCAATGCTTATGTAACTGCTAACGTTTTTTAGAGTCTAAAATATTAGTGGATTAATAGTGCATTGAGACACATATGTTCTGAATCAATTGTGCATAAACCTCAGGCACTATTGTATAGATGACCAGGATATATTTAGATCTCTGAAAGAAATGGTCATTGTAATGGATAATCCTAATGGATGCTCAGCTACTTCATAGTGGAGAATGAAGACGAATAATTCTGAGTTTCTCAAATTGCTGGAATGTGGAAACTGTGAATTAAAAATACTCATCTTGCCTGTCTCCCTGCCTGCCTTCTCTCCATCTGTCTATTCATCCATCACTCTGTCCTTCCATCTATCCATTCATTTTATTCATGCATTAATTTGTTCATGCAGCCAAACCCCTGATATGTAGAAGATGTTGTATGTCTTACCATCATAAATATGACCCTTCACTTGGATAAGCTTGATGTTAAATAGAAAACCTGAGAGCATTGCTGTGATAAACTTTATAGGAATATTTTCAAATCAGTGTTTGTTGAGTTTCATCAAAAACCACTCCCCAGGTGAAAAACTGAGCTGACTTTGCTGTAAATTGAAAGGTAATTAGGAGATTCCCTGTTTGTAGGGACTTCTGCCTCTCTAGGGAGCAGGACAGGTGTTTGCTGGTAACTAACCTAGTAGCTCTAGAATGATAATAATAGGTGCAATTATTTAGTGGTACTGGGTTTATGCAAGGAGAGAAAAAGCACTCTCATTCTGTGTTGACCAGCTGAGGTTCAGGGCAGTGCTGTGATTCCTGCAAACTCACAAAGCACCAGATGTGGTCTTCAGGTCTAGGTCCATTGCTTTGTGATGAAAAATATGAACAATTTTCTTATGCTCACAGTCTTAAGTTTTGCAATTTTTTTTAAAGTCACACATTTTTCACCCTCTAGAACTGGGCTCTTCAAATCTTCCTGATGGTATAACTAAAACATTTTTAAGCATCATTCACCACATACACACACACACACACACACACACACACCATAGATGTTATCAGCAGAGCTATTACACTTGAATTCCAATCTTGAACCTAGCATTATTACCTGTGGAATTTGAGGTAGGTAGCCTAAACTCTGTATCTGTTTCTTTCTGTAATGGGGGAAGGCCATAGCACCTAGCCTTCTGCTATCTTTGAGAGAATTTAAGAAGGTAATTTATGTGAATTGTTTGAAATACCTGGTTTATCTACATAGATAGAAATATACTGCAAGTTTAGAAATATTTACCCTTTGGAAGGGCACAAATTAAAATTATATAGAAGTAAATCTATAAAGATTCTCCTCCTGCCTACACCTCAGGGGACTGTCTTGCCTGGAAATGTTTTACCCTTTGGAAAACATGATTCTAGAAAATGGCTGGGTTTCTCTGCTTCTTGGATTATCTGTGGCTGAGGGTGAAGACTTGATTGCTTTGTAACAGGACAGTTATGTTCAGAGATGGAGGAAAGGGCTGCCTTTGAGGTGTCCAAACTGTGGGAGCATCAGTGATGGACCCTCCCTGGGGCTCCCTCGTCACAGGCACAGGTAGAGCCTGCAGGTACTCTGTTTCATCTGACTTCCACTGATTGGCCCAAGGGATATGCCTGCCACAAGCTGGGCCAATCAGATGTTTTCTCCAGGGGACTTGGTACTTGACCTGAGAGTCTGTAATCTTGAATTGGGGAACTCTAAGCTGTTCCTTCTTATCATGTGCAGTAGGCAGCTGGTAAAGCTGTTGTTCAGGGAGCAGAGATGGAGCCGTGCCTGCCTGCATCCAGATATTGCAATCCTGCCTTTACTTAAGCTTCTATTTCTTGCAAGCAAAGGTTTATGTCTTCTGCAATGGGCATTATGATTACGGCTACACCACTCTCTCTCTCTGTGTGTGTGTGTGTGTGTGTGTGTGTGTGTGTCTATCTATGTGTACATGTAGTGTGTGTTTAGTAATGAAACCAAGCTATGGAGAATAGGAAGGAAAAAAAAGTCACAAAGGCTACACATTTGACAGCTGCCCCATGGGCTATCCCAGCATCCTTTTTTTTTCATTAAAGTCGGCATTGAACACATCACACATAGCCCTGGAGAGAGTTGGGTCATGGAAGACAATTTGAAGAAACTATAGATTCATTCACTACTGCTTACACTTTAAGTCCAGGGGTGAACTTGTCCTGAAGATCAGAGATGCCACCAGCCATTCCTTATATATTTTTATCCCAGTAGCCATGCTTCAGGCCTTTTCTTCCCAATCCACTCTCAGATGCCCTAAATGGTCTGCCATGGTATGATGAGAAAATCATTTTCTCCCACTCGAAAGACAGCAGAGTACTCCTTCCTCTCATTCCATCCACCCCCAGACAAAAGTCAGACAGAGCCTTAAGCCCATCAAGAAAATTACATGTGGAAGCTTGGGAGTTTAAATTCATGCAACCAAGATAGAGCTTCAGCAAGCATTTACTTTAAAATGGCAGAGCTTGACGGATGTTTTCTCCTCTAGGTAAAAATTAGGTTGTGAATTTAGTGCAAATCAGATCTGGTAAAGGCTTTGTTTTCTGACACCCTCCAGGAAAAAAAAAAAAAAACGAGGATGATTATTCATTGTTTATCATCAGGCAGAAAAACATGGTAGTATCACCACTAATTGGAGACTAAAAATTAATCTGTGCACTAACAAAGAGAAGAGTAAAAGTGTTGGTTGCTTTGTTCTCAAACTATGTGCTTGTGCACTTTGTGTTTTAAGTAAGATAACACCAGCAGCTGCAACCAAGAAACCTGAAAATGTGTGTAGCTCACTCACACCGAGTGCTATTTCTCGCTCAGGTCAGTTCAAGTTGAGTGTTTCTGACCATAAGACTATAGCTCCTTTCACTTTGCTCTTCTACTGGGACACATAACTTCCAAGATTGATCTTTCTGACTCCATCAAGCTGGCAGAGGGAAAAAGGTGAGCTGTGGTCTTTATGGAGTAGGCCTGGCGGCCACATATCACCCAAGTACCCTCAAATGTCCTTGTTGTGGACACAGGACCGGACACCTCTCTTGGATAGATTTGCAAAGCTTCTGAGCACCTCAGGCTCTGCTTGCATCTCTCCCAAGGATGGTGTGAATTTGTTGATTGTGGTTGTCACTGTTATTGGGTGTTGCATCCAAAGGGGGTGTGGCTATGTAGAGTTAAATCCAATTTAATCTAGTAGGACTGGAGTTTCAAAATTGATCCCCTTCCTTGTTGGATCCAGATGGACTTGAAATGATACCAGGATTTAAACATTCTCAACTTAAAGGGGGTCGTGTGCATGGTGTGTTTTTCAGTGAGATTCCAAGAATCTGTTTCTAAACCTACTATGGCCTTGTCCCTGGTCACAAGTTCCCATCTGAGAGCCAAAGATGTGAGGAAATGGAATCCACCCTGTGCCAAGGGGGCAGTGGAAACTTGTTGGCAGAATACATCTCTGCCACAGTGACGTAGATCTGTGCTTTTATAAATAAGCCCTTTGGGAACCAAACAAAGACATGACATTGTCCTGTGCCTTAAGGCCAGTGCTTTGCAATCTCTGTCAGCCATTTTACCAAGTGGAGTTGGAGCACTTTTGTAAAATTTAGATTGCACTGTCCTGTTCCCAGAGATTCCAACTCCACAGAGTGGCAGCTTTCCTGGGAATCTACTTCTCTATTCCTGATCCAGGGGATTTTTGATTCCGGTGCTCTTTGAGTCTCACTTTATCTTTAACTCATACATATTTGAATGTTTGAAAGGATAGAGATATATGCTGGAGCAAGTGTAAGATTCCAAGTATTTTAGTGGGTGAATTTTATTAAATGGGACATTTTAAACTCAAAAAGGGGAATAGATTCTTGGTTTATACAGAACAGTGATGCTCACTGATCGACAAGCTGGGTGGTCCCTATCTCAGCAGCACTTTTTCTTCATGAACCCTACTGCCTTGCAGAGCAGAGGAGCAGCGTAGCTGGTGTGCCTAGCTGCACATCACAGGGCACCCTGACTCTCTTCCCCCTTCCCAAGTATAGAGCAGGGATGGGCACCCTGCATTTGCTGTGTTTGTGGATGCTCACAGTTACCCCTCTTGGCACCTAGCTAAGTTTGCCTAGATTTTGATCCTCACAGGTCCTGCTTGGCACCTTGTACAGGAGTACTTGAATTTGTTTATTGTGGTTGTTGTGGTCATTGTGTGTCTGTGTCTGAGTGTTGAATCCTAGGGGGGTACAGGGGGAGTCTCTTTCTAGAGTAAACCCCAGATTAATCTTATAGAAATGAGTTTCAAAATTGGTAATAACCTTTCTGGTTAGACTCATCTTTTATTTGCAGTGTGTTTTTCTGCATTAAAATTAGTAAGTTGGACATTGAAATAAATAGCAGGATTTAAAGGTAAGAAACTATAAATGGGGTCATGTTTGCAGCTTTCAGGGAGACTTCCAGACTGTCTCTGAACTGATTCACAGAGCTTGTGCGGTAGTCAGCTCTCTAGTTTCAGAGTCTGCAAGGCCAGCCGAGTGATTCAAATGAATGGGGAAGGCGGTTTGAGGCTTGGGCAATTATTTTTTCTGGCAACATAGCTGACTCTCTTGAACAGCATCATTTACTTTACTTGCATTAAAAAAAATAGAAAATGCAGTTCTTATTTGAATTCATTAAGTTTTTTGTCACACATATTTCCCATTTCCAGGCCACAATTCTTACCATGGCTTTATTCCTAATATCCCTTTAAGTTAAGTTCATTAGACACAGACACACTTTGCCCATTAACCACAGAGACACATTTTCCACCATTTATATGAAATTTGCTCTGTATCTGTCAACATTTACTAGGTTATGTTGCAGTAACAAATGACTCTAAAGCTTCAGTGTTTCATGATAATGAAGGTTATTTCATGTTCTTGTAGCCTTGAGGAACTGTTTTCCATGTGACATCTTGTTTTGGAAACAAGTTGTTTCTAATGAGGACATACTATTTAAATGACACAGAGAAAATTCAATGTTTTATTCTATTCACAAATATATAATTTACCCATATCAAATATAAGATATATAATTTATGTATGACACATAATACATATTTTATATATATTATATAATTCACATGTAATCTATATATAATTATATATATATATATTAGATGTGTGTACATATATATGTGAGCATATACATGTATATATGTGTATAATTATATGTCTGTAATTCTCTACCTCATCCCATTTACAGAACAAATATCATGGCCAGTGCTAACCAAATGAGCCAAAACCCATCCTGTCATACATAGAGAATAACAAAAAATAAATCTTAATAGTACCATGATTTATCATGTTCTCTCATTTTTTTTCTGCTCTGAACTTTGTACTCATCTGTGAGTTCTCCCCCATTTGATAGAGATCTAGAAACAATAGCTAGTTTATCATATTGTACCTTTACCAAGAAGAAAACATTGAAATAATTTCAATATGTTATAATGATAAATGGCACCCTCCCCCAGCCTGGGAAGGACAATGGTCCCCTGCCTGCCACACCCAAGGAGTGCAGGTGATGCTCGGCCCCCACTGATGATTGCCACAGAGAAAGTACCTTGTACAGTTTCAAAAGAAAAGCAAGAAAATCTGTCAGCAAAATTTTCAAAGTTCTTTTCAAGGACATTCAAGTAATGCAAATTTTTTAAAAAATTGAATAAACCCCACTCCTACCATAATCCAAGGGAACACAAATCTGAGAGACAGGGTATGATTTGTGGTCTTTAAAAATTCACCTTTATTAGGTTCAGCAGTACATAAAATGATTCCAAACAAGGCTAATTAAAGCATCTCCTCATGGGCTCTTGGAGGCCTGCAGCATTTCAAAGTAGCATCTCCATTCTGGAGTTTTCCATATTTGCTTTACATACTTTTCTGAGGTAATTAAGCATCTCCCCTTCTTATCTAGTTTGCATTATTGCCTTTCTTTAGCAAATGTTTTATGTCCCTAGTGTGAGGCAAACCAGTCAGCTAAACACAGCAGAGTTGTAGGTGTATAATGAGTGAGTCCATTAAATATACACCCCAACTCAGGAATGCTGGGGATTGATATTATCTGGAAAGAGGTAAACCTCAAAAATGAATGACAGGTGTCAGCTAAAGCCCATTCTAGTGAAGATGCCCCCCCCCCAAAAAAAAAGCACAATAAGTAGGATAGTACTGAATCCTTCTGCTGCAGCTACAAGTAAACTACTGGTTTTCCCAAATGCCCATTTTTATGTAAATATGGAAAGTTTGAGGGTCTCTTACCCCTTTTTGTTACAAACTGTGTGTTTTTAGTGACATCGTCATACTAGGAAATATTACACTTTTGCAGCACACTCCTCTTACTGCTTTTAAATTTCCTTTTGAATTTTTTCGCAGCATGCCGCAGGCCTTCTGTACCATCACTCATTTACTGATTGCATTGCATAAACCAGTAAGCTTACTGCCTCCCTGACAGGACCCTCGGATGGGCGGATTGATACATTAGATACAATTAGTAAACATTAAGACTCTGCTGCCAGCGCAAGCTTCGCATTTTCTCTTGTAGGTTTGTGGTTGTATCTGTTATTTTCAGAGTTTACTCTCACACTAAGTGGCATTTTCAGTGTGTTCCTGTGCAGTAGTTTTAAGCATAATAGAAAATATGAGTGTGATTTTTAAAAAAAAAATGTTTTCATAAATGTGGAGGAAAGCAAATGAAAGAAACATTTGCTACCAGAGTCCTTTAATCCTAACTTCACATGCGCAAGAGGAGGAATTAGCACACAGCATTTCCCAAACTTACTTGAGAAGAGAGCCCTGTGTTCAGGGAACATCCCACAGAACCAAATATTCTGAAATGCTCCCTTTAGGAAATGTTGACCTTGCTTGAAGTTGCATATACTCCCTACTGAGTGCTCTGTTGAAGAATGTTGTTTAGGATTGGCTTTGTATACAGCCTTCTAATAGCTACAACTTCCTCTTCAAATATGTGAATCAACTTCCATATGAATATTCATTAAAGATGAAATCCTGTACTGACACATTGCAAAGAGAAAGAAAGGATGGATGGAAAGAAGGAAGGAAGGAGGAAGGGAGGCCAAGAAAGAAGGGAGATCAGAGACCAGGAGGGAGGAAAGGAGGGGTCTCTCTTCTTACTTTTTCTTTGAGCAAATGAGGTATTGGCCTGAATTGTTCAGAGTCAGCCTGGCTGTAGACTTCTTGATGTTTAGCAGGTAGTTTCTTCATTATATCAGTATGAAATCTGGGGGAGAAAATTAAAGGTTTGCTTTGACTAGTTAGTATACTTCTGTCATTTTGTAAATTCAATTAATTATGTGTGGATGACATGACATCTGTTCTAGTCATAACAACAGGCTGGTGTTTTCTGGTAGGGGAACCAGTCCATCCATCATTTATAATCACTGATCTTCAGATGAAGGGGGACCCATTCTGGCTGGTGCCAGTAGCCATGCGTGTTCTTAACTCTATTGCCAAAACATATAGCCTTCCACAAACCTCTGAAGAAGGTCTATTCTGTTTCCACTTGAGATAGGAAATGACACCTGAAGTGGTGATAGATGTAGACCTTAAGCAGTGTTTTCAATCATTATAACCTTTAAGCACTGCTAACCTCCCCCAGGAATCTTTGCCCTTTTCTCTCTGTGTTATGTTTTTTGACAGCTCTGTGAGAGAACAACTCTACCTGACATCTGGTGTAAACATGAAATGTTAATTCTTGGCACACACTTAATATTACCAACCGCTTAAGATACTCATGTGATATATTTTGTTTTTCCCAAGGCAGCAACACAGATTTTGTATGAGTTTTCTTAATCCAGTACTAGAAATCTATGAAAGTTATTTTTGGGTCTGTAGCTGGAGTTTTGAGTCTCAGATTTATTGTCTTAAGTTAGAAGTAGGCAGATGATGAAGCATCCTGAGCCACACACGAATGGATTTTTTTCTCAGCAATAGATAATCAGTCAAATTGTGGACTATTAGAAAAAGGTAGAGGTGCCTAAGGAGGGGCATAACACCCAGAGGGGACAGCTGAGATACTCTGGATCTTTCTAGGCATTTAGGAGGAGCAACAAGGCAGTGTTCATCCTGCATTCCACAGAAGGTGTTAAAGAATTCAGACTTCTTTTGATTCCTGGTGAGGTATATTGAAAATACATACTCCAAGATAGGAAGCATCAACAAGAACCTGGAGCTAAACTGAAAGAAATGAGGGTTTGCCAAAGGCAAGTCATCATGATTGGAGCATCATAATCCCATCATGGGATTTTCCAGGAAGTTGAAAGTGTTGAGGAATTTAGAGCTGAGTGGATAACTGAATGGCTCCATATTGGCAGAACTTAAAACAAGCAAAGAATGGACTTTTTGTTTTTTTTTATTTTTTATTTTTTGCAAAAGGAAGTAAGCATTAAATAGATAACCTGTAATTCTCAAAAATGGTATATAGAAGATTTGATACCAAAGAATGCATTGCTCAAGGAATAGTATCTCAGTATGTTGTTTTGAACTTTCAGTTTTTTGTTGGTTTGTTTTGGTTGGTACTAGAGATTGAAACTCAGGGCCACTCTACCACTGAGCCACAACCCCAGGCCTATTTATTTATTTATTTATTTATTTTAATTTTGAGTCAGGGTCTACCTAATTTGCTTAGGACCTTGCTAAATTATAGAGGCTGACCTTGAACTTGCAATTCTTCTGCCTCAGCCTCCTGAGCCACTGGGAATACAAAAGTGTGCCACCTCACCCAGTGAACATTTTTATACACATAATCAAGGACAGATTATAGAGCAAATTTGAGTAGGAATTAGGTTATCAGACTTGTTAAAATTAAAACTTTAGACAAAATGAATTTAACAGACTTTATTTGAGCCAGGAATGATTCATGAATACATTAGCCCTCAAAACCCAAAGAGGTTCGGAGACTTGTACTCTAGTGACTTTTAAGTAGAAATGTCATTGAGTTGGCTAAGCTAGGTGTTTGCCTAAATTGGGTATGATGTGATGAAGCATTTGATCTATTTGGATGTGGTCTAGTCGGAGGTGTCTAACTGTGTAATCAATAAGCTGGTTGGCTATTTGTGATTGGCTGGGACTTTTGTTTGTTGCACTTTTAGTTGGTTACAACAAATATTTCCAAGTTCAGTTTGATTGGAACTCAAGCTATAGAGACAGCCCCAGGCTAATGACCTCCTCATTTGCTTTACTAGGACTATGATAAGATCTCCCGATAAGGGCCATAACACAGGGAGTACATGCATATGTGTGTGTGTAAGCAGGGTCCTTGAATAATTTGTATCTTGGAAAACTACTTCTTCTGAGCTGAATGTAGATCATTAGCAAAAGGAATAGAGAACATTTGCCCTTGAAATTGAACAAATTTACCAGGGCTGAGAACTGCATGGACAGTTGTTATGGGTTAGATGTGAGGTGTCTCCAAAAGCTCATATGGGAGTTAATGGAGGAAGGTTTAGAGGTGAAATGATTGGGTTATGAGAGCTTTAGCCCAATCAGTGCATTAATCCCCTGACAGGGACTACCTTGGTGGTAACTGGGGGCAGGTGGGATGTGTCTAGAGGAGGTGGGTCCTTGGGGGCATATCTTTGGGATTTATATTTTGTCCTTATTGAAATGGGGCACTCTCTCTGGATTTTGGTGGCCATGTCCTGACCTGCTTCCCTTTGCCCCTCTCTTCATCCATGATATCCTGCCTTACCTCAATCTTCAAGGAATGGAGCCAGCTATCTATGGACTGAGACCTCTGAAAACTGTAGGCCCTAAAACAAACTTTTCCTCCTAAAATTGTTTTTGTCAGGTTTTTTGATTATAGCAGCAAAAAGTTGGCTAAAACAACAATGACACTCATCTTAGTCCCAGAAAAAGTCTATGATGACAAGGAGGAAACAGTCTCCAAGTGTTCTCAATGAAATCCTCAGTGCAAGATGAAAGGAGAGATGGACTATGGAAATTATTTTGGAAGGGAAGAGTGCAAGAGCACCCACTGTAGGGAGCCTTGGAGAAGGAAGAGGTGCCTTAGAGAAAGAAGAGGTGTCCCTCACAAAGCTGCATGCAAGGTTCCACATGGAAGGCCTGAGATGTTTTCTGGAGAACGCCACGTCTGAGTATAAAGGCTCAACACAATCGCTGCCATATCTTGGGGGCTGGGATCTAGATAGGTTGTAGTTGAGAATGGCCCTCACAGCCTGGCCTGGTTTGGAAATGCATGTACAGTAGAGTTACACAAAGAGCTCTTCAGGCTCAGGCGTGTGCCCTCTAAGACAAAGACTCTTCCAGATCTAAAAGCAGTTAAGTGAAAGAAAACAAAAACTAACTGCTGAGAATTTCTTGTTTTCCTATTTCTGTGGTTCCTTTTAAAAACCAACCACTGTTGCTGTATCATGGAGGTAATCCAGGGATAAGATTAATTCAACGCAAACCTTTTATGAAAGGTTCACAACTCCATGTTCTAACGAATTTTTTTTTTTCCTTTTCTTAAACACTAGTTTAAGACATTTCCAAAAGCACCTCAGGCCTATTCCTAGTCTTAAATCCGGGGATTTATATAACACAAAGTTGTAAGACCAGTGGGAAATTAATTTCCTTTGAAGCACATTAGCTTGAAGTTGACTTCTTCCTGGAGCGGAGCACAATTTATTGAAGCATTGTTGATGACCTCTCCAGGTCCTACCTATCCTGAGTTGTAAGCTGACTGTGGGATGCCAACAGTTACCTGGACCATTATGGCTAAGCAGGGAAAATAACGGATCAAAGGTTATTTGGAGACCCACCACGTTGCCCACAGCCACCAGTGGTCATGAGAGCCTGTTGTCTGTGGCTTCTGCAAATGAGCTGCTTGTTCACAGAGGAGGGACAGTATGGTTCCCTTAAATGTGGACACATTATTATCCTGCTTCAAAATGAGATGCCTTTGAGTCCACGCAATGAGGGGCCCTGCTTTGTCACAAACATTTATTTATTGGTATTTTCTCAACATTGTTTTAAGACGCTTTGGAGGAGTTCTGGATCTTCTGCTAGACACTGGGCATGTCTCTGTTCTACCAGTACCTTTATATTTTCTAGTGGTGATTCTTGTAGTGCTCAGAGATAATGTAAAGCCTTCATTTCGTTGTTTTACCAGGGTCCCACATTGCTTTATCTTAAGCACGACATTAAACAAAAGAGTTGACAAAGTCTAGTTTTAGTACTGAAACTGAAATTAGAACTAAACCGAGAATTCAGGGTGCCTTCCATCGTGTGACTTCCTTCCATAAATCCTGTGTTTTGAGAATAAGGTGCTGAGCAGGAGAATTTGTATTTTTCCTTTATTCCTTTGTATAATTTTCAAGGTCTGCTATAATAAACAAAGTGGAGTTGTCATTTTAGTTCTTAAAAGAATTAATAAGTATATGTTTCTGCTGAAATCCTTCTATTTATCTTTTCATTATTGCTTTCTTCCTCTGGCAGAAACAAAATAATTACAAGCAATAAGAGATAATGTAGCTGTTATTTATGTTTCACTGTGTCCGTTGGGTAAATGTGCACAGGCACAAACATATGTAGTTTCTTTTCTTTTTTGGTGGAATTATAGATTTGCTAAGATAGTAAACTGCCTGGATGAAGGGAAATTGCACATGGGTAGAGGAAGTGTTTACCCACCTCTACCCTCACTGCTTGCAGGTAGCCTGAGAAGACAGAGAAGGCAGGATTCACAGCAAGCCCCAGTCTTCCCCTCAGAGACAGTTAAAAAGGAGAAGTCCCTGGTGGTTTCTTCAGATGATAATAGCACTGATGCTTACTCTAGAAGATTGGGAAAATTAAGCAAGTTTAAATAACAAAGATAAAATCATCCATATTTTCCCAGTGCCAAAACAACCATCATTTTGCTCTATTTATTCTCTCTCTTCTCTTGTGTACATTTTCCCCATAATCAAGGATCCCTGTGCAAATAAATTTGCACTTTATCATTATAACTAAAGCACTTGCCAATGTTAGTGAAAACACCTTGTAAACAATCTTTTTTTGTAAAAATAAATAACTAAACTATGAAAATAATATCCTTCAATCATTCCTTATCTTTTAAGACACTATTTTGATTACCCTGTACAGTTCATTTTTTTTCTTATTTTTTTACCTTTTGACATTATATTTAGTGGGTTTTATTTTTATTTTCTGGTTTTGCCTTTGATGTATGAAAATTCTACATAGTTATATCTCTTAGATATGTGGTTTCTGTCATGGTTGATAAAGCCAACCATGTATCCCTACATTGAAGACATTCATCTGTGTGCTTCTTTTAGCACTTATATTTAAAATAAAAAAGTATTTTATTTATTTAAAAACTTTTGTATTTGTATTTATCTGTCAAAAAGAAAAAGGAAAAAAGAAAAAACCTAGATAGATCCCAGGATTCCACAGATCTGAGTCCCAATCCTGGATCTGTCCACACTAGCTGTGCTGCTCTGGGAATATACACATTCTTCATGTGTATAAAATAGATGTGTCACCTTCCAACAGGGTTGCTATACAGATGGTGTATAATCATGCATGTGTTCACAAGAGCTTATTAACAGAGCACTTGTCCCCTAGTAGTGGCTTAACAAATATTAACTATTGTTAAAATTTTCAAATTAAAAATTTAAATTTAAGTGGAGGAACTTGTCATATTTGCCAAACGGATGACTAGTTACCCCAACATTCTTCAATCAACTGTTTCTCTTATTTCTCTTAAATGCCACTTCATGCCAGGTGCGGTTGTGCACACCTGTAATCCTAGCAACTCTGAAGGCTGAGAAAGGAGGATCACAAGTTCCAAACCAGCCTTAGCAATGGCAAGGTGCTAAGCAACTCAGTGAGACCCTGTCTCTAAATAAAGTACAAAATAGGGCTGGGGATGTGGCTCAGTGGTTGAGTGCCCCTGAGTTCAATCCCTAGTACCCCCCCAAAAAGCTACTTCATTCAGATAATATTTGTTAGATTAACAAATACTTAAATACATACAAGAATCAGTTTTGTATTGCTTTATTCTGTCTTATTATTCTTTTCTGACAGCCTCACTATATTTACATGCTCTGCCTGTTTTAATTTTATTTTGTTTTAGCAATTTTATGGAAAGTTATATTATTATACAGCTTATTTTGCAAATAGACACATGTCTACATATACTCATGTATATGTATGTTATATATCAAATACATTCACTTTCTAAATGCAAATCAGAATCATTTTTAAAATTTCAAGATTTTTAATTTCTATTATTTGTATGTTGTTTGAATATTGATGTCTTTATAATATTGAAATTTCACATTCATGAATGTGATTTATATCTTTACATGAAGTCTTAACATTTCCCAGCCAATTACAGTTTCTTTATGCATTAAACTACAGATTTCTTTTGTGAAAGATATCCATTTACATATTGCTTTTAAATGATTGTTACTATTATAAAAAATACTATTTTTCCATATTCATTTACTAAGTCTATGGGACATTTAGATTTTAGAGAATTGTTGCATGCCTTCCATCAATTCTCAGAAAATGCAATTGTAAGAGTCATTTTTGAATGATCTCTGAAGATAATTCCATTGCTTTTATCACCAAGGATACTACCTTCCATAGTCCTGACAGATGCTCTTCATGTTTACAGGAGTGGCCTTTCATTCTTCCTTTGTCTATTGTTGGTCAATCCAGTTGTAATCCTGCTATTCTAGGGCTGTGATGAGAATCTTTGATCATGAAGTTTAGTCTGTAGTTTGGACTATTGTGAAACATTGTGTGTGTGTGATTTTACTTCAGGAGCACAATTAGCCAAGACTGGTAGTGATCTTTCTACAATTGGCATATGAACCATTTTTGTCTAATCCATCTGTTCTTTTACTTCTTTTTCTTCATTCCAAAATGTTTCTATAGCCACCCCCAACTCCCGCCCCGCCCCCAAAAAATATGTATCAGTGACCATGGAGTAAGCTACATACTTTATTTTATAATCTTCTTAGTAGGGTGCTGAGCATGAAACACCCAATAGAAAAATCTAGTCTTATTTCTTTACATGAGGACAATGAGACCACCACAGGTCAATTGATTTGGATCCAATCTTACTATATATGGTAGGGTCATACTTAAAATCAGATGTCTTGATGTCTCTAACCTTTCTACCTATATATATTGTTGTCTCTTGGGTGATACTAAGGACATGTTGAATTTTGCATGGAAAAATATTTTTATTTGAAGATTTTTCTGAAATGGAGACAAACATTCTGTTGGGAACTAAAGGTAGCTTCATAGTGGAAGGGAGACTGGAATGTAAGTAGTTCATCCCAGGGTCAGGGACCCAGAGAGGACTTGGCAGCCATCCTCCTTTCCTCTGCTTCTCCAGTGTGATGAAACGCCCAGCACATTGCTAAGCCTAAGAAAGTATTTGCTTAGCTAGTGAATGTTTGCAAATTTACTTTCAACCAGATTGGTGAAGAAAGAACAGCCCTGATCTCCTGGCACTTGCTGAACAGGACGGTGAACTCCTTAAGGAGATCAGTTTAGCCTAGCAATTCATGTCATTGCTTATTTTGTACATATGTTTTGTGTGTTTCCAGTATTCAAAGTTCTGTTCTGGGAGTGGGATTTCTATGGAATAGATCATTCAGCATTACTCTGCATTTTTTATTTATTAATTTATTTTAATTAGGTATATATGACAGCAGAATGCATTTTGATTAATTACACACAATTGCAGCACAACTTTTAATTTCTCTGGTTGTACATGATGTAGCTTCACACCATGTGTGCAGTCATACATGTACCTGGGTAATGATGTCCATCTCATTCCACCATCTTTTCTGCTCCTATGCCCCCTCCCTATCTTCCCTTCCCTTTGCCCAAAGTTCCTCTATTTTTCCCATGTCCCCCCCTTCCCATTATGAATCAGCATCCTCTTATCAGAGAGAAAATTTAGCCTATGAATTGGCTTACTTCACTTAGCATGATATTCTCCAGTTCTGACCATTTACCTGTAAAGGCCATAATTTCATTCTCTTTTAATGCTGAGTAATATTCCATTGTGTATATGTACCACAGTTTCTTTATCCATTCATCTATTGAAGGGCATCTGGGTTGCTTCCACAGTTTAGCTATTGTGAATTGAGCTACTATAAACATTGATGTGGCTGTGTCCCTGTAGTGTGCTGATTTTTAATCTTTTGGGTATAGACTGAGGAGTGGGACACCTGGGTCCAATGGTGGTTCCATTCCAAGTTTTCCAAGGAATCTCCATACTGCTTTCCATAGTGGTCGCACCAATTTGCAGTCCCATCAGCAATGTATGAATGTGCCTTCCCCCACACATCCTCGCCAACACCTATTGTTGTTTGTATTTTTGATAGCTGCCATTCTGACTGGAGTGAGAATGAAATCTTAGTTTTGATTCACATTTCTCTAATTACTCTGCGATTTTCAGAGGCAGGTGTAGACTGGGCCATATGTAAGACAAGAGAAAGAACAGAGTCCTGCAGGAGCCTAGAGCATGAGGGTACCTGAGGTCAGAAGAGGGGGGGCCACAGGGAGGAGGAAGCAAGTAGAAAGTTTACTTTATGTGATAAGGAGGGGCTATTTCCTGATAATGGAAACCCTGAGGAGACAGACAGGGAGTATCAAGGAGCCCAGAGATAAGAGAGAAAAAGAAAACCAGAAGAGGAATTTTAATTCAGCTGCTCTGGATTTATTAGTTTAATGACTAACAAGAAAAATACAGAAGGTCAGAGTACATCCAGAGGCCCAGAAATATCCTGTTTTCAAACAGGCTCCTGTTTTCCTTTAACCATTTTATAATGGTAAATACTCTATAAAATTACAAATTGGAAATTTTAAATATTGAGCATAGACTGCTTCCCAGGTTTCATATATTGCAAATGAAATCCCAGTCTAGGTCAGGTTGGGATTGAATCATTCCTCAAAAAAAGAAACCTAAGGTGATAAATTTGCTTCATATGGTTTGTGGGTTTAACCACTTGGTGCTTCCTGACCTTTCCCAGGTGTCTTGATATGTAATATCACATCTGAGGTGTGTTCTTCTCTCTTCCAGTTTCTCCTCACGTTCTTCCTACAGTTCTTAATTAAATGTTGCTCATCTTTACAACTCACTAAGGCTCCTTGAAACCATCAGTCTTGGTCACTGGAGGTGGCTCCTGTCTGGTTATCTGTTTCCTCTGTAGCCTCCTCCTGCAGCGGCTGTCCACACCATCAGAACCTGTCTCATTGCTCTCTTGCCTACAACACTTGAGCAGCTGCTTATCAGAGAAAAGTCAAATACAAATTTCTTACTTTGCCCATAAAGCCTAAAATAACTAGTGCCTGCTAGCCTCTGTATAAGTAAGTTTTTGAGTTGCTGTGACTGAAATACCTCACAAGAACAACTTAGTGGAGGAGAAGTTTATTTGGGGTCCATGGTTTCTGAGTTTCAGTCCAAGGTTGGCCGGCTCCATTGCTCTAGATCTGAGATGAGGCAGAACATCATAGTAGAAGAGTGTGGGGTAGGAAAGCTTTCAGTTCATGACAGCTGGGCAGCAGAGAGAGCTTGACTACAAGGTGACAGGGATAATGTAATAATTCCTCAAGGGCAGATGGCCAGTGACATACTTCTAGTTATGCTCTGCCTGCTTGTAGTTAACCCCATTAAGCCATTCAGATTAATAGTCCAACAATGGGTTAATCCACCAGTTAGGTTGCAGCTGTCATCATCTGATTATTTCACGTCTGAACATTCCTGCATTATCTCCCACATGAGCTTCCTGGGAACACCTCATATCTAAACCATAACAATGTCCTTTCTCCATTATCCCCTTCTATAACTTACCCAGGCTCATACCCTTTTGTTCCTTCTAGACATCAGGCTAAGAACTCTGTGTTGGCTTTCCTTCTGCCTCAGAGATCCACCTCCTCACTCCTTGCCTTTCAGGCTTAACAAAGATGGCCCCTTCCCTGAGCATTGCATCTAAAGCACCCCCTCCTCCCAATCTCTCAGATACAGCACATCACCTGGGGTGGTTTATTTTCTTTGTAGTATTTTTTATTTCCTTTCATTTCATTGCTTATTCATTTTGAAGATTTTAAAAATTGCCATCCTTTACCACAGCAATGAGAATCTACCTCTGCTTGAGTTAGGGCTTTGCTACGTTTTTCAGCTCTGTGTCCTTAGGTCTGGGAATAACACTTAGTTTATAGCAGGTGCTCAATAAAGAGATGCCAGGATCCCACTGAATTCTTGTGATGCTTTTGGCTCCCCACTTGGTTCAAGGTAATGTACTAGAGTAGGTTTTTGTCATAAAGATAAATTTCAGGTATAGTTCGTAATGTAATAGGAAAATAAAAAGGGATGCTTCTAAATAAAACAGAAGGAAGGTGCTCAGTTCTGAAGATTGAAACTGCTCTGGGCTCAGGTGAGATTTCATTTGGAGGGCCGTTAATAGGGGAAAATAACCTGTTATTAAAGGCTCCAGCTAGATTATCAGAAACCTCATCTGTTCATAACATAGTCCCATACCCAGGCCTTGATCAGTGTTTCTGTATCTTTCGTTAAGAGGAGGAAGAGAACAACAGACCTTAGGGGATGTGGAACATACCCGCAGGACAGCAACCATAAACCTGAGTTTCCTTTGAAGCCTCCTCCCTTACTTTGAAGATTCGTACAGCTTTTGCATTTTACCCTTTAATGTCTCCACATGGTGATATGGATGCCCCAGGAAGATGTGCTGTGTGAACCCCAGGGCTCAGGTCTCCCAGGCTCTGCTCTTCGGGAGCTCACCCTCCAGTCTGAGCAACATGAAAGACCCTGGATCCTTTGCAGAATTGACTCTGAGAACGTGGGCTTTGTGCTTTAGTGTTTCCCAGCCAGAGTTACTGCCTAAAACTCAGCTTCAAATGCCTGCAGAGGTAAAAATTTGATTGCTATGGAAAGATGAGAATGGTTGGAAAAATGGCTTGCTGAGTAGCAGAGAGCTAGGGGTGTGGGGACAGGAGAGAATGGGGGACAGGAGAGGGTGGGGAAGCAGCCACACAGCTGTCCAACACCAGGGCTTCTGTCAGCACTCCTGACATCAGTTTCCCCCATCACACCAGAATGCTTAAGGCTAATGCAACAGGAGTTTAGTCACATTCCCAGACTCGGTTTACTAAGAAAAGAGTCTTGTACATTTTAGAGCAATTCTCAGGAATACCATTTTTAATGTTTATGTGGACCCTTGATGTACTTAGTTTCAATAACTCTGGGTGGAGGGCCCAGGTATAGGGAGAAAGATGAATCAATGAGAATATGAGTATACAGTATGCAAATTCAAACAGAGGAGTGCTGTCTTCTAATTCTTTTCATATTGTACCCTTACTTTTATGAAAAATAGTTTAGTTACATTAAGAATAGTTTGAAATGGCATTGAGTATGAACAATTAATATGTTTTGGTTAAAGAAACACTCATCTTGTGAGTATTTGTGTCTCAAGGGTAAATTTGAATTGGAACTTGTTAAGTCCTGGAACCCCAAAGCATTAGACCTCTCTTTGGACATTTTCATTAACAACTAAGTTGTTTTTTTTTTTTTTCCTAGAAGCCAGGCACATGTCACATATCTGTTCAGAAGCATTTCTCTACTCCAAGGTCACAGTGTCTTCCTCTTCGGTTTTTCTTCCTTCTTTTCTTACACAGGCATTAATATCTTTAATAAAACAAGTGAAAATCATGATTATGCTCTTTATTTTGAAACTCAAATACAGGGACAGTCTTGCCTTTGGTTTCTGTTTAACTGATGTTGAACACTGATTCACACATTTAAGCAAACAAAAATGCTATGGTAAATGGTCCTTTTGTGTGCAAATTAATCCATAAAGCATCCTAGTTATTGCCAGGCTCTTGTTTCCCAAGAGCAGAAATGTTCATATATGACTACATAACCCAAGGAAATTACTAGCACTGATTTACAAAGCTACATATTCAGAATTTTTATTTTCTCATTTGTAAAATTCACTTTATGCAATGTTATAGTAACCTTAATCCATAAATAATCCTATAGTACCTTAAAAGTAAACAGCTAGAGGTGTCTTGTTGCCATAGTTGCTGGGAATTGTTGATCACAATGACACCTTTAAACCCAAAGAGCACAGTGTTTTCATCATGGCCTGTGATTTCAAGTTCATACAAAATCTGCCGAAATAAGTCTTTCTTAGGTGGAAATTTCCCACTCTGGAACGCTACAAAGGAGGCTTATTTTTCAGGCTAAAACAAATGTGTTAATGACTCGAAAGCAGATTCTAATTGAAAGAGTAATGGAAGATGGGAGACTTCCACCGTGACCCGACTGGGATGCTGCTGTTTCCTGAGAAAGCAATTTATTAGCAGCTCTGAACTTCAGTGTTCCCATCTGTTAAATGGAGATTATGATGAACACCTCCTGTTTGAAGATAAACGAATGAGGAAGTTAAAAGAAAAAGTAATGGGATCTTTGAAGAAGAAGAAAGAGCCTTCTGTTTATCTAGAGAATCTTTCCTTTGCATAAAGTTTACTGACAAATTTTAATTAGACACATCATTCAGAAATTTACTTTTAATGATTTTAAGACCCAGTTATAAATCTCCATCCAAAATTGGCTCACCATTTTATTTGTAGAATACAGCCAGGCATAAGCAGATGGATCATGACTTTTTTTTTATCCCTTTAGCATAAGTAGTTCATTTAATTAAGCAAGCCTGACTTTACATGAATTCTGTGTTGCCATAAGGATACAATAATGGGTTAGGCCTAGCTTTGCTTTCATGTTGCTCATTGTATAGTGAGGGCCAGAGGCTTCCAGGAGATACCTCTCAGCCCCGTGATAAGTGATGGATCCAGATGTGTACAAAGGACACTGGGTGTTAACAGTTCTCACCCTTAGCTAATGTCTTCACTGCCATTCTGACTGTGGGACTTCCATTTTTAAGATAGTTTATAATACTAAAAGGAAACTAAGAACAAAATTTGAGATACTCATTTAAATAGTGTAATTGAATTAATACAGAAACAATGGGGCAAAAGTTGTATTTTTTTTGAAAACCTGCATGCTGAATACTTCTTTGATCAATTTCACATTTTACCCCTGGGGGGAAAAATCATGTGGAGTAAGAAGATTGTTGATAAGGAGATCCGGGTTCACAATATTAAAATAACTTGTCAAAAGGTTGGCATTTTAATAGCTAGCAAGGCCCAGATGGCTGGACTCTAAGTTTTTAAAAAGCACTAATATAATTACCTTGCTTAGTGCTAGGTACTAAAATGAATGCTTTATTAATATATAATTATTGGAAGCTACATTCTAATCTATCTTTCTGTCTTGCGGTGGTCTTGGTGTCTCTTTGGGGTGTACATATGTGTCCATGTGCACGCGCACACACAGCAGTAACAGGCAGCTGCTGACTGGGTAAGGACGGCTTGATTGCCTGAATTCTGCATTCTGAGCTCCTATTCCAGCACACTTTGATGACACAGAGATAGAGTTGTTCTGGTCCAGTGAGGCTTAGGGTCTGGCAGAAGATATAGAAAATAATGGAAACACTGGGCAAGGAACTAAATAAATACTCCTGGCCTATACACGCAAATTTCTAATCAGGACTTCTCAGGGCATCCAGTTAATTACATCTTTAAAATATCATTGTATCAATTTATATTATTTGATTTTGTTTTAATGTGTTGTGTATTTCATTTTCCTTGCACATTTAACATTTTCTGTATATTTATTTATGTGAAAAAACAAGCTTACTGTATTTGTACAATCTTCTTTTCTATGAGTTCAAAGCAATTCCATGCTCATAAAATTATTATCTTCATGGCTGCCCAACAAAGAGCAATGAAAAAAATTCATCTTCTTTTAAAATTAAGAGCCACTGATAGTCAAAAGAAGTTAGTGGTTTTCTTTTTTGTAATGGTTGTTTCAACATTTATCACAAAGGCTTTAAAACCAGCCTTTGTTTAGCTTTGTTATTTCCTCACAGGCTTCTTAAAATCAAGCAAATTTACAAAGTGGGATTAACTTTCCTTTAATATTTACAAATTTTCATATATATTCAGAAAAATATAAATATACTTTCCTTAGTTTTTTTTGTCCTTTGTATCTTTCTTTTCATGGAAAATTCTGATGGCCGCCACCACCATCATCTTCATAATAACTTTTAACGGTTAACCACAGACAAATGGAGAATGTCACATGTCCCAATAAAGAGTGCATCCTTCATGTCATCTGAACAACAGACAGATTCTCTGCCATGATGGGATTTAAAATTAAGTATTCTACTGGATTTAAAATTAAATCTTCTATTTTTGTTTTTTCTAATAGCCTTATAACATAGTGTTTCAAAATCACATCTTTCTGTTGCTATATGCTTAATTAACATCTTGGAAGTGTTTGTATTTTACTGAGACTTACTATATAATAGTTTCACTAATCAAATGTAGTCTTTATTTCTCCTTCAATTTTATAGCTATTAACTTACTACCCTTTGAGTTTTTGACTTAATAATTGAGAAGAACACTTTTGTCCATAAATTTAAATCTCAAAATCCCTCATCTTGTATTGGCTCATTTCTATATTAAATTGAGATGAGCATCTCCACAGACTGCTCTAATTAGATAAGTTTATTATTATCATTCTTTTAAGACTTTCCCATGAGGAATAAGCAGTTTTCTGAGGTCTCTCAGCCAAGTGTCTTGCTCTGCTGCATAATATCCCCTCTGCTTAATATCTGCATCGGCTATTTTTTTGTTATTGAGATTTTTGTAGAATGTACTTTTATGACACTCCAAGTACTCTGAGTCACAATCATTGATCTATTGCTGTTAAGCTCTCAGATGTATATCAGCTGCTGTTGTGCTTGTCATTGTTGATCCATTGATGGATGGTAAATGGTCAGATTCAACAGTAGCAAATACTGCAATTGAAACAGGAAAACCTTACACTGTCTGGCAGATTTTGAATCATGGAGCTTTTTCTGGCTTTTTCTTGCTCTCTGACCTCATGTGTAACCCTTTCCACATTTTGCACCAAGTTCCAGTCACACTGGCCCTGTTGACTCTTCCTCCTGTGGGCAGACTCTGTCCTGCCTGAGGACCTTTGTCCTAGCTGTTCCACAGCTTAGAACTCCCAGATTTTGGAGAATTTATTCTTTCTTGATAATCACATCTCCGTTTCAGTGTTACTCCTGATAACATCCCTTTGCAAATCATTAAGAAAGGGAGAGGCACACATTTTGGAAAATATGCCAAGGAAGGAACACTAAATTTAAGAGAAGGAAATCAAGCTGGGCTACATGGATCATGCCTATAATCCCAGTGGCTCCTGAGGCTGAAGCAGAAGGATCAAAGTTCAAAGCTGGCCTCAGCAATTTAGTGAGGCACTAAGCAACTTAGCAAGACCCTGTTTAAAAAAAATGTTGGGGAGGTTGCTTAGTGGTTAAGCACTCCTGGGTTCAATCCCTGATACCAAAAAAAAAAAAAAAAAGAAGAAAATCAAAAGTTTTAAAAGAATGTAAGTTGATTTCTTTTTGGGTTTTTTTCCTTTTTAATTAAATTATGGAATGGCAAAGCATACAAATTTTAACTACAACAATCAGATCTGCACTGCTGGTGGGGAATACTGAGGGATGTGAGGGATGTGCGTTGTGGAATGCACACTGGCATTGGTTAGTGAGATGTTCTGCTGATGGTCCTACATTAGAACAAGGAAGCTTTCACATAGTTGGGTAAAGATTCATGTTTGAAGACATTCCTTTCAGTGTTTGAACTGTTGGGATTTTGGAAATAAATTTGGAGTCTACTGGTAGGATGGAGGAGAAGTCAATTGGTTGTGGTTGATGTACATAATAGATCCCAGTGATTAGAAGCCACAGATCAAAGGTACAGCCTGGCTAGATCTTCACCTGGTTTTTAAAAATCACAATAGAGCATAAGATATATAATACAATTCCAAAATACAGGAACCAAATTGCTAGGCTCTTGATCTCAGTGATGGTCTCATGGGTGCTACTGTGTAAAAACCCACCAAGCTGTCCATTTAACACAGAGAAATGCTAAAACTCCATTCAGAAGTTTAAAAGATGAGTCCTGTGCCAGACTACCCTGCCCAAGTCTATTTCTGTAGACTCTTTATATCCCTTTGATTTTCATGAATTGAGACACTGTCGTCTCAATTCTACCAGAATTGATACGATATCATTTGGTACATTTCGAATATAACTACGTGTGCCACTGTCCATCAACACGCCACCTCCAGATGCTGGAAGAGAGCTCCTCCGTTTTTGCTCATCTTTTGTGCGCATGCATAACTCGCACTGTGTGCTCTCTGTTTTTGTTCTGCTATACAATATCCTTTCTCCCTAAGGTCCAATCTTTTGGACTTTTGTCATTGAGATGTTTTATAGCCATTCTTTTAAAGGTGATCTAAGGGTTTCATGGCTCCTGAACAAATGTTTGCTGGTAGAATGAAAGGAAGAAGGGAAAGGAGAGGAGGGGAGGAGAGGGAGGAGGGGGAGGAGGGGGAGGACGGGAGGAAGTGTGAGGGGACCTGAGCCTGCCCTCATCCTGCCACCTCCAATTATCAGGACCCCTCTTTGCCTAAGTGTGCCCCTTTGTCTTCGCAGAAGCACTTGACATTCAGCACTTGACCTTCCTCGAGTCTGGTTTACATGCTCTCCCATCTTTCCTTTGAGTTTTCCAACCCCCTCTGCAGCCTTCATTTCCACTTCCTCCTGATTCTTCCTTCTTTCCTTTTCCCATTCCTTTTCATCCAAGAGCCTTTCTCTGCACAAGAGTAAAGTCACGTATCAATTCTGGTAGAATTGAGACGACAGTGTCTCAATTCATGAAAATCAAAGGGAAATCAACAGAGGAAAGGGACCAGGGGTAGAAGGTGGGGAGGGAGGGGGGAAGTACTAGAGAGTGATATTGGCCAGTGCATATTGTCACATCATGTGCATGTACGAATACGTTAACGGCAAATGGCATCGTTATGTAAAACTATGATGCACCAATGAACATGTGGGAAAAAAGAAAAAAATTCAATTCCAAAACTAGAAAAAAATATGAAAGTATGAAAGAATAATTATAATAATGACACTTGGCATTTATTGAGCATTTAGTACCTGCTACAGTAATGCCCTTTGCATGGATTACATATTTAATGGTCACAGGGGCCCCATGATTCTTTCCATTTTACAGTTGGGGAACCAGCTCAGTATTAGTACCCAGTTCCAGGTCACAGAGCTGATAAACCAGAGCCAGAGCAAAGCCCACGCTCCTGAGTAATGCTTGTTGCTATCTCCTCACATGATAAGCAAGTATTTACAGTGTCCACATGGTCAGCCATTGTATGTCCATAGTATCTCTTATCTTCCTTAATCTGAAAAATTGGCATTTTAGGAAGGAACCATATAGGCAAAGCACAGGTATTCAGGTGGAGCTTATTCCCATTGAGCAAGGTGGCTAACTTCCCTATAAATCTCAAGGTGATCATAATGTTTTACTGTGCTGCCAAATTCAAAATTATTAAAACGCCTTTATTCACATTACGGGCTGTTAGGCATTTAATTCCTCTGGTGAAACACCTCTCTGGTAATTCATAGCCAGAAATGAGTTCCTTTTACACCTTGATGAATAGAGTAGTGGAAGAGAAACTAATAAATGTAAAAGAAAAGACTTTCGGAGTTACGTAATGCCTTATTAATTGTACCTTTTCACCTAAATTTACCTTCATATCATAATCCTGCTTGCCCGGTTCCATATGCCCATTCGTCTGAGCACTGCTGAATCTGACTTTTCTTGCAGTTCCATTGCCACCCTTACAATGGTGGAGTTTGTGTTGAGAAAGCTGAGTGTAAAGCAGGTATTTGACAAACTTATGGTGGGTGGATACTGTCAGCTAGGGAGGATGTGGGGCCGGCCCCATTTGCCTGGCAGGCTGTGGCTGTTTTGCCAGCAAGATGACAAGGCACACTTCTCTAGGGAAGGAGTGCTTTCTGTCCCTGATTCTTTCTGCTTTTCTGCTTGCTCTCCGATGCCTATCTTTGAGACTGTGTTGTGGAGCTTCCAAATGGTTTATGTCTATTTCTTGATTTTTTTTCCCCCAGTACAGCTCAAAGCTTTCTGGGGTGTATAGATGGAGGGACATTGACATAGAGAACTGTGGAATTGCAGCCAATTATTCTGTCATGAAATAGGCTTTTCTTCAAAAAAAAGCAGACTCTCAGCAGAGATGAAGTATAAAATGGCATGCCGTTAGAATT
Organism: Callospermophilus lateralis; assembly: GCF_048772815.1. NCBI lineage: Eukaryota > Metazoa > Chordata > Mammalia > Rodentia > Sciuridae > Callospermophilus > Callospermophilus lateralis. Next base: position 15,756,621 of record NC_135324.1, read on the forward strand.
GTTTAACATTCCTCTTCTGTACATATAGTCAAACCCTTTAACAAAAGCTCACATTCTGTGCCCCAGTTCCACCCCAGGTCAAGTGCTGCAGGTCTTGGGAATCCGGGTCTATCAGAGCTGGGAGTCAACTGTTGGAGTCAGGCTCCTTAATGAGATTACTTGACTAATAAATGCCATTTTTGTTCTCTATAGTTCACACAGTACTTTTTGAAGATCATTGCATGTAATTCCCTGTAACTTTTAACTACAATGAGAGGTGAAGGAGGCATGTGAGTAGGGGATCAATTTAAAAATAGGACATCTAAAGAAAGGCAAAGGTTTAGTGTTGACTCCTGCAAATGATTATTGTGCATGTTCCCAGGAATCTTAATTATGTCTTTCAGGAGCTCATTATTTATTTCAGAGAGAATAAGGAAGCTTGCTTTCAATGCATTGGGTTTGGTATCAGAATATTCGGACTGTTTTTCTTTGGCATATGGAAAAGATCTTGGGTTTAAGCAAGAAAAGGAAAAACAACAGCAAGACTGGGTCAGTAGGAACAGAACTGTGTAGCTGTGAAGAGCAGGACTTAGGAATCTGACTGGGTGCAGACTTTGCTTCCCCTACTTGAATTAGTGAGGTCTTACTTACTCTTTATAGGCTCCTATCTGTAGTATGGAGTTGACACAAAGTAGAGATATCGTACCCTGTGTCATAGGAGGCTGGGAAGTAACCTTAATAATGTAGCAGATGAACTGTGAACTGTCGCTGTACCTACTTCAACTATTATTGTTGTCATTTTTACTACTATTGAATAGTCTTCCCAGTATATGTAAAAGCAAGCATGTAAAGCACAAAAATCACATCCCTTTGCAGGTTATTTTTATTTATCATGTTAGTTTATATAAAATAATTTTTATTAGGTCTTTATAAGAATCGGGCATGACCTAGCCAGGAGAAAGCAGGAACGCCTGATTTCTTTCATGGAAGCAGAAAAACCTCCTGGTTATTGATCCCTGTGTTAAAATAGCTTCCAAAATTAATCCAACTTGTTAAATTTACTGACGCTATCAGCGAGATTTAATTTGATTTAGTCTTTTGACAAATCCAGAAGCAGTTTCATAAAGCTGTCTATAAATGTCTACCGAAATCTATAGTATTTGAGAGATAAGTGAGTCGTTTCTAAAAATTAAAATTTTATTTAAAATATTAGCCTCCATTTCTCCCATCAGTAATTTTCACACAAAGTCAGTTAAAGCTGCATGTTGACAGTGTGCATCCAAACTGAAAAATTAATCAGTCTTGTCGGACAAATGCCAAGAGTACACATATTGATCTCTAATACACAAAACAGCAGGAATTCGCTTCAATAATTAAAGTAAAATGTGGTAACTAACGTAGAGATAAAAAAAAAAGGAAAGTCCAGTGAGCTGGCTGGCTGAGCCCTTATCAAATCTGAGTTCTCTGACTGTATCCAGGACAACCCACCATGTGGACCACCAGCACTTTCTTTGCTGAGATTGTAAAGGGCCAGTCAATTTTCGCTTGTCTGAGTACCTGATGGCAATTTTGTGGGATGCTCTCCAGACAAAGAAAGGACAGATTGTGTGTTCAAGGACTCTTTCTTAGCTGACCCTTGGAATCTCACCTATCCAGAAACCTTATTAAAAATAAATGTAATTGCCAGAGTTTATTTTATGTTTTAACTGCTAGTGAGGGTTTTCTTTTCTTCCTCTTCCTCTTCTTCTTCTTCTTCTTCTTTCTTCTTTCTTCTTTCTTCTTTCTTCTTTCTTCTTCTTCTTCTTCTTCATAAAAACATTACTCATTTCCCAGAACTATTTTATCTATATCTTAGGGTGTTTTTTCATATTGAGCAGTCATAAATGTCTTTGAGTATTCACATGCTGTAATTTGCTTTATAGCTAGTTTTAGACTCATATTTTAAAATAGTTGGATTCTAAAATAAATGATTTGACAGCCTCTCAATTGGTATCATAAGAATTTTTTAATTAATATTTGAGGATGTTTTATGAACCCCCAAAGCATCTAACATATTAGGTTCTCAGCATTTACAATGAGGACACTTATTTAAATTAATGTCCCTTTGAAATGTATCAGGGTTAACTTTGAATTCTTTTCACTGCCTGTTAGGCACCCACCTTTTGAGAAGGAGTCAGGTGATTTTGTCTGAGTGGCTTTTTCAGAAGTCCTCCTGGCACTGCTATGGGCTCTGGGGTTCTACAGAGAGGCCCCATTAGACCATCCAGCCTCTGCCGTTAGCCATGGGACTCCCAGGGACCCAACACCCACCTTTCCACATCTCCCATTAACCCCAGGCTGAGAGTTCATCAAACAAAAGTAAAGCAAAGGACATTTCTGATTATCAGGGTCCCATTTTATACGTATGATGCCAGAATGTTAAATACAAATTAAGTCTCTTATCCTTCCTCGTGCCATGTGTCATCTTCAAGGTTCAGAAGTTAAGTGGAACTGGGACCTTTTTCTCATTCTCACTGAATATCTGAATCCCACCAAAAAACAAAGAGCTCAGGGATGAGCATTTAATGAGCAGCTGTTCTGATTTCAGAGGCAAAGCCAGTGCCCCCTGTCCTCTCAGGGGTGTGACGAGGTGCTTCCACGATTTAAGATTAGAGACAGTCAACTGACATTTAGAAATGATTGCTCCCATTTGGAAATCTTTCCAAAAGCGAGTTCAAAATAGAATCCCGATCGCTGCTGGGTCCGCCACCGTGCAGAGAGGCAGACCCACTCCCTGCTCCCGCTCTGCCACCTGTACTGTGAACCCTGCCTGTGCTACTCACGCCACACTGTCACTCTAATTTAGCAGAAAGGATGCTGTGTTTTGTCATCCCTGCATTTTTAATATCTCTCAATATCAAAGTTCAGCCCTTTTCACTTTCTATTCAGGGTAGAGAAGATTTCTTTTTCCAGAAAAAAATCTTGGCTTCTGTTCTCCTGAGAAGAAAAATTTTATTTCTGTTTTTCCCCCCTTATACAATTCTTTTATTTTGACCTATCTGTGCACATCTGTTTGGTTAGTTGTTTTGATGAAAGTCTATTCTGACAATAGCCACCTTCAGCTATTTTACATATAATCGTTGTTATGCATCCAATAGTGTTTATCTGAGTGAAACCAAAATACTGTTAGAAAACAACACCCCATGCCTCGCCCTGCTTGGTCTTGAGAGTCAGGAGTTTCCACACCTCATCACTGTGGAGCATCTCACTGCCAACAGAGCACAGAAAGCCACCTTGATGCCAGCATCCTGAAGTCCCTGGTGGTTGCCTGCCCTCTTGCCTGCAGGATCTGCTCTGGTGGGATTGGGAGGATTGGTTACTGCCCTTGTGTGTTATTCCGCCCTGCCTCCCTGCTTCTCCCACGACATCTGCAGGTGCAATTCTTGACTTCCTCTTAGGATTCTGGTTGAGGAAGTTAAACAGGACAGACACGCAAGCAAAGCCATAACCCTGGAACATCTGTTTAACACCATTTTTCTTAAGTGTGTCTGAATGGACACTGCAGGGAAAGGCAGCCCTCTGCACCCCAGAGTTCTACTTCTGGAAGAGCCAACTGACCATGGATCAGATACATTCCTAAAAAAATGTCTGTACTGAACATTGCAGGTGTTTTTGTTATTATCCCCTAAACAATGCAGACGGTCTCTGATGCACTGATGGATAGTTTCACATACAGTTTTTTGAGCCATATGCCCTCCGAAGAAACTGTCCTTCGAATTTTGAATTTTGCTATTACCTTGGGTGAGTGAATGCACCTATGTAGTACAATCCTCTCTCAGTGCTGGGCAGTGGCAGCCAGGTGCAGCTCTCAGTCAGCAACTCAATCACGAGAGTAAACTACCAAGACTTGACCCTGTACCCTGTTGCTAATGTCCAGGAGGTTATCAGAATTTTGACCTATGATATTTCTAGTTGTTGATTTTTTATAGTGACATAACCCCATCTTAGGCATGGAGTACCCATATATTATTTCAATTATTTAGAAGACATTTACATTATATTAGATATCATAAATATAGATGATTTCATTTAAGGGATAGAATAGAGTATGCAAAGGTTATATGCAAATGCCACACCCTTTTATATAAGGGTCTTCAGCATTTGCTCATTTTGGTATCTGCAGGGATCCTGGAAACAGTCCCTGAACATCTTGAGGGACAATCATAATGTATTATTTAATGCATACAATAAGCCAGTCTGACAGGTATTTTTACTATTATCTTGACTTTGCAAACAAGGAAACTGGAGCATAAAGTGGAAGAGACACTTGCCCTGACCTGCCCACCTAGCAGGTCCCAGAACCAAAGTTGGATTCTAGTCATGATTTTTATGATTGTTTTAAATTTTAGTTTTTATATGACCAATAGCTGTACTTTTACCATGACTCTAGAATATTTTATAAGAAGTAATACATTTAAAGTAATACATTTAAACATTTAACCCAAAATAAGCAGGGGGAAGAATAGAAGTGCCATGGATTAGACAATGGGGAATGGAGGGAAGGAAGGGGGAAGGAAATAGGCAAAGGAAAGACAGTGGAATGACTCCGACATAGTTTTCCCATGTACATGCATGAAAACAACACAGCGAATCCCACCATCATGTACATCCATAAGAAAGGGACTCTAACTAGAATAAGAAAGGTTCCATGCTTGTAGAATTATATCAAAGTGGATTCTGCTGGCATGTATAACTAAAAAGAACCAATAAATAAAAAATAATAAAGGAGATTGACTCTTTGAAGGAGTAGATATAGAAGATCTTAAACACCAGTTGTCACCAACCTTTCTGAATTAATGAATTCATTTGAAGTGTCAAAATTTTATTATTGTTCACATGAATGTGTGACTATGTGGAGAAATCAGCTCTGGGAGGGGTTCATGGTCTGACCCAGGCTTCCTAGGTTTAAATCCTCTACTATGTTGCATGGCCATCCACCATTATATTAGTTATGTCATTTGTGAAGTGGGGTGATAATACACACACTTTGGTGAGTAATAAGAAGTTAATATGTATAAATTAAGAATTTTATCATCTGGATCACAATTGGTACTCAATGCTAGTTATTTTTATTTTTAATTTTTTTTTATTGTTGCTATTGATTGACTGGGGATCAAGCTGAGTAACTCATACAGTGGAATGACTCCGACATATTAAGCATATGTTTTCCCACTGAGCTAACCCCTAGTCATGGATGTTTTGTATTTTTTCAGAGAGAACATATATGGTTTACAAAAGATATGCTGGATTTAGTACCTTTTAACTGATGGCATGGTTTTGCTATTTGTAGTACAATTCACACATTTTAAATAGCAAGTGCTCAGTGTATATTACAGGACATATGAGTGTTCCATCTTTCCATCAGCTACAGCTTGTATATGGATCCTCCATACACTGGATTTCCAGTCTTTTGGCAGTTCCACAGTTCCCAGTGAATGCACACCATGCATGTTGGCCCCCAGGACTAGCTCTTCCAATCCTCTCTCTCTTTCTCACAATATTTGTACCCTCTGGATTTCTCTTACCTGGCATTATCTTTGCTGGTTTTCCTGGTTAAGTTGTGGAGCACTTCCTTTTATGTCTTACAGGATCCCAAAGGAGACTTGGAGGGACGTCTCCTGTTCTTTCTCCCTGCCTCCATTCATGGTCATCTGGCCACCTCGCGTTGATGACCAAATCCTTGTTGCTGAGACTATTCCCATTACCTTTGTGCATATTTCCTCTGAAGAACAAATTGGTGCAATAACAGTTTCATTAATTTAAGTTTGAAAATCTTTCTCTGAAGAGAAGCAATACATTTATTATTGTTAGCAAAGCCCAAGCACAACATGTGTCAATGAGCATTAGAAATGATACATAGCTATGAGGTCACTAGATGAGAAACATTGTAGTCTAAATATTTAACACACTCAAGGTGAAGTTATGAAGTTCATTGCCTGCCAGATGATGGTCAGCTAATTGAATTAATAAAATAAAGAGGTGAAAGAAATTAACTTGCTCATAAATTGCCCAGAAGATATGTTGTTGAAATAAAATACAATACAAAACCAGTGTGGCAGTTAAAATTCTCAGGGTCCTAAACAACAGGATCTCTAGAAGATGGGAAAACTCTCTGTAGCAGAGGATTTGAGTTTGGCAGTGCAACTAAAATAGAGGCAATGCTGTCACATGCTGTAGACCAGCGACTGCCTGACTGTAATTGGCAAAAAAAAAAAAAAAAAAAAACAGAGATATTTATGTCACCTGTGACATCATATTAAAGAAAACAATGAAAGGAAACAAGGGAAATCAGCAGAACAACTTATTTCTTATGAATTTATGGAAAAGAGAAATACAGTTTCATTAGGGAAAATATATTGAAGGTGCACTATTGAATTAGTAGTTGATGAAATGAAGTTTACTATTCCTCATGGGGAAGAGGAACAGTGAACATTTATGTCAAACTGTTCAGAATTCCTAGGTAACTGATTCTTTCCTTTGATCAAGGTGGAGCCCTTTGCTCTTCAACTGCAGGTCTACTTATTTTTTTTTTCTTAATAGAAAAACTTTGGATCTTGTTGGTTGAAAATTACTTGCATGATGGTTTTTCTTTTCACAAATGGGCCTGTTTCCTTTATTAGAATTGCCTTATAGAGAAATATCTGAAAGAAGGAGCAGGTGGTTACATTGATTTTATTTTCTTTGTTCTTTTTTTTTTTTTTCTTTCTTTCTTGGTATTGTTTCAGGTAAATATATTTGGAGTCGACAAAAAATTTTTTAAAGAAAAGCACAGGTGTTTTTACATTCTATTTTAAGTTGTTTCTTTTTTGGGGGGGATGCAAATGACAGGAATTAATTGAATTACTAAATATAAACTACTTTAATTTAGGGTCAACTGTAAATAGAACCACAATACTTAGATTATATTAAATATTCTGGTCACTTTAAAAGGCCATTCCCTTTTTAACAATTGAGAGTTATGGCATGAATTTTGAAACCTTTTTGCCTGGGACAAAATGAGCTTAGCTGCCTATTTTAAGTTGAATTCTTTTCTTTTTCTTTCTTCCTTTCTTTCTTTTTTTTTTTTAACTCTACCTACCTCAATGGACACTTGCTCTACAGTTTGCAAATCACACTGAAACTGAAGCATTATATTTTCTTTTTCTTTTTATCCTCTTCTTCTTCTTCTTCTTCTTCTTCTTCTTTTTTTTTTTTTCATTAGAGCATGAGTCAGAATAGTTTTCTCCTTGAGAATTGAGTAGAAAGGTCACTAATCCATTAGCCGGAAAAAGTCACCTGAGATTTGTGCAATGCAGGGACCCAGCATTAGAGAATCCCATGGTCACAATGTGGCCTTATACAGAACCATGTAGTTACAATGTTGCCTGGTCACAGCCGACCTCCAAATTCCACCCATTCTTACTTATATGCCTTTATTGGCTAACATAGCATATTGGTCTGTTACTGAAAATGGCATATTAGTAAACTATAAGGGGGAATTTTGATAAATAAGAGATAAGGAAAGTCCTTTTAACTTCAAGAGTAGACAACTACTAGTAGAAATCAATTTTAGATCAGAAAAACATTAAAGAATCTCATGTGATATAAACAGCTGTCATTTTCAAGAGGCTCATAAGTAAAAGGTGTGGATAGAATAAAAGCAACATATTATTTTCTAGCTAAGTTTCATCTAACTGTTCCTTGTTCCTGATCAGTGCAAATAGTGGAAGAGAGACTGGGTTACTCTCAATTGTTAGAAAGTAGCTCTCAGTGGTTAGAAAGGAGAATACTCTTTTAAACCAATCCAAATATTTAATTAAGTATGATGGTTCTATTTACAGTTGTCCCTGAACTATAGCAACATTTGTATTTACTAATTGAATTAATTTCTTTCATTTTTCTTTTTTCCCCAAAAGAAAATAGAAGTTGTGAGTATGCTACAAAGGTTCATTCCTTTAGTCATGAATCTTTCCTTGTCCAGAAACTATTCTTTACATTGATTATGGTGTATGATAAAGAGGGAGAGATTAATAAAAAGGCATCTAATGTAAAGTAATAGCAGTATGAGGATTTAATCAATATGCTGGTTGGTCAGTGTAGTAAATGGTTGCAATCAAAGATGAGAATGAAATCATTTCTGGAGACAGAGGCACTTTCCCATGTCCATCTTTCACAAGGACCAGAATGTGGAATCCACCCTTCAACTGGTAGAGGGACCAGAAAATGTGGTATGTATACACAAAGGAATGACATTTCATCTTTAAGAAGAAGTGAATTCTGTCATTTGCAACTGAATGTTCGGAACTGGAGGACCTTATGCTAAGTGAAATAAGCCATGCACAGATAGACAAAGACTGCATGATCTCAGTAATATGTAGAATCTAAAAAATAGAAATTATAGGAGCAGAGAGTAGAATGGTGGGTTACCACGTGTGAAACAGGGGAATGGGCAGGTTGGTCGAAGGGAGAGAAGTTTCATTCCATTAGACAGAGGATTATGATTTTGAGATCTATTGCATTGTTAAAAATAAGGTATCTTATAATTCAGAGTTGCCCAAAGAGTAGATTTTAAGTGTTCTCACAATGAAATATTTAGTATATGGTACTTTTACTAATGATAACTATGATACTTATAAATTATGATAAGTATGATAGTGATCTAATAGATACCATATTCGGCTTGATTTAACCATTTCATATTATATACCTCTATGGAAAATCATGTCATATCTCATTTAAAAATATATAGTTATTGTCAACTAAAATTAAAGAGCTGAAAAGTTCCCATAAGGTTCAAACACAATACAAATAAGACATTTCTGAGAAATTTGAAATTGAGTGGTCACACACATGCACACATATCCTGTTTAACACAAGCAGCCTTTTCTTAGGGCTGAATTATTAAAACTGCAGAAAGTGCTGCTGTCATTGTTTCCCAGACTTTGCAAGGAATTTCTACAGTGCAATGGTGAGATAGATATAGATCTTTCCTTATATCTCTGCATAGCAGAGACAGTGGAGGCCTAGAAACTGTTGGGGCAACAAACCAACGAGTGTGTAAGAGTACATATTTATTACTTTGCATAAGAAGCAGAGACCTTGAGGTAGCACAAATGCTGATTTTCCAACTCTGTTTTCTACCACTTTCCTCAGAGCCTGTTAAGTGCCTTCTGTATCTGACTTGAACTCGATGCTGTGTGAAATCTCCAGCCTATCCTTTGAGTCCAAAGAAATTAGCATTGACAGAGCCCTCCTAAGTAGGAGGACACACAGGAATTACTTTTGATTATTGATTTATTTGGGCATCACTTTTCCTCATTCCCATGTTTATTTCAGATTCAGGCTTAATTGCTTGCTCTTTTCTAATCAAATATTAAATAGCCACTATTTCTTAAAAGTCAGGTGCTTTTGCACTGTTTCCATAGTGTAATTGACAATGAAACCATCACCTTTTATTTATCTAGTCATTTGGAAAATTTAGATCAGAAAAGATGGAGCTTCCTTTTTAAAATGGTGCTAAATAGGCTTTGATGAAAGGTTTGATGTGCAACTGATAGTGAGGGCCAGTGCTCCATGTGGGTGTATACATGGGTGTAAGCAAGACAGGAATAAAGCATAAATTTCTCCAACGTCCTAAGGGGTCATTTATTATCCCTGGTAAGAAAACAATGTGGCAAGGTGACTTCATCTTCTGCTAATGACCTCATTTCTATTTACCGCTGAAAATGGACATTTTATTCTGCCTTTAAAAAATCAGCCACACAGAAAGAGAACAGTTGAGCCCCATGACATTTCTTAAAAAGAGTTTAAATTTTCATAAAAGAAAATGAGACCTAATGAGGAATGGACAGTTATTGTGATGCTGTTCCTTTATTCCCTAGTCCTTAATTACTTCAGTTATTTTATTGCACATTTTCCCCATCTACAGGGTTCTTTTGTATCATTTGCAGCCCTCTATAGCCCCTCTCCAGAATTAGCTTGTGAGGGTTGGGAATTATAGCCCAAAAGTACCACCTCTGGATTCATTAAAGGGTGGGCTTCCTCTCGTTAGCTTGTTCTGAAGAAAATTTCCATTTTGCAAGGGCAGTGTAAATTTTGCATATCATTTTAATAGCAAGGCAGGTCAATCAAATTATAATTGGCTCCAATTAGCACTCCCATGAGCTGTAAGATTCTTTACTTTCTCCTGGACTCTACTTAAAAAGAAAATGTTATTTACTGTCACTGAAGTTATAAAAAGTCATCCATTGTTCACAATAAGTACAGAAGAAAGTATAGGTGCCAGCCATACAGCGCTCTAGTGAATATGTGAGATGTGCATACCAACATGCATGTCAGATGGCGCATGCCAGGTGCACCATGTGCCACTGCAGAATGCTTCATTTGAGTGTTCAGGCAGCTATTGGCAACAAAACTTCTAGTCTCCTGCATTGTGTTGGTTTGGAGCTCCTCTCAGATTGATTTAACCCATTTTTCACTGAATCTGAATTCTTTGGAAAAGGTGCATTTTTATAACAAAGGTGAGGAAGCATAGGAAAAAATACAAAGTGTATTCTATGTTAAATGCCACTACTATCATTTGGGGTTCTCTTCTGAAGTCCCCTCCCTCTACACCAAGTCCATCTATGTATAGCCTGGGGATTGCGGTAATTGTTGGGTCTGTGACCTGAGGGAATTGCCAGGTCTTCATAAAGCATCACAGTAACTCTGTGTCGATCTGGTCAGCTCTCATTTTTCCCTATGAACAATTAAAGTCTCTTCTTTGGCAATTGCTATATTTCTTTGGCAGCTTGTGGAAGGAACTAAACGCCTTGCAGTGGTTTTGCTTGTCTTCCTCATATATTCCAAGCCATTGTTGAACATCATGCTTTGAGAGTCACTGAGTATGGCCCAAACTTCCAACACCTCATCTTGAGATCTCCTTGGAGAAAGAGGGAAGGGCAGGCTCAATCCTACCCTGGTGATTAGAAAAGGAAAGTTAATTTAAAATAAATAAATCCTTTATGAGAAAAAGAATTCATATATGCACACAAATACATAAAATGGTTTTAGACGTGCTCTCTGTGATTTCACACTAACAAATATGGAGGAAAGAGCTTCACTTGATCATCCCAAAGATGCTGCTAGATCCTTATGGGACCAGGAAAGCGATGGGTCACTTGTTAAGAGCAAAGCCTCCTGCAGGAAGCATTTAAAAGAAAGACAAGGGATGGCGGTACCTTGGAGAGTCAGAGGAGGATGGATGTGGCTGGCACCCACAGAAAACACTACAATCCTAAAAGACAAGGGTGGGACTAAAAATGGTGGTGACAGAGTGTGTCAGAATACTGCTTCCTCTACTGGATGGGTCTGTGACCTTGTGAAATGGCCCACGTGTGCTCAGTAAGGCTGTCACTAAAAAAAGAGACAGAGACTGGAGTTATGGAGTACTCCCATGTCAGGGGACCTGCAGGAGTTCCCTGAGGGAGTCAGGACAACATGATCGCCAACAAAAAGAGCTGGTATGGTAACAGAGGACAGCAAGGACTTTGCCAGGCTCTAACTTGGTCTTTAGATAACACTGACCTGGAGTGGGGTCAGAAAACGTTCTTGAAAGGTCAGATAAATATTGAAAGCTTTTCCCACCATGTCGTCCGTGCCGCAGCTGCTCAATTCTGCAGTCACAGCATGCAAGGAGCCACAGGCAGACCAGAGTGATTGAACGCATGTGAGTTTGCTTCAAAATGCTTTGTTTACAAAGGAGCAAGAGTCTAGTCTTGACCCCTGGCCATACCAGTGCACACCAGCCATGAGGAAGAAGGAAGAAAGGAAATCCGGTTCCTTTCATGGTTCTCTTTATTGGACACAAGTCCGACTTAGAGGCAGTCCAGATCAGAATGGATTTGGTAGATGTTTATAGTCTGAACTAGCAACCCATTCTCTATGGTCATCTTGCCCCCAAAGTAACCATTTATGAAACAGGTTTTGAAAGGACCCCCTGGCATGTTAGCAGGCCAGCTACATTTCAACCTTCAGTATAGACGTCTTCCTGACCACTGGCCATTTGTCCTTCAAACCTTCAGTCATCTCCCATTTTCCATCATGGTGTTTTAGCTTGTTGAATATGTACTGCAACAGACCTTCTGCCCAGGAAGTGTCATCTGTAAGCACTGGAGCAGAATTCTCTTCCCAGCTATGTGAGTGACAAGAATCTTGACTGACATCAGGCAGACTTGCACACACTTTTAAATATGTCTTGTTTTAAAGTAGGTCAGACTTCCCAGTTGGCACCACAGAAGATGGCCCAAGTGACTTTTACAATTTTGCCAAACCGCAATTTTGTTTGACAGAATTTCTTCTAGAAAATGCCTGGGCAAAGGATTAAATCTCCCTCATAATGGAATTTTATAATGGAACTAGAAATAAACCCTTAAGTGCCAGCAGCATGTGTATTAATATTTCTGCAGGTAAACACTAGAGTGACATATTTCATGTTAAACTGACTGGTTTTATATTTGAGTGACCTGGGTAGGAGTGTGGCCAGAGAACTGAAATCATTCATCACATATTACTTTTACAAAATAGATTGTCAGTACTTCATTTTCCTAATTTATGACTTTGATCGGTAAATCCTCTTAGCTAATAAAAAATATTTCAGATTACTAATATTCACATAGCATTGTTAATAGAGAGCCCACTGGCCGTGTTGTTTTGTCATAATGTGCTTACGATTTACTCAAGAGGTTGTGAAAGGTTCTGTAAAGTCTAGCTCATTTGAGTATATAAAATTACCATTTTTATTACAGCTTTTTATTTATCATAGTACATAAAATGATTCTGAAAAACCTCCAAAGAATGCTGAAGTGATATATATTTTCCATTGCAGTATACAATTAACATTTATTGCAAATGCAGATTTTTATGATAAGTAAACTCTGATAGTATTATAACAGATACTTTTTACTTTATTCAGAATGCAATATATCACACAGTTCTCAACTGCTTTTAGAGTGAGGCCCTATATATTTTAACATTGTCATGCAGGCAATAAATGAAAAGTTAGTGCAGATCTAAGACATAAAAGTTATGTTTCATTCCATCTCAAAGAGAAAGTCTATAAACAAAGGTAGGTGCTACAAATTTCTGCAGACCTCTCATGACACAAAACCATATTAAATGCAGATTTGATTCTCTTCCATGAGTCTTTAAGGGTCTGAAGTTCTGTAAAAAAATAATCACTAATTCATTTGGTTTGAGCTGCTGTAGTTTGACATCTATCTGCCTCTTTTTCAATACTCCGATACTCCCTCCCTGCATTAACTTGATCTTGCCTGCTTCTGAGTTGGGCTTTCCCAATACAGGCTTCCTCCAGTTTTTTGTCTCTGCTCATTTGTTTTCCTTTGTAACTTTTATCTAGAGCATTTAGCATGGTATGTCGCACATTATAAATTCCCAATTGTTATTAGCTGGTCTCATTTATGTTAGTTTCCTGTCATCACTGTAACCAATTACTGTAAACTTAGTCACTTATAAAAACTCACATTTATTGTGTTACAGTTTTGGAGAACAGAGGTCCAACAGGGGTGAGTGGCCACTGACATCGAGGTGTCTCTCCTTTTGGAGATTCAGACCCTGGTCTTTTCTGGCTTCCATAGGCCACTTTCAGTTTTTCACTCATGGCTTTTCCCATTGTCTTCAATCCCAGGTCACAACGTTTGAGATGCCTCTCTGACTCCCTCGCCTACTTCTTTCTGTACATCCTTTCTTCTTTGGCCTTAAACACCCTGCCTTTCTCTTTAAGGACCCTTAGTATCACATTTGACCTTCCCATGAAGTCCAAGACAATCTTCCCATCTCAACCTCCTTATTTTAATTCCATTTGCAATGTCCCTCTTGCCATGCCAGGTTACAGGTTCGCAGGTTTCAGGGATAGGATGTGGACTTCTGGGGCAGATACTGTGTTTGCCACACCAGCATTAGGCCCAAACTCTCTCTCAAATGTTTACCTCATTGTTCCCAGCACTCCAAGGACATTTACTTCTGCTTTCCTGCCTCCGTCTCAGATTCGAATTTCAGCATGACCGCTTCTAGCCCCAGTGCTCCTCTCCTCTTCCTGTTTCTGCTGTTTCTTCTCCTGATCTTTCCTGAAAATCACGTTAGTTTTTCATCATCCCAGCTGAGGATCTTTACTGCCTTGGTTTTCTGAGGCTGTTACAGAGGAAGACCATTTTATTATTCAGCAGCTCTTTCAAGTTATGTCGGAGGTTTGGGGCCTCACCATAGAGGTGAGGGCCCCATAAATGGAGAATTGTTTTCTTCTTCCTGTGGTGGGGCATCCAGACAGGGTCAGTGGATGCTACTGTGGACTGGGATGCCCATGACCCTCCCTTGTCTGGAGGGCAGGGTCTATCTGTCAGTCAGGTCAGGCTGTGCATATTTGGAGAGCCTAGGGTGCGCACAGGGGATCAATTTGGTGAAAGTGAAGAGAGGAGGTGATCCCTAGGAAAGGAAGTCATTGCAGATGGACGTTTCCTGCAGATTCAAAGGGAGGGACATTCCAAATACAGAAGAGTCTGTGACTCAATTTCAGCAACCTTTATCTCCTCAGTTCCCTAAAAGCAGAAGTCATAATGCAGTTAAAGGATCAGACTTGAAGAAAAAAAAAATAAGATACTGGAGAAGTACCTGTGAAGGGTGAGGGGGACAGCACAGAAACAAGCTGAGTTCACAGATACTGGGTTCCCATATCTGTGTACAAAGAAAGAGGAGGAAAACCTTACAGGAAGAAAGACTGCTGCCCAGCTCTGATAACACCATGGCCGTGGTGATGGGGGTGCTCAAGCCACAGCTGTCAGTTGGAGAAAGCTCTGCGCTACCCTGGGGGGCATGGCCAACCCCCACAGGACTGCAGGCAAAGGCTGGGGTCAACTGTGTTCTATGTGGTGGGTTCTCCTAAAATGACACCTGAGTGGAACATCTCTGTCTGCCAGAGTCATCTCCTGGATTTTTTCCATATTTATGTATTCATGCACACTTAGGGAACAACTCAAAATTATTTTAATGTGATTTCTTCATTTTATTTTTCCTAACAACCATTCCTATGTCATATAGACAAAAATCATCATAATCTCTAGAATAATAGAACACTTTAACAACATTTAAATGTTACCAATATTAATTTTATAATTAAAAGAAAGCCTATAAATATAGTCTTACATATATTGTTTTATGTTGAATATTTTCAGTTAAAATTACATTTGGGTTATTTGTTGCACAAAGCTATTGTCCCTGTATTCTCGTTGCTCTCTGATGTTCTCTTGTATGCATTTACCAGACTGTAGGTTTTTTGCTGCAGATTGTGAGTTCTCTCCATCATCTGTTCTCATTTTAACATAAATTAGTTTAATAAGTTGACTTCTTAATTCAAATGCCCAGTAAAAGTGTTGCATGTTGGGGAGCCGTAGAAGTTTCTGGCTACCTCAGGAAAGAGAGAGGGCAGCCATATTGATTTCACATATAGAACACTTTGGAAAGAAGAGCAAAGTCCCTTGCCTCCCTTCAAGCATGGTAAGTCTGTGGGCATTGGGGATGTTACATAGGTCTGGATACTGAGAGCAGCAGAAAGACCCCAGAGGGCTATAGATAACAATAGCTGCTAGTTTTAACAGTTACAGAATAAACTCAGCCTACTCTATCAGCATTATTTGTCTTTATAGTTCATTCAGTACTGTTGTAATGGTGGTTAAATAGGAATCAGTTTAGGCATGAGAGTAACTGCTGGGTGGAGACTCGCAACACATTTTATTTTCATACAAGTCAGTAGACAACTGCATATTTCACAACCTAGCGCCTGACTCATTAGACCTTCATGAAACATGCTCTACTAACATGACTGAAAAATCAGTTCAACCTTAAAACTAGATTTCTGAGCGTTCCTTTCACGGTTCATTGGCTGATCTTGGGAGACACTGAGCATTTGTGTTTGCCTTGGGAGTGGAAGTCAGTCATCAGGCTTCATTTCCAAGTTCTTGGCAAGCTTTCTCCATTTTGGCCTTTCACATGCCCTAGGCTGTACCTGAAGTGCTTTTATTCCTTTTTTTGCTGAGAGTTCTCTTGTCCTTCCATGTTTGTTCTTTAGTCATGCAAGACTGTCACCTGTCACTCTGCTTCGACCTATTCTAGTTCTCCTCCAAATCACACACATTGGCCCAGTCTGATCTGTATGATGGTTTCCTGTCCCTAACCCTACCACATTCAAAGATCTTTAACCATCAAAATGATACATTAAATGCCTTTGAACTTGTCACTCAGTAGTTATTTTTATTTGTACCTATTTTCCAAAAGTTCTTTCAGGAAAACATTACATTATTTAACCAGTACGGTAAGGTCAATACAACTGTAAAAAAAAAAAAAAAAATTGAGCAGAGAAGTAGGAGTCCAGGAGCCACCCACAGCTACTGTGCTTCAATACCCACTGGCATCTGAACCATCTCAGCCAACTAGAACCAAGCAGCATGGTATTATTTAGCCCCTGTTATTGCAGAGAACAAGAGCTCTTCTGCATAAAGTTGTTTTCCATAGACCCTGAAGTTCATGGACACACTCATAGCAGACTTTACTTGCATAGTCAGTAGCATGAATTCATTCTTAATTAACAAATGTTGATCAAGGACTTATTAAATGCCTTTGGATGCTTCAAGAACTTGGAAATGAAGCCCGATGACTGACTTCCACTCCTAATTTGAGGAGAAAGAGGAACAGTTGGAGTAAAATTAGCATTACTTGTTTATCACATGATAGGAAGACAGATAAGTAAATAGATCATGACTTCTCCGGTGATAAATGCATTCCCTGAAAGATGCCTTGGGTTGCCCTATGTAGGAGCCCAACCGAGATAAGGACCTTTAAGGAAATCTTCCTTGAGGAGTTGATTCCTGATGTTGGAGAGAAATTTTTGCAGACTCTGTGGAAGTCAGCAGAATGCGGTTTGGTGTTTGTTAATCAGGTGTCTGTCACTGTGATCAAAATATCTGACAAGAACAACTTAGAGGAGGGAAAGTTAATTTTGACTCAAAGTTCTAGAGGCTGCTCTGATCCTGAGATTGGCAGAACTTGGTGGAGAGGTACTGCTCTTTTCATGGTAGCCAGGAAGCTGAGAGAAGGCAGGGGGAAGCTACTGCAAGAAGATATACTCTTCCACAACATACCCCCAGGGACTCACCTCCTCTAGCCCTGCCCCACCTGCCTAGTGACCACCCAGACAGTCCATCAAAAGTAAGATGGATGGTTAAGATTGCAGCTCTGACAATCTAGTCATTTTACCTCTGAATATTTCTGCATTAAGTTAGGAGCTTTGGGAGGGCACTGCACATCCAAACAATAACAATGTTGAAAGTGAAGGAAACAAAAAGAGAGGCTTTGAGAGACTTTGAACAGGGACTTGGCCCTGAAGGGACTCCTACTGAGTTTAAGCAATTATGCATTATTCCTAAGAAGATAGAAAGTTGTGCAAAGATTGATGTCAGAATTGCCTTGATTCTGTTGGTAATTTTGAAATAGCATAGAATGCACAGTACAAAAGTACAGGCTAAAAGGGAGGAAGACCCAGGCCAGAGGCTGTTAGGAGGCCTGTGGAGTAGAGGTGGTGCTGAGAGCAATATCATGGCTCCCAGAGGGTGCTGATCAACTGTTTCCATCATAGCAGAGAAGGAATGCAGAATCATTTCATCTCTTTCTCTTCTAGAACCACAGCAAAACCACCCAGCATGCCTTTGAAGCGAAGGTAATTTTGTATATTTCAGGTCTCCTGTGAGAAACTGACTTTAATCATGGAATTTATTTCTCTCTCCCCAACTTTTGTTAGAACTATCCTATGCTTGGATCTTCAATGAATATCCATCATTTGTTGAAGAAGATAGTCGGAGATTTGTCTCTCAAGAGACAGGGCACCTCTACATTGCCAAGGTGGAGCCATCTGATGTGGGGAATTACACCTGCGTAGTGACAAATATGGTGACACATGCCAGAGTGCTGGGCTCCCCCACTCCCCTGATGCTGCGCTCTGATGGTAGGAAATGTTTCGGTGTCCTCTGACTGCAGATAGGGTCCTGACTACAGGCAGAAGCGAGCTAGGAAAAGTGAGAAATATATCTGGAAAAATTATCACTCAGAGGGGCAAAGATTATTGATGAGTAGGTGACAAAATTAATTACATAAACCCTAGGTCCTTTACATAATCCTTACTCGGGACCTCCTCCATAGCTTTCATAGACCACTGCCAAATGGAACAGGGGTTCCTCATTTAAAGATCATGAAGAATTTCAAGATGGCAGCAGGGGAGCACTGAAGCAGGCCTGAGGACCCAGAGATGGGACCCAGGTTTTGTTCCCATCAAGCCCAGGAAGTCACCTGCTCTGACTTGCCCGCTGGAGGTTCCTAAAGTGCTGAGTATTTTGTTAGAGATTAAAAGGCATCACTGAAAAAAAAAACTAAAAATCTGCTTCATCAACACCTCCATGGCTGCTGTTTTAAGAGTCTGTGAAGCAGCAGTGGGAACAGATTTGCTGCCCCTTAGCTAGGGACCCATTTTAACTAAGTCACATCTAATAGGGCACAATGCCAGAACACACAGTATGGAAACACCTTCCAGGCCCTTAAAATTGAGTTTGACCTCTCCTGTTTATTAAGTCACCATTTCTTGACTCCAGGGAGCCATTTAATAAGTTTAAGGTTGGTGTCTATGCTACTGGGGTATCATGAAGTAAATTTTCCACTATAATTTTGGTTCCTTAGGAAGTTTCAGTAAGTCTCAATGCATTCATTGTTTATTTCAGTTTGACTACAAATGTCCACATTGAATACAGAGTGACAGAAGCCTCCCATTTTCTACAGTATAAAATGTACGGTGTTCCCTGTAGTGGGACAACTTGTAAATACTTATGAATCTGAGAATTCCAAGTTCTTAAGTGCTTATTAATGTTGCATGTTTGAGCCAGGTTAGCACCAGTGAGTAACTTAAATCACTGCAAAAAGCTAGTTCCCCATGGAGCAAAATAAAGTTTTATTTAAGAAAACAAGGCAATTTCAAAGGCAGGACTATCAACTTAATATTCTGCATTCACAGGTGTGATGGGTGAATATGAGCCCAAAATTGAAGTTCAGTTTCCGGAAACTCTCCCGGCAGCTAAAGGTTCAACTGTGAAATTGGAATGTTTTGCCCTTGGAAAGTAAGTTTTGTTATGTTCATTCTGTGTGCTCTACCATTGGGTTGCTGTAAGAGATTGGGGTGGATTGTGACAGGCTACCCTTTACTTCTAAAATTTACTTACATTTAGAAGGAAGGAAATAATGCAGGAAAAAAATATGCATATATAGTATACATATATAATGTAATTTGAAATTTTCAAGATGATTTGGAGAAAATTACTATGCCTGTCTAATTTCACGAACTAAAATGGTGTTCTTTCTCGTGTCCATTTGTTGTATTATATATTTTAGGCTTTATTTTTTGTTTTTCCTGTAAATCATGAATTTAGTCAAGAAAACTGCAGTTTATTTTTGTTAAAATATCAACTTCAAGGGTTAAATCTTTTGGCCTCATGTGTGTAAGTGAAAACTGGAATGTTATACATTTGAAACCCACCACTTTGGATCTATCTTAACCAAAGCTTTCTTTTTTCAAGTCCAAAAGGCTTCCAGACAATAGCAAACCAATTGATGGTTTTCTTCTTAGCCCTGTACCCCAGATTAACTGGAGAAGAAGTGATGGGATGCCTTTCCCCAGCAAAATCAAATTGAGGAAGTTCAATGGTGTGCTTGAAATCCCTACCTTCCAGCAGGAAGATGCAGGCTCCTATGAATGCATCGCTGAGAATTCACGAGGAAAGAATGTGGCCAGAGGGCGTCTCACCTACTATGGTGAGCATCCCTGGCTTGGGCAAATTGGATTTTCAAATTGTGGGGAGATTGTAGCAGAATCTCCTTTTTTAACTTGTTCTGCATTTTATTCTTTCTTATTCTGCTCAGTGAGGATGGACATCTGTCATGGCAGGAAGGAATTAAAAAGAAATAAAAATATGCAATAGGTTGGATATTTATTTCCTTTGCATTTTAAAATAAATCATATGGTAATGAAGTATTTTATACTTTTTTAAGAATGACCTTTTATACCCTTAATACATTAGAGAGAGATCTCCTTTCTGTCTGCTCTCTTCTCTATGAAAGGAGGTTTTATATCTTTCTTTCTTGTCTTTTTCTAAGCAGAAAAAATTGCCTACTGGGAAGAATTACAATTACTGTATCAGAGAATCCAAATAAACTCAGAATCTTGTTGAGTTTATCAGTATTATTTGGTCCTGTACAATAATGTAGTTGTACTCTATTTGCTGCCTTTAATTTGTAATCACATTTATTTGATGTACTGCTCAATTTGGATAAGGAAAGAATAATAATGTTACCCTTATTTGGAGTCTCTTTGGAGGAAAATTAGATTGTCTTTTTCTTTTCAAAATTCATTTCCAATTTCCTTTTGTTTAAAAAAAATACAAGCCCCTTGGTTTTGATGAAAATATGATTTAGAAAGTATAAATACATGATTTTACAAATTGCATCTGTAAAATACATATAAATGTAAGCTCATTGAATACAAATTTGCAATTTAATCATTAGAGACATTGTAAAAACTAGTGTGCATTCACCAATTTTGTGAAAGGCAAATTGGATTATGGTCTATTTGTTTTGGAAACTGAGAACTGAAGCAGTGTGCAGTGCCCACCTGGTTAGCACGCGGGGATGTTACAGGGACGAGCGGTGTACACAGACAGTTACTGAAATGGTAGGACTTCTCAGGTCCCCATCAAAAATCTGAAGTCTGTGAAAGCAACAGCTCTGACGAGATCCATACTTGTTATGTTACCTTGAGCTTTTATGATCTGTCAGAGATGAAACACAGACCTGAACTAGTAGCGCAAGTCCTTCTGTCTTCTGATTGTCTCTTCTTTGACATAAGGAGTTGGGTATGGAGGGAAGCATCTTGGGTGTCCAGGTCTCAGTTGGTGGGACAATGTGGAAATGGTGGAAGTGGTGAGAAGATGAGCACTTAACTTACATGGCTGTACAGCTCAAAGCCCCCACAAAGGAAGTCACCTTTGTTCCTACGTAGGCTAGTGTCTTTTTTTGCTCCCTCCCAGGAAAAGAAGTGACCGTGGAGAGAGTGCACAGCAAAGTCCAGCTGTCTTCATGTTTCAGCAGTGTCTTTACCTCTCTGTAGCAGAATCCCTGCCTCAATCATAAAGCACTATATGTCTCAGATGATGGGAAACAGGAATTTGTTATCAGAATGTGGCTCAGTCTCTTATTTTTACTTCTCTTTCCTCATTTGTCCTTTTCCTTTTTCCACAAGTTGGCATCTGCTATAATCCAAAATGGCCACAAACAGTGAGGAGCAGACCAGGGGCAGGAGGGATGAGGTGTCTAGCCACTGCTCCTCAGATCTCTTTGGCTGCATGTTTACCCATAAAACAATCACTGTAAGGGAAACTGAATTAGACGATGTAAGATCCTCCTTCTGGAACACAGTGAAAGGTGGAGTTTCCTTGGGGTTTATGGGAAAGGTAAGCAGAGAGAGAATGAAAACATGAGGTTATTTTAGAAATAAGAAAAAGAAGAAAACAATTCACAATAGAAAACCAATATCATCTGCTGTACTTCATAAAGAAGGTAGACTCTTGCTTTAGTCTGTTTTATAGATAATATGATATGTACCTAAGAAATAAATCAGAAATTAAATACATAGAGTTTCACGGAAGTTTCCATTTTAGAAGACTAAGATTGTGCATTCAATAAATGCCATGTAGTTCTCTGT
Organism: Callospermophilus lateralis; assembly: GCF_048772815.1. Taxonomy (NCBI): domain Eukaryota; kingdom Metazoa; phylum Chordata; class Mammalia; order Rodentia; family Sciuridae; genus Callospermophilus; species Callospermophilus lateralis. The sequence goes on from NC_135324.1 coordinate 15,778,459, forward strand.
CTGTTCTAATATTTCATGTAAAACGTGGTCTGATAAAATATTTGGATCTCATGTGATGGATAAAGGAGGAAACTGTGATTAATGTGACAGTTATAATCCCAGGGTTGGCTTGGTCCAGCAAATGATCCTCCCATTTGGAGAAGAAGAATACTAATATGGACATTGCTTGGAAATTTTTGCTGGCAACTCAAATCTCCGTCAAAATCTTACCCATGAGTTTATTTGAGATCTCATTCCATTTCAGCATGGTAATTCCTGAAATAGGAAAACGTGTTGTAATATAAAGTGGAGAGCAGTGATTTTGGACTGAACTATACTTCATATTGGGCAAGTAGTTTTATATAAAACAGATAAAAAACAAAAACAAAACAACAAAAAATAAACAAGGAAAAACTTAGGGTGGTACATTTTTGGTAAAAGCTAAATAGCCCGAGTTTCATTTCAATTTCATTTACAAAAAAGCAATTTTATGAGATAGAAATGGAGAGACAAATCTTCCCATGGTCGCAATTAAATAGAAATAGATAAACTGTTCCTCCATATGGGGAATGCAAATACGACTCCACAGTTCACATCGCATGCATAATGCAACGTGAAACCAGTAAGACATCTCACCTCCCAGTTTGGGATCTAGATTGCAAGCTGAGACTTGGCGGAATACACTGTGTATATCGAGTGGCTTCCATGGCAAGTGGCACATTGCTTTCATCTGTAAAAAGAATTTCCAAATACCTTGTAAAACATAAATGGAAATGATTAATCTACTCGATCCAACTGATTTGCATACATAATTTAAAGTTGCATCAGTTTCTTCTCTTTCCGGTAAAAATATCATATGATTCAAGTGAAACCAATTTATCCATCTTTTGCTGTTTCATTTTAATTCACTCAGAGGTTCCTGAGATGTTCACTGGTTTGTATTTAATTATGAGTTATTTGTAACTTGATGGAAATTGTTTTACTCAGTTATAGAAATTTCTTTCCTATGAAAATTAATATTTAGTTCCTAATGAAGACCAGCATTTTACCGTCAATCACTTATTAAGTTGTCATCACTTGTGATCTCATGATTCAGAAATACACTTGAAAAAAATCAACTTTGTGTACCTGCATTACTCTCTATTAATAGACACCTGAAGAATATCATACAGATCGCAGAGTTTGGAAAACTGAATTAGAAGCTTAATGAATTTGGCTTAGGGAATGAGAGATTGCAGCATCCATCTTCAAATTTTATACATCCACTCAGTAGATACTTAGTGGATTAAATATGATTCTGTCTTCCTGGTCACTTTAATCTGTTACCTGGAGCCTAATATTCATTTATATTTACCTGGATAAGGCTTTTACTTTTTATTTGCTGTTTTCTTTACAGCAAAGCCTCATTTGGTTCAGCTCATAAAAGATGTGGAAATGGCTGTGGAGGAGAGTCTTTACTGGGAATGTCGGGCAAGTGGAAAGCCCAAGCCCTCCTACCGGTGGTTGAAGAATGGAGATGCCCTGGTGCTTGAGGTAAGACAGCCTGCCTGTCATTCTGCCCTCAGCCTGCTCTGTGTTACCTGAATGCTTTCTCTAGTTCCCACTACCAAAAGTGACTGGTGGTTTTCACTCTTTTCCTTTATATCTCAGGAGTGAAATGAATGGAGAATAATAACCCAGTCAAGTACCCAGTCTGCTAATGAGAAGATATTTGCAACTTTGCATATTTTCATTGGCTAAGGGTGATTTGTGGTTTCGTGAACTTAGTCTATAGAATAATACACTATGCTTTTGGTATTGAAACCAGAGAAGGTCTTCTTTTATCAAATATAGAAAGTTTTTCTGTTTTTCAACTTGTATGGCCTCTGGAGAATAATTGTATCTATTACTCAGTTGCCCTGTTACCTGAGCACTGATTTTCTGATTCACCTTCGCTCTCTAGCTATGTAATCTTGGCTCTTTTTTTTTTTTTTTTTTTTTTTTTTTTACTAAGCCAATTATGTTCCTTTGCATTTCTAGACATAATTATCCATACTTCTTTAAAAAACCCTGGTAAATATGTGTGTTTTCAAGAACACTTTTTATACAATAAATTTATAATTTTCCAACTCACACGGTTTTTAAAAAACTGTAGTGAAAGTCTTTTCAGTTGATACAATGGAACATCCTTTAAAGTATGAAACTTTAACATGGGTTAAAAATAAAAGGACTTCCATATTTTACTTCTGGCTTTATTATTTATTTTACTAATGTACTTTGGGGCTGTATGATGCTTATTCATATTTCCAGTGTGTCTCTCATCTTTCAAAGAAGGAAAAGGTTCAATTTCAGGTGAGCCCGCTTAATACACTGAGGAAAAGGTAGACATGTTGTGTCTGATTGAAATGGTAGTGAGTAGTGCTCATTTTTTCTTCTAAAATTTTGCTCATGCGCAAGACATTTTTGTTATTGTCTAGGAGAGAATACAGATAGAAAACGGTGCCCTTACAATATCAAACTTAAATGTGACTGATTCTGGCATGTTCCAGTGTATCGCAGAAAACAAACATGGCCTCGTCTATTCCAGTGCTGAACTCAAGGTTGTCGGTAAGACCAATTTTCTCTGCTCTTCATTGTTCTTGAATCCTTCCTTCTTGCCAGAAACTGAAGTATGTGCTTTACATATTGGATTCCTGCATCTAGTAACACTTAGAGTGTCAAACATGATTATTCAGGGTTTCTAACCAAAGCATGCATTTGAATGATTTCTAAGGAAAAGTAGTGATGAGGGACAAAATTAGAAACCAAAAGTTGAAGTAAATCCACAGAAGGAAGAAAGTGTTGGCCTGACCCATCTCTGTCCAGCTCCAGGTTTGTGGTGAAGGAATGCTTCTTAACGCAAAAGTGATCTGGGCCTTTCCTGCTGATGGGCCATCAAAGCAAATACCAAAATTGAAATCAATACCATTTGATTGCAAAGGGGTTGCTTTTGTCTTTATTCTCGTCCAACACTGGACATACTGAAGTCTTAATTAGCCAAGGTTTCACTAACTGAATTATGAATTCTTTTCTTCTTGTTGCACAAGATATAAGAGGAGAAATTATATGTTTTATCATGTTTAGGGCAATTTTCCCAAAGGACACTTACATTGCAAATGATGGAAAATTCAACATTTTATCCTGTTTTGGCATAGCATAAAATAGGCAAAGAAAGAAGGAAGGGAGGTAGAGGGAGGGAATGAAAGGGGGAGGAAGGAAGGAGTTCATCAGTCTGTGCAATTTAAATGGAGACTGCAGATTTCAGCCTAACTTGATCTAGGGTGCAAATATCATCATGGGTATTAGGTTCCATGTGAAGTTTCCCAAGAAATTGAGTTTATTATCATAGTCAATCCATGGGGAAAAAAATGATGGCTTTCTTAATAGCTTAAGCTCAAGCCATAGCCCTGCGGTCAGTGGCCTCAGGTAGCCTGATTTGAGTCATTATGCATCTATCTGCTTATCACTGACCAATCCTTATGGCCAGAGGGCAATAAGGCCCTGATGGGGTAGCTCATCGGCTTTCAACAGAACACAGTCTTGCTTCAAAGTGTATTTGGAAATGCCTGCAGATAGTATTGGTGGTTGTAAGTAGGGGGAGGGATGGGGCCCTTGTGTGATATTAGCATTTGGTGGATGGAGGACAGAGAGGCTGCCAGCACTTGTACAGTGCACAAGACTGCCTCTGCACAAATGGTTATCCAAGTGCTGTGCTCTGGAAGTCAGCAGAGATAAGTCCTAACCTGTCTTCATGGGATGAGCTTTTAAAAGTTTTCTGTACTAAGTGATCTCCTTTAGTTCAGTGAGCTATTTTAAAGCCTTTACAGTCAACATTAAAAATTCCTACATAAAGTAATTGTTTCAAGATTTAGGGCCTGCCCCAAACACCATAGCACACATTTCTTTTTTAACAGTGAAACCCCGTGAGTGGTGCACCATAAATCAAATAAATCTGGTGCCAACATCATGCCTGTCACCTTAAATCTAAACACGGCTGTACTGTCAACCTTTCAGATTTACAGGAAGTTAAAAACATGATCCAGTGCTCATTAAATCGATGATCTCTCATTCTCTCTCCTTTCATTCTTTTCAGCCTCTGCTCCGGATTTTTCAAAGAATCCCATGAAGAGGTTGGTTCAGGCCCAGGTGGGCAGTCTGGTGAGCCTGGACTGTAAACCCAGGGCCTCCCCCAGGGCGCTGTCTTTCTGGAAGAAGGGGGACACAGTGGTGCAAGAGCAAGAAAGGTATTCTCTTGTCCACACAAGTGGCCGCCGACTTCCTTTTCATATTCCGTAAGGTCACAGCAGGTCTTCTACATTGAGCCTCAGTACCGTAGCATCTCAGTGGGCCAGGAGGTGTTCAAGAATCAGCACAGTGGTAGTTTTGTTCTCTGATACTCTCATGGTAACAGTCGCATGTTGGTGGAGTCTGAAAACAGACAACCCCTCATCGAATCTCTACCCATATAGAAGCCTGTCTTGTAGCAAGGGGTTTCTTCCCCAGTCCTCTGGGGAGAACCAACCAGAACGGTAAAGGAGTGCCAGCCCCAGAAGCAAGGCAGCATCATGCAGAACAAAGAGCAGATGAAAACACAACAGCCTATGCAGAGATCTATACACACACACACACACACACACACACATACACACACACACACACGCTGCTGGCCCCTGTGCTGAATCATACACAACACGGGTGTTTCCTTTCAGCCAAGGCTTACTGGTTTGTATAATAGCATTGAAATGAAGAGGTAGAATGAGCTGAGTTAAAAGCACAATTCAAGAGCCCCAGGGCCTGGCCTCGCATTTTCCTTCTGCCTTTTACTAGCTCAGTGAAGTGACCCCATCATTCTGGGCCTCATTTGTTAGTGGAAATGATGACAGTTTATGCCTCATGTTGAGAAGATTATATGGACAAACTGCATAAATATTCATAAAGCACTGAGATCAATCCCTGGCAGAGAATAAGCATATGTCCTAGCCGTTATTACTATTTATTAAGTACTTACTATCTGCCAGATACTGTGCTCCCAGCTTGCGATATCACAGTAACAACCCCGAAGGGCCCGTATCCATAGGTTGAAACCATGTGGCTATGTTACAGCAAGTGGTAAAAGGTAAGCTTTCAGATAGAAAGATTAACTTGAGTTAGTTGTATGGGTCCAAACTCACCTGAGTCCTTAAAGGAGGAAGAGGAGGACAGAAGGATGGCCAAGGAGATTTGATGTTCAAAGATGTGATGATCCCCGACAGATGGGAGGTACAAGAAGGATCTTCATGCGTGTGGCTGGATTGTAGGTTGTAGTAGGCACCACTGGCACAGGAACAGGGCCTTGGCTTCATGACCTCCAGGGAGTGAATTCTACTAACAGTCCCAAGGAGCACAGAAGGTTCTAGAGCCTTGGGAAGGAGCTAGGCTCTGCTAACACCTTGATATTGGCCCACTGAGAACTAGACTGGACTTCTGACCTCCAGAACATTTGAGAATACATTTGCCTGAGTGTAGGCCCCAGAGTTTTCGGTAAATCATTACACCAGCAACAGGAAGCTGAGCACACAAATTATCTCCTTGAAACATCTCTGGAGCTAAGGAGAAAACCAGAACTTAGAGGGATTGTGTGATTTGCTAAAGTGATTCTTTGGTCTTCTCTGATTGACAATCTGGGCCTTTTTGACTCTAGGGTGAAACCACTGAGCCTTTTCAGCCTCACTGTTTGTACAGGATTCCAGAATCTTATAGGTGATCTGAAGTGCTGAAGCAACTCCCAGTGATTACTTTTGAAAATGAGAAGAAAAAAAAAACATGCAATAAAACCTCAGGACAACATACTCAGATCCCTTTTCTAAAATTGCAAAGTCCTTTTGCAGGCAACCCAGTTGAACTGCTTGTAGATTATGGGCCCAGAGAGATTTTCCTGAGTCAGTACCCCACAGCATGTGCAATGCCACCATTCCTTGACAGCAAACAGTGTCCTTAAAAGGCAAGCACAGGGGGACCAGGCAAAACTGGGACCCAAGTGGGTAGACCCAGTCCGGCCCAGTGTGTGCCACACAGAAGAGATTGCTGGAACAGGAAGCTAATTAGTGATCTGGAGTTTGATTTTGTAAACTGGTTTCAATAGGACAGTATAAACCAGTTCCTTTGGACTGTGCTAGGAGTTAAGTCTTCTGAACAATTGCTAGCTATGTTGTGGGGACATTTTAGTAGTTTGATTGCATACATGAATTAGAGAGCGATTATTTCCCCGGGACTCTGTGGGTTACACAACAATAAAGCCACTTGTCCTCACAGTAGTATACAGAGTAGGCAGAGGTTTTAATCTTAATTTTAAAAGGGGATTTTAAAAAGATTAAGAGATTTAGCTAAAGGCATAAAGGAGAGATTCACTCCCACAATGTACAGGGATGTTGTAAGTTCTGGAGTCTAAACTGGAATTTCTGACTTGGACATGTACAATCCTTAGTTTTTTTCATCTGTTAAATATAGACAATAATTCTGAGCCTCACCTAGTTGTATAATATAAACCTTTAGCATAATGACATTGGTAGATACATTGATCATTAAGGATGAGGTTATGCTACAAATAAAGTGTTGGAAGTAACACTGGCTGAAAAAGGAGTTTCTTGAGTGTTGTTTAGGAGTTCAGTGGTTTCTTGGTCTCTCTGAAGGTAGACATCAGGTCTGCCTCGACTCAGGTACACACACATGCACCAGCCCTCATCCTCTGCCACCATCCTCACCTCGTGAACCAAGAAGACTGCCTGAGCTCCAGCCTCGCACTGACATCCCAGGCAAACACAAGGAGGATGATAGAAATAGGTATACTTTCTCCATTATAAGAGACTTTTCTGAAATCCCATATAGCATTTTCCCTTGTACCTTATTGATCATCAATTAGTAAATTAGTTCCCTGCTATACTGAATAGCAAGAGAAGCTGGGAAGTTTGGGCTTTTTTTTTTTTTTTTTTCCCTTGGAAGGAAATGGCCCAATGAAAAACTAGGAGTACATTTTCCGGGAGAAAGGGGGACGTGCTTGCCACTGCAGCAGAGTCCCTGCTAAGGACAGATAGTTCTCTGCCCCTTCGGGCCGACTGTCCCTCCACTTAGCATTCTGTATGTCTAGCATCTCTGCTGCACATAATAAGGAGATTTTCAGATAGGAAGGTAAAGTGAGGAGTAAGAAATGTGTTTAAGGAGACAGTCCAAAGAGGTTCAGTCCTTCCCAGAACTATGGTTTGAATTCGTTTCTGTCTCTTAGACAGCAAAAGCATTGATGAGCCAGGGCCTCCATGCTCAGGGAGAAGACTGTTAGAAGCAATTATAGAACAACGTGTAGATCTGACTCTTCTCCAAGTTCAGGGGCAAGCAGAGTGGGCTGCAGCCTTCCCTTGGCTTGGAAGCCCCCTGTCTTTCCCTCTTGACTTGGACTGAGGCTCCAGCCAAATCAGGGGAGCTCATCAAATGCTAGATTTGCTGTGGTGGTTCAGCGTTGGGCTGCTCCAACTTATAAAGGCTGTTTCTAGTCTCTTTCAGGGGACAAGTGAATTCATTGGGGGACAAGTGAATTCGTGGATGCATTTGAGAATAGAAAGGAAGATAAAATTTTTGGTAAAATGTTTGAGTTATTTATAATAAGATTTGAAATTCATTTGATTTTTTTTCTCATTAGTTAATTATTTTGATAGGCAAACTTGGATTCTTCAATGAATAAGAGATATACAATCAGTGGGAAGCCATATAACTGAGTGGCTATTGAGAGAAAAATGCATTTTGATTAAGTAAACATTCTACTATCTGTAGTATCATTCAAAGCCTAAGTCAGATTAAAAAAAACAAAGTTTGAATATGTCCTTTTTGGTGGGGGAAGTTCCTTGAAAATAGATGAGAGATAGTGGAACAGAGGTAAGGATTGAAGGAAAGGAAGGAAGGACGGGGAGGGGGGAGAACTGCAGAAGGAATCTGATCAAACCTGGGTACACAGTGAACATACCACAGTGAGTACTGCCTTTGTTTCTAACCATAAGGCACGAATTAAAAAAAAAAAAAAAAAAAAAAAAAAAAAAACTCCAAGTAAATAGAAGAATGACCAGGATTGTAAAGGAAGGGGAACAGGGTGGGGAGGGAGGAGGGGGTAGGGAAAGGGAAGCACTGGGGTCCAATCAGAGCCACTTAATCCCATGCTTTATGATTATGTCAGAATGAACCCCAATATTAGGTAAAACTGTAATGAACTAATAAGAAAAAACCTTTAAAATTATGTCTTTTTTTAAAAATTTAAGCTATTTTATTTATAATCAATAAACTCTGCTTAAACATCTTTATATGCATACAACCCACCTCACAATTGTTCCATGTCACGAGATTGACAAGAAAGGACTTTTGCAATACTCTATAAAGTGACATGAATTACTTTTTTATGAGAAATGTCCACATATCACCTTAAAGGCTAAAAAAATAGCCACATGCATTTAAAAAGTAGAATTAGAAAAATAATTTTCAATTTTAGTATAAAAATAGATTTGAGGAAAGGAATAAAATCCCATCTATGTAGCACCATTATCTAAAAATGAAAAAAATATATGATGTAAATTCATCTTTATACCTATTTGCGAAAAATAAGGAAGAGACAACATAATTCTTTTTGTATGTGGGAAAAGCAATACAAGAAGTTTGAATTTTTTGCCTAAAAGGTAGTGATCATCAGAGATGTGATCAAAATTCTACATGAGCTTAAAACACTAAACACTATTCTCTTAGAAGCATTCTCTATAATATTTAATCAACATAAACGAGGAAGACTACTTTCAATTTCTTTGAATGTTATAATCATTGACCAGAATCCTGGCTTTAATATCCATACTACTTATCAGTAATACATCACACCTTTATTTTAATTACTTATTTAACATGTCTTCCCTGCCAGATGACAGGTCCTGGAAGACAGGAAAAGTGTCTGTAGAAACTGATTTTAATATATATATATATATTCATTTAATACATAACATATAGTATATATTGACATATTTTTATGAATTATGTAATTATATATGTACTATATATAATTAATTGTTATGTAAGTCACATAATACTCCTGAGTGACTATAATCCACCTATTTTTAAAGTTTTTATATCAGCACAACAACAGCTTTGAAATTACAAATCAGTCATGGAAATTGGATCTAAGTCAGTGAGTCACTTACTTAGCAATTCCTGAATTGCTTTGGAGAAACAAGGGTTATTGCTCTCAAGTATGGAGAGGATGTGAGTTCTGTTGCAACAAGTGTTCCTGCCCATCAGGTCCTGGAAATGCTGTTCTGAATAGACACCAGGGCATATAGTGCAAACAGTGAGTCCTGAGCTCTTGGAATTATGTTTCTGTGCATTCATTTGGAAATTCTTTGAGTACCTACTTCATGGACCAGGCACTAGGTATTTACTTTCTGTCAGAGAAAGCCACACCATCGTTTGCAGCTTTTCAATGTACAGCCAGGTAGCACAGGACGGTTACAGTAAAATTCAGTTTGCAAGGTTCTGGATATGCAAGGCGGAGATCTGCACAAGCATTCTGGAGAAGACTGGAAAGATCCTGGGGTTCTTGGAAGAAGAATTCTCCAGGCCAAAGAAATAGCATGTGCAAAGCACAAAGGCCAGGCACAGGATAAAGTCAACAGAATAAAATAAAGGTAGCAGCAGGCTTATCAAATCAAATTTATGTTGGAGAACGGGGACCAGGGCAGCAATGGGTATATTGGAGTAGGTGGAACCCCAGTTAGCAGCCCTCCACCAGCCTGCACACGAGAGCAGAACAGACAGAGCTAACCAATGGAGGTGGGATTGGAAAGAAGTTTTTAGAAGTCTGAGAAGAGCTTAATGCTATAGGACCTACTCACTGATTAGACTTGAGAGACAGCTAGGCATGGGGGTGAATCCTGGATTTCTGACTTGGGCATCAGGCATTGTGGTGGACCCATTCATTGTGACAGGGAACCTCCCCAGAGATGAGGGAGTAGGGCTAAATATGCTGAGCCTCCATTTGGGATTGGTTGATTTTTAAATTGCATGTTGAAAAGTGAACTGTGTGTGTCTCCATCCATCCAGACACACACCTACCATATCATCACCTTTGTGCAGGGTGGGGGCTTAGTGAATGTGGAACTTGGGAGTTAGGGCTGCAGGCATCACAAACATGGAGATGGCAGTCAGTGCATGGTTGTGTTGGAAGGTAGATGTCACTAAGTGGCTTAAAGTATGCATTGTACCCCTGAAGCACTGCACACTCAGGTTTTAACTAGAGAGACCTGTTTTTTTGCAAGCTCAGTTAGTAATTGATTATTAAATAATCTGAAATTTCTAGCATTCAGGATTGAGCAAAGATCATTTTTGGATTTTTTTTTTCCTTTGTGTTTGCATCTTCCATTATTGAGTTACATTGCTGCATTTTTTTCTTCCCTGCAGGAAGCATCTTTCTGAATAAACAAAAACGTCTGGCCTCCTGAACATCTGATAATATTTCACCAGGTGTTGCTGTTTTAATGCAACTCCATTCACTTATTCACTTGAATTCATGTGTTTCAAATAAAAAAAGAGTCAAATTAAAATTGGATCTTTTGTCTCCTTTAAGGAAACGAAAATTGAAAATGACTCTTGGGAATATGAATAGGCCTGGCTTGGGAGAAGAAATAGCCAGTTGGCATATTTTAGAGAATGATTAGCTTTTCTCTGTCATTCACTGGTACTTAAAACACATTAGCCAATTATTTTTAAAAATGAGGGCTTTCATTTCAATGTTATTGCTTATAATAGTAAATATTTTATTGCAATAGCCTCAGTTCAAATGAAAGTCAAAGAATGGCCCATTACATCTAATTAAACACATTAAAATTGTTTTAGATATTCTATGCAGCATTTAATACTATAGAAATTTATGTGCTTTTTAAAGAAGTAGCAAAGATTTTTTCCCAAAAATTTGAGTAGCCATAATCTAGGTAGCATTTTCAAAATGCATTAATCAATTCTTGATGCATGTTTTGTGTCTAGTTGGGAACTGGCTTTAAAATGCAGTTAGTATTTTATGCTGTTGATTCCATTTATATGAAGGTCCCAGAGAAAGCTCAGATTTCGTGACAGAGAAGAGTAATTACTGCTTGGTGGAGGCTGGGTGTGGGTAAGGAGGGAGAGTCGGGGGCAGGGGAAGCTTCCAGGGAGAGAAAGCTGTTCTAACCCTTGATTGTGATGGTATTTATGTTCGTGACTGCTTGTATTTGTAAGAACTCACAGAACTGTACCTAAAGAGTGACTTGAACATTGTATATAAATTATGCTTGACATGCATGAAATTTTACATTCATTTCATCCTGCCTCCATGAGTAAGTCCATCTAGCAGTTTAGAAGATCAAGAGATGCTCTCCCAGATGGCCACTTGTTCATCCGAGATACCTTGAATGATTCACCAATGGAGAATCTAAACATTTTCCAGGAACCAGGATAATTGTGACAGAGCTGGGACCACTTGGCATCTCTGTCATGACCTTAAAGCTTTGGTGACGATGTGCCTGGGAGATCTGTGACTCTCCAGCAGGTAGTCAGCTGGTACTGCCCCTCGACCACCATCTTGGCCAGATAGTTTCTGTATCCATCCTTCCTCTTCTTTCTGGCTCCCTGGATCCTCTAATCACAATGGAGTCCCTTTTCCTTCCTGCTCTTCAATTTGCTGGTCCCTTCCCAGGAGAATTCCAGGGCCTCTTCATCCAAGAGCCTGACTCTGTCCCCTTCCCCTTCATCCATGTGTACCCATCTTGAGGGCAGCTCTCCAGCCCATGTGGGTGCTCAGTGAGCTTCAGTTTCTTCACTTGGCTATACCTGAGGTCCCTGCTAAGCCTGTACTCCTGAATGCTTGCCTCCAAGTTCATTTCTAACTCTTGAACTTTGAAGCACAGGGGAGGATTTTCTTTCATATGAACCATGCTGCTGCTTTAAGATACTGTACATTAGCTGATTAGTCATTGACGTTCCTGTTCTCTACTTGGAGGGAGAGTCCTCCATCTGTCCACTAGTTTGTGATATCATTTTGCAGTGCTGGGGACCATGGACCCCACTGGTAATGTATAGATGAATGAGAAATACCAGGATCCCTCAAGGAGCCTACAGTGGGTGTGGAATGTGGAAAACTAAGCCAATGACCAGGATGGATAGATTTTATGATTAAGGTGACCATATAATTTGTTCTACCAATTGGGACATTTTCAAAGGGAAGATGGTACAGTTAGTACTGCCTTCAGGACAGCGTGAATGAACTAGGACAGGCAGAGGACACTGGACACTGCTGTCTTGTCCATGAAGCAGCTGCGTATCCACCAGTAAGAAGCACAGAGAAGAGATTCTGTCTCAGCCCTGGGTCCTGGGAGAGCATTCCTCCAGGAGGGACACCTCACAGGAAGTGACATGAAAGGGAGCACAGCAAAAGAGAAGGGGAAATAGCATCTACACAGAAAGCATTGCTTAGTTAAGAAGCGAGGCCTCTTATCTATGCCCGTATTCCAGTTGTGTCAGTGGCCAAGATCATCTCTCCTGATCACAAAATCTGGAGAGCCTGATTTGAGATCTTTCCCCATAGACACCCATCCCTCTCCTTCCAAGGAGGTGAATGCTGGAGGAAGTTTAAAGGGACAATGGAGATTCCAGGGTAAATGTGTGCAAGAGTCTCAGAGTGGGGAGAAGAACCTCCTTCCGGATCTGGTTTCCCAACCTGCACCTCCACATCACCAGTGCTTTTTGTGGGGCTGCACATTAGCCTCATAACTCCCATTCCCCATGAGAAGATTAAGAGCAAGTGAAGTCATTGCTATCCAAGGGTTTGAAAGTGAGCTGGGACTCACAGAAGGCATTCTGTGAAATCACGTTCTCTCCACTGTGCCCATCCACCACCCCAGCATGTTCCTACACAGCTTCTGCATTAACTGCAGGGTAGCTAAAGTTTCAGTGCATTTGAATCATTATTTACATGAATCAGTCATACCTAACTGGCATGCATTATACTTTGTGTTAATCATCTGTGTGACATGAAGTTAAATATTAAGTTTCAGTGACTTCTTTATTTAACTTTAGCAGGTACAAGGAGCAATACATCAAATGGGTCATATCTTGGGTCTGCTGCCTATCAACCTGTGTGTTTTAGACAAGTTACATAGGCCCTGAGTTTTGGTTTCCTTATGTAAAAATCCTTGACTTACAGGGTTAGTAAGCCTGTTGGTACCAGTTGCTTAGTATATGCTCTTGGCAATAGGTGGCCAAATGAAATTGGTTGTATCCGACAAGCGGAGAAACACATGGGTTCCTTTGGACAAATTAGGTAGTACTACCCCTGCCCCATTTCTTCCACTCAGTGGAAAGATAATAATAGTGTTTTTAAAGTCCCTAGCTTCTACATAGGTACTCAAAAATAAGTACCTGATGCCTTTGATACTATTTTTAACCTGACTTGATTTTTTTTTTTTTTTTTGTAGTGTCAGACACCTTCAGAGTACCTGAATGGAAAGGAAAGCTTGTACCTTTCTTTATGGCGCAATAATCTCTTTTATATTATTCAAACTTTCTTCAGTAAATGAATTCCACATAAATATCATGGTAAAGACATCAGCGACAAATGGTCTCTGAAAGTGTATCAACTAAACTTTGCAGATGACCAAGTGTTTCTTAAATTGAGCTTCCAGATTTGTTTTTGATGGATTATGAAAGTTGGGAACTTTGTCAATGTTATAATTTCGGTGAGGGAAAGCTGATTAATGAATCTGAATAAGCCTGTCAGAATACACTTCAATCCAGTTTGTTGCAAGAACTGGGTAAATTAATTGATATCCATGCCCAACTCAAATGTTTTATTTGCCTGTCAGAATACACTTCAATCCAGTTTGTTGCAAGAACTGGGTAAATTAACTGGTATCCATGCCCAACTCAAATGTTTTATTTATTTGGAGGATCTTCCCATGCACATTCCTTTAGTCATACTGCATGTCTCACCCAAACCCTAAAGCCAGTGTACACTTGTCCACAGCCCAATCCATTTTCCTTATTTCTGCTCTCACTCAAAATTACATATATAATTATATGTGTGTGTATACAATTAATTAAAACACACAAATATATTATGTTTTAATTAATTGTATAAAACCAAAATATCATTGCATACCACTTTTGCATATTTTTCTGCTAAAAAGTTTGCAATAGGAAGAAACAGGAGCTTTCCCTTAAACTAAGCATACTGACTCTTTGGTACCATCAGTATAGAAGTGGTAGAGCAGACACCATTGCCTTTTCAATAACTCTTAAAGAACAAAGAAGGAGATTTCCCTTTACATTCTTCACGTATGCTCTTACAATTTCCTCTGGCTTGAGTTTATTTTCTTCTCAACCTAGAAAACTCCAACTCATGTCTCAAGGTCTGGCTTGGTCTTACCTGCCAATAGCACTCTTCCTGAAGCACAGCGGGCAGCCATAACTGCTCTTTCTGTTTTGCTATGGTGACTCCCTCATGTCTGTCATATCAGTTATCCCACCAGGGAACTGGCAGTTCCTGCAGAATGCAGCGCACTTGAATTCTGGCACAACCCTTGCCTTATCCATCCTGTGTTCCCAGCTCCTCTGACATACATCTTTGTTCATGTCAACCTTCATTCACTCCTCAAATATTCACTTAGCATCTACTGTTCCCACTAATGATTGCTGCATAACAAATAACCCCGAGGCTTAATGGTGTAATAGAACAGCCATTTTATCATCTCTCAGGGTTTCTATGGGTCAGGAGTCCAGGAACACTGCAGTTGGCTGGATGGTGCATGCTCAGGCTATCTCAGTCGGGGCTAGAGCAAGAGAAACCAGAAGACGCTTCTCAGAGAGACCTTTCTCTCTCCTCCTGCTGTCCCAAGACCTCTCATTGTGGTCTCTATACACAGCTATTAGGGGTTTCCTCCCAAAGGGATGCCCTTTCAGGAATCAGAATGATTCCCTGAGCATCCACAGGCATGAAAGGTGAGGATTCACAGTAGCAAGATGGAAGCCCAACCATCTAGGCCCCTGAGTTGATTTCCTGTTCTGTAGCAAATGCCTGAGAGATCAACTTATAAAGAGAAAAGGTTCATTGTGTCCCACAGTTTTAGAAGTTTCTGTCAATCATCACCCATTGTTTAGGGCCTTTGGTGAGGCAGCACTTTATAATGGCAGCATGTTTGAAGCAAAACCACTCTCCTTAGAGTTAGGAAGGCAAAGAGGGGAGGAAAGCTGGGTCCTCCTATCCCCTTTGAAGACCATCCTCATCTACCAAAAGACCTCCCCCAAGGCTCCCCATCCTACTGCTTCTGCCAGCTCCCAATACCTGGGGACCAAGCTGATTCCACATGCCCCTTGATAAACACTTACAATCCAAACTCCCAAGACCCAGTGCCATTTCTCTGCATTCCATTGGTTCCAAAGATCAAAGGGAGAGGAGCTGGACTCCCTTTTTTTATTCCTTCCCTGGGCTTTCTTGAGTTATACTTGACAAGTAAAGGTTGTGTATATTTAAAGAATACAAGGTAATGTTTTGACACACACTGGGAAATGACTGCTGCCATCAAGCTAATTAATATATCCATCACCCCACATAAGTACCATTTTTAATGCATATGAAAGCAGTTAAGATCAACTCTCTTTCCAGATTTCAAGTGTACAGCAGAAAGTTATTAGCTGTAATCACCATGCTGCACATTAGACTTTCAGAGTTTATTCATACTACATAACTGAGCCTTTATATTCTTCAACCAACATCTCCCCAGTTTTCTTACTCTCCAACCCCTGGCAAACACTGTCCTGCTCTCCGCTATTATGAGTCTGACTTTTTAAAATTCTACATGTAAGCAATGTCATGCGATATTTGTCTTTCTGTGTCAGGACTATTTCTTTCAGCAGGTCCTGCAGATTCATCCATGTTGTTGCAAATGAATGGATTTTCTTCTTTTGTAAGGCTAATGTGTTTATCTGCTGATGGACTTTCTTATGTACTGGAGATTGAACCCAGGGTCTCATGCATGCTAGGCAAGCATACCTCACTGAGTTATATCACCAGAAACCCATTTTTTAAAAATTCTGTTTTGAGACTGGGTCCCATTAATTTGCCGAGGCTGATCTAGAAATTGTGATTCTCCAGGTTTAGCCTCAAGTATCTGTGATTACAAGTGTGGGCTGCTGCACACAGCTACTAGTGGACTTCTTAGAGGAGCAAAAGCAAGATGGCTTGGATATGAGGTAACCCCCAAGGAATCATGGTGAAGGCTTTATCTCCAGTGCAGTGATGTTCAGAGTTGAGTGATTAGACCACAAGGATTCTGATTTCATCCATGGTTTAATCCATTAATAGCTACATGCACTATTGGAAAATGGTGGAAAGTGTAGTTAGGTGGGGCACGGTTGGAAGAAGTAGGTCACTGGGAATATGCCCATGGGAACTGTATCTTGTCCCTGGTCCCTTTTCTCTCACCTCTTTCTCTGTGCTTCCTGGCTTCAGTGTGCTAAGCAGCTTTCCTCCAACATGACCAACTGCCATGATGATCTGTCCTATGAGGCCTGCCCACCATAGGCAAAAATCTTTGGAAAATCATGAGCCAAAATAAACGTTTCCCCCCTTTTTCCCCCTTTTAAGTTGTTCTTCTCAGGTATTTGTCAAAGTGATGAAAAGCTGACTAACACACCAGGAAAATTCCATGGGTTGGAGATAATGGTATCCATGTTTGGGAAGTGCAGTCTGAAACACGGACCATGTGCTTTGCATTGTTCTGGCCTCTGAGGATAGAGGATGAATTAGAAAGACATGCCCTCTTCTTCATGGGTTTTGCATAAGGAAGAGACCAAATATAAGTAAGCTAAAAGAGATCATTTCTTTAGACATAAAAGAAATGAAAAGAATGATTATATAGTGCATTTGAAAAAGGCCTTATTAATGAAGTAATTTTTTAATAGAAAACTAATCAGGAGGAAGGGCAGTGACACTGAAGTGTCATGGGATTGGGGGGAGTTAAAAAACATTAAATCCCACAGATGAACGTCGTTGAAGGCTTGGCAAAAATGCTAGATTTTATTTTAAATGGAATGTGAAATCATTTAAGCTGTGAAAGCAAGAGTAACATAATCTGATTAAAAAATAACTCTGTCTGCAGTGTGGAGAGTGGTTTGAATAGAAAAAGGAGGAAAGCAATGAATCTGATTAGGAGACAACTCAGGGTAACTGGAGAATATTTGGAGTTAGATAGTAGAAATGAAGAAGAGGATATATTAGGGAGGTAGAACTGGATGATTATGTTCCTCAGATGTAAATTTTTATATGTAATAATTACACGTATGGTTAATGGTGCATGAATTACATGGATCCCCTTGGCCATTAGAATAGAAGTCTCTAAAGAATAGGATCTATTTCTTACTCACAGTTTTCAAAAATTTGTAGTGCTTTATAAGTACTCAACAAATACTTGTTAAAGGTTTTCATCCTCTCTTGAGCAATGTGCCATGTATTAAACATATCTATAATTTTTTTATTTAATTTGTTCAACTGTTCCTGCAAAATATGTAAAATTGATTTTAAAATAGATTTCTATCCTTGAGATCTCCTATTTAAAATATGGACAGTTCAGTTATAGTATTTTCTCCCCTTCTGGAAGCCTTTCACAGAAGAAGTGAATGGATATGTAGATGGATGATGGATGGATGGATGATGGGTGAATAGATGGTGAATGAATAGATGAGTGGATAGATGGGTGGGTGGATGAAAGTTTGGGTGTGTGGATGGATGGGTGGATAGATGGTGGACAGATGGATGGTAGATGAATGGATGAGTGGATGGGTGGGTAGGTGGATGGATGGATAGATGGATGCTCAGATGGTTGGATAAGATACAATTGCCAAAGCATTTTTATACAAGGAAGTTATCAGGTAGAGTGGTCATGATGATTGCTGCCTTCCATATTCTGATGCTTGAAGGGAAGTTATTCTAGTTTTTCATCTGTTATGAAATTTCTATCAAGTTAGTATACTTAGGTCAACTTTTCACTGCCTACAAAACTTTAAAAAAAATCATTTTGCTCTGTGACCTGTTTTTTACTTTGTGATCTTATTTGTGGATTTTCTAATTCTGTCCTAATGCAGATTTCATTGCTAGGGCAGTTTCTGTGGGAAGATGAGAGTATCTGACTCTTTTAAAATCTAAAATCCTGGGGAAAAGTTTATATATTAAGGTAGAATATATAAAAAATTCTGTTTCTAAAAAATGAAGAGCTGATTTTCTGACCTTTTACATTTAAGTGCCAGACAAATAAATACCTTTAATTTTAGTGTGAAGATATGGTTAGGCACTGAATTTTTCACAGTATTTATTAATTGACTTAGTTGGAAAAATCATAGTACTTTCAAGTTTGACTTAAATTTATGTTTTTCTAATTTAGATAATTGGAAATTCTTATACCTCAGTATGTTTATTATTTCTTTATTACTTCCCCCTGGTTTTAATCACTCTGTGTCTTCTTATTTATGTTATTACTTGTATCATGTCTCCTTCCAAAGCATTTGAGACAGTTTGTGAAAGTACACACAGACCAAACATTGAGAGGAAAATTTGGAGAGAAATATATTCCAGATTTCTAATTGACTTAAATGTGAGTTACATTAGGGTAGCAAAAATACTTACCAGGGAATATTTATTGCTTATAGCAGAGCATGTTTCATACCACAGGTTTAGAAATGTGCTACAGAATGAATGTGTGAGGTTCATTTATAGAATATGTGCCAGCAGTTGTACTCCTTAGTGGAGGTCCACAATTTGGACCCAGAACTTTGTGCCAACAAATGAATGGAGAAAAATACTGCTTATTAATAAACAGTATCCATAGAATGCAATAAAACCATTTGATGATGAGATATACAACTCTCAATAGACCAAGAAATTCATACATGTGAATCCAAATCTAATGGATACTCATGAGAACCAAGAAAAGCAAAACATCCTTAAAACAAAATTGAACCAATTAATTTTCTTCTCCCAGTCCAGAGAGAACTATCAGTTTTAAAAAAACATTCTAGGGACTGGGGACATATCTTTGTGGCAAAGCATTTGCCTAGCTTATGCAAGCTACTGGGTTCAATCACTAATGCTGCAAGAGAAAAGGCAGCTGGGGGGGAAGACTCAAGCCTCTGGAAGAATAGATGAGTCGTGTTTCTTTTAGCTACCTTTGTGTGATTTTTTAAATGTGCATATTTTTAATAAGTTCAAGTGTATGTTCAGCATCAAGAATTTGGAGATCATAGGAAGTTCTGCTGTGAAGATATAAAGTCAAATGCTTAAAAGTCAATTAGGTTAGTATTGAAGTTTCTATCCTCTTACTAAAAATGTGGTGACTCCCCAGGACCTGTGACTGAATAGGCTGTTAGTGCTTCTCTGCATGGAAGAGGATCCAGAAAGTTCAGATTGTAATATTTTTGAGATTTCTCTTGGAAAACAGATTGGAACCAACTCCATAGGGTGGACAGATGTATGAGTCCAGACCTGTGTACTTGAGTTATGCAACATTAGCACTCTATTTTTGGGCAAGATGATTTATAAGGAACAAATTCTCAAATGTGCAACAGTCATCATAGGAAAAAAGTCTCTCTGTAAGGCACTTCTAGAAAGGCTAACACTGGAGGATCTAAGACAAAAATTCCAAACATACTTCTGAATCATTGGGTGAGTTGAATTGCTAGCAAAAGTTCCCAACCTGATGCCTGGAGAATTGTAGAAGATCTTCTCCATCGTCACTTGTATCAGAACTCTTGTCATGTGTGCATTTGTTCTACAGAGAATGACCTCAAGAATCTTCAAGTGCTAAAACAAGTTTTATACCCTAGAATGGTTAGTAATGCTGAATGAATTTTCAAATGATGACTTGAATATTGATGAATATCTATAAAGGAGGATAACCTTGGAATTGGAGCATTGGGGCACAACTGTTCTGTCTTGCAAGAACTGAACAATAAGATAGGTGCTTGTTGGTTGCCCTTAATTTATGATTAAGCCTTGTCCTTTCTACATAGAAGATTGTTTCAGTACCATTTATTTTTGTTGAGAAAATAAATGTTTATGGAAAAAATAGTGTGTGCAAAATACCAATTCTTGATAGCATGCTTCCTTTAGAAATTTATGAACTCTTTCAAAGAATTGACTGAAGGATTTTAAACAGAATGATTAGACAAGTTACAGAGCCTGACTTTGGCACATAGTTTGAAGATGGATAGTCCAATGACCATAGTGCAGAATACTGCTTCTCAGAGTGTGGTACCCACTTCAACTCCACCAGATACACTGGGGAATTATTAGAAAAGCAAATCCTTGGGTCATCTCCAGCCTAATCTGACAGTAGACCCAACAACTGCTAATTTAACAAATTCTCCAGGTAACTGGTGCCTAGTAAAGTAACTCACCAGACTTCCCTCAGCTAGGATAAGACAGGCTTCCATGATTTATAGCCCTACTAAGACTTCCCAAAGGAAGATCAGTGTTGCTTCCCCCCCAAAAAAATCAATTTGGGTCCACAAAAATAGTTCAGCATCCTCTATAACCTTTGAGTTGATGAAATTCCTCCTATGCACATATCATAAGTCTTTTGCACTTCAGTGTTATTGTTGGAATTGACTTCCTTTCTAGGGTTTCTACTCTCTAAGGAGGAGGACACTCATTAGAGTATCATCTGGGTCTTTCTCCGACTTCTTCGTAGGGAATTGTCTGGCTCCTGAATTTCTGTGGAAGATCCTAGCATAATGGGTCTCCTCCCTATTCTCTATTTGGTATCTGCCAGGTGGGTGGGGGTGCATGTCCTGCTGTTCTGTTTATTACACAGTTGGGCCTACCTGTAAGGGTAGCGCCACTGGTTTTTCACAAGTGCCAATGAAGTCCAGTCTACCACATTCTGAGATGCGGTGTCAGGAGCTCATGGTTGCTCACTGAAGCAGTTTGCATCACTTTATCTGTAATATAAGCAATAAAGTGGATGGTTTTGGTTTTCATTGATTTGAATCAGGGATCAGAGAAGAAGAGAGCCCATGGTGGGGACCCTCTGAGTCTTAATTATTATACTCTTCGAAGTTTTCTTTCAATATATAAGCCATCAAACCATCATTTATCTTATTTGTCTGGGATTTTTATTTGTTTGTATTATCATTTAATATTTGAGTATTTGTGATTTTTGTGGATATTCTTTTGTTTACAGATGCAAATATTTCAAATGAATTATTGCTTGGGCCTCATGAATGAATTAAGTGCACAGTTGAATATAATCATTTAGACTGGAAATCCTCTTTAAAGGTCCTTTTTTTCCCTATAGATTTGAGTCCTCTAGAAAGAAAATTTTTGTCACTTTCATATAAATTCATTTAGCTCCAGATATATTTGACCTGATAATATACATTTAGAAAGACTGAATTGAAGTGAAGCAAATGACCTTTTATTGTTCGTTCCATCCTTATGAATATGTAGGCATGTCTGTTGGTCTGAATTCAGTGTTTCCCCAGCTGCAGAGTGAAGCCAATCTCCATCTACTCTAGGACTTCAGGTGCCTGCTCCATGGAACATGTGTGTCCGGCAAAACCACAGAGCCACTTCTGATTTCACTGCTGCCTTCCTCAAAGATATGATCATTAATAGTTGACTCTTTCCCCTTCCTCTTCTCTTTTCCTAGTAGATTGTCTGACTAATGATCACTAACAAACACTGTTGGGTTTATAAGATGAAAGACCAGAAAGAATGAAAGTCTAGTATTATTTTTCTAAACACTGTCTGCAGGTGATCTTTGAACTGCAGGGGGGACAGTGCTTCTGCCAAACTTGTAGGTGTGAGAGTAGCTGTAGGTGAGAAGATACCCTGTCTTTTTCTCTGGTGTTTATTTTGTCTCCGTTTCATCAATACATAGTTCCTTTCCTTGACTGTCATTATCTAGCATATGCATGGTGAGTGCTTTTCTCTTGGAGCTAATTGTATGCAAACAGCCCTTAGAATACATGCTCAGAAGGCACTACCCAAAATAGCATTGTCAATTTTCTGTACAGCAGTAATCAGTTCGACTTCATGCGGTCTCATCTCTGCTGAGGTGCACTTCCTGAGTAAAGGAGGAGTGGCAGTGTGTTTGTTAAATCCAAGTTGAATAAGTTGCCATCATATTCAGAACACAGGCAAAGGGAAAGCAGTATCTTCAACACCCTGCTTTATATATGGAGCACCCCACACTTTTCATGTTCTGGAACACACTGTTATTACGGATGCTTAAATGCCATCCTAAAGCACAGGTCAGCGTTGCCTAGACAACATTATACTTTCTGAGCAAACAGTGTTTTTTAAAAGTCATAAATTCAATGCCATCACTGAATTATAGCATGGATCATTAGAGCAGCTTAGAGCAATTACGTTGACTTATCCCAAACCATCCGCAGACTGCATAAAGTTAAGGGAAATAATTAACCTCTTGCTACAACAGGAAAGGCCAATAAAAATTACACATAAAGGTATATTATGAAACTGATCAAGAAGTTAAAATGCCACAGTGATTTAAATTGCCCATTACTCAAAGCAAACTGGAATACCATGTTTCTGAATGTTAATCTCAGAAATCTTTATTTAACCTTCTGTGCCAAGACTAGAGTCTCTCATTGTTATCTATATTTTCAGCTCTGTTTGCAGAAAAACCTGTTCCCAGAAAGCTTAGAAAGCAATTTCATTTATAGTGAAGTGGTATAAAATTTTCACTTCAAATCTCTGTAGGGAAGCTTGGCTTATTGAAGGTTTTCTGTTGAGAAACAATTACTTCATCCATTTACTGAATATTGTTTATTTTTATGTTGTGCAAAATGCCCTGTGGGCCTTTTAGAACTTACTGGAAGAACCAATTTAGGAAGAAAATAACCAATTAGCTCAATTTTTATGATACACACAGAGTTTACATTCTTTGAGAGTCATTATGTTTGTTTTCAAGTCCTCCAGTGATTCCTAAGATGTTAGTCCTGGCCTGTGAAGTTGTGCCTCATGTCAACATGGCCATGAAGACAGATTTACCCAATTTTAACTTGAGTTAATACAGTGAAGGACTTCTTGTTCTCCCAATATTCCAAATAATTTCTTATTTTTAGTGGAAATTTACTAATTCATAACATGAAGAGATAACTGGAATTACCTATCTTACTTTTGTGATATCAAGATCAGAAGCTATAAATGAAAGCTCAACATCTGATCAGTCAACAGGAGGCAATTTTTTTTGTCTTTGTTTGAAAGCTTACTAATTCATCGAGTTTCCAGTTCTGTCCCCTTCCTGTCATTCAAACCAGATGAGTTTGCCTCTGCCATTTAAATGTCTTCCTAACCTTCTGATATCATTGGCCAGCTTCCTTTCTTTACATAGTTAAAGTCTCCAGCAAATCTTCATTTTCTTTTCATGGGTGACATTTGGAGAGCAGTGTTTTGGATCAAGTGATATTCTCTTTGTGTGTCATGGCCCCCAGATTTTACTGATGGGATCAGCAACTAGAATGTGCTGGGAGCAGTGTCCTTGATTACAGTTTCTCTTTCTTCCAAGGAGTTTCTCGATCGGATATCCCATCACTCTCTTTTCCTCAATTAGTTTCTCGATTTATCCTTTACCTCTCCCTCTATGTTGGCCTTTTCTTTAATAGTAATAGTAATTAGGAATTTTATCTTTGCTTTAGGTAAGTGATTTCTAGGTTTTCAGATTGAGGATATAGTCTTCTTCCTACAGTCAATGAGGTACCAGAGAGGAAAGTCTCAGCAAGGATTGGGCAGGTGGAGGGAGAGAGGCATGATTTATACTTAAGTTTACTCCCCATGGTTCTCAAAATTCCTGATCTATACTTTCATATCTTAGGTTTTCATACATCTTTCTACTCTGCAGGGAATTCAGTTATTATTGCATACTAATTAAAAAAAATCTTTGCTCTCTGGGAGACTAAGATATAAAGATATTTTTTGTGAAGTTCTTTGATTACCTTTTTGAGACAAAAATGGACTTTTATTTTATACTAAACAAATAGTCACAGTTCATGAAGGAAATCAAATACAATGTGCTTTTCTGTTGATTCTTAGGAAAAATCTTGGAATTTTAAATTTTTTTTAATGAAATTTCCCCAATTTGAAATACAATATTCTTGTTCCTTGATTTTCTTAGTAGGCCAAATATCCCAAACTCTTGTTTTTAACCTACCTTGATATAATTAAGAAAAATAACACATGACTAGCAAACATTCATGGATAGCTCTCCTCAGGATCCAGGATCATGAACAGCTCCTGTGTACTGGTGCTAATTTTCCCTGGACCTCTTTACTTGAGAAAAGGTAGGAGGATGCAAATGAAAGTAAATCACCAGGCTATTAAAAAAACATACAAAATCAATGCTGCCTATATTATTTGATACATAAACTCTACTCACAGTGACTTTTTTGGTGACTCTGTAGTCATAAAGATGTTACACATCTAAAAATCTTGCAACAAATAAGATAATATTTAAAGCCTGAGTTGATATCCTCCATTCTATTCTAATATCCTTGTCATCTTACCTAGCTCTTCTATGGGTGGCCCAAAAAGTGGAAACATGTATTAACCATTCTGACACTGGGGCTCCAAAGCTTTTAAGAAGTTTGCCATCCATTTGCATAAATGCAACACTCATGCATTAAGAATATGAATCACAAAAGATAAAAGCCCTTCTCAGTTGTCAGTAGATAGTATAGATATAATAATTTTAGGAATTCAAAGAGAGAGAATATGATCATGAGTAGACAACTTGGGCAACAAAGGTACAAGGATCAGACGGATGAGAGATGATAATCCTATCTTGTTCTTTCTTGGTGCAAGTGACTCCCCTTCTAAGAGGACTTCTGAAACCCCCTACCTTGGAAGTTCACATAAAGTAATTCTCCTTCACCCTCTCTCTCTCCTTCAGAATACTTCTCAAATCTCTGAACTTTTCACGTTTACTTAGTGGCTTAATGTCTGCGATTCTAGTAGACTGTTATTTCCACAAAGATGGAGACTTTTTATCTATAGGTAAAAAACCCCAGGGACTTTCCGAGTGCCTGTTGCATATAAGACACTTATAATATTTCCTTGATCAATTAGTCAGATGCAAAAGCTTTAAGTATTTCAAATGGATGCTCAAAAACTTAAAAGTAATATTAATCAAAGTTTTCAGAATCTTTACAATAGCTCATAGGTGACCACACAATTTTTATTTTTTACAAAACTTGAATTTTTATTAAGTCAACTGTGACTTTCCTAGTTCATAATGAAAGACAAGCAGGTTTCTTGGTTTCCATATATTTTTTTCAAATTTAAGGGAAATGATAACATGTCTGCTTTTTATTTTCTGAAAACTTACAAGGTTACCCCATGAGTAATCTACAACAATATATATTTTTGGAAAACATTTCACACTTATTTGATAAAGGCATTTACAAATTAGGTGCAATGTTAAGTAATGCTGTTTAGTAGTGCTGCATAAAAACATCATGCAAAGTTCAATTTGGTAGAGCATCTTTTCTTATTCAACTCTGTGTATCTATGCATGTTTTCTTTTCATTTTCTTTATTCCTAAAAGGCCATGGCTTAGTTTATCAGACCTTAACAGTATTAGCATAAGATAATAAATTCTGAAAAAAAAAATTGCTATTTATTTTTTGAAAAAAAAAGTTACTATTATACATTTATTGATCAAATGTACTTTTCCTTTAGATTTTCTTTTTTAAAAGATGGAGGACTCAAAATAGACAATGTGACAAAGGCTGACTCAGGAACCTATACCTGCACAGCAGAAAACCAGTTTGGGAAAGCCAACGGGACAACACACTTGGTAGTCACAGGTGCGTGTGTTTCGTCAAGATGGGTTTATCAGAGATGCGTTTCATGACATATATTATTATTATGGTTAAAGAAACTGGGCATGTGTTTTCCACAAAATGTGGTACATTGTGAAGGTAAAAAATGTGTTTGCACTTGTGTTTCTAACAAGTGATGGTCAAGAACATGACACTGTATACTTCTATAGCACAGCACAGTGGACATGGTGGGATACTTGGCTACTACTGTGCTGGGATGATGGGAAAATGGCATATGCTGATAATCTTTTATTTTATGTTCTCCTTTTGGGTCAGATCTTCTAAGTGTGCTCTCTTTTTCATTAAAATTGGTCTTTTCTGGAGATGTTCAAGCTCATCAAATAACTGTTGATATCGATAAGATTTAAGTTTTGGGTTAATTTTGTTCATTTATCCATTCAGGAAAAAAAAAAAAAAAACGAGCACCTATTATGTACCCATTGTTTGAGCTGGATCAGTGGAAACATTGAAACAGAATCCGTAGTCATTCTTCTTACATTCTGCCCAAGATAGAGAAATGAAAATTAGGAAGAAGAAATAAGGAGATCATTAGA
This sequence comes from Callospermophilus lateralis, assembly GCF_048772815.1. NCBI lineage: Eukaryota > Metazoa > Chordata > Mammalia > Rodentia > Sciuridae > Callospermophilus > Callospermophilus lateralis. The sequence continues at coordinate 15,804,930 of NC_135324.1, forward strand.
AGGAAGTATATTGCAAACAATTGAGAAAGTAAAGAGACTATATGAAGAAAGATGAGTTAGAGTATGAATCAAGATAAGTGAGATGGAAATTTTGGTACAAAGACTCCAGGGAGATAAAGGAGTTTACCAGGAGATTTCTAGGGTGCAGTTATGTGGACCAATTGTAGATCTTGCTAAGACTTCAGTTTTCACTTGAATTGAAAAGTGGAACTACTGCAAGGTTTTCAGCAGAGAAATAAGATGATGTGAAAGGGTGACTCTAGCTGTTTTTCAAAGTCTCAGGAGCCCATGACTGTTAACCAACAGGAAGTGATGACGATCCAAGTGAGATTGGCAGCTGAGGAGCTGATGGGATGGGATAAGATTCTGCATATATTCTGAAGGATAAGGTGTTTACAAATTGGATTTGAGGTCTCGGAAAGGAGTCAGGAGGGACTGCTGGGTGTGTGGTGAACAAATGGAAAAAATGGCAGAACAGCTGAGATTGCTCAGGCTGTGGGTTTCAAAGCTTTGGGGTGAAAGAAGAGCATGAGCATAGTTTGGATGTTTAGAATATCGTTAGGATCTTTCCCTGTAAAGCAGATCAGAGATTTGCCAAAATCTCAGTGGATTAAAATAGCCTGGCCTCACTTTTCATGCATACTGCAAGTCCTCAGTGAGTCAGCTTTGCTTCCTCATTCAGGAACAAAGACCCCCAGTGTCTCCACCATCTGGGACAGTGCACGTCACCACAGAACAGGAAGGAGACACATCACATTACCTATTAGTTCCTGCAGAATTCTGCCTGTCGCTGCTACATGTAACTCCTACATACATTTCATCAGCCAAAGCATTGTACTCTACTCTGCCTTAATTCAAAAGAGTTAAGAATTTAATCCTACAATGTACTTTATGGGAACTAATGGTGACTAACACCTAAGTGGAGACAGTGAGTAGGTGGTTGGATAGATGACCTTGGACTTGTGTAAATCAAAGATGAAGAGATACCTTTCACAGTTGTTGGCATATAGATGAGGACTTGAAGCCAAGACACCATCTTAGATCACCTTAAAAAGAATTTTAAAAAGGACTGAGCTTGACACATTCATTGTACATTAAGAAATATAGTAGCAGAAGTGAGACCTTAAAGAGAGATACAGAAAAGGAGTGACCAGGACAGTAAATAATACTGCAGGAGCATGATGTCCCAAAAACCAGCTGAGGAAAGAGTACGAGGGAGAACCAGTGATCAAGTGTGACAGAGCTTAGAGGCTCAAAGAATGAGACCAAGACTTTATCATTGGGTCTCATAGCAGTGGACCTTGATGAGAACAGGTTAGTCAGGGAGACCTATGCCCAACTACTGGGTTAAAGAGGCTATTTAATCAAGCAAGTACAGACCACATATGCAAGTGACTTTTGAAGACATTTTCTGCCACATGGTGTAACATCAAGGGAAATGGCACTGGGAAAATTGGAGCAAGGAAATTTAATTCAGAAAAGATAGAAGGTTCATGGTAAGGGCAGGCAGAATGTGCCACAGACATTTCCACTGGGGAAAAAAACGACATCAGTTAACATTTTAGCAGAGTGCCCTCCCATTGCGCTTATTCTAAGCATCTCTAAGCTTATTCTGAGCTTTTCAAATCCACGTACACATCAAAGGTTTGAGTCTATTTGAATTTTGATGTTAATGTGTTTTTTAGTCATTGAAAGTTGGTGAAAACACAGTAGTTTCTGTTTCTCCCACTATATTTCACAAAACCATAAAACTAAGTTGAAATGGATTTTTCAGTCTTATTATAACTCTTGCTTACTGGTGATTTTCATCTTAAACTTTTATAACCTGTAAACTCAGATATGCTAATTATTTTCACAAAATTTGGTGGATCCCATGAAATGTATTATAGGACTGCATTAAAACATCTATTTTAACCATGGAGACTTTTCATTGCATAGATGTGTGTGTATACCTAAGCATATAAAAGCTCACACACTCTAGGGTGGATGAAGAATTTGCCTGTACAAATTGCTTTCATCACAACAGAAATGCTAAAGTTTTACTTATGAATTATCTCCCTAATAGAACCAACTAGGATAACGCTGGCACCATCTAACATGGACGTTTCTGTGGGTGAAAGCGTCATTTTGCCCTGCCAGGCACAACACGATCCGCTGTTAGACATTATGTTCACTTGGTATTTCAATGGGGCCCTCACGGATTTTAAGAAAGATGGATCTCACTTTGAGAAAGTCGGTGGGGTAAGTCATGACATTTTTGTCATCCTTTTTCCTATTGCTCAAGTATGTAACACCTGGCCTTTAAAAAAAAAAACCATCAGGCCCATAGGTGATGCTCTAGAAATGCATATGAAATGAGTGAATCTGGTGTCTCAATTCTGTTTTGATCTAATTTTGTTTGTGTAATTACCAGAAATTGAGCACATTTACTTTAACCTGTAATTTTAATTAAAACTGATGCATGTCGCACTTATACTAAATGCTATTCTTCATGAGAGGTTGTGGTTAGTATCCCAGGACATGGAAATTACTCTCACACAGGTGTTTACTTTGAACAGGTCATATTATGATGGACTGGAGATAAGTTACATTTGATAAGTATTTTATCTGAGTGCCTCGCCCCAGTGTTCCTGGTAGCTGTTCTGGACAACAGCATAAGACTCTTCATTGTACAGGTGTACAAATTGAGGACAAAGTACAAAAACTTTGTTAGAGTCCCTTATCTGGTTACTGGTGGAACCTCAAGCCCAGATCTGTGGGTCTTCTTCAGGGTTCCATTCCATTGTGCCTCCTCATTGGTGAGGGTTCCATGTTAAAAATAAATAAATGAATAAAAGTCACAGATCTCAAGGAAAAATTGACACTTGGATAATGGCTCAGTGTTGGTGAGCCTCCAAGGCTAACCATCGACTGGTTGCATGTGTGTAACTTTAGGATAGCAGGGCCAGCCAACCTGCCATCTTAGTGCCTTGACTCGGAAACTTCCTACTGTATGGAGATGTCAAGCCTGGGTTTGTCCTTATGCATTTACCGTGTAGGCATCCCCTGAAGCAGAAAGCCATATCAGGGTCAATTCAAATACATTCATGTGGCAACACCTTATTAAATATATGTATATGCCTATACAGGTATATTAACGTATCAGGATCTTACACAGTTTTAACGATGATGTAGGAATTTGAGGGTGTCCTCTCTCATATGTTTTAAACTCCTAATGCCCAATGCCTCATAATATGACCCTTATTTGGAAATAAGAGATTATTGCAAAAATAATTTAGTAAAATCAATCTGAGGTCTTCCTGAGTAACTGGTTTCCTTATAAAAAGAAGGCTCTGTAGACAGAGGCACAGAGAGATACAGACACACAGGGGAAAGAAGGTCATGAGAACATGGAGGAGTCAGAAGTGTAGTTATTCTGCACAGACCCAGAAGTACCTGGGGCACCAGAAGCCAGAACAGGCAAGGAAGAAATCAGAATTTCAGGTTCTGGAGGGAGCAGGGCCATACCAGCACCCACATTTCAGACCTCTGGCTGCCACGACCATGAGACGACATAATCTGTTGCTTTAAGCCATCCACTTTGGGGTTTGCTAAGGCAATTCCTGGATATCAGTATGAAAAAGAGAAAATTTTTAAAAGAAAATGGAAAACTGAGATTTTAGTCATCTACCTAGAATTATGTTCAATTGCAGTACCATTTCTGTTTTCTTTATTTTTTTTTGCTTTATTTGGTTTTATAAGTATTAGTTTTCTAATTGTTCTCACTGAATCAAAGCTTTGGAGAACATTCTTAATTGGTATAGTCCTTTAGCCTTTCTTTTACTATAAGTTTAAGTGCCTCCTACTTTTAAAAATTGTGACTGGTTTTTTTTATCACAATAGGAAAAGGCTTGTGCCAATATTTTCAGCCGACTTGCTGCTCCATAGTGTCTTTTGCAATTTCTCCTTCTTGGATGGAAGGTGTGGGAGGGGTAAAAAGTTCACATGTCACTCCCTTGAGGGTCCTTTACTCAGGGTGGGAAAGGCTTCTTCTCTAGCCCAGCTGTTCTCCTAACTTAATTCTTAAATCAAGAATTCAGTTTGAGGGGCCAAGGGTGTGGCTCAGTGGTGGAGCCCTTGCCTGGCATATGTGAGGCCCTGGGTTTGATCCTCAGCACTGCATAAAAAATAAATAAATAAAATAAAGGTATTGTGCCCATCAATAGCTAATTCTTTTTTTAAAAATTCAGTTTGAAATATTAATTAATTTTGCCATATAATGTAGATGATTATGCTTTAGATTTATCAGCTGGATTCTAAGCTGTTGGTAATATTCCAACCAATATGGCACTCTCTGTCTTATTTAATGCTGAATAAATGTGTATTGCAAGACTGAATATCCAAAGCAGTTTGTCTGTAACATGCACCCCACAGCCACAAAGAGAGGCTCAAAGGCTGAACTCGATAGTTGCTCTCTAGAAGAGGAACTTGTAGTTAAGAACATTGGGGTTGATAATGTAATTTAACTCTCCTGATTTACATGGCACTGATGGGCTTCGCAGAAAGCATAAAATCATCTCTGTGAAGAGTCAAGCATCCGAAACGTGGAATTTCATAAATTAGTGCCATTGCTTGCCAATTCTGTTCCTTCTCTAACATGCTAGTTCATGGCCTATGAATTTTTTTTATAGACTTGTGCCATTAGTAACTTAATATTCTCCCATCAGTATAAAACAGTAAGCCATGCAAGATGACATTGCCCTTAAGCACAAGCAATTAAGTAAATCTGTTTTCTATTGCATGAGAAGGGAATTATATAACAGCTCTCGCCCTCTGATTCTGTATTCATTGCAGCGTGCACATTAATCCCTAGATAGTCTGCTTGCCTTTATTTCCCAGTATGTTCATAGATATATTCCTTGTTTTCCAAAATAGTAAAATGTGATCAAAGAAGCTGTTGAGTGAAGAAGTTACCCAGACAGGTGGATAGTAAGAGCCAAGTTTTTGAAATGGAGGGGTGGTTTAGGTTATAGAAAATCCCCCACTTTGAACCAATTCAGTCAGTTGTCTTTGGGACTATACTAGGTATTCATTACTTATTCATTTTTGGAAGCACATATCTTTTAGGGAAAATAATTCATAAATTCAGAAAGCTCCAATAATTTAGACCAGATGTATTAGTTAGACTTGTGCTTTGTGCCAAAGGAGTTTGACAATACTGGTCACAGGTTTCTGCAAGGTCAGAATTATATATTCAGAAAAGCTTATTAAACCAAGTATCTATAGAAAATTGGCACAAAGGAGAAGTCTATGTCCAAAGAAGTGCTTCAGACTGTGCCCATGGGACATGCTGAAGTCCTTTAATTAAATCAGCAGCCAAAGGCTTCCACTTAAGCGGGACTGTGTGCTAAGCGTGTCTTTAAAGGTGTGGTGTGGGTGATTCAAGAAGTGGGATTTGTGTTCAGAGGCACCAGAGTTCTAGAGCACTGTTGCCCACTCAAAGATGCCTGTGGGTGAGCGGATCTCCTGAGTCTATGTTCCTTACTATCTGATCTCTCTTCACATTAGTGTTTGCATTTGCCTTGCTCTCTCCTTTCTGAGATCCGGTACATACTGGTCTCTGGAATGTAACTTTCTCTCCTGTTTGTCAATATCTACATATGTCCCTATAGCATTCTCTAGGCGGAGAATGTATATATTAGCACATGTGCAGTTGATCTGCCATTTGCAAAGTGGAATAAGAGACTCAGGTCAAGCAATACGGATTTGGTGATATCCTATATTTAACCAGCCATTGTATGCACTCAGTCTGCAGGGGGTGGGGGGAGAAAAAGAGATTCTGTTATTTACACCTATGTAACATCTTTCTTTTCCTACTTTAAATACAGCTTATTTTCCACAAGTAGGAAAAGGGAAATAATTGTCCAAAGTTTAAGAGAAATAGAAGAGCATCATTGGCTGGTATCTAAACACCTGGGACCTGGCAATTGAAGTCTGAATTTAGGGATATTCAAAGATATTTTTGATGTGCTTAATCAGCTAAATTCTAGGTATAAGATTCTTTTTGTGATAGGAGCTCACTGTGGGATAAAAGCATTCAAACCCAAACACACGAGGAGTTCACTGTGTATGCTCTGAGAATCCTTGGATTGTGTAGGTGCTTTAGCAATGAAGAATGTCAGAATCCACGCTGTGTGCTTTTCCCAACACTTGTGGGATTGGTTCTGTGATGAATTAGAATGTGTGTGGAAAGAAGTCACTGGAAGTAGTAAGAATTTTAGCAGTGACAATCCGCCATTCACTTAACTGGCTCACTTCAATTTGATTGATTTCCACAGGCAACACAGTCTCACTCCAGTTATAGCAGCTACCCGCAAGCTTGATGCTTGAAGTATTTCCTAGCTCTCAGTTGTAGAGAGGAATATCTTTGAAGATGATAAATGGTGTGTGATAATACAATGTGGTCACTTTGACTTGAACTGTTTGTGTGTAAGAACTTAAATTTTAAAACCAGCCATTCTTTACTATACAAAACCAGGTAAAAGATCACTTATAGATTTTAAATATGCATCTGTGGCACTTTTGTGTCACTTTGAGTTTTTCAATATATCCCTTAGTCATTCTGTAAGTTTTATATCTTGTCCAAGTTAAAGGTGTTAGCTGATCTAGAAAGATCGTTAAGAAAATGTTCCCAGTAATCAGCCCACAAAATTGGATTTACCAGAGATGCTGTTATTATTCATGTTACAGACACTTCCACAAAGCACATTACCTCCCATACTGCTTCTCAGGGTGAAGATCAGGGTTCCCCAATTCCAGTCAGAAACAGCAAATGTAAAAACACTTCCCTATCTCAGCATTTTCTCAACCACATATGCAGAGACTCAGTCCCTGCTTTGAGTTGTTTTCCCAGGACTATGTTTCTCATGTATGGTATTTATTAAGATGAATGGTCCATATCCACCCTCAGTGGAAACCCTGTAAAACAAATTTGAATTTACAACAAGATAAGCAAGAGACAAACCAGGCACTGTGTAACGTATTATACTAAGACCCATAAAAACAGCAGAGTTACAATAAAAATCAGACTATCAAGGGAAAACTGTAAATGAAGAGATGTGCAAATATTTATCAGGCAAATGCAAGAAAAGAGAGAAACGAATGCTAATTTCAAACAAAGAATAATGCATGGCAAACCTAAAGGGCAGAAAGAGAATAAATGGATTTTGAAAATATTTTTCCATACCATGAAGTTATAATAATCAGAAACCACAATGCCATAAATAATATACCATTAAAGTAGATAAGATCAAAGGGAAGAAATAATGAGAGACAATAAATAATGAGAGACAATACTCTTGTGTACATTTTGAGAGCTTTTCTTTCAAACACCAGAAGATCATTGGCCCAATGTTAAAAAAGGACAATTTGATGCTACCATTAATTGAAGCAACAGATACACATGAACAATTTTTCCTTCTAAAGGACAATGTACATTCATTTTCATTTTTTTACACCTTTGTAAAATTTAAGTAACAGAAATTAAGAAACAAATGCATGAAAAGCAGATGGAATTGATATGATCTCAAAAAGCACAAGATAACATCTTGGAAAATCAAAGAAAAATAGTAAAGTTAGGTGTGAGAAAGAGAATATAACAGACAAGAAAGAAACATTAGATCAGAGGATTTTCTGTTTTAAGTTTCATATGTGACATTCCAATTAGTTGGAGAATTTCTGGGAAAATATAAATTATCAAAATATAAATGTTTATTAAAAATTAAAATTATAATCTCCAAATTGCTTTCCAGAGTAGCTGCACCAGTTTGCAATCCCACCAGCAGTGTGTAAGTGTACATTTCCCCCCAAATCCTCACCAACACTTACTGTTCTTTGTGTTCTTAACAGCTGCCATTTTGACTGGAGTGAGATGAAACCTTAGAGTAGTTTTGATTTGTATTTCTCTAATTGCTAGAGATGATGAGCATTTTTTTTCATATATTTGTTGATTGATTGTGTATCATCTTCTGAGAGTTGTATGTTCGGGTCCTTGGCCCATTCATTGATTGAATGATTTCGGGGTGTTAAGCTTTTTGAGTTCTTTATATACCCGAAAGATTAGTGCTCTGTCTGATGTGCAAGGGGTAAAGATTTGCTCCCAAGATGTAGGCTCTCTATTCACTTTACAAATTGTTTCTTTTGCTAAGAAGAAACTTTTTAGTTTGAATCCATCCCATTTATAAAAATTGGTGATGGAACCATCATTTGACCCAGTTATCCCTCTCCTCAGCCTATACCCAAAGGATTTACAAACAGCATACTACAGGGACACAGCCACATCAATGTTTATAGCAACACGATTCACAATAGCTAAACTGTGGAACCAACTTAGATGCCCTTCAGTAGACGAATGGATTAAAAAAAATGTGGCATATATACACTATGGAATATTACTCAGCAATAAAAGAGAATAAAATCACGACATTTGCAGGTAAATGGATGGACTTAGAGAAGATAATGCTAAGTTAGCTAATCCCCAAAAAATAAATGCTTAATGTTCTCTCTGATATAAAGAGACTGATTCATGGTGGGATAGGGAGGGGTAGCAGAGGAGGAATAGATGAACTCTAGATAGGGCAGAGGGATGGGAGGGGAAGGGAGGAGGCATGGGGTTAAAAATGATGGTGGAATGAGATGGACATCATTATCCAAAGTGCATTTATGAAGATGTGAATTGGTGTGAATATACTTTGTATACAGCCAGAGATATGAACAATTGTGCTCTATATGTGTAGTATGAATTGTAATGCATTCTGCTGTCATATGTAAATAAAAAAAATAAAAAAATTAAAAATTAAAATTACATATTCACTAGAGCTAGATAATTTTACTGATTCTTTTTTTTTAACTTTTAAAGAAACAGACAAATGTTTATATTGTGTACTTTTTGACAACATAAAAAAGTTAAAGTTAATTTTTTTTTCCATGGACTTTGTAAGGCTAGCATATTCTTGAGGACATATCCTGGGAAGATAGTAAATAAATCAGTAAATGTAAAAAATTCCATGAATATATTATGAAAACCTAAGTGAAATTTTACCAGTTCAGAAAAACATTATGTTAAAGGAACAGGGCCTTCATAAGCTACTAGTTGTCCCAGGAAATATACATATGTCTATATTGATATATCTCATAAAATAGTTCATGATTTTCTTATCAGATATTCAGTAAAATTAACAACAATTACTGAGCTTTAAGTTCATGTTAAAATAGGTATAAGAAGATTCTTTTCTCTCTATTTCAAAATTATCTTTAAGGGAAAATAGTAGAAATACTTTTACTTAACTCAGCAATAAAACAGGGATTTTTACAAATGTCATGAATAAAGTCATTTAGAGATGTCTACATGAATTTAATAAGGTGTAAATATAAATAAAAGGTAGCCTTTGAAATAAGGAAACAAAATTACAATTATTTGAGGACATAATGATGTTAGTATCATACCCAATAGTATCAACTATAACATTTAAAAAACTAATCAAAATTCAGTTATCTACCAACTTTAGTACAAAGTAACTATGCAAAATGTAATAGTTTATTTATTTATGTATCTACAACAACCCATTAGAAAGTATAATAGGGAGGATAAAAACTTCCCTCAAAAGAGAAATAATATGACTGTTAATCATTTACACAAGAAGTTGATGAGGCCTAAATAAACTACAATACTTTCTTAATACAAGTAAATGATTAACGAGAAACAGGAAAGGAAGCATTAAAATTTCAAGATTCTTAGATTAAACAAAACAGGTTATATATTGTCAGATTTCAATTTTTCTCAGATTTCTCTGTGGTTTTAAATCTGATCTCAGGTTAAGTAAATGAACCAATCTTATTTCAATTTAAATTATTCTGAGGATTTTTAGAATAAGAAATGAGGATAAAATAGTTAATAGTATTTGAAAGAAGGTTATTGACCCTTGTAGATAGTTCTGGGGTTCTGGAGGTGTCTACTCAGGGAGAGAATTGCCGGGCCAGATTAGAGTTACACGCGAATAGACTCCTTGTTAAAGACCAAAGTGGAGAGCCAGCTTTTGGCAGCTATTTCATTCTCCTATATGCTATTGATCATCAATTCTGTTGGCTCAGATTTCTCATCTGTGAAACTGAGGAGATAATACTGTTTTATTCAGAGGTATATAGAAGGTTCTAAGAACAGTGCAGGTTAGCTCCTATTGTTAGGATGGTAGGGCTGCTTTGAATTGTTCTCCAGAAAAACTTCTGCAATTCCTGCTCCCATGAGTGGTGGCTCCCCAGTGTTCTTTTCTGCACAGGGGTTTTTCCTTGATTTTTCTTTTTAAAGTTTTACTAGACAGATGGTTGAAAAACAATACCTTATCGCCAACTTCTCATTTCTCAGAGATCAAAAATCTCCCTAGTTGCTTATTAGTGATTTGGATACTAGGGGAATATTTAGCATTATAACTGAGTCCTCCAAATGCTACAGTTAATACTACCTCTAATGAAATGCAAGATTGCTCTTTCAGACAGAAGGGAGAAAAAAATAGCTTTTTCCCCCCAAAGAGAGAGATTCACATATGTACTCTCATGTACACGCACGCACACACACACACATACACACAAAATTGCCTGATTGTATAGGTAGCTGATTTTTAAAAATCTAGAAATAGAGAATTACTTTCAAAAGTTACAAAAGCAAAATACCTATTGCATTAAAACAACCTTAGCTACACAGAAATTTATTTTGTTGTTTTTTTTTGGGGGGGGGTAAAATTTTTTGGTATGTTTTTGTTTTTCCTAAAGACCAAGTACTGAATTTTACATTTGCGTAGATCAGATTTCCATCTCATCTGTTTCAGATATCCATTGGACAGCTTTCTTTTCGGAGCACAGCAGGAAATCTTTCATTTACACACCAATTCCAATATGTACTGATCATTTCCTGCCTCACAAAATTGCCTGTTCATCCCTCTAACCCCTGGCAACTACATCATGCAGTTGGAATCATGTACTATCTAGTCTTTTCAGATTGGCATCCTTCACTTAATTACAGGCATTTAAGATTCCTCCATGCCTCATCCTTCATGGCTTGCCAGCTCATTTCTTTTTAGTGCAAAATAATTTCCCATTCTCCAGGTGTACCCCAGTTATTTATCCACTCATCTGCTGAAGAATATCTTCATTGCTTCTGAGTTTTGGCAAATCTGAATAAAGCAGCTATAAACCATGTGTGGGGTTTTTTTTAAGATTTATTTTTGTTCTTTAATGTTTGGTAGTGATGCAAAACAGTTGGGTTCATTTGCCATATTCATAAATGTATATAACATAGTTTTCTCCATCTCCGTCCCCTGTACTCTTCCTTTACCTTGCAAGGACATAAGTTTTCAATTTATTTGGGTAAATACCAAGAAGTGCAAATGCTGGATCCTATGATAAGAATAGGTTTATAAGGAATAGGTAAAATGCCTTCCGAATAGCTGTTCCATTTTGCATTCCCATTATCAGTGAGTGGGGATTCCTGCTACTGCATGCCTTCTCCTGTATTTGGTGTTAATTTTCTGAATTGTAGTGATATTTTGCTGATGTTTCAATTCACAATTCTCTAATGAGGAATGGATGTTGCACATATGCTCATATATTTGCTTGCCATTTGCATATATTTAGTGGAATGTCTGTTTAGGTCTTTTGTCCACTTTTTAATTGCATTATTCATTTTCTTATTGTTGAGTTTTCAGGGTTCTTTGTACATTTTGTATAGAGGTCCTTCATTAGAAGTGTCTTTGGTGAGACCTTTTTCCCAGTCTGTGACTTGCCTTCTCATTTTTTGACATCATGCAGAGAGCAGAAGTTTTTTTTTCATTTTAATGAAGCCTAGCTTGTCGGTTACTTCTTTCATGGATTGGCCTTGTGGTATTGTGTCTATAAAACCTTTACCATACCCAGGGTCATCTAGGTTTCTCCCCTGTATGACAGTCTAGGACTTTTATAAGAAGATTTTCATTTTACATTTAAGAGTGCAACTCCTGTTGATTTCATTTTTGTGCAGAGTACAGAGTCTGTGTCTGGATTCACTGTTTTCATGTGAACATCCAGTTTTTCTAGGACCATATTGTGAAGAGGCTGTCATTTGCTCCTTTGTCAAATATCAGTTGACTGAATTTGTGGGTTATTTCTGGGCTCTCTCATCTGTTGCACCAATTTGTCTGTCCTTTTCACCATGACCATCCTTTCTTGATTTCTGTAGCCTTAATATTAGTATTGAATTTAGGTGTCCCCATGTTCCAGCTTTGTTTCTCTTCAGTATTGAGTGGGGTGTTCTGGGTTTTTGTCTTGACATAGGAATTTTAGAACCAGGATTTCAACTATCCACAAATGTGTATATTTTTCAAGTCTTCCTATCCATGAACATAGAATCTCTCTCAGCTTATTAGGTTCTTTTGTTTCTTCCATCAGACTTGCAGTTTCCCACCTAGATTTTGTACATATTTTGTTAGATTTTAACATAAGTATTTCAGTATTTTGGGTGCTGGTGTAAATGGTAGTATGTTTTCATTTCAAATCCCATTTGTACATTGCTGGTATTTGGGAAAACAACTGGACTTTGAATATCAACCTTACCTCCTATGTTACTTGTTAGTTCTGATTTCCTTTTGATTCTTTCAGATCTCATACAGAGATGATCACATAAACAAATTTGCATTTTCTACTTCTCTGTCTGTATATTTTTAAATTTCCATTTCTTCTCTTACTTTATTAGTTAGGGCTTTCAATATGATGTTGAAAAAGAGCCAGTCTTGCTTTGTTCCTGGTCTCAGAACTTGGAATTTTTTGTCATAAAGCATTTTAAGTTGTGGGTTGTTTGTGGATATTCTTTATCAAGGTGTAGAGATTCTCCTGTATCCCTAATTTATTGATGACTATAATCATGAATAGGTGCCAGATTTTTGTCAAATGCTTTTTCTGTTTACATCTGTTGTTTTCTTCTTCATTTCACTACTGAATGGATTACCCCATAAATAGATTTTTAAATGTTAAACCAGTCTTGTGTATTTGACACAAAGTCCACTTGGTTATGGTGTACAATCTTTAAATTCATTGTTTAATTCTATTTGCTGATACTAAGGGATTTTGTATCTAAGTTCATAAAGAATATTGGTGTTATGCAGTTTTATTTTAATATGTTTGTCTGGTTGTTATTAGAGTAATTCTGACCTCCTAGAATGTGTTAGGAAGTATGTCTTCTTCCTGGATCTTTTGAAAGAGATTGTAGAGAATTGCTACACTTTCTTAATTAAATGTTTGTTAAAATTTGTCAATGAACCTATTTGCACCTGACACTTTCAGTTTGGTAAGATTGTTAATTATTGATTTGATTTTGTAAATAGATGTAGACCTATTCAGATTGTATGCTTATTCCTGGGTAAATTTTGGCAGGTCACGTTTTTCAAAGAATTGGTCTATTTCATCTAAAGTATCAAATTGATAGACAAGAATTGTTTGTAATATTATTTTATTATCCTTTTATGTCCATGATGTTTTTAGTGATGGCCTCTCTTTCATACATGATAGTAATAATTTGTGTATTTCCTCTTTTCTTTTTTTTTTTTTTCATAGTTAGACTGACTAGAGGCTTATTGATTTTATTGATCTTTTCCAAGAACCAACTTTTGGTTTTGTTGATTTTCTCCACTGACTTCCTGTTTTCAATTTCACTGGTTTTTGTTCTTATGTTTGTTTCTTTTATTCTGCTTGCTTTGGATTTAATTTGCTCTTCATTTTCTAGTTTTCTAAGGTGGAAGCTTACATTATTGATCGTAGATCTTTCTTCTTTTCTGACATATGCAGTCAGTGCTATCAATTTCCCTCAAAGCAATGTACTCACTACATCCCACAAATTTTGATAAGTTCTATTTTCTTTTGCATTTAGTTCAGAATATTTTTTAATAATTTCTCTTGAGTTTTTTTTTTACATTAACCCATTTGTTGAGTAGAAGTGTGTAATTTAATCTACAAGAATTGGGGGATCTTTCCATTATTGCTTTCTAGTTTAATTACATTATAGTCTGAAAGCAAATGTTGTCTGTTTTCTATGCTCTTAATATTAGTGGGGTATGTTTGAAGACCCAGATATGATCTTTCCTGGTGAATATTACATTTGAACTGGAGTAGAAGGTATTATCTGCTGTTGATGGGTGAGGTAGCATCTAGATGCCATTATATCCATTCAATTGGTACTGCTTTGTAGTTCAACCAGGTCCTTCTGAACTTCTGCCTGCTGGATCTGTCCATATTTATCTCTTTTGCCCAAGTGTTCTCTCAGCTTTTGCTACATATTTTTTGTTAGGCACACATACATTGGGGGTTACTGTATCTGCTTACACTCTGGGCCCTTTATCATTAGGTAGTGGTCCATGTCAGCACTGATAACATTCCCTGGGCTTTCTCTTCTGCTCTGACTGAATTTACTGTAGTGACTATTTTATTCTTTCATCACCATTAACACAACATATATTTCATGATTTCCTTTTAATTTCTATGTATCTTTATATTGAAGGTATATTTCCTAGTAGAGAATATACAGTTGGGTCTAGCTTTTAGCTACTCTGAAAATCTCTGTCTTCTAATGAATGCATTTAGACTATGCTGTTCAAAGTCATTACTCACATAGCTGAATTAATATCTACCATACTTCTCACTATTTTGTTAGTTGTTGTTCTTCTTTTTTTTTTTTTTAGTTTTCTAGACATTATAAGAATTTCATGGTCTTAATTGAGCATTCTTTAGGATTCCACTTTCCTTATTTCTTAACATGTTGCTAAAGGGACAAATATTTGTTTTCTCCTCTGAAATTTTTGTGTTGAAACCTCTAACTGCTACAGTGGTGGTCTGGCAGGTGAGGAGGTGGTGAGATTACGGGAACAGAGCCCTCCTGAGTGGGATGAGGTTAATGCCCAAGAGACACCCCTGGTTTCTTCTACCATTGGAGGATATAGAAAGGCACCATCAAAGAATCTGAAAAAAAGCGCTCTCCAGACACCCTGACCTTGAATTTCATAGTCTTCAGATCTTCAGAAATAAACCCAGGCAGACTAGGACCCATAACAACATATCAATTATGCTGCATCTTTTTTCTAAGTGGTAGATCTAAAGTTTGCAATGTACAGACATAACTAATCCAAGTCCATTTCCAGAGTGCTTTGAGATCATTTTCAAGTTCATTTCATAGGTAGTGCTTATAATAAAGGTACCTGATAATAAAATCTAATAACACAAGTACCTTATGATTAAAAAAAAAAAACTAGTATTTTCCCTTTCTTTTTCTGTGTCATTGCCATTCATTTTACTTACACAGGAGCACACATAAGCACCACTGTGCGCGCGCGCACACACACACACACACACACACACACACACACACATAGACACACCAAATCTAATACATGGTCTCTGTCAGTTTGTGCAAAGTATTATTTGTTAATAAATTAATAAGAAGAAGAAAATAAGGGTTTGTATTGCCTCCACTGACCCCTTCTCTGGCACTCTTCCTGTCTTTTTGTACATTCAGAATTCTGACTGATATACATTTCTCCTTCCCTGTCAAGAACTTCTAGCCTTTGTTGCAAGGCCAGTCTCCTGAAGCCCTATTCTCCAATTTCTTTTCAGGGGTAGGGGGTACCAGGGATTGAACCCAGGGACACTCAACCACTGAGCCACATCCCTATTTTGTATTTTATTTAGACACAGGGTATCACTGAGTTGCTTAGTGCCTCACTGAGTTGCTGAGGTTGGCTTTGAATTCTCAATCCTCCTGCCTCAGCTTCCTGAGCCACTGGGATTGCAGGCGTGCGCCACCATGCCCAGGTCTCCTTTTTTTTTTTTCTGTCCCAAGAGTCTTTGCTCCTTCATTTCTGAAGAATAATTTCACTAGCTGCAGGAGTCCTTCTGAAGAGCAGTGCTTCTCTCTCAGTGCTTTAGATAACGAGCTCTTCTCCATTTGTGGTTTCTAACATTGGGATGGGATATGCCCAGTCATACTTTGGTGTGTTTGGGTTTTTGCATTTGTCCTGCTTGGGGCTGGCCTTTACAAAGCATCTGCGATTTGGTGTCTGAAATTTATTTGAGGAAATTCTCATATCAAACACGTATTTTTTTTCTGTTCCTTCACACATTTTTCTCCTTCTGCTGTTTCCATCCCACATACTCTGCACCTGTGGTAATTGTGCCACAGTCTTTGGAAATGGTTCTGTTTCCTTTCAGTCCATTTGTGATTTTAAACTCCTATTGTCATGTCCTCGGGCTTAGAGGTTTTCGCTCAGCTTGGTTTCTCCTTTAATGAGCCCATTAAAAGGTTTCTCCACTTCTGTTACAGTGTTTTAGTCTCTGGAGATTCTTTTTTTACATAATATTTATATTAGTGCATTATAGTTGCACATAATATTGGGGACCATTTCCACATAAACATTCATGTATGGAATATAATTGGCTCCATTTCAGTGCCCAGGGCTTACTCTGCCCCTCTGTTCCTGCCTCCCCATTTCCCTTGCTACACTCTACAGGTCCTTCTAGTTATTTATTTATGTTTCTTAATTGGTGCTTTATAGATATACATAGAAGTAGAAATCACTGTGCTGTATTCGTACATGCACACATCATCATTTGGTCAGTTTCATTCCACATTTCCTCCCTTTCCCATCCCTCCTCCTTCTTCCCCCTCAATCTCCTTCCTCTACTCTGCTGATCTTCCCTCTGCTTTTATGAGATCCACCTCCATCTTTTTTCCCCCTTTATTTTGCTCTTGCTTCCACACCTACAGAAAAGTATTCAAACTTTGACTTTCTGACTGGTTTATTTCACTTAGCATGATGTTTCTATTTTCATCCATTTACCAGGAAATGCCATAATTTCATTCTTCTTTAAGGCTAAATACAACTTCATTGTGTGTGTGTGTGTGTGTGTGTGTGTATATATATATATATTATATTTTCTTGACCCATTAATCTGGCTGATTCAATAACTCGGCTACTGTGAATTGTGCCACTGTGAACTTTGAAATGGCTGTATCACTGCAGTGTCTGGTTTGAGATCTTTTGGATAAACACCAAGGAGTGGGGCAGCTGGGTCACACAGTGGTTTCATTCCTCGGCAGTTGGGCCACATGGTGGTCCATTTCTAGTCTTTGGAGGAATCTCCATACTACTTTGCAAAGCGATGGCACTAACTTGCCGTCCCGCCAACAATCTGAGTGTGCTTTTCCCCTCATCCTCGCCAGCTCTTGTCATTGTCTGTGTTCTCGATGATCTCATCTGGCATCTTCTTTTTTCTAATTTTTTCCGGACATCTCCATTGGTTTGCTTGCAGCATTCCTGTGTTCACCTGTGGTTATTTTTTCCCCACTGGAGCACTTAGTATTTATCATGTTTTTCAATTCCTAGTCTGATCATACCATCACTCCTACCCTGATTGTTTTGCCTGTTCAAACCTTATTTTGTTGTTTGGTTGGATTTTTGCCTTTTTATGTGCCTGTAACTTTGGTGAAAGGCACATATGATGTACTAGGAAATGGCAATGAGATCAATAGGCCTTTAATAAGAGACCGATGGACGACGTATATGGGAGGGAAGGCTCCATCTTTTAAGTGAGCCCGCACCCCTAGACTCTAAACTTCTCTTGTTCTTTTCCATTTCCCCCCGCCCTCTATACATGGGACAGGATGGCTGGAGGAGGTGGAGTTTGATATTTCCTCCCCCTAGTAGGTTAGGCTCTGATCAGACCAAGCTGGCTACTTGCTCCTGAAGGCAGACCTTTTAAGGGAGAGTAAAACAGTCTGGGATGTTCCTTTCCCCTGCTTCTGCCAGAACCGTGTGGAATTTTTCTCCAGTATTTTCTACAAGGACTTAGTAGACTTGGAAGTAACGCTGAGGTTGTGGGGACCCCTCTATGACTGGGTCCCCAGAGCTATCCCCTCAGCCCGTCCTGCAGGTTGTCAGTAATAGCCAGGTTTCCTTCCCCAGCAGAGGTTTCCAGGGAGCCTTCTACATGTGGATCTCTGCATCTGCCCAGTTACATCTCCAGTGTTGAGGGACACAGTCCGCTCTGTGACCATATTTCCTTGCTGTAGCTAAGAAGAATTAATTTTTTTAAGTGTGTTTAGATTTTTACCTGTTGTTAAGACAGAGTGGCAACTTCTAAATTCCTTATGTGGTGACTGGATACCAGAAGTCAGAGCGACTGGCCAATTTTCTAATCAGGCTGCCTTATATTTTATGTTCTAATTTAGAAAATCATTGTACTGTATAAGATGTGATATTTAATTATACCCATTTAATTGATTAGAACATAGACATGCAAGTAAAGAATGAATAGATCAGTTGGGGTGATTTAAAAATTTAGACTCCAACACCAGAAATTTTAAGTGGTTGGTTTTTAACAACAAAAAAATTATTATTATAGAAACACTCTGATTTTACAATCCCTTTTTCTTATACCAACCTTAAAATTTTAGAACATGTTCTTTATCATGAAAAAAGTCTATTGATAGTCACATTTAATATCAAACCTAGTCTTTCCTATTTTATCTTTTTCAATATGACTTGGAGATGAAAAATCTATACTTCTGAAATATCTGGAAAATGGCTGGAATATAATCGACTGCAATTGTAAGGAAAACACTGTGATCTCTTTGGGAGCAACTCTCCTGGGAGAGGGTATAATTTTATACTCTTTGAGCCCTTGGGAGTCCTTTATCTGGTCCATATACAGGCTTCTGACTTAAAAGAAAGGGTGTCTAGTCTAGGGTTTTGCTTTTCTTTCTTTGTTGTTTTTTTCTTTTCTTTTTTTTTTTAACCTATTCTAGGTTCTTGGCACATTCAGTTCAGGCCAGCCCACAAGGGTGACTCTTGGCAAGTACATACCCACAAGTTACAACTTTCTCTCCCTCAGATCTCCATGTGAGAGACCCCAAAGCTATAGTGGAAGGTATGGAAACCTGTTTCTGTGGTCCCTGTGGGTCATCCGTCCCAAGCACTGGCTGTACGGCAGGTGTGGAAGGAACCTGTGGTGAGGCAGATTGTGTTTTCCAAAGATGGTGGCCACAGCCTGCTTTATACAATGAGTTCTCCTTTTAGCATGACTTTGACAAACACCTCTCCACCTGCAATAAAGCCATTCCTCCCCTGTTGAAACCCAGAAGACCTTTGTGACTTCCCTGACTAATAAAGAACCCCAGGAACAGTGCCATCGGATTCCTGAGGCTAACTCCCCAAAACACATGCTCTTCTACCTGGTTCCATTAGCACAATGGCTCTGAAACTGAGCCACTAGACTATGAGGAAGCCAAAGTAGAGTGTGCAGGGATTCACTTTAAGAGGAACCAGGGTGCTCAGCCATCAGTCCCACTGAAGTCCCAGCCAACGGCCAACCCCAAGTTGCCCGTCTTGTGGATGAGCTTGCCAGTCCCCAGGTACATCTCCCCAAGAAGCTATGCAGCACTAAGGAGCTGGCTCCACTCCTCTCTGCTGTTTCCTGAGCACAATAAGTGTTTTTTATTTAAGCTACTAAATTTGGGGGTAAACGATTACATAGCAAAATGAATTGGTGCCAGAAGTAAACCTAAGGAACTCAGCACAATTTGTTTATGTGGCCATGAGAAAATAGCTTTTTATTCCTTTGCATCAGTGGACCCTTTCTTCCACACAGCCATACCATTCTACAGGGACAGATCTGCTTTCAGTGCACTTTGTTCATTCACTATAGGGAAAAACAAAACAGTGAGATTTGATCCCTGAGTTAATTTACTCTCCAGGATAAGCTCCTTGACTTGGAATATGCCAGAATCATCACATCCATCAACAGAAATCCTAGAGTGGTACAGGTTGAGTAATAGTAAGTTTCGATGTGCATTTATAGAAATTTATCACTGTTGAGTGACTTGGGTGACTATTTCTAAATTACAATGAGCACAGCAAACAAGGCAATGTCAAGGGAGTTGGCCCCAACCTGACACACTCTGCCTGCTTCACGAACGCTAGTTTTCATGCCTCCCTCCCAGGAGGACCCTCTGTATAGGAGTGCTGTTGTCAGCCTGTGTCCAGCAATGTCCAGCCCAGCCTAATAATTATTTCATTAATTTATTTATTATAGCATTTCAGAGTTGGGGGACATCAGAGTGGTTATTGTAAGCCTTCTGTTTCCAAGAGGAATGAAGATGAGGAACATCAAATTCCAGGAGGTTTAATGAGCTTTGCACCCTAATGACTTATTAGAGTCACCTAGAGGGTCTCCTGTTTCCAGTTCATTCTGACTTCATTATCCTGGGATGTGGCCTAGGCTTTTCTGGTACTTTTTAAAGATTCCTCAGGTAAATTTATAGCACAACCAGCATTGAGAATGGTAGGATTTAGGTCCTAGATATGCAGTTCTAAATAATAGGATATAGAAACCATCCATTTTCGATTTTTTTTCAATCATGAGTTTAAGTTCAGAATAGTGGCTAACTATAGTGTTGAGTTTGTTGATAACAGTGTCTAACACTTGCCAATCTCCTTTTTTAAT
Source organism: Callospermophilus lateralis (assembly GCF_048772815.1). NCBI lineage: Eukaryota > Metazoa > Chordata > Mammalia > Rodentia > Sciuridae > Callospermophilus > Callospermophilus lateralis. The sequence goes on from NC_135324.1 coordinate 15,825,480, forward strand.
TAGCAGAGCAAAGGTCTCTGGCTCAGGGACTTTAACACCATTCAGCTGCTGTCCATATGCATTATCTTGGACAGTGTCCATTCATATTTTTTTCTACTCACTGTGTTCATTTCTGCCATTAACTTATTTTGGTCAAAAATATACATTTTCCCTATCTGTTTCCATATTAATTAAAGAAAGCTAACCAGTTTAAGAAAGCATCAAGTGAATAACAGAACTTCCATTCATAGGATGTGTCATATAAAGCTGTAAATGTAACTGTAGTGACCAAAGTGTAGAAAACAATGAGTTAAAGTCTCTGGTAAAGGCATCTTGACATCACCAACTTCTAGTGAGGCACACCAGGACATCCCCTCCCAAAGAAAGTTGAGCAAATTCTTAGCCCAGCTCAGTGGGGCACACCTATAATCCCAGCACTTTGGAGACCCAAGGATTGTGAGTTCAAAGCCAGCCTCAGCAAAATCCCAGGTGTTAAGCAAGTCAGAAAGACCCTGTCTGTAAATAAAATACAAAATAAAGCTGGGGATGTGGCTCAGTGGTCAAGTGCCCCTGAGTTCAATCCCCAGTACCTCCCCCCGCCAAAAAAAAAAGAAAGTCAAGCAAATTCTGATATGAACAGATGGCATTTACCTGCCTTAAATATCACCTGTTCAGACAACCAAGTGACTGTAACCACTGTTAGTAAGAAAAATTAGCACAATGTCCCAGCTTGGTCCTGTTTCCATCTTCAGTGGCTGCCTACGTTTTCTATTCCTTGCCTGAGCAGAGTATGGGTGTAAAGAAGGTGACCCTGAGGAGGCTGTCCAGGGCGAGTGGGGGCAAGGTTTAATTTGCTTGGTCATAAATGCAGAGGCAAGTCATGTCACCACCAGTTCCTTTGGGGACCTTCACAGAGGAAAGCACCAACCAGATTCCAGGAGGAACCTATAGGTCGATTGCTTTCAAGGCACCTGGGTGTGATTTACATGCGGTGTCAGGGTTTGGAAAGCAGGCCTGTGAAGGGACCGATGATTAATTTGGGTGGCTCTGCAGTCACAGACTGCATAAAGTGATAAAAAGGAGGAGGCCCGCCTAGTCAACCTTGCCTTCCAAATAGCCATCAAAATGTATTTTTTTCCCTTATACTGGGAAATTATGCTTCTTGGCAGTCCAGTGGCAGCATTTATATCGAGAGTGCTTACTAAGGAATTAGTATTTGTGATAATCTGTTTCACTCAAAGTTGAGGCTCTGTTGGCAACATGGAAGACGTTCCCCGATTCCGAAGTTTGCACTGCACCTCAGTTCTTAGCACATGGCAGACACCACGGTGTGCTTCGAGCCTGCCTGTAATTAGTGATGATCGGCTGTTCATTTACTTTCTCCTGGCATGGGTTATCACATCACATACTGCTTGCCTTTCAGTGCAGAGTGGCTTTTAAATTGCATCCCAAATTTCATTAGTGTCATCACCTCAGAAAATACAGGGGAAAAGTTAATAAGATCCTCTTCTGTTTAATTCAATACACGCTACATTTTCCCTTAACATTCATGTCAAAGATGATTTGGCTTATAAATCTGTTTGCTGCTTGTACCTGTAGCATGTTTCAAAAATGTGTATTTTTTTTCCTAAAAGAAATGTGTATGACTAGGTGAACAAATACTTCAATAAGAAAGTGATTCTAGGGCTTGGGCATGTGGCCCAATGGTAGAGTGTGTGCTTAGTGTGTTTAAGGCTCTGGGTTCAATCCCCAGCATGAAAAAAGGGGTAAATGGTTCTAGCCAAACTTAGAAATTATAAAATTAGCCCAAAAAGGAAAAAAAAATTACTGTCATTTTGATGTAACTATGCATTTGATGTTGACTATAGTGAACTTTTAATTTGGGGGAACAGATAAAGAGTTTGTAGATTAACTACATTCCTGACATCCCTATTCCTGAAACCCATTTAGCAACCCCCCTGTTCCCCCTGGTAGTGGGGATTGAACCCAGTGGTGCTGAACCACAGAACTTCATCTGCAATGCTCCACCCCACACAAACACTTGTTAAATTTTGAGACAAAGTTTCACTAAGTTCCTTAGGTTCTCACTGAGTCACTGAGGCTGGCCTCCAATTTATGATCCTCCTGCCTCTGCCTCCTGGGCCGCTGGGATTACAGGTGTGTGCCACTACCCTACCCTTCTTGAGTCAAACAAATTGATTGTGTCCTCAAGTGCTTTGCATGTAGATATGTGCCCGTGTAGACGACTTCACCCTCTTTTTCAAGACTTCTGATTACATCGCATGCCTGGGCCCGTCGGTTCATTCACTGAAACCCTCAAAAACCATAGACTCTTCTGTGTTCTCTGATCTTAAGTTACACTGTAATTTGACATTGTTTTATGTCATTGTTTGATGACTGCCTCTCTCAGCTGTCAGCTCAGTGAATATAAGGACTGTTTTTTTCTCCCCTCATCATTGTATACCCAGCAACTGAAGTGTAGTAGTTGCTTTATAAATAGTTTTTGAATGAATTATCTTATTTTTAAAAAGGTAGTGCTTTTAATAAGGAACTCAAATTTGTATCACTGAGGGATTTTTCTCCTGCTGTAAAAGTTTCTGTATGAATCATTGGAATGGACCTTGTCCACGGCCCAGATCTCCTATTTTGAGTAAACCTGTGGCATGCAGCTTAGAAAAATGGCTTGCTTTTTAGAAAACTTAGAATTGCATGGCTTGGGGGAGGTTTTTAGAGGGAGGTTTTAAAGAAAATCAGGATGAAAGAAAAAGAAAGTAAAAACTTGACCCCTTACCCCCCATCTTGCCAATGTGGTCCAATCTATTCAAGGAGGGAGGGGAGGGGAAGAATACTTAGGAAAATACTACAGACTAATTTAACAGAGAGGAAACACCAAGCTGTTTTTCACTCAAACAATTATTAGTGTGCCTAACAATTTATTGAAAGTTATTAGTGTTATAATCTCCTTTATTTGAATTGCTGTATACTCTAAAGAAAAATGCTTCTAAATATATCTATTATGCTATCTCATTAATAAATATATCGAGAAACCTATTTAGAGGAGACCTACTGGTTTACTACATTTTGACAAATTTTACTTAGATTTTCCCAGGCAGTCTTGTCCCACCCACTTTATCCCAGCTACCCAATAAACAACTACATTCTCCAAGAGTGACAACCTGATGTGGAAAAGAGTTAGGTTTGCTATCAGTGAATCTTCCTTTGGGAATTTTTTTAATGTCTGGAAATAGTTGCATCCTGATAAGAAATGATGGGATAATGTGTGCCTGCCACGTAGCCCAGTGGATTTTCACAGGAGGAACACATGCAGCATGACCTGCACTTTAGAATCCCCCATGATGCTTCAATCCAGAGTACTTATTCCTTCCCAGGTCACCACAGCTCCCTTCTCTTGGGTGGTGAGATGAGACCAATATCCTCTTTTCTCTCTGGTTTGTATCCTTTGTGTTGTTTAGATGCAGCTACATAGATCTATGTACATAGTTTTGTCATTTTAATGTCCCAATAGTATTTCCGTAAATGATTATACCACTTATTTATTGATGAGTTTTACCGAGACAGACATTGAGTCCTCTGGTTTTCAGCTGTGTATATCTTGTGGTCGATGCACACACACATTTCTGCAGGATAAGTCCATTCCTAGGGGTGAAATAATGGGTGATAGATGATGCTTATTTTGTGCCTTAGTGGAGACTTCTGGACAGTTCTCTAGAGGGGTTGCACCCATTCACACTCCTCCCAGCAGCAGGTTCCACACTGTCAGCAGAACTTGAAAACATTCATCTCTGTTGCTTTACAGCTCTCCACACATGGTGTGCCATGTGATGTCCTTTGACCTGAGTTGAACTTCCCAGGTTTGCAGATGGAATCTGCCTCACATGTACATTCCTTATTACCCTGGGTTGGGTTTACATCCTGGAGAACAAAGGTCATGTGTCAGGCAGGTCTTAGCCCTTGAAGGCTTAAGCAGGATTGGGTAAACCTCTGTTAAGGTGAATCTTGCTTCTATGAAGCGATGCATTAAGACAATAGATGAGTTGGAGATAGAAAGGGCCAGAAAAGTACAATATAAATACATGTTACTGAACTGGCAAAAATTAAATTCTACTTTCCATTTACATATTTATCTACTTTACCACATTTTGGTGCTTAAAAAAAAATCAGTGGCTCCCATTGTCTACATAACTTAGTTTATTGCTTCTTTTTCCAACATTTTTTTTAGATTTAATTTAATTTTATTATTGGTTCCTTTTTGTTATACATTACAGTAGAGTCCATTTTGACATAATTATACAAGCATGGAATATATTTTGTTCTAATTGAGGCACCAGTATCTCTCCTTCCCCTTCCTTCTCCCCAGCCCCTTCTCTCTATTGATCTTTCTGTCATTTACCCATAGTTATTTTATCTTATTTTTTAAAATTAATTTCTTGTGGCATACATGATGGTGAGGTTCACTGTGGTACACTCGTATACTTAGAAATGGTGTGTCCTCTGAACATAAACCTACATTTCTTTAGGAAGATAGTTTGATTTTTGTGACCTGGCTGAGCATTTCTGTCTCTCCCGCTATCAATACCTGAATTCAATAGAAGCCACATCCTGATACCAAACTCTCCATTACTCCTTCAAGAGACAAGACCAGCGGTGTGCTGAAATGGTACATGCAGATATCTAAAGGCTCAGGAGAGCCCTGTTATAATTCTCTTTTACCCAACTGTTTTCAAAGTAAGAAATAAAGGTAGGGAGAATAACAGCCTCATCCCCAATGTCTTGGTGGCATTTAACATCAACAGATTTTTTGCTGAAAATTAAGATTTCTATAGAAATGATAATCACCCTCCTGTGGCTATATGGAACTCAGAAAACCTGTAATGGTCAGCAAGCATTGAGGGTTTCATCCTGGGAATAAATTTCTAAATAACCCTGAGGAGAAAGAGGGAGGGAGGAAAAGAAGAAAGTTCAGAGTGTGAAAAGTAAAATCTGCAAACTTCACAGTTTCAGGATTATCTTTTAATTGTGGCCATCAATCAGCATACATCTGGTCTCTCCCAGTGCTCAAGAAGTTCCATCCAAAGCCATATGATCCAACCAACAGAGAATCTGGGGCCCATTAAGAATCCTCAGGGCAGGGAGCAATATGGAAGGAAGTACCCTGTAGGTAGTTTTAGGAAATTACCTAAAAATAGGATAACAGATCCCCTTTCAACATATTCTAGGAAAACCCAAGAGGAAAGCTATGCTTTTAATTAACAAGATAAATGTTGCTGTGTCCTGTACCAGGTCAGGCATCAACTGCTAATCTTTTTCAAAGGGCTTTGCTTTTCCAAATTATTTTATTTCAATCTATATTTTTACTAATGCATGAAACCGACCTGCAGTTAGTCATTTTATGAACATGATTTTATATTCTCTTTAAATGAAGACCGTTTAAAGTTGAGCATTTAGAAATATATTTGCTCCGTTAATTGGTGCTGGGGGACACCCACAAATGTCTTTATGGATAGCTGATATTTTTAAGGTTTAAAATGTTTCCATTACTTCTTATTGAGGGTGTTCATTCTGACTGTTCCTAAAGTTCTGCAGCTGAGGAATTAAATAGCATTAGTCTTTTTGAGCTCCAATGTGTTTAGAACAGTGTTCAACTGTGGTAATCCCTGTGTCGCGCTGCATTTATCTCCCACTAGATACCTAAATGGTTTCTGCTTCTTCTCAGGCAGATAATTGCAGTGGGGTTGGAACCAGAGAAAACAGTTGAGCTGATGCTGAGCGGTGGATATAAAAAGAAGTGTCACCCTGGTGGAAGTAAATAGACTCTGAGACTATAATCTCTGCCCTCATTTATTTTTGAAACCATAAATGCCCCTGGGGAAAGCTAGTCATTTATTTGTCTGCAGAAATATTTATCTGCAGTCATGTATGGTTTTTAACTTGGTGTTATTTCCGTTCATTCCCTTCTTGCATCCTCTGTCTAGTCCCACTTTAGTTTTTACTCTAAATACAGATTCTGTCGCCATGTGTTTCTGGGCCATAGTCTCCAAAATTCTTTGTGTTTTAAAAATAACGGTGTGTCCATTACCGGTTTTCCCAACAGAGTTCCTCAGGTGATCTAATGATCAGAAACATCCAGCTGACGCACAGCGGGAAGTACGTCTGCATGGTGCACACTGGAGTGGACAGTGTCTCCTCTGCCGCCGAGCTCATAGTGAGAGGTAACAGGAACGCCTCCTGGATTTCCTACCTTCACATCTTAGCTGATCATTCCTTACTGGAGGGAGAGCCGTGATGAGAGGGAATGTGAACATGCAAATTATAGTGTTGATTTGAGTCCTCCTCTTGCCAGCAAATATGACAATTCAGATGAGTGTCAATTCAGAGAAACAAGATTCTTGACTCTGCCCTTCAAATAGCTCTCACTGTGACGGGGATGGCTGCCAAGCTGATATGTTCTTGAGCATGCCATCAATCATCAATCAGCATATGGATTAAATAGGAGAGAGAATATGGTGTGTGTGTGTGTGTGTGTGTGTGCGCGCGTGCGCGAGAGAGAGAGAGAGAATATGGTGTGTGTGCGCGCGCAAGTGTGTGTATGTCCTTCTAAAAGAATCAGGATTATTTATTCAGGATTCCTGAGAAAATTTGCCAACCTAAGCTACTGTCCAGAGTACTGTTGCTATTGGGATGGAAAATGACCAGAGTGAATCATGAATTAAAACATCACTAGATAGCAAGCTGAGAACTACAGAGGTAAACCACTGGGTTTAAGGGAAAGTCAGTGTATCCAAAGCCAGGGGCACTGCATTTGGAAGGAACAGGAATGCTACATACAGTCACAAGGGAGCATGGGGGATTATGGCCTTCTATCCAGATTTAAGATCTAACAATGGAAATATGTGTCAGGGGATATTATTACTAGGTACCTGGCCTTTGTCACTAAGCACTTTCTAAACGGGAACCTCATGGAGGTACTGAAGTGGTCACGGGACATACTCTTCACTTTGGTGGAAGTGGGTGACAGTGGTATGCATACTCACCTTCTTTAGGTTCACCTGGACCACCAGGATATGTGAAGGTAGAAGAAATCACAGACACCACAGCCCAGCTGTCTTGGAAAGAAGGCACAGACAACCACAGTCCGGTTATCTCCTACGCTATCCAAGCAAGGACACCTTTCTCTGTGGGCTGGCAAACTGTCACAACAGGTAAGGGGAGAGGCAGCCACTGTCCCTGCTTAGGAAAGGATTTCAAGGCCTTGCTGGGCACCACAGACTCTGACAACTCTGAACTGTTCCTTTGTAGTGCCTGAGGTCATCGATGGGAAAACACACACAGCTACCGTAGTGGAGTTAAACCCCTGGGTGGAATACGAATTTCGGGTTGTAGCCAGTAACAAAATCGGAGGTGGAGAACCCAGTTTACCCTCAGAAAAAGTAAGAACTGAAGAGGCAGGTTAGTGTTTCTGTTTTCTGAGTAATGGGTGAAGAGATGTCCCTGGGTGTGCTTCTCCAGTTCCCTTGGCCCTGGTCTCCAGGCTCAGTGGGGACTCCATATCCATAATGCAGTATCACAATTATCTGACTTTTCTAATGAAATCTGCCATATGGCTTTAGTCAACCCATGTAAGTGACTCTGATGTTGTATGACATTTCCAGGAGTTCAATCCCTCCTAGACCATCATTAGTGCATGTTGAGTGAATACATTTTTGTCATTTAAGGTTATAATTACTATCTGACATCGTTACCCTGTTAGTAGGGAAGAGCTGTTTTCATTTAAAACAAACATTGACAAATTGGCAAAACAATGGCATTTGGAATTTTTGCTGCTAGGAAATCTCATTCTGTCACCGAGCTCAGTGAACACACACGAGCTCAAACAATTAATGGGTATTATATTTTGGCTTCTCAACTGTTCAATTAAGTAAGAATTATTGTTATTAATTTCCATGTAAGGTAACTATTAATCTAAATGGCTTTATGATCCTAAAATTATCCTAATTTTAAGACTTAGAAGTGGAATGCATACCCAGCATCACATTATTGAGACAGCTGAGGGGACGTAAACTTTCCTTTTCATAATCTGCATATTAATTAATATTAACTAATAGAATATTTGAAACAGCAAGCATGTCACTTTAGGAGCTAACTAAGTCAAGATAAAGTCCAAGGATATGTCTCAACATTTTAGTGATGCCGTTTGATTGGCACAGTGCACGTGGTACATGTGGCAGGTACTAGGAGACATGGGGGCCCGTGCCTGCCTACAGCCTGCTCATTTGTTCACACGGCACGTATTCAGGAGTGTCTACTGTGTGCTCAGCACTTTGCAGACTTTGCAGATACAGCTATGGGCATGACAAAGACCCACCTTCAAAGAATTTATATGCTAGCTGTGTCATTGAGTTCACTAAAGGAAAGTTCTCAGCAGAAGTGTGAAAGTTGATGCCTGCCTGAGGTTTATAAATACCTCCTACCAGGATGGGAGGGTCCCAGTCTGTATCCTTCCTCCATAAAGCCACTGTTGTTCTGAAACTCATGTCTCTGCTTGGAATAGCCACAGTTCAGGGTTCATGCTGGAGTGGTTTCCCAGCGTCCCTGGTGAATCCATTTTCCATATTTTATTAGCCTTCACACCAGTCACAATGTCCCTTTCAAATAAGTTTCATTTTTATTACCTCTTGAGAGGTTTTAAATGTTTTATAATTTCAGGTAAAATAAAATCATCTGATGTCTCACCCAAAATATTTTATAATTTCATGCAATATACATTACATCGTTACCTAAGGCATCTGTGAATGTATACATATGGGATATATACACGCATGTGTGTGTGTGTGTGTGTGTGTGTGTGTGTGTGTACATTAGGTTGTTACCTAAGGCATCTGTGAATGTGTACATATGGGATATATACACACGCGCACGCGCGCGCGCGCGTGTGTGTACATTACGTCATTACCTAAGGCATCTGTGAATGTGTGTGTGTGTGTGTGTGTGTAATGTGTCAATGATGAAGCTCCTTCATGTATTTTAAAAGCAACAATGAGTCTTCTTTTGGATAAATATTGCTACATGCAAAGAGGGTTTCATCTCTTTCTCTCTGACCCACGCAGTTCCAGAAGTGCCTCCCTCTGAAGTCAGTGGAGGAGGCGGAAGCCGGTCTGAACTGGTGATCACCTGGGATGTAAGTGTCCAGGCAGCACTTCCCTCATGAGAGTGCTCCTATTTTCATGATCCTTATGGCCTCCTGGGTGGTGTCCATGCTGGTAGTGATGCTGCAGGGCTGGTACTGATGGTGCTCCTTCTAAGGATGCTATAGTTGACGCTAGTGCTGGTAGCACTGGTGGTTCTGGTGGTAATGGTACTGGTGCTAGTCCTAGTAGTAATGTTGGTGATGGTGCTGGCGATGTTGGCGATGCTGGTGATGCTGGTGATGCTGGTGATGGTGCTTATAGTGATGTTCCTGATTCGAACAGTGTACTGATACCGGTGGTGCAGATTCTGGTGCTGCTGATACTAGTAATGGTGTCAGCGCTATTGGTGGTACTGAACGTGATGTTGTTGCCATGGTAGTGCTGGTCCTTGAGCTGGTGGCACTAGTAGTGCTGGAGGAATGGTCCTGGTGGTGCTGGTGCTCACAGTGCTCTTGTAATAGTACTGATGGCACTAGGGCTGGTGGCGGTCATAGCGGTGGTGCTGGTGATGCTAATGGAGATGTTGCTGGGGGAATGAACTGGGTACTGCACATTGAGTCTGCAGTTGCTGGGGGTGCTGGTGGTTCTAGTACTGGTTCTAGTGCTGGTACTGGATCTACCAATAACACCCGTGCTGGAGGTGGCACAGGTGGTGTTGCTTCTGGTGCTGGTGCTATGGTGATGCTGATGCTGGTGGTCCTGCTATGAATGAGATAGCTTTGGCTGCTGCTCCTACCCTGCTGCTGCTGCTGGTGGGCCTGGCGCTTTTGTTGGTGCTTATGGAGGCGGTGCTGCTAATGCTGCTGAGAGTTGTAGGGTTGGTGACAGTGGTGCTGGGGATGGACTGGTGATGTGGGGGCTGGTGGTGGTAGTGGTTGTAGTAGTGGTGCAATTGGTACTGGTTCTTTTGGTGGTGGGTTTTGTGGCACAGGTGCTAGTAGTGGTGCTGGGAACACAGGTATTCATGGTGGCACTGGTGTGCAGATGTAGTTATTCTGGTGTTGGTGCTGATGGTGCTGATGGTGTGTGTGCTCATTTTCATGGTGCTGGTGATACAGCTGGTGGCACAGGTGCCGCTGCTGGCGGTGTTGGTACTGGTGGTGTAGGTCATTGTTTTGGTGTTGGTACTATTGATGGAACAGGTGCTACTGGTTCTCATGTCTCCAGTGCTGGTGACACTGGTGCTGGGAATTGTGGTGCCTGTGTTGGTAGTACTGGTGGTACTATCAGTGGTGCTTATGATGTGGGCTCTGATGCTGGCGTTGCTATTGCTGCTGATAATGGTACCGCTGTTGCCACTGCTGGTAGCACCGGTAGCAAATATTTCAGTGCTAATCACTGTTCCTGTCATTTTGCAAAAGTTTTCTTATTTCATTCTTGGAACATTTATATATTAAAACACTGAGACACAAAGATAGTAATTTGCACATGGACACCTGGCTGCTAAACAGAGGGTGAGAGTCAACTCCTGGCTGCTGACTCTTGAGGTTCCCTCACTGCTCTCCTTGCATTCCTGGAATGTCCTGCTGATGATGTCACACATCCCCACAGGTGCTTGAGTCTATATTTCTTTCCTGACCATCTTTTATCCTTTGCTTTTGTCAAGTTAGGGGGAAAATGTAATTAACATGTATGAAATGAGGGGGCTAGCACTAAATTTGTTTATATTAATTGAATATGTTAACAAACAAATAAAGCATCATGAGATTGTGATAAATGCCAATAGAATTTTTGGCATGAGTCCATGCATCCTTGAGTTCAGTAAGCCGTATTTACTTTCTTTTGCTTTTCTTTTCTTTTTTCTTTTTCTTTTTCTTTTTTTTTTTTTTTTGCTCCTTTGCACTTAATCACTGTATCAAGGTATGATTTCTTTCCATAAAACCAACACTAGGGATTTGATAATTTTTATTTGACTTAAAATATCTAGTATGTTAGATTCAGAGTATGGGTTATTAGAAACCCAGACGTGGACTTAAAGACACTCATATGTCAAATAATCACTGAGAAGTCTAGCTCAGTACCTCGGTGCCTGGTAAGAGTATTATATGTCTCTTAAAAATCAGCTGAATTAAATGTGCCCCTGTTGTTCCTCTTCTTTTCAAAATCTCCAACTTGACACGGTGAAGGTTATTATTTGATAATTCATAGGAAACACTAAGGATGAGGACTCATCACTTTGCTATGCCCTTGTCTTTAAGGGTGACAGAATGTGCCTTTTCTTTACAGCCAGTCCCTGAAGAGCTGCAGAATGGTGAAGGTTTTGGGTATGTGGTTGCTTTCCGCCCTCTTGGGGTTACCAACTGGATCCAGACAGTGGTGACATCCCCTGACACCCCAAGATATGTCTTCAGGAACGAAAGCATCATGCCATTTTCACCCTATGAAGTCAAAGTGGGTGTCTATAATAACAGAGGTGAAGGCCCATTTAGCCCAGTGACAACAGTGTTCTCTGCAGAAGAAGGTGCGGGAAACAAGTTTGTATATCGATAAGCTAGTTGTGCTCAAACCTGACTAGAAAATTCTCTGTGGCTTTAGGGGTATTTTTTTTCCTCAAGTCAACAGTAATCAAACTTGTGGTTATGTCCCCAGGGCAGGTCATAAAGATCAACCATAACTGACTTGAAGTGTAAGACTCGAGAGACAGAGAATCTAACAATTGGTTGCAACCCTGTTCTTCTTGGTTGAAGAATAAAATAGTCCCTGGAAGCTACCCTAGTCCAAAGTTCTGTTGTGGTTTCTGCAACTGAGAAAGGGTCACTAGCAAGACAGAAAGCGAGGGCCAAGATGCCATCCAAGAGATGTACAATGTGAACCTTTGAGGGATATGAGTACCTGTCACTCTGGCCTCATTGCATCATTCTGCTGTGTACACACACACTTCACTAGAAAATCATTGAGTCATTCTCTCCTTTTAAATCTGCTCCACATTCTGAGACATCTCAAGATCACTCTAGAAAATGATAGCAAATCACTATTTTATAGATGACAGCAACTGAATATTGGCCACCTCATGTGGTTCCACCTAACAAAGATGTTAGGGGCCAACCTGTATTGCATGGTTGCCATCTGCCAGGAGTTACCTAATTAGAATTTTCAAATGAAAAGTCTCCCATCTACAAATTAGAAAATGAAAGCTTGATGAAAGAGATGAATAAATCTGCCAAAACTCCTGTAGTAAGAGCCAGGATTTTAACCCAGGGCCATTGGCCTTAAGCATTCTGAGCTCATGCAGTATATCCCAGTGTCTCTCCTAACCTCAGAACTGGCAGTAAATTGAAAAAAAAAAAGGTCCACAGTTATCATTCCTAAAAATAGACTCCATATTTCTGAGGACGGAGGACGGCCACCCTTATTCTTGTCTTCTCATTTCCCATTGAGTTCTGAAAAGGATAAAAACAGGTATTATAGGCATCTTTGCAAAAGAAAGAGTCTTGCATTCATAACCAGACCCCATTTCCAAGAGCTTCCAGGAATTACAAGGGCAGGTTGTGAGTCTGGGAAGTGATGGAAATTAGCCAGCAGGAGGACTTCAGACACTGTCTGCCCTCAGCATCTAGGGCCTGAGAACTGGCTGTGGGGAGTAGGGAACAGACTCAGCCTTTGACCTATTCCTGTGCCCCTCACCTCCCTTCTCCTGAATCATCCTTATCACTCTGAGGAGTTGGTCAAAGGGCTGTCTGTTCACACATAAGAAAGATATTTAGTTGCCTAAGAAAAAAATGAGGGGCTTGTTGGAAATACACTCAGACATTTCAGTGAATCAGAGGAAGACTTTATCATTGAGCCTTATGAGATTCCCATGAATCCCCAAGAATGTTCATTATAAGGGGGTGTTCTTACTGGAGATCACATGGGCATGTCTACCTACTCCTTCAAAAGAGTCAGTATCCAAATTCACACCGCCCCTTGTGTGGAATTAGGCACTCAGTGCTTGCTGAGTAAATGAACTTTACTTGAACTTGACTTTGACTTTGTTTGACCCAAATAAGAAAGTAGTATAGGAGTTCCCAAGCAGCTGGTGTGGGGTGAAAGAGAGGGGAAAAAGGGGTAGAGAGAACAGAGGGAAGAAGGAAATACTGAGAAAGAGGTGCAAGAGAGGAAGGCACAGGTTGCTGTGGGCGCTGAGCAAGGAAAACCCCTGTGGCACTGTGGCCACCTCGTCCTCAGCAATAGATCAGTGTCTGTGTTTTCAAGACATGGTGCTTGTTTTCAAATATTTTTATAAAAAGTTTCACTTATGTTAAAATGCTTTCTCAAAAATAAGGATGTCAAAGGATTGTTTTATTCAACTGCAGAAATGATCATTGGTTTTCAATTTCTATTCCTAAACAGAGCCTACAATGGCCCCAACTGAAGTCTCTGCCCATAGCCTGTCTTCTTCAGAAATTGAAGTTTTGTGGAACACCATTCCTTGGAAGTTGAGCAATGGACATTTGCTTGGCTATGAGGTAAACTAACTTGTGTTTGTATGTTACCACGCTACTTTGCTTCTTTCACTAAAACTTCTTCTGAACAATGACAACTTATATGAATTCTGTTCTGGGTTGCTCTTTTCTTACCCACACATTGTGCCTAATTATTAGTACATACCTAATTTAACCCTGCCAGGGGCATGAGTACCACCTTAGTTGGGGTGGAAAACGAACAAAACAGTGAATATGAAAGGCAGTCATGGGCACTGTCAGCCAGATCTTATGATGGATTGACTGAAAACTGAGGGTGAGATTGAAAGGCTGTGGTCCTATCATTGGATGGCTATGTCAGTAGAAAGTCACCTTCCTCCAGCTATGGTCTTATGTCCTTGGTTGTGAGATTCTCTCCTGAATTCTAGAGAATTCAGCTGCCCATAGTATAATTTGTGTTTCCAGAGACCTTGATGTATGGTGAAATAAGATGAAATATCCAAAAGAGAGGGCATCATAAGACCTAATATAATGAAGTAGGAATAGTTCACCTGAGCAAGAAGTGTTTGAGGAAGAAGGATGACCCAGCTTTACAGACTTCCAGATGGTAGGAAGGTTTAACCAGGACTTTGGAGGGAAAGGAAATGAATGTAGAGGTACTGAGAACATTCCAGATTGAGCACAGCATTTTGGAGGAGTAAAGGAGTAGAGGCTGTGTACAAAACCAAGGTTACACTGAAGATGATGCCCACCGAGGCATAGGAGAGCAGGTCACAGATGACTTTGAATGTAAGAGGAACTACGTGAACTGTACCCCATATTTCATAGGGAACAGTGGAATTAGGAAGTGGTGAGATAAACACATTTTAAGATTTATCTAGCAATGCTGTTATAGAGGTCATGGTTGTGACTTCATCCCCACCACCCACTGCTGGCTTCTTAGGAAACTGCCCTCATGTGTAATTGCTGATTCAGTGGCAGACTAACATAGCCATATTAGCATGACACAGCCACGTACCCCTCCACTCCCCAATACAGTCTCCAGTGGTTGTATCCCAGTGACCATGTGACCAAAGTCCACTGGTCTGCACAGTGAGCTGACCCAGTCAGATTCTTGTGTGAGATATTTAAGTAAGGAATACAGAGGTTATAGTTAATGAGGGTCATGTGGTCATATGTCATATTTGTAGCCAAGTTCACACTTCTTAGGCCATTGGCATGTAGGAAAAAGTATGTCTGCAAAGATGAGATAGAGCAGATATCTCCCCACTTCACCCTCACAAGGAGAGAAACAAGGTCCCTACAACCTTACAAGAGTAAAATAGAAGAGCTCTTTGACAACTGCCCAATTCTCAAGTGGACTTCTTGCATCCTTTTCCATAGTGCTTTGTCCTTCTTGACAGTGAACCCCCTTTCTATCTGAGCAGCTTCAAGAGAGTTTCTGTTCCCTATAACCATATAGCATTGGCCTGAATAAATATTATCAAATGAAACAGAGACAGCACTGGAGCAGTGAGGCTCTGCATACAGGCCATTCAGGGGCAATACCTGAATTTGTAATTGAAATTGAGCTCCCAGTTGTTGGTTCTTGGCTTTGTTTCTTGAGCTTTGGGAATCTTATTAACAAAATGAATGCCTGTACACATATTGTAGAGTGTTGACTGTGTGTTTTCTTCTAGAAGTTGCAATGTTCCTGGTCTTATTCCTAAGTCTTTATTCCACTTTGAGTGGAATTTTGTGCAGGATGAGACATAGACTTCTGTATGGCAAAGGAAGTAACTAAAAACATGGAGAGGTGGGAGAAAGTCTTTGCCAGCTACTTCTCTAACATGGGATTAATAACAAGAATATATAAATAACTCAATAAACTTAACACCAGAAAAAAAAGGAATGACCCAATCAATAAGTGGGAAAATTGACTAAACAGACATTTCTCAGAAGAAATGCAAATGGCTAACAATATGAAAATATGAAAAATATTAAGAATGTTCAACATCTTAAGAAGCAGAGAAATGAAAATCAAAACTACATTGAGATTTCATCTCACTCCAGTTAGAGTGGCAATCATCAAGAATACAAATAATAAATGCTGGCAAGGATGTGGGGAAAAGGTACACTCATATATCATCAGTAGCACTGCAAATTACTACTAACCAATTTGGAAAGCAGTATGGAGATTTCTCAATAAACTAGGAATAGATCCATCATGTGACCCAGATATCCCACTCCTTGGTATTTATCCAAAAGAACTAAAATCAGTATACGGTAGTGATACAGCCACATTAATGTTTATAGCAGTTTGATTCATAACAGACAAGAATGGCAGCAGCCCAGGTGTCCATCAGCAAATGAATGAATAAGGAAAATGTGGAATACATATTCAATGGAGTACTCGGCCTTAAAGAAGAATGAAATTATAGCATTTTCTGGTAGATGGATGGAACTGGAGAATATCGTGCGAAGTGAAATCAGCCAGACCTAGAAAGTCAAGGGTCCAATGTGATCTCTCATGTGAAAGAGAAAAGGGAATTTAAAGAAATGAACACATGTGACTCTCCTCAGTGAAGGAGTTGGACTGAGACACAGTCCCACTATGGATAATTGCCCTGTATGAGCCATAATGGCAGAATCATATCCCCAATCTGGTTGTACCTTGTGAAATACTGGAGACAAATGAAGGAGAGGTTACATAGAAGAGAACTGTGGGCTTATAAGCATTGTAGGGGTCTTGAAAGTTGATGGTAGTTAATGGAGAGCATGAGGGCAAGGAGATGCTAATTTTTTTTCCATATCAATTTAAACTGACAAGGACTCATCCAGGTAAAAATATTCTATATGAAAATGGAATGGTATCTCTTAGCCATGTCAGGAAAGAGTATTTGACTGAAGGACATCAAAGAATGCTAGTGGAAACTCATATTTTCTAGTTAAGGCTCTACCATTTTGGAATTAGACAGTTCTGCATTCAAAACTAGTAGGTTACTGTATAAGCTCCACAAGGGACAGGAACTCTGTGTGTTTGTTTAATGATATCTCCCAAGTTCACAGAGTAATATCGGGCACATGGGTGACATGCACAAACTATGTGTCGATGGAAAAAATGCAGTTTGGGCTTTGCTATCTCACTGCTGCATGTTCTTAAGCAAGTTATTAAAGCTCTCCAAGGCTCAGTTAGAATAGAGTAACAGTCGTCCATAACTCATAGCATCATTTGAGAATTGCAAGAGATAAAGCAGCCATTGTTAAAACCACCCTGAGAGACTTGCAGCTTCTGCTTTTTTTCTGTTTATATATTGGGCTTCAGGGTGAGATTTCATTGAAAGAAAAAGAAAACTGAAAAGCAGCAAAGAGTAGAAGAATACTTTCTACTTTTCACAAGGAAAATACACTCCCCGAGTGACTCTCATGCCTGTTGCCACTAGGGTCAGAGGCAAAAGATGAGAAGGAAATGGAACTTTTCTTGGTATCAATTATGGGTTAAAATGCATTGCATCTTGGGGCTGGGATTGTGGCTCAGCAGTAGAGCGCTCGCCTCGCACATGGGAGACCCTGGGTTCGACCCTCAGCATCACATAAAAATATATAAGTGAAATAAAGTTATTATGTCCAACTACAACTAAAAAATAAATGCTTTTTAAAAAAATGCATCATATCTTATCTATTTGTATAGAGAGTAGCAGACAAAATATTCAAATGTAACATGTATACTGTATTGAAAGGAAAAACAAGGATTAAAAATTTCTTCCCCAAGTGCTTGGTAGAATATATGAAGAGAAAGACAAGCTAAGAGAAAGATGTACTAATTAGAAAAAAATCTCAAATAATTTATGTAATTCCATCAAGTTAAAAATATGTCTTTTGTTCGTTTCAGTAATGATTTAAAAATTAACCTAGAAAAATAAATGACTTAGCAGAGTATTTAATTATCAGTCCTGTGGCTAACTTTGTGGGTTGCAGTTTCCCCAGTTTGGCTTTAAAATCGTTAATATCTCCTACCTTTCTCTCATCTTGGCGTGAGTTGATCGTGTGCCTCGCAACATGCTGAGCACACATCATCATTAGCATCTAGACTAATTTTCTTTCTGATTTGACCAACCAGTAGTTGAGCTCATTTCCCTAGACTCCAATTTATTTCATCTGCTGTGCCTTTAAACTCAGGCTCAGATCTTTCCTGGTGCCCTTCTGGATAGGAATAAGAGAGGCAGACCCACTAAAAGAGGATCCAGAGCCATTAAGTTCATGGAGAGTGGGCACCAAGAGGAGAGAGCGCTAGAGTTCCTGCCTGGAATATACCATGGCTTTAAAGATGGAAAAGATAATTACTCTGATTGATCTATGTGAGGTACACGCAGGCATTAGAGTATTACGCTGCACTCCCTAAATATGTACCATTACTACATGTTAATAAAAGTAAACATTAAGAAAGAATAAACCTTGGGAAGAACAAATTTAATAAGCAAATGAAACAAGTCAACATTTGCAAAATAATAAGAGTTGCATATTTGGGGGGAACTGCATAGGATTATTTTTTATGTGTGGCAGAGGAACTTAAGAAATGTAATATATCAGAATGCCAAACCAAACTTTCTAGATGCCTTCCTCCAGCCTCCTGTTCCCACAACTGTATGGAATGTGCACAGGGCCTGATATTTTAATCAGAATAGAAAAAGATGTTAAATATTTGAGTACCTTTTCTTTTTTCTTTTGAGGATATGAAAATTCCACTTGAAGAAAAGCTATGTGCCCGGGGTCTCATCTCCTGCTGTCTTGCAGCGAATTCAATTCACTGTGGCATGAGTTGAATGTACATAGGAAAATTGGGTACAGACAGTTGAGATATTCTTACATCAATATCAAAAAAGTAAAATGTGTTTAGGTGAATAAAAGGCAGACTTTGGGAGGGACAGAGGCTCGGTGATACAGCAGGAGTGGTTTCCAATACCATGGAGACAAGCAGAGAGGAGAGGGTCCAGTGTGTAGCAGGCTTCACTCTGTGTGGGGGATTCTGGGAATGACCCTCACTGCCCATGTGCTGCTGTGTTCTTTGTTAGAAGGTCCCTACTAAACCCTGGCACAGCACTATAAATGGTGGGGAGTAAACATCCCAGTTTCTCCTGAGTCCTGCTGATTAAACCCAAAGAGAAGTCAGAGGGCAAGGACGTACACAATACCTCTCCCCAGGCTGAGAGCAGAGGAGGACAGACCTGGACTTATCTCCCTAAAAGACATTCAAATGCATTTCCCCCTCTGGCTTCTGCTGATTTAAATGTGCCCAATCTAATAGCTAAGTTAAAGTGTTCATCTCTCTAGAAATCTGTAAATACACATAAAATTATTTTAGTCTATTAAAAGAGTTTTTCCAACTTAACACCTGTTTCCTTCAAGCCTAAAAAAAAGGTTCTACTTTTAAATACATTAGTTTTATAAGCTATATTTCATTTTATGTTTAAATTAAATGAAAGATCTGATGCAGTGATATTAAGGAGTACTTGGAGCAGGAACATTAGTTTTGGGAATAACTAAATTACTCACAGAAACTGAAATTATATTTTTAGTTTTGACATTCTTCAAGTTTGTTTCTGTTTATTTATCCAGATAAAAATATATTGACTTGTGAACTGGTTTTATTTTTCTGAAGGAAAAAAAAATACCATATTATCTCATCAGAAAATTGAATTACCAGTGTTTATAGATGCAGAAAATTTGAGAACTTGAATACTGAGTTTGGTAGATCTCCATGGTCAGAGGAAGGAAACATTTTTAAACTGTTAAGAGTGAAGCCGTTTAAGTCATTTAGTAATTCCACAATATGGAGGGTTCTATCCCTAGCCACCATTCATCCATAGGAGACATGGTCCAGGAACCCCAGTGGTTGCCTGAAACCACAAACAGTAAAGTTCAACTTGTAAATTTGGCACAATAAAGAGATTAATGGCAATAATTAATAATAAAATAGAACAATTATAACAATATACTATAATAAAGATTTTATGAAAGTAGTCTCTCAAAGTATCTTTGTGTATGTTGTTACCCTTCTTGCCTGTTTTTGAAAGAGGGCAGCTGAGACCACAGAGGGAAAACCCATGGATCAGGGGGACAGCTGTGTGTACAGGTCCGCTGTCAGCAGTAATGACCAGAACCTAGAGGCCCCTGCCCATCACGACCTGCGTTATTGCTGTCTACTCTGTCAGGAAATGAGGTCCTTCCCTCCCAGGCCCCAGCCTCACCTGTAAACCCCAACTCAGGGGCTCAGGAATGGCTCAGAGGAGCAGACTGGATCCCTTAGATTCTTAGGGATGAAGCATGGTTGAGAACCTAAGGCAGTCTTAACCAACCTCTCCTGTGCCTTTTATTGTTCCCTCACTAAATTCAGAGTTTGCACCATGAAAATGCTCATATCTTCAGCTCTGGAAAGATCTCAGCCATTTTTTCCTCTGAGCGTTGCCTTTTCCTTTATCTCTCCTTTGGGAACTCTGTTTGGAACTTTGCATTCTGTTCTCAATGCCACAGCTTTGCTTTGGTAATTTTCATTTCTTTGTTCAGGCTATGTCCTGGGCTCATTAATTCACCCTTCCACTATTAGTCTATAGCTTTACTCTTATTACTGATTTCCTTAATTTTTTAATCATTGCATTTTATCAGGTCTACAAGTCCTACTTATTGTTTTTCAAATTGGGCTGATCTTTTTTCTTTATCTCCTATTCTTGCATAATAGATTCAATCTCTTGTCAAACAGACTTGGACATTTTAGGTATAGTTATTTTATAATCCATTACTCATCAGTGTATTTAGCTGCCCTGCCTCTAGTCGTATCTACACTGGCTTTTTTATTAACAGGGTGTGTCTTGTGTTTTATTAACAGGGTGTGTCTTGGTAATGTGCGTCTCTCTGATCATCCTTTGTAGATGCCACCTTCATATTCTGTCAACTTTATATTCACCCTTTTCTGCACAATTACATTTTCAAAGTTTGTTCCTCCAACATAGACATCTTTCCTTTCCCATCCCTGTATTGTGATTGTGCCCATAAAAATCCAAATTAGCATAGAAATATTCTCTTCTCTCAGTTGGAATACTTTTATTATTTAAATCCAGAACACAACTGAGAGGAAAATGGGATATTTGTCTTTCTTATTTCTTTCTTAACTATTCCACCTTATTAAAAAAAATGATCTAGCCCTATAGAAGCATTTTTGAACAAAATTTCTTGGAACATAATGGAATTCTTTCAGAAAATTGGCAATATTAGTGGCACGTCTCTGTTTCCTTATGTTTTAGTTACATGAATATTTATTCAGCTCTTTAAGGAAAGCTGTTTAAAAAGATTATATAATCAGTCTTCACTAACTAGTATCATGTTCAACTTTGTCACAATTTTTCTCTGTGTCTAAATGTTTCTAATACCTCTCAGCAACTAAGATCTAAAAATAAAGCTCTCCTTCTGATGCGTGGAGATTGGTTAAAGTACTTTAAAACATGCCGCTATCAAGAACTTTCAAGTACTTTCTATAAACGGATTTACAAAAAGAGATTCCACATTACCAATTATAAATTATTTTTATGTCTTCTTTAAATCAGCCTCCTAAGAACATTTTCTTAGGCAACTTGTGTTCAACCAGTTTGATATATCAGAAAAGGAACAACCCTGACACTGGAACCTGACAGGGGAGGGAAGCTTGGGCGGTCCTGATTTTACCACCTGAATCCTCCCTGCTGCCGTCTTACAGTCATATTTATATGCTATCCCTGTCTATGCTGTATCCCAAGCTTCAGGTTTTGTGTCTGGTACATTTTATTATAATTATTGATCTGTATCATTCTTAGTTAATAACTAGACAATGCTCTTAGGAGCAGGGAAATCTTCATATCATTTACGGCTCATCTAGACCTAACAACACACAGTGGTTTCTCTTGGTGAGTCTACCATATATAAAAGCTTTTAGTATCCATTAACAGGCTATTTGGCTATGGCATTAGAAAAGAAACCATGTATCCTCTTCAATGCTACTTGTTTGGGCTCACATCCTCCCTTTGAGATTCTTATTAAAACTAATAACCCTTCTCTGAGAGAAATTCACATAAAGGCATCCATAGATCAGCATTTTGTGTAAATATAAGGGTGCTTATCCTTCCATGTGCACATACATAGGGAGATTTTGATCTAGCACAATATATAATTTGCTTTCACTTATCATTTAGGGCCTTAACACTCACCCAGTGGTTTTTTAAGAGAGAATAAGTTGTAGTGTGTTTTGTACAGAGGATTGACACTTGTAATCAGCTGTGGCCCATAAACACATTTTGTTTGATCAACACAGTATTGGTTTTGAGTCAACCCTAAATTTAGGACATTTTACATGAAAATTAGAACTCTGCTTTTTTAAAAAAATTAATTAATTAATTAATTAATTAAATAGAAAGTCTATCCTCCTCCAATCAGGCAAAGCTGATAGCTCCATTATTAAAAATCTGCTCTGTCCTATGTCCAGCTTCCCAGTCCCTTAAGCCTTCTTTCCTTTCCTTTTTCTTTCTTCTTTTTTTCCTTTTTGGCCCCTGAGCTATGTTCTTAGTCTTTAAGTTTTTGTTTTTGTTTCTTGTGGTCACAAGCCTTTACCGTTTCCAACATTCTGTGCACTCAGAAGCAATTATTGCCAGTTTCATTGAGTTCAAATTGCCTTTTAGTTGTATAAGTTATAATAATTATTTCCTATTTTTATATTTTGCCTTCAACAGTAAAACATAAAGGCCAGAACAAGGTGGCCATATACTGCAATGAAGAGAGTAGAGCTGGGCGTGGTGGGCACACCTGTAGTCCCAGCAGCTCGGGAGGCTGAGGCAGGAGGATCGCCAGTTCAGAGCCAGACTTAGGGACCACAAGGCACGTGGCAACTTAGTGAGACCCGGTCTCTAAATAAAATACAAAATAGGGCTTGGGATGTGGCTCACTGGTTTAGTGTCCCTGAGTTCAATTCCCAACACCAAAAAAAAAAAAAAAGAAGAAGAAGAAGAAGAAGAAGGAGAGAGAGAGAGAGAGAGAGAGAGAGAGAGAGAGAGAGAGAGAACGAGCGAACAGAGATTGTCTATATTTATAAAAGTAAGAAATATGCTTATGCCCTTGTGAGAACCTAGTAGATCTGCTGTTGTGTTAACTATGTGGCCCCTGCTTTAGATCAGCAGATGGTAATACCAGGTCTTATCTACACAAAGAATATGTAAACTTTCCTAAATCATTTATTTGCATAAATTTTTGTTTTTACTTTGTTTACTTATAGACAATCTGTATGTTCAAAAAAAGAAAGCACACAAAACTTTATAGTAAAATACTTTATAGTGTGAATTGTAAGTACTTAAGAATGTATTTTTATTTTATTCTCTACCTTTTTCCTCCCTTCAGCAAATATTCTCTTATATTCATATTTTTTCACCATATGTTTGTATATCTTTCTCTTAATTAATTAATTTATTTTAATCAGGTATAAATGACAGCAAAAGGCATTTTGATTCATTGTCCACAATTGCAGCACAACTTTTCATTTCTCTGGTTGTACACCATGTAGCATCACATCATATGTGCAGTCGTACATGTACCTAGGGTAATGATGTCCATCTCATTCCACCATCTTTCCTGCCCCCATGCACCATCCCTACCCTCTCTCCCCTTTGCAGGACCAAAGTTCCTCCATTTTTCCCATGCCTCCCCCTCCCTGTTATGGACAGAATCCACTTATTAGAACATTTAGCCTTAGGTTTTGGGGATTGGCTTACCTCACTTAGCATGATATTCTCCAACTCCATCCAGTTACCTGCAAATGCCACAATTTTATTCTCTGTTAATGTTGTGTAATATTCCATTGGGTATATATACCACAGTTTCTTTATTCATTCATATATTGAAGGGAATCTGGTTTGGTTCCACAATTTAGCTATTGTGAATTGTGCTGCTATAAACATTGATATGGCTGTGTCCCTAAAGTATGCTGTTTTTAAGTCCTTTGGGTATAAACCAAGGAGTGGGATAGCTGGGTCAAATGGTGGTTTCATTCCACATTTTCTAAGGAATCTCCATACTGCTTTCCAGATGGCTTGCAACCAACTTGCAGTCCCACCAGCAATGTATGAGTGTGCCTTTTCCCCACATCCTTGCCAACACTATTGTTTTCTGTATTCTTAATAGTTGCCATTCTGACTGGAGTAAGATGAAATCTTAGAGTAGTTTTGATTTGCATTTCTCTAATTACAAGACATGTTGAACATTTTTTTCTATATTTGTTGATTGAATGTATATCTTCTTCTGAGAAGTGTCTATTTAGGTCCTTAGCCCATTTATTGATTGGTTGGTTGGTTGGTGTTAAGTATTTTGAGTTCTTTATATGTCCTGGTATGTCTAAGATCACTTTGCGTGGCCCAGGATAATGAAATATATGAAAAATATTTTAATGCCCATTCCTATTGAAAATCAGTCCTTTTAACCGCTTTTACTCCCTCTGGTGCAGCTCTGTGTGCACTGTTAGTCACCTGACAGTGGCTGGCACTGCAGGACAGTCAATCTAATAATGTTTTCCTCTGACAGTTCACTTTCTTCCAGGAAACTCTATCCATAGAGTTTGTGCCTTTCTGCCAGTGTTCTGGACTTGACCTTGGGCTCAGTTGGTTAAGAGTTGAGAAGGCAGGCAGATTTCCCCTTCCTTCTCCCACTGTGATATGGTAGTCTGATCATGCTCAACACTCTGAATTTATCTGCTCTGTCTGTGTACATGTTTGTCCTCATTCTCCTCCTAAGGTTCCTTTCCTGTGTGTACACTGCTGTGCCACAGAGCCTAATGCAGCACCTGGCACACAGTAGATCCTCTGGAAATATTTGTCAAATAAAGAAGAAAGTAAATCGCAGTCCTCATTTTAATGAAAACCACAGAATGAGGAAGGTGGTGCTGGGTCCAGCCTTCTCATCTGGTGCATCTTCCTCACCAGGTGCGGTACTGGGTCAGTGGGGAAGAGCAGGAGTCCTCAAGCAAGGTGAGAGTGGCCGGAAACGAGACCTCAGCCAGGCTCCGGGGACTGAAGAGCAACCTTGCCTATTACGCGGCTGTCCGGGCATACAACAGTGCAGGCACCGGCCCCTTCAGTGCCACAGTTAACGCGACCACCAAGAAAACCCGTATGTATTTTCCCACCTTTTGAATATCCAGGAAAATAGTCTGTATTAAAAATGATGGCATCCTTCAACATTTTCAGTGGACTAGTCAGGTCATTAATCCCACTGAGTGATATAAACCTGGTCCAAACCCTTACTCAAGCCCCACATAGTCTAGTCTTCATGATAGCCCTAAATATTTAAATGGAGGCTCCATATGAAAATGAATAAGCACCTTTTGAAAAATCTTGTGGTGCACTGTTCTTTTTAAATGGGATGCATTTCAATGGGTTCATTTCCATTAAATTTTAGTTCCCCCAAATCTTGGGTGTTATTGATAAGCAGAAATAAGTTTAATAGCAATGACTTGGAAGTGGTATTTTTTTTCGCTCTTTAATTTTCTTTCTCACATTATTCAAAAGATGGCAATATACTTTAACAGGTAATGCTCAGGAGATTCTGGTGCACACGTAGATATTGATACTTTGAAAACTGAAGCAGAGATAGCTGTGTCACCTTCAAAGCTGAGTTTCTGTTGGCTGTGTGTTCACAGGTAAACTCACCTGCAGTAATGAGCAGTTATGATTTAAGTAGCCTATGAGAAATCATCAGTTTACATTTTGGAGTGTCCCACGGAAATTTCAGTTGAAATGTTCTCATGATGCCCAGCTGATCGTGGTGTCTCATTGCTGCTCTATCACAGCACACCCATCTGAGTTGTGCTGTTTATTCTTTTATAGCCAAAAATGACTGAGAGCATTCATGAGCCAAGCCATCCATGCTCAGTTCCTTCTTATTTTCGTTCTACAGGTGATAAGAAAGGGGAGCAAAGAAATTAGGGGATTATAGCACATTAATATTTTTGCTTGCAGAAAACCATTTCCTTAATTTAATTTTCAAAATTTACTCTAGTAAATTTATCTGCTTAACTGATTTTACGAAGGAGTGAGGCAGTGATTATGTTTTGTCACCAATTTCATTAGTCCAGTCCTGCGTTCATATGTTATTTCCAAATTTATTTGAAAGCATACATTTACTGGCTAAAATGTCTAACAACTTTAATTACATGAAGTTGGATATAATGGGCCAGCATTGTTATTGATAGTTTAAAATATATATAAACATAATCCTACTGCTTTAGATGTTAATTGATAAGCATCAATTTTATCAGGGAAGTTTGCACATTTATCTTTGCATTATGTATAAGGGGGGAAAGAGCATGGCTGGTAGCTTACCAGCATAATGAATATCACAGAGCAAAAGTTTAGCAACAAAACATTTTAGTACCTTCACAAGCAGCAGCTCCTATGGCAGTTGAACATTATCCTTGCCTGATCATGAGGGAAGGCTAACCAATATCATGCATATCATGTGGCTGCTCTTAGAAAAAAGGAGAACATTGGCTTGGAAATACGTACACTGAAAACGTTCTGTATTTACAACTTTTTACTAAATATGTTTGTCTTTCCCAGTAACAGTTCTGAATTAGTAAAACATATAAATACACCATTATTTATATATTGAAATTCTGATTGTGAAGATGTATGCAGACAGCTTTGTTGAGCTCTTTCTTCAGACTTGATAATCAATGTGATTACTCATTGGGAAATATGGTCGCACAAGATGGTTTAATGTCATGATGGAATTGGTGAAAAACAGTGAATTGGGAAGACAGTTCACAAAGGAAGAGGCCGATTATAAGTTAGTGAGAATGTAACAATAACATACAATGAATGAAGTAAAATTGCAAGAAGAAGGAAAAAACCTTTTATAATTTAGATATAGCATATAAATAACCAATTTAAAGTACAAATTTGTCCGTAACAGTGATAATGATAATTATACTATGAATGACTAATACTTAGTGAGCAATTTCCAGTCACAGTTCCAAGTACTTTTCCTGTATTGATTCTTAATTCTCACAGTGACTGCATGGCCTGGAAGTGGTGAAGATCCTCACTCTAGAGATGAAAGGGCTGTGGCACATAGGGCTAGATGACTTTACAGAAATAGCAGAGAACGTGGCAGGACAGCCATACAGACCCAGAAATGCTCTTAAGCACTCCTCTAACCATATGATTAAAATATTCATGACTCATGTGGTGCTAGTATCTATTTTGAGTTTGCTCTGTGCTTAGGAGCTGGGTAAGGTAATCACAGATAGATAGGGTTTCTGTGCTGATAGATCAGTCCTCTGATAGGAATTTCAACAACTGAATAAAATCTCTTCAAAATTATGCCCTCCTGGTGCTTCAATTTGTCTACACTCTACATGGTGACCTGCAGATGTTATTAAGGAAAAGTTTGCTACAATGTGTGGGAAATCCATAAAAGATCATTAAAACCCCTGGGCATATTAAACGGTACATTTAATTTTTAAATTTTATGTTAACAATTGTTCAAACATGTGCCAAAGTAGAAGTAAAACTGACTCTTTTAAAACTATTCCTACTAATCATCCTAACCTTTGACAGGGTCCAGCTCTGAATCCTGTTTAAGAATTATAGTAATGCGCTTGTGAATATTACTAGGAAGAAAATGATCTGTATCCCTGGTGCATAAAGAACTAAGATGGCATTTTTTTTTTTACGTGCTCTCTTTCTCCCCCTTCGATATGTCACCCTTGAAGGGAAAGAGTCCTTCCAAACTCACTCACCAGTCCAAACCTAGCACTCATTATCTGTGGAAAGGCTGGCTGAGTGGATGAATCCTCAAAACCTAGGTCAACCTGGAAGTACTACCATTAATCGGATGAGCTTCTTCTTGTCGGCACATTGCAAATTCGGAACACACACTGCAGCCTTTTACCACCTTGCTTCCAAGGTGCGACTATCACCTACTCAGAATCCTGGAATTCTATATGCAAGGCTTATATCAGCACAGAGCATAGGTGATATTTCTGATTAACGTAAAATAACACAAGGATTCTCAAGGATAGTACTGTAGCTTCCATTAAACACTTAATTTTTTTGATATCCAAATACTTGGGCTTTTTAAAAGCATTTTTAAGTTAACATTGATTAGCCTCTTGAAGTAATCTAAGTTGTGTTTCTGTCACATGCAACCCAGAGAGTGAGCTCTTGACAACATCATCGTCAGTGAGGCTGATGAGGAATAGTGGCAGATGGCTTCAAAATGGAGAAATGTCGTTACTTTCTAAAAGGAGATTTTGTCAGAGTTTTACATCCAGAATTCACAAGAAAGAATCTGTAGGACCAATATTTTGCTTTGCATAACCGAAAATTCAAGAGGTAACTGTGGTTGTCAATGTGGATGGATCCAGGCCCTCAACATCCTCAAGAATTATCTAATAAGAACTCAAATTAAACATTTCTTAAATTGAGCTCTCGATTGCACTCCCAGCCATTACAAACCTGTATCTTCTACGATTTCAGCAAAAGCAACCCCCATTATTTCAGTCCCTTGGGCCAGCGGATCCCAGTCGTCATTAACGCTCTTTCTCTCATACCCTACAATGGATGCAGTATCTGACTTTAAATTTGCTGAGAATCTACCACTTACTGCATTCACCCTAGAACACACTACCCCATCTCTCCCATGGATCAGGGTATTGGCCTTTACTGTTGAGATGTTCTGCCCTGGGTCAGAGTGATCCTAAAGGTGTCACACTGTTGCTCAGACCTCTCCAGTCCCTTTCCATCCACTCATTTATTTTTTTTATTGGTTATTCAAAACATTACAAAGATTGCCACTCTTTATATAAATCCTTAAAATACCCAAAAAGGTCTTCTACAATCTATCCCCACTTCCTGTTCCTGCTCATTTTCTCCTGAGCCGACTTGCCATTTCACTTTTCCTGTGGGGCCTTGACCTTTGCTGTCCAGATGGCCAGGAGACACTCCTACCTCTCTTAGGCCCTCCCTGCAGTATGTCCTCAGTTCCCCCTGAGTCCATATTTAATCAGCAGCCCTGCGTCTCCTGATATCCCCTTATCCTGCTATGTTCTGGGGCACCACTTAGAGCCACCCACGTGCATACCACATCTTGCATGTGGTCATCTGATTGCTGCCCCCACTCCTTGCTGGAGTCTCATCTCTTTGAGGCATAGACATTGTCAGGTTTGATCATTATTTAACTCCTGAGTTCTCCCAAGTAATCAGAGCTGCTGCCCAATGAGTATCTGTTCAACAGTGACTCTCTCCAGGTCTGTTTCTCTTCCTGGTGGAATCGGTTTAGTTTAGTTCCCTCTTCAGGGTAGCAGTATTCCTACCAGAATGTTAAGGACTGTTTTCTATCATCCGAACACTCTGGGGAGAGTGGGCATCTTAGTTTCTGAGTTTTGGATGAGTCATAAAGTAGATGTTTCTGTTTCAAAACATGGTGTCCATTTCCTGTGATCCAAAGATTTAAGTCCATTTATAATACTTTAAGTGATTCTGAAATGAATCTTTCTCCCTGTTGGACAGAAAGTAGCTTTTGATTACTTGATTTCTGCCCAGTGCCACATTTTTGGGCAGCTTGCTTACTAATGTTGATGATCATCTCAAGGGAAGTCCGTGCCGAGTGTATTTTTCAGCTACTGCTGACAGCATTCCCTTTCATGAAAGTCATCTTATTACCATCAGGTGTCCAAGAGAAGGAGCTGAGAAACATACTGAGTTTTGTATAATTAATCTCTGCAAGCATATGTTCTTGAAATCCCATATTTTTAAAGGAAATGCCAGGTACAGTCACCAGTATGGAGACATTATCCCTGAAAACTCCACACAACAATGTTCTTCAGATGAACAACCTCTATTTTTTATTATATGGAGGAAAACATATTTACTATAGAAAATTTGCGGGGGGGAGGGAGAGAAAATAAAATCACCCACAATACTATCCTGTCGTGCAGAAATAAGATCATTAAAATAATTTGTCTTTTCCTCCCAGACTTGTGTTCCATGGATTATTTCTCTTACATAAAACATCTCTTGAAGGTTATGCTGTGTATTTAGTTACCTCTGTATCATAGTACTATATCTTATTCTTTTGTGATAACACCCCACAAATTATTTAGTCATTTTCCTATTGTAGGAATGTCTTATATTCCTCACTTTATTCGGTCTTAGAAATATCATAGTGGCCACTTTTTGCATGCTGAGTTTACAGAATAAGTAAATTGATAGGGCTGATATTGAGGAGTGACAGTCAACCCAGAGGGCCTAAGAAAAACCCTCCAAGATAAAACTATTTTGTTATGTAACATTTAAAAGTATCCACATAATCTTATAGCCTGCCACTCAGTGTTATTCTACAAATCTTAGGAGATGCTGCCTTTATACAAAATAAATTCATTTGTTGCCACGTTTTCTGTCTTAGCATACTGCAATAATAGAAATTGAACTGACAGAGGAAAAAATCTATAGGATATGATTGTTGATAAATCATTTCCAAAAATATTCAAAATGCAGACCACACATCAAGTTAGGCCCCAAAACATTTGAAATTGAGTCAGCCTATTCTGGGTTGTGTTTCTGCACAGAACAGTAAAATGAGAAGTCCTAGGAGAGATGCGCTGTCGAGATCCCCTGCCCATTCCCACTTCACACCTGCTCTGTGCCTTTGAAGTTCACAGTGCGCCTTCAAAGCTCTATAGCCTACTGGCCGTATCAGTCACATAGGGCCAGTTCAGTGCAGTTCCACAGGTCCCCACTCCTCAATGGCTTACAACTAAAAGAGTGTCTCTTTCCTACTAGTCACCAAATGTTGATCATGAGTGAGATTCAGACCTGATCTGTTCCATCTTTACTCCATGGCCCAGACTTTAGGAACAGCCACTCTCACTGATGTGCTGGTCTCATGGCAGAAAGAAGAAAGGCCAGTTCAGTTCCCAGCACCAAAAAAAAAAAAAAAAACAGAAAGAAGAAAGGCCAGCCACGCCCTTCCATTTTTTCTTAAAACTCCCTCATTGAAACCACCTGTTTCTTATTTGCTCTTATTTCACTGGTGAAAGCATATCCAGTAATGAAGCCTGAAGTCCCCATGATGCCAAGGAACAGGGTGGTGCGTCCTCTCCCCAGAGAGGGCAGCAGGAGCCTCACAGCCCCACCTAATGCCAGGTAGAAAAGTATAAGGTCATCAGGGTCCAGAATTAAACAGAGCTGTTTTGAATCCACATAACACCCCTTCCTAGTTAACTATCTTAGGATTGTGTTAAAATTTTTAATTGTACTGAATTATATTCATAAGTTGGAATTTACCATCTTGGCCATTTTTTAATCCTCATTTGCAATAGGGTTAAAATAGGGTTAAGGGCACTGATGCAGCTGTGTGAGATGGTCAAGACCTTCTCCACTGCACAGAACTGAAGCTCTCCATCCATGAGACCAGGTCCCATTCCCCTCCCCAGCTCCAGGCAACTGCCATCCTACTTTCCATCTCTGAATTTTACTATTCCATGTTATCACATATAAACAGAATCACACAGTATTTCTTTGTATGATTGGCTTATCTCATCTAGCATAATGTCTTCCAGGTCCATCCATGTAATAGCACATGTCATGATGTCATTCCTTTTGTTTTATTTTTGTTTTTTGGTACCAGGGATTGAACCCTGGGGCATTTAACCACTGAGCAACATCCCCAACCCTTCCTACTTTTTGTTTGTTTGTTTGTTTTTTGAGACTGGTTCTCAATAGGTTGCTTATAGCCTTGTTGAGTTGCTGAGATTGACTTTGAATCTTCTGTCCTCCTTTCTCAGCCTCTAAAACCACTGGGATTACGGGCATGGGCCACCATGCCTAGATCTTCATTCCTTTTAAAGGCATATGCATATAGCCCCCTTTTGTTTATCCATTCATGTGCTGATAGATTGTGAAAATGATTGTGTTAACCTTTTCATTGTTGTAAATGAACATGAGTGATGAGTATGCATCTTTGTTTATTAACTCTGAGTTGTTCAAATAGGCACCGTGACAATGCAGGGAATTTTTAAAAAGAATATTCTGGAATTTCTCACACATTATGGACATTTACTGTGCATTTGTTACTAGCAACAATGGAACCTTGAAAATGGAAGAAAGTTCATCTGGCCCAGAATCTCCCACACAGTGTCATTCTTCCCTGTCATAATAAGGCAGATGATTATTCATGTGATTGTAAAATTCTAAGTGAAATATTAGTTTAATTTACTTTAAATACTATCAAACAATGTAATTAGCACATCCAGCTCATTATTATGTGAATGTTAATGTTTAGAATGTGGCTGAAATAAATGTTTATGCTTTTAAACAAGTGCGTTTTTCAAAAATAGCAAAATGGTCAAAATGGAACACGTCTCTCTGGTGCTCAGGAAACACTGATATGATTTGAAAAGAGCTTTGAAACCCTCTGTTTTTCCTCTTTCATTTTTCAGATTTTTTTTTCTTTTTGTCATTTCAAAGAGTATTCATTTCAGGCTGAACTCATTCAAGTCATCTATTTTGGGACTCACACAAGACAAATCCCAATTTTCAGTCCTATGTTCTGCCAGCCTGCTGTTGGGGGTCAGTGTATTTACCCAAAATTACTCAAACTTTCTATAACTTGTAAGCACCCATATTTTGGTAGGCCAAACCATGCTGAATGAAGAATGTTTTCTGAGCTGCATCAAATCAAGCTGTCCTTTTATGGCGCTGTCAGCCACAGGGAATCACAGGCGCTGGGAAAGTGTTCTAACGAGTGTGGGTTCATAGCATCTGGACTGGGCAACCAAATCTCTAGTATTTCAGTCCTAAGCAATTGCCCATATACATTCTTACAGATGTCTTATCACAGCATTGCAGTGTAGACAATCTGAGCTGATCTGTTAGTATCACATCACAAAAATTTAAAGGCAACAGAACAGTGTTAAAGAGGACACAATCAACCAAAGAACCCACCAGGAGGACAGTCTTGAACGGTGTTATTAGCCACATAACTGCACATGAGAGCTTTTTCCATCTGTAAGTCCAGCTGTATTTCCATCCTGGCGTGAGTCAATGATGTTTAGAAATTCCTCTGGAGAGGTAATTGTTTATATCACTTTCCCATTACAAATTCAGTTAACCAAATCACATTCTGTGCTTAAATCCACAAGAATAAGATATTTCAGCATGTTTTGGGCAGTTGTGATGCTGTTGAAAAATGAGTAATATGTTTGCTGTTTTGCAATTGACAAGGAACTGAATCCCTAATGTCCCATCCATCCATATTAGGGAGTGCTTCTGACCATGTCCACCCGAGTCCCCCAGAACCAGTTTCCTCTCCAGGTTGCTAAGCTGTGGGTCCATGTTTATAAACCTATGAGAGTTTCATTAATCCTCTAATGGAATTCTCATTAAATTTTTAGTGTTTTGCCTTATTTTTCTCAAAAATTGATTTGAACTCAGAAAAAAGACTTTATGGATTCTCTGTGGCAATTTTTCACATGTGTAGCTATTACTTCACGAGAATAAATCTAAGTAATTCTTATTTTTGATTGCCTCTCATTTTGCCCATCTCATCTTACAACACTGGCTTGAAAATCATCCACACTTCATTTCATGTGACTTTAATCTGCTCCTTTGGCAATTTCTCTCAGCCTCTCTGTGTGTCAAAACAAGTCCAAATGCCTGCCTTTCCTGGTTCACCCTCAAGCATCCCTCTAGTGGTGGATAAAGGAACTTGTGTCTCTGTATTGTCAGTTTGTCTTCTGGGAGACTTGAAGTGCATTAAATCCTTAAAGTTATGTGTTGAGCCAAGTGTGGTGGCACAAGCCTGTAGTCCCAGCAGCTTGGGAGGCTGCAGCAGGGGGATTGCAAGTTCAAAGTCTGAGCAACTTAGAGAGGTTCTAAGCAACTAAATGAGACTTTGTCTCAAGATAAAACATAAAATCAAGAGATGGGGATATGGCTCATTGGTGAAGCGCCCCTGGGTTCAACCCCTGGCCCCCAAAAATTAAAGTAAAATAAAGTATGTGTTGAATATGATAACATGCAATTTCTCACAGTTTAATTGAAATGCCCCTTTTAAAGGAAGTTTTTCTATTCTGTTAATTTTTCTTTTTCCTGATTCCATCTACATACCATGCCTTACCGGAGAGTCCCTGCAGTCGCCTCGGTGCTCAGCATGTATCTGCTCATGTAAAACAGTACTCCATGCTCAAATCAGTTTTAATTTCTCCTTTTTGCATTGCAAGCTCCCAGTCAGCCTCCTGGGAATGTGGTTTGGAATGCTACAGACACTAAAGTGTTACTTAATTGGGAACAAGTAAAAGCAATGGAGAATGAATCAGAAGTAACAGGCTATAAAGTAAGTTGAATCATTTGCAACACTGTATTTTCCCTTATACTTTGCAAATCTTTAAAAATTTTAATGATATTATTTCAGTAATCTAATTTTGACATAAACATCAAGTTTTTCATAAAAGGGTATACTACCAAACTCTCTGAATTGTTAAGTACAGATTTACATGAAATAATGCTGCTCACATGGGAATTGTGGACACGATGTTTGTGCATTGTGTTAATCAGCTTTCTATATTTCTAACAAGCTCCTCCAGGGGAGAAAGCTGCTCTTCCCCACCTCCTTGATTTTGAGAGCATAATGATCCTAGTGTCTGCTAATCCATAATCCAGGACCTATGCATGGAGCTGGGAATGTGTTTTCGTATTCTGATGTGGACAGAATGACAAAATAATTTCAGAGCAACGAGAGTATGTGAAGAAAGTAAAAGAAGGTAATGTAAGAATGAAGTGTATTTGTTCGTGCGTTTTAGGTATTCTATAGGACTAGCAGTCAAAATAGCGTGCAAGTGCTGAACACAAACAAAACTTCAGCTGAACTTGTGCTGCCCTTTCAAGAGGACTACATTATTGAAGTCAAGGCTACCACAGATGGAGGGGATGGCACCAGCAGTGAGCAGATAAGGATTCCAAGAATAACCAGTAAGTTGGTTGGACTCAGCTTCCCCTTGACCTGCGTCAGTGTTGTTAGCCACCAGGAGCCCATCAGCCACTGCCCCTCCCTCCACCCACCCTTTCCTCCCAGCATGCCCTTCATGTGAACACAAGGTGATTTTGCAACATGAGCAAGTAAAACCAGGAAGAAAACCTCTAGAGTGGTGCAGAACAGGGAAAAATATGAGCACAGAAAGGAAAGACATGGAAAAGTAGTTTAAAACTCCATTCATTTGAATTCTTTCCCTTATTTATTGCACCTATAGATTGCCGAGAATAGAATTCCCAAAGCAGTTGTCATGGGCAAGCCTGAACCCATGCCCTGTTTTTAAGACCTCTGATATTCCAGTTGTATGCCTCCTAAAAACTATAGATGGATCTTATCAATTCTTTCAGTAGGAAAATCAGCATTGGCAAAGTCATGAAACTTTTACACGTGCCACACAAAAAAAAGATGACATTTTTAAAGAAATCTGTTCCAAGTTTCAGAGGAATTTCATGCTCTTTCCTCTTAAAATCCTAATGAAAGCTATTTCACCATCGAAAGTACACTTTTAGGGGACTGGGGTTGTGGTTCAGTGGAAAAGAACTTGCCTGACATGTGTTGAGGCACTGGGTTCCATTCTCAGCACTGTAGATAGATAGATAGAAAGAAAGAAAGAATGAATGAATAAAGGCTCATTGACAACTAAAAATATTTTTTAAAAAATAAAGAAAGTAGACTTTTAGAGTGAAGAGGAACAAACCCCAGCATACATATTTTTATCAGTGACCATGGAAGAGAACTTGTATCTTCACTTTGAAATCCTGTGTCTGGAGTTTTCAGGCCTCAATTTAAGTAACACGGAGCCTACCCTGTCTTCATAGTCTATTCTACAATCCTCAGTGACATAAATAACTTTGTTCCCTGTTTTCATTTATTGACTGTGGTTTAGTCTATATAGTAGCAGGTGACCAAGACTGAAGCAAGTTTCTTTAATCTTGAAAAAGAAAATGACTGAAGAAAATGGGAGAGACCAACCCTTGCAGGAATTCTCTCTTTCTATGAAATCATAACCTGCCACACTTGAACTAAAAGTAATAAGAAAATGGGGGCTACCTGTCTGTAAATAAGTATGTAAACAACTATTTCAGACTGCAGAGATTTGTACATCTGTGTGTGCTTCAGGAGACCCAAACAGGAATCAGGTTGCTAACTGTTATCTGCTGAGGCTTTACAGTAGGGAATGCTCCTTGCTTCTTGCATTGTGCAGGGTGTCAGAGTTAGCATGACAGCGTGGACAGAGGGGCAGTGTTCGAAGAAGCAGCTTCTGTGCTTTTGCGGGGACAGACGCCACCGTGGCATTTTCAGGCTGCTGAGTCAAGAGCAGCCTTTTCGTCTGATGTCTGTGGACTTGCTGAGCTTGCACAGACAAGTGCCTGCACAAGGCCGTCTCTGAAAATGGAGCTTTCATCGATTGCATTTTAAAAGATGATGTCTTGTATTAAGTACGATAATTCATCTGCATAAAATAGAAACAAGTAGATTTTCCAGACATTCATCCAATGACGTTTTCTTTCATTAAACCATCAAGTTATCTGAAATTGTTTGTGACCAGGTATCATTAATGGCAAAATGACTGACTTGGATTTTTTTCAATTTCAATTAAAGTTAAATAATACTAGATAAACAAAGCTTAGATTCATTTAAGAAATCCTAAACACGTCGGTATTTTTATGGATACCCTTGGTAACACCTATGTGTTACACTGATCGATAAAATAAGGGCTTGTAGTCCCAGGTTAGGTTCATGCCATGATTTGATTTTGACAGGAAACCCATCACTTTTGTCTGCGTCTTAGTTCTTCAGAATGCTGTAAGAATACACCCTGGACAGGGTGTCTTATAACTACAGAAATTTAACTTTTCACAGTTCTGGAGACTGGGAACTCTGATATTAAGATGCAGCTAGTTCTGTGTCAGTTGTCAAAAGCTTATTTCCTAATGTCACAACACTGGATCTAGGATGTCAATGTGTGATTTTCGGGAGACATATGCATGCATTCTCTACCACTCTGACTACCTGTTAATACAGTCCTCCTTTATTTTTTTATTTATTCTAATGAGGTCTATATGACAGAAGAATGCAATTTGATCCATTGTATACAATCGCAGCACAACTTTTCATTTCTCCGGTTGTACAGGATGTAGCATCTCGCCATATGTGCAGTAATACATGTACCTAGGGTAATGATGTCCATCTCATTCTGCCATCTTTCCTGCCCCCATGCACCATCCCTACCCTCCCTCCCCTTGGCCCAATCACAGTTCGACCATTTTTCCCATGCCCCCCCCACTATGGATCAGCATCTACTTATCAGAGGTATAGTCCTTCTTAATGAGCTGTTTATCATCTTTGACAGATATGGATGCAAGAGGATCCACATCAGCCATCTCGAATGTTCACCCCGTGTCAAGTTATATACCTATGGTACTGTTTTTCCTTGTAAATGCCCTATGGTGATATTTATTCTTTTTTATTATTTACTGGAAAGTTCATTGGTTACCATAATAAGTGCTTTCATGAAACACAGTGATTATGCATGGTTTTTTTTCCAACTTTGTGTTTTTAACTTTCTACTTCATTATAGGTAAAATAAGAGTATAATAAAACAACAGTAAATCCTTTTAGAGGAATCTGAAATGCCTTAATATTTACTTGATAAACCAAAGGAATTTACATGTTACATACTGCAAACTTTTGATACAAATGTTCTTAAGCTATGAGTTTAAGCACTGCCTATGGATAAAAACCTCCGCCCCGACACACACACACACACACACACACACACACACACACACACACACAGAGTTTCTTATTTGCATTGGAAAACTCTTCATTTATTCCAAAAACTCTTTTCCAGTTATGAAAGCATTGTTTGAAGAGTTAATAAGTATCATTTTAAAGATTTAAATGATTTAAACCCCACGGGTTGAAAAATACATTTAAACACTTACCCTGCTGGAAGCGGGTGGTGTTTGTGATTCAGGAGTGTTTTTGGAAAATGTTGCTCTGGAGCAGAGGAGGGTGACCTGGTTCAGTGTACTCACTACTAAATGGCTGTGAGACTCTAGAAATCACTCTGCTCTCTGTACCTCTCAATTATTCATCTACAAAATGTGGAGGTAATAATAACCATCTGATCTGCCTCTGCCCCATGAATTAATGGTTAAAAGATAAAGAAGGACCCACGAAAGGGCTTTGTCACCCCAAATGCCATGTCCCTTTGCGAAATACTGGCATGAATTTTCCTGAGCATTTGAAAGTCATTTTCTAAACTTGCATTCCAGTATGCTTTTTCCTTCAATGATAGAAAACGGAAATAAGCACATTTTATCCTTTCTCAAAATTTAAAACAAAACTAGAACAGGAATTGTTTTCTTCACACCTGAGAATAAACTTACAGGCTTTATTAAAATGCAGTTGAGAAAATAAGTAGCACCCTGAATGTCAACCCAAATGTTAAACAAAATCCACACAATTATTCCTTTCCAATTTCTGATTCCATTAAAGGACCCTCTCTCTTTTGGATGGCGGAGATTTTTTTTTTTTTTTAAATGAAATCTCACTGCCTATTGCAGTGAGTCAGGCAGGCATTTTAGTTCCTGAGTTAAATTGGTAATAGAACCACAGCGATGTTGCTGGCTTTGATGTGTATGACTCAGTCTTTCAATATGTGGTTTTCAAAGCATCGTTGGAGACACGGCTTCATAGCAATATGTAAAGAATATATGAAAATCAGCAGATGAGTGTTAGTCATTCAAAATCAGTTTTTTTACCTCTTTCCTACCAATTTCACATTTTGCTATAACTTGTTCGTGTTTCCAGAGATATCAGAATTTGAAACCAACAAACAGTTCATCTCTCAAGAAAGATAACGAATTAGCAAAATTCTAATACCATTTTATATTTAGATTACATTTAAGATAAACTCATTATATACAAAGGAGAAAAGTATAACTTTCTCTGTAGTGTCTGTATATACTGTATATATCTAGAAAAAAATCTGAATGACAAGTAGATTTCATATGACCATTGTTATTTCCAGTCAAAAAAGTGGGGAAACGTTCTCCAATACTTGTATTTTATTCTACATGTAATGGAGTTGTACCTTTTTATTATCTAGTAATTCCTATAATATGCTCCTATACTTTTCATTTTCAAGATGATGACTCTTGTTCCATGTTATTTCTAGCAGTATATCTCCATGAGATTTGGACATTGTTTCATATTGAAAAGGATGAAATTGATCTTTAAATTCCTGTGTGTGTATCCTATGGTTATCTGTATGTATTATTTTCTATTATTCTAATAAAATTTATAACCTTCAAGTGCTCCTGCATTATTCATTGTGGTAAAAGAAGAATAACTACCTGGAAAAGCATTTTGTTGCTGTGACCTAAAGATCTTGTAAGAACAACTTAGAGAAGGAAAAGTTTATTTTGGCTCAAGGTTTCAGAGATTTAGTCCAAGGTCCGTGGACTCCATAGGTGTGGACTGAAGTGAGGCAGAACATCATGGCAGAAGACAGTGGAAGAGGCAAGCAGCTCAGAACAACCAGGAAGCTCTATTCAAAAGGGATAAAACATAAACCCTAAGGGCATGCCCCACGACCCATCTCCTCCAGCTGTATCCTACCTATCTACAGTCACCACCCAGTTAATCCATTCAAGTGGATTGATGCACTGACAAGGTTACAGCTCATAATCTCATCATTTCACCTCTGAACATTCTTGCATTGTCTCACATGTGAGTTTTGGGGGTGGGGACATCTTGTATCTAAACCATAACAAACTGTAATAGCTGCACTGATGCTATCCTTTCTTGTATTTTCAACCAGTATTAACTTTTCATCTTTTAACAGGACATCTTTTAATTATTTTATACCCTACTGATTCAGTAAAATGAGCAATTTGGAACAGTGATCTCTACATTAAAGCTATTTCAGCTGTAAGGTGAAGAGAAAGAAAGAATAAAATTTACTTTATATAGTTAAGATATCTAATTTCTTTTTTTTTTCTTTAATGAATCAGTTTTTTCCTCAAATTGTTATCAGTTCATGACACTGTTCACAGACTGTCTCTTTGGTATCAATGTTATAGTACTATAACATTGATTTTAGTACTATAAAAAGATTTTAGTTTTTAATTAGTAAGCATTCTAAATGTTATTGTTAATATAAGGAGAATGATAACTAAAATTCTAATTCAATCATTTTCTTTCTTGAGGATTGAATTTGTGTAAAATCCAGTGAGGAAACTGTAGGGGTGTGTGTGTGTGTGTGTGTGTGTGTGTGTGTGTGTGTGTGTTTAAATTTAAGGGGAGTTACAATGGGTACATTTGTCTACCTGTTGAAGGGGAAATAATTAGAAAATATGCAGACAGGATATCTCTAGCAGTCCTGTCCAGGGCTGATGGACATGCAGAATCACAAGTTCAGCCTGAGTCATGCTTCCTGGATAGTGGTAACAACTTCACCAGTCCTGATTGTGCAACCTTATTCAAGTTTCCTTGCTTCTTTGAGCTTCACTTTCCCTATATGCAGAATGGGGACCATGGTAATGTAACACTCACGTGGTCATGAGATCTTTAGCCAATGAATTGAAATTATGGACGCTTCCTCTTACTGGGCTGGGAGGTAGGAAATGGAATGAGATGAGCAAGTCTGTGCATTAGAGCTCAGCTTCATTCTTCCCACCAATAGGAAATGAGCAACAAGGATGGCAGAACTTGGTTTTACTTTACTCTTTTGAGCTCTCCTTCAATGTCTGTTTACCATGAAGAGAGCTGTGATTCCAAGAATTTCTAGAGGATGGAGTAAAGCGATTCTGGGATCAGATTATTTTTTTTTTGTTAAGATGCAAGGTTGACAATGTTAAGTAACATAAATGTACTGTGTGTGCCAGACATAGAGCTAAGCCTTTATCTGTGCTAAGTTATCTGCCTCTGATCTCACTGGGGAGGTTCTCATAGCCCATTGTACACAGCAAGAAACAGGCTGAGGAAGATTAAGTGAAGGTCATAGTAAAATGGGGTTCAGGGAAGATTTGGTGCAACCCATAAGCTCTTAACATGGGTAGGCTGTTAGTCCCTCTTGAAATCAAATCCATAAGCTATAGACTCTGAGTAAGAATCTTCAGGATGAATTTGTGGTGTACTTTATCTTCTATTATGGATCACAGTTTAAATTAGGGAACTTGGGTATCCTTAGTTTTCATTATACATTTAAAAAACATTTTGGAGATGGCTTCTGCTGTTTTTCAAAAATTTCTCCATTTCCAATGAAAGCCAAACAGTATAACAAACATAAAGAAAATGTTAAAATGAGAGGACTGTATCAATTTTTTTAAATTTTAAATCCCCCCTGCCATTTTGTACTCTTATAATGCCAGCATTTTTATTAAAATGAATCCTAATTGGGTTCTTTTTTTCTAAAGTATTTTACCCTTTTAAAAACTGAAAATTGCCCTGTTATTATTCATTGTAATTTGGATACATTTCAGAAAATATTGGAGGTAAATCAACTCACAACAGCAATTACAAAATTAGCAATTAGTAAATTGTACCATTCTTTCAAAAGAAAATATGTAAACAGATTGGAACATCGCTCATTTAAACTGTTAGGTTTTTCTGCTCTTCAAATGTAAACCCAGTGCCCTAATTTAACATGTCTTGCTTACATGGAGGAAGTAATTACCTTGTGAACTTGCACAGAATTAATGCACTGATAAGAGAATTAAACTTGTAAGAGAAGAATGCTTCTCTTATTCGTCAGTGTTCATTCTTTACTCCCGCTCTCTGCCTGTTGAAATTATCTTAGAGCCTTGATCATTAGTAAGTGGGAAAGAAAAAGAACTAGATACTGTATAATTGGGTATTACCTTGGAAATTTCAAAAGAAAAACAGGGAAATGATAAGGATGGCAAATTAGCAGATGTACTTTGGCATCAGACAGTAGAATGTGACAGACGCCAGCTAATAAGGAGTGCGTCTCATGGAAACCCCATTGCGATGTCATCGCTGCATTGGCATTTCCAAAGTATCCAGGCAAAAAGGACTTTCCACCCAAGGCGACATTGGAGGATGACACCAAGATGCACTCTCT
The DNA here is from genome assembly GCF_048772815.1 of Callospermophilus lateralis. Lineage (NCBI taxonomy): Eukaryota > Metazoa > Chordata > Mammalia > Rodentia > Sciuridae > Callospermophilus > Callospermophilus lateralis. The sequence goes on from NC_135324.1 coordinate 15,867,242, forward strand.
AGGGTCTCTGTCTGAGGCACAGTACTCTCCTTGTACAAAGTTCATCTTCATGGGCTCAGTACCTACTTGTGGAATGAAACCAGTAAATTTCTCACCATTTCTTCTTACCCTCTCCTATTTTCTTCACTTTTTTCTTGTCTCCCTTGCTGACCCTGGAGATTATAAATGTTTATCAATTGGAGAAGAAGAGTTATTATATACCATATTGGAAACAGTGGCAAACAGACCATCTGTACTGAGGAAGTTAACAGATTTGTGAAGACAGTCGATCCCAGTGGTTAATAACAATTGTTTCTAGATGTCTAGTTAGAATCCTAATCATGTTCTTCCATAAGTGTGTGACCATAAGCAAGCAGGTGAATCCCTACAAGGAAAGAATCTTCATCTCTGAAATGGCACTAATGGACAGACCTGTCTTGTAGGACTGTCACCTGAGCTGATTCATCATTGTCTCATGGGTAATCAAGAACATACTCTAGTAAGTTAATAACATCATTGTCATTATTATTAAGGCTTAAATTCTGGATGAGACTTTAAAGACCAACCATTGCAGTATCTCCCTTAAAGCACGTTCCATTCCATCATTAGGAACTAATGATGGAGCTCCTCTCGGGGAGCTACCTTCAGTAATAAAAGTGAAGAAGGTACTGGTGTTTGGGAAGACTGAGGTGGTGTTTCCATAGCTTCTAACACAGGGGTGGGAGCATGCCCAGAACTCAGCCTCTCCAGCTGTTGTCCTTCGTCTCTCAAGGCAGCACCCAGACGGCCATAGCTCACCATGTGGCCACCGACAAGACCAGCAATGTGACTGACCCAGAAAAATGATGAATAGGAAACTAAAAGCTTTACTTGTGCTTTAAGAGTGCCTCTGCTTTTAAGTAAACAGAGCCAACATATAACTGAGCTAAACAAGCGCCACTCGACCTGGAAGGGCTGGTCTAGTCCACAGAGAAGTCCTGTACATTAGTCCTGAAAGCCTGATGACCTGGGAGCATTAACAGTCTTGGCACAGAGGAATGAGATTGAGGAAAAGGATCTAGTCGCCTGAAGCCATTGGAGAGCACCTCACAGAGGCCCCTTTTCAGAAGAGCTTGCTATTCTTGTGTTCTTACCTGGGGCGGGCTCCCTCAAACTGCTGGGACCACCCCCACAAGGGACAGAGAAGCTCCCCCCAGGCATAGAAGCTGAAAAGGCCAACGTCTTTAGCCTCCTCCTTCAGCAATTCCACAGCTGCCTCTGTGCACCTCTGACTAGGCCCTTTTTGTGCAAAAGAAAGCCAGCCTCTCCTTGTAATTCTCCTCTTCTGTAAGGGAAAATGCTACAAAACGCATAAAGAATGGGGTTGGCGTGCAAAAATATAATTGCCTCATTCCATACTTTGAAAGATTCAATTCACTGTAATAAAGTAAATCTCAACAAGGAGAGAATAAGGGGCATGAGTCAAGATTTGAACCTTCTCAAGTGAAGGATAAGGGGAGAATGAGTGGTAAGTCTATTTTCCAATGTACTAGTGACTGAAAATATGTCACTCATTTTCAACTGACATTTACCTTTTGCAGAAGTCAAAGAGAATTTTTTTTTTTTTTGTAATGCACAGCCCCCTATGTCCACCCATGAGATTCATTAGGTACCACAGAAGGAATCCTGTTTGCAACCCCCGTGCTCTTTAAAAGCAGGTAACAGGCTACAGGTGTTGCTCAAGGTGGTGGAGTCTCCTGGGTAAGCATAGACACTGGAACGTAGCATGCTCCCATGAAGCTGCCTGGGACACACCGCAGACAGGAACTTGCCAGGCAAAGATTTTCCAGATCTGAGCAACAGGGTTGGTAGGAAGGAAGTTATGCAGAGCTTTGAGGTCTGCAGTCTCCTCTTGGTATGTTATATATAAAGTGCCCTCTTGAAGTTATGATAGAAGAGAGTCTGAGAAATGATTCTGGGCTTTGGAATCAGCCAGCCAGCAAGTAAGTTCTGGAACTGTCACTCAACTGCCTGGAGCACTTAGAGTAAGTTGCCGAATTTCTTTGTTCCTTATTTCTTTCCCGTGATACAAATATTTTAGAGCGTTTTGAACTTGAATGCACAGGTAAGATAATTTGTTTTTAAAATCTACCAAGAGATTGGTGCTCCCTAACAACAAAAGTGAGGGTAATTTTAAAACCCTGTTTTTGGTAAATATATTTTTAACAGATAAAGCCATATATATGAATTGAATGTATTAATGAGGTAGTATGTAATGGTAACAGGTGAATATATTAGGTAGTGTTCAAATCAGGCTAAACATATCCAGCTCTTCAAGCATGCAACTCCTTCTTTCCCGCGAAGATCTTTGTCCAATGCTTCTATTCAGCAGCTTTGTCAAAAGTCAGCCCTCTGCGGATGTGTGGTTGACTTCTGGGCTATTCCATTGCTTCCCGTCTTTGTGTCGTTTGTGCCCGTCCCCCGCTGTTTGGATCACTACATATTTAGACTATGTTTTGAAGTCAGGTATTCTGATACCTCCTGTTTCCTTCTTTGTGCTCAAAACAGCTTTGGCTATTTCAGGTTTTTTGTTTTTTGTTTTTCATGCTTCCACATAAATTTAATCACTTTACGTTTCTTTTCCTGGCATATAAAATGGAGCTGAGATGCTCCTGCCTGGGTTGGTGTGATCATTAAAAATAATTTGAGGGCTGGGCTGGGAGGTAGCCCGGGCTGCGAGGTTGCACGCAGCTTGCACCCAGCCTGGGCTTCGATCCCCCAGCGCACGAGCGCACGCATGCGCGCGCAGCCCCACCCCACCTCCCCACCCCCCACCGAGGGAGAAAGATGCTGGAGCAGCGGGAGGAAGCCGGCTAGGGCTCCTCAGCGGCCGCGGCTGGCTGAGGAGAAAACTGCACCTCAGCCAGGTGAGTAGCCAAGGAACCTGACAGAAACGTCCTAAATGGTAAAACAAACAAACAAACAAATAAACAAACAACAAAAAAAAAAACAAAACACCGACGGAGGGGCCGGGGCGTGGCTCGTGGTGAGGGCTCAGTGAGCGTTCGCCGGCACGTCCACCTCAGCCCCGAGAAAAATAAATAAGTAAAGGTATCGGGCCCTTTTACGACCAAAACATTAAAAATAATAATAATAAATAAATAAAAATAAGCAGAGAGGCCCAGGGGCCGGCGAGGGGCCCGGAGCCAGCAGAGGAGCCAGGGCGGGCAGCGAGAGGGCAGGGGACCAGAGGCCAGCGCGGCCGACACCTCCCTGGAGCAAGGCTGAGGCGGGCCCGGGGCCTCTGGGGAAGGGGCTCAGGAAAGCAGGCCCCAGGGGTCCCCAGGGGGTCCCCGGGGGTCCCAGGGGTCCCCGGGGTGGCCCGCCGGAGCCCTCCTCGGCCCAGAAATCCAAGCCCTTCCCAGAAATCGGAACCCTTCACAGGTGGGAAGACGCCCTGGGGCTTGGGAGGTAGAATTTACATCTTGAAAAGGCCTCGTCAGCAAAAGCACTAGGCAGATTCCATGCAGTCCCTCCAAATAAGTGACATTCTTCACAAAACTAGGAAAAAAAAAAAAAAAAAAAAAGAATCCTTAAGTCCATGCAGAAGTGACCCAGAATAGCCAAAGGAATCCTAACAAGTACAGAGGAGCAGTACCTGGTCTGAAATTATATTACAGACCTGTGGTTGAATGAATGAATGAATCAATCAATCAAAAATTTAAAAAGCAGCATGGTATGGTCACCAAAACAGACATGAAGACCAATGTAACAGAATAGAACACAAAACCTACACCCATCTGATACTTGACAAAGGTGCCAAAAATCTATGTGGGAGAAAAGACCTCCTATTCATCAACTGGTGTTGAGAGAAAATTGAATAGCTATATGTAGAAAAAAATGAGAATAGATCCCTATCTCTTACCCTGCACAAAACTCAAAATGGAACAAAGTTGAGGAATTAGACCCAAAACCTTGCAACTGCTGGAAGAAAATACAGGGTTAACACTCCAGCATATAGATGCAGGCACCACTTCCTTAACAAGACCCCCAGAGCACAAGAAATAAAACCAAGAATCAGTAAGTGGGATGCCATCAAACTAAAAACCTTCTGCACAGAATGAGAGTGTGAACAGAGCCTGCTGAACAGGAGAAAATCTGGGTCGGCTACTCCTCTGACAGGGGACTAATATCCAGAATACACAAAGAACTCAAAAAACTGAACACCAAAAAATACATAAGTAACCCAGTCAATAAATAGGCAAAAGAACTAAATACAAACTTCTCAAAGATTAAACACAAATGGCCAATAAAATTTATGAAAAAAAAAAGTCAACATCTCTAGTTCTCAGGGGAATGCAAATCAAACTACACTAAGATTTCACCTCCATTCAGAATGGCAGTGATCAAGAATACAAACAATAGCACATTCTGGGGAGAATGTGTGGGAAAATGTACAATTGTACATTGTTGGTGAGACTGTAAACTAGTATAACCACTAGGAAAGAAGTAGGAAAATTCCTCAAAAAATCGGGGTGGAATTACCATATGACAGCTACCCATTCGTTGGTATTTAAAAAGAAACGTAACCCTAAAATCAGTATACGAGAGCCATACAGCCACCTCACAATAGCTAAATTATGGAATCAACCCAGTTGACGTTCAATAGATGAATGGATTAAGCAAATGTGATCGAGATACACAATGGAGTTCTCATTTACCATAAAGAATGAATTTGTGGCATTTGCTTGTAAATGGATGGAAATGGAGACTACCTGGCTAGGTGAAATAACCAAACTCAGAAACTCAAAGGTCGAATGTTTTCTCTCGTATAGGGAAGCTGGAGTAAAATGAAGGAAAGGAGGAGGAAGGACAGGATAGCATTAAGATACAGGGAAGATCAGTAATCTAGTAGGAGGCAGAGAGGCAGAGTGGAGGAATGGGAAAGGGGAGGCAACATGGAATGAATTCTTAAACAACCATTTTCTGTGCATATGTAAGTAAACTTCACGTTTATAAGTAAAATGTGCCAACCAAATATAAATAAGCGGAGGAAAAGGAAGTTAACAGAGTAAAGAAAACGGGGGAGGGGAAGAGGACAGGAGGGAGAACCATGAACTGAATTCAAATTTCAGGCAGGCATGATTTTGTTGGGATGAACCCAACTACTATTATGTAACTATAAAGCTATGATTTTAAAAAAAAATTGTCAGTATAAAAATATCACTTAACTTGCAAGACAAATGACTGTCAAATATATTCTGTAGATACACTGGGCATTGGATAGCTGTCTAGTCTAGAATCTAATTTCATCCTTAAAAATTATTGAAAATCATAGATAGTTTAGATAGTTTTCTAGAAAAGGGTAAACGTTTTGGGAATGCAAACTTCAGAACAATCTGTCAGTGGTACTTAGAAATTGATTCTAGACAATCATGGGTGAGGTTTGGGATAACAAAAAAAAGCATTAATATGAAAGCTTCGTGTCTAAAATAAATAAGAATATGATGTGAATTGGGGAAGCGTGAGAGATTTACATAGTGAACCCTTAATAAGATATATTTTCTTCCTTCACAGTATTATGTATTTTCCTATTTCCAAGTTAAAAAAAAAATCTTTCTGTTACATATCCATATCCTAAGATGGGTAGTGTTTATTTTTTCAATGAAATGTGCCTTTAACATTTTGCTACTGGCTTATAAAAGCATCTGACGCTGGCTTATTTCAAACTACTTTATTTTCTTAGAAATTGGGTATGTGTCTGAATCTTGAAAAGAGTTCCATAAATACCATCACTTACAGGAGTTACGAGAGCTTGTTTATTATTGGTTTACTTGTCTACTCACATAACAGCCAGTGTCTCTAGGGCAGGGAATTCATTTGTTTGCTTTGGGCTTTGTGTTTTTGGCATATTATATGCAGCTTGGTAATTGGTAGGCAATCAATAAATAAAAGCATTATTAAAATGAATCCGAGAATGGGAGTTCCGGATCATTTTCTTCCATCTTTCAATCAGAGGTAATCTCCTTATTCCTATTCCCTTCTAACTGACATCCATGCATGAATCATGGGAAAAGACATGAAATGTCTATTCTCTTAACTAACCAAACACTGCAGAGTTTCTCTTTTCCTTCAGTGAAAGACAGATGCTGAACTCAGAATCACAAGTGATCAAGCACAGTGGGGGTGAAATGTGCCATGCCTTCTCTCATCAGCCCAGACGATTTGCTGAAGTGTTCTTGTGTCTGATGCCTATTGGGATAAAAGACGCTAGATTCCCTAATATGTAAAAATGAGACTATAACCATCACAGCCACTCAATAAGGTTGTTATGAGAATGAACGGCAGGACTGAGGTCACAAGCCAAGTGCAGTGTGCATACACAGGAGTTCAATAAACGTCGTGATTCACAGTGACTTGACCTTGTGCCGCAGGGTACTTCAGATCAGGCTCCTATTGAATTTGGGGACAGGAAATCAGTTGTGTAAACAAAATCATTCTGTTCTTCAACTCGCCTAGACTTTCTCAACATAAATAATAGTTGTTTTTTTTTCCTTTCCTCTTGGATGATTGCCATATTTTCCTTACCTTGTCCATCTATATGTACTCTCCCACTAAAAATAGTATATTTAAAAGAAATGTTTAATGGGGACATGGGACGTAATGCAACATCTAGTGTTTGTGTGTGTGCAATTTATGTTATTGTCTTATTCCTCTTGAGTGTGCCTCTCGTGTCCATTATATGGCTCTTCATGCTGGGGCTGGAATGTAACACTTAGTCAGGGAAACTATAGCTGTGTCCTCACAGAGCTTCTGTTCTGTGAGGAGTAGGAGGCAGGAGGCCAGTGAGCCAAAGATGAATTGAAAACACCAGACAGGGAAGGAAACAAATGGATGTGTGGGCAATAGGAGGAAAGAAGGACTTATACCTAGCAACTTGAGAGGCTGAGGTAGGAGGATTGCAAGTTCAATGCCAGCTTCAGCAACTTAGTAGGCCCTAAGTAACTTAGCAAGACTTGGTCTCTAAATAAAATATAAAAGAGAGGTGGAGATGTGGCTTAGTGGTTAAACACTCCTGGGTTCAATCCCTAGTACCAAAAAAAAAAAAAAAGAGAGAGAGTCTCTAAACAGAAGCTGACTTATCAACACAAAGGCTTTGAGGCAAGAATAAAGATTGGATGGGGAAAATAGACCAGATTAAATAGATGAGAATCCAGAGAGTGTCTAGGGCCTTAAAGACTGTGAGAAGGAAGTTGGGTTTTATGGCCCGATAAAATAGGAAGCAACATAACATTTTATGCAGAATTTTTTTTTTTTTTTTTGGCACCAGGGATTGAACCCAGGGCATTTAACCATTGGGATACACCCCCAGCCTTTTTAAAAAATATTTTTATGTAGAGACAGGGTCTCGCTGTGTTGCTTAGGGCCTTGTTAAATTTGCTGATGCTAGCTTTGAACTCGAAATCCTCCTGCCACAGCCTCCCAAGCTGCTGGGATTATAGGTGTGTGCCACTGTGCCTGACTTAATTGGCTTTTTAAAAACATCCTCCTGGCTGCCTGGCGGCACATGGATTGAGTTGGGGAGACCTGCCAGGGGTTTCTTGTGATAGTTCCAGGGGGAACTATGTTCTGGGCAGGGCTCAAGTGAAGGAACTGTGATGGACAAGAATGAAGTCACTTTCCAGAATGGGGGTTCAGTTTAGTGTTATATTGAAGAATTTGATGGAAGAAATGAGAAGATAGAAATAAAGAGTGACTGTTAAAATTGTTTTCCTCTTATTTTTGCTTAATCATCCAAAGTAAAACTCAAAGGACGACACATTTTAGATCATTCCAAAAAATTCCCTATAGAATAACCCAATTTTTTCTTTCCTTGGGTCCTTGGTCTTTTTCTTTGTACCACAAGTGATTAGCATATTCTCTTCAGATAAATTTAAATTTTTAAATTTTTTTAAATTGAGTTTATCTTAAAAAGGCAGGATCAAATTATTTTCCAAATCATAGCACCTTAGGAAACCCAGATGAGTTTTTAACTGTATAGTGTTTCTAAGACTGGTAGTATTTTTCAGCATACCAGTGCTTTCTGGTTATATATAAAAGGTGCATGATCCTATTGAATTTTGTAGATTTTTCAAGTTCTTCTAATTTATTAGCAGACTTTTTTTGTTGTTGTTGTTTTGGAAAAAAAGAAAAGGCTCAATAAATTTATCCTAATCTTTTTTTTTTTTTTTTTTGGCAGGGGAGTTACTGGGGATTGAACTCAGGGGCACTAGACTACTGAGCCACAATCCCCAACCTTAGTTTTCACTTTATTTAGAGACAGGGTCTCACTGAGTTGCTTAGTGCTTCACTAAATGCTAAGGCTGGCTTTGAATTGGAGATCCTCCTGCCTCAGCCTCCTGAGCTGCTGAGATTACAGGTGTGGGCCACTGTGCCTGGCTTATCCTAATCTTTCTAATAATGAAGATCCCACTCCATAGAGATAGGTTAGACATTTGCAGTCACAGAATGAGTAAAACCCAGAGGGTTGTGGGAGGTGCTGGTTTCTGAAATTCCCTGTGTGTAGGTCCCCAATTTTCGACTAACCATCCATACCAGTTTATTTTGGCAAAGTATTGAACAGTCATTAATGTAGTGATTTAAACTAATCTTAACATTTTAGAAAGCTTACTTGGTAAGATTTCTGTCTGCGACATTGACATTTTATCAAAAGTTTTATCTGATGGTGTCTGGCAAAGAGAAGGGCAGCATACTATTGAACCACATTCAGTTTTAACTTGACTAAATACCAAAAAAGTTCCACAAGTCAGCATTACATGTAGAAGTAATAGCTTACTGCCCTTTCACTTCTATATAACACTATGTCAAAAACATTATATCTGCCAATATGTGATTCCGCAAGCGACCTTTGGCATTTGGAGCATGTATTCTCAAGCATCATTAGAGATTTCATGCCAAACCCAATAACATACTTCTGTGTTGTTTTCAAATGCCTCCCAAAGCAAAAGGTTAATGATCAATAAAACGCACTGAAATGGTTCTTTTTGTTGCCATAGCTCATCTATTTCTCTTTTCACTCAATCTCCACGTGCTTTTAATATTTCCTAAGCAGCTTTTGTTTTTTCACTTAATGAAGAGTAACTAATGTGGCATTTCTCTTTTTATAAAATAACACTCTCTAATAGACCTCAGCCTATGGGGATCAGTTATATCCAAGATGCCTTTCATTTTCCCTACGACAGTGGGTTAACTCACCATTTGACAATTGTGTGCCTTTAAAAATTAAAGGTCATGCATAAAATCTCCCATTTGCATGAGTTTGCACAAAATTGTAAAATTTATTTAAATACTATCTGGCTTTGAAAGCTATAGCTCTAGTTTTGGACGATAAAATGTAATATAAAGCAAAACTCAGAAAACTGTGGCCCTCACACAATGTGGCCCACCATTTACTTTTTGTAGATAAAGTTTTATTGGCACACATCCATGGCCATTTGTTTACATTTGTGCTTCAATGGCAGAACTAAATAGTTCCAACAGAGGGCTTTAAAGTTGAAAGTATTTATTTTTTTGTCCCTCACAGAAAGAAAAAAAATTGGACAGTTCCTGATCTAAGTAAAAACAGGGCCTCTGTCACTTCTGAGATTATACAGTCACAAAAATGTAGACTAGTTGACATCTATATTTCATGAAAACCAAAATGTTTGAATATAAAAGTCAATTTGCAAAGCAAGTTATGCATTTTCTTTTTTAAAATGTAAATCCCATTAGTCAATGGTTGCATATACCTCAGAAATACACCCAGTACAATACATGTTTTTAGTTGAGGAGAAAGGAAGGTATTTTAGCTTTTAATTAAATAACCTATGATAGGTCTGGAATTACACCACAGTAGGCATGTGATATGTTCTAGTGTATGTGGGTATATTTTTTTAAAAAAATAGATAGGTAGTTACTAACAACTCTGTCCTTTGGTAGCGCTATTACTATCTGCTGCAATATGACTAGTATTTAGTTCTATACTTCAATTAGGAATTTTCAGCATTAGTATTAAAATATTATAAAATAATTCTACTTTATAATGTGAAACATAAGACTATCACAGGCAATGTTACCTTGGGCATTGTTGCTATCCAACAAAATGAAGACAATAATTTATTCCAGACAAAATAATAATAATAATAATAATAATACTTGGAGTACACTACTTTGCAGGGATGTACAGATGAGGATGGCCCTTCACCTCCTCCCTGATGTTAGAACAATTGCATAAAATATCCATCTGAGTTTGGTGCTGTTATACCTGCTTTTTTTTTTTAAGGGGGTGGGGGAGATTAGGTTGAGCTATTAGATCCTGGATAAGTAATCAGATATTTGACATTGAACACCAATGTCTGCCCTCCGCCATTACTGTGTGGTGATTCTTAATAGGTTGAGAGCTTACATTTGAGCTAGAATGGCTTGATCAGATGTATTTATTGATGTTGTGTGGATAAGGTGCTGTAACAGTTTCTGAGCCTTTGAAGAATTACACTAATCTTACTGGACACCATCCTAGATGCTATATAAGTTTTTCAAATTCACAGGAAATTTAAAAACCATTACTTCTCTGTAATCCTAAACATCAAATAACTAATAATTTGTCTTGTTCCCCTCCCTATGAAAAGCATTACTTTTGTAAGTGTCCTAGTTAATTTCTGTGCATATCTATAGGCAAATGTTCCAGAATAATGAGATTACAAGGTCAAAAGGCAGACATCTTTATTTTTATTTATTTATTTTTTGGCAGTGCTGGGGATCAAACTCAAGGCCTCACACATGCTAGGCAAGTGCTTTACCACTGAGCCACATCCCCAGCCCCAACATCTTTATTTTGATAGGAATTGCTACATAGCACTCCAAAATGGTTATAACAGTATATTCTCAGTAACGTTTTACCAGGATAACCATTTCCCCAAGGTGTAGTTTTTATTGCGATATATCTTTAATGAGAAGCATTAGCATCCTTGGTTATTAATGTTCTCTCAACAGCTGGGTATGGTGACACACTCCTGTAATCCCAGTGGCTCAGGAGGCTGAGGTAGAAGCATTGTGAGTTTGAATACAGCCTCAGAAACTTAGTGAGGGCCTAAGTAATTTAGCAAAACTCTGTCTCAAAAATAATAACAACAATAGAGGGCTGAGGATGTGGCTCAGTGGTTAAGCACCCCTGGGTCCCATCCTTGGTACCAAAAAACAGAAATAAAAACAAAATTAGTACAGACTATGCCTACGTCTTGATTAGGAACTTAACAAATAAAAAATTGCTCATTGTTAACTCTTAATTTTGATTTTTACAATTGTCCAATAATTTGTATTTAAACCTTTGAGAAGGCAACATACATCATAGACCTGATCTCTCTGTGGTCCCCTGCTTGAGGGAAAACGCCATTGCTATACATATGCTCGTCAACACGCTGATCAGAGCACATACTTCATTTTTGATGGATGAAGGAAATACAGCATGTGACTCTCAGCTTTACTTTGTATGGATGAAAACATGCAAAACAGCAAACAAGGTTATTATTCAAGTTCTGATTTCTAACCCAAATGGAACATCACTGATGTTATAAATACAGAGTGGTTTCACCAAGGTTCTTTATATTTTTCACCATATCCCAGGAAGAGTTAAAAAATAGCTTCAGAGATTACTGGATGTAGTCTTTAAGAATATATCCAAATTCTGAATATACACAATAACTCCAGTATAAAATGTATATAACTTGACATTTTTAGAAGATATTGAATTTATATATTCTTCTCTAAGGTTATTAAGTGTTTATCACGATAGATGACTAAGTTGTTGAACTGTAACCAAGAAGTCTACCTCTCGAATTTTACTTTTTACTTTTTTAATGTTTTCTGGACTTTAAAAAAAAAAAGGCAATGTTCCTTTGAATTTTAGCTCATTCACACAACAAAATTTGACCACCTTCTATATAGGAGGTACAACTCTGAGGAGAAATCTGGGAACTAGGAAAAACAGCTGGTAAGGGAGGCAGAAGAAAGTCTGTTTAGTACTTGGGGAGTTTTGTGAGGTTTTGTTATATTATAAAGTACAGCATTTGAGTATATTAGTACTTCTTTTGCTTTGAGATACTCATACTTGATACTGTCAGAATATCTTTTCTCTTATTGTTCTGGTTAGTAAGGCCATCACGTCCAGAGAAATACCTTGATCCAAAATAATAAATCCACTCTTGCTGAAGATGAGTGATATTTAATCTGCATTCGTCTCAGACACTTTAAGGATCTCACGTAAGCAAAATTCCTTACCCAGGAGAGAAAAATACATTTAAGTCTTGTGCACATGGATTGCGCCAGTCTAAAGGCTTTCACTGGAACCAGCATGCTTGATGACTCATTAGAATTAAGGATTATATGCTATTAGATATTTATTAAGATATTTGAAAATTATCAATCCATTATATAGTATATTCATCCAGTGATTTATTGATTTATTCACCACATAGGTAATTGAATTTTAGTGTTGTTATATGATCAGTACTGTGTTGGACATTGCCATTACTCTAAAAATAATTTTATGTAATTATTTAATGTGAGTTTCATCTTAAACCAATCACTAGACCCTCTAAAATGAGGTTCAGTATTTCTGTGAAATTCAGCATCAAACATTTGTGCATTTGCCACACGTCAATCCCTTCTGGTCTTATCAGGACTTAACCAAATAAGAGAAAATTTGTTTCTTACTTTTATCAGGGCTGAAAGAATATTTGATTATGTAATTATTTAGAAACTATATTTCATACAAAGCAAGGAAAAGTCAAAATACACTGTGGAGTCACTCACGTTACCTGCCAATGTATTTTTTCAGTGAGTTGCAAGGTAATTACATAAAAGACTACAACGGAAGCTGTTTTCCACTCACTGATTTTCTAAAACAAGTGACTCAATCCCTCTTACACCTGTCAAGTATCTGTGATAATCTGGAGCACCACATTAAATAAGGCATATTTAAATTAACAGTTTAATTTTTCCAAGTGGCATCCGTAATTTTTAACATAATAAGCATTACCAACTTTGGTTCAGGTCTTGCTGAGACCGAGTGACACCTGAATTACAAGTAGGAGAGGATCTGTTGTGGAGCAAGGCACTGATTTAAAATCAGTACACTCAAGAGATGGTTACAAATGAGATTCCAGCCCCGAAACTGCCTTCTGTGTGACTTCATTGTCACATCCGTGGCCTGCTCCTGTGCATAATTAAGTAGTGATAAGAAACACAGAACTTTCTTTCTTCATGTCACAAATGGGTTGCAACTGTAATCCAGAGAGACTGCAACATCTCAGAAACTGTCAGTTTCAGAGTCTTTTAGTCTCAAAGCTAGCAGGAAATATATGTCTCCATCTGGACCTGTCAATAAATCATTAGTTCCTAAAAATACGAAAACAAAAGCATTGATCTTCATTCAATAAAAAGGAAATATACATGAAGAAGGGGAGGCGCCTGTAAGCCTAAATTTCTTCTTCAAGGGTAAATTTTAGGATGATCCACATCATCTGTAATCCTTTTCCCTTAAATTAATTTTAGCAATGCCTGCTATCAACTTCAGATTTTAGCTCAACAAACAAATAGGGTAAAACGGATCCTTCTGGGTTCAGTTCCGAGCAATGTGGAAGATAAGCTAGAACCAACCCTTCTGTTGAAAAAATAAAAAATAAACAGAAGTAAAGAAATGCATATGTAGTCTAGCAAGAAAACACCAAGCTGAGGCCAATAGTAGAGTCATCGCAAGAAACAGAATAGACTGAACAGGAAGCCAGCTTTTGCCTGAGGGCATATCCAAATCACAGTTGTCCCAACTATAATTTTTTTGACATTTCTTCATATAGAGGCTAAGTATTGGGGCGGGGCAGGGGGAATTCTAAAACTGAGTCAAATTGGGAAAGTCAAATCAAAGATCCTCTCATCATTGGGACTCCAACATATTATACTATCCATGTAAGGGTGAATTCAAAATAAGTATGACCCAGGGAAAACATGGAAATTCCTCCAAATTTGGTACTGCCCAAAGAAGGAAAATGCTTCCCTTAAAATATGTTACCACAAGGTGACATGTGAATAGGTTTCTAACATGAATTCCTACTACATGGTCAGTCTAGAAACTTCCACAGTGAGAAATGGAGATTTAAGTAGCCCTATGTTGAAGACTGCTGCTAGGACCAGTAGCAAATCTCCCTCAGACAATTCTTACTCATCTGAAGCCTCAGAGGACTTCTGAAGGTAACTTTTACCAGTGAAATGGGCAACAGGTAGCCAAAGCTCAGTGGCCACCTGAGTAATTAAGACATCCCAAACTAAAGCCAGAAAAAAATGACAGAGCAATGTAAGTTACCAGACATATAAAATGTATGAATTGTCATCATTAGGAGGAAAGTAGTAGCCCACTCCCTAAGAAAACGCTTGGCTTCCTAAGATGGCACTTATAAATAAGTTTGAGAGTAGAACCATTATCAGAGAGGCTACTATCCTCAGGGGACTATTTTTTATTTTATTTAGGTTTTGGGACTTGAAATTAGACAAAGATATGTAATCTTGCTATATACTTGCCCAAGGTTGCAATAAGTAATGTCTTTAAGCTTTGTATGTTTGTTTGGAATTGGTCTTATGATGTCTGTATATTGAGTTGCTGTGTAATTGTAGACCAAAACATGTATTTGTCACAGCTTACCATATAGCTGGGTTCCTGTTGGCTGTAGCACCCGTTCCTCCTTTTCCTGACTAGCTCCATTAAATGGGGGTAATTTACTCCTCTGTGTTTTAAGGAGGATCCACTACCCCCATCATTGTAAGTTAGTCTGATTTATCTTGTGCATTCACCTTGTATAGGGTGATGAAGAGCCAATCTCCAGGTGGGTATGTTAGGCCTTATACTTGGGCTTTTAAAACTGAGTGTCTACCAGGTGTGAGAGAAATCTAAGGACTCATTTGTCAGAAAACAGAAAACAGAAGACTACCACTAAATAGAGAAGAGAGGTGGGAGGGAAAAAGAGGGAGAAGGGGAGTTGCACAGAAGATGGAAGGGGAACCTCATTGTTATACAGAATACATATATGATGTTGTGATGAGAAAAAGAAAAAAAGTGTGTCACATTAGATTGGATAGAGAGAAAGGATGGGAGAGGAGGGGAGGAGTAGAGAGGATAGGAAGGGCAGCAGAATAGAATAGACAATATGATCGATGTATGTACATTCCATGTATGTATTATATGTCAAAATACATTCTACTGTCATGTATGACTAAATAAATAAATAAAAACAAGTACAGAAGATCCAGCAAAAAGAAACAAATCTCTTTGGCCAATATTCCATGAGGAGACACCCCCAATGTTTCACTGCTAAATTTGTAACATTTTATTGGTTTATTTAGTAATAAATATCAGATATACAAGGTAATAAAAGCAGGGGTGAAGATGTAGCTCAGTGGTGGAGTACTTGCCTAGCACACACAAGGCCAGGATTTGATCCCCAGTATTGCATCTACTGATGACAATGAGTTTGTCCCCAAAAGAACATTTTTGTACATACTGTCACTGTTTCCTTAGAGTCATTCTTCTGGTTCATTACTCCACTGTTTCCCTTATTTCTTTTCTGAGTTTTAAAAAGCCTTCAACCCACTAACACTTTGCTTATTTAACACCACTTTATTTATAAATTAATTTACAGTAAAAACTCAAAAAAAAAAAAAAAGAAGAAGAAGACAGTAGAGTGAAGTAGTCACACAGTCCTGCATGTACCCTGCTTAAGCTCAGGTACCCTCAGATGGACTGTCCTCCACATGAATGGCCTGCACACCCTGGTGGGCTCCAATGTGAGTCTTCCACAGTGTGCTTAACTCTGAGATTGCTAGCAGGCCACCCTCCACGCTAACCCAGACTCACTGATGGTCCCTCCTGTGCCCCTGGTCCCCACCTGGATCCCTACCATGCCCACTTGCATTTGAGGACTTTAGGCCTGAACTACTTCTGAAGGGGAGAGGGAGAGCTAGGCCGTGTTAAGAGTCATGTAGGAGGTGCTGCCAATCAGTTCATCAATCTCCGGCCAAGTCGAAAGGACCTTAATGTTTGATTTAAACATTAAATTTAGAATTTAAAATTTAAAATCAGCATGCTATAGAGACACAACCACATCAATGTTCATAGCAGCACAATTCATAATAGCTAATCTATGGAACCAATGTAGATGACCTTCAATAGATGAATGGATAAAGAAAATGTGATATATATATATGTATATATATATATATATAAATATAAATGTGATATATATATATATATATATATATATATATATATATATATATATATATAAATCTGGTGGAGTATTACTAAGCCATAAAGAAGACTAAAATTATGACATTTTTTGATAAATGAATGGAACTGGACAACATAATACTAAGTGAAATAAGCCAGACTTAGAAAACCAAAGTTTGAATGAATTTCCTCCTATGCAGAAGGTAGAAAGAAATAAGAGAGAGAGAGAGAGAGAGAGAGAGAGAGAGAGAGAGAGAGGATCCTATGAAAATAAAGGGCAATCAGTAGAGCAGAGGAAGGAGTTGGAAGGGGAAGGAGGAGGGACTGGAAAAGGGAGGGACAATGGAATTAAAGTGACCAAATTCTATATGTATACATGTGACTATATGTATACATGTGACTATGCCAGAGTGAATTCCACCTTTATATCTATGAAAGCAATGAAAAAAAAAGAGCAATTAATATATAGGAGGACCAGTTGAGTAAAGAAAGGGGACCAAGGGGAGGGAGGGGGAGGGCAAGGAAAAATTCTGGGGACAGGAGTGGAGCCAATGATACATTTTAGTCGGCTTCTTTGCTGCTGTGACTAGAAGATCTGACCAGCACAATTTTAAAGGAGGAAAAGTGTACCGGGGTGCTCACAGTTTCAGATATCTCAGTCCATAGAAGGCCAGCTCCATTCCTTGGGGCTCCAGGTGAGTCAGGACATCATGGCAGGAGAGAGTGGCAGAGGGAAGCATCTCACATGGTGATCAGGAGACAGAAAGAGGAAGAGTCTACCTTCCAGATACAAAATATACCCAAAGCCACACCCCAGTGCCCACCTCCTCCAGCCACACCTACCACTTCAGTTACCACTCAGTTAATCCCTATCAGGGGATTAAATCACTGATTGGGTTAAGACTCTTACAACCCAGTCATTTCTCCTCTGAACCTTCTTGCACTGTCTCACAGGTGAGCTTTGCGGGGACACCTCATCTCCAAACTGTAACATGATATTCTGTGCATGTATCCGTACATCAAAATGAACCCCACTATTATTTCAAGTATAATTCACTAATCAAAAAACATAAAAATAAAAGATTCCAACCATGTTAGCATGTCTGCATGCGTTTTTCTCCCAGCATCTTCTGAGAACAACATTTTAGACTCTCTGAAATTTTCATTCATAGCCAAGGCTCTTGGATCCTGATATAGGAGGTGTTAATTTCTAGGTTTCTCACTAAGTTACACCCTTCACCCCTGGATAGATGGGAAACCTTATCCAAGCCCCCTTCATAGCATGACATAACTTCATATGAAATTTCCAGTATAATTCTCCTTTTATGACCCAGCAGTTATCAAGGAAGAGCTGTGCATTAAAATAATATGCACACAGTGAGTGGCAGGATTTCTACCTGGGAACAGGTTAGACTCACACTCTGAGGTCTGTCATGTGTGTGGATAGACTAGACGTTCCTATTGGCTTGCAAATGGAAGCTAGGCTGTTAATCAGCTTTGCGGATGTACAAAGAGACTGTATTTGAATATTTCTTGATTATTTTGGAAACATAGCTCCAGTGCTTTAATACAAGTTTTCAGCAGCATTACTATATTTTATTTGGACTCAAAAGAGAGAGAAGGTGGTGATTTTTACATTCTCATATAAATACAGTGAGAAATAGTCCGTGGGATTTATTAGAATTGCATGGGTGATGCTTTTCCTGAATAATTTACAGTTGGAAAATGAAGTGAAGATCTGGGAGAACCGATCATTTTTAAAGACAAGTATTTCACTGCAAGTAGCTGCTGCGGCTGCTGCTGAACACGTTGATGTATTTCTAAGTAGTTGCCGTCAGTCTGGGAAAATGATTCTATATTGGGAGACCAAGCTACCTAAGTTCCACATACCAAAGACCAGGCACTAAAGCATTTTTGGAGGTGGCTTTCAGATTTTGATTTTGGATCTTAATTCAAATCTTCAGTTCCTTCAGGGCTAAACAATTGTCATGAATTCTGTGAAATCTTATTAGATTGTGAAATTTTTGTGAAGATAACAATGATTCTGAAAAATATCCACAGTTTTATTATGAGGGACTCTGGTTGGGGTTCATACCTCATATGCTTCAGGTATCTGAAATGATTCTCAGCAGCTGGATTAACCTTCACTTGACAATTTAAATATGCAACTATGTATTCTATATATAATACAACTTAGCTACTAAATGTATATTTGTTATAATTACGTAATATGTATATGTTATATTTATGAGTTTCTTTACACACACACACACACACACACACACACACGAGATATACTATTCACCACCTATGATAATAAATTATTTGCAGTGCAATATAATTTAATTCTTAATCATTTTCAGAGTCAGTCATTATATATATATATATATATATATGTGTGTGTGTGTGTGTGTGTGTGTGTGTGTGTGTGTGTCTCCAAGCAAAATGAGTTCTTCCAATCAGAGGTTAAGGTATAAGGAAAATTATTTTCCGTAGTGGAGAAACATGTTCTTTAGCTGTGGTCAGTTCAGCAATTTACATTAACATACTCTGTTCCTAACATGATTTTGCTATGAGACTGTCCTCACCCTGAGACGAAGTAGGATCCCTCGCAGACTAGGACATACAGGGAGAATGAGGTCTGTGTACATATACAGTATATATATATATATATATATATATATATATATATATATGTATATGGTATGTATATATATACAGATGTAGAATGATTTCTTAGCATGAAATGGATTATTTCTGGTGTTGGTTTGATAGTCTGAGAATTTTGCTTAATGGGCTTTGAATTACCATGAGGTTGCTGTTTCCATAGATCGAATTTATAGCTCTGCCAATGAGATCCTTGGAGCAAACTGATTAGGTTATGACATTGCTGTAATGCTGATTGTTGCTACAATCAGAGCCATTTTTATACAGATATGCTAAAAAATTATTCACTGGGATGCTAAGCAATTTGAGTAAAAAAAAAATATATTCTCCAAAGCAAAATTGAGCTAGTGTTTGTTTTGATTATTGATCCTGTTGAGTTTAGCCTCCTTATCTAGCCTGCTCTCAGTCATCTGGTCAGAGCTAAATGGAAATCCATTCTGTTTATTTCTCTTGGTTTCAAGGTATAGCCCAAGACAACCGTAAAACTAAGCTTATTGTGTTGGTACTCATAGATGAGAACCAGAAAATCATTTTTTAAAAGGAAGTTCCAGGGCTGGACAGAAAAGTCTTTCCTCAGGGATTCCTATCTCTTTGGTCCTGTCCCCAGGCCTTTGACTTGAAAGTCTAGCTGCTCTGCTCTTTCCTCTGCAGACATCAATGACTACCATGGTTTGAAGTTCAGTCAACTTTTCTGAACCTCAGATGTAGAGAGAGAGGCTGCGTACTTCTGAGACCCGCTCTTGGCTGGTCCATGGGCATCTCCAACTGAAAACAACTTCTTGACTGTCCCTTCCCTGCTCTTGGAGTACATGATGCTCCCTTCCATACCCCTGATAGATCCCTCCATGTCAATATCCTGTGCTCATGTCACCACCAGGTTATCTTGAAATCATTGCCTTCTGGATGCCTGGCAACTCCTCCCCTCATATTTCCTCATTTACTCTCATTGTTTGAGTAAGAGTCTTCATATGTCTGGCCTGAAATCTGGAAATGGTTCCTCATTTCCATGCCAGGTCTCTCTAATCCATTCTTCACTCTCCAACCAAAGAAAGCTTTTTAAAAACTGAACCTGTCCCTACCCCACCTAACTTGTAACTCCTTGGATCTCTTTTTTTGTCCTGAATCTTCAATAAGGTCACCAGTGCTGCTCAGGGTCCTGTCCTCCTCCTGCCCACTTGGCTCCAGCCACACAGCCTCCTCTCTCTGCAATGCACTGCTCCAAATTGAAGGCTGTCTCTCAGACTTTTCTCCTCCCTGTGTTATTCCTGACCCACTCTTAAACCCTTTCCTGAAAACCTGGATTTCCCCTCAGAACATCTGTGTTGTGATAGCCAGAATGACACTGTGTTCATTCATAGCCCTGGAACCTAGCCCTATGCCTAGTATAGTATATGTGCTTAATGAGTTGAATACATGAGAGGCCAAGGAAAGGTGAGGGGATAGGGACTTTTAGATCACTCGCTTCCAATGGAGGGAGCTTCTTATAAGGTACACCAATTGTTTCACTAAGGTCCTAAGAAGGAAAAGTGATTAAATCTCAGGTAGAGGAATTCACACATGAAGAACTTAGCCAACAGGGACATGAGAAAAAAATCTGTCGAAGATCTAAGATATTCCCCCTGGCTATCTGTATTGGTGCTGCCTTCAAACATCTTGAGAGCTAATGACTATAGAAAAACATATGGTGATGATGGATACTTGTGCGTTCATCATGATGTCGTCTGTTTACATGTGAGACAACTTACAAACCATCACTGACATCTTCATCTAGCTGAGTCTTTTAACACTTCAAGGCTGATTTGCAAATCCTTGCATCCTTACCTCTTCATCATTTCTGCTGGCTTGCACTAAGAGAGAGTAACCTGGGGGCACTCCTGCAAAGGTTGAGTTTCTGTTGCAGATTCTTTGACCCAAGTCATTTGGGCTGGGTGATTTGCGAGCCTCAAGGATCCACAGCATCTAGATTTACAGCATAGTAGAAAGATGCCATTATTGAAAGGTGCATAAACAAGCTTGCCCACTCCTTTTTTTAAGCAAAATGGATCCTTATGCTCTCTGGCCATATGCCCAGCTGCCTCCTGATATGGTGGGGTGGGGCTGAGGAGGACCAATGTATCTTGGGCAGAGGAGAGATTTGGTTCCTACTGTGGTTTGCTGTTGACAACCAAGGGAAAGCACCAATCAAAAAAGGTTCTGTAAAGTCCCCTTGCATTGGACATTTATTAATATCTGATTGTTGAATTTCTTGGTGGACTGATTGGTGCAAAGGGAATGAACTCACATGGTGCAACCACTGTTTAATAATATGCAGAAGTGTTTTTAAATAGCAACAACCAGCATAGATAAGACTATCAGCAAAATACCAATTCTGATTCAAGCTGTTTCAAGGAATTACATTTGATCCCGTATAAGTCTCATTGGCAACGTTCTGTTGTTTGCCTTGGAAATCTTACTTTGTATTGACGATTTTGAATTTTAGTTGGAATTTCCAATTGAGTTTGATCATTTGCTAATGATGAGATGGATCATCCTTTAGATGAGTGGTTCTCAAAGTGTAGTCCCCAGACCAAGGATATCCTTAGCACCTTGGACTTACTAGAAAAGCAAGTTTCCTTCTCAGAAGTATGGGGGTGGGGTCAGCGATCTGAGATTCTAGAAACCCTTCCTTATTTCTGATGTGCCCTCAGGTGCGAGAGTAGCTGTATTACATCATCAGTGTACCTGAGTTGTGTCAGAATACAGTCACTGTGACAATTTCTCAGCAATGTGACTGAGTACCTCTGTTAATGAGTGTAGGTATTTGTGAGCTCCAAAGCTGCGATCACTAGTCAGGTGACTTATTCTTGAGCTTCAACTCCCAGCAGGCAATTCAAATGCAGTCTTAAGAGTATCTGACACATGAGTATCTGTCATAGACATTGGTAGTCACTGCTAATTGTCCAAAGCATGAAATATAAGCCTGTGAATGTCAGTGGTCTACTGTATATATCTTAAAGACTCATTTTAAGATGGTGAAAACAGGTTTGAAAAGCTCAATAATTAGCAGAATCTGTGATTGCATTCATGTTGAATTGTTTTAAGTAGGTAAAATAAGTACTGCTACATTTAAAGGTGCCACAGAAGTCAGGTTATTAGTGTGTCAGGGAAGAACATGTCTATAAAAGAAATTCATGGTCATTGTACTGTCCTCAAAAAAAAAAGAGCTTGGAAAATTACACATAGAAAATAAAGATTAGGTTCCAAATCATTTTCAATGGAAAAAAAAGATACAGTTTTCCTGGTTACTTCTGAGTTTATGAAATTTTTAACATCTCTTTTTTAAGAGGTCCCAATTCAAAACATCACCACATACAGCAGTGCACACCCTTAACCTTAGCTCAAATTTTGGTTCAAAATGTTTTCACTGTAAATGCATTTCTCTTCTTCAAAGGGATATACTAATTATATGTCATCTGCTCATTAGGTAGAAATGATAGTTTAGCATGGACAGAAAGTTCAAGGGTGAAGCTTCTAACTATTCATAGAAAAAACAAACACTGACAAAGTACAGGATGAACATTCGCATTTCAAGGAATTAATCACAGTTCCAGTTATACGACGGGTATGAGAACCCCTGAATATTCACTTAAAGAGTCTTTGTTCCTCTATGCATTTTTCTTTTCACTACCCAGGGGTCCACCTCCATGGTGTCACGGTTAGGTCCACTTTGGTCTCCATTCTTTTGTCCGCACGTGGCTGCCCTATAGAGCATGCATACATGTCCCACACTCCTTGCTTTATTACTTGAAAGGTCCAGTTCTGGTTCTGCCTGCAGCCATCACTCCCTTCAGCCTTTGGAGTTGGTGATGGGCTCTGAAAGCACCTGCCAGGGCCTCACCTTCTAGGGAAGTCTCACTTCCTCCTCCCCTGTGTTTTCCTAATCCTGCCATCCCAGGGGCCTGGACCACCCTGTGCTCCTGCAGACTGTAGGAACAAGGGAGAAATGCAGCTGGTCACCTTCCCCAGGCCCATGCCCTGGAGATGGGCTGAGGTGATCTGAAGAAGAAGAGCCAGAGAAGGGACCTCCTGGGCTTACCTGCCCCCAAATAGCACCCTTGTATTACTTCACAAGGGAGGTGGCCAAGCCTTGCTGACTGAGGATAATTCAGAGCACCGTGATTCCCAATGTGGGAAGGATGTCTACTGAATCCATTCCATGTGCTAGTTACTCTACTGGATATTTGAAATCCTTTTGCTAATTATCATCCTCACTTTTAGAAGAGACAACTGAAGTTATGCAGAGTTCAATATTTGACCCATGGTCCTTGAGTAGAACATAGAAAAGCTGAGATTTATGGCTTTGATATTGGTGTTCTGTGTTTCTGGTACTCAGGTTCCTCATCACTTTGTTAAGCCTGAGCACAGTACATCTGACTGAGCTGGTAACCCCTTAACTTTCCAGTACCAATGAAAGAGGAAGGATTAAAGAGATACTCCTTCCCTACAAGCTCCAGAAAAGATTTTAAGAACTATTGATGGCCCCCAAAAAAACAAATGCCGAATGTTTTCTCTGATCTAAGGTGGCTGATTCATAGTAGGGTAGGAAAGGGGAGCATGGGAGCAATAGATGAAATAGGGCAGAGGGCTGGGAAGGGAAGGGACATGGATGGTGGAATGTGATGGACATCATTATCCAAAGTACATGTATGAATACACAAATTGGTGTAAATATACTTTGTATACAACCAAAGATATGAAAAATTGTGCTTTATATGAGTAATATGAATTGTAATGCATTCATTCTGCTGTCATATATAAAAAAATCAATAATTTTTAAAAAAGAATGATTGATGGGACATTTGCAGCAATTAAGAAAATAAAATTTATGTTACAACTAGTATATTTACAACAGTGATAGCTGCTCTCAGTTCACCACTGGCGGGAGAAATGTGGCTCACACACAGATTTATGATTATTTCATCTGCTTAAATAAAACCAGAGATGCTTATGTATGTTAGAATTCAGATTTTGCTGCTCATAACAAAGAAAAAAATTAAAGTGACTTTAAAGTTGCTTTTCTCCCTCCTATGGAGTTCAAGGGTAGGAGGTCCTTGTGTGGACTTATAGTTCTAGAAGGGTTAGAGGAAGCTCTCATACTGCATCTTCAACTCAACAGGTACCCTCATGGTCTAGAATGGTACCTACAGCCCCATCTGTTATATCTATGTTCAAGCTCAGAAGAAGGAGACCCCCATAAGTAACATATCAATAACACTTTTGCTTCTGTGAGAACTCAGTCACATGACCACATCTACCTCTAAGGGACACTGGGAGAGACCATCCTTAGTTGAGTGGGAATGCATCCCACTAAAAATGGGTGTTCGTATGAATAAAAAGGGACAGAATAAATAATGGTGGGCTCTGCCAAGATGTTGCTCTTAGAAGAGCTCAGCTGAGCTAGTCGAGGGAGTTAAACTGCCTGGGGTTGGGGTACAATTAAACCTGAAGCCCAGAGTGATAGACCTATGCCTGTGTTCACTTACTGCAATGGTACAAACGAGAACCTCCGGTAAGAGAAATGGCCATTTTGTTCCATGCACCATATTTGTTTCATGGAATAGCGTAGCAACAGGGACTGGATGGATCAGTGTAGATGGAGATTTCTTTCACTTTGATGAAGCCCTGAGCAAGTGCGTCCAGCATTTTTATGGACCCTGAAGTCAAGGAGCAGGGGAGGGTTGGAGGTAGAAAAGCATCTGCTCCCAAGTCTCCCACCTCTCCAGCAGGGACCCAGTGCAGACCCAGTGACAACCTCTGCTAAGGCCTCAGATAAGGAGACTTAGGAGAGAGGCATCAGGGTAGCGGTGTGCATGTGGGAGAAGCAAGACCAGCCAGGGCCCAGTCCTCCACTGCAGCTTTCCTCCACAGTGGCTGCCAGCAACTCTGAGGTGTGAGGACAGCTTTGCCCTGGAGGCCCAGCAGGTCCCTGCAGTGGCCCATGGTCAGGCCTGGAAGCTCACATGTGGGTCTCTCAGCAGTAACCTGACTCCTGACAGTGCTGAGTTCCTTATGCTTCCCTCAGCCCTTTGATATTCAGCCATGTGTGCTCAAAGCGGCACTCTAATTAATAAGCAATCTCTTAATGAGTTTTCTTCTTAATTAATTTTTACCTTACTTTATTTGCCCACTAGGAAATCCTGCCATTTCACTAAGAAAGCATGGCCTTTTTATCAGTGTCACACAAAACATCACCTCTTTGTTGATCTTGGTGGTTTCGGCTCTTCATTTCCAGACTCTATCACTCATGCTTGGTAAGAACACGTTTGACCTTCAGCCTGCACACAGGCCTTGCTCTCCTCTTCTCAGAGCTGGGCCCTGTTCAGCTCTGTAGTTAGAGGTGGGCACCCCTTCTGTTACAGTGCTCGGTATGTGTTATATGCTTTAAAAATGATGATTGATTTGAATAAAGATGATCTTCATTTTTTAAAAAAAATCCTAAAATTCCAGAAGGATGTAAGAGAAAATTAGCTAAAATGACAAACTATACAGGAATGAGTCATTAGCAGTTATGTAAGTTAGGGATTAAGAGAGTGAGCACTGTCATTCCTCAGGACTCTGGTAGAGGTGGGGCATGTGAATGGCCATGAGGAGGAGGTGAAGACATCGAAGACATCGTTTCTGTTGTTCATTGTCCTTGCTTCCTTTTGTGTAAGGAGATTGAAGTTACAAAAAGAAAACCAATGCTAGTTGTGGTTAGATGGGGGAGGGGTGCGGAGAAGAGAAGGTAAAGGCTGCTGGGGTCTTGTGAGAAATACGCTCACCTGTCCAAACCTAAAGAATAGACCGAGGGACCTAGGTACAGGGAAAGTGAGGCTTTTAATAGGGTCTTGCAAGATCGGGTGCCTGGTGGTCAGGCTCCCCCAGGGTGATTATAGTCAGCATTTTTTCCCGAGAAGGCAAATTTTCTCACTGGCTGGGGACCAGGGGTGCACAGTCTTCCTGGACATTGCATAGGTTTCACTGTCTCCTCTAGGGTTATTTGAAAATATATACCTTTAGTTGTTCCCACCTCCATTTGTTCCCTTGTGGCAAGACAGACTTCTTGGGTGAATGACTCTGACACACGTGCAGTTCTTCTTTACCTAAGTTACTGTCTCTCAACAGAGAGATTCTCTTTCTTGGTCAGGTCAATCCCTGCCCCACCTCCTGTTTGTCGAGGGCTGTTCAGGTGCGTGGACTTTGGGTCTGCCACATCTGTAGACTGTGGTGCTATTGTAGAGGTCAACTGCCCGTCATTTTCTGCTCTGCTCCATTTCCCCTCCAGCTGCCTTCCCGACATCCCAATTTTACATATGAGGCTTACTACTGTACTCTGACATGGACCACTGAATTTCTATTTCTCACAGTCTGCACATTTGTAGGCCTACCCCCCAAATCCACTTGCTAAACTTCTGATCCCAAAGATAATGGTACTAGGAAGTGGGGCTATGGAGAGGTGACTAGGTCATGAGGATGGAATCCTCATTACTTGTGTTACTGCCATCTTAAAAGAAGCTGGAGAGAAACCCTTTATTCCTTCCACCAGGAAGAAGGTGCCGTCCAGGTGCCAGAAAGTGGCCCTTACCCTACACTAAACCTTCCTTGACCTTGAACTTCCCAGCCTCTGGAGCTATGAGAAGTGAATTCCTAGTATTTATAAGCCACTCAGTCTATGTAATGTTGCTAGAATAGATTGAATGAATTAGAACAAAGGGTTCCAAGTCTCATCTTAAGCCAGAGGGTGCCAATTCAACTAATGTTCAGTCTGGTTTGGCTACCTGTCAGTGCAAGAAGGCAAAACAATACATGAAGGAATTTTTGGAATGAAAAAATAGATTGTGAAACTGGCCTAAGCATGCTAAATTTTAGGTAGAAATGTGATGCAGTGAAATAAAAAATCTAGCAAGCAGTTTTTGATGAATATTAAGAGAGCCAAGCTACATGGGTTCAGATGCTCATCCAATTAATGATTATCATTAAGTTGGTAAATATACAATAAAACAACTACCATCGCAAAAATGAAAGCAGATAAAATCACTGAAGGGGGAAATAAAAACGTAGCTCAGTCTAACCTCTACATTTAAAGTAAAAGAAGGCATCATTTAATAATAATGGAGACTGTCATAGAGATGCCATTTCACAAGGGTCCCACTGGAATATTTAGTCTACAGACCAATGCACTTAGATTAAGAATATAAATAAGCTTTTGTTTTCATTTTTTGAGCTATAAAATTTGACTCGATAGTGCACCCTAAAGAGGAGTCAATTTCCAGAGCAAGGACAGTACACGCTAGGAAAAACTATCTTACATGGATGTAATCACAATCTGGTATAAAGATTGTATGTGTGAAGGGATATATTTTGGATCGACTGTGTTTCACTTTCCTGTAGTAGAACATTGTGCATACTGGAGAATTCTTTGGGTCCACTGATTTATGACAGCAAAAGTAGAATTGAAATGAAATGCACTCTTTGTTTCTTTGCAAAAGAAAGTACCTTACCTTGACCATTCTGTTGCTTGAGAAAAAAAACATACCACTATGCATTTTTGTTTTCAATCAAAGGTTGTTTGTTATTGAACATGTTTTGATGCTTTAGCTATATATTGAACTAGTGATAGATTCAGCTTCTATCAGTCCAGATCTTTATGTCTCTGGGAAGCTCTATCCTCCACCCCTAGGTGGGCACCAAGATTAGGATGTTTTTTTCCCTCTAAACTATTGTTGCCCTTGGGGTTGGGAGAATTTATCACTCAAATCATCCCAGTGTTACCCCTTCCCTTTCTGAAATTACAAACTTCAACACTGGTTCTAGGAATAGTGCATACCATTTTACTTTCCTTCTTTGGAATTGGGGTTGAGCTCACATTGTAGCACAGATGTAACTTACAAGTATTTGCATCACCTTGCATGAAGGAATCCACATGTCGAATTCAGAACTCTTGATCACCTTATTTTCTTAAATTTGTGATGTATGGCTTTCATCAGAAGGGGCAGTAGAAGGCACAGCCCAGAGAATTCCCTTGCTTACTCTGGAGGGACTCATGCGTGCCCATCTTCCAGAGGGAGACTGCTAGATTGCATTCCAGTAACATCACTTTCTAAAAAGAGGTGTCCCATGACCAGGGCTAGAAAGTGTCTTCTTTTTGGCAATGGTAAGAATGTTTTACCTTATTTATTAATGAATTATACTTAATAGTTGGGTTCATTTTGACATATTCATAAGTGCATAGAACGCAGTTTTCTCCATTTCAATCTCTAGTACTATCTACTACCTTTCCTCCACTTCTCCCTTCCCTGAATCCCCTCTCTCTTCTCCATTGGTCTTCCATTTATTTATTTATTCACTCATTTTAAATTTGTGTATTATAGGTGTATATAAAATGGAATGACTTGTGCTGTTGTCACACATGTACACACCACGATTTGGTCCTCTTTAGCATCTCCTCACCTACAGCATGCCCTTTGAGGCATTGGATTCACCAATAAAAGTAGACTAAATATCTCTCCTCAGGGTTGACTCCTGTCAGTATGATGCCTCATGTTCATGAAATTTAAGCTGTCAACTCTTCTAAGACTGTTTACATTTTTAAGCTTATCTTTCAAGTCAGCTGAAATGTTTTGCCCTTCTTATGGGAATTTCTGATTATTTCAAGGTCAGGAGCATCATAGTTGTTAGTTCATGGTGATGTCATACCTTTTCTTCTTGGTATAAGATAAGGGCAATTGAATTGCCTACAGAACCATTTAGATCTTCTTTCTTCCCCGGCTTATGAAAGAAAAAAAAATGAAAAAATAAGGGGGAACCTTAAAGGTCCCTTCATTGATTTTTCTCAAATAACACCTATTTCTGGAAAATGGGTAATATTTCCAGTTATTGACACTGCAAGCCACCTGTCATCAAATTTTGAGTGGTTTCCGTTAACAAAGAAATCCTATGTACACCAAGCAATGTGTTTTATAATTTTTAGAATACGAAGGAGGAAATTCAAACACATCAGAACACATTGATTTAGTTTGAGAATAAATAATAACTTGACTACTTGAGTGAATGTTAAATCCCTACTACCTAAAATATGTATACATCAATGCAAGAAATTATAATAATATTAAATCATAAAATATATGCTGTACTAAATGTAATGTATAATATTGAATTACAAAGAACAAGGAAAATGCATTTAGGAAGGGAGGTTTTTTCTAAATGAAAAGGGGGTAAAGCATAGGGAAAATATATATTTGAATAAATATATACTTGAATTAACATCTTCAATATGTGAGAAATGATTAGATAAAAACAGGAAGACTGTGGCACATGTATTATACAGTAGAGTTGATACATACAATGTCTAAAGAATCCTTAGAGCAGAATAATAAAAGAATGAATGACCCTACAGAAAAGTGAGCCAGAGATATGAATAGAAGACATTCATAGGACTAATAAATGTAGAAAGGAACAGGGCCAACTTCACTAGTATTCAGGGAAATACATATTAAAAGAGCAACACTGCAATTCTTTACCTATCAAATTGGCAAGGCTTTTCTTTCATCGGATGCTTAAAGAAAGAAAAAAAGAATGATCTATTTCAACCCAGTAGGAAACACTAGCGAGGTTGAACTTCTGGAAAATGGCATGTTACATTTCCTTCAACAGGATTCCTGCCTGAGGGGATTTTTAAGGGCAATTTTATCTATTTTTAATGACAATTTCTAACATAAAAAAATAGAGAATACATTAAGCCCCTAAATACCCATCAACTAGATTCAAAATTTATCAAGAGTCTAAAGCAATTTTGATCAAAAACAAACAAACAAACAAACAAACCCAAAACATAGTTTAAAAATCTTATCACCTAGGCCTGGAGTTGTGGCTCAGTGATAGAGCACTTGCCTAACATATGTGAGACACACGGTTTGATTCTCAGCACCACATTAAAAATATATAAAATAAAGATATTGTGTCCATTTAGAACTAAAAATATGTTTTGAAAATCTTATCACCTAATTTTGGTTATGATGTCAGTATTTGGTACATATCAAAAGCCATATGCAAACCATCTGCCCCTGCCCTTCAAGCTCTAGATATCACTCTAAGGCAATAATCTAAGATTATTATTATTATTGTTATTGCAGATGTAAATAATGGCAACAGAAAATAGCTTATGGGTTTAGTTTTCCCAAATGAACATTTTGACTGTTTATGAATTGTGAGCAAAATAATTCCTCTGCTTTGACAGGAGTTAGGATCATTCCAAGTCGTTGGGTACCCTGTTCTTTTTATAACTCTCCTTTATCCAAAGGTTCTATATTCTAGGTGGGCCAGGGACAATGCACAGTGACTTGGTTTGTAGATCTGCATCCTTATAGAAGCCCTGAGGTCAAAACCATGGTTGATCCTATAACTCAGATGAGGAGGCAAATGGCTTCCCATTGACAGCTGACACTCATTAGGCTCTGGATGTCTGAGCTCCAGACCTCCTCCTACTTTGTAAGCACTGAACCAATTTCAATTATGGTAAAATAGGGAGACAGAACTGCTTAAAAACGAATGAAAGGTCTATCCAGAATGATAAATGTACTCTGTAATTCCCTTTGTGTTGTTGTTTTTTTTCAAAGATAATATTTATTCTTGTTTTTTAATTGGATTTGATATTGTTCTAGGAAAGCACATGCACTAGACAAGTCTGCAAATAATCAGATATGTACAAAAGGAAATATTTCACCTCTTGGATTAGACTGTGCTCTCCTACAAAACATGGTTGTAGTTGTTTGTATATTTTTAAAATAAAATAGACACCAAAAAAATCATGCAAATGTGTGCCTTAGAAACGATTTCACAGAAACCATTTTAAGCATCCCCCGCCTAAGCAGGATTTTGCTAGCCACCCCGAAGTCCCTTCCATGTGCTTTGGCTCAGTCATAACCACTTACTCTTCCTGTAAGTAACCATTACCCTATCTTCACAGTAATCACTTTAATGGTTTTTTATCACCCAAATGCATCCCTAGACACTTGAGCTCAGTCTAGCCTATTTTAATATGACATATTTTTAAGTCCCTCATAATCTGCAGGTTCTCTCCATCCCCCTTTTTCCCCTTGCAGTTTATCAACATAATATTATTATTATTAAAATTAGCCTTTATAGGTAGCGATGGGCTTTTCCAGTAAATAAATTCAGCTTTTGGATGTGGGTTGCTATTCCATGTTGGAAGATGCATGAATTCCCCTTTGAATCCTCAACAAATAACTCCTAATTTTAGTTCCTTTGATATGAATATTCCTCCATCTTTATTGAATGCCATTTTGAGGACAGAAATTGTTTTGAAATTAAATTCTAAAATCTATTATATATGAAGAAATAAAAGAGACTGCATAGATACAGTGGAGCCATCTTGAGTTTTAGGGACCGGTAGGCGAAACCCACAGAGGTTCACTAGATGACAAAGCTTGTGTTTGCTATAATGACCCAGGAGTGTTTCAGGGATCAGAGGTTCAACTGAGTGAGGGATTAGCCAGAGTGCTCTAGACCAGAGCATAGCAAGTCAACATGCATGAAGATCAGCTGAGGGGTTCATGAAAATGTAGATTCTGATTCCATAGGTCTGGAGCATGTCTCATGACCTCTAAGTGGGTTTGAGACCATTGGCCCGTGGCATACCCCTGAAGACCAGAGACCACTCATCCATGATGGCTATTCTGGGTGTTGCACGTCTGTTGGTATAGATGATCCCAGTGTATTCCTGTGTCAGAAACCAGGGAGAATGAAGTGTGTGTGTAGCCGGTGTCCATCACAAGACACCCTGATAGAAATCCCAGAGAAATTCTGGGCTGAAACAACAGGCAAGTCTCTGGAGAAATCACACCTGAAAAAGTCAGCCCACCCCTTCCAGCTCCATCTGACATCTTTCCAATATCCCTATAGAAACCCTGATCCCTAACTCTGCTCCACTGTCCTAGAAAACAAAGCTCATAATAATGATTATAATCTGCCTTGAGGGGACAGATAAATCTTTTCTATTGCTTCCTGTGTGAATGAAATGATCGTTTCTTAAATTTTGTGGAAGAGGTAGAAAGTTACAAAGCATAGACCATGCTTGGTGTCCTGGGTTCATAATTTAATCTTAACTCTCCTAATTAAGCATGTATTGTTAAATGAAGTAACACCGGGCTTAGAAATTATCAAGCAGGTGTTTAAAAGACTTCAGTAAGCATTTCTGCTATAGTCTAATTAGTGCTCAAATACATTTTACAATGCCCACTCATCATTATTTCTTCTTCATTAGTTGCTGATATATTGTATAATGCATCTTATAAGAATGTTCCTACAAAGTTTCAGAAAACAAAGAGGCAAACAAAGAAGAAATTCTGGGAATGTGTGTTCTTCAAAACACACAAGTTTATATGAATATAAATAAAACAACTAAGAATCTAGTTATAATAATCATTTTCATATGACAAACTTGTAAATATTGGTGTTTGTCCAATTCCACTAACTCTGTATTGTGGAATGCTAGTTCACATAGTTAGAAGGATGAGCCTTAGTACTTGCCATTGTTGTCAGAAAGTTATGCAGCATTTTTAGCTGAGATATTCCACTGCTATGTGGCTATCCAACATTACTATGTGGATGGAATAGGAATGTAGGAGGGTCACTCTTGCAAAGATTTAAGGATTGCTTGCTCCATCAGGGCAGGGAAGGAAGCAGGGCTAACCTATCTTTACCTTTGTTACCAGGGTTACCTGGAAGCTGCGTATGAGTTGAGCCTTGGGTCCTTCAGGGGACAGCTTGTCTAATCACATTTCCTCTTTAAATATCTGCCTCTGTGCATTGCTTGGCTGTAGCATTAAGGTCAGCAAGGCTACCTTGGTTATAGCTCCCCTCTAAATAAAACAGAATCCAGGATCTTACAGGCTTAGTTAGCCATGAAAAATTCAGCACATGGAGAGGAGCTGTACTGAGCATCCTGGAGGTGTCTGACTGAGGTTGGCAGACTCAGTCACTCTCCATTCCTCATCGGGAGAGAGCCCACATTTTAGCTCTTGCCCAGCTTCTCAGACTCTGTTCCTCATGCCCAAACTGCAGGATCTTCTCCCTGTGGCCTGAGCTGGTAGTGGGAAAAGCAAAGACGAAAATTCAAAAGCATCACAATTCAATGTAGTATTATATTTTGCAGATTATTAGAGCATTTTAAAGAGCTTTTTAAAGGATTCTTTTCTTTAAAAGGTGTTTATTTTCTGATTATATTTTTACATTATTATTATATCTATATTATATTTTATATTATTTTATTATATTTTTATAATCAGAAAAATAAGTTGGGTGCCATGGCACATGCCTGTAATCCCAGCAACTCAGGAGGCTGAAGCAGGAGGATCACGAGTTCAAAGCCAGCTTCAGTAATTTAGTGAGGCCCTAAGCTATTCAGTGAGACTCTGTCTCTAAATAAAATACAAAATAGGGCTGGGGATGTGGCTCAGTGGTTGAGTGCCCCTGAGTTCATCCCCAGTATAAAAAAGGAAAAAAAAAATTATAAGGAGCTAGAGGTATAAGTCAGTGATAAGAATATATATATCCTTACCATGTTCCAGGTCCTGTGTTCAAACCCAGCACCAAAAATATAATAGTGGTGATAAAGGTCATTTGTAAACAGTTATGGAATACTGAAAAGATAAAGAAAATAAAAATCATGTAATCTCAAAAAATTTATTCAGAATTATATGCCCACCTGCATGTGTATTCTTTAAGGGGAGGGAAAGTTAATTAATTTAAAATAATTTACGTTTAGTATAAGCTTTCTCCTGGCATGTGGTTGGTAGTGGAAAACAAAACAAACAAACAAAAAGTTTGAGAAACATCATGCCAGCAGATACCAGTCTGAGAGAAACCCAAAGCAAGTATTCATTAGGTATCTATCACATTTGGGAAATGAACACTCAATTTGTACTGAGTGCTCAGAGAAGTTTAGTAGAGAATAGTTCTCATTCTTCAAAACTATTATTAGGTTGTGTTTTTCCATCTATAACAGCAAGGCAAGTGGGTAAATATTAAGTAACTTTGTTTGGTGGATGCCTGGTGATGAATTCATTACAGGTGAGGTGATTTCCATAGATCAATTGCATTATCAAGGATCAAAACTATTCTGCCTATTCCATCTTTCATCATTGCTCAAAATTCTAGTTGTGTAAATTGTGTTCTGCAATGCAGATTAAGTGAATTGCAAAATTTTAACAGTCCCAGGATTATTATTGTAGTCAATGAAGAGGAAGTCTGTGGGTTTTGGCTTTTGTTGATTAATCGCTTGTTTACTTCTGCTGCCCAAATGACATAGTAGAGGCAGCAACCTTCTACTGTTCCTAGTGTCTCTTCCTCAGCAAAGGGAATCTCTCTCCACGTCCCAGCCCCTCTACTGGTGTGGGGAGTGGGATCATATGCCCTTTTCTCAAACCAAACTTAGTGAAGAACGTGAAATATCTGAAATTGGATTAAACAGAACATCTCAGTGGGTTCTTTTTTTTTAAATCAGTTTCTGATTTTGTCCATAAAGCTATTGAGTTAGATTGATAGGTTTATATAACAAATAAAAGAAAAAAACTATATAAGGAAACATCTGAGCACCTACCAAATAAATGCTACAATACATGTCTTATATTTATCATCCACAGAAGTAATGATTTTAACAGAAAACAGCAATGTTTTAGATGACTCAGGAATGTGTTTGAAAAGAAATTACACAAGTAATAAGAATTAGAAGTACTGGAAAAATGAAACTGAATCCTAGTTTTCATTTTTGTTATTTTAGTTTGCTTTATTTATGAAAATCTTTTAATAAATATTCAAACAAAGTTTATGAATTGGATACATTTTTAAGTTTGAAATGCTTTATTCTACATTTTGAAAAATTTGGCATAATGACAAAATACAAGTAAAAAACACATTTAAAGGAATAAGGAAATTTTAAACTTCTTACGACTGATGTTATCAGCATCTATTAATAGTTGTTCATTTGAGGAAAAAAAATCTAAAATTAGTGGTGGGATTTTTAAGGATCATCAATGGGTTTTAGTTTTCTTTCCCACATGAATATTAAGTTTTTAAATTTAATATTGCATGATATGGTATAACATGAATTATATGACTACAATTCAATTAATTTTTCCATGAAATGAACCCACCCACAGTCCTGATTGATAGATTCTCATCCACAACCTCACAACCTAACTACCATCCTAACTTCTAACACCATAGATCAGCTTTTCATTTCTGAAACTTTATATGAATGAAATTTAACACCCTATACTCCTTTGTTACTGACCTCTTGTGTTAAAGGGATTCATCTGTGTTACAAACAGTTTAGTTTGTGCTCATTATCATATAATGTTTGATTATATAAAGTGAATATATACCAGGTGTGGTGGTGCATGCCTATCATCTCAGAGACTGGGGAGGCTGAGGCAGGAGGATCATTAGTTCAAGGCCAGTCTGGGCAACTTAGTGAGGCCCTAGGCAACTTAGTAAGATGTCGTCTCAAAATTTTAAAAAATAAAATAAAAGAAGGACTGGGGCTGTGGCTCAATCAAAGAAAGAAATAAAGAAAGATATTTAGTTAATGTATAAAAATAATATAAAAATGTTACTTCTTCTAATATAAAAATGTTACTTCTTTATGGAGGCATTGGATAGCTTTCAATTATTTGGCTGTTTTAAATATTATCCTCCATTTATTTTGGTGCACAGATAGACACATTTCAGTTGGGATAACCCTTATCCTGGGATTACTGGGTAGAAGGAGAAGCACATATTCAGCTTTTACAGATATTGTCAAACCAATTTCCTAAGAGACTGATATAATTTACAATGTAAACCTTCCATGATAAAAGATTCACGACCAAAGAGCCTGCACTACCAAACATTCTCAACAAAATATTTCATGATGAAAAAATAAAACAATAAAAATGAAATCCAGCAAAGGCAGGAACTACACTAGAAGAATAGTCAGTCAAAAAAAAAAGCAATTTCAAATTAAAAACCAGAAATAATTCAAAATGACAGGAAATAAGAATTATTTCTCAATAATAACATTGAATGTTAATGACCTAAACTCATCAATTAAAAGATATAAACTGGCAGACTGAATTTAAAAACATGCCCCCATAATATGCTGTCTCTAAGAGAGAGACAAATAGGCAAAGTCATCCACAGACTGAAGGCAAAGGATGGGAAAAAAATTACGAGTCACATGGTTCTCACAAACAAGTCAGGATTTCTATCCTCATATCTGATAAAGTGGATTCAAGTCAAAATTAATCAAAAGGGACAAAGAAGGCCATTTTATACTGTTTAAAGGAAGTACATAACAATCTTAAATATTTATGCCCCAAACAATGGAGCATCTACATACATCAAATAATCCCTTCAAATTTTTAAGAATCAATTGGATCACAACCCAATAATACTGGGTGATTTCAACATGCTTCTCACAACAATCAGTAGATCTCCATATCAAAAACTAAATAAACCATAGAACTAAAAATACAATTAATAATTTAGACTTAACAGATACATATAGAATACTTCATCCTTCAGTAAACGAATATACTTTCTTTTCCATAGCACATGGAACATTCTCTAAATGTTCAAACTTAGTCCACAAAGCAACTATTTTTATTTTTAAATTTCTTTAGTTGTAAATGGATACAATATCTTTTTATGTATTTATTTTTATGTGATGTTGAGGATTGAATCCAATGCCTTACACATGTGAGGCAAGCACTCTATTACTGAACTACCGCCCTAGCCCACTAAGCAACTCTTAGCAAATACAAAAATGTAGAGATAATACCCTGCATTCTATCAGATCTAATAGAATGAAATTGAAATTAATGATAAAATAAAAAGTAGAAGCTACTGTAACACCTGAAGACTAAATAATTCACTATTTAATGATCAATAAATAGCAGAAAAAATCAGGGGTGAAATAAAAAAAATACTTAGAAGTAAATGAAAATAGTGAAACAATATATAAAAATCTTTGAGACACTATGAGGGTAGTTTTAAGAGGAAAGTTTATTGCATTGAGCTCATTCATTAAAAGACAGGAAATCACCAATAGATAACCTAACTTTGTATCTCACAGCCCTAGAAAAATAACAAAAACAGCACTAAAAGCAGTAGAAGATAGGAAATAATAAAAGGAGCTGAAATTAATGAAATTGAAACAAAAAAATTTCAAAAAGTTGGTTCTTTGAAAAAATAAAGAAAATTGATAAACTCTCACCCAAGCTAACTAAGAAAAAGAAAAATTCAAATTACTAAAATTCATGATGAAAACGGAAATATTACCATGGACACCACTGAAATACATACAATTATCAGAAGCTACTTTGAAGACCTGTACTCAAGTAAAATAAAAAATCTTGAAGGCATCGACAAATTTCTAGAGACATATGGCCTACCCAAATTGATTCAAGGGGACATAGAAAATTTAAACAGATCAATTTCAATCAGTGAAATTGAAGACACCATCAGAAGCCTACCAACAAAGAAAAGCCCAGAACCAGATTCTTAGGCAAGTCTACGAGACCTTCAAAGAAGAAGTACCATCAGTCCTCCTCCAATTATTTCATGAAATAAAAAAGGAGGAACCCTTCCAAACTTACTCTATGCTAGTACCTGATACCACAACCAGATGAAGACATATCAAGGAAAGAAAACTTCAGACCAATATCCCTGATGAACATAGATACAAAAATTCTTAACAAAATACTGGCAAAATGCAAACAAAAATGTATCAAAAAAGATAGTGCACCATGATCAAGTGGGGTTCATTCCAGGGATGCAAAGTTGGTTCAACATATGGAAATCAATAAACATAATACACCATATCAATAGACCTTAAGACAAGAAACACATAATTATCTCAATTGATGCAGAAAAAGCACTTAATAAAATTCAGCATATATTTATGCTCAAAACACTAGAAAAATTAGGAATAGTAGAAACATACCTCAACTTGGTAAAAGCTACATACACTAAACCCAATGCCAACATCATTCTAAATGTAGAAAAATTGAAAGCATTGCCTCTAAAACCTAGAACAAAATAGTGATGCCCTCTTTCACCATTCCTTTTTGACCTAGTCCTTAAAATCCAAGCCAGAGAAATTAGATAACAGAAAGAAATTAAATGAATATGAATAGGAAAAGAAGAGCACAAACTATTCCTATTTGCTGATGGCATGGTTCTATATTTAGAAGACCCCAAAAACTCTACTAAAAAACTTCTAGAACTCATAAACATTCAGCAAAGTAGCAGGATATAAAACCAACACCAGTAAATCAATTGCATTTCTATACACCAATGATGTATCAGCTGAAAGAGAAATCAGGAAAAGTATCCCTTTACAATAGCCTTAAAATATATATTTGGGAATCTGTTGATGGAGACGGAAAAGCCAATCAAGAAGAAAGAGCTGAGGATCCAAAGCTTGATGAGGCTAAGGACATTTATTATTGGCAAGCACAGCATTTTATAGTTTACAGTGTGTTCCCAACCATGGAATACAACCTTGAGGATAGGCAGACAAAATACCAAAGTATCTTTTTTAAAACAATGCTGTGTTTACATTTATTTCCTTAATCTATGTCCTAGATCTAAACTAGCAGCAAAGCATAAACCAACAGGAACATTCTCTAAATAACTACCATAAGGAAAAACATGTAGCAAATTCAGTCTCAAGAGGAACTTTGACAAGTCTGACCATGTCACCTAAGCGTGTCCTGAGAACAATCTGCTGTTCTTGCTTTCTCTGGCCTGCCAAGAGCTTGGAGGACATTAACTCCTTAACATCTGCAGCTCCACCACAGTCCTCAGATGCCTCCATCAGGAATCCACCTAACAAAAGAGGTGAGAGACCTCTATAAGGAAAACTATAGAACACTAAAGAAAGTAATTGAAGAAGATCTCAGAAATGGAAAGATGTCCCATTTCTCCTCTTGCTACCAAGATCCATTTGCAAAAAATAATTTAGAAGACGTATGAAGAAGGAAGAGTGCTTTACTTAAAATATCTAAAAGGCTCTTTATTATCAAGGGATACCAAAATCTCAGGAACAAAGGAGTCATTGATGTCACTGAGGCTCTCTCACTCTGACAGTCATGAAATGTACCAGGAAAGTCAACAAATGAAAACAGACATCCAGGCTCCATTGGTAAAGTCAGTTTGTATTTACCACTGCAAAACTTTGGCAGTGAACTTAAAGTGCCGGGCATAGATCCATCTAATTTAGTTTTTTGAATTCCTTCCTTTGGAAGCTTCCGTAATCACAGTAATAAAGCACATTACAAAGACAGCTTTTAAATAAGCCCTGTTATTTAAGATTATTAGAATTATTTATCTCTTGGTTATCCCAGGACATAATCCTGTTAAGGTACATAAGCAACCCAAAAACCTGCAGATGCAATGAAAAGAAAGTTACATAAGTGTGAACTGAGGCTCATGAAACCAGAAACTCAGCACCCGAGTCTAGTCTTAGCACCAAGGGTGCCTAAGATAACAAAGCAACGTTAGCAGATGAGGCAAGACAGTGTGTGTCATGCAACGGCTCAGGACGGATCTCTGAGTTTGACAACATGTTCTCGTAGGCTGGGGAGCCGTAAAGCTAATATTTGGTCTGGAGGTGCCTCCTTCCAGGTTCTTAAGTAAAAGCATGACACCACATAGAAATGTCACTCAGTTAAAACCAGATCTGAAATAGCCATTTATTTTGACATATATTGGAGACTAAAGAATAACACTTGTTTGTTCAGTGAACAACACATATTGAATGATGTCCGACAGCATTATATCAGAGTCCAATGCCAGCAAACCTCTCGACAGACTCTTGATCATCAAGGAAGGAATGCAAGTGCAGTCATAGTGGGTAGCATATATTTTTCTTTTTTAAAAAAAGATGCACACTGACCTAAACCTAAAATAATACTGTGCAATGGAATCAGGAAGAGCATTACAGAATAATCACTATGACACATTGGGCAATTGCTTTTGCAATAACAAAAATACTGGGTGAAGATTTAATGTGGATATGCAAAATTATGTTTTTCAAATCTCTCCCCACCTCCTCTCCAAATAAAAGCAATATTGGAAGTTTTGTGGTGGGCATATTGTGGCCGATAGCCGGAGGAAACCAAGACAGAAAGGCAGTCTCATAGGGTTGATAGTAGTTTCATTTGTGGACATTATTTTCACGTTAACATATTGGTCATCCTGTATACAATTAGTTGCATGATTTCCAATTTGTGCTTATCTGCAAGGTTGTTGTCTCTGTGAAGGTGGCTGATTGACCTATTTATCAACAAAGTGGAGGCGAAGCTATTGTACTTTATGACCTCTGCAGTTATGTCCATCCATGTTAATGAACCATGAAGGAGAGTTTAAAAACCCATTAAAATAGCCATGCGTTGCCCACCTGAATGACAAGGCCCCTTCTGTAATAAATGACCAGGACCTCAAATATTGAAAATCCCTTTGTTGTCTACAGGCCAAAATAACTCAAGGGTATATTTTATCTGTCATAAACAACCACATTAATATTCGAAGCTCATTATTTTATGAAATACTCTTACCAAATATTTAGAACTATATGTTTTTAAAGCTATAGACTACCTGCTACAAGCCTATCCATTTACATAATTAAAAATCAGTGAATGAGAGTGGCTTCCTACAGGTGCTGGGCTGTTAGGAAATTTGCATAGTACGAGCTGCAGGACAGTTTTCCTCCTCTGTCCTCCCTTGGGTGTTAAAATTTGGAATTTCCTATCATGACCCTGGGACCCCACATCTAAGCTTTCCAAGTGCCATGAGATGTTCTGCAATGACTTGAGGACTTATAATGAAGCATGAAGGGAGGAGGATGCAGTGATAAAGGACATCATGTTCCTGAGTCCCCTACCCACAGTGTGTCCCACCTTGCAGAGATCTTCAGCAGGGCAGAAGTTAGCTAGGCTCTGCTGCTTTTGTGGAAAGACGAGGCTGCTGTGTTGAGTGCCTCTTTCAATCTAGTAGATAAACTTTTTTTTTGTTTTTTCATTAGTACATTAGTATCGTATGGACTAATTTCCCAGATTCTGACCACTCACCTCCAATCTCTGCAGTTGTATTAACTCTTAGATTCCTAATTGGTGATCTGGTTCCCAGGGTCACTGTTTATGGAACTAGAGTTGATATGCAACTCAAGGGAAGCTAAGGAGACACCCTGATTATTTTTGAAATCAGAAATACTAGTCAGTCTTCTCCAAATACTAGAAGTAAGAATCTGTGAAGTTGGGTATTTAATGGTTGCATTTTGTACATAGGAGTCAAGAAAGCCAGTTGGAGAGGAGAATGAAGTAGGTCTTCAGAGAAGCAGATAATGTAGACCAGACACTCTGTGGAAAGAGATGTTAGGAACATAACTACCCTCTGTCTCAGCAGAGCTCCAGGGACCAGTTCCCTTCACTTGTGAGGTTGCTGAGCTTCTCCTGACTTCACTTAGAATCTCTCAGACTCTTATGTAAATTCACCATTCTATGCCGAAGCCCTTTCCAATAGGTTTCTATTCCTTGTGGTCTGTCAGGAAAAACAAAAGTATGTGTTTTCCCATCTTCTCCCACACCATGGTCCGCAGTGAAAACTTGGGACAGGAGATCTGTGGGCATTCCCTCCAGCCCACATGCCAGTCAAGAATTTAATCCGCAGCAGTGGACATCACCTGGGTGTCCTCAAACCCAGTTACCTTCTGACACTGTCTACTTGGAGATAGCATCAGATACCAGGGTTGGTTTCAAGACTGTCCCTCCTTCCAGATGTGTCGGGCATAGGCCCAAGTTG
Source organism: Callospermophilus lateralis (assembly GCF_048772815.1). NCBI lineage: Eukaryota > Metazoa > Chordata > Mammalia > Rodentia > Sciuridae > Callospermophilus > Callospermophilus lateralis. The sequence goes on from NC_135324.1 coordinate 15,909,060, forward strand.
TTCCTGACAAAGCTGCACCAGGGTTCCCATTAGCCAGTTAATTTCTTTGAGCAGCTGAAGAAATTCAGGGAAACCTGTGCATCTTATGGCAAATTCACAGGGTGAGGTACAGTTCCGTGCCTTTTATGGGGACACTTCCCTTGGGGAACTGCCTCGTGTTCAGCTCCCCAGAAGCTCCAGAACACTATAATATTTTGTTTAATTATAACTTTAACTGCACAACTTTATGGGGTACACTGTGATAATTCAGTGCACACACGCAGTATGTACTGATCAAATCAGGCCTTTTATGTAAACTCTGTGGTACTGGTGTGATTGCTGATGGGTTGGGTGGGGAACCCCGCTTGGTCTGTCTGCTCAGATTCATCAACATCTCCTGCTTCCGGGTTTGGGGCAGGACTCCTTCTGGAATAGTGGTTTTATCATTTCTCAGACAAGGTAGTCAGAGAAAGGCGAGGAAGATTAGAATTTCTATGACTCGCCTTGGAGAAGAGAAATTCTCATTTTTATGAATACCTTGGGGATGGAGTTAGGAGCCATGAACCACGGACATCAACCAAAGTATATATATCATCACACCACACAACTACCACAGCCTTTTCAAAGGAATTCCCAGAATCCCTTTATTCAGTGATAACCAAACATCTTCCTTGGTCTATGTACTAAAATAGAATTATAGGGTTTTTATAAATTTAGTGCCCTACTCTAGTTTACATATAATGGGTACTTTCACATGTTATTAAATATTCCTCCATGAAAATAATCAGAATGGTTTCAAAGTCTTCTTATATGTAATTATGCAAAAATTGAGTTATTCTGTTCTTCTTTGAGCATTTACTTGCTTTTTCATATTTTAATATTCTAAATTACATTGAAATGGACATGCCTTGGATCGTTTAGTCACTTTCAAGCATTTATAAAATATTTTGGAATTAACCTTGTTGATTCAAACAAGAGAACTTTTCAATGTTTTGTGTCACACTGCCAAATTTCCTTAGAAAAAATGGACCAATCCCCAATCCTAGCAGCTGTTTTTGAGCAGGAGGGGGCCTGACCCGAGAGAGGTCAGCAATACATTGAGATTTAAATATGGAAAACTGACACAGGTTAAGAAAAAAAAAAGAAAAATCCATCAAATTGTGATAATTTGAGTATAATCCAAAGATATCTACTGATAGACAGGACTGGGTAGTAGTAGGAAAGAAATGCTGTTTTGATTCAGATAGCCTCAGCCAAATCCCACGTCACCAAATTAATACTCAGTTTCTTGACCTGAAAGTAAGGTTAATGACACATATCTGAAAAGATACTGTGGAGAGTGAGTCATTGAAGCAACATCTCTAGCACAGGGACCAGCTCTGCAGGACTTAATTTGGAGAGATGATATTTCTGAATATTTTGATAGTTGTGTTTTTAGGTGGAAATCCAATTTTTTTCCTAAAAAAACCCTGTGCCTTAGAATTCAATGGATTACTTACATTCTGGCTTTATTTCACCATTTCTACATTTAATTAAACATAATTATTTTGCTAAGGATAAACTGTTAAGTGGCTTAACAGAGACTCCCTCTAGAGAATCACTGAGGCTTTAACAGAAGTGCAGGTCTTTGGTTAGCAGGTGAATGTTTGGTTTTCAGTGAAGATCTTTTGTGCATTTAATCTCTGAGCAGAGTCAAGCGTCATTACTGAGCACTCAGTCTTATTAAAATCGTATCAGTTATTGTGTGCAAGTGTGTGCAAGTGTGTGGTTTGGTTTTGCTGCATCAATCATTTTATTATATAATGATTCTGTTGTTTTTCCCCAAAATCTTTGCTAAATCTCACTAATCTTTTTCCCCCTTACTAGCTACATGATATTAGAAAACTCCATAACATACAACCTCTAAGTTTTGTATCTGGGTGACAGGAAGAAGAAGTATTCTCAGAAATCACAAGAAGATGTGTCTTACCTTGGCATCCCTTGATCATTGCCAGGGCTAAGAAAAGATGACAGCTGATTGGTTGATGCCCAGTCCTATGATCACCCTTGAGCTGGGTGATGAAGGATTTGGTTCCCAAGAGAAAAGTCTAGGTACCTGCATAAGAAGGAAGTTGCATTTATGCTATGAGGGGTCTCCAGCAGGGAGGGGTCTCCTGCATCTTGGTGCATGGCTAAGTGGTTCATGTGAGATACCTAAGAATCCAATTTTTTCTCACTACTTGTGAATAAATCAAGTCCCATTTATTGTATCTTGTCAATTTTTTTTCATCTCCTCTCTACAATCTGGATGGGATCATCATCTCGTCTTCTTTTGACTTCTGCAATTGTCTCTGCTCTGATCTCACTGATGACTCTTATCTCCATCTTGTCAATTTTCCACACAGCAGACAAAAAGCATGTTTTCAAAAAAGCGTATTTGAGTAGATAATTCCCTCCACTTAACTTACAGTCTTTTCAGTTTTTCTTATTACTCCTGAAATCATTTCGAACTGGGTCCAAAAAAACCAAGAATTCTGATGTGGCCTTACCCCTCCTCGGCTATACAAATACATGTGCACTTGTTAATTTGGTCTTATTCCTTTTAATCTTGATGTAATGACCCTCTCTTCATATTATAATAAGAAGGGGGACACGTAGCCATTCTGGTGTCATTTTATTAAATTTCCAGAATACCTATGCTGTTATCATTCCCATTTTTAAAGCAGGAAGGAAAGGTAGGCTAGGAAGGGAAGTACACAAAGAGATCAAGATTCAAACCCAGGAAATTAACCCCAAACCTTGGTTCTTGACCATTCCACACACTAATTGCAATTACCATGTGATAACCATTATGTAGTTGTTACACAGGGGCAGTGATCATAGACATAGGAAGCACGTCCTTTTTGTCCTCTGTTTAATGATCAGTCCGTAGCCGGATCCTGGCAGCATTGCAACTGCTCGGGGTGTACTTGTTAAATAATAAATAAAACGTTCCCGAGCTATTCTGCTGAACTCCCTATGTGAGTGGACCATGTCTACTTCAGATTGAAGCTGGCACATGGAGCAGGAAGTGTAGTGGGAGGACCCTCAGTGAAAACATTGAGGAGTCCATTCTCCTCTGCCTTCTGGCCCTGGCAATACCTGACAGTGAGCCCCTCTCATCCCCCCACCCGCTTTCTGGAGCAGTTTGGTCTCTGGAGGCCGAACAGATCTCTGAGTGCAGGTGACTGTTTGTACACTGTACTCCCCAAACATTTCCTCACCTAAGATGCACTTTTATTATCTCATTACTATTTACCTATGTCCATGGAGTGGTCCCTTTTCCTCAATGTGTTTTTTATGTATATTTTGAAGTGCTGAATTATTTTCTGAAGTGATATTAGCCAGCACTGCAGCGTGGTTGATAGAGAGGAAATAAAAATTGTTCTCACGGGCAGTGGGGTCCCTCCATGTAAAAGGGATGAGACCCAGTAACAGAAACAATTGGCATCGAAAGGTCACAGTTTTTAAGCACTTACTTTGTGTCAAGTACTGTGCGAAACATTTTCGGGTGTGTTATTTCACTTAATTTTTGTAGCAATTACAGAACAGCAACTCTTATCATCTCTTTCCAAAGAAGAGCTAGTTAAAGCTCAACCCATTCTGTCCCAGATGTGGAACACCTGCTAAAACTCTAAATGGAACAAAACAAAATGTACCATGTGGTAACTTTGAAGTAAATATTCTGATTTTAGAGTTCTATTCTCTTGAGAAAACTAATAAATGGTAAATGATCAGTGTTTGAAAAAATGCATATACACACGTATGTATTTCCAGCTATGTGTGAAAAAATAGGTATAAACTATAAACTCTAGTTTATTATGATTCCAACCTATTTTAATGCACCTGTGTCAGTTTTGTTGAGATGTTGATGTAATTGAAAGCTTGGGGCTTCAAGAGGCTAGTATGCTTAGTGGAGAAGGCAGGATTGGAACCAGAGAAGCCTAACTCTGAACAGTGACATCACACAGCAAGGTCCCGATATTCAACATTTTGTTATCCTTCAACATCACTATGGTTAAATACATGACTTCCATTAAGCACTGAGTTCTTGGGGTGACAGAAGAGAAGCCACCATCCTCACTGTCCTCTATACAGCATCTGTCAATCATTCTGCCAGCATCTGCTATTTTCTATATCTCTGAACACCACTAGCCTGGGTTTCCTTTGGAGCCTGGTTTTCCTCGCTGTGCTGTGTTGCTTAGACCTGTTGAAATGTTTTGCCTCATTTTGGCCAAGGTGTGGTTCCTTGTCCAACCAATGCCAATCAGGTTCTGTCTCCATAGTATTCAGTCTTAATAATGGAGGGTAAAATGAGTGCCTATGGTAGCTGTGTTCCAATGGCTACACTCAGAATGATGCACAGCTGTGTGAGGAGAGCCCCAGCATTGTCCTGGCTCACATCTTTCTGAAAGGAAGTGACTCTTCATTTGATCCTATGAATTCTCCTGTTTCCTTCCAAGTTGACCTCTGTATGTGTGAGTGTGTGAGTGTGTGTCATGTGTGTGAGTGTGTGTATGCAAGTATACAGGCAGAGTATTTTTCTGTGGCTTGTAACAAAGAGCCATATGGATTTGCTTTCCTTGGGCTACTCTTAGTTTTTTTTTTTTTTTTTTTTTCTTTATGATCAGTAACCCTTATTCTCCATTCTTTTCCCAAACTTAAGCCAGAAACCAAAGGTAACAGAGAGATCCAACAAAATACATAAGAAGGAATCAAAATTACTTGGATGTACCGTATATGTCCTTATTTCCAGATTTCATATTCCATGTTCAAATTTTCAAGGACCAACTACTTTACCTCTAAGATCCCATGTCTGATGTTAAAGTTTTTAACTTTGCAGGATCTGAGGCTTTTCTCTTAGGCCTCTGTCAGGATACTATTCAGACTCTGAAAATCAAATGTGACATATTTAAAACGAGATATGAAGTTGTTGATTTAAATCCCCTTTCAAAACATTGCTAAGTTGACAGAAAGCAGATATTCTCAGCTATCAAAAGAAAAGCTCACTCTTATGAAATTCTATTTCAAACACTAACTTAAAAGTGCATTCATCAGGAAAAAAAATCAACAAAATACCACCTAGTGTGAATAGCAGCATGTTTTCAGGCCGATGTTGCTCTATGAAATTTTAGGTTCTGTAGCCCTCTCAGTGTGTGTCCATTTCTCCCGAGAATCAATTACCAAATGCCTGTTCTGCTTGTTTTGCAATAATAATTAAACCAACATTTTTCCTCTGAAAAGCAAATTTTACTTTTTACTTTTTTTTTTTTTTTTACTCCTCCTTTTACTGAACCACTCCTCTCTGCCTTTCCCTGGGTGGAGTTGTTGGACTTTAAAAACCATAGCATCACTGAAATCCTTAGAATCTAATAAAGATTCCATCAGTGTAAAATCGTTATCCTTAGGCAGAAAGAGAACCAATTCAATTATGATGTTGGCTGAAAAATTGAAAGCCTTTTTAACTTGAGGGTGGAAAAGTTGTAGTACATATTAAAATGGTTAGTACAAAATTCGTGCATCTAGGCTTACAAATGCTAATATGTTCTTTTGTTACCCTCTAATTTATATGATTCATGTAAGCCTCCAGCCAGCAAAACTTGTACTAAATTTCATGTGCGTTAAAAAATATCAAAGCAATGAATTGTGAAGTTATTAACATTCGTGTCTGCTTGCGGTATTAAGCCATACACATCAAATCTGGTAGTACAAGGAGAGCTGTGTCCTAATGAAGTACAACAGTGTTTAATCAGAAATTCCTAAAGGTCATCAAATCATCGTGTGACACCCATCCATGCATAACTGCAGTCTGAAATCAATATTGAATGTGGCACAATAAGTTTAATAACTGGTCCATGTGCTCATGAAGGAATTTGCCATTCTACGGCTGGAGATAAAAGTGATTCTCGTCCCAAATCATATTTGGCTGCACCCCAAATTAATTACACATTAACAAGGAGAGAGGAGAGCACCCGCACAGAGGACATCTGCCTATTTACCTTCTATAACTGAGCAGATGATAGATGATCCTGGTACCGGCTGAAAAACAGCCATTCGACTCCCCTCGTGTCCAGGGAAGCCACAGGCTTCACAATTTAAGGAACCAGGAGCGTGTTCACATTTTCTCACTGTTAACTGTATTTTATATGCTTCAGGACAAGGATTCACATTTTTATACTTAAAAGCTGCAAACATTTGACCCCTCTAAATATTTCACATTAACATCTTCAGGGCTAATAGACTTTCTCATTGGTTGGAAGGCTTTTGTGAAGAAGAAAAACCAAGTAAATTCCCACCTACTGCCTCATTGTAACATCAAGTCGTATATCTAATTTTCAGTATTTGCTTAATTTTTTTCTAGCCTCTTTAAGGCAATGGTAGTTGGCACAGTTGAAAAGACCAATGGGGTAACAGGATGTAGCGTAGGAGGGTTAAGATGGATTTGTACCTGGAACCACTACTTACTGCCACTGAAGCTTTTTATTACTGCGCTTCACACTTAAATTTGACCCTGTGATCAGAGCCAAAGGAACCTTCCTTCCCTCCTTTACAGACCCATGCCTGGCTAGGCCCTCTGTTTCTCTGTCCCCAGAGACCCTGCTGATACAACCCGATTAGCAAACAGACTCCAGATTACCCTTAAAGACTTGCTCCTATTTCTATTCCTACTTCCCAAACCCTTGCTCCCATCCGAAGAGCACTCATCTTCTGAGAGTGTGTGGACTCTATCCCCTGCCCCTGTCCACACCACGATGGGAAGTTCTTTTTACTTAAAGATTAGAAAAAGTCCAGTTAAATAATCTCATCCTGGAAAGGCTAGGTATATGAACTTAGATATTCAAAGAAATGTTTTTGATTCCATAGGACAATGTTTAGTTGTATGTCTTTTATTCAGCATATATTTGTTGAATCGCCACTCTGTTGCATAGTGAATATGTTATATCATGTGATTTCTTAACAATTTCATTGTTATATACATATACCGGGAGTATATATGTCACAACTGAAGGATGCAGTGAATTTTCCAAAAGTAAACACATCCATGCAACCAGATCCCATATTTTATAGAAAAGGGAACATCACTAGTCTCCCTAAAAGTCCCTAATGCTACATCTCACATCCCTGCCAAGGTAACCTCTAATCTAACTGACAACCTATTGCTCTGTTTTATATACACACATTCATATGGCATATTCTCTTTTGCATCTGATTTATGTTGCTGGACATTGTGAAATACTTGATATGAAGCATGGTTGGCCATTCATTTTCCTTGCTTAGAGCATCCCATGATTTGTGGATGCTCCAAAGATTATATACACATTCAACAATGGAAAGACATTTTAATTTTTCCATTGGCGAGTATTACAAATGATCCTGCTATGGACCATTGAGTGTACGTCTCTTATTCATCACTGACCACATGGGTCTAATGGGTGTGGTCTTCACAGTGGAGTTGCTGAGGCATGGATTAGGTAGTAGATACAAGACTTGTCTTGCCTGATCTCCCTAATGGCAATGTGGTGTGTGAGCTCAGGTAGAATGGCAACTGGGAAAAAGACCATGCTAAATGTCAGTCAGTTATCATTTTCATTGTCTGGAAACTCTGGAAAAATGGAAAATCTAGGTCTACAGTTAGATTCACTGGGACTCTGGCCCTATCAGTTTGTGAAAGTTGTTGGCTTCTCTGTACTTCTTTTCCCTTATGTCCAAGCTGGGGACTGTGAAGTGGATTTCTAAGCATGTTGTAGGAATTAAATGAGATAATGCAGATGAAGCATTTAAGACAAAGCTCAAGTTCCACTCAATAAGGATCATTTGTAATACTTGCCAATGGAAAAATTAAAATGCCTTTCCATTGTTGAATGTGTATATAATCTTTGGAGCATTCACAAATCAGTACACAGGTTGACCTTAATAGTAATGATTATTCTTATTGCTGATGTGAATTCCAAAATGTTATTTCCCAGACAACAGACTCCATAAAGCAAAACAAAAGAAACAGAATTCCTCTTATTACATATAACTCCTAATTATGGTTTGGTATGATCTTATTCCCACATTGTCTGATAAATGCTACAATTACAGGTGAGTTCATTAAATTTTATATGAGAGAGGAAGCATGTTTTTAGTTTTACAAATCAAATCTCAATCTGCTGAATACATGTATGACCTCATGTATGCAGTTCAAAAATCCACTCCTTGTTGAAGCCCTTCCTGAATTCCATATCCTCATCCCACCTGCCTCCTTAAGCCCTGTTTTGTATGTAATCTGCTATAATTTTTAATCCACTCTGTTGCAGCTTTCTATGGTTAGGTCTGCTCCTTGTGGGCATCCAGAATGCAAAATCTGTGTGCTCATCATAAAATAGATATTCAATGAGTTTTGATTGAATGAAAAAGCTCTCAGAGTTTATTAATATCCAATAGTATTATCTTTCTCCATGTGTAGGTTGCTGATAGAATCCTTGACCCTAATCCTTCTAATGTACTAATCACCATTAAGGAACATTAAGGAAGTAGAGTCTGTTTTCCTAAAACTTTAAATGTGTTTTTCAAAATGAATGATATACATGGGATGACTGCCCAAAATTGAAATAATGCTCTGTATTTCCAGAGTATTAACAGTTAATTGTAGAAACAATTTAACCTTGTAAAGTGAAAACTGTATTCTATGGTAGAAATAACTGCCTTCAAATGGTGTATCTAGAATGAAACTTAATTATAAGCACATCACAATTTACTGCATGCAATCGAAAAACATTCTTAAGTCGAGGGCAATATTTGGAGAATGAGCGGCAAGTCGTCATTCAGTAGCTTTTAATTTCACTAGACCAGACTCTGTTGATGTGTGTGCGTTTGTGCACACTCTCAGACCTGCTGTGAGCACACACAAGTCCCGGTCACTTTGGGCTGATAGTATTGAAGACAGCTGAACTAGCAGATTCAGCGTGTTTGTGGTTTATTTGCTCTGTGGCACTGAGTATTGATTAATGACATAATAAATCTTTCTGAGACTTCCTTTCCATTGCCAACAGACCATCCCGAAGTGTGAGCTACAGCATGAGCAGAGGCGATGAGATGCATGTCATATAAGATGAGTGGGTCTCAGCTCGTGACGGACGAGCAAGTGCTTTGGGGGAGGTACCTGCTAGCTCTTCCTCATCCTTACCCCATAAAATCGTGTTTCAAAGCCAAACTCTGATGCTTTCATTAGTCTCTATTGCATTTATTTGGATTTAAAACTTCCCACTGTGCCTGTAGGATCTTGGGGGAAAAAATTCAAAAGATTCACACTGTAACAGATGAGGCTTTTCACTCTACGACTATTCATTTTTAACTCCATGGTATCAAAGCATATTCAGAAAGGATATTATTTAAAGCATAGATGAGGATGTAGGAAGATACACTTAAATCATGCTCCTGTCCCTTGACAGTTGTGTGACATTGCACTAAATCTCAGTCTCCTTATTGGTAAAATAGGATTCTGCCACTCTCTGGTAATTAATGGTTGTTATGATATATATGAGGTGTCTAGTACAGGGACTTGTACACAGTAAAAAGTTTCACCCCTTCCAATAATGGGTACATTTTCTCCCACTAGCATTCATTCATTTAACCATTATTCCTGAAATACCACTCACATGCTGAGTAAGCTCTGAGCTAGGTGCCAAGAATTTTATAATAAGTCAAATGATAAAATGCATCATTTACATAGAGACACAAAGTCAGATAACTGGCCTTAACAAAGTGACATTAAACCTACTCCCAGCCTTTGAAGAATTCAAAGGCAGGATAATTGATTCTTAATTTAAAAAAAAGATATTGTCCTACCAGGGGTATTTGGCAATGTGCAGAGATGTTTTTGTGGTCACACTGGGGCAGGGGTTTGTGCTTGTGGTATACAGTGGGCAGGGACCAGGGATGCTCCTGAGTGTTTTAGAGTATACAGAAGAGCTCTCAACAATAGAAGCTATGCATCCCCAAGTGTCAATCATGCCTAGGTTGAGAACCACTGTACTGTATGAAGCAATAAAGCAAATGCATGCAGAACTGGGTCACACAATGCAATAGACTGTCACTGTTTACAAAGGGACAGAGTTAATCTTCTTCTCACGCTCTTCCTCCCTGCTCTGTAAGGTGGGAGGGAAAGGGAGAGAGAAGGGAAATTGCATGGAAATGGAAGGAGACACTCATCGTTATACAAAATTACATATAAGAGGAGATGAAGGGAAAGGGGGGAAAAACAAGGGAGAGAAATGAAGTACAGTAGATGGGGTAGAGAGAGAAGATGGGAGGGGAGGGGAGGGGAGGGGAGGGGAGGGGAGATAGTAGAGGATAGGAAAGACAGCAGAACACAACAGACAATAGTATGGCAGTATGTAAAAACATGGATGTGTAACCGATGTGATTCTGCAATCTGTATACAGGGGGAAAATGGAAGTTCATAACCCACTTGAATCAAATGTATGAAATATGATATGTCAAGAGCTATGTAATGTTTTGAACAACTAATAAAAAAACACAAAGGGACAGAGTTTGGTCATCATCATAATGGCCACCAACAGAATTGAGCCCTATAACGTACCTATATGCCTTTGCCTGTTTAATCTTCTTCCTAACTCTAGGACATGTAGGTCTGATGATTAAACATGTTTTACAAATGATGAAATGAGTTCCAGGGAGATTGTATTAATTGCTAAGGTGACGAATTACAAAGCCAGGATTTGAACCCAGGAAGTTGGCCTCACATCCTCATTGTTAGCCATTATGCCAATTGTGCAAAGCTTGGCTAGAAACTCTGCTAACAAGAAAGCAATTTTCATGAAATAAAGAATTTGAAAATCTACAGTAAAATTTTGCAGTAGCCCTCACTGCATTGAGCTTCAGTTACTAGGGATAGTAGCTATGGATTTTGACACTTATACAGTCTTTTCTAAGTGCCTCTTCAGCTTGAAAATTGTATTATTCTTGGATCAAGCAGATATTATTCTTTCAACAAATTTTTGAGAGCCTAATATGATGTAAGGAGTATGAGGGGACCCTGGAGACACAGGAAAGATATTATTCTATGTTAAATAAAAGGGAATCAAATAAGGTTCCTGAATTCAAAGACCTAACATACTCAAATAGCAGACAGAATTTGAAAAGAGCCGGTACCAGAGAAACAGTTGTAGCTCAGTAGGTATGGCATCTCTCTCTCCTTTTCTTTTTTTGGTGGGGGGGATGGTGTAGAGAGTACTGGGGACTGAACCCAGGGGTGCTTAATCACTGAGCCACATCCCCAGCCCTTTTTAATATTTTATTTAGGGACAGGGTCTTGATGAGTTGTTTAGGCCCTAAGTTGCTGAGGCTGGCTTTGAACTGGCAATCCTCCTGCCTCAGCCTTCCTATCCACTGGATTACAGGTGTGTCACCATGACTGATTCTCTCTCTCTTTTGGTGCTGGGATCATCAAACTTAGGGCCTCTCACATGCTAAACACTAACTCTATCACTGAGCTACACTCCCAGCCCATGACATCCCCTTTTTCAATGAAGAAATCAAGGATTGAATTATTTGAATGATATCACCATTGACATAGATCCCATTTTCGTAGTCACATTTTGAAGAGTTTTAAAAGAAATGTCAAATTTAGTATTATAAAATCTTTTGTACTATAGAGTCACGCTATTGCTGAAGTGTTCCTATTCTAAGGTGACTTAGAAAATACTTTCCATTTCCCATAAGATAGCTGGTGTATTAGTTTCCTAAAGATGCTGCAATAAGGCACCACAGGCTGGGTGGTCTTAAAACAACAGAGATGGGGACCAGAAGTCTGTTTCAGCAGAGCAGGCTTTAGGGACTGGTCTCCCTCTCTTCCTTGCTCTCAGGACTCCTAGAAACACGTTCTGTTCCTTAGTTTAGAGCTGTCTCCCTTGTCATGGGGCAGTCTTCTCTGAGTATGACTGTGTCCTCTGCTCTTCTCACAAGGAGGCCATTCATTGGACTTGGGGCCCACACTGATCTAGTGTGACCCCATCTTCACTAGTTGCATCGAAGACCCTTTCCAGATAAGGTTGTGTCCTGAGGTTCCCAGCAGACATGGATATCTGGGAATTCTACTCTGCCTACTGTAGCTGGCATCTGTACATAGTTCTTTATGGAAGTGGGAATATTTACATGTGAAATGTATACATAGAAGAAAAAGATCTCACAAAATAGTTTTCCGGCACGTGTCCTTAGAAAGCACTAGAATCAGATGCAGCATAATGAGATAACAAACTGTCAGTATCTCTAAGACCCAGACCAACTCATAGTAAGTCCCTGTCTCTTGCAGGAGAAGCCGAATCACTGGCACTATTTTCTCTCCCTTCCTCTCTCCCTCTCTTCTAGTTAATTCCATTTGACTAAAATGACATTTGATGCGTATTTCTCCAAGAAAAAGTAATGATGAATCATTGCAATTTTTCCCCATGTATCTAAATGTTCCCATTAAAATGTTATTATTTTAGACAGATCAAAATGTTTTAAAAGCTTCAAATTGTTTTTTTTTTTCCCTCTGCTAGTTCTCATTATTCTACTATAAAGTTCTTTTGGGGAAATAAGCATCACCACTGTCAAAAAAAAAAATCTATGTTTATTATAAATTTTACTGGAGCCATGTAAGATCTCATGATATTAATATGCATGGCAATTTTTGTAGATTAAGTTCATTAACCTCAACATCAAGTGATAATGAGAGTACTAGTTAAATAAGGTGCTAAGGAGAGCCATATGCCAAGAGCAATGAAAGAGATTAATCTAAGACAAAAAAAAATGAAGAAAGCAAATCAGAAGAAGCACTTCTGAAATGGCACACTAAAGCCCTCCCAAAATCTGCTATTTCACAAGGGCAGCAAGAATGCTCATAAAAATAGTAAAAATTAACATCTTTTAACTCAGAAAATGAATCAAATATTGCAACAATAAGAAGAATTTACTAAAGAAAATCAGTTGTCTCTTGTAGGAAAGTTAAAACTATATAGGTTTTTCTGCTTGGCCTCTTCCCCCATCTCTGGTAGCCTTGAAGATCACCTGTGTCATAAATATAATACATGGAAACCAGTGGCCTGGCAGTAATTGGAGGGATGGAGTGGCTTTTCAGATCTCCAAATTCACATGCCCAGAGAATTATCATAATTTGACCTGTTTAACAGCTCACTGGAGAAGTTCTGTCTTCAAAGTTTGTCTGTTTTTTTTTTTTTTTAATTGACTCTGATGCAGAGTTTATTCAATGGGAAAAGCCTTGTCCCCAGAGAGTTTATGGACAAAAATCAAGAGAAATCATTTAACTCTGCATCTTCTTGAGACCAGTTGCTACAGATAGAAAGCTGGCCCAGGGAAAATAACAACAAAAACAAAAATGGAAAGATGAAAAGGGACTTTGAAATGCTCTGGCATCTTTCACAGGAGTTAGAAGAGCACGCATAGATGCAGAGATGTGAACATTCCTGGGTAAAGTATGCAGAAGACCCTAAGCCATCCCTGCTGACTGACCTTGAAGGGCTACACAAGGAGGAAGCGCAGGCTAAGGCAGAGCAACTGTAACCTGCCAGGCTTTGAAATGGAAGTATATGCCGCTACCCAGAATCCCTTGGCAAGGAGTGAGAGTCTTTGTCCACAGATTAGCTGACCATGGAACTCATGGAGCTGAGATGTCAGTGCCATCTTTAAAAATTACAAACCTGACCCAAGTAGTCCAGGAAAGTCATTACCCAAGGTCTGCTACAACAATCACAACTGACCACAGTGACCAAATAAACCCTGAGGAGGTGTGGATATGATTTCCAGAGTTGCCACATTAATTGAAAACATCTGTTGTTTAAAAAAATTATAAAACAACAAAAGGAACAGGAAAGTGGGCCTCATGATCAAGAACCAAAGTGATCAATATAAAACATCTCTGAGAAAGCCCAGACCTTGGACTTCCTTGTCCAAAGTTTTAAATAAGATATTTTAAGTATGTACAAAAATGTAAAGGAAACCATGTCACAAGAATTTAAGGAAAGTATGATGTCTTATCAAGTAAAAGAAGAAAGTTATATTTTACAAAGAGCTAGATAGAAAATCTGGATTTCAAAACTTAAACAACAGAAAAGAAACATTTACTATAAACGTCCTATAGCAGATCTGAGTTAGCAGAAGAATTAGAAAATTGAAGAAAGGTTAATTGAGCTTATGCAGTCTGAGACAAAAGAAATGTGGAAGAAAATGAACAGAGCTCCAGAGACCTGTGTGGCAATATCCAGTGGTCTACATTATACATAACTGGAGTTTCAAAGGTAGGGTAGATTAAAAGAAGCAGAAAGAATATTGGAAGAAATAATGACCCCAAACCTCCTAAATTTGATATATAAATTAATGTAAACATTGATTATATGAACAAATATCAAGTAGAATAAATTCAATGAGATCTAAGCCTGGACATATTGTGGTCAAACTGCTGACCACATATGTCTGACCAAATACAGACAGCAGGCCAAATAAATACAAAGGATTGTCAAATCAGCAAGACAGAAGTGGCTCATCAAGGAAAAGTGACCTTCACCAAATTAATAATGGTGAGAAACCAAGGGGACCAAGATTCTATATCCTCTTATTAAAATATGGAAGTAAAAAGGGGTGGGGATCAGAGACAGATTTCTGGTTGAAATTAAGAGATCAAGGATTAGCATTTTTCATTGCTGTCCAAAAAGTACAAGTCATCACAGGAGTGGACATGTGGGTACCATCTAAATAATGGAATTGTCTAAATGAATCTTTCACTCTTGATTCTTGTCATTTCACAAAGCACCTCATCCCATTGTCCCTTGAGCACACTGTGTGACATGCCATGCTTACTCCTACTGGGGACAGTGAGATTAAAGCAAATGATTTTAAGAGTAGGTAATGTTAGATGCCAATGGTGGGCACACATGTGCATTAAGTATGTGATATAGGTTTTACAGACTACTTCAACTACAGAGCTTGATTCTGTGAATTCTTGGCCCCTGACCTCTTCTAAATGATAATTTGTTTGAGCATAATATTGATATCAATGACAAAATAATCTGGGTACCTGTAATGATTAATTTGAATTGTCAACTCGACTGGATTAAGAGAGATCCAGGATTAAGAGGTTTATGGGTATGTAAATGAAGTTTGTCTAGAAATGATTGGCATGTGGGATATCGGAGACCCTCCCTAAGCATGAGCAGCACCATCCAATAAGATGATGGCTTGGATGGAATAAAAGTTGGAAGAACAAGGAAGCAGCCAAAGATGCAAACTCAATTCTTCTTAAATAGGTTCTTGATTGCTGTTGCGATCCTCTGAGGATATGGGACTCTCACTTCTTCACTCTTCCAAAGTGAACTCTGCCAGTGATCCTCCAGAAGCCTTAGGTCTCCTACTAGGATAGCACCATTGATCTCTCTTGTTCTGGGGCTTCAGCCTCTTGAACTGAGCAGCTGCTGGTTCCTCCACCTCTGCAGCCTGCAGGCGGCCACTGTGGACTCTCCAGCTTCAGGACGCCTAAGCCAACCTAATAAGTTCCCTTTTTATAATTATGCTTCCTATTGATTCTGTTCCTCTAGAGAACCTTGACTAAGACAGCACCAAAACAAAACAAAATAAAAAACCCAAACAAACAAAAAACAAAACAAAACAAAGAAAAAGCAATCTGCATGTGACAAAGGGATGTTTTCTGAGATCAAGGATGGAGAAGAGATGCAGATCATAACCAGGGATACTACACCAATTTACGGCCTCGCTTGACTTCAGTGAATTAATTCCACACTCAAGAATGAAGAATAGCCTTTATTTTGTGCATATCTCATCAGCTGTACTCTTATTTTGAGACCAATGGCCTTCTGATCAATACAAAGTCTTTCTTAGAAATCCTGACCTGGGTCTCACAACTACACTGTCTTCTAAGCTTGTGTGCAGGGTTCCGATCACATTTCATTTTGTAAACTGATTCTATTATCGTGACCTTCATTTGGACGTGCACTAACTCTCTTTCATTATTGCTTGTTTGTGATTTTTGATAGTGTCCACTTTGACACTTAGATGAGCACACAAGTGATCCTTTATCTCCACACTTTCTGCTTGTCTTAGCACATGTTTCTTCTTCTTTTTGTTATTTGATCATGATTGACAGCTGTTGAAGTTCAAGGACTGTCCTTCCTCTCTCAATCCTTGAGAGCACTCTGTATAATTCTTGACCACACAAAGTAATTGAAATTTGTTGGCTGAGTGAATGAAGAGCTCTATTTTGTACATAATATTGTATTTTGTATCTAATAGTTTTAGGAAATTTGATTATGTTTTTCTTGAGCTGTGGCTTCTTGTTTTCTATATATCTATTGCAGCTAATATCTAGGAACCAGTCAATATCCGTTCTGAAAGTTGAAATAGTTGCCTCATTTCTTCATCTGTAAATTAGAATACAAAGAGCCCTTATATCTTAGGGCTACTAAAAGTACTACTAAATACTCAAAAAGGGCTACTAAAATAATTTAGGATATGTTAAGGGTCTGGCAGAGTAATTCATTCATTCCAAGATAGGAGTGAGCAATGCAGATTAAAATCCGTGCCCTTGCAAAGCTTGCCATCTCTTCACCATCTAAGCCCGTGGCACTGGTTATGCAGGTCAACTTGCCACCGGACCAAATAAAATCCAGAGTAATATTTTTTTAAACTTGAGAACACTTAGGGAAAGTCTAAGCTGCTGCTAAAGTGGTTGGAGATTGAATTAAAAATTTCACAGAGGATCCGACTCATTCCCGTTATATCTATGAGACCAGGAAACAATAAAAACTAGAGACACTATGACCGTGGCTGAGTCTAAATAGTCCAATTGTGCCATTACAGGAACGGCATTGTGGCAGACAGCACCCCATGTGGGAACTCTTAGGAGTTTAATTGACCACACGATCAATGTGAGGAAGTAGCATGATAGAGATGCATTTTTAAAAGGAACAGTTTCTCTTCAATATTAAGACCGTTGTAAAAATACATATTTCAGGACAAGCATGGTAGTACTCTGGCTCTGTTTTGTGCCAGATGTAGTCTATCACAACTCTAAAAACAATATGAATAAACCGACATGCTACTGCAGAACAACAGTCATGATATGGACTCATGGGATAAGAATGTTAGATGGATGTTTTAGTCAGCCTCTTCATTGCTGTGACCAAAAGATTTGGCAAGACCCCTACCTGTAATCCCAGTGACTCGCGAGGCTGAGGCAGGAGGATTATGGGTTCAAAGCCAGCCTCAGCAAAAGCAAGGCCCTAAGCAACTCAGTGAGACCCTGTGCCTAAATAAAATACAAAATTGGGCTGGGGATGTGGCTCAGTGGTCGAGTGCCCCTGAGTTCAAACCCCGGTACCAAAAAAAGACTTGGCAATAACAATTAGAAGAGGAAAAGTTTGTTTTGACTCATGATTTTAGAGGTTCAGTTTGTGATCAGCTGACTCTTTGCTCTAGGCATGAGATGAAGCAGAACTTCAAGGTGGAAGGCTGTGGAGAAGGGAAGCAACTCAGGACATGGCAACAGGAAGCAGAGAGAGCTCTGCTCACTACTGACAAAATATAAATCCCAAAGGCACACTTTCTGTGACCTGCCTTCTCTAGCCACACCCCACCCACCCACTATAACCACCCAGTTAATCCATATCAGTGAATTAATGCACTGATTAGGTTAAGGCTCTCATAACCCAATCAATTCACCCCTAAGCTTTCTTGCATTACACATCAGCTTTTAGGCAACAACTCATATTTAAGCCATAACAGTGGAGGAAAGAAAGAGGAATTAAATTCAACATTGGTAGTACTGAGATTGGTGGGGAAATGAGAGCCAAAGGACCTCTACAGAAGTCAAGAACTGGATTCACTCAGCTCTGTTTAAATGGACAGAATACAGATCAAAGGTGTGAAACCAGAGAAAGGCAGATTTATGCTGAATGTGAACAAACCCAGGAAGAAATAAAGTTCATGCACCTGGGAAATTTCTTAATGTGGTACCTTTCAGGTTCTTCCCACAGTGGCCAGATAAAGGTGTGTCCAGTTCCCCCACCCCAGTCTGTTTTCTTTTGAAAGCACTGCTTTTAACTTTTTCACATATTCCAGGTCTAATAGCTGTTTTTTTTTTTTTTTTTTTTTAGCATAGAGTTGAGGTATGTAAGTTTATAACAAACAAAAATAAATGTAAATAATCTTCAAAAGGTAGATTTTATAGGCCTCAGGTTGTAGCTCTGAGGTACTGTGCTTGCCCAGTGCAGTCCAAGGGTTATTTTAGTCCTTATTACTGCAACAGAGATATTATTATTGCTCTGACTAATAGAAACAGTTTTTTGGTTTTTTTTGGAAGGGAAACTATGAAGAATGAGGCTTTCACAGGTTCACTGATAAACCTTGAAATGTTGTTTTCCCTTTAAAAATTAATTATGGGTACGGTGGTGCATGCCTGTCATCCTAGTGACTTGGGAGGGGCAGGCAGGAGGATCAGAAGTTCAAAGCCAACCTCAGAAACTTAGCAAGGCCTTAAGCAACTCAATGAGACCCTGTCTCTAAATAAAAATATTAAAAAGGGCTGGGGATGTGGCTCAGTGATTAAGTGCCCCTGAGTTCAATCCCTAGTACCAACTAATAATAATAATAATTAATAATGATAATAAATCTGTTAGGTCATGATAACTGTTCCCAAAGCCTCTTTAAATCATAAAATCAGTGAGGATTGACATAGAATAAGGGAGGCTCATGAAGGGGTACCCCTTCCTTGAATCCTGTGTCAGCACTGAACACAGCAAACTCCCTTGATTGGGTTAACTACCTTGATATCTGTGTTAAAAAGGATTCTGAAGCAGATTCTATGATCGCTGGCCCAAAATACCACAAAAGGCATCACCCACTATTGGCAGAAGACCAGTGTTTAGCTACACAGGTGTCACAGCCCACCACTCCTGACAAATCAGGAGAATCATTCATCTCGGCTCTAGTTCATCTGTTCTGGCTTCAGTTAGTCCTTGACCCCACTGACATCTGTCTTCCCCTGAAAGGTCGACCTCATCACTGGGTCATCAAGACCCTAAATCAGATGCAGAAGCTACAGTTTCCAACTGACCTCTCTTCCAGCTTCCCATTCACATATGGGCCTGTCCCCCTGTGTGGCCCACAATGGTCCTCTTGGATCCAACCCCGATGGATATGCTCAATAAAAAGCAGACCCAGTGTACAACTAGAGAAATGAAAAATTGTGCTCCATATGTGTCCCATGAATGGAAATGCATTCTGCTGTCATGTATAACAAATTAGAACAAATTAATTATTTTTTTTAAAGAGCAGACACAGGATGAGAACAGAAGTGAAAATGTGAACAAGCATAACTTTGTATTCACTCGTGAGAACAAACCCCTAAAGGCTTTGTGTGCCCAGGAATCCAGTTACGAAGTGAAAAGCTCTACACGGGCCTCTTGCCTCAGCCAGATGTGACCCAGCAGATTCAGTTCACCACTGCGGGGCCATGAGTAGGAATGCAGATGTGCATACACAGTCCACCTCGCCTTTGCTCTAGCTTCCTGTGTTAAGTGGAAATGAAATGTTCTATGAAGCTGTGTTTCTAAAGATGGCCTTGGAAGTTCATCTGAAGGATACTCAATGGACTCTTCCCCTCAGGAAGGAAAATGACTTTATTTAGGAAAAAACCAGTGATCAGATCTTTTTGTTTAATTGTATGTGCAAAAAAAAAAAAAGAAAGAAAAGAAATGCAGAATTATTTTTTAAAACATGCATTGAAAGAAAGGGAAACAGTTCATTAAATAATTTATTCTCTTCATATTTGTTAATTGAAAGAAATAATAGATACGGTTATATTATATATTTCTCTTGTGGCTAATAAGATATAGGTAATGTCCAAGCATGGAGGCACATGCGTGTAATCCCAGTGGTTTGGTAGACTGAGGCAGGAGAATGGCAAATTCAAAGCCAGCTTCAGCAACTTAGCAAGGCCCTAATCAACTCAGTGAGACCCTGTCTCTAGTACCACAAAATAAATACGTAAATAAATAAGTAAGATAGATATAGGTAATGGATGAAGCAAACCTCACCTCTCACCTCTCCCTCTCGCTCACTCTCTCTGGGTCCCCCTCTGTTTCTCTCTCTCTCTCTCTCTCACTCTCTCTCTCTCTTTCTCTCTCTCAATTTATACTAATTAGTTACACATGACAGGAGAATGCATTTTGACACCTTGTACACAATGGAGCACAACTTCTCATTCCCCAGGCCATACATGGTGCAGAATCACACCAGTAGTGTAATCATACATGTATGTAAGGTAAAAAGAAAAACAATTCAACACTAAGAAGCAGTAGAAGACAGGAAATAATTAAAATCAGAGATTAAATCAATGACATTGGAACAGAGGAAACAGTTCAAAAAATTGACAAAACGAAAAGTTGGCTCTTTGAAAACATAAAAAAAAATCAATAAACCCTTAGCTACTCTAATACATAGAAAGAGAAAGAAAACTCTAATTACTAACATCCCTCTCTCTTTCTTCCTTGCTTTTTCTCTCTCTTCTACAGGAAAAATACAAGAAATTCCTTGAATTAGTAAATTAGGGAAACTGTCCCTTTGGTAGAGTAGAAAATGCATTTCCCTCCCCGACCCAACGGCAGCCAGTTGACAATGTAGAAAAAGTTCTCATTTTTCCCTGAAGCCATTGTCAAACATTTCATAAGAAATGGCACCATTTCTGCTCCTCCATTTGCACCTCAATTTCTACAGCTAGTGTGAAGAAGATGCCAACACCCATATCTGAAAAGAGATAAATAACAGTTTTCCTGGTACTGAAATATGTGCATAACTCAAACTCCATTTTGACTGGGAGACAAAAATGGAATCTTCAGCTCAGAGTGTGCTTACTTCACATTCCCAACTGCATACTCAATTTCCTACCTTTAAAAAAAAATACCCTAAAGGGCATCAAGCATTAAGCCCTTCCAGCCAGAGACAAGATGTGCATGGAGCAGTGCTGGAGAGTTGCCTGAGAGTTTTCCTAATTAAAACTGCTTGGTGCCTGCAAGTGGCTTGAATTGTTCTATATAAAGAGTGCCATGAATTTTAAACCTCCATAGGGGTGAAAACGTGGTGTGCTGAGAAGAGGAAAAAAACAAGTTCAAATAGGAAACACTGAGCCTGCCTCTTGAATTGATCAAGTAAAAAGCAAATTCAAATATCTCATGTTTAATTTCTTTCTATTTTGCCTAGAATTCTGATTTTTTTTCTTGATCTCTCCATTTGAGTGGTTCTTAAAACTTCAGAATTACCTGGGAAACTTGGTGAAAAAAATACAGGTTTTCAGGGTTCTCACCTTGTGAACTGAATCTATAATAAGTCCTGGGAAACTTGTTTTCTACTAAGAGCTTCAGAAATGATAGCACATAGTACATTTGGAACATAATGAATGACAGTTCCTAATCCCCCAAACAATAATTTGAGACTTGAAAGTAAGAAATGCAGAAAATGCCTAATGAGGAATTAGCAGAGTACTGTGTAGCATACCCTTAAGACATGACTGTATTTGCAACAGCATTAGGAAGAGGGTTCTTAGACACTCCTCTGTATAATACCAGGTGTCTGAGCCAAATTCAGATTCCAGGGCCTCACCATTTCCCTTATAGATTTCACTCAATGCAATTGACCTGTAATCTATGAATGTCTTCTGTTAGCTTAACCCCAAGGGATTCTGCTGTGGGTGGTTCACGGAATGGGCATGGACAATTCTGTCTAAGGAATGCTGTTACCACCATGTGGGACCAAAGATGGAATTCTAGCAGCTTTGTGTGTTTGACACACTCCTTTACCTGTATGGGAAAGAGTTACTTTACTAAAATTTTGTGCAATCACAATTTAATTGAGAAGAAAAGAAACCACAGTATGCTAAGAACGATACAAAGTGCAATGTGCAATGTTGGAATCCTCCCTCTCTAGCAACAAAAATCTTAAATCACTCTATTTGTTTGTTTTAATATAGAGTAAAGTCACTTGGCTCATGAAGTTTATAATTCTGGTGTTTGCTCAGCCTTTGAGCATCAAATAGCATCGCTGGGACTGGGGTTCTGCACACTCCTAACCTTTGCTTTCTGAATACTGGCTGCTGCTGCTTCTGGTGTCAGGCTGTTTGGAAGCAAAAGGAAATACAGGAGCTATAGGTGCACGGTCCCTCATGTTCAGGTCCTGTGGACACCTTGAGAGCTCATTGCTACAAGATCCCAGAAGCCACGAGTGGACAAGTTAGGCCATGTGGTTGGTGAGCTGTTATGCAGTGATGGGCTTAGCTTTGGTGTGTGATTGAGTGACTTGTCAACCCTGAGGCTAAACATATTGAGCAAGGGTAACAATATATCCAATTGGTTGGATTAATTGGCTGGTATGTTTGGTGTTGCCAGAAGGCTGAGGATGGTCTGGGGAGATACCCCAGGAAATACCCACAGTGGCGCTGTGTACACACTGCAGCAACCTGAAGTAATAGGCAGGGTTGGTCCCTGTGCAGTTGCCAAGGGTCTGTTCTTGAAAGAGACAATCTGATATTTGAACTGTCATGCTAGCAAACACAGTCAAATCAGTACAAGAGATATCCATATTTGGAGTATTTTGTTTGGTCAATTTAAATATCACTTTGATGGGATACATGGTTTATTCTTGAATTCTTTGCCACTCCCCAGCATATGCATGAGGGATCTTGCAGAATCTTTGGTATGTGTATTAGTGTTTTGTTATTGTGACATACCAGAAATAAATCAACTTTTTAGAAGGACAGATCTCTTTTGCTTATGGGTTCAGGCCATGGCTTCTTGGCCCCTTTGTGTGTGGGCCTGTGGTGAGACAGTGCATTATGATGGGGAGCAAACTACTCACCTCCTGGCAGCCAGGAAGCAAAGAGGAAGGACAAGGAGTGGGTAGAGTCCCAGTATTCCCTTTCAGGCCCACCTCCAATGACCCAAACTCCTTCCATTAGGCCCCGAGGTGGAAAGGTTCCACCATCCCCAATGTACCATAGGTATCTACAGATATCCCTGGGTATCTGCATCCCATGAGCACCTGCCTCAGCATCTCCTTCCTCCTCTTTGCTGATTTACCTGCAAACTCTGTGTTGTCTTTTAGGATTCAGGGTTACTTCTATCCAAGATGGAGCTGGATATGTTCTTCCAAGGCCTCTGCTCACTCCTGAAGACTTGGGCTTAATAGAGCCTGGACTTTCTCAGCTGCAGCATGTTACCAGGCAGGTGGGTGACTCTTCCACATCATAAGCACCACATGCTCAAAACTAGTTCAGTACAGTTTTTAATTCTGCATCAATTGATGATGTGGATTTAATCTTCCATCAAATAATACATACCAGTGACTGAGAAAGATTCAACACTGAGTCAACAAAGAGTGAAACTTCTGTGCAATTTTGTATATTTTAAATTATGCCATTGGATGAATCACTATAATGCCTTTAGTTGTTTGTCATTTTTGGACTTCCAGGCACAGTTTCCCATGTCTTGTGTATTAGCTCATTTAGCCCTCACAGCAGGTCTACAAGTCAGCCACCATTATTATTCCTGTTTTGAGGATATGGAAGCTAAGGGGGGTTGAAAAGCCTTCCCAAGGTCACAGAGCTGGTAAGAGATTTGAATCCAGTAGGTTGGGGCCAGACTCCCCCATGCTTCACCACTCTGATGCCAAAATGTTGATTTTTATTTAAAACCCTCTATTTTACATATGCATCCAATGGCAGTGTACGTGCACACATACATATTGTGTACATAGAAGATTTTTATGGACTGCTCTTATCACATTTTTGTGGTTGAACATCCACTGCTGTGTAGATGTGTTTGCCTTTAGGAACTGGTAGAATTTTTACCAAGAATAGCCAAAGAAGTAGATTCTGAGGTTGGTCGGCAACATTGCCCTTTCTCCTGCCCGCACTGTCTCTCTCCCTCTGATTTTTACCAGGCTTTCCTTTTGACCCAGTGCTGGTATAAATGCTACTGTGGAATTTGGAGGTAACAGACCTGCATGAAATCTTAACTCTGACCCCTGCACCATAGGACCCCACCTCAAGCTCCTCATGGTAAAAATGGGGAGCATGAGCCCTGACAAAACTTAAAACAGAGAAAGAAGCTACTTGTCATATTTTCAGTTTTATATTTCCATTTCTATTTGAAAAAATTTTAGGATTTGGGGTATGGGTTTCCTTTAATTCAAAATGTGATCTGTTTCAAATCTTGTGAAATGGCCTGCTTTCTACACTGCTAGGAAAAGAGGGGGTAATGGTATCAGCCAGCTCTCTGTTGTTATAACAAGATACCTGAGAAAATCAGTTCTAGAGATTTTAGTTCATGATCCATGGGCACAGCTGCTTTGGGCCTGTGGCTAGGATGCAGAACAGGTGTGGGGTTGTGGCAGGGCAAAACTCATTTCGTGGGCAGGAAGCAAAAGAGAAACAACTGGGCTCATGTAATTTCCTTCTAGGACAGATCCCCATGACCCGAGACATAACAAGTCCCACCTGTCAGTGTTCATTCACTACCTTTCCATAGTGCCATCCTGGGTACCAAGGTTTTAACATGTGGACATTTGGGGACATTCAAGTTCCAAACTGTAGCGCATATATATGACTTTATTTTCTAGGCTTCATAATTCTCATTCTACCTTTACATTTCTTTTTTATTGAGTCTTTTTAGTCATACATGACAATAGAATCCATTTTGACATAACTATAAAAGTGTGGAATATATCTTGTTCTAATTCTGACCCCAGTATCTTTCCTTTCCCTTCCCTCCCGCCAGCCCTTCTCCCTTATTGTGCCATTTATCTATAATTATTTTTAATTCATTTCTTGTGGTTGTACACAGTGGTGAGATTCACTGTAGTATATTCATACACGTACATAGGAAAGATCTCAGTGTGACCTCTTCAAAATATGATGTGTCATTTCTAACTTGACCCACTTTTTCGTTTATGTTATTGATTTTAAAAGGGGGCTCTGTAATAGCTGTAAACTCACAGAGTCAATACTTTTTATGCAAAGTAAAATTACCAAATATAAATAGCCATCTCTCCCATTGCCAGTCTTGGTACTCACGCATCCCTTTGGGAGAAGAATGGATAATGTTGCCAGCTCAAAGAGTCCGCTGTCAGAGCCCCCATAACTAAAGCAGCTGGCATGAAAACGAAGTCTGCTCACCTCCGGCCAGGGCACCTGGGCAGCTTTAAGTCATTTCATTACGTGTGCACCTGTCAACCTTGGTTATTGTCAGGTGCCAAGGGCAAGATAAGCCCTTGGGAAAAGAGCACAATAAAAGACAGGGGTAACTTCAGTGCCATTCCATCTCTACTGTATTTTTCTTACCTCTTCGGAATTTTGGCTGCCCATGCTCCCCTTGCACACCCCTCACCAAATAAATGCCCGATCTTGGCCTGTCTGCTGTAAGCAGAACCCACACTGGAAAAGGTCATTTTCTTCCTTCTGCATGCATGACCTCTGCTTTGCCTCCAGACTTCAGAATAGAGCTTTCCTGGGTAGCATTCTCTCAGATGAAGGGTTGGTGACTCTGATCTAAGAGAATGATCCTTGACAAATCGTCTAATTGATAACAATGTGGCTGCATTTCTTAGCCTCACCTATAAAGGGCTTTGCATTTTAATGGGGACTAGGCTTGGATCATTCATCTAGTCTCTAACAACAAATGCATGAGAGGGTTGGATACTCATACTATAGGGAATTACAGGACAGAAAACCTTCCAACTTCATCATACCACTTATCCTAGGAATCCTATGGCAGTGAAGTTTCATTCATCTTTCATTTAAAGAATCTTGGGTCCTCAAAAAAAAAAAAAAAATTCAAGCAAAATTAGTTTCCCTTAAATATTTCCAAGAGTCCGTTAGAATTCACATTTTTTGTAAGTTCTACAAATACAAAGTAGAAGTAAATTATAGAACAACTTCCTTATTCTTTTAAATGAAAACCTAGTGTCTGCTCAAACTATTGTTGCCTGCTCCCAGAGGCCACTGTGTCCAATTGAGAAGCAGCTGTGGAGCTCAGAGGCAGGTGTGCAGTGAGACAGGTGCCCTGAGCAGAGAGACAGGACCTGTCACCTGCACCTGCGGGGCTCCCTCACCAAATTCTGCAGGAGTCTAGCAATGCATTTATAACCTGCTCCACACAGTGTGTTTTGTAAATCTGGCAGAAATTAGATGTTTTTGACTTTATTGGTTTAAGAACACTCTCACTCGACACTGAATCACCCCACAACTCACAGGTGGCCCTGACTGGAGAGCGTGGTCTACTGAAGGAGATTAGGTTTGCATCCACTCCAGACTTTGACTCGATGTGGCTTAATGTGGCTTCCACATAGTTCATGACAGCAGGAAGTATGGCTCGCCATCCTGGTTGACAAATGGCTTCCGCAGTGTTCTTCTTGCCAGTTTCCCTGACATCTTGACAACAAGATTCAGGGTCTGATTTATGTCAAAATATTAATAAAACATGGTGGGTTTTTCCCCTCCTGGATTATGTCATTTGTCAGCTTTTTAACATTAGTATTTGGTTGCAAGTTGTCCCCCCCTCCTCAGTCTAAGTAAATATCCTCTCTTATGTCTGTTTTTCTGGTTGTAATTTTGTATCATTACTAACTGAGAAACACTACCTTGGATGAGCATCAAGTGCTGTGATTCTACCTCCAGGTGCTAGCTACTAAGTTATCACTTCTCCACACTTGGGACCAAGGAGAACACTCCAGCAGACTGTCCTTCATGAGGCAAGTTCTGCAACTGTATTTCACTTGTGAAGTACAAATTGCTGAGTTATTAGTTCAGCAATCCATTAATAGAAATTCTCCATGCTGTTCACAACTTCCACCAATACTCAGTTTGGCAAGAATGCATCCCACCATTTCGTGTGTATTTTCTTTACGTAAATGGTATTTGGTTTTTTTTTCCCCCTGAGAAATTTTAATTCGGTTCATTTCCTTCCTCCTTGGAGGAAATCCTCTGAAACTAGCTTTCTTGCTGTTCAATTTTTATCTTTCCTCCCCTGGAATACTTTCCCAAAGATTTAATTAGCTTATGCACTGGATGGTCCCTGTTTGTAGATAGGAGAAGTCTTTTTTCTTTGACTGCTTAGAGAAATTGCCACTCGAAATCCATTTCTTCCATCTGGTCTGCTGCTTGTCAATTTCAGATTCATGTACCCTGTATTTTTGTTGATAGCTGCTTTATTAGAGTCTAAGACTCAGAGGCATTTCACACTTTAATATTTGATTCATCATTGGGAGGAAAAAAAAAAAGTCTGAAGACTCTATATTTCCTCTCCAACTCCCAATACTTTGGGATTCTGTATTTCAAGATTCCTTAAATAAAGTGATGATTTCCCCCCTCCCAAACTTTCAGGAGGTTCCAAGGCAATTACATAGTGTGTATTTTACCAACTGTTAATCAGCATTTGTGTACATTTCACATTGCCAAGTACTATACTGTTATTATTATAAAAATAGGTGATTTGTTCAGTTACACTGATTCTCCTTTCTTCATGTCTCAACATATTTTCACCTCTTGCTTATCCATTCCAGTGATTCGAAACATTTTCTAGAATAGATATAATCCAACGACTTTATATTTACCTCTGAAATAAATTTTATTTTGTTTTCTTTTTTTGAAGTGCCTGGGATTGAATATAGGGACTCATGCATGCTAAGTGAGGGAGGGCTCTACCATTGAGTTTCACGACTAGCCCCCCAATAAATCTGTTTTTAATGAAAATTGATTATTTAGTTCAGGCTTAATATGAACTTCCTTTTCATTTAAAAATTTATTGCTGAAAGTGATTTTAAGATACATTTATCTATTCTGTTGTGCTATCATAACATATTTGACATGATTTAATTACATCTTATTTAGTATTGGGGGATTTTATTGTATCTAAGGTCATGATTCTGATCAATTCTAATTGTACCACATTGACAGAAACTTTAAATGTCAACAGGACAGGGTCCAGGGTTGAATAGCTCCAGAATTAAATTGAAAACTTAGAAAAAGAAAAAAATAGATGAGAGAAAAATGTTTTCTTCATTTCCAGTGCCCACCCCCTGCAAGGAAATGCATAGATTTAAGAATACTAGAAATTGTTAAAAGTACAGGTCTCAGAATTTGAATTTCTATGCACCATTTCTTTCAATATGCCAGTTTTGCCATCTGATTTGAGTTTGCCTTCTATTAGAACACCCACGTGACCAGGGGAAAGAACAACTGGCCGTGTTCTGGATGGTCTTCCAGAGGTCAGTGCTCAGGCCTGGGCTCACAGCCTTGAAGCTGGCCTCCCTCTCCAATTGCCTCCACTATGAAAGATAGGAGGCAGGACTCTATATTTAGGTGGGACTTGTTGTCCTACTGTCCCAAGGCAAGAAGGAGAGAGAACGTTACTTTCCCTTTCCTCAGAAGATAAAAGGGCTGCCTTAGCAAATTGGCTGCTACATGGTAATAATAATTATTCTTCAAGGTGAATTCATTCATTGTTTCAGCATGGTACATCATACAGAATCCAAAGTTATACAGGCACATCAAGGAAAGTGAATCTATCCCCATTCCTTCATCCATTGACCTCTTTTCCCCAGAGGTTACTGTTGCTGCTGGGGTCTTAGGCAGCCTTCTAGAGATATGGGAGACACTTTCCAGAGCTCACATTACAGGGTTGACAAGCCATAGCCCTCAGAACAAATTCAGATGGCTGCCTGTTTTGTCAATAAAGTTTTATTGGAACACAGCCACACTCATCTATTTATGAATTGTGTGTCACTTTGGAGTCACAATAACAGAGTAGTTGCAACAGAAGCTTTCAGCCCACAAAAGCCTAAACTGTTTATCCCTTTCTAGAAAAAGCTTGCCAAAACCTAATCTAGACACTATTTCTGGTACTCCAGTTTCAGTTGTGAATCATTTGAACCTTAGAAATACCCCTGCCCCACATAAACCTGCTCACACATACTCTTCTTTCATTTCTTGTATCTACTCTGCTGTTTTGTGCATTTTTAATTAAAATATTGTTGAGCGATCATTTCAAATTGATAGATTATATAAAAATCCAATTTACTCTTTGCAACCAATTCATTTTATTGTTTGGGCCCTTTACAGGAATGCATTTATTTAATTCTCACAGGATCTTATTCCACAGATGCAAGTAAGTCAAGCTCAGAATTAAGTGACTTACGTTTAATTGTCAACTAGTACATGTAAGGCAAGTGGTTTGAGCCCACCTGCCTCTGGCTCCAAGGCTTAATTTTAGTAGTGAGTGATCTATATGTTATTTGCAGAACATTGATGGAGTTAGAGAATAATGTTCATTTTGATCAGTGTACCCCTGTTCATGGAGAGGGGAATATATCTCAGGAATGGGCTACTGACTTGCTTTGCTAGGATGATGGCCAGATCTTGAGCACCGTGCATAATAAACATGCTCAGTAATTTGCTTTGGGCCTTTTAAGCACTGAGCTCTGGGTTAGGATTTCTCATGCTCTTCGTCATCAACCTCTGGGATATGCTTCAGACTTTCCTTAAACTCTTTTACCCAGAGAGTGAATCATGGGGTAGACATGGATACTGTGATAATGGCATGATGTCAATTAAAACATTCAGAGGGGGTGCTGGGGTTGTGACTCAGTGGTAGAGCACTTGCCTAGCTTGTGTAAGGCACTGGGTTCAATTCTCAGCACCGCATATAAATAAATAAAATAAAGGTCCATTAACAACTAAAAAAAAATAAAATTAAAAAGAACCATTCAGAGGCCCAAATTATTACTTTATTTAATAACTGAAAATTGTCTTTTCTTAAAATTACCTTGGCAAATCCATTAAACTCTTAAAGGAGAGTGTACTATGATATTTTTTGCCAGTCTCTTCCCCTCCAGGGCTATTTTGCTGGTCGAGAGGAGGATGAAGATGTTAGCAGGTGTTTAGAAAGTAAGTTGTGCATAGTAGTATAATACATCAGCAGATTCTACCTACTAACTTTTAGGACTTAAGATGTCAAGAATTGAAGGCTGTCCCTGCCACCTGCCACCTACCATGCACTTTTGTCAAAGGGCCAGATCTTATCAGATGAACCCTGGTCATTTTCTAGCCTTCTCAAATCAGACACAATGGATCCTATTTTTGGTATAAATAAAACCCAAGACATGAAAATTCCTGCAACCTCTCCTGAGTGCCTTGGGAAGAGTGTCTATGTAATATTATAAATGAGAGTAATTTTTAGATCATTATATGACTATCAATAATATAATCTGATTTTGAAAATAAAAAAAAAAACACAGGCATTATTTATTTCATGGGGTACTATCATTAGAATAAATTTCTAGTTAAACTTATTTCCCAGTAAGGAATACTCGTAATGATTTGGTTTGGGCAAATGATCACAAATATTTTCTCCACATCTCATGATTGCAGAGTAGCTTACAAGAACCTCTCTTTGTCTTCTGTGCATCTGAGGAATAGGTTGTTCTTCATGATAATGAAAGAATCGAACATATGAGACTTTGCAACAGCTTCCAACGCCCTTAGGCCCATCTTTCCTAATCAAAATGAGTAGAGTTTGACTAATCTGTTTCCTTTGAAAAAATGGTAATTGGCTTATACAGTACTTGAAATATCAATGATGGATAATAAGTCCAAATTCTTAAAAAAAAATAGGCTATCACAATTTTCTTAGGAAACAGACTAGAAAGTACCCTCCTCTCTTACGTGACATTAATTTTTAAAACTTGACAAAACCGGAAGAAAATCTCTTTGGTAATTTATGGCAGCATATTCGGCATAATCCATATCGTCATATAAAAGAAAGGAAAACTAGAGGGCTCTGTTGTGACAGTTACGTTATTGAGTGTTAAAAAAGAATTGAAATGTACCTACATATACATATAGAAAGCTTCATGTACAAGTTACATTTGTTTTCTTGTGGAACCTGAGAAACAGAATTCATATCCAACCCCAAAAAGAATTTTAAAAAATAATAATAATTCTGTATTGGAAGAACTCTAGTAAATCATACATGCTGTTTGCCAGGTTTTGGATGCCCCAATTTGGGCTATGAATCATGTGATCATGTGAAGCTTGTAAAATAATTTCCTAGGTCAGTGTCAAGGAATTCAAACTTAGAGTCACAAGATTGAGATGGTTCTGATAATGTCTACCACCACCATTCTGTCAGAATATTCTATTTCTGCTTAAATGAGAGCCCTGGTGAACACAACTGAGAAAGGCCACAGATGATTTCCTGTGAGCTCTGTAGGTAAACTTTGTTTGCAGGGGCATTAGGATCTGCAGACGAATCACTAGCCTACCTCTCAGGAGAGCCGGGGGCCTGCTTTTCAATGAACATAGAGGAAAACATTACCTGCTGCACAGCTCTGTGCTCCCCTGTATTTCCGTCTTCCTTGTAGTGAGGCTGGGGTCACATGGCCAGTTCTAGCTCATAAATAATTCCCAGGAAAGACCTGTGTCATTTGGGGCCATGCCAATTAAGACAAGGTACCTCCTCCCTGTGACTCTTACCTTCCCTGACTTTGCATCCCTGGAAGCCGTGATAGCCCAGAACTGAGATTGTTTTACTCAGATTTCCACCACTTTGAACCAAAGGCCCAACAAGAACAAGTTTGGGGGGGGGGGGCAACTATTTTATTTTGGATCATGATTTCAGAGGTTCTAAGTCCATGGTTGACCATGTCCACTACTCTGGACCCAAGGTGAAGCAGAACATCATGGCGGAAGGGCATGGAGGAGGGAAGCAGCTCAGTTCATGACAGCCAGGAAGCAGAGAGAACTCCTCTCACCAGCAACAAAATGTAAATCCCAAAGGCATACCCCCTGTGATCTATCTCCACCAACCACTCTGTCTGCCTATAGTTATTGCCCAGTTAAACCATTCAAGTAAATTAATCCACTAACTAGGTTGCAGCTCTCATAACCTAATCATTTTACCTCTGAGCATACATTTTTTTAAAATATTTTTTTTGTTGTAGATGGACACAATACCTTTGTTGGTTAATTTTTTTTATGTGGTGCCAGGTATTGAACCCAGTGCCTCACACACACTAGGCAAGCACTCTACCACTGAGCCCCACTCCAGCCTCTGAGTATTCTTGCATTGTCTCACACATGAGCTTTTGAGGGCCACCTCATATCCAAACCACAGCAGAGATGGACATAATGAATTTAAAATATGAACTTACTATTGGGAGGCGCACTCAATCCATTAGATTTTATGTCTAAGAGAAAGGGACCTAGGAGTGGGTGTAATTTTGTCTGATGTGGTGGCTAAGATGAATCAGCCACTGATAATAGTGAAAATAAATCCTTGATCCTATTTTTAAAAACTTCTATATTGAATTTTTTTAAAAAGTATCTACTTATCTCAAAACCAATATCATCCTTATAAAAAGTAACTGGCAAAATCTAATGCTTTTGAATTGCTGAGGACAAGAACATCTGTTGGGAAAAGTTGATCTAGCCCTTTATAAAGGAGTATTTCAGCTCAAATGAGAATTTAAATAGCATTTCCATTCATATTTTGATAATTTGAACTTCTCCAATTATAACTGAAGGCCTTCACAACTTAGTTAATAGTGAAAGATGGAAAATCTAGTCACTTCCTCAAAATGAAAAGCTTTTAGATGTTTAAATTAAATGGTTTCTCATTAAATAATACTAATTTAGCATTACTTCTCTCTCTTTTTTTAAATTAAAATAATCAACTTGCTTCCTTTTACACAAAGATGTTATGTTTCTCAAGGATATGGCTGGAACTTTCCATGTTTTCTCCCTTGATCACAGGGATTATGAATGAAGCACACAATTTATTGGTGACATATTCAGTGGATACCTGTGTTATATCTTTAGCTCTGAATCAAGCCCACACTGTGTCAATAGTTCATTATCTGCTTGTGATATTGAACACTTATTTTTCTTCCCAATGATCAGAATATAAATCCTAATTCATATTTTTTGAACTTTTTTCCTAAGCCCTAATTTGAAACCAGACTACAAAGCAGAAAAATAAGTGAGAATATCGTTTGCCTTTACAGTATTTACATACTTTTACACTTGATTTTCTGGGTAGGTTTCAATATAAATTGTTATTGGATTAAATGTATGATAGTTGAGTAGTGGGGGATGCAGGAAAAATTTTAGTCATCTTCAATTATCTCAGCAAAGGGCTGGCAATAACTAGCAAAGAGATGCTATGATGGAAAATGTCACATTGCAAATCAGCAGGATTGCAGCAAAGCTATAAAGGAGCCATTGAGTGGGTTAAAAAGCTTCACATGAAGAGTCAGACTTGGACTTGCACCCTGCCTCCAACTCCTCAGAATCCTGTGACCTTGGGCAACTTAATTAAGTACTAAATCTCAATATCTCATCTACAAAATGAGGACACTGATTCTGCCCATTCTTGCAGAGCTTGTTAATGAGCTTAGTCATTGGCCAGGAGCAACTACTCCCTGAAAGCCAATAACCACACCTTTTCCATGACAATGGCGGTTATCAGAGCTCAAACCATTTATTGATTCCATACTTAGACCAATAAATATTGAGCATTCACTACACTGAAGACCTTTGGTGGTCTTGATGGACAAAACACAGTCATATCAATGTGTCTGGGAAGGCTAATTGTCTATCCCATGTTCACACTGACCAGCCTGGAACTGAACATTCTGGCCTACCATGGATAGACCTCTGTGTCCATGTGATGAGTTCCTGTTGGTGGAGTCTCAGTCTCACTTGCAGGTTGGGGCTTTTAAAAAGCAGGTCTTGCTTCTCCATGTCAGTCAGCACTGACTGGTTGCAGAGAACTCCCCAGGAGAGGGTAGACTGCAAGATGGACAAAGCCTGGATCCTTTGAAGAATGACCAGGAGGAAGGCTTCCCACAGTGGACCAAAAGTGAACGATGAATAAGCACTTCTTGTTTTAAGCTACTGCACTTTGGGGGTTAATTTGTTATAGCTGATATTGCTATACTAATACCATGCATAGACCTCTGTTCCCAATGACCTTGGAATCTATAGGAAATACCTGACTGCAGCAGGTTTCCTTATTATTGGAGCTGGTAGCAGTATCTGAGCAATGTCTGAAGCCATTTGGAAATTTGAAAGTGCATGGACATAGGAAGATAGCTCTTACTTCCCTTAGCTGCAATTTGACTTTGATAAAAAGAAACCAGGAATGAGATGCGAGTATGGATTCCTTGAGTTCCATTTTTGTTTTGCTGTTCTACTTCTGTTAGTGAAACTCAAGACCAGCTTGAGAATTCTGCACCATACTACAGTATCATGGAACTATTCACACCTTTTCTGCCGGCTCTGCAATGTTAGTGTGTTACAGATGGAAACTACTTCAATATCCAAGTAAAAATTTTAATTTTAGAATAGAGTGGAACCAGAGAGTCAATAGTTCTGCACTCTATGAATATAAAATGTCATCAAATTAACTTCTAGTACCTGGACTTAGAATGACTTAAGCTCTATCATAAAATAGCCCTTGGCAAACAGTTCTTATGTTTTGGATTACAACTGGTGCAACAAAACGCTTTAAAATTTAAATAGCTTTTTACAGGAAATATCTGGCCCCAGTTTTCAGGCAGCTAACCTTGCTTGGTATCATTACAGAACCTCTGCTTTGCAAGTGTATCCTGCAATTTGACTCCTAGAATCTTATTGCCATTGTCATGGAGGGTTCACCCAGCTGTGACTGGTGTGGTTAGTGGTTTTCAGGGAGTAGTTGCTCCTGGCCAATGACTAAGTTCACTACCCAGCTTAGCACATATATTTATGACATTGATAATTTTCAATATGGTTAACTTCTTTAAGTTATTGACAGGCAGTTTGTCTTGGCTCAGTCAGGCATGATGCATAGGCAGGGGGTCAACTGCTGGCGACTGGACTTGCATGGGTCACTCCACGTGTCACCTCCTTCTCCCAGGAGCTGTGGGCTAGCTCAGGAACATCCTTCTTGTAGCAGTGGAGGAAGCACAGGAACAGAAACCTAGCCTTGACAAGAACCTTTCAAGCTTCTATTTGCATCATGAATGATGGTGTCCTGTGGACCCAAGCAAGTCATGTGATCAAATCCAGATTCCACAGTAGAAGAATGTTCTCTTGATGTTCTTTGTATTTACATGGCAAATGCATGTATTCCTGTAAGACTGAAGTACCAGTGCTATTCAGGTGATTTAGCACATTACCCTATCCTATTAAACTCACTTCAACACATACATTTTCTGTTTAGAATATTGGCTCATTTTCTTTCTTCCTTTCTTTCTTTTTTTTTTTTTTTTTTTTGAGACAGGGTCTTGTTATGTTTCTTACGGCCTGGATAATTTGCTGAGGCTGGCCTTGAACTTTCGATCCTCCTGCCTCAGCCTAGCCTCCCAAGTTGCTGGTATCACATGTGTGCATCACTGCACCCGGCTGTAGGCTTAAAAAAATCTCTGTCCTTAATTAGAACAAGTTATCTAGTGGGAAGTAAAGCAGAATTTTTCAAGGACTTTAAAGTAATAAAATTTCAACCAATACCAAAATTTATCTTTCAAAGAGCGTAGGAAAATATGTTAACAAACTTATTCATTTAACACATACTTATGGCACTGATAATTTACAATAAGGCTAACTGTTTTAAGGCACAAGATATTAATGAAACAATACTTCTCTTAAAATGAGTTAAAATTGGGAACATACACCCTCCTAGGACCACCACCAAAATGACTCACAACAATAGAATAGTCCAGTAAGGAAGTGGACTTTTACAATTTGTTTTCTGCCACCTGATAGGGGTCTCATCAAGATGTCCACCTAAGAAGGCTGCATGTTATTGGTCATGGTATTTCATGTTATGTTAAAATATCTTTTGTTCACAATACCCTGGATATAATGTGGGATTTCTCCTAGAATTCTGTTCCAATGAAAAGAGAGGCTCAAACACAAAAGCACATAAACACTGAATTTGCATGATTGGTTGGAATAAGCACCATGGAAAAAAGTCAACTCTGAGACCCAAGAAACTTGCATCCTCAGAAAAACCTGTTAGCAATTCTGGTCATCCATGGGCATCTCGGAACTGGGATTTCAGAAAGATTCTCACCTTTCCTGGAACCAGTGAGAATGTTCATTGTGCCTACTCTGTTTATGCAAATGATAAGGTTCATGCTGACCACCTGCTTCCTTGGAAAACTGGCATTATTATGCATGGTAGGAAGGATGCCTTCATGACTATCCCCTGTAACCCTGGCTCAGAGGACCGATGAGCTTCCCTGGTAGATGACAGACTTTTTACACACTTTATCACAACCTGCTCCTGGGAATTAAGGACACCTGTGTACCTCCACTGGTAAAGGACTTTTGGAAGCCTCATCTTCTCCTGACTGGGTATTCTCTGTGTTCTGTTGTTATAACAAGTCACCGAATGAGGAAAGCTATATGTGGAGTCCACTGAGCCCATCTAGTGAATCAAAGCTTGGAGTGTTCTTAGGGACCTCTAAGCCAAGAAGCATTTTCTGTTTCTTCCTTCCTGATGTTCAAAGGTGACATTGTGTGGAAAACTTACTCATGCATCCAAGAGAAGTTTATTGAGCATCTACTATGTAACAAACACCATGTTAGAATTTGGCAAAAAATCTCATCTGTCCCACTGGCACCTGCCTTCATGGACATGGACTTCAATGAGGTCAAAATAATAGACTAAGATGAAGCCAAATTTATTTTTTTTTTCATCATCACATTCATTCCCCCTTTTATTTTTTCCTAACGTAAAAAACCTGCCAACTAGTTACGAACAGTAAGCAAAGGATTTAATCCTTTTAAAAAGCACTTTGCCAGAATTTTAGTAATTGGCTTTCTGTTTTCCCTGAAAAATAATTAATTGTATCCCAATGAGTATCATCAGATGATTTTAAACTCAATAAAGATATAAAGGCAATTGTTAGGTAAGGTTTGTCTGGCTACGCAGGAAAATTCTAAAATAGTCACTTTATGTTTTCATTATTAAGTTTGCCAAAGTCCTCCAAGGACTCCACTTGTAAGAGAAAAATAACAGATGCCACACTTGTATTGCAGCTAAAAAATCGACTGCCATGCATTCTGATAACAAGTTCAAATAATTAATGCGTGAGTGGAAACAAACTATACTGGGTATCGTAATTGATTCTTTAAAGTAACTTCAACATTTCTTGAAATAATTAGGTCAGATATAACATTTGAAATGTAAATGCAGAATTTCAAAAGGAATCAGATCATGAAGGAAAAATAATAGCATTAGCACCCCCCCTGGAATTTTGAGAACTTGTGGTGGCATATTGAAAATGTAAATGGCTTGCCTCCTTCTGCAGCTTTATGAACAGTTTTTCTGGGTGCAAATCAGCCTCCGGTTTTTATTTTAAGATGTGCTTAAAACATTGGAACCAGATTGAGTTGGCTTCCATCTGCACACGAGTGGGAAGGTTTTACTGCCTTCGGTGTCAACCAGCAAATATTTTCTCTTCTGACACCGACTTCTGGGAGTTTGAAAAATCTGGATGGAACAGAAACCAGTGCCGCCATGATCTAATTTCTTTCAATTACTTTGGGCCTTACTGGAGCATTCATCTTATATTTTATGGTCACCCATTCATCTCCTGGGCTTTGCTGCCCTTGTAATCTTATCATTAACAATATACGAGGAGAGTGGCTCTTCAGATTCAGGCATAACTGTGATTTGTTCGTGGCTGCTGGCCCACTGGGGTGGATGGGCTTTTGTTATGAATCATTTGTGCACATGATTTAATATATGTTGGGGCCATACGTCTGGCTTTGATTTTTAAACATTTGAAGGCATGAGTCAATCTGGTGTAAATGTAAGTAAAATGCAATGTGCGTCCAATATGATCTCCCTAAGCACGGGTTTTTCAGGCATGTAATCATTTGAGCTCATGACTTCTGTGCATTCAGAATCATTTTGAATTAGAGTTTAACCAGCATCCATTGCCCAAACACTTGAACAGAAACCATTGTTAAAAGAGATTGAAAAGAGATGGAATCATGGAACATTGAAAACATTCAATTTTATGAAAAGAATACAAGTTTGGCATTGTAAGGTCTTTGTTCAAGGTTCTGATTTCTTCTTGTTATTTTTATTGGGAAATTGAATCAGCCTTCTGCTTATTTCTTTATTGTAAAATGGGTTAAAAATAGACTGTGCTTTTTTTTCTTTCTATCTTTTTTTTGTAGAGATATAAGTCAGTTTTATTATTGAGCATGCATTTAACTAGAACATGATACACATCACAGGCAACCTGCTAAAAGATGAAGACACAAAGAAATCTCACCCTTTGCTGCAGCCAAACAGATACAACCCATTACATATGTGTTCTCAAGATAAACAGTAACTCGTTCTCGAGTAAAAAGAATTGGCAGCACCTTGTTTCACACATAGTTCAGAATTTACCCGGCCATCCAGTGACCATCTGGGTAAGTAAATTGGCTCTGTACAAAGGAAAAATTAGGCTGTGTTTTCAGCATTGGGTGACACAGCCTTTGAAACACAAGTATCTCAGTTGCTCAGTACATGTTAGCTACAGAATAAATGTGATTTTTTTTTGTAGTTTAACATTTTATGCAGGAAGGTGCAGAAAAACTAAGTGTATGTATGGCTCAATTAATTCTCAACACTAAGCACATCAGTCTAAACTGCCCTGAGATGGAGATGAGGCATTGCCTGTTCCTTCCCGAAACCCACCACTAAGGGGTGATTATGAACCCAACGTCTGCCATTGTGAACTAGTTTTACTTGCCTTTGAACTTCATCTCTTCAGATTCTCTGTAGGTCACTGTCAATGAGAGTAAAGACACATTCCTCCTTTCTGACCTTGTCACTTCCCCCCTTCTCTTATTGCCCTATGAGCTTGACTAGAACTGGGCATAGCAATGGTCAAGGACCTGTCCCCGTCTCAGGAAGAAGGCATTTAATAGTTTGCCATTTTATGTGAACTTTATTATATTTTAAAAAGATCTGATCAGGGCTGGGGATGTGGCTCAAGCGGTAGCGCGCTCGCCTGGCATGCGTGCGGCCGGGGTTCAATCCTCTGCACCAAATACAAACAAAGATGTTGTGTCCGCCGAAAACTAGAAAATAAATATTAAAAAATTCTCTCTCTCTCTCTCTCTCTCTTCTCTCCTTAAAAAAATTCTTTCTTAAAAAAAAAAAAAAAAGATCTGATCAGATAGGAAAATTTCTGTCTACTCAACTTGGATGAGGAACTTTTACCTTCTTTTTTTTTAAAAAAAAAAAAAAAGTTAAATTTTGTCACAAGCTTTATCTGCTTCGTGATGTGACTGACTTCTCTCTGGGTGAGTAATGCTTCCAAGTACAGTTTCCCCAAATGTTAACCAACTCTGGATTCAAAGAATAAATCCTCCTTGATTGTGGTGTGTCATCCTTTCTATACATTTCTAGATTTGGTATTATGTTTTGTAGAGGGTTTATATCCCTGCGGATGAGAAAGATTTGCAATAATATTCATTTCTTGTAATGTCCTTTTTATGTTTTGTATCTGAGTTTTGCTAGGCCTGTAAAATGAGATGGACAGTGTCTCTCCCCTCCCCTTCCTCTCTTCCTCCTTCTTCTTTTTGAAATTCATATTTCCTTTCTTATGTATTTGAAAGAACTCACTGCTGAGATCATCTGGATGCAAGGGTTATCTTAACACAATTTAATTGCTAATTTCCAAGAACCTGGGGAGATTCAAGTTAAGTTTATTTTTAGACTAATTTATTAATAAATTATACTATAGTTTCAAAAATGTAACTTGTGTTACTTAGATACTATACAATGTTTTAAGTTTATTTGGAGAAGTTTTATGTACTTCAATTTAGTAAAATGAAGTAGACCCAAGTAGAATCTTTATCATTATTTTTGGGTATAGTGTTCTGTGCATGTCAATGAGGTGGAGTTGGTTGAAATTGTTTGACACTGTGACATTACTGGTTTTAGTTGTTTTGGAAAGGAAATGGGATATATTAGAAATGACTTCATTCACTCTTTCTTGGCAGTCACTAATCTGTAGTTTCCCATTTATTCTGCTACTTAATTTTAACAAAAATTAAGGTTTTCATAGGCAGATCAATGTTTGAGTATTGAATCTTGATATCAATTAATGTTACCTAAAATTCATATTCAGAATATTGCTTTATTTAGTTGATAAGCCATCTGAGTAATCTGTTTACTCATTAACTTTTCAAGAAGACGTTGTTGGGCTAAGTCATGACATATTCTCTTCTTGGATACCTAAGTGTTGTTGAAAATTATATACAAAATTTTGTTTTCTAGCTCAGTGAGTTAGTAGGTAATATCAATGATGCCTAATTGTCCTGAAATTGACAGAGTTAAGCAGATTAGCTCACGTCATAACACTTAGGGCTTCGTTAACTGTAGATCTTTAAGCATCCAGTTTTCCCAAGTGAGACCCCAAGAGAATCTTGAAATGGTAAATGAATGAACTACCAGCCCATAATTTTTAAACATTAATGGTTTTTCATATCAGTAAGCAAGATATTTCAAGCCAAACTTTTGTTGTCGGTCAGGAACCTAAATTGCATATCTGATATTAAATACCTTAATAAAAAAAGTGATGATTGTACTTCAAATATATATGATGGGTTCCTAAGTGATGTCTTATAAATGAACCAAATAGGTTAAGCTTCAGAATGAGACCTTTAAATACTAGGCCAAGAAGTTGCTTTGCTACTTACTCTGGTTCGACTCTTCACATATATGAGCAAATGAAAGGAAATAACAAAATTGACTTAGTGTTGAAAATTCATTTTTAGTGTAGTGTGTGTATTTGGTACAATCCTACTTTGGGAATTTAAAATGTGTTATTGTATATCCTGAGATGATCTACCCATTAGAAGAAAATAAGACATGCCAAAATGTTACAATAGTCCTGTGCTAGTCTTTCTTATTTGGAACCCCCTCTGTCTTTGAAAGTCAAGTACTAGAATCAGTAAGCTTATTATTATTATTTTTTAGTCAGAATGTTCTAAGGGATCTCTGATAATACGGATCATACCCAAAGCCAGTGATCCAATACTCTTCAAGAAAAAGTAAGTGATTCCTATTTTTCTATAATCCAAAAAGAGAGAACGCAGCCAAAGGGGCACATTTTTATGTTCACAAAGTGTTAAAATGGGAGTGAAATACAGAGTTTCATTTTTAATTCATCTTGAGGCGGGGAAGCAGCTCTGCCTCAGAACAGAAAGCTGTTGAACACCACGCAGGGTGAAGTGTGCACACATACTGTTTGCAGAGCGTACTGACAGCTTTTAATTTGGGGCATTTTCTCTCCGTTTTGGTTTAAAGCAAGGTGTGCTTTGATATTCCTAGACAAGCTGTAAGATTCTCATCAAAGACAGAAGCTTAACATTCACAGGCTCCAGATCATTTAAAATGCACATCATAGAACTGGGCACACTGCGTATTTTGAGTTCTTTTTTACTGCTAATACTGTGACTGATACATAGTTACATGTATTAGGAAGAATGAATTAAACAGAATGCTCTTTAGAATTCTTTATGATGTCACTGAAGCTTGTGTTTTAAACATTAAGTTCTTTTGCTTCTTTCTTT
The DNA here is from genome assembly GCF_048772815.1 of Callospermophilus lateralis. Taxonomy (NCBI): domain Eukaryota; kingdom Metazoa; phylum Chordata; class Mammalia; order Rodentia; family Sciuridae; genus Callospermophilus; species Callospermophilus lateralis. The sequence goes on from NC_135324.1 coordinate 15,950,746, forward strand.
CGTTAGATAAAACTCAGAAAGAGAAACAAGCAAACGCCTTTTCATGGGAGGGGACCAAGAGGAGTTATTTTATTTTTAAAGTAGACTTTCTATTGGGTTACATTCCAAGGTTGGACCATGACATCATCATTGGTGTGTGGAATTTCATTTTATATGTTATACATGCTGAACTGGCCAATGATAAGGGTTGTTGAAGTCACTTTTATCTTTATTTTTTTTTTCCTTATTTATCTTTCCACTTGGCCATTTTCTGACTCCACATGACAAATAAGAAACACGAGAAAATAAATTTATTTCAATCAAGTGCTCCCAGTAGCTACTGTCAGAGTTGAGAGGCAGGAAACTAAACTTAGTGACAAACACAAAAGATTTAATGTGTGTGTAAATTCCATTTGTGGTTCTTTTTCATGTCATGTAAACTTTTCCATTTTAAATGATTTTCAGTGTGTATGCATTGACATTGGTGGAACTATCACAATATATTTCTAAAACTTTTTCATCATAAAGAACAGAAATTCTGTGGTCCTTAGTAATTCCCCACACTGTCCACTTCAGCCCTGTTGTTATAAATTTGACTATTCTAGGTACCTATTGTCATGGTATCTATTCTAAATTTGACTATTCTAGGTACCTATTGTCATGGATTGAATGTTTATGTCACTTCAAAATTTATATGTTTAAATTTAAACACCCAAGGTCATGGCATGAGAAAGAGGGGATCACTGGACAGTGGTGAGGTCACTAGGATGGAGCTCTCCTGAATGGAATTTATGACCTCCTAAGGAGGAGCAGGAGAGCGCGCTCTCTCTCTCTCTCTCTCTCTCTCTCTCTCTCTCACACACACCCCCCTTCCCCCTTGTGAAGAATCAAGAAACCTGCTCTGTGCAAGTCAGTGACTGGCCCTCACCAGACAGAATCTGCAGGCCCCTAGATGCTGTCCACACCAGCTTCCAGAACTTTGAGAAATAAATGCTTGTTACTGAAGCCCCCAGGCTCTAGCATCTTTGTTATAGCATCTCAAACTGACTTTGTTAAAACTTTGTTATAAGACACTCATGTAGGTAGAATCATATATCTGTCCTTTTGTTTCTTATTTCACTTTGAACAATATTTCCAAGGTTTATCCATGTTTTGTAATCTATGAGAATTGCATTCTCATTTAAAGATAAATAATGTCCCATTGTGTGGTATGTGGTGATGGTAGTGGTGGTGGTGGTGGTGGTGTGTGTGTGTGTGTGTGTGTGTGATTTTCTTTATCCATTTGTCTATTGGTAGACATGTAAGTAGTGCCTACCTTTTGGCTATTATTGTAAGTAATGCTGCTAGAAATATTGGTGTTTAAAATATCTGTTAAAATACATTTTTTTAAGTTCCTTTGAATATATACTTAAAAGCAGAATTGCTGGATCATGTGATAATTCTGTTTTATTTCTTAAAGAGCCAAGAGACTTCTATAGCAGCTGCACCATTTTATATTCTCTTAAAAAATTCACAAAGGTTCCAGATTCTCCACATCCTTACCACTATTTGTTATTTTCACCTTTTTTAAAAAGTAAAAGCTATTCTAATGGATGCAAATTGGTTTCCCATTGTGGTCTTGATTTGCATTTCCTGAATAAGTAGGTCCTTGAATATCTTTTCATGTACTTATTGTCCATTTTTATATTTTCTTTGGAAAAATGTCTATTCAAGTCATTTGCCCATTTCTGAATGGAATTATTTGTCTTTTTGTTGAGTTGTGGAAACACGCACACATACATATGCACACTGAATATTAACATCTTATCATATATATACTTTGCAAACATCCTCTCCCATTCTGAGTGTTATCTTTTCATTTTTAAGACTATCCCTCAGTGCACAAAATTTTAAAAATATGATGAAGTTTAATTTATCTGGTTTTTTACTATGTTGTCTACACTTTCAGTATCATATATAAGCAATCACTTTCCAGGGCCATGTAATAAAGATTTACCGTGCGTTTTTATGAGAGTCCTTTAGTATAAGATCTTAATTTAGGTCACTATCCAGTTTGAGTGACTTTCTGCAAATGGCATAAGGTGAAGGTCATGGGTTTGCACATGGATATCCAGTTTTCCCAGCACTGTTAGGTGAAAGAGTATCTTTCTTAATGAAATTGCCTTGGCACTGTTGTTGAAAATCTGTTAATCATACAAGTAAGAGTTTGTTTCTGGGCTCTCTGTTCTGTGCATCTTTGTGCCAGTACCATGCTGTTTTGATCACTGTGGCTTTGTAGTAAGTTTGACGTGGAAAATATCATTGTTAGCGAAATAAGCTAATCCCCCCAAAACCAAAGGCTGAATGCTTTCTCTGATATGCAGATGTTAATTCACAATAAGGGGGGTCACTATACAATAATAGAGTTACTTTAGGGAGAGGAGAGTGAAAGAGGGGAGGGGGTTGGGATTAGGAAGGATATTAGAATGCAAGAGACATTACCTTGTGTACATATATGACTGCATGACCAATGTGATTCTACAACATGTAAAATCAGAAAAATGAGAAATTATACCACATTTATGTATGATATATCAAAGTGCATAAAACAGTTATATATAACTAATTAAAACAAATTTTAAAAAAATAGAAAGTAGAAATCCTTCAACTTTATTCTTCTTTTTCAAGATAATTTGACTGTTTGAAGACCCTTAAGGTTCCATATGAATTTTTGGATAGGCTTTTTTGTTTGTGAAAATAAAAATGTACTGGGATTTTGATGGAAATTACAATTGAACTTGTAGTTGCATTGGATTTTATTGTCATCCTAACAGGATTAAGTCTTTCAGCCATGAACACAGAATGTCATTGCACTTATTTGCATGTTTAATTTCTCCCAGTAGTGTTTTCTGGTTATCAGTGTACAAATCTAGGACCTCCTTGGTTAAGTTTATTTCTAATTATTTTATTGTTTTTAATGCTATTGTGATGGAATTTTTTTACTTAATTTTCTTTTTTTTTTTTTTGCATTGGTTATTACTAGTGTCTAAAACTGAAACAAATTTTTTACCAGACATGGTGTTGCATGCCTGTAATCCCAGTTAATTAGGAGTCAAAGACCAGAGGATCACCAGTTCTAGTCCAAATTCATTAAATTAGCAAGATCGTGTCTCCAAATGAGAACATATAAAGGGCTGGGGACACAGCTTAGTGGTGGGTTCTCCTGGGTTCAATCCCCAGTACTAACAAAAGAAAAAAAAAAAACAAAGACAAAAATGTAACTGATTTTGGCATGTAAATTTTGTATCCTACTTCCTGCATAAATTTATTTACAAGTGCATATTCTTTCTCATCTATTCTGTATCATTTGAAAAACATTGATGTAATCATAAAGGGACTTTCTGATCAGTAGTGATAAGTCCATTTGAAGTAGCAGTAGTTTCCCTATTCCACCATCGCTCATTTTCATTCATTTTTATCTATCAGTGTAGAAAGGATATCGTGGTAAATAACATTCCACACTCAATGAATCTGTCTAACTATCTAATCTCAATCCATCACTTTTACCACTCTTAGTTAGAAATCAAAAGCATTCTAAGAAAACAATACTTTACAATGAAGAGTGATACTTTAAACCTTGGATTGGAAAGATTTAAGCCAATGTGCAAATCAGTATGCAGCAGCAGCTTCTGAGGCTGGGTTTTACCACTTGGCACTCTTGAGCTGAGAGTTTGGCATATGGAATTTTCATTCGAGCTGCAAAATGCATTTATTTGTGTAATTTGCATTTCTTAAATGCATGTAGAAAGCAAGAGTAAATAGAAAACATTTTAATTCTTGAAGTGATATTATAGGTGCTTGTAGGCACTGTTTTTCAGGAATCTTCTTGGCTTGGAGCACATTAATGAAACTGTAAACAGAAATGGGAAATTGAGTTAACATAGTAATAGATCATGTAAGGCAAAACTCGGAGGTATTTGTGCCTCCAATAACTCCTTATACATGTCCTTTACATAATAATGCTAAGGATGTGCAATTCTTAAACCTATCACCCCAAAGTTATCTTTTTAATTATTAAGTCTGTTTAATGTTGAATTAAATATTAATACAATCAGAGTGATGCCAAAGGTTTGTTAATTTCTTGCTACTCAACTGAAATAGGCAAATTTTTTCCCCAAAAAACAGAATCCTGTCATTTTTGCCATGCCTCTTAAGAGCAAAATGGAAAACCACTTTCGGATATTTTTCATGCAGGCTTGCCATCATTGATTTTACTACATAAATATTTGTTGAGATCTGTTTTCATTCCAGCCGTTTACACAGCTATGTTTTAGATGTGGCCCTTCCTTTCCTTACTGTTTTTATGATGAAGCTCAATGGTGGGCAGCAGGTTGCTCCCTTGCCAATGGCCACCTTATCTTTCTTCCATGATGTAAGCAACATGACCATCTTAAAAACTACACTGCCTGCCATGTGTCACACATAGGGTTGGGTGACCACACAGCGAGGTTCTAGACAAGGAGTTGAACAGGTGAAAGTCACTGAATGGAGCTTCCTGGAGAGCACTTTGTAAAGAAGTTACGAACTCCATAAGAAGGAGCCTCTCCCCCTGGGCCCAAATGGTCTCTCTGTCAGCACAGTGGACACTGGTAGGCCCTTCAGAACAGAGAGCACTCCTGCCTCATCCCCAGATGTCTTGGTGCAACTATTAGTTCAGATTTTAGCTTCTATCACTGAACTAAGAACGTTAAGGAAAAATAATCCCAAATTACTAAGCCAGTCTTTTCTTTGTGTGTTTTCTTTCCTAACATCGAATGTCATTCTATAATTGACATGTGGGGACATGTATCCCCCAGTTCATTTTGTGAATGAATTATACAAGCTACTTAGTCCTATAAATTGGGTGAGAGGTATATAATAATTAAAGCATATTGCATATATGAACAACCCAGAGCTCACCCCATATTTGACGGTGGAAGATTGAAAGTGTTTTCTACTAGTAGGAAAAAGACAGGAGTGTTTGCTGTCACCACTTTTATCCCAGATGACATTGGAAGCTCAAGTCAGAACATGTAGGCAAGAAAATGTCATCAAAGACTTCCAAGATTAAGGAAGTAAAATGATTTCTGCACAGGCAACATTATCTTGTATGTATATATGAAACCCCAAAATTATACATACACACACTCCACACAGGTCATGCACAGGTCTATATGGACATAAATTGCATGTGTATTTCTATATGCATTTCCATCTGTGCTTCCTATGCCCCTTCTTTTATTTTGCATCTATTAAGAGGTATAACTAAGTAATAGACAAACCTTTAGAATTGTAATTTGTTTCCATTTGGGTCATTTAAAATGGGATTTAAATTATACCACTCTAAAAAGACAAGTTGGTGCATTTATTGAAAGCGAATTATTATTTAGAAGCCTAAGTGATATTGATTAGGTTTATGTTACTACAAATTGAATCTAAAAATATATGCCTACAATCTTTAGTAATGTGGGAATATGTGTCCCAAATAAATAGTAAAGGAGAGTTTTATCTATAAAATTCTAGGCTCATACATAATTGGCCGAGGAACATGGTTTATAAAGTAAGAGTTATTGCAAAGTATTGTATTAAAAGTAAGATTGAGTCTTTCCATAATGCCATTTACAAGAAAGCTAAATCTATTTCATTTGGTTCCACATTGCACCAAAATTTATTTGATATGCTTCCTAATATACTGATAGTTGTTCTTTCCTCTCAAGTAGTACCATGATTTTGGGTCCCCAATCTTACTCTACAGGATGAAAAATGATATGATTTTTCAAGTCACATTAATGTTTTCAAAATTTAGAAATTCACCAACAGATTTTTTAACTTTTTTTTGGGTGGAGTGGTAACCAGGGATTGAACCCAGGGGCATTCCACCACTGATCCACATCTCCAGCCCTTTTTTATTTATTTTGAGACAGGGTTTTCCTAAGTTGCTTAGGGTCTCCCTAAGTTTCTCAGGCTGACTTTGAACTTGGCATCCTCCTACCTCTGAGATGACAGGCATGCGCCACCATGTCACACCAATGGTCATTTTAAGGAGACTAAACTAGTGGAAGGCTTATGCCCTCAAATAATTAAAGTGCTGGATGGAGGATACTTTTTCCAAGTGGAAACCATATGTTGTGGGCTTTGTCTTTTAATGTGTTTGATGTCTAAGGCATTGCTTATTACTGTTAATTAGATTGAATTTTGACTGTAGTAAATAAGATATTTCTTAAGGCAATGAAAACCCGAAATTTCAGAGAAACTTCCATCAACTTACTAAAATATGATGGGAGTGGACACGCTAGCCAGGAGGCAGTGTCACCAAGCTACCATGAGGTGATCTCTCTGTGTTCTGGGCTTTGCCTCCTTCAGCTGAAAAAATCTAGGGCAAGGGCCCTCATAGCTCTGACTACTAAATGGGGCTAATGATCCTCCCTATCTTAAGGGACGTAAATTAGTTAATATATAATTTTCTTAGACAGTGCTTGAATTATGTGCTCTGATTTTTATATATAGTTATCTTTATTAACGAGCAGTGCAATCTCAGAAATTGACATTTCTATTTAGCTTTGTGAATCTTATTTACTTTTGCCCGCAGAAGTTCCAGAATATAAATGGGATTGTTGAAATGAGTCCTGACACATTGCAAAGATAAAACATCAGGAGGCTTTAAAAATAATGTTTTGTTGTCTGTTCCATAAAAGTTTTTTATCTTTTTCTCATTTGCTTTCTCAAGGAGTCACTTTTGAGGGCCAGATACTGAAAAAAATGCTTTTACATAAGACCAGCATGGACTCTTCCTTTGTGGGTTTTAATGGCATAATGGGGACAAATGTTAAGTCAGTGATCACACATGGGGGTCACACATTTTACAAACCAGGATACAGTCTGCAAAAGCACAAGGGAACAGAGAAGGGTTTTAGCAAAGAACCCCACTGAGCCTGGAGGGGATGACTTTCTACATCAGAAGATGAAACCAAGGATGAGACTTTGCCCAGTAAGATTGTGCAGAAGGGAGCAGTGTGCTCAGGGCTCTGAAGCCAAGAGAGAAAGTGAGCATCCCTGGAGGATAGCTTGTGAGCAGGGTGGGTGGCCTGGAGGACAGAGACGCTGATTTGAAGAATCATGCAGATTAAGAAGCAACTGGAAGGTTTTAATCCAGGAAGGAATTGAATGGATTTGGCATTTTAAAAGAAGCCTGGCTCTTGTGCTGAGAATGGGTAGCCGGGGTCACTATGGCAGCCAACAGGAGCCCAAGGCAACTTGCAATGGCGGAGACTTGGATGCTTTGCACAGGGTGCTGGCAGTGAAAATGGAGAGAGGGGCAGAAATGAGGAGAGGATTTGAGGTAGAAATATATGGACCTCAGAATGTTGTACTGATCGCAACAATTAAGTCAGCTTCCAAAATACCCAATCTGCTTCCTTTCCTCCTTTCTTTAAAATATGGACCTGGGATCATATACTCTTGCCTTCCTGTTCCACCAGTCATCACTCCTAAAATCTTCACTTGGATCAAGGAATTTATAAAATACTCCCTTCCTGGTAAAGTCTGCTGTCATTTGGAATGAACACAGAGTCCTGTGGGTTCTGCTCACAGCCTGTACTTCACATGACATGATGTCAGGGTGTGGGACTGTCACCATACAAGACCTCACTCATGTTCCGGCTCAATTTTGTAAGCATCTCAAAGGTCACAGCTATAACACAGTCACACTAGACCCGGAACTTAATATTCAACAGAGGTTTCTTGAGATAGATTTTTGTTTAAAGAATAAAAATGTTTGCAATAGAAACCCAAACTTTTTGGGGGGAGGGAGGTAGGTTATAAACTTTAAAAATAATAGCATTAAAACAAGCAGTATACAGAACAGGGATTAGTATATATTTGATTGGTGTTCTCCCTGGATAACTTGTAAAAATCTATCAATCAAAGGTCCTGTTTAAAAGTCTCATAAGTAATGCTGGTTTTTTTAGTGCTTAATCATGCCAGGATCTTCAATACTATTTAATTCTTTTGCTAATGTTAGCTCTGTAACTACCAGTGTGACTGTAATTATTTTTTGAGAACAGAAATATTAGGGTTTTTTTTTCGTATCTTCCAAGATGTTTTTCCAAATTTCTTTCTTTCTTTTCCTTTTTTCTTTTTGTAGTTGTAGATGGACAGAATGCCTTTATTTTTGTTGTTTATTATTATAGCTATTTTTAATGTGGTGCTGAGGATTGAACCCAGTGCCTCACACATGCTAGGCAAGCACTCTGCCATTGAGCTACAGGCCCAGCCCTGTTTTTCCAAATTTCTAATGTTATTTTCTGTGTTACCCTGGGCCTCACTGTATCCCCAGAACTGAGAGTGTTCTTTTTAGACTCAACTTGTCTTGGTGCTTGGTGCCCTGACCCCTGGTCCCTAGTGATGAGAGTGTGTGTTCTGCATCCCACACCCTCACACCAGGCTTCTTTCCTATACTCCTTCAATCAACAAGCATCGCCTATGGGTTGCCTATTCAGTAATTTCTCCTGGAGCAGCTCAAGGGTTAATTTTTACAGTGCGACCTTGTCACATTCCTGAAAGGTGACTTCACCTAAGTTTGTCGGTCCTCATGGGGATTTTATATCTTTTCACTATCTCTAGTGTAATACATTTCTCAACATATGCATGTAATTTTATGGCTCAGTGATCTAGAAATAAAGATAATGGAGAATATCACATAGTCAATTGAGGCAAAATTCACATTTTCCCCTAGGTTAATGTTTGTAGTAGAAAATGCAGGTTACCTCACACATCCATCCTCTCCTTCCTCCTAAGTAATATGGCTCCCAAATTGTGGGCACATGGCTACTCAAGTAGAATCTATGTTTATGAGACTCTCTTGTAAATTTTTGTCAATGAAAATCAGAGGGAAGAGATAATTAGGACTCTCAGGTCATGACCTGAAAAGCCAAGAATGTTTGCTAGAAAATAGCAGAAAGAACTGGATCAGCCTGTTCAGACACTGTCAGTCTGTACATACGGCCCCATTTCAGGGTCTAAAAAGGCTGCTCCAATGTGGAGAGACTGACAGGACACAGAAATAGAAGCTGATTGGACAGCCCAGGGAGATGGAAGCTGATTGGATCCCAGCACACAAAGCTAGAATTTGATTGGATCTCAAACTGGGGAGCCACCATCACAGCTCTGTATCTCTTCAATCATTATACCTCCTTTAGCGCCTGTTATTTTGGTTGGAGTAGGACAGCCAAACTTGAATTCAAATACAAGAGCTCCACATTGTTTGCAAGGATTTTAAAGAAGCCCTTACTGCTCATTTTTTTATGTTATGTTGCTGATCCCCCCCCCACCAAATCCAGAAAGGCAGAGGAAATTCCAGTGACATTCTTCATATAAATTGAAAAAGTAGTCTTAAAATTTACTTAGAAAAATAAGAGGTCCAGAATGGCCAAAACAATCCTTAGGGAGAGAAAGTGAAGCAAGACACATGAAAATACCAGACTTCAAATTATACTGCAGAGCTATAGTAACGTTGTGGGCACCAAAACAGACATGGTATTGGCACAAAAACAGACATGAAGACCAATGGAACAAAATAGAAGACACAGAGACAAACCTACATAAGTATGGTTACTTCATACTAGAGAAAGGTACCATAAACATACATTGGAGAAAAGGTAGCCTCTTTAACAAATGATGTTGAGAAAACTGGAAATCCATATGTAACAGAATGAATTTTTTTTCTGTGTTGGATTTATTTATTTATTTATTTTTAATTTTTATTGTTGGTTGTTCAAAACATTACATAGTTATTGACATATCATATTTCATACTTTGATTCAAGTGGGTTATGAACTCCCATTTTTACCCCGTATACAGATTGCAGAATCACATGGGTTACACATCCACTGATTTACATATTGCCATACTAGTGTCTGTTGTATTCTGCTGCCTTTCCTATCCTCTACTATCCCCCCTCCCCTCCCCTCCCCTCCCCTCTTCTCTCTCTACCCCATCTACTGTAGTTCATTTCTACCCCTTGTTTTTTTTTTCCCTTTCCCCTCACTTCCTCTTGTATGTAATTTTGTATAACCATGAGGGTCTCCTTCCATTTACATGCAATTTCCCTTCTCTCTCCCTTTCCCTCCCACCTCTCATGCCTGTTTAATGTTAATCTTCTTCTCATGCTCTTCCTCCCTACTCTGTTCTTAGTTACTCTCCTTATATCAAAGAAGACATTTGGCATTTGTTTTTTAGGGATTGGCTAGCTTCACTTAGCATAATCTGCTCTAATGCCATCCATTTCCCTGCAAATTCCATGATTTTGTCACTTTTTAATACAGAGTAATACTCCATTGTGTATAAATGCCACATTTTTTTTATCCATTTGTCTATTGAAGGGCATCTAGGTTGGTTCCACAGTCTTGCTATTGTGAATTGTGCTGCTATGAACATTCATGCAGCAGTGTCCCTGTAGTATGCTCTTTTTAGGTCTTTAGGGAATAGACTGAGAAGGGGAATAGCTGGGTCAAATGGTGGTCAATAGCTGGGTCAGCTTTCCAAGAAATTCCATACTGCTTTCCAAATTGGCCGCACCAATTTGCAGTCCCACCAGCAATGTACAAGTGTACCCTTTTCCGCACATTCTCGCCAGCACTTGTTGTTTGACTTCCTAATGGCTGCCAATCTTACTGGAGTGAGATGGTATCTTAGGGTGGTTTTGATTTGCATTTCTCTGACTGCTAGAGATGGTGAGCATTTTTTCATGTACTTGTTGATTGATTGTATGTCCTCCTCTGAGAAGTGTCTGTTCATATCCTTGGCCCATTTGTTGATTGGGTTATTTGTTTTCTTATTGTTTAATTTTTTGAGTTCTTTGTATACTCTGAATATTAGGGCTCTATCTGAAGTGTGAGGAGTAAAGATTTGTTCCCAGGATGTAGGCTCCCTATTTACCTCTCTTATTGTTTCTTTTGCTGAGAAAAAACTTTTTAGTTTGAGTAAGTCCCATTTGTTGATTCTAGTTATTAACTCTTGTGCTATGGGTGTCCTATTGAGGAATTTGGAACCCGACCCCACAGTACGTAGATCGTAGCCAACTTTTTCTTCTATCAGATGCCGTGTCTCTGATTTGATATCAAGCTCCTTGATCCATTTTGAGTTAACTTTTGTGCATGGCGAGAGAAAGGGATTCAGTTTCATTTTTTTGCATGTGGATTTCCAGTTTTCCCAGCACCATTTGTTGAAGATGCTATCCTTCCTCCATTGCATGCTTTTAGCCCCTTTATCAAGTATAAGATAGTTGTAATTTTATGGATTGGTTTCTGTGTCCTCTATTCTGTACCATTGGTCCACCTGCCTGGTTTGGTACCAGTACCATGCTGTTTTTGTTACTATTGCTCTGTAGTATAGCTTGAGATCTGGTATCGCTATACCGCCTGATTCACATTTCCTGCTTAGAGTTGGTTTTGCTATTCTGGATCTTTTATTTTCCATATGAATTTCATGATTGCTTTATCTATTTCTACAAGAAATGCCGGTGGAATTTTGATTGGCATTGCATTAAACCTATCTCTATTACTTTTGGTAATATCGCCACTTTGATGATGTTAGTTCTGCCTATCCATGAACAGGGTATATTTTTCCATCTTCTAAGATCTTCTTCTATTTCTCTCTTTAGGGTTCTGTAGTTTTCATTGTATAAGTCTTTCACCTCTTTTGTTAAGTTGATTCCTAAGTATTTTTTTTTTTTGAGGATATTGTGAATGGAGTGGTTGTCCTCATTTCCATTTCAGAAGATTTGTCACTGATATACAGGGCCTTTGATTTATGCATGTTGATTTTTATATCCTGCCACTTTGCTGAATTAATTTATTAGCTCTAGTAGTTTCTTTGTAGACCCTTTTGGGTCTGCTAGGTATTGAATCATGTCATCTGCAAATAGTGATAATTTAAGTTCTTCTTTTCCTATTTTTATGCCTTTAATTTCTTTCATCTGTCTAATTGCTCTGGCCAGTGTTTCAAGAACTATGTTGAACAGAAGTGGTGAGAGAGGGCATCCCTGTCTTGTTCCAGATTTTAGAGGGAATACCTTCAATTTTTCTTCATTCAGAATGATGCTAGCCTGAGGCTTAGCATAGATAGCTTTTACAATATTGAGGTATGTTCCTGTTATCCCTAGTTTTTCTAGAGTTTTGAACATAAAGGGATGCTGTATTTTGTCAAATGTTTTTTCTGCATCTATCGAGATGATCATATGGTTCTTATCTTTAAGTCTATTGATGTGGTGAATAACATTTATTGATTTCCGTATATTGAACCAGCCTTGCATCTCAGGGATGAATCCTACTTGATCATGGTGCACAATATTTTGATATGTTTTTGTATCCAATTCGTCAGAATTTTATTGAGAATTTTTGCATCTAGGTTCATTAGAGATATTGGTCTGTAGTTTTCTTTCTTTGAAGTGTCTTTGTCTGGTTTAGGAATCAGGGTGATGTTGGCCTCGTAGAATGAATTTGGAAGTTCTCCCTCTTTTTCTATTTCCTGAAATAGCTTCAAAAGTATTGGTATTAGTTCTTCTTTAAAGGTTTTGTAAAACTCTGCTGTATACCCATCTGGTCCTGGGCTTTTCTTAGTTGGTAGTCTTTTGATGGCTTCTTCTATTTCCTCAATTGATATTGGTCTGTTTAGGTTGTCTATATCCTCCTGACTCAATCTGGGCAGATCATATGACTTAAGAAATTTATCGATGCCTTCACTATTTTGTATTTTATTGGAGTATAAGGATTCAAAATAATTTCTAATTATCTTCTGTATTTCTGAAGTGTCTGTTGTGATATTGCCTTTTTCATTTCGTATGCTAGTAATTTGAGTTCTCTCTCTCTTCTTCTCTTCGTTAGCATGCTAAGGGTCTGTCTATCTTATTTATTTTTTCAAAGAACAAACTTTTAGTTTTGTCAATTTTTCAATTGTTTCTTTTGTTTCGATTTCATTAATTTCAGCTCTGATTTTAATTATTTCTTGCCTTCTACTTCTTTTGCTGTTGTTTTGCTCTTATTTTTCTAGGATTTTGAGATGAAGTGTGAGATCATTTATTTGTTGGTTTTTTCTTTTTTTAAGGAATGAACTCCAGGCAATGAATTTTCCTCTTAGAACTGCTTTCATTGTGTCTCATAGATTCCAATATGTTGTGTCTGTGTTTTCATTTATCTCCAAGAATTTTTTAATTTCCTCCTTGATGTCTTCTATAATCCATTGATCATTCAGTAACCTATTGTTCATTCTCCAAGTGATGCATGATTTTTCCTTCCTTCTTTTATTGTTGATTTCCAGCTTCATTCCATTATGATCAGATAAGATGTATGGTATTATCTCTACTCCTTTATAATGTCTAAGAGTTGCCCTGTGACATAATATATGATCTATTTTTGAGAAGGATCCATGTGCTGCTGAGAAAAAAACTGTAACTGCTTGATGTTGAGTGGTATATTCTATATATGTCAATTAAGTCTAGGTTACTAATTGTATTATTGAGTTCTATAGTTTCTTTATTCAACTTTTGTTTGCAAGATCTGTCCATTGTTGAGAGAGGTGTGTTGAAGTCTCCCATAATTATTGTATGGTGGTCTATTAGACTCTTGAACTTGAGAAGAGTTTGTTTGATGAACATAGCTGCACCATTGTTTGGGGCATATATATTTATGATTGTTACGTCTTGTTGGTGTATGGTTCCCTTGAGCAGTATGTAGTGTCCCTCTTTATCCCTTTTGATTAACTTTGGCTTGAAATCTATTTTATTTTATATGAGTATGGACACTCCTGCTTGTTTCTGAAGTCCATATGAGTGATATGATTTTTCCCAACCTTTCACCTTCAGTCTATGTATGTCTTTTCCTATCAAATGCATCTCCTGTAGGCAGCATATTGTTGGATCTTTTTTTATTAATCCATTCTACTATCCTGTATCTCTTAATTGGTGAGTTTAAGCCATTAACATTTAGGGTTATTATTGAGATATGGATTATTCTTCCAGCCATATTTGTTTATTTATGTTACTTAACATGGTTTGTTTTTCCTCTTTGATTATTTTTTCCCTTTACTGTACTACCTCCCACTGTTGGTTTTCATTGTTATTTTTCATTTCCTCTTCCTGTAATGTTTTGCCGAGGATGTTTTGAAGAGATGGTTTTCTAGCTGCAAATTCTTTTAACTTTTGTTTATCGTAGAAGGTTTTAATTTCATCTTCCATCCTGAAGCTTAATTTCGCTGGATACACAATTCTTGGTTGGAACCCATTTTCTTTCAGCATTTGAAATATGTTGTTCCTGGATCTTCTAGCTTTCAGAGTCTGTGTTGAAAGATCAGCTGTTATCCTGATTGGTTTACCCCTAAATGTAATCTGCTTCCTTTCTCTTGTAGCTTTTAAAATTCTCTCCTTATTCTGTATGTTGGGCATCTTCATTATAATGTGTCTAGGTGTGGATCTCTTATGATTTTGCACATTTGGCGTCCTGTAGGCTTCTAGGATTTGGGATTCTGTCTCATTCTTCAAGTCTGGGAATTTTTCTCGTATTATTTCGTTGAACAGATTGCTCATTCCTTTGGTTTAGACCTCTATACCTTCCTGTATCCCAATAACTCTTAAATTTGGTCTCTTTATGTTATCCCATATTTCTTGGATGTTCTACTCATGGTTTCTTAACAGTCTCGCTGAGCTGCATATGTTCTTTTCAAGTTGAAATACTTTGTCTTCATTGTCTGATGTTCTATCTTCTAAGTGTTCTACTCTGATGGTAGTATTCTCATTTGAGTTTTTAATTTGGTTTATTGCTTCCTGCATTTCTAGGATTTCTGTTTGTTTTTTATAACCTCTATCTCCCTGTATAGTTGATCTTTTGCTTCTTGGATTTGCTTATGTAATTCATTGTCCAAGTGATCTTTCATTGTCTGATTTTGCTGTCTAATGTCTTCCTTGAGACTCCAGATCATCTGAAGCATATAAATCCTGAATTCTTTATCTGACATTCCATCTGCTGCAGATATTACCTCTTCTAAAGTTGAGTTGACCTGCATTGCTTGTGGTCCTTTCTTTCCTTGTCTTTTCTTACTGCTCGTGTTTCTTTCTGCTTGGTGAAACTGTTGTGTTATTGAATTTTCCCCCTATATATTTATATTGCTAATGTATAGTTGCAAAGTCTCCCTTGCTGGGGCAAGGGGCGGCTGTGCTCCTCCTCCAATTGGGGTGATCTGTCTATCACGCCTGCGGGCCGCTGGGCCTCTTCTCCGGGTCGCGTGGTCTGCCTACCTTGCAGGCAAAGGCTGGGCCCCTCCTCCAATAGGGGTGATCTGTCTACCGTGCTGGCGGGCCACTGGGCCTGTTCTCCAGATTGCAGGTCTGCCTACCTTGCAGGCGCAGGCGGCGACTGTGCCCCTCCTCCAATTGGGGTGATCTTTCAACTAGGCAGGCGGGCCACTGGGCCCCTTCTCCAGGACGCGTGGTCTGCCTACCTTGCGGGCGGCAGCTGGGCCCTTCCTCCAATTGGGGTGATGTGTCTACCACGCTGGCGGGCCGCTGGGTCTGTTCTCCGTGTCGGTCGCAGGTCTGCCTACCTTGCAGGCACAGGCGGCAGCTCTGCCCCTCCTCCAGTTGAGGTGATGTGTCTACCACGCCAGTGGGCTTCTGGGCCTGTTCTGCTGGTCAGTCGCAGGTCTGCCCAGCAGAATGAAATTTAACCTCCATTTCTCACTGCACAAAACTCAACTCAAAGTGGATCAAAGATCTAAGAATTAGAGTAGAATCCCTGAACCTAGAAGAAAATATACACCCAACACTCCAAAATGTCGGCTTAGGAACTGACTTCCTCAACAAGACTCTAAAAGTGCAATAAGTAAAATAAAAAAATTAGTAAATGGGATGACATCAAATTAAAAAGCTTCTTCACAGCAAAGAAAACAATCACGAATGTGAAGAGAGAGCCTAAAGAATGGGAGAAAATCTCTGCCACCCGCACGTCAGATAAGGCGTTAATTTCCTGAACTCAAAAGGCTTAACATCAAAAAAGCCAATAACCCAATCAATACATGGGCAAAAGAATAAAGAGACTCTTTTCAAAAGAAGAAATATGAATGATCAACAAATATATGAAAATTTCAACATCTCTAGCAATTAGAGAAATGCGAATCAAAACTATACAGAGATTTCATCTCACTCCAGTCAGAATAGCAAAAAACTACCAAGAATACAAGTAGCAATCATTGTTGGCAAAGATATGGGAGAAAATATACACTCATATGTTGCTGGTGGGACTGCAAATCGGTGTAACCACTCTGGAAAGCAATATGGAACTTCCTCAGAAACTAGGAATGGTACCAACATTGGGTCCAATTATTCCACTCCTTGGTATATATCCAAAGGAGTTAAAACAGCATACTATAGTGACACAGTCATGTCATTATAAAGCAGCTCAATTTACAGTAGCTAAACTGTGGAACCAGCCTAGGTGCCCTTCAACAGATGAATGGATAAAGAAAATGTGGTCTATATATGCACAATGGAATATTAGTCAACATTAAAAGAGAATAAAATTAGGGCATTTGTAGGCAAATGGATGGAGTTGGAGAATATCATGCTAAGTGAAATAAGCCAGTCCCAGAAAATAAAAGGCTAAATGTTCTCTCTGATATGTGAATACTAACACTTAATAAGGGAGGGGGAGGACGAATAGAAGCTTATTGGATTAGACAAAGGGGAATGAAGAGAAGCGGGGATGGGAATAGGAAAGACAGTAGAATGAATCAGACAGAACTTTCCTATGTTCATATGTGAATACACTATAGTGAATCTCACCATAATGTATACCCACAATACTGAGGTACTAATTACTATCAGATATATCCCATATTTATACAAATATGTAAAAATAGACTCTACAGTCATGTATAGCTAAAAAAAAAAAAAAAAAAAACACTTTTTTTAAAAAAGGTTATTCTGAGCTCTGTAGAAACTCCACCTTCCTAGAACTAGCAGCACATCCACTACCATACTGAAGCAGGAGAAGGGCTGAAGCAGGAGAAGGGCTCATGAATCATAGGCATCTGTGTAATTTAGTCCAGTACAAGTCCCCTGGGTATGCCTTAGTTCAAGACACTGGGGAAGTATGATCTTACCAGGTATCTCAGGGAGATTGCAAAGAGTGATGGTGAAGCCCAACATCAACCACAGTTATTAAACCCAGAGCCCAGCGTGCAGAAGTAGCCAGGGGACTGGCCACCAGAGTGGAGCCCTAGCCCGTAGGAAGCTGTCAGATGAGCTTCAAGAGGAGCCGTCCATGTGGAGGACCACTAAGACAACACTTCAGAAGGTGGGGTAGAAAAGGCAAAGATGGAAATTAGAGACCAAATGAGAGACCTAATGTACAAGAAATACAAAAAAGGCACCTTTTCCCCCAGTGGTCAAATGGGTATTACTGGTATAAATTCCAAACGTGTGAGGACGAAGGCAAGAAAACAGTCATGAATGTAAGACAAATCTACACATGTGATAAAATGGCAGAGAACTAAACACTCACACCCCCCCCCCAAAAAAAATGAAATCTGAGTAAGGTCTCTAAATTGTTCCAGTGTCAACTTCCTGGTTCTGATATTCCATGATAGTTACATAAAATATGAGTTGGGGAAGAGTGCTGGAGGCCTTCTGGTACTATTATTGCCCTTCCTATAAGAACCTGTGATTAATTTTTAAATAAAATTTAGAAAAACCAAGTGACCGTAGGATTTTAGAAGATATTATTTAGTTGAATAATAATTTGCATTTGCCTAGTGCCTTATAATTTCTCTTCACTCCCAGAGGTAATCATCTTACCCTCCTAACAATTCTGATATTGAAAATATGTCATCATTGTTGGTGTCTTTGTGCCTACAAAAAAAAAAAAAAAAACCTTCTGTTAGCTTATTAAAGACAACTTAAGAACAAAATTAATTGGAGCATAATGTAAGAGGGGCTTTTAAACTCTACCCACCTTTGACATATGTTCTGAAGGGATATTTTTGTTTTCTCTTCCTTCCCCTAGCATCTAAAAATCACAGACCATGGAGACATATGTAAGAGACATCAGGCATGGTCACACATGTCCTAGGATGATCTTGAGATGGACATGTTTTTTAGTTGAGCACAGCAACAATATTCCTAAGTCCAAATAAAGAAGGCCCAATTCTTTTTCTTTTTTCTTAAAATATATGGTGGAAACATTATAGGTCCTAAAAATGTCTTAAAATGTTTTTAGTTCAGGGGCTGCTCTCAGTGGTGGGGCCCTTGCCTGGTATGTGGGAGGCCCTGGGTTGTGTCCCAGCACCGCACACACTCATGCACACAGACAGCGTGAGTGGTGCCGGCAAATGTCAGTAATTAATTGGAACCAATCCTGATTCTCTGTTTAGATTTGAATATTTGGACCCCCATAGATTTTTTTACATTAATTTTGATTTTCAAAATGCTGGCATCAAAACCTATTTTTTCCCCTGATTACTGATAATGTGAGTGTCCTTCTGAACTCTCTGCCTGAGCAAGCACCTCTCTTATTTGATCCTGAGTAGGGGGATAGATGACCTCCCCAATTTAAAGAGGAGAGAAGGTCGTCACCTACAGATACCTACAAAAGTGCAGTGCCATTTTGATGGTCTCCACCTGGGCACACAGCTGGCTCTATGTAAAGATCCAAATGCACCTTTGCATCATGTAAGAAAATGAGCCAGCTACTCTGTGGTTAAAATCAGCTCTTCCCTGCAGGCGGTATGGTGATTTTCCCGTAGGAATTTCATGTACAGATTATTTAGCATGGCATATTGTTTTTTTATGAAAGATGTGTGCATCTGCATGTATCAGAACACTCATTTTAGTTGTTTTCAAAATTCTCGGGTTTTGACCTTTCTTTGGAAACTCTGGATTTTTATTTTTATTTTTTTTCATTTAAGCTGTCAAACACCTGTTAAATCTTCAAGAGCGATGCATCAGAGCCAGTTGTTAGCTTTTAGATTTATTGCAGCGTTTCCAATGTAATCTAAAGTTAATGAGTTAATAAAGTTTAAAAAAAAATTCACCCACATGTGAATATCCTCCATGTGGATAAGAAAGATTTATTTTCCTTACAAATTAATGTTCAGAAATTTCATGGTAAACATGACGGAATGTCATATAAAAGGGAAAACATTGTACTCAAATGCTCTTCCACTTTTGTTCCCCTCTGTTTTTTGTTTTAACAGGAAGAGGAAGTTAATTTGAAAGCGATAGGAATTTATTTTCATGTATCCCTCCTAGAAAACTTTTTGGAAAAATCTTTCAAAGCTGTATCACATTGTCATCCTGTGATACATTACGTGTTTACATTATTCTTGGTTAAAAGAATATCTTTAATATCCTATTATTCAATGTAATTATTTATCGTCAGCTTACACCTAGGAACCTCCAGTTGGCTGCCTGCTTCATTATTGCTCTTGGGTTGAGACAGGTTTGTTGTGTTTATTACATATAAAGACTAACTTGATATTTGTCTGAGCATAGATGAAAATAATTTAAGACCAAAACCTTTGTTTAGGATTCCAAAAGATATAAAATCATTATAGGAGCCAAGGCCAAAGAGATCATATATATAATACATATAAAATTCTTTTTTCTTAATATAAAACCAAGATACATGTATAGCAACTTGAAGGGATCTTTTGCTTTATATTTTATTAAAGTCTGTATTCATGTCCTGTGTGTCTCTATTTACAAAGTTGTACTGTACCAAAAGAGAGACCTGAAGTTTGTTAAGCAATTAAAAGTAAAAACTGATTTTCAGAATTGTTCTTAGAGCCAGACATGTTGGGGCACACCTGGAATCCCAGCTACTCAGGAGGCTGAGGCAGGAGGATTGTAAATTGAAACCAGCCTTAGCAACTTAAAAGACCATGTTTCAAAATAAAATAAAAAGGACTGGGTATTTAGCTCAGTGGTAGAGCGCCCCTGAGTTCAATCCCTAGTACTTAAAAAAAAAAATTGCTCCTACAATTATAATAGCTAGCCTGGAGAAGAGAAAGTGGCAGTTTAACTCCAGGGCACCTCAGGAATGCTTGCTATTCAGAAGGTACATTGATGAACTGCATCCCTTCCTGGAAAAGACTCAAATGACAATGATCTTTAGATGCATTATGAAGGATTAAATTGGATAAAAATATACTTACTTCCTGAAAAGGAATGAATGAGATATATTTTTTCCTCGAGAAATTTTAAAATTATAGGGTCACTTGTGTTAAATAGCTTAAACTCGTTTCTACACAAACACTCATCCACAGAAATACTGAATTTGCCTCTAGAACATTAAGTTCCTGGAAGTAAGAAATTTAATTTCCAAGCTCTTTAAACTGAGGTGTAGATAGCTGTGCCAAACAAGCAAACAACAACAACAAAAAGCAAAGAAATCCCTCACCATAATTTTCTGTAATAATATGCACTGAAAAAATGAAGAAATAGGAAATACTTTATCTTTTTCAGTGACATTTAATCCCTCTAAGAAACAACTTATTGCTTCTGTTTTGAGAATTATGAGTTAAGTTTTGAAATTTATATCTAAACATATTTCTAAATATATTTTTAAAACTTTGGTAGGGGAAAAAAAGTATCCCATTAGTGAATATAGTTTCATTTGTTAGTGATATTACATCAGCTCCTTAGCTTGGAACGTGAGTATTCCAGGCTATATTTAAATTTCCAAAATTCTGTACATTGGCTCTCGTTGGAGATGCTCATTGCTCTAGTTTATGGGCAAAACATGTCCAAATATTAGGGTAGGACACTCTGTTGTTGTCTGCCTAACATTCAAGGGACCCAAACTCCCTGAGAGATGCTATCAAGTCATGCCTTAAGAAAAACATTTGATCCCCCATCCTAGAAGCAACCAAGGGTCTTCCTGAACAGAGTGTCACCCCTATGACTGGCATAACCAAGTGCACTGATCTATTCTTGATAGTGTGGCTGCACTCATTACATTTAGAGTGATTCTTCCTTCTCTTCCTTCTCCTTCTCCTTCTTCTTCTATTGCTAATCTAGATTTAAATTGAACTTGTCATATTGGAGTGCATGTGCCCTTCTTCTGAATCTCTTCTGTTCTTGTTGCTATAGTGACCGGCAGAAATCAGAAAGGAGGTGGAGAGAGAAATCTTCGTTTCAGTGGGTACCTCCATCTGGCTCCCCTTTAAACAGGAGCACTCTTGGCTTCTGTACCTTTGAAAGTTAATGTAGCCCAGGGAGTTACCTTCTTTTGCAGTTTCAACTTTTATTCTCAGGACTTAAAAAAAAATTGAAGAGATTTACATTGAATTCCAAACCAATATTTGTAATTTCAGAATTTAAGGAAGAAGAACAGATTAGAGTCTGATGACAGCTTCCCCATTATCTTAATAAAGTTCTATGTTTTTCGCTATTTTCATTCCAGGTTTTTTTAAAACAGTGGTTTTCAACCAGGGACAAATTTGTACCCCATAGGATGTTTGGCAAAGTCTAAGATATTTTTGGTTTTTACAAAAATGAGGGCTGCTACTGGCATCTAGTGAGTAGAAGACAGGCATACTGCTAAACATACCACAATGCATAACAAATAATCTGACTCATAACGTTAACAGGGCTGAGGATGTGAAGTCCAACATTAAAGAAATTGCAGCTCATTTTTAGAAATAATACTGCACTATGAATCTCCTTGGTTGCAATTTGACAAGCCTGAATAGGGCTGATATTCTATTTCTTGGTGCAAGGTGAGCAGAAGAAAGATATGATATTGAGATTTCAATCCAATATATTATTCTGGACATCCATAAATAATTGAAAGAAATAGTTTCCACATAAAAAATATTTGATTCTTGCCTCTATCTCTCATCAGTCCTGTTCTATAACTCATTAACTTGCAAACCTTTCCCCATTTTTGCTTGTCTTTGAAAAACTGCAACATGAGATTGAAAAGGAGATAAGATTTCAGTGTCATCCATGTGGCTCATTTCTTGGGACTCACCCTGAATTTCTAGGAGTGGGCATTCATGGTAATAAACAGCAGAATCTGTGGAGTTTTACGAACCCAACTCGAATTCACAGTCTGTTATTTTCTGGATGCAATTATATTTTGGAAAATATAATACTGGTTCATAGAAAGTTGGTTTTCCTTATTCAAGTCACTTTAAAAACATCAAGTTTAAGCATCTTCATATGAGTGATAAATGAAGACAGGGGAGTGTTGTATTAGCACAAGGACACACTCAAAAGAGATGGATTTCATAAACTCGTAACACTTAGAACTAAATAAAGAAAATAGTAAGCCAATGTGCACATCCTGCCACCTTCCCTGACACCTGAGGTTCCCTTGTGGTGCTTCAGAGACTCCGGATTGGAAACATCAGATACTCTTCCAAAAGGGAATTGAGACAACCTATATGCATTGAAAGCCCTACCCTAAGATATAAACAACATAGCATATTCTTCTATATAATGGGCAATAAGGCAATTCCTCTTAGGCTTCTCAAAGGTTCATGGTTATAGCTAGGTTCAGTTTTAAAGGAAAACGATATGCAATCCCTTTTAGAGTAATAAGTTTGTCTCCCCCACAGCCATATCCTTTTCTGATGTCAGCTCTTTGATTATCTTTGGGGAGCAGTTACCCTTTTTCTTTCTTAATTCATGTGGAGTAATTGAGGTTGGCCATCTCCTCAGCCCTGCTGGATGAGCACAGAACCTGGATCTTGCTGAGTAACATCTCCTTGGGCACAGAATCTAAGGCAGTCATGGGGGACCCAAAGAAGATAAGGCAGTCAGATACATACGGGGACTTTTTGAATGTAGTAACGTGTCATGTACATGTTTAACTAAAGTTAAGACAGCAGCCCAGAGAGAGATCAAGACCAATACTAGTGTGATATCAGCATCTGGACTGAGGAGCACCTAGAGCCAGAAACTCCTGGATATTTCAGTTCCAAGCAACAGTAAACTCATCTCCTGGTTAAGCCAGCTTGATATTATTTTCTGCAGTTCATAACCAAAACTGCTCAAAAATGTAAGGGGAAAAATGGAAGTGCAAAATAGCTGCAAATCAGAAGACACTCGTGTCTTAGAAAATGACGTGCTCCTTCCTTTTATCTCTCCTTTAATATGTAAACTTAATTTAAAAAAGATGTTTCAACCAATTTAGCCAATTTGTTTCTCATTTGACACTTTTTTTTTTTTTTTTGGTCCTAATGGATGTATTACACTTTGAAAGATTGACTCCGGTTCCACAGAGAGTTGATTTTCTTTGTTCTTAATATCACAGAATAGCCTTCCAATGAATAAAAGAAAAATCTCTTTTGCTGTTATCCATTGTGCCGTGCAAATGATTGACTCTCTAAACATCAACCATGAGACCAGTCAATCTTGTTGATTCAACAAAAGCCTCACCTGCCACCACAAATTCTTTTCAGCTCCTGGAGCTACCTTGCAAAATGTGTGTAATAACCGTGCTGGGAAATGTGGAGCATAGTTAAGGTTCTTTATCTTCAGAATTGAGTAATAATTTGAGAAATAAGAGAGAAGAAGTCATTCAATGCAAACAGAAACCCTGACTATAAACAGTATTTAAAAGCAAAGAATTGCTAACATTCCTGGTGGATTTATGTGTATTTATCTGACCTGTTGTTGATTATAAGTCTACTGCACAATCAAAGGAATATCATTTGCATTTTGGAAAGTTGAGCATTAATTACATAATAGGACACACTGAGATTCTTAATAGCTAAGTTATCAGGAAAACCTAAATGGTGATTGAAAGTTTGGAGCAATTTCCATTTGAACAGAAATGTAATTAGAAATAAAATCCCTCCATTTGTTGAAAAATTTTCAAGAAAAGAAAAAAAGAAAGAAAAAGTTCTGAGAATTGAGATCCATTATTAGGGTCCAGTCTGCTTCAGGGATAGTTCAAAAACACTTCAAGTACTTCCAATGCTCAAAGTTTGAGAATGAATCCTGCATGCCACAGCATCTACCTTTTTTTTTAAACATTTGTTTTTTAGTTATAGGTTGACCCAATATCTTTATTTTATTTTTATGTGGTGCTGAGTATCAAACCCGGTGCTTCATGCATGGTAGGTGAGTGCTCTACCTCTGAGCCACAACCCCAGCCCCAGCAACTACCCATTTTAATGTTTTCATAGATCATGGGGGATGCTGTTAAATTCTGATTCCGAGTCAGTCGGCCTGGACTGTCTCTTCAGACAAGGCAGATGTTGCCCATGGGTTTACTGTGGTTTGAGCAGAAAGGATATGAGGCTTGGGTTACAGTTTTGGAGAAAACAGGTATAAGGGATTTTTCTGGTGTCCACTATTTGCCCATCTTGAACTAAGGCTGGAGGTCTTGTGTTGTAGATGTTTGTGGTAATCAAATTTGCTCTGTGGAGAGCATTCTATCACAAAAATATCACTTAGGGTTGTTATTCCTTCTAATGGTACCACTTTTGCAAAGGAGAGGAAAGCCAAGCCCAGTTCTCCTGAACCACAGGTTTTGTGGTCTCTGGTTCTACCCAACTGGAAAGGATTGGGCAAGATAGTAAATTGAATGGGAATACCTTTCTTACCTTCCCTGCTTCTGAATGTACTGAACCAACCACCTACTACTGTAGGCTGACTCTGAATCTGGGGTCTTTAATAAAATAATAAAGATCCAATAAATAGGTTCTAAAGATCTTATTTTCTCCAATTGCACCACAGTAATGACCTTCTAATGGATCCCTGGTTGACTGGCCCATTTGTAGATAATTCAGAAATGTTACTGTCTCATGTGTGGGATTAGAAATAAAATCCCTCCATTTGTCAGTGTTCTACTGATATTTACTATGTCCCAAAACAACATCATTTTAAACTGAGGTATGGGTACGAGTATATGTGCTGAGAGAACTGTCTTTAAATCCTAGTCCCTGAGTCTGATAAAAACAGATGCAAATCTCCTACAGCCTATTTCAAGAATAGGCAACATGTAAATCACAATATGGAGAAAATTTTCTTAGCAGCAAAATCATCATCATGGAGGTGGTTTTCTTAGAGGTCTTCTTTTGGAAGTTTGGATAGAGTGGGGAGTCAAGTCTTTCAAGGGAACATACTTGAGGAAAACTAGAAGCTTGCTCCAGAGTTAAATAGAATGCATTTCTTCAGTCAAGTGAATATTTAAGTTGGGAACAAGAGCTAGGAGCAGTAGGAAAGGGTTTTGGCCGCTGTGTTGGGAAGGGACAGAGATGGTTTTACTCACATGAAGAATGGTTTTCTTGGGGGCCAGTGGCAGTGAGCCATCTGGAGGAATGGCATAGACTAAAAATCACTTCCTTTTTTGTGGTATCTACAGTAGACTATCCATGTCTTATGAATATGTTGGGTATCCACTTCAGAATTTTAAAATGTAAATTAGGTCATTGCCACTATTACTATCAGTACTTTCTAGTGGTTCTCCCATGTGCAGAGCAGATGATGACAGCTTATAGAGATTCACTAGATCCTCCTCTTACCTCTCATCTTCTTCCCTTGCCTATCTTGCTACTCTTAGAACATCAAGCTACATGTCCTTCTGCTTGCTCTTTGCCTCAGCTGAATCCAGCCCCTGGAACCTTACCCTGAGATGCCTACTCTGCTCCTCCTCACCCTGCTCCTGGCTTTTGCTGGGTGCCCCCTTTCCAGCAGCTAGATGAAGAGGTGTGATGCTCCCTCCCAGCTTCCCAACTCACTTTCCAGCTTGTTTTGCTTTTCCACAGTGCTTCTCTCAGTGTGCTTTAGAGTTTGTTCATATATGACTTTTTCATCTCCTCCATCCCTCCAAAGGAAGATCCTGGAGGTCAGTGATGAATTTCGAGCACCTAGGACATACTCATTGAAAAATTGAACATACAGAAATGGCTGCTAGGACTTCTAAGATACCTACAGGAAATCAGCCAAAACCAAATTATTTGTACATTTCTCATGGTGTTGTCTTGGGCTAGTGGCCAGGAAATTTAGTAGCTTAGAAATATGTGAAATTTCTCCCACACTGATTCTTCCACCTCAGCTGTAATCACTTTTAAGACATGTACTTTCTCTAAGTTTAGCCTCAGATCATAAATTTGAAGAACTAACACTGAGTACTAAACAAATCTAAGGCTATCCCAGTGGGACCTTATGCTGTTTAATAACTCCTCAGTCCCAGCAATCCTCTCTGACAGCCCACCCCTCCCAAGGGCATCGCTGCAGATGGTATTCCCCAGCCCTGAGGCTGCAGGTCCTGACCCCTCCCTTGGGCTCTGACCTGCACTTGACCTTCCTGCCTCTCTCCTACTTATTTCTCAGCCACAGTTTGTTGGTGGCAGTATTTTCTTCCTAGGACTTTTGCTTAGAGCCAACAGGATCAAAGATGAATTCCTTGCTGTGTTGTGACATGGCTGTGTAGTGTTGGACATGGTTCAGTTCTTTCTTTTGTGCAAGATGGGATGATGCTATTGACCCCATGGACCACATTGACCTCCTGTGAATGTTGAACAAGTAGTGTGTGTAGGGGCTGGGGATGTGGCTCAAGTGGTAGCGCGCTTGCCTGGTATGCGTGCGGCCCGGGTTCCATCCTCAGCACCACATACAAACAAAGATGTTGTGTTCGCAGAAAACTAAAAAATAAAATATTAAAATCCTCTCTTTCTCTCTCTCTCTCCCTCTCTCACTCTCTCTTAAAAAAATAATAATTTAAAAAAAGTAGTGTGTGTAACAGGGTGGTGGATAGATAGATGTTTCTCCTCTTCCCTCCTTTAATAGCTCTGCTCAGTCATGGGATCATAGAGTCTTTAGTCTTAAAGGGACGTGAAGGCTGTTGGGTTCAGGTATTCATCTAGAAACCTTTTCTCTTTTTAATCACCTTTGCAAGCAATTTTCACTCCCCCTCCTCAGAGGCTGTTTGTGTCTGCCAGAGAAGCCTGTGATCTATTTGGCACTGATATAACTAGTGCTTCTCTTTTATTGAGATTGAATTGCTCACCCTAAAACTTCCATTTTTAATCCTAACATCTAATGCTCATTGTTATAGAGGAAAGTCTAAACTAATTTTTCCTGCCTGATAGGCTTTCTGAGAGTTGGAAATAGTTATTCTTTCTGTGTTTTTAATCATACAGACTAACTCATCACAGTAATATTGATGACTCAAAAACAAAAAAAGATGCTTTAATATTCTTTCCATTGCTATCATTTCTTTGTGGAATGGTATCTCTGTGAGGCTGTGAGTAGAGTGATTTAGGACATAGACAGGAAGTCAGCCTGACTTTTTTTTGGTGGGGTGTACCGGGGATGAAACTCGGGGACACTTGACCACAGAGCCACATCCCCAGCCCAATTTTGTATTTTATTTATAGACAGTGTTTCGCTGAGTTGCTGAGCATCTCACCATTGCGACTGGCTTTAAACTTTCAGTCCTCCTGCTTCAGCCTCCCAAGCCACTGGGATTCCAGGCATGTGCCACTGCTCCCAGCTCAGGCTGACTTTTGATTCCAAGTTTTTAACGTGTTAGCTGAGTACCCAGGATTAACTCCTCTAATGTCTGCCTTCTTATGTTGAACATACACTGTTCATGTCATCCCTAATCCACAGGCACTGTGGGGCATAAAGCTCAGTGTGTTACCACTGTGGAATATGGTTCTTGATGTGACTCCATGGCTCTTGAGGCTTCCATGCCAGATACTGCCTGCGTGGTGCAAGGCCAGAGGTCTGAACCTGCAGCTTCACCTGTGCAGTCTTAGAATGAGGTGTCATACAAGCAGAGAAGGAAAACAATGAGTGGAAACGTCTCTATGAAGTTTAAAGGGAAGGAAATTTTAAAATTCAGTTTCGAGAATAGGAGATTCTATGTGAAGGGAGATGACAAGTGTATCTGTATTCATTCATTTAGTTTTTCACCTGTCTATTCAGCCTCAGCCATAGCTGCGTGGAGCACAAATATCTTCCCTCACTTCTCTCTTTACTGCATTCCCAGTAGTGGCTGGGCCAGCAAAGAATTAAATTCAATTTTATGGAGACATGGTTATCTGCAGAACATGAGATGGTAAATGTGGATAATGAAATTTGAAACCAAATATGTTAAAAATATTAACAAATTCTGGTGCTATTTTTAAAATGAAAGTATGAGGATTTAAGTGGTTTTTTTTTGTTGTTGTTGTTGTTTTTGTTTTGTTTTTTTTTTGATTCTCCAAATTGCAGGGTTCTCCTGCTTAGGAGCCTGCTGCCTGTCTTGCATTGGGTAGCCACTCAGGTGCATCCTGTACACTGAGAAACACAAGACTCAGGCAACTTCTGTTAGAGCCTCACTTGGAATATGTGGCTTTGAATTGTGTGAGGAGGTTCAAGTGCATCTTCTTCACACAATGCAACCCGCTCAAGGTGATTACCAATCCCATTGTCACCTAAGCAGTTTTTAAAATATGGGCTTTATGACAGCAACCCAATATCATATAAGGTTTCGGTAAGACTTCAAAGGATGGCTGAGAATGGAGACTTTTAGTTACACACCATTGATGGCCAACCAGCAGAGCAACATGCCAACCATGCAGTAGGGAGGAATTACCAACAGAAGGGCCATTGCCACAAGACTGCTGGCATGGGACAGGCATCAGGCAGATCAGGGAAAACAGATCCAGACATTTTCTTTTGGACTAAATTGGAACTACACTTGACTTTTGTGTCCTGAGATGTTCCCAGGAAAATTGTTTCCTTCTGAACTGGGAACTTTGACAGTGAAAACATATCAGGGGAAGAATGCAGACCTAGACATAGGCAGAAAGATGCAGTTAAGATAGAAAATCAGCACATGCAATTATTAGATATTAGATGAGGTTGGACACGGGTGACAGTCTGCACCCAGGGATTGCAAGGAGGAGGCAAACTGCTGGATTCCAAATGAACAAGAAAATCATTTCAAATAAGAAATTTGACTTTGAGAATAGAGAAATGCATACTCTACAATACAGGTCTTAGGTCTTATCTTTCTTTCCCCATATATAGCAGATATACAGTGTGTCACAATTCTAAGTTTAGTTCCCACAGTGTCCAGGGCCAAAGATCAATAGACATGATTGAGAAAACATGAGGTCTGCTTAACAGAAACACAGAGCAGAAGGTTGGTAGAGAGAGTTTTCTATTTTTATTTGTTTGTTTGATTATTTTAACTTAATATTCAAATGAACAGAATGTAAAACCAAAGATTTCTGTGCTAATTTATTTTTGAATATGAATAACTCAGTGAGAGTGTCCCACTGTGTAGGAATGGGCAGTACATGGACTGAAAAATCAAAAATTTTAGGTGGGTGTCCCCATTATACCATCAAGATAATACTAGTACTTGCCTTAGAAAGTTCTCAAGCTTAAACAATGCCCAACATATAGTAAACACTCAAAAAAATTACCTATTATGACTACATCTAGAACAAAAATAGAACCAGCTCACAAACTCCTAAAACACTCTCCATGTTAACTTTAAGTTTCTGCCTAAAAATTATCAAGAAGGATGAACTTTGTATTAGAAAGAAATCAACATCCAAACAATCAAAATAAGCTATTGTTCTGGGCAAAAATAGTAAAATGGGCACAGCTTAAACCCTCTCTTAGCCACTCTTTCTCTTTCTGCACTCTGCCAGCTTCCTGATAAAATGACCAATGACTAACAGGATAGAGAAGGAGGATTAGGAAATAAGTAGGGAGGGCTCAGCCTATCTTGAGGTTTTTAGGGAATATCTGAAAATTTAAGCACTAAAAAAGGGCCAATCCGTTCCGAATAAACTATACGCATCAAGTAGAAGTTTTCTCACCCAGTCTTTTTTTTTCTTATTCTTTATTTTTCAGTACAAAATTTATTAAAATATATTTTTCTTTTCTTTTTTATACATGACAGCAGAATGCATTGTGATTTTATACAAATGGAACCCAAATTTCATTTCTCTGTCCCTCAGTATCCCTCCTGAAACTTCCTATCTGCTCAGGACAGCTCCCCATGTAGCCTCAAGAGAAAGTGTTGGACAGCGTCTCTCTTCTAGGGACGTGTGGGTCCAGAGGGGTGGGGGTGGGGGTGCTTGAAAACACTGTCAGTTGGCCAAGTGAATGACTTGTTTATCAGGTAACAGCACACAGCCCAGTTTCTGGATGCAAAATATATTTTGGAGACATAAACACTTGAGGTTTTAGCTGAAACAAGGATTCCAGGAAATATGGAACTACAGTGCTTCTTCCAGTTTGTGAATATTTTCAAGTTGCTCATTATCTTTCTTCTCCACTCCCATCCACCTAAGGGATGATTATTTGCCAAGTACAAGATCATTTCCAAATGTGACACCTCTCCATCTCTCCATCTGACTTACAGATCAACTTCAGAAATATTTTGAAAGAGTTGTTGAGGTAGAAGCTTGCAAAATGTTTTTGTTTATCTTTTGCTCTACAGCTGTTTGTAGATCACTGGCGTAAGCCCTTTTTGCAATTACTCACAGTGGTATTCAAATTCATGTGTGGAGGGTGTTTATGGGAAGTGAAGCTTAAACTTCCTGTGTTATTCTGTATGCCAAAATTATCATGCCAGACTTGCAAATTTTAAAGTTTAATTGAAAATATGCTAAAAATTATGTGATAATTATAATATGATGCTACTGTCATTACTCAATGTTTTCCTTAAAATCTTTTAATATGAAAATCTCAGTTTTAAAAAAAACTAAGCTGGGCGGGGTGGCACACGCCTGTAATTCTACTAAGGAGGCTGAGGCAGGAGGATTGTAAGTTCAAGGACAGCCTCACAATTTAGAGAGATCCTATCAAAAAATAAAAATAGAAAGTGTTGGGGATGTAGTTCAAGGGGTAGAGCACCTCTGGGGTCAATTCCCAATAGCAAAACAAGAAGCAACAAACAAAAATGTCTAAACACACAGACATTTATACTAATATTAATGGTAAATTAATATTAAAGTACTATAAATCTAATAGGACAGATTTTGCTCTAACATTCACTTGAATTTGAACATAACAGTAAACTATGCCAACTCAAAGAACAGGTTTCCATGTCTCTCTTTTTAAACTAGTCATTCTGGTTTTCAAACATGTGATACAAGTCATCAATTTCACTGTGACTTAGCAATTTATTTACACAGTTTTACTACTGTGGACATAACAGCTGAGTTTGAGCTTGATGAAATATTGTTATCCACATAATTCATTTTCTGCTGCTTCAACAAGGTGTTTGGATTTGTGGGAGCTCCCATTTGAGGTTGAAATTGAATTGAAAATTCATGTGCAGGGTATACAGATGAGGCAAGTCTGACGGTCAGGAAAGTGTCCACTAAATTTACTCTCTAGTTCCCAGCATGAAAACCTGCTCCTAAGTCCTTGAAAATAGCTACTATTATCATATTGATTGGAGTCCACAAATATAACTCAAGTCTACAGTGAGTATAAGTTTATTTCTAGGTATTTGTAATAAAATTCTAATATATATTTTATATATCGGTCACACCAAGTTTAGTGCAAGTTACTAATGTTTACCATAATGATTTATTGGTTCTTTATGGGCAATCCTTGCTTATTAAAGATGTTATTGATGGAGCTAAAATCAACAATTCCCTATTAATTTGTAATTCATCTTTTAGTGATAGTCATAAAATAAAGCAGACTGCATCAATTATAAATTAATTTAGAAGCAGACTCATATACAAGATAGAAATAAGTAGCAGCTGTTTTCTCATGAGGTGTCAAGTAACAAACAATAGAAAAAATTTCAATAGAATAATTACTCTTCTACCAGTCATGGTGGTACACACCTATAATTCCAGTGGCTCAGGATGTTGAGGCAGGAGGATTGTAAGTTCAAAGCCAGCCTCAGCAATTTAGGAAGGTCCTCAGCAACTTAGCAAGACCCTGTCTCAAAACAATAAATAAATAAATAAAAGGGCTGGCGATGTGACTCAGTGGTTAAGCACCCCTGGTTCAATCACTAGTATAAAAAGAAAAAAAAGAAAGAAAGAAAG
Source organism: Callospermophilus lateralis (assembly GCF_048772815.1). NCBI lineage: Eukaryota > Metazoa > Chordata > Mammalia > Rodentia > Sciuridae > Callospermophilus > Callospermophilus lateralis. Next base: position 15,982,765 of record NC_135324.1, read on the forward strand.
AAAGAAAGAAAGAAAGAAAGAAAGAAAGAAAGAAAGAAAGAAAGAAAGAAAGAGTTTCTTCTTCTTTCTCAATATAGTTTCCTTTTATGTATAGAAGTGGGAATCATTTTGCTATAATCCAGGGGTAAAACATTCTCACAATCTGTGAAAACTCAATGTCAAGTGCTTTAGATCTTTAAAATCCTTTTAGTTGTAAATGGATACAATACCTTTATTTTATTGATTAGGTGTGGTGCTGAGGATCCAACACAGTGCCTCACATGTGCTAGGCAAGTGCTCTACAATTGAGCTACAACCCTGGCCCCTATCTTTGGGTTTTATATAGTATTCCATAACAAAACAAATATAGGATGCTTCTTAGAGAATATGCCATTCAAAGATCCCAAATAAGGAGTTTTTTAGCTTTCCACTGAAAAAATCTTTCCATAGATTGTAGCTCTAAATTAAAAATGGTGCCTTCTTACTTACATGTTTAGAAATGCTGAAGGTGGTAGATTGAGGCTGAGAATGTTTTCCCTAGCCTCTGCTAAATCACACTGTTGGCCAAATGTTTGGAATATCTTGCACCTTGGGATGAATGCTGCTCATTCAAATCCATTAATGCATCCCAAGTCTCATCTACGAGTGCACAGAATAACCACAGAACAGCAAAGAAAGACATTTTGGGTTAGCAGAAATGACAGAGCTGCTTGAGACCCTCTGTGATAGTAATGAAGAGCATATGCCCCAGGGGATACACTACCCATGGGAGATCTCACCTCTGGAGCCCAAGGGAGGTGGCAATAAATGCATGATTCAGAAGCAGTGTCCCAGCTTAAGGGATGTCGCAAGTCCTTGAATTAGTGGCCTTGCAGCATGATATTTAAAAATCCATAGATTTTCATTTATTTTGTGCTGTCTTGCTTTCATGTTTGAACACCATTTGCTGTCCTCACCAGAAAGTGTAACAGGGATAGAAACCAAGTTTCCAAAAGGCTTTTAAGTGCAGCATTTAGACTGTTACATTTCTTCTCTAAAAGAAACATATTTTCCTTTACCTCCCTCCCTCCCTCCCTCTGGGATCTTGAGCAAACTTCTTGGTCTTCCATTCTAAAAATACAGACAGAAATAGTATCTCCCTCACAGCATTGTTAGGTTAGGAAAAATACTTCAAACAGAGTAAATTTAGTTGCTTTTCTTATTGTTGTTGTTATTGTGATTTATGTAAAGACTATGAGTGAGACAGAAAACCCAGGCTTCACTTCCCATTCTGACATTTATGAATTTGAATGTTGGACAAGTTACTTATATTTGACAAAAATATCTATAATATATGTTGTTAAAAAAAAGAATAAATACACTTTTCTCAAGGTTTTAGGAGCAGAAAGTAGCTATTATATCCAGGTAACAATTTCTGCATCCATTTCTGAGCCAGTCAGTATCTTCAGAGGGCCAGAGTCATGCAAATTTATACATTAAATATATGTAGTTTGAAGACAGGTCCTGGATGTTTTCTTTTTCTTTTTCTTTTTTTGTTAGGGACCATAGATTGAACCCAGGGGTGCTTAACCGCTGAGCCACATTCCCAGCCCTTTTTAATATTTTTATTTAGAGAAAAGTGTCTTGCTAAGGTACTTTAGGGACTCACTAGGTTGCTGAGACTTTGAACTTGTGATCCTCCTACCTCAGCCTCCCAAGCTGCTGGGGTGATAGGCATGTACCCTGCACCCAGCCCTGGATGCCTTTTGAATGAAGTGTTGGCACATTGCCCAATGATTGAATGCTGTCCTTGGTAATAAAAGAGTAGAATATGTTTCTTTTACAGAAGGGATGTAACAGTTTAAGTGTTGTTCTTAAGAGGCTTTTGGAAACTTAGTTTCTGTCATTGTTGTACCTTTTGTATCATTGTTACCCTTTCTGATCGGGACAGGAAATGAAAGCAAGACAGCATAAAATAAATGAAAACCTGATTAAGGTCAGTAGGCCAAGAAAAGAAAGAAACATAATTTCCTTGAATGCTCATCTGCAAAAGCTTTTTTTTTTCCTTCTTCTAAGTACAAATTACATTCATTAAAAAATCATGTGCTGCCTCCCCTCATCTTTAGATGCTTTTGATGGGCAGAAACTGAGACATCTATCCCTCATTTTTCTATCTCATGACCTCTTTTGGTTATTTATTGGTTATTTATTGGTCTGTCTATTGGTTGTAGCCATCTTTTTTGCTTCCTTTTTCCATTTCACTCTTGGAAATCCCCTGGGCCTTCCAGTGCCTTTGTGGCATTGAGGTGCTATTGAATGCAAGGGTCAACACAGAGGTCTTGAGTGAGTCTCGGATTAGCCCAGCTCTTTTTATTTAAAAAAAGTTTGTAACACAAAACAGAGCCATCACCAAGTAGTGTTTACCCTGAGCTCCTCAGTACTCCCTCTTGAGTGCTCCAGGTGGCCCTGGACCCTCTTTCAGCATCCACTAGGATCCAGCAACCAGCAGGTGAAACCCAGAGCGTTGCCCTGCTCTGCAGGGGAGGCTCTTCTGTCTGGCAGGGCCACTTGGCTCCAACCCATTCCCTCGGGACAATGCTGGCCTCACATTGCAGGAGAGTCTGATTTGGAAGAAACATTGGAGATCTTAACTTATACATAAAATTAGAAAGATTTTGAAGTTGGGGATGAATTAAAATATTTTTAAAAAGAGACTAGATTTGAAAAAAGAGAACAGTTTCAGAGATGAGAAGAAAAGATGAATGCTTTAGGCTGAGAAAGCAATGCAGACAAAAGCAGAAGTTTGTGTTTCTGTCCAGTTTAGGAGGTTTTTTGGGCAGTCCCTGGGCCAGGTTTGAAACCTCTTTGTTTCCTCTTTCCCTACTCAGGGTTTGCCCTATACAACATTTAAAAAAAAAAAATAATGTCTTTAATATGAATATCCTGTGATTCTTAAAATAATTCATTTTAGTTGAACATGTAGATTGCTTCCAAATTTTTGCTTTATAAATAATCTTGTAGGGGCTAGGACTGTAGCTCAGTGGTAAAGTGCTTGCCTAGCATAGCGGAAGCACTGGGTTTGATGCTCATCACTGTATAAAAAATAAATAAATAAAATAAAGTGATATATATATATATATATATATATATATATGGTTATAATATATATTCTACAAGCTTATATATGTATATATAATGTAGAATATTTTATACATAATCTTTGCACATCTCTGAATTCTGGAAGGGGCAAAGATAGATCATTATGTAGAATGGCTACATAAAAAGAGTACAGATGGGTGAGGTTTGGTGTGCATGTTACCAGTTTGACCTCTAAAAACAGTACCTAAGCTTACACTCTTACCAGGCTTGGCACTGCTCACTTTTATAAATCTCTGGCATTATAATGACATTTAAATTTTACTAAGCAAAAAAATATATATTAGATATATTAAATATACATATATTTTGATATTATTTATTATTATTATTATTATCAGTATTTGTTCAAATATTTGGATTTTGACTGGCTTGGGAATTTTTTTGGTACCAGGAATTAATGCAACCCTGAAGTATTAACTGCTGTGCCACATCCCCAGCCTCTTTTTTATTTTATTTTATTTTTTTTTTTGAGACAGGGTCTTGCTAAGTTGCTTAGGGACTCACTAAATTGCTAAGACTGGCTTTGACCTTGAGATCCTTCTGCCTCAGCATCCCTAGCTTCTGGGATGACCGGCCTGTGCCACCACATTGGGCTGGCTTGGGAAATTGACAAGAATTTTGTTTTGCTTCTGTCTAGGTCACCAGTAAAGATAGGACATATTGACTAGACTTTGTCAATAAAAGAAGCCCACATCTCCTACACCGGGTCCCCAACCTGTGGTCCTGGGGCAAGCTTTTCTCATGGTCCTGGCTTTCTTCTCTCCAATGATGGATCTGGCTGGGGAAAGAGTTCTGCTAATGACTTCATAAAAAATGGGTCTGCCCGAAGTTCCTGTTCAAGGAGGGTGAGATGTAGGCTGAGATCTTAGGATACCATGCAACTATTAAGCCCTTTCTGGGTCCAGGTGGCAGACCTCTGTTGCATCCCTCCTTATGATCCTCTATGTTAAACATGAATTACTCCTGATTGGCCCAGCTTTCAGAGGGCTGTCCATTAGAAGCTGTGTCAGACTTCTCATTGGCTTAACTTCCATACTCACTCTGGGGACTCTAGATCTAAAGACCAAAGATTCTAGGTCAAGCTGATCAAAAACACAAAATCAAAAAAAGTATACACATTTTCAGGTCATACTGTCCAACCTGTATTTCTAGGGCAGCTGCTAAATATATCATGATGAGTGAGAACCAGATTGATACCACTTGAATGGAGCTCAAAACACAGGCTTGAGATTATACCAATTACCTTACTACCATAGTTTACACCAATTTTTTTTTACATTATTTCTTTCTAATTCAGTAGGTATTTTTATTTTCCTTCCTTCCTCTATTTTTCTCTCTCTTCCAAAGGAAAACAATCACACACAAAAATCTGTAAAAAATGCCTTAACATTGCTGACAATTGGTTCTGTTTTTTTTTCTTTTCTTGTGTCCCAGAGAAAAATAATTGTATAGAGAAATTTAAATTGCATTAATATATAAGTTAGTTACATGTGCAAACATTTCTTGAAATATAAGACCAGGGTAATGCTGGTTTCAGTGCTGGGGATACAACAGAACACAGAACATTCTATGGTGGACTGATAGACAGTGCAGGAATGAATTGTAGTAGGTATTCCTGTTGTGGAAGATGAAGCAGAGGAAGAGGGTGGTCACAGAGCCGGAGGTTGCTGTTTCATATAGGATGATTCTGAGAGACTCCCTAAGTGTCCATCTGCCATGTTCCACTCTCCTTGTAGTTAGTGTGGAGAATAAATGTTGGAGAGAGGCATGGCAGGAAGAGCAGCCTAGGCAGAAAGAGAATACAGGGTAGCAGCTCTACAGGAGGAGCAGGCTGAGAAGATAGAGATGATACTACAAATCTAGCCAATGACCTCAGGCCAGCACGGTCCTGGAAGTTGTGGGAAGTGGTCAGATTCTGCATGTATTTTGAAAGCAGAACAGGCTGGGTGTGGGGTGGATTAAATATGTGAGCTGAACAAAATTAAGAGGAAAAATGATGGCTTAGATTTGGGGCAGAAGCCAATAAAGATATGTCTTTGTCACACAATAAACTAGAGAAGCCACATAAGAGTAGTTGACTTTCTCATGAGGTCCTTCATATACAAAACATATAAATCTCCCAATAAGAGGATCATAATTAGTACCACAAAACTAAGAAAGACTTGCGCTTGCCATTTGCTGAGCTGAAGAAGTCATATAATAGTTGGCTTTCTCATAAGGTCCTTCATATATAAAAAAAATGACTGTCCAAATAAGAGGATCACAATCGGTATCATAAAACTAAGAAAAACTATTTCCATCCCATCTTCCATCTCCTGTTCATTTGGGGAATACATTTGTGGAGCAGAATGGCAGGCTGAACCATAGATGATACCTTCACCCACACTCTCTGTATGGTTGGTGTGTTTGATAGGGGTGTGCATGAGGCAGCTTTTGGTGGGGCAGAGCTAGAATGTGTGTATGATATGACAGGACCTGCTTGATGTGCAACACAATTTCTATGTGTCCTTCTTTGTTTGACAATATTTTATGCATACAACCTTTTATCCCCATTTGGTACTATGTAATATTGACCTTGATAATGTTGACCTTCATCCAAGTCTTTGATCCTGGGAAGTACTGGAGATTCAGAAATCTCTCCATCCTTCTGCATTATGCTTCCAGGATTCCTTTCCCTTATACCTTTTATAAGACTTGCAGATCCCCGCCCCCAAACCAAGAGGAGACACAGACTCTGGCTTGAGTCAAGGTCAGGTACCGATTCCCTGAATTCTCCTTCCTTGTGTCATGAATGGCCAGCTCAATTATTGTCCTACCCTGGCCAATTTCAATTAAATACCCATGAGTCTGACTTGATGAAACTTTGGTCAGGCTTCTCCCTCCCACACAACCTGAGATGTGGACCCATCCATCCTGACCTAACACTGGAACCCAGAGCAACACCTCCTTAATAATCCTGAGAACTGATGTCAGAGAAATATCCCCTGATCAAGTGTCCAAAGATGCCACCAGCTCAGTGCCTGCCTATTCCCAGCTCTTTCCTCCCTGCCAGACAAGTCTTCCTGTTGACCTCGAAGACATGCACAAATCTTTTAATCATGTTCTCTCTCTAATTCAGTTGGCCCTCTGTCCTCTCTTGCAATAGTCTTTTTGAATCCAGTCTCTCCTTCCCTAAGTCCATATTTGTTCTTCCCCTGAAAACCTTTATTAAGTACTGGATTATACTTGCAGGTTGCAATATATATTTATGTTCAGCAGATATGAGTTAGGCCTGCCAACAATCTGAATTCCTAGGGAAAAAAAAAACAGTAAATAAAACAAACAAAACTATCCTTCCCCATCAGAGCTTATCTTCAAGTTTGAGGAGACCAATAAATAGGTGAACTATTTAATAGGTTGGGTGGTGGGTGCTTCCTGTTTGAGAGAAAATCAAATATAGCATGAGAGAGTTGGCTTGTGTCATGTTGAGAGGGTTATATTTATTTTTAAATTTTTAGGATAGTTCCACATTTCAGAATGGGGAGGAAAGGGAGGCTAAGTCTCTTTACCTGGAGTCTATAAACAGGAATAGCTGAGGTTTCTGAACCCAAGACATGCTCATGGTCAAGGAAGGACACCCTCCGACCATTTAGAGGACTATATATATGTTGTATCGCTATGTTTGAAAGCAAGATCATGGAGGTGAGTGGGCTTATAAAGATTTCCATTTGGCATTCTGTAGGATACATATCAAAGATAAGGTCCCCATCTGTCCTAGTCAGCTTTTTCACTGCCGTGACTAAATGACCTGATCAGAGAATAGCTATAGAGGAGGAAAGGTTTATTAGAAGCTCACAGTCTCAGAGGTCTTAGTCCATAGACACCAAGGTCCATTCCTTGGGGCTCAAGGTGAGACTGAACATCATGGTGGAAGACTATGGCAGAGGGGAGCATCTCCCATGGTGATCAGGAAACACAGAGAGAGAGAGACTCCACTTGTCAGATATGAATATATGCCCCAAAGCCATGGCCCCAATGCCCACCTCCTTCAGCCACACCCACCACTTCAGTTACCACTATCTACATCAGGAGATTAATTCACTGATTGGCTTAAGACTCTCACAACCCAATCATTTCTCCTCTGAATCTTCTTACATTGTATCACACATGAACTTTTTGGGAACTCTTCACATCTAAACTATAATACCATCCCAAATATGTTAGGCTCATATTGCACTAGCAATAAAAACAGGTGCTTAGATGGATCATTCCCAGTTAATTCTGGTCATTATTCTCTTGGGGTTTTATTGTTTCAAAGGAATACCATATACCCATCAATTCTATATTTAGGAGTTATACTTTCTAGGGTTTTCTTTCAGGAGTCAATGATTTGAAATGAAGTGTTTTGTGGTGTTTTGACAGTGTTTTTTTTTTTTTTTTAACACTGTAACTTACTTAAGTAAAACATTTTCCTTTCAAATGCTTTCTGTGTTGTGTTTGTCAGACTGTGAGATGGTTTAAATGTTTTTAAACATAACATGTGACTCGACACAGGTTTTGTAGAGGCAGAATGGCTGAAAATCTGAGGGCTTAGAGGCCACGGTTATGAATTAATTGATATTATTCATAATTATTTGGTATGCCTCAACAGACTCATACATCTGTAATTATATATCATAAACCAAGTAAAGATATAAAGAAAAATTATGTCCAGATTTAGAGGCAAAGAGACTAAATACCAAGGCAACAGTAGCTATTTGGTATTTCCTTTATAAAGCCCAAGGAAATGGCCCAGGGGAAGCCTAGGTATTTTTTTCTTATTATATCTTTCCGAACATATTCTTTCAGTGTCTAATAAATTTCTCATAACTGGCTTTAAAATAACACCACTGAGCCTTCAAATAGGTAGTGCTCAGAACAAAATGGATAAATCGGAAAGCTTATATCCAATCTAGTTGGTTGATCCTCTTGGATACAAATATTCAGAGATACAGCTACTTTCTCTCCCCAGGCACTTTGAAAGTAGTTAGCTGACATTTAAACTCACTCTGATGATCTCTCCAAAACCACTCAAGAACCAGTAACAGGAGCCACCACTAGGATATTGCACTGTTTTTCCTACCCAGAACAGACGTTTTCAAAATTGGCAAAATATGTGCATTCTGCACCTATGAGGGTTATATGTTTGTGATGCCTCTCACCAAACTAGAACAAAGCAGAATAAGTCTGCACTTTTGGAGTACTTCAAGTTAATATGTAGACTGCTTAAACATATGTTGGTATTAATTAATTAATAATCCAGTTAATATTATCATGGGGGTGGGGGATACTCTTAAACAGAGTTTGAATTCACATTTTTTTATTTTCTTGTTTTATTCCAAACAAGATCAGATCCAAACAAACACTGGGGCTTTCTCACTTCCTGTTCTACTATTTCCCCCTATTTGGGGGACATATGGTCACGTGTAGAAACACACAAAACTCCTTAACTTTTTCCTGTTAACTCAACACCATTGTCTGAATCTGTTGGCAGTTGGATTGCTGAGCAAATGAACGGATAACAATGTTTCTATTTGATCAGCCTTGAAATCATGAAAAAAAGTGGAATATAACTTTCATATTAAGAAAGCCAATTAGATTATCTTCTAGGCCATTGAGCAATTGAAGAGTTATCAACCTGGATCACCATATGAGGTCCAAGGGATCAAATATTGACACTGTAGCCATGGTTCCAGTGTTAATCAGCTTTCTGTCACTGTGACCAAAACACCAAGCAAGAACAATAGAGAGGAGACTCTCAGTTTCAGAGGTTCAGTCCATGGTTGGCCAAGTCCATTGCTATGGGTCCCAGGTCTGATGGACATCATGGTGGAAAGGCGTGGTAAAGGAAAGTCACTAGTTCCAAGTGATCAGGAAGCCGAGAAGGCGGTGGGGGGGGGGAGAGAGAAGAGAGAGAGAGAGAGAGAGAGAGAGAGAGAGAGAGAGAGAGAGAGAGAATGATGAGAATGGTAGGAAGGAATCAAAATTAAGATGAAGCCTTCCAGGACACCCCCAATGATCCTCCTCTTCTAGCCACAGCCCTCCTGCCTACAGTTACCACCAAGTCAGTCCATTCAAAGTAGGATGGATTGATTAGGTTATAGCTCTCACTGTCTAGTCATTTATTTCTGAATATTCCTGCATTAACTCAGGAGCTTTTGGGAGGACGCCTCATATCCAAACCTTAATAGCCTAATATGACTAGAAATTAAAAGTGGACTTTTCCATTCCTTGATCAATATATTGTGTGTGTCTGAACCATCTGCTTTGTTTTCTAATGAGGATGATTTAATAAAGGGTGGTCTCCATTCAGTAATGCTAGAGACAAACACAGTTTCACAGGTGTGAAGTGTGACACAGGCTACAAACACAGTTGGTGGCCTCTACAGGGGATCACTTTTCTGTGGGGAGTTTTCAAGGGGATGGAGTACATTAAAAACAAACAAACAAACAAAAACCTTGATGCCTGAATTCCACCTGTTCTTGCTAATTGCACCAATATTCAGTGGTTTCTGGTTGGAATGGCTGTTGTTTTCATTGCTGATTCAACCAGTTTTCCATTGGCAAATCCGCCAGGACAAATTAAATTCTGAGCAGCACAAACATCATTTATCTGCTCGTTCATTCGACAACAATTATTGACAGCTTGTTCTGTGTGAAGGTTGTGTTAAGTACTAGGGGGAAAGTTGTAAATAAGTCTCAAACCTAAGGGAAATTTCTGTCTGGTGAAACATATGAACAAAGAACTATTTATAATTGATTATAATATTTCTGTGGATGATATAAGGTCAGATTGTACTTGTGAGAAACACACTTACCTGTCCAAAGCCCCCCAATGGGCTAGGACATACAAGGAACAGGAAAACATTACTTTAATGAAAGTCCTGCAAGATAGGGTGCCTGGTGATCAGGGACACACAGATTGGGTACAATCAGTTATTTATCCCCTAGAGTGCAAGATCCCTCTCCCAGTTCCTCATTAGCTGAGTACTGTGGGATGCACAATCTTCCTGAATGTCACCTAGGTTTTAGTGTCTCCTGTTGGGTTATTTAAACAAATATATTTGGTTTTCCCAACCTCCCTTGGTCCTCCTGTGGTGGAAAATGCCCCTTGGGTTGAGCTCCTTCTGGCACTACACAGTTTGTTTCTGTTAATCAAGTCTGACCCTTCCTGTCACCTCCTGTTTATCAAGGGGCTGTGAATTTTTACACCCGGATGTTAATTGGTTATAACTCTTTATTCTCCCTACTAGCTGCCTTTCTTACAACCCAAGTCATTTTACCTATAAAACTAAATAAGCTATTCTGAAAATGCACCACCAGACTTTCTATTTCTCATATGCCGAAGGCTCACTTGCCCAGTCTTGGTTAAAGAGGACTTCTCAATATGGTGTCTAAGCTAAGATTGGGAGAAGAGGTAGAAGTGTTAGGTAAGGTGTTGAAGTGCAAGTGAGCATGTTTCCTACCCTGGAAGATCAATGCATGAAAATTCCAGAACCAAGAGGGAGCAGGGGATGATCCCAGAGAAGCTGTCCATCATGTGAAGACATGTCAAAGATAACAAGGTTCCCATGGGCAGGCCTGGTCAGAGGGGGCCTGGCGGAAGTCTGGAAGCAGAGCAGGAATTAGTTCCAGAATTTATAGGTGGGAGAAAAATTCATTAGCAAAGCTTTAAAAGAGAAACAGAAAAACCCTTCAACTTTTAAAAAAAAATCAAATATTTGTTTAATCTACTGGAATCACAAAATGCAGATGACGGAAACAGAGAGCTTATAGATATTCTATATTTTCCTGAGCCGTTAGGAAAAGTTATTGTGATTAATTACAGTGCCTGTTTGAGTTCAGTCATGCCTCATATTTCATGAGGAGTTCTATCTTTTCTCTGCAGACCCAGCCAAATAAGAGCTTTGTTGATACAATTTCTTCTCACATTTTAAATTTTAACAGAAGTAAAATTGCAATAGCACAATTCTTCTCTCTTCTATTGTAGGAATAGAACTCATTCTTTAAAATTGTAGCCACGTGTATGTAGTGATTTTAGTTAAACTGAAATTATTGCATACATCTGATTCTTTCCATCATTGCTTTCATCATGGGATATGTTTCCTGAGGAAAAGGAATCATTTTATTAGGATAGTTACATTATTATATTTTATGAACTGTTGAAATTCTGATAAATTATTGTTGCTAGTGTATTCGTGCCTAAACATTCAGATCTCTGAATATTTAGGATCTATTGCAACAAATTCAAGATTTTTGACGACCCAGTATTTACCCAACTCCAGGGATTTCCCACAGTATTACCCTTATGTATACTGTTAGAAATATAACCCTTTAAGTATGATTCTACCTAGTCCTGTCTCAAATACCTGCCATGTCAAAGAAACTTAGTAGCAGTAATCCACGGATAACTTAAAAAAAATCATTTCTTAATCAAAACTGCAAGGCAAAACCACCAGATTGAGCCAAACAACAACAAAAAAGTAGAAAAAGAGAAAATATGAACTTATGAGATGACCCAGAAATTGAAACATGCTTGTGCTAAATACAATCAGTTGTTTATCTGAAATTCAAATTTAACTGAAAATATTTTTTTTTGCTTTTGTTTTTGGAAACCCAACCAGAAGAGGATCTGAAATGTGTTCCACTGGGGCCTCTGGCATTTCCTTTTGTCTCCTACACATGTGCTTCACCTGGGCTGCAAGATTTCTCCTTCCATAAATGCTTCAGAATCTCTCCCCTCCTCTTATGATTAAATATGTGGTATCCCCCAAAAGCTCATATGTGGAAGTTTAGAGGTGAAATGATGGGGTTATGAGAGCATTAATTTAATCAGTTTGTTAACTGATATGGAAATTGCTAGAGAATTTATGGTTGGGGAAAATAAGTCTTGGACAACATCTCAAACAAAAGATTGTACATGTGGTAGAACCCATAGTCCAGATTATAATTGTTATAGTGAGAAACTATAAAAAATTGGGTGGTAACAATAGGCAGATAGGGAATAATGGGAAGAGGTGGTCACTGGGGTTGGGGATGGGAGGTGACTTTGGGGTTTATATTTTGTCCCTAGTAAGGAGCGTTCCCTCCGCCATATAGGGATTGAGATTCTTTGAAACCATGAATACTAAGTAAACGTCTTCTTCTCTACGTTTTTTCTTTTCTGGTTCTTTGTTTACAGGGGCAAGAAAAATTACTAAAACACAACCCTATACTGTGCAGTGTGTCCTAGGTCTCAGTTCCCCCGTTTCTCAATCCTTCTGTATATCAATTTTTTCGGCTCCTCTGCAGGAGAATGGCATGGGATGTGTGCTCTTTGGGAAGGGGAGAGATGAGAGAGCAATTGCAAAGCCCTCTGTAGAGGAGTAGGAGGAATGGAGAAACTAAGACTTCCCTTAATACTTTGTGTCCTGTTACCAATGTGGAAGTTCTAGTGCCAGTGTGACTGTATCTTCCATTTCCAAGGCTGTACAATTTAAAGGTAATAAGTTTTGACAAAATGAGAAGCTAATTCTGTGATTATGGGACAACTAGATCAGCTCTGTGGTCGGTAAGTGCTTTCTGATCTGTTCTAAATTGGATCCCATGGCTTTTGCCCTCCTTCATGATCCATATGTGATTCTGAATTTACTGTGGTGCCTGTTCCTAGAAATCAAGGCTAAGTCATAAAATGACAGTGAATTATGTTTCTAATTGTCAGACAAAATAATTTACCTATAAACTAAAACACTCAGAATTTACCTGTAAATTAAATCAGTCAGTTAACATTCTAGTTGATAATTACAGTCAAAGGTCACTAAAAGCCAGAAACAAGGAAGAGAACTGTCAATAAACCATTTTATTGTTGTTGTTGATAAGAAAAATCCACAATTTTTTTTCTAAGTTTTTGTAAATTAGAAAGGGCTTGGACAGCTGATTGTATTTCTATTTCATGCAAAATTTCAAGTTTCTTGTTAGAAAATTGTAATGCTTTAGAAATAATGGCAAAGTCACTTATTTACTACATTATTATAATTCTCCTAGAGAATTATGATTGGGGAAAATAAGTCCTGGACAACATCTCAAACAAAAGATTGTATGTGGTAGAACCCATCATCCAAATGGGCAGAAAATAGTATTATTTTATTGTAATTATTATAGTGAGAAACTGACTTTAAGATCCTTTGTCCTTCTTAATTACCTTGAAGGTGCTTCTTAATTGGGAGGGTCATTTTGGAAGAGCCACTTTAATTAATTCATACATAAAATATCAAAATATATTACTGTTGCAAGATTTAAAACATTTGTGCCAAAATATATGTCAATTTCTTATAGATTCTCTCCAAATGTTTCCAGTTCTTTCTGTCCATTGCTACTACCAAAGAGGAGGACTCCTTATAATCTTGGCAGACTGTGGTACTGTGGTCACCTGCTTCAGCCTCTGCACACCATCCTTTATTCCCATCTAAGATCTCTTCCCTAATGACTCCTGTCCTCATAGGAGGTATTGATGGATTTTCACTTGTGCTGTTTGCTCATTTCTTCATATATGCCCACCTCCTTTTCTTGGCTTGTGTAGAGCACCCTTTGGGAGTAGATATCGCTTACCTATATGTAGCAATATGTAGCAATATGTAGTAGATATCGCTTACCTATATGTAGCAGAAGGCCAGGAGGGTCAGAGCATCTCAGACCAGGATTCAGAAGCCTGGCTCTCACTGTGCATGAACTTGAGTAAGCTGCTGTCTTTGAACCTGTTTCTCATCTGAGAAACTGGGGTCACAATGACTATCTCAGAGAGCAATGGTGAAGAGCAATGAAAGAATTGTAGCATGTCAATAAACAGCACAAGTGCTACATGTTAGCTAATGGATAGAAAATCCTTTAGGAAAAGTCTTCTCCTCACCTCTGGTGTTCCAGGTGGAGATTCCTGAGCCTGACCTTTGAAATGCCTAATTCTCTGGCTCCACCAGACCCCTCCACTTTTATAGCCATCCTATGATGAGCTTTCAGTGTTCATTTCTTTGCTTCTTATGCATAAGGAAACGAGCCTCAGAGAAGTTACAGAACAGGCCCAGTTACCTTTCATCCCTGTGAAAAAAAAAATACCTAACACCAACTTAGGCAAGCAGCAATTCACATTGGTTCATGGTTCACACCATGGTCAGCCAACTCTCTATTTTAGACCCAAGGTCAACCAGAACATTTTGGTGGAAGGGTGTGGCGGAGGAGCACAGCTCTCCTGGTGGTGGCCAGGAAGCAGAGAGAGGAAGGAGAAGGGACTACTGGGGAGAAACATTCTTCCAGGGAGTCCCCAGTGACCCACTTCCTCCAGCCACCTGCCCACAGCTACCACTGTCAGTGCATTTAAACCAGAATGGACTAACTAGATCACAGCTCTGTAATCCAATTGCTTTGTCTGTCATTAACACAGGAGCTTTGGGGGACACCTCACATCCAGAGTGCAACACCCAGTTAAATGGCTGATATGTGTGTCAGAGAGTAGTTAATAATAGGTTTATATCAGAATCTGATGTCATGGCTACTGAACTCTTCAAAGAGATTTCCGTCTGGGATGAGCTATTGCTGTACGGGAATACACAATATACGTTTGAGTCTTTGTTGCAAGTATTTACACCTCAAACCTAACTTTTTTCCACTCTCCCTGCTTCTTCAGTTTCTATTTCAATGACTCTGAGTACTTTCCCTTCCTTGCTGGATAAGTACACACAATTTAAACTTTCTCTACCCTCACTGAGCATATCAGATTGCTCTAACCAGAACCACAGTGGACTGTGTTACCTTGTGTTTTCTCTGGTGATTGATAGGAACAAAATACTGGACCAACCTCGGGAGTGAGGAGCATACCTTCTTCCTCTTTTACACATCCTGAATTATGTACAAAAACCAAAAAGGATAATAGATAGTACACAGATACACAAAAGAGAATAATTAAGTTCTGTAGTCACCTTTTGAAATTTGTGGTGTTTTATTGTTTAGGAGGCTATCTGTTCGACTTGGATCCATTTTTTTTTCTGAACCGAGTTTTATTCTTGAATGTTTAGGTCATGGAAAATAAATTTTCCTCTTCTAAGCTACCATTCTGCTGACTTCTTAGGCTACTCATTTCCTTTTAGTAATAGTGTCTGGCAAAACTGTAGCACAAGACCACAGACTGTTGGCAGGAAGGTGACGCCTCCTGACACAGTACTTCCTTCCCCAGGGGAGCTGCAGTATGGGGTCTAATATTAAGTCCTTTGTGTCTGGTCATCTGGGGAAAACCAGCACTTCCTATGGCCCAACTACAAGGTCCCTCTGGACTCCTCCCCTATGACAGCGTAACTAAACAGCCCACTTTATCATGGGGTCCTGCAAAGAACTAAAACAAGCCTCCCATCCTCTTGATTCAACAAAGCCTACCTCCAACAGCCCATGGTAATCCATTCTGTTCCCAAGTGCTGCCCCCATTGTGGGCCTGCATGAGATAGTGAGCACTCCTGAGACTTGTGTGCTGTGCATATGACTTATAAACTGCTACCTCTCATGTACCAGTGCTTGGCCCTTTCCATAACCCACTCTTGCTAAGGGGAGACAATGAAATCAGGATCCCTCACCTTGCCTTCTAGAGCCACCCCTACTTCCCTCCATACTACCCCTGTTTAACTTTGAGCAACCACTGACCCTGACCTGACCTGACAGGTTCTCCATTTCTGTTGTTGTTGTTGTTATTATTATTTTCATTTCAAGAATGAAACATACATACAGGAAACAGTGCAGCATGTACGTTTTGGGAATTAGCTTATTTTACTCAGTGTAATTCTCTGGAAATTCATCCTGGTTGCTATGTGTATAAATACTTTCTTCCCAGATCTCCATCTTGTGGATGTATCATTGTTTACCGTTTACCACTGAAGGACATCTGGGTTGTTTTCAGTCTTTAGCTCTTTCAAATCATGCTGTTATAAACATTCACATACAAATATATCAATTTTCATATCTCTATAATCAATGTCCAGAAGCGTAATTGCTGGCTCATATGGAAACTGCATGCTTAATTTTTTTTTTTTTAAAGGAGCATCCAACTTGTTCTGCACCATGTTTCTATCATTTTTCACACACCCACCAGCAGCATATTAGTGTTTCATTCTTTGCCATCCTTGCAAGCCTTTGGTATGCGCACTAGTATTGTATACAAGTATATCTAAGTGTGATTTAATTTGAATTTCCCTAATGGTTAATGAAGTTGAGCAACTTTTCATGTGTTATTTATCACCTCCCTATCCTCCTTGTTAAAATGTCCCTATGGTGTATCTTTTTTCTGTTTTCAAATCAAAGTGCATGTTCTTTTCCTGTTGAGCTCAGAGAGTTTTTAACATAGTCTCACTTCTAGTCCTCAGATATGAGGTTTGCAAATGTTCTTTCCTGTTCTGTGGGTTTGAAGATTGGTTGAGTCACATGTTTGAGTCTCTGGTGTCACTTATTAGAAATATTTGGTGATGACAGGCTGAATAGGGGTCTCTCCAACTTGATAGTCCCTGGGCAGGGTTAAGAGGAAATGCCTTACAGTTTTATCAGTGTGCCCATGGGAATGAACCCAACATGCAAGGTTGAACACCATATTGCAGTACTGGCCTCCAAGTGGCAGTCACTTGGCCCCTCTGGCCTCATTTCTGTATTTCTTTGATACTTTCCCATCTACCTTTCAGAGGTTGTACCAAAATATCACAGTAGCACAATAACTTTTAGGATCCTCTTGCCATCTTCCCTTCCTGGCAGTTCTCAATAAATGTATCTCAGGGTTTCTTATTTTTATTTTAAAGGAACTTTTAATAGTTTAGAGAGTCTGGGTTTGGAGTCTGTGTGGCCAACTACTGAAATGGTATATGCGTTTATGGAAAATTGCTGAGCTACTATAATCTAAGCTACCTTCTTGGCCATTTGGGGATAATAATAGCACTTATCTCAAGATGTTTGTGTGGGAATAAAAATGAGATGGGCTCCCTGAGTGCTCAGCCTTCATTCCCTTTCATTTCCTACCTGTGCATACGAAGTGCTTGACAAATACCAACCACCATTGTGGCTGCTGTTATTGTACTAAGTTACCCCAAAGCAGGTGCCTGGGCAGCAGGTGGGGAGGTAATAGTAGGAGGAGTGCGTTTTTTTGGTTATTGTTTTTTTACTTCCCTCAAGCTGAATGTGGCTCTCCATGGATGGAATTCACATTGACTGTTGTTCTGGTTATAATATTTTTCTCCCAACCAGGTGGCAGTTAGGGTGCATGTGCTCCAATGTTTTAAGTTATGTTCATCTCACCCATCTTGCCTTCATGATATCTTGAGCCCCAGAAAACTGCTCTAAAATCTGTCCCTTCCTTCTTTCCCTGGTCTCTGAGCGCTCGCGTGCTCTCTCTCTCTCTCTCTCTCTCTCTCTCTCTCTCTCTCTCTCTCTCTCTCTCTGAGTCTCTTTGGAAGCCTCTTCCATGCTCTCTGGGTAAGTGCTGTGCTAGGAGGGCTGATTTGTCTCTGCTGATTCTGTTCTCATCTTTCTCCCCACCACCTGGTGTGTACCGCTCAGGAGCAGATAGAGTGAGCAAGGATGACCCCTTCTCAGAAGCAGTGCATAATATTTCAAATGTTTTCTACTTAAGATCTTTGCTTTCTATCACCACCACATACATAATTAGCAATAAACAGTGCGGCTACTTCTAGAAACTACGACACAAACAGCTTTGCAATGATTCCTCCTTTTAAAAATCTCAAAAGAATTTTCGCCCCAAATTACAGCACTCACTACCTGTCTGAACACATAGAACCATTGGCAAGAATTGGTATATTGATGCTTTGTTAAGATTCTCATTAATTTCCCACTCAATTTCTTACATTTCCAGGCTAATTACTTTCCATTCCAGGGTTGCATTTTTTTTCCTCTCTACATGGCTGTGTTTGTTTCTTTTTACACCTGTACAATAAGTATTTCTTATAGCCAAGGGGTGAGATCATTAATTTAAAGACAAAATCATGAACTCATGTGGATTTTTCAAAGCAGAAGTTTTATTTCTCAGAAAGTTAAATTCTTCTTCCTTTGAATGGTATTAGAATCATATTGTACTCATTCTTTCCTTTCCAGAACTAACTACTGTGAAGCAGGTAATTAAATTAAACTGAGAAGCTCAATTCTTGTCAGCTTTTCATCTTCTATAAATGTATCATTGCAACTGGGGACATAATTTTATTCAACATTTTAGATTTGGCGCAGGTTGCTTTTGGATATCATTTTTATTTGTCATGTAACCTTCTCATCCATTGACTTGCCCCAGAATGTGGATGTTAATGAATTGGAGCATGCATAAAGAGTGGCTAATAAACATGTCTTCAATGAGAAATTCACTCAAGCATGAAATGCAGTCCCTGCCTGCAAGGGACTTACTACCTATTGAAAAACACTAGGAATATACAATGATGAAATTGCATTAGAAGAAAAGGAATCAATAGCAATTTAGATTAGTGATGAAGGAAACCCACCATGCAAGAATAATATCCACTCAAATAATGAGAGGATTCTGACAGTTACTGGGGAAGAGAGGGATGCTGTAGGCTTCATAAGCATAAGACATATCTTTTTAATGAGTGGCTATTATGTGCCAGGCATTGCGGTACAAATATCATGCTTTATATGTTTCAATTTAGGTAAACCCAATTACATGATTGTTTGTAGATCTGTTTTTCATGTGGGGTCAATGCTTATATTTGGGTGATGCTGTGTGGGAATTGAACCCAGGGCTTTGCAGAGACCACACAGCCACTCTATCAACTAAACTATATCCCTAGTCCCACTTAGAGACTTTTAATAAATGCTGGTTAGTGACTCAGGTAAAATTTGAAACCAGAAGTATTTGGGTGCAAAGCTTAGCCTCACTTTGCTCCATCATGTTATCAAAATATGCAAAGCAATGGAAAGTTGGATTTGATCTGCTTATAGAAAGAAGAGTGATATATAGAGGGAGAAAGTGGCAGAGAGTTAAGGATACAAATAGAAATAAAGAGAAAATGTTAGGTCAATATAGTAGCAGGAGAGTGGAAGCAAAAAATATGTATAAAAGTTTGACATATAGTAATTATATAATTGGTCTAGATCCAGTGTTGATCATGCTGACAAATGTGGTTAAGATTGTAGGTTTTGGATTTTTGACAAACTGTTTTGAATTCAAGCTCCTCTATCTATAAATGATCTCCCTTTAGCAGACTAATAACATCACAAAGAATAGTTCTAATCATTGAGAGCTGGTTTAATTTGGATACAGGTGCATTGGGATGGGGAATTCATTGCAATGTACAATTATGTGCTCTTCTCTGTTGGTATAAAAAGTATCAATAAGAAGACTTTGGTGAAAAAGGAGTTAATATGTGTGCAAGCATCCACTGCCTGTTGAGTGACTGTTTTCAGTGTGTTCAGGATTTGGGAGCAGGTGCCAGGGTCCTGTGTACCCTGGTAGTGTCAAGGAAGGATTGGGAAGGTTGTATGCTCACAGTGATGTCAAGGAAGCACTTTGTGTCTGTGTGCACAGTAGATTGAAATGACAAAAGGGCACAAAACAGTGAGACCAATGAGAAAGTTTAGTTGTCACAGAGGTGTCCAGTAGCATGATCCTGAGTGAGAAGATGACAAGAAAAAGGTGAGATTCCGTGAAGCAAAAGTCATTGGAATCAGATACTGCAATAGGGAAAGCAGGTAAATTTCCAGGGTCTTACTAAATTGCCCAGACTGGCCTTGAACTGGAAATCTTCCTGCCTCAGTCTCTTGAGTAGCTGGGATTACAGGTGTGTGCCATCATGCCCAACAAAGTGCCCACATCTCACTGGCAGCTTGAAATGTTAAGTCAGCAATATAAGATACTATCCAGTAACCAACCAGTATGCCATTTATAAGACCCAGTTAGTAACTACATAAAATGTGACTAATTTGTGATTGTTATGCAAATGAAAGTTCAAAAATCTGGTGATCTTGGTAGATTTATGTGTGTGCTTCATTGTTCTACATCCTAGTCCTCTAATTAGACCATATTTCTCTCCCTCTGTTCAGGAAAAAATATCTATTGGAACCTATAGAAATGTGTTAAATCTATGTCTGGCAATATTTTAGTTCAAGGGAGTTCAACTTCTGTAGGCTGAGTGGACAAGCTTAGATTAAATGAAAGCCATGATTGTAATACAGTTTTTTTTAAGATTACACACACACACACACACACACACACACACACACACACACACACACATATTCCTTCCTTCCAACAGTTTTCTCTCCTGAGCTTACTTTTATGAGATTTAGAAAGAAAGGCTAAATTATTTTGCATTTACAAGTACAATTATGTCCTTAATAATAAGTGGTTCCATTATCATATATTGAAAATCCATATCCCCCACTAAAAAAAAAAATTAGATAAAATGCCTACACAACACTGGGATAGTAATGTCCTATCTGATTTACTGGGACTAAAAATCTAATAAAATAAAGTAAGAGTAACTGTTCAACTTTAGAATCCAAGGAAAAACATGTGTGTGAAAAAGACAAAAGAAGAATGTGCACACTCACATGATTGCTTGCAAGTGTACAGATGAAGGGGTGGGAGGAAAATTGTGGAATGAGTTTAGTTGTTATCTGGGAGGAAGTGATTTTATCGTTAAATATCTAGAAAAAATAACCCTGTTGTGATACAGTACATTAAATCAAGATATATTAAAAGTATCTTCTTAAAGGTACTTAAAAAGTTTCTTAAAATTAGTTCTGTTACTCAAAGACTTTAAATATTTGGATACAAACATTAATATTTGCATCCTTGACAATATAAGGAAATGCCAATGACATAGCTGTGCCTCAAAAATAATGATACATTTCCAGGGTGCTTGAGAGGGGGGTGGAGATAAAGTCAAGTTTTGTAGACATCCAGAGGAAGCCACCCCTGGTGACCCAGTGTGAGCTCAGCACTTGGTGGTATGTTTTATACTTGGATCAGGACTGTGCCTTCAGCACCAAGAACAGAGCCTGGGGGCTTTGGGGGCACTCCATTAGGGCTTCTTGAATAAATGAAGGAACTATTCCTCTATTGAAGACTCATAAAAGCCCTGTACATAAGACACTGGTCTCCCACATTAGAGATGTTAACCTTGGGAACTTGAAGCATAGTAAATAAAGTGCCCTGAATCACAGGAAGACATTTAAATACCACCTGCCACCCAAGGTTCTCACAAAGGGCATTCAAAATGGGGAGAACTCTTTGGAAATGACCTAGTTCATTGTCAAGTTGGACAAACATATGTAGAATAAGAAAATTGGCCAGAATTCTACGTGAGTTTGTTCTTTCAAATGACTATTGTAATTGATCGTATTAAGCTTTGAAATTGTTGAAACTCGTGTACCTCTGATCAAAGCTAGAAGATTGGCTAGCATATCAATATTTAATTTCCAGGTAACACAAACATTGTTTTAAAAGGAATATGAGGTGGGTTTTTTTTAATAGTTAAATATGAACAGACGGCAAGAATAACCTTCAACTTCTTATGGGTCTCTACTTCTGACAGTAGCAAGTGCCACATGTAAGATTCACACTTGACTAGACTGGTGACAATTACAGCTACAGCACTAATGACCTACAAGAAGTGCTGATGCAAAACAAGAGGTGGAAAATCACAATACAAAATCTTATATGCATGCTTAGTTTTGAAAGCGAGCTTTCTATATAGTATAAATTTGCATGGTTTGAAATAACTTTTTACCTTCCCAAAATATTTATATAGTGTTTGTAAATATTCCAGGG
This sequence comes from Callospermophilus lateralis, assembly GCF_048772815.1. Taxonomy (NCBI): domain Eukaryota; kingdom Metazoa; phylum Chordata; class Mammalia; order Rodentia; family Sciuridae; genus Callospermophilus; species Callospermophilus lateralis. The sequence continues at coordinate 16,004,690 of NC_135324.1, forward strand.
TGCCTTCGAGCAATTAGATTTAACCAAAAATAAAATGAAAGATCAACAAGATATGCTAAAGGCAAAATCATAAAATAACATAATATCAGGATACAAAGAGCAGGGCATATTGTCTGAGAATAGCAATAAATGAGGTGTCTTGTTTATTTAAATGAAAAGTTATTTATCAGTGTAGCACATTCACTACAATGTAGTGCATGCAGTAGAGTATAATACACGCAGTAAAGTCAACATTGTCAACTTGTTCTCCACAGTTTGGATTTTTGAGATTCAGAATTAATATAGATCTAATTTCAGGATGCTAATTGCAAAGTTTTCAAATAATGATCAACATGCATTTTTGTCAGATTGAATCAAGGAAGATAAATATATGCCATGTGCGGGTTCTGTTTTTACCTCCACATGCCCTTGGACCCCAGTACCAATGTCACTGTTATCTATTGAAACTGTAGTAGAAGATTAACCACATTGAGTAATATGGCCAGTGCTTTGGTAACTTGAAGTATATAAATTTTATTTTCTAATCAGCTTAACAACCCAATACCACCATGGTATACATGAGAATATCAGGGCTCTCCAGAGAAACAGAACCCAAAGGATGGTAGATGGATAGATAGATAGACACATATTGATATATTCTTGTACATTGTGTAACACAATTCCTTATGATATTGGAATTCCTTATACCTTGTAAGGAAGTGGCTAACATAATCATGCAGAGCAAGCGGTTCCATAGTCTGCTATCTGAGTGCAGAGACCCAGGAGAGCAAGTGTATCATTCCAGTCCGGGTCTGAAGACTTGAGAGCCAGAGCGATGGCTCCAGTTGAAGTCACTTTAAGTCCTAGTTCAAATCCAAAGGCCCTGGAACCAGGAAAAGACCATGGTGTCCATTCCAGTTGAAGTGCAAAAGAATATTGTTCCATCTTGAAAATGATCCAGCAGGGACAGTGTGTCCTGTCCCACTCCCGCTCTTTGTCCTGTTCAGGCTTCCAACATACTTACAGTGAGTGCCCCACCACACTGGGGAGGGCAGTCTGCTTTACTCTGTCTACTGATTCATCTGTTAATTTAATACAGAAGCACCTCCGCAGGCACACTAGAAGTAATGTTTCATCTAATATCTGGGCGCCCTATGGCCCAGTCAAGTTGACACATGAAATTAGCCATCAGGGATATTCATAGATGGAAAGTCCTTCATGCAGAACAAGACAGGTGAGTGCAGAGCATGCCCTCACCCCACACGCTGCTCCCAAAGCACTGTTCCTTCCTCCCATGCTGCATTGACTCTCTTCTCAGACAAGGCCTCAACACAGTGCAGAAACACTTCTAGGATGTATTCCTTGATCCATCCTGAGCCTTATGATTGCAAACTATATATTTCAGAAAATAAACTGATAGGTGTTAGGGGGGAAAAAAAGCAATGGTAACTAGTAGGGGAAGATTGGATCAAAAAGGATTAGAATATGAGTGAAGGGATTTGGAATCTGGACTGAGAACTGTAGGTTGTGGTGATCTAGCTGTCCTAGTTTCCCTGGGTCTCTTCCAGTTGGAAAAGTGAAAGTCTCATGTCCCTGGAAACCCATCAGTCCCAGGCAAGTGGGACCAGGTACCTTACACAGGAAACATGTTGTTGAAGTTGTCTGTGATGGAAATTATTTCTCATTTCCTAACCCATTCCATATGCACACTTATAAAATACAATGAAGTGAATTACTAGAATAATGAAATAAAAGAGGGCAGACAAACTACAAGCTCAAACTTTCATATCAAACTCAACCAATAGAAATTATAAATAGATATAAAAGCAGTGCAAATGCTCTTCCTCAGTTGCTTTGCTTACCTTAAGGGGAATGTTATAAGTTGTTTGAAATGGACCCTGGTGCAGACCCCATGGATGCAGAGCTAAGGATGTATTTCCACAGCCTAAGAAGGGAAGCAGCCAGATGAGCACTTTTATGTGGCACAACAGATTGAAGACAGGTTAGACTTGAATTAGGATACCAGGATGGACAGAGGACAGAAGGGTCAACAAGGAGATCCAGTGATGTGAGTACAGGCATGGAGGAAGCAGAAACAGGGCTAATCCTAAACTTCTCATGAAATGACCTCTTGGGCACTAAAAGCTAAAGAAATTGTAACCATCTAAGAAATAATAAAACTTAAGGGAGGAGGTAGATTGATGAGAGAATGAATATGCACATTGGTTGTAAACTGCCCGCTCACCCAAGTCCAAGCAACCCTCGTTACTAGACCTTAGAGTCTTTAGCAACTCACCACATCAGTTCTTTTATCAATAATTGGCAATTTCAATCTTATCTATGCCAGTTGCTGTGACATATAAAAAGATAATATGTATGTATATATAAACATATGTGCATACATAGACAGGTACCATTTATATATAGAATATGCCGACATGTATTATATAAAATAGTGCACTGTCTATAGTTGTGTATCATGCATTTCTATCTATATGTATATGGCTAGATAGATGCCTGTCATTTAGTACTAAATTGGTACATAGCTAGTGGCTATTCCTTGCTTAATATAGATATTAATAAATTATTTCAGCAATAATTATTGCAATCTCCTTTGAACAATGTGTCTTTGATTTACACAGTGAGTCACAATGAGTTGTGAATAAGTCTGATTCCTTATTTAACAGGGAATATTTTCTTCCACTGACTTTCAAGCTCTTCAACACTTGCTGGCATTGTATATGCTGATTTTATGCTTGATTTATCCCACAGTTGTTTGATTCCCTCCAAAACACCAGGTACTGTTAGAAAGAGACAGAGGGACTCGTAATAGAGGCCACTTTGCCTTTATTTGCCTGTGGGTCCTTGAGAACCTCTTCTAACATAGTTACCAGGGTAATCATCTTATCACTCCTGAGCACTTTTTCCATTTTCCTTTGCTTCCCTTTGACCCCGTCTCTTCATGTATTTCATGTCATTCTCCAGTCGTGTCTTGTGCAGCCTGTTTGAGGATGTGTTTTATAACACTTGGACCCTGTTGATACCACTCTGGCGCCATTTCTTCTCTGCAGTTGCCTTGTTTTTCTAATACATTCAACACAGGAGTAAAATTTGTAATGGCCATGAAGCAGTAGGATGTCTGAGATATATTATAAATAACAAGCGGAGGGTTTGGATAGAAGCAGGTGGTGGGTGATAGGGAGTGCAGTACCCACTGATGTCCAAGAGGAGAGGGTGTCGGGTCACAGGACCTCTAGGTCTTAGCACAAACTTGAGCTTTCTTTAGAACGTTGAGCAAACCACAGGATGGACTGGCACATACAAAGGATCATTATGGTTGCTGTGCATGGACCAGAGTAAGGAAGCCACATAACCAGGAAAGAGTCCATAGTCTTGCACAAACCCATGGACTTTTCTTTGTGGATCCCAGGTACTCAGTACATAGTAGGTCCTCGGGCTTTACTCCATTTTTCTATGGATGATTTGAACCTGGAAGCCACATAAATCCACAGAAAGGTCAGTGGAAGGATAATGAAGCATAAAGAGGTGGCTGTGAGGTACAGAAAAAGTAAACTTGCTGATCTCCTGACTCTCGGCTATGGATTCCTTCCTTTGAAGACCAGCTGCTGCTAGATGGAATGCAGGGCTATGCCTAGAAAAAAATTTAAAAAGTAAAAAGTCTCTGCAACTTTCCAATGTAAAAATATGAGCACTGTAGTGAGTTTCAGGCTGCCAATGGAATGTCACTGAGTTTAGGAAGGGAAGGAGATATGCACAAAGAACTCTGTGGACCTGACCCCAGCACAGCTGTGGAGCACATGAAGAAACCAGGGGGTTTCCAGCAGACTTCCTAATTTATCTTTTTTTTTAGTCAAACCTTGAATAGCAGTCCCATTTCACCCCTTTTGACCCTTTAACTTCCTTTTAAGGAACTTTCTCTACCTCTGTGAACTTTCCTTGCTTCCCAGCTACACAAGACACCTACACAGAATGTCTAAGTCTTGGGATATAATTTTAAAAGTAAATCATTGTGATTCATGCATGTTTCAGTGTTAATTTGCTAAGAAGTTTATTCAATTTTTATTTCTCATCCCAGTACTCTTAGTTTGGTAGATTCCTATCCAAATATCATTTTTAATGAAATAGGGAAAAAAGGATTCTATTTAGAACACAGACGTACATGATATAAATCCAATTGCTTTTAGTTTAAAGAGCACACTAAAAAATCCTCACATTTTCTATAAGCCAGAAACATTTCCTGGAATTTTTGGTTTTCAACCACACAAATATGTTTCAAGCAATCTTTTTGGTCTAATTATTTCCCGGATGTAGGTGGAGGAGAGCAGATCTGTGGGTGAGCTTTAAAATTGACTCATAGTACCAGACCACTGAAATTTTTCCTCTGAACAGAGGTACAGATCCATTGAATAAGAAACATACTGCAGAACTATCCATTATTCTTGGCAAACTAAATTATAGTCTCTGCTCACTACTCAAGATTAAGTGGTTTCCTCTGGTTTCAGAAGTGATCAGTAAGAGTGACAGGAAGCGGAAAAAGAGAAGATATCCTGGCCAGTACCTTTGCATTACTAATATGATTGAGTCATTAAGACATGGAGAGCATTCTGCAAACCCCAGAGCTGTTTGCAGACAAGTGACATTTTACAAAGTCAGGGCTAGCTGTGTTTCCAGGGTGGGTATGAGGATGTCAAAAGCTTAAATTTACACACCTCAAACTGCTAGCTCTTTCCATGTGTAGTGGTTATTAAAAGTAAGTTCTTAATTTGCAAAAGAATCTCTGCTAATGCACCTGCTAATTAAATTACTAATCATGTAATAATCCCTAATGTTACATTACCTGGAAAATGGAATGACAAGGTCATAATCATCCAAAGCATTACTTTAAAAGACTTGGGGAGGCACGTGAAGTGAGCTATGGCTGGCTGAAGAGGTGAGATGATATGAGGACACGCAAGTGGGCATAGTTCATTAAGCCTTCTTCCTGTGCTATTCAGGAAGCTGAGCTCAAAGAGTCTAGCTCATTTAATACCTGGAGTGTACCATTCAGATGGTTGAACAAATGAGATTCATGCAAGCCTCGTCACCCTGTAATTCACATCTCATTTGCTCTTTCCTTTATACTAACATCTGCTATATCACTCTTAGTATCTGGAGAACTCTTGTTCCCACCCCCTCTGAAAATTCGCAGACCCTGTTCAGACCCATTGACATGATCCATGTTCTGCTTTCTCTTTGGAACGGAAAATTGGGCACCTATAACAGGCTTGTGTCATGCTGAAATGTTAAGGGACACCTTTGCAAATTTATAAAAATTAAACCTAAAGAGGACCAAATACTGCTTTTCCCAACCCAAATTCCCATTTCTGAAATCTCATGTCATAGATGTGTAATTCAGCAAAATGTTTTTTTCATGCCCACTGAACACTCTCAGAGGAAGGAAGCATCTGGTGTTTCTGATAACCCTATGTGCTGACTTCACAAACCTTCCCCAGGCTTCTAAATGAATCCATGTGAAAGTGTTCAGCCTTCCCATTGTCCTAGGGAGTCACCGACACCCAAATACAGCTGATATGTGGCCTTTCACTCCATCCAAGACCTATGGGCATCTCTGATAAGCTACCACATACTGCAAACTAGTAAAGTGGGTAGCTACTATAGATCTCTTATAAATTGTAATTAAATGCTTTATTTTCTGCAAGGAAAATTTTAGCTCCAAGAGTCTGTTGAACTTCATGGTAAAGAAAGTGAAATATCCCTTTCAAAGTCAGATTTTTATAGTCACAATAGTTCTTCCAAGGCTCTGAAGGCATTCAGATGATGGTATATATGGCCTCCCCAGAAGTGATCACAACATTTATCTATAAGGTCATTTTATTGAAAATAATTTTATGAAAAATTGACCTCAAGACCCCCCATATACAAATATTCAGATAGTTTGCAATAGTCCTGGTTGTTTCATTTGGCAAATATGATATACTTTGGTCCACAATAATAAGGACCTCTTTCAAGAGTGAAAATGCAAAGACAATTAGTAAGGTGAGGGCCACTGGCTTCAGGAGCTCGATACCTATCTGAGTGGGCAGATGCAAAACCAGTCCCGTGAGGGTGAGAGGGGGCCACTCCATGTAGTTCTCCACTGATCCCGCAGTGATACCAGTGAAGTTTGTGCTGCCCAGGCACAGTAATCTCCCCTTCACCATTTGTGGAAGGAAGGTGTGTCAGTTTTGCAATGCTGTGGCCAAAATATCCAAGAACAGTTTAGAAGAAGAAAACTTTTTGGTTCATGGTCTGAGAGGTTTAGACCATGGTTGGCTGACTCCACTGCTCTGGGCCCCAGATGAGGCAGAATATCATGACAGAAAGCTACGGAGGAGGAAAGCTGCTCAGGATATTGCACCAGGAGGCAGAGAGGGAGAGGAAGGGACCACAGGGAAGATGTACTCTTCCAGGGCACACTCCGGTGACCCACCTCCTGCAGCCATACCCCATCTTCCTACAGTGCCCACCCAGTTGGTCCATTCAAACCGGGACAGACTGATTAGGTTTAGCTTTCAGGATCCCATCCCTTCGCTTGTGAGCATTTCCGCATTGACACAGAAGCTTTGGGGGGGACACCTCACATCCAAACCTTAACAGAAGGGAAGTTGAAGAACAGAAGTGTGATCACGGAATACAAACACCTTGGATTATATTCAAACTGGAACTCAGAGGCTGCTTTCTGAAAGGTTTTATACCTGAAAGAAATCCTTAACCTTGAATAAAAATTAATTCAGCAAAATAAAGAGGGACCGGCTTTCTGGGGAAAGGAAAGAACATAACATTGAATCATGGAATGGAATGGCATATCTGGAGAAATGAAGAATTTGGATTTTGCGATGGGGTGAAGTGGAAGATGAGAAGAGGCTCTCATAACCCATTCATTTCACCTCTAAATTTGTTTGTATCATCCCACACATGAGTTTTGGGGGGACACCTCACATCTAAACTGTAATATGTGGTATAAGCAGGACTCAGTGATATAGGGAATGAATGCAAAGTGGGAAGGTAAGGATGTTTCCAAGGTGGCCACCCCAACTGAGTCAGCGAGTATAAGAGTAGGTTTTCAGGGAAACGTGACGCCTCAGTCACTGGTCCCTCTGAACGTGTAGACTGTTCGTGTGGACGTAGCCTATACACAAAGTATACACGTGCGTATGACATTCTAAGAGGAGGGTGGAGATAGAGATGCTTTCTGATTGACCAGGACATCAGTGGTAGCTTCAGTTGTACAAGTGGACAGTATCCCTCAAGGATTTTGCATGAAGTGAGAGGAGATAAACCCTAGGACCATCACTGTTGGAGGACTGAGCCCAAGAAGAAAAGTTCCATGGTAAAGACTCAGGTAAAGCAGATGGTCAGGCAGAAGGATGAGGGGCAAGGTGGTTTGTCTTAGTCAGCTTTTTCACTGCTGTGACTAAAGGATCCAATCAGCACAACTAGAGAAGAGAAAAAGTTTATTTGAGGCCTCATGGTTTCAGAGGTTTTAGTCTAGAGAAGGCCGGCTCCATTCCTTGGAGCTCAAGGTGAGGCTGAACATCATGGCGGAGAGTGTGTCAGAGGGAAGCAGCTCACATCATGGTGATCCGGAAGCAGAGAGAGACTTCACTTTCCAGATACACATATATACCCCAAAGCCAAGCCCCCAAATGCCCATCTCCTCCAGCACACCCACCACATCAGTTACCACTCAGTTAATCCCTATCAGGGGATTAAACCACTGATTGGGTTAAGACTCTTACAACCCAATCATTTCTTCTCTGAACCTTCTTGCACTAAGACGTGAGCTTTTGGGGGACACTTCAACTTCAGACCATAATATGGCTTCTTCTACATCTTGTCTAGGACATCAGAATCATCCAGGAACTTGTTAAAACTTCTTGTCTAGTGTGGGGTCCAGGAATATGCATTTTTTTTTACCTGATTCCAAAATTATGTTCATTTGCACTGAAATGTGAGGATCAATGGAGTAGGCATCTTCCAACAGAAAAGAAGAGTCTGAATATTGATTGCTATGGGGAGAGATATAAATTGGTTCAACTCTTTTGGAAGAATTTTCAGTATCAATCAACACATTTGCCCTTTTGACCTAACTCTGATCTCTAGGAATTCATCTCAGAAAAACACCCCCACATGTGCACAGATATCCGAAAGTATCTTCAGAACCACATTTTTTTTTTAATGGTAAAAGACAAGAAATAGTCTGGATGTGTGTAGGTATAAGAATTCCTAAAGTATTTACTGTCCCTGGCAGAAATACCACTGGAGTCATGGGGAGGACATCCAACCAGAAGTGGCAGAAGAAGATAGTGGAGGAGTGGAAACAGTGAATGTTCATCACCGTGCATAGTTTCAAGAGGTCTGTGTAGAAAGGGGAACCCAGTGGGGAGAGTGACAGAGGAGCCTGCAGGATCCCAGTTTAGATTTATTTGGAATGAAAGCAGTTTGAGCATTGCATAGTAGCAAAGCAGAGCAGAGAGAAAGAAGCAAGAGGAAAGCAGAGAGTAGTATTGTCTTCTCCTCATGCTCCACTGTGCCCCAGGAAGGCAATAGAAAGGATGTAGTGCACTCAAAGTGGCCACTGAGTGCTTCTCCTGGAAATGCACAGAAGCTGTCTCCATTTATAAACCATCTTATTCTCACACTGAACCAAACAAAGCTCCTATATTTTTTTAGTTCTGGGGTAATAGCCCAAGAAGGAAAGAACAAAGAAAGGATTATTTGTGTTCTCTCTTCAAGGTTTCAGCATGCAGACCGGTTAATTTTTAGTGTGTTCGAGATAGTGGTTACACGAGGCGATCCTATGTAACACATTTTAACTGATGTTGGAATAACAGGGTCAAAGGAAGCCTCTATCCATCAGAGAGAATGGTGGCTAGCTTCCAGCGAGACTATGCCCAAAGTCAGCAAATCCCTCAAAGATGGAGAGCCCCTGCTACCTCCAACAACATCCCTGGAGATGCTGGCTAGTTCACGAGTCCTGGTCATGCACTAGATTTCATGTTCCATAAAAACAATCTTATAACAAAAGTTTCTTTTCTAATAATAAATAAGAAGTCATAAAACTAAATATATAGAACTACATGTCTCTATAGTCACTCATTAACAATCTTTCATGGTAGTATAAAATCACAGCTACATTATTTCTTAATAATACAATATAATTATCATATAATCATAATACATATAATCATATATAATAAATAGTATTATATAATTTGATACATATTATATAACATGATTTTATATATAACACATATATATATTATACATTACATATGATTATGTTATACATAATATAACATATTCTATTATAAATTATATACAATTATAATTATATAGTATAATAAATGAATATATTATATGATAAAATTACATGAACATATAATGATTATATATTATATGTAATATAATTAATATCAATATATTATATAATTATATTGATATAATAAGACTATATTATCTATGAGTAGCCACATTTGCCTTCATGGGCCCCTCCCTCCATAAAAAAATATATGTTAAAATATTTTCCCCAACATAAAAGTTCTTTTAAATTAATTTCAAAAAAGGAATTAAAATGCTTCAATGGATTCCTAAAAATGTTTTGACACTATCTGACTCTGGTTGGGCAGTCAGGCCTGTATAAAATGAAAGATAAATAAATGTTACTCTGTTCAAAATATGAACAGTAGAACCACAGCTTCATTTAAATTAATACTTGCAGAAGATTAAAATATTTGATACATTTGCTTGTGTATTTAGTGTAAGTATGGAGGTTTTTATGTTTTTTTTAATGAATGCATTAAATAGCCCACATCTCTCAGAATCTAATCCTAAAAAGGTTGCCCCATGGATGCTTGCTTTATTTCCTTATGAAATTGAAAGAATGTAATTCATTGAATATAATCTTTTTATACTTCTTCATTTGTTAGCTCTCTTCTGAGGCTGCTTTTTTTTTAAGATCAAAGGCACCTTCAAGAAGAAACAAAATCATGAGAAAAATGCAAATTAAATAAAGAAAATAGATACAGTTGCACAATCTTTAAATTCATAACAAGTTAAATGTTGTGCTCTATTGACACTCACGCAGTGCTGGTAGAAGAATCGTCTCTATTTAGTGGAGAAGCGTCTGGCAATGCTGAATCTATTAGACACAAGAACTCAGGTCCGTCTCCAGGATCCACTGCAGGTTTATACTGGGATGCACACTGCTGCATGGTGTGGTAGCAGAGCAAGAGACGGCTTCATAGCCATTGCTAGAGAAGGAATGAAGAAATATATACCTGTAATAGAACGCTCATCAGTAATTGTCAGTAATGAACTCCATGCATGGCCATATGAATCTTAAACACAACGCTGTGTAAAAAATAAAGAGAATGAGATTTGTGCTGCACTATCCTTCATTCTACTTAAAATATAGAATAACATTGTATGTTGCCAAGAATACATATATCTAAATAAATGTTTCCAAGGTAGCATATATCTATATAAATGTCTAAAATATGGATTGGAAGGACGTTTTGTAAATACACTAGAGGGGGTGCCTGTGGTAAGGAGAGGGAACTGGGAGTGGAGACATACATCAGGAAGAGTGACAGTAATTGACATGTCACGAGTTCTCTAGCATGAGCAGCATAGTTCTGGGCACCCTAAAACCAAAGAGTTTACTTTGGAATTGAATACCATTTTGATGTAGGGGCATCATGACTGTGTATATAAAGCAGTGTTTGCAAACTCAGATGCTGATGAGAGCCATGGAACATCAGTCAGGCACACGCCTCCCAGTAAGGTCCATCACTCACCTAGAACTGACTGCTGCCATTAAGAAATGGCAACCTGCAATTGCCAGAACTTTGAATTTTTTAAGAAAAGATGTTGCACTTGATTTAGGGGTATTATCTTCCAATCTTTAAACATTGCTTATGGTATGGTTTTTAACAAGAGAATATAACTAGGAGTCTCCTACAAATATAAAATGAATATGTGTCAAATATTTTACTTAATACATAAGGAACAAACAGGAAGATGTTAGAAATAGTCCAACGTAGAACCCAAAAAGCAAGCACATTCTAGAGGATCAGAATTGCTAAAAGGAATTTGCTTAGTTTATGTAAATTTACTCCATATCCATAGGGCAATAATAATCAACTGTATCTCCACTGGACACAATTTGCATTTCTATGAACAAGAATCTCTTGCATTATTATCAGTATTCTACAGCTTACAGAATTGTAGAATAGCTCAAAGACAATGAAAAGCCCAGAGACCTCACAGAATCAGATAACCAGGCAATCCCTAGTTTTCCATTAGTAAAAAAAAAAAAAAAAAAAAAAAAAAGCAACGTTTTTCATGAATTTCAGAACAATTCATTTCCCCCCTATAATAATGAAGTCAATTAAAAAAAGACATAAAAACTACTGTATGGTACAGCAAACATAAGCAATCTGATGTGCATCTAGGTGCCAAGCCTAGCCTATGTTTCTTGTATACTATGAACAAAAAATGTTGAATTCAGTGACAATCAGAGGGTCTATGAAAATTTTTTAAAACCTCTTTATCTTTCCTTATTAAGCCTCTCATTTTCCCTCTGTCAGCATCTTTACTTATTTGTGGGCACTTGCGTTATAGCTGTAGAAGATGTCAGATAAATGAACAAAAAAGTATAGACAATCAGAACACGAAGAAACATATGATGTCATGCATTTAAAAAGCCTAATTCTTGGGGCTGGGGTAGTGGCTCAGTGGTAGAGTGTTGTCTAGCACATACAAGGCCCTGGGTTCGATCCTCAGCACCACCTAAAAAAATAAATAAGTAAAATAAAGGTATTCTGTCCAACCTCAACTAAAATATATATATATATATATATATATGGCTTTTTTATATATATAAAAAAAGCCTAATTCTTTCAGCCAAATAAAACCTATCCCAGGAGAGTCAAGCTCTTCTTTGCCAGTGTCACAGTTTGTCTGTCTTGTGACAGGAGAAGGAAGAGGAGGGCCAGCGGTTTGTTCTCTCTCCAGTTGAGAGTGTCATTTGACATCTTTGCCTGTCTCTAATCCGTGGCCACCCATTGTTGAATAGTAGGCAGAGATTGGCTGCTATGTTTTTAGTTTCAAAGTCACATGATCTTTTGCTGAATTTAAAATTTTGCAATTTGTCATCTCATCATCTTCCTAAATTTAACTAGATACACGAGGTTCACCTGCCTTATAATTAAGCCCAATGGGGGTTGCCTTGTCTTTCCAGAATAACTAGCCTCATATAGCAGAGTCATAGATGCCGTATGCAGTCTGATCTCAGCTTTTTTCCAGATAACTATTTTGGTATAAATCCTGAAACATGAACTTGAGCTGAGTTAATTGCGGTCTTGAATTTAAAATACCTACTTCATAAGCTTTCTCTCGATGGGGTCATAATTCCTGTGGACTCCGACCCATTTTGTCAGGGATAGGTAGATATACGATCCACGTACCTATTTCCAGAAAAGCTGTTGCCTTGCCAATGAAATAATTTAACTCTTGTATACTTGTTAATTTGGATGGCGTGAGCTGTGGCAGCAGAGGTACTTAATCACCCATACAGAACTCACTACGTCAAAAAGAAATCTCTTCCAACTTAAGGTTTGTTGTGAAATGCACGCCATCCATCTCCCCCAGTGTTTTTGTTTAAATCAGATTCATCTCTGTCTTGGAAAAGAAATGGCATGTAGACAGCTCCAATGTGCTTTTTCAGCAGTGTTCTCATCCAATCTTAAAGAGCTTCTCTCCTTTGATTTTCCACATTCTGCTGAGCAATGGTGGTGTTTTCAGGGTCATTCAAGGTCCTATCTTTGGTCATTATGAGAAATTCTCACCTGATCTGGCTTTTAGCTTAGAACTGGCTTTGCTTGTGTCTTAGGGATGACAGGATAGCACACCATGGCAAAAATGGCCTTCTCTAAGATGCATTCCTTCCTGGCAGATGCAGGATGGCTCCTGAGATTCCAGACTCAAATTAGAAGGTCTGCCTTGAGACTGTGTTCTGAACAGTCAAATGAAGTGCTCCAGTGTCATTTCACAGGATCTTGTGTGATGAGCTTCTCTGTGTCCAGGCCAAATGGAGTTCACTGCTTTGGAGGAGTCAGAGTTCTTTATACAAATTGCAGTTCCACCAGAATCTTCTCTTTCCTGAAAGTTCTGGATGAAAAAATTGGGAAGGTTAAGCAGTAAATGATTTTTAAAAAATCATTTAGTTTTTTACTAGGTTAAGAGAACAAAATCAGTGTGTCTATCTAAAACATAGTTTTTTCAACCCTGACACTGAGGACATTTAGGGCTCAACTTTTTGGACTGCTCCATGCATTATAGGATGTCTAGCAGCATCCTGACCTCTGGATGCCAGTGGCCTCCCTTCCCCTGTTGGGACAATCAGATGTGTACCTAGGAATTGTCAAATTGCACCCCTCCCCTTAACCTCTGATTAAAATCAGATGGGAGTGTAAAAGGCTCAAGTTGTCAACCTTTATGTCTATGAATTTGATTAGTGTGTAAGGGTCAGGGTCAGGGTCAGGGTTAGGGTTAGGCTTAGGCTTAGGCTTAGGCTTAGGTTACACCTCCTTGAGCAGAAGCAGAGGGAATATAATCATAAGATAATCAACGCAATTTATCTTAACTTCAATTTTATACAGATCTGCACACCGTAACAAATACCATGCAGGCCTGCAGGAGCCTGAGTTTAGACCACTCTTCTATTTATTCTCGTGGTTTAGTGGCTGCAGACAGCTATGTAGAGTCTACTCAGATTGGATAATATAATTCTAAGTACAAATTTTATAAGTCTGTTCATGGTGGAAAATAAGTCTTTGGAGAACAATAACTAACTGATTTTGTCTGCATCTTTTTTTTCCTCTCTGTTATAAAATTGAAGAGAGCTCTCTTTAAAAGGGACACAGTTGTGAATTCGGTGACAAATAATGAGAGTTGAGCTATTTGTATGAACTAATCAGCTCTCCTATTAGATTTGCCAATTAGTCTAAATTTTTCCTCATTATAAAAGATTTCAAGAGTGTAAACATTCTCCCTAGTTAAGACCCCAAAGAATGTGAAAGTGAACATTAATGCTGTCTTTTGGCAAACAATGCAGCCCAGCCGTGGTGCCAGCTCCCCTCTGCAGAATACAGAATATGTTTGTTTAAAAATCCTGCTTAACTTTAATTTCACCTCTGGGTGTAAGAACAAGCCATTGATTTAAAGATGATTGAGAATATGAATCAGGTCTGTGCTATTTCTGTTGGTTGGAGGCTTTTTGTCCAGAGACAACCTTGATTTTATGGCACTTTTGTCTTAATTATATCCAATTTGTTAAGAAAAATAAAGATGGTAAACTACAAAGTGAAGATCCAGGGAATTAATATTTATAGGATTCTGCATTTTTCTACACCCAACATCAGAATATCTCCGAGTTCCTTGGCCATGAGAAAGCAAAACAGTGATAAGTCTCTGTGGTTACCTAAACCTAAAGACAGGAAACAGTACCTCAATGTTGTGCTTTTTCCCCAAATGAAGCTTGAAGTTTGAAAGCCAAGATCTCTTGATTCCAGGCCCAAAAAGAATCCTTTGCTACATTAGAGAGATTTTTTCTTTTCTTGTTTTTCAAGCAGGATGTTGTGATAGTTAATCTGAAACGAAGCCCTTTCCCAGGCTGTCCTAACCTTCTCAATCAGTACTCCTTTCTCACTAATTACACGATTCTAAGAAAATCTAATGAGGTGCTGTCAGATTTACATTGGAATTATTTTAAATGCTACCACAGTTTCCATGGTGACAACATATAAATGGACACAATATCAAAGATCTACAGAAATGTCGCAAGTACACCCACAGTCACTCTCAGATTAGGCGCTGAGAGGGCACCTTGTAAGCTTTTCTTTTGGGTCCTTGGAAAACAGGATTCTCTTTGGTCAACTAAAAAGAACAAAATAAGATGGGAAAAGTTTAAGTCAGACTGTGAAGCTGATCTTTATTATTATTAGTTTTTAATTAGTGCTCAGCAGGTACGAACAGGATTCATATCTGGTTTCCCTGAGCTTTTGGCTTTCTCAAGGACTTGGCTTTGCTATAAACTTTTTAGTTATCTTGAGGTTTTCCATAGCTCCTGAGGGAAATGCAACAATGTGGTAACTTCTTATGTGCCTGTAGTTTTAAAAATCTAGAACAAAGTAGTTGTGATGCTCAGATTCCAATTATGCAGGGAGCAGCCACTGTTGAACAGGAGACTGCTTCTTACCTCAGTGGGACTTACAGAGCACTGGGTGGCTGACTCAACTCTGCTGATAACAAAGACAGGGTCCTAGGAACCACTGTGGGGTTTTCCAGTTCCTCAGACACCTCGAGGAAACATTATTATCATCTGTCTTCACCTTTGGGACACCGGCAGGAGAGAGCATGAACTACTTCCCATTTCCTAACTTTTAAAGATAAAATCATTTCTGTAGAAAACAGATTTGGGCCAGGTTGTTCTTTCATAAGGGTGAGGCAGATTAGTTTCAGCAAATACACGGCATGTCTGGTGTCTTTACTGCCTTAATCTGCTCACGTTGCTATAACAAAGCACCCCAAGCAAAGTAGCTTATAAATAATAGAAATTTATTTCTTATGGGCTTTAGAGGCTGAGGAGTATAAGACCAACATATCTGTTATGCTTGGGATCTTAAATGCTCCCCAGGGGTCATGCTTTAAAGGTTTAGCCCCCAGCCTGTGGTGTTCTTGGGAGCTGGTGGACCCTTCAGGACGAGGGCCCTGGTAGAAGGAAGTGAGATCATTAGGAGGCATGCCCACGTCTAATTACCTATTGTTAAATAAAAGCCTGGAAATTTGGTTAAGTAACTAAATTACCAAAATTTAGAAGTTAAAAAATGCTACAGGAAGTTCTCCTGCAAGGACAAACTGATAACAGGTGGGGGTCTTTTTGTTGTTGTTGTTGTTCTGTTACTGTAGTGGGTATTGAACTCAGAGGGACTTACTTAACCACTGAGCCATGTCCACAGCCCTTTTATATATTTTATTAGAGACAGGGTACTTGCTAAGTTTCTTAGCGCCTCGCTAAGTTGCTAAGGCTGGCTTTGAACTTGTGGTCCTCCTGTCTTAGCCTCCTGAGTCTCTGGGATTACAGGCATGGGCCACGTGCTCTGCTCAGGTGGTTTCATATACAAGAAACTGATAGAAATATGCTTTATCCAGATTCAAAACCTCCACTTATTTAAGAGGAGTAACTAAGTCCCTCTTGCCCTTTAATAACTAAGATTGTTATTGATAACAAATCACTGTTCACGGGGTTATCCCTAATCCATCAAGAAAAGCTGGATCATTAATTGCTTAAAGATATAATAGAATATTCTTAGGGTTTTACATAAATGCAAATAATTCCTCTTCACAGTCCTCTTTCTCTTTTCTGTTTAATCACTGAGCATTGCTGGTACTCAGGGCACCCATCCAGTTCTCCCTGTAACAGAGTCTTTCTGGCTCTGCTTGCCCTTGCTCTCCTCCTATCAGTGGAGAACTGAAGAAGACTCAGGTCTGAGATGCCACCAATGTTCTGACCCAGAGGCTGGGTAGAGCACCAGTGGGATTGCCTGGATGCCCAGGGTCACTCTCGCACTTGCTAGACATGTGTTCTTGGACACAACATTCAAGGACCTTTTCCCACTGCTTTCCCAGGTGTAGAGTGATGGGGTGATCAGAACCCTCCCCACAGAACTGCTGTGTGAACTAAATGCATTTACAACACCAGGAACAGCGCCAAGGCCCCTGTCAATTGCCTAAGAAATATTAGCTCTCATTATCATTAGGGTTGCTATTTTGTTGTTAATGAGACCAGTAATAAACACTAAGTGCTGCTGAGACAGGGTGCTGGTGCTGTAGTCCTTGGATTATTAACTCCATGAAGACAGGGACCGAGTCCTTCTTGCTAAGCATCACACAGCTGGCCCTCTGTATCCCTGGGTTCTGCATCTGTGAACTCCACTAACTGAACGTGGAAAATAATTGAGGGGGAAAAAGTACATTTGTATTATCCATGGAGAGACTTTTCCTTATTATATCCCATGAACAACACCATATAATAAGTGTTTATAGAGCATTTACTTCATACTAGATATTATAAGTCATGTAGAGATGATTCAAAGGGTACAGGGGCATGGCATGGGGACTATGCAAATGCCCTGAGATTTTTATAAAAGGGACTTGAGCATCCACAGATCTGGGCAGCATCAGCAGGGGGAACTGGTGCCCTGTGGATACCAAGGGACGGATCTATTCATATTTATGAATAGATAGATATAAAGAATTATAAAGAAAAAGCATAAAGTATAATGGGATGTGAAGAGGTATCCAGAATGAACCTCTCTCCTTGAGAAGTTCTCCTATTAGCCCTGGAAGCACCTTTTTTTCCCTTTAATATTTTTATTAGTTGTTGATGGATCTTTATTTATTTCTTTATATGCAGTGCCAAGAATCAAACCCAGAGTCTCACACATGCTAGGCAAACACTCTATCACTGAGCCACAACCCCAGACCCCTGGAAGCATGTTTTGGGGGCTTTTCACCCCAGCAATTCCTCTTAAATAAGTGGAGGTTCTGAATCTGGGTAAAGCATTTTTCTATCAGTTGCTTGTATATGAAACCACCTGAGCTGGGCATGGTAGCCCACGTCTGTAATCCCAGAGACTCAGGGATTGTTGTAGGGTAGTATTGGTCTATGTGCTGATATTTCCCTGGAAAGGAAGTTCAAGGCTGGTATTCGTGGCCCTTCAGGTATTTCATAGAAAGGTTAATTTGTTGATTGAACAAAGAATACATTGAGCATGGTTCATTGACTTAATTTTTAGAGTTTTGATTTATGCGTACACTATGTAAATCTGAACCTTCCTTAGTTTGTCTTCCCTGGTCTCTGGGATCCCTCCATGCAGGCTCAGAGGGCCCCAGGAGCGCCCAGGAACAGTTCTGTAGCGAACACAGGGTTGCCTGCTCCCTGGGCCTGACACTCTCAGGGATGTATGTCATCCAAGGGGCAGATCCAAGGGGGCATCTCGTGCTGGGAATTAACCAAGGTTGTGGGCACAAAGGGTACCCATAAAGTGAGTTCAAGTAATTACACCAGGCAAAGCGTCTGATTACTCTATCTGATCCGTTTATCTTTCCCGTAATTCAGACACACGCCTGAGAGGGCAGACCTGACATCAGCCCAGAGAAGCAAATGGTAAACGTAATATGGGACATGGCCCCACAATAAACCCGCAGGGAATGGGACTTGAAAACTCATCTCCTAATAGTGTGTCGTGGTGCCCTGCATTTACTTGTCTCGTTGCCTTTTTCTTCCTCAGGCTGATTACTGATAAGGATTCACACACTATAGCAAATGTGTCAGTCACCAAAGCCCCTGCTGCTTGGTAATGATGTCCCAATCGATATCTTAACAGATTTTTTTTCCTCTTCAAAAGTTAAAAGAAAGATAAGTTTAGTGTACTCAGAGCAAGAAGGAGACAAAAATGTTAGAAAATGGCAAGGAAGTAAGTCATGTGTGTGTGTGTGTGTGTGTGTGTGTGTGTGTGTGCGCATGCACATCTGTGTATGTGCCTACATATGTGTGCTTAAGGAGCAAGGAGATGGGGGACAGAAAGCACGAAGAGAAATGGTAGATAAATAGCCTCATGGGCCAGTGGAAAGTTATGATCACCTACTGAGAGAAAACTTGAAGCAAAAACTAACCAGTTGGGAGTCTTTTCACTGGAATATTAGGTTTTTCTTTTCTTTCTTTTTTTTTTTTTTTGGCACTGGGGATTGATCTCAGGGGCACTAGGCCACTGAGCCATATCCCAGCCCTATTTTTTATTTTATTTAGAGACAGAGTCTCACTGAGTTGCTTAGTGCCTCCCTTTTGCTGAGGCTGGCTTTGAACACAGGATCCTCCTGTCTCAGCCTCCTGAGGATTAGAGGTATGTGCCACCGCACTGGCCAGAATCTTAGGGATTTCTAAGCAAACTCTCCGCTTCTTTATTTCCTTCTCACGGTACGCATCCATCTGCAGGCAGGGATGTTTGGGTGGGGAAGTGGACCCAAGTTCTGTTCCAGAATTGCTTGCTCCAAACTACCCACTTGGGAGTAGCTTTCCTAATCAACAGGTGCCTTATTTTTTTTTTCTCCCTGAAATTCTGCTGTAGTTGAATTTTATGGTCTTGGCATATGTGAATGAACTTGAGATGTTCCTGAGTGACCCTCTTGTTCTAGTTAAGGACAGCGTCCCCCACAGCAGAAACTGTGTAGTGAAAGTTGCTTGGTCTGATTGGTGGAGCGATTCTTCTATAAACACAGCCAGGTAGACACCTACACCTGTCATTGGATGGGACCCTGTGCCCCTTGAAGTATTGGTACCATTGGCATGATGCTCCTGCCTGAGCCCTGACAGCAGAAAGCCCTCTCCCACTTTTCAGTGCTTTGCCATCTCATGGTCAGTGCTGGTCCTTCTTCTGACTCAGATATACACTGCAGGCCATTCCTCATTTCCTATGCTGTGCAGTGTGTACATACAGGGACGGGCCCCTCCTATTATACACTAGTGAACACAGTGGTTGATTATACTGAAGATATGGAAATAAAGTAGGAGTTTGAATGTGAACATTAGGTAACCACCTTCATACAATGCCCATTGATAGCCCTCCAGCCAGGGCACTTCCAATAGCCTTCACGCCCAGAAAGACCAGGCTTGCTCCATCTTTTTGACTTTTTTCCC
Organism: Callospermophilus lateralis; assembly: GCF_048772815.1. Classification (NCBI taxonomy): domain Eukaryota; kingdom Metazoa; phylum Chordata; class Mammalia; order Rodentia; family Sciuridae; genus Callospermophilus; species Callospermophilus lateralis. Next base: position 16,024,491 of record NC_135324.1, read on the forward strand.
CACCCCTGAGCCTGTTTGGTTTGCATGGTATTCCCCTTCTTTCTTTGAAGAAAAACTTTTCTTCTCATGAGATGTATTTAGACATTGTGAGCATTGGTTTCTGGTCAACCTATGGGATATATACATATGTAGGGTTATCAGTCAACCTTCGATGGAATGACATTCTGATATATAACAGGAATGATCCTTAAAAAACATTATGTTTTTAAGCCAAACTCAAAGTGACTCTACGTATACAAGGAAATTACACAGGGAAAATTCATAGAGTTGGAAAGTGGTACAGAGGTGACCGAGGGCTGGGGTGGGGGAATGAGAGGTATTGTTTTGTGGATGTTAGAGTTTATCCTGAGGTGATGAACAAGTTCTGCAAGTGGTGGGTGGTGATGGTTGCACAATACTGTAGATGTACTTTGAGCCACTGAAGAGTGTTATCGTATCATCATCTGGACTATAATAAAAAATCACTATAAGTCATTAAGTTGAAAAGTGTTGAACTTGAACTTTACTATTGTTATGGTTTAGATGTGAGGTGTCCCCCCAAAGCTTATGGGTAAGACAATGCAAGAAAATTCAGAGGTGAAATGATTGGATTATGACAGCCTTATCCTAATCAGTGGATTAATCCACTGATAGGGATTAACTGGGTAGTAACTGTAGTCAAATAGGATGTAGATAGAGGAAGTAGGTCACTAGGAGTGTGTCTTTAGGGTTTATATTTTGTACCTGATGAGCAGAGCGCTCTCTCTCTTTCCCTCTCTCTGTTTCCTGGTTACTCTGTCCTGAGCTGTTTTCCTCCTCCACAACTTTCCACCATGATGATTTGCCTCAACTTGGGCCCAGAGCAATGGAGTTGGACAATCAGAGACTGAACATCTAAAAGTGTGAGCCAAAATAAACTTTGCCTTCCTATAATTGTTCTTGTCAGATCTTTTGATCAAGTTGACTAAAACAACTATTAAGCAAAGAAATTGAAATTATTCAATTAATAAATAGACATCAATTTAAAAAAAAATCATAGTGCTTACTATAGATGAAAGTTGGGTGGACACTCTAGCAAACCGTAAATGAAATGCGAACACACACCAGATGTCAGGAAAGAAATAAGTCAGTAAAAATATGAGAGTAGATGTATGGCTCTCAATCCCAACCATGACCCTTCCTGACTTCTATTACAGTGGTTTGGCAGCAATTAAGAATATAAATTTTTGATTCAAATTTTTATCTCTCTTAAAAGCTTGAGTGAAGGATAAGATTTTTATATCAATGGTTCATCCAAGTGTTTGTCCTTATTTTTTGTCCCGTGGTTGTTGCTGTCCCTCATACAGTAAATAAGGAGATGAATTTTCAGAGCCTCCAAGACCTGGTCATAGGAAGTTGGAAGGGTACTGGTCATATGGTTGGAGGTTGAGTTGAATCCTTCTGTGTGTACCATCAAAATATAGCATCTGAAGCTTCCGTTTACCTCAGGGTTCATGTGTATGGTGATAGAAATATATATAGTCCTTCCACAATGACTCTTTTCACTAAACTACTTAGCAACATAGAATGAGAGCTAAACTTCATGGTAAGCAACACACAACAGGCATAGAAAGGGGAGCCCTCTCAGGCCACCTCAAGGTCCTGACTGTTTGCATCACAGCTTTTCCTAACTTTTAATCATTGTCAGAACCACAAGTTTAAAATCTGACCCTTCAATTCCAGCCCTGACCCTTTCATCGACACTTGGAGGGTGGAACTAAGAAACTCAGGTGTTGAGATCCTACACACAAAGCATAACCTTCCCATTCCTGTCTAATATTTTTGCATAGCAAATTCTTTCCAGCAAGCACTTGAGAATTTGGAGCTTACAGTTGAGAACTTTGAAATCAGAACAAAGAATTGAGCAGATCAGATTTATATCAGCATTAAATAGGTTTGTAGCCTGTTCCACGGTCTTTTTTTTTCCTAGAGCCTTTCCACAATGACACAGCAAACAGATGTATACCTGTGAGTTTCCAATGAAATACCTGGAATCATTTGTGATTAGTGTTCTTGTAGCATCAACTGTCATGCTATAGAATCCTACAAAGATTTTATAAATTGAAGATAAGTTTAATTTCTCTTATATGTTCACAAAAATTTCATCTACTCACTAAGTTCTTAAGAAGCTGAGCACAACTATGTCTCAAAACTCATTAAGTGTCTTTAAGTAATTTCCAAACTGTTGATTTTGACTCTCTTTGTGTTAACATGGTGAAAAATTAATATAAGACAAAATCTTAACAGCCTTTTCTGCTCACATGAAAATAGAGTTGCTTAAGAATATTATATTTTATATTTGGCTGGGTATGGTAGCTCACACCTGTAATCCCAGTGGCTCAGGAGGCTGAGAAAGGAGGATCACAAGTTCAAGGCCTTCCTCAGCAACTTAGTGAGGCCTTAAGAAACTCGGCAAGATCATGTCTCTAAATAATATATAAAAAAGGGTTGAGGATGTGGCACAGTAGTTAAGCGCCCCTGGGTTCAATCCCAGGTGCTTAAAAAAAAAAAAGAATAGTATATTTTTTCCACAAATTTAATATTTGATCCAAATCACTAAATCACATAAGTAATATAAAATAGATTAATGATTTTATTCCTCACTCTTCTGATAAGAATAAGCCTTGTGTATTTTTCATGCACTGTAGACTATACCACTGTCTGTTAGCAAGGTCAGACATCTAAATCCACTTCTGTCTGATAGAACATACCCCATCAGTGTAGGGAAACAAGATCTAATAAGTGTATTTATTAAGTGATTTCAACTACTCTGAAAAAAGTAAAACTTGGTAAACAGAAAAAGTAAAAGAAGAGGGTTGCTATTTTATATAAGATTGTCAGAAAATATTCCTTCCATTTATGATATTTATTGTCACTGCTAGGTTTTGGTTATCGTACTGTAAAGCACACCTTCCTAAAACTTGGTGTCTTGAAATGATGACAATCTTTATTTTGCTCGTGGCTCTGAACTTGTGGCAGATACTGTGAAGGCAAATTCTCTCTGCTCCAATTCCTGTCCTCTGGGGCCATGGAAGGTTGCTCCCCTAACACTTCAACAGCCAGGTACTGGGACATTGAGGTCTCCCCAGGCATGTGTCTTTAAGGGGTCTCTCCATGTGGTTGTGCCAGCGTGGTGGCCTCAGGGTAGTTCGGTATCTTAAACGCCATCCAGGGGAAAGCTGTGAGCTAGTCTGGGAGGTCACATAGCGTGGCCTCTGCGTGATCTCTGGGTCACAGCAGTCACAGGCATGCCAAGGAGAAGCAAAAGCAACCCAAGAAGGTCCTAGAACAGCATGTGGGACAGATGGTGCGTGGTAGCCATTGTTTAGCAATGCCAAGGGAGCTCTAATTTATTATGAAAGCAGGGAGCACAGCTCCAACTGAGCAAGGACTGTTGGACTTTTCTCCAAGGTCAAAGTGAGACTGATACAGATGGAAGCATCAGCTCTGTCTCCAAATGTCTGGAACACTGTCTTAAGATAGCAGTCCTTGCGCTTACCCTTAACACATTCATGATGTTGGCATTTCATGAAATGCTTTTATAACACTTTTGTTTTTGCAAGCTTATGAGAAAAATAGTCAAGAGTGGATGTGCTTAACTTTCTCAGGAAGAATAGATGAGGGACCAGCTTTGTGGTGACTCACGTCATTCGGGCCCACTTGAACACTGTGCTGCGCTCACGCAGTACCACTTTGAGGCTGTCAAATGCTTCAACAAGAGGTTGTAAAAAGGATAGGAGAAATGGTGAGAGCTCAGAGCTCAAGAACACCAGGGGCAGATCCCATCCAGATTGTGGGTCTGAAAAATAAGGTGGCTGCCAGGCATCTTTCCAGGAGAACTCTGGTTTGTTCAAAAAGGATGGCAGTAGCTTAGGGCACCTTCCTTTCTCTAAGGCTGGGATGGTCAGTTCCTCGTCACCCAGCATTCCCTCCTTATGCTTTGTTATTTAACTTGGGGGTCTCCTGTGCATACTCTCTGTCTTAACTCTACCCATCCTCGAAAAGTCCTTGATCATTTGACTTCATCCCATCTTCCAAGACCGTCTTTGTGGGGCTGGAGTTGTGGCTCAGAGGTAGAGCACTTACCTAGCCCGTGTGAGGCACTGGGTTCAATCCTTGGCACCACATGAAAATAAAATAAAGATATTGTGTCTGCCTATAGCTAAAACCTAATTGTTAAAAATAAGACCATCTTTGTCCAAGCTCATTTGTAAGAAATGAACATTTTACTCTGGCACGTAGGGGCAAGAATGGATATTTCTCACTACAGAGCATAAACTTCATGAAACCCCCTTCTTTCCCAAGGGACAGCTATCTCCTCTGTCCTTCTCTTTGACAACCACATGCTCTTATGTTTAAAAAAAAAAAATACTATATTTCTGGATAGCTGGGATTTTTCTCCATTTGCAAACCGACTGACAACCCAACACAGCCCATATGCATGAGATGCCCAGAACTGGGTATGTGTCCTTTCAGCAGGTCTTGGAGAGTGGCATTCACACAGAGTCAGTCAGACTCTAACAGAGTCCTCAGATTGTCTAGCATGGTCCTTTTTACTGCTGTGCCTAGCACCATCTGGATGCTCAGGCTCCACCTAGACAGCAGATCCTGAGGCCCATGAACATTGGTACCAGGCTCCCTGTGCAGGAAGGGATGCCAACGAAGTCCACCCTGTGGGGGCATCAGCTGTTTTCTAGAACTTCTTCCACCACTTGTTTCCCATGGTCCTTTTACCTGGTCCCATTCCCGCTACTCATTCACCCATATAGTGTCTCTGTCCTAGAGAGAAGCCAGAATAATCCATGGCTAGGACTTGGAGGTACAGACTTTGAGTAGCATTTCCTTTAGTGGTAGCCTGATGATTCCTGTAAGTAACAGCACTAATGCAATTTTAGCTCATCTCACATAAAAAATTAGAACACTCCAAAGAAATACGGATGAGTCAAAATACCCAGAACTGTGTCTTTCTGTCTGCACTTTTGCTGTTATAAACAGAAACCAGCCTGTGAGAGTTTAGTTGATATTTTCTATCCCCAGAATATGATATTTGCATGACTTATGTGTGGTTTGTATACTTGTATGTGTTTCAAACACCAAGTATTCCTGTGTGAAAAACATCAGTTTGAATGTTCCCTCCAATTGTGTACCTTAGGGACTGCAGTCATTCCTGAACACAATTAATGCAAAGATTTCAGCATCCTGTAGAACTCTGGAGGCATACCTGCCTCAGGTACAAATTTTTTTCTTCAATTTTATTGGTGCATTATGATTACACAAAATAATGTGATTCATTGTAATATATTTATATATACACACAACATAATTTTGTCAGTTTCATTGCCCTGCACCTCCCCTTTCCATCCCTTCTTCCCTCCCCCTATATTCCTCTTCTCTACTTTACTGCTCTATCTTCTATTTCATGAAAATCTCTCTTCCCACCTGCTTTTGTCTCTCTAGTTTCCATGTATGAGAGAGAACATGTGACCCTTGGCTTTTGGTTCTTAACGTGATGCGCTGCAGTTCCATCCATTTTCCTACAAATGACCTAATTACATTCTTCTTTATGGTTATTGAAAATTCCTTGATGTATATGTACCACATTTTCTTTATTCATCTATTTTTTAAATTTTTAATTGGTTTTATTTTTTAAATACATGACAACAGAATGCATCACAATTTTTATTACACATATAGAATAATTTTTCATACCTCTGGTTGTATATAAAGTATGTTGACACCCAATTTGAGTCCTCATACATGTACTTTGGATAATGATATCCATCACATTCCACCATCCTTGCTAATCCCCTGCCCCCTCCCTTTCCCTCCCACCCCTCTGCCCTATATAGAATTCATCTAATCCTCCCATGCTCCCCCTCCCTTCCCCACTATGAGTCAGTCTCCTTATATCAGAGAAAACATTCGGCATTTGTGTTTTTGGGATTGGCTAACTTCACTTAGCGTTATCTTCTCCAATGCCATCCATTTACCTGCAAATGCCATGATTTTATTCTCTTTTATTGCTGAGTAAAATTCCATTGTGTAGATATGCCACATTTTTTTTTATCCATTCATCCACTGAAGGGCATCTAGGTTGGCTCCACAGTTTATTCATTTATTGACAGGTACCTCGGCTGGTTCTGTAAGGTGGCTCTTGTGAATTGCATTGCCTTAACGTGGGTATGCATGTATCATAGTCGTATGCTGAACTTACTTCTTTTGGATAGATACTGCAGAGTGGTATAGCTGGGTCATGTGGTGGTTCCAAGCCTAGTCTTTTGAGGAACCTCTGTACTGATTTCCATAGTTACTGAACTAATTTAGAGTCCCATAAACACTGTGGGACCCATATCCTCGCCAACATTTATTATTATTTGTATTCTCAATGATTGTCAGGTACAAAATTTAATGACTAAAAACTTCTGATCATTAGAAATAATATTTTCATGTGATACTTTTCAAAATAGTAAAGAATACAAAACCTTAAGATGAGCAAAATCTCAACATTTCTAAAGTGCTGAACCGTTCTGAAGCCCCAAACTGGAAATAAAATAAAATAAAATAAAACAGACACCATTTTGTTTGTAATTTTCCTATCTTCATCATGAATTTCTTGCATTTTTGGTAATTTTTTTATTGCACTAAAATATTTGTCTTGATTAATGAATTGTTTTTGCTCCTTCCCCCACCTCACTGAAGGTCATTAGGTTCTGTACATGAGATAAGTGTTCTTTCATGCCCTCTTAGTCCTGATTTTGGAACAGTGTCTAGTACACAGTAGCTCCTCAGTAAATAGTGGTGAGCATTTTACCCTTCCCATCTCTTCCACAATCTGAGTGTCCCAAACCCTACAGCTCTAATAACAACCGGCTGCCTACCCCTAATCCTCCCTTCTCCTTCCTTCATCTAAGGGAGGGCTATGCTCTCCCCACCTGCTCTTTGCTTTGTAATTTTCATAACTTAAAATTCAACTTCACCCACATACTCTCTTTTTCCACACGTGGATTACCACTTTAATTCTTGCAAAATGTCCAAACTTCAGAAAATTCCATCTGCTTCTTTCTTTCTCTAATTAAACCTGGTTTTCATCAAACACTAGAAAATGTTAAGAAAATATCACTTTGCCTAATCACTATTATTGTGACAATATAACATCTTCTGTTTTTTGAGCATTTGAAGTCCTTCATTTCCAGTGTAAATAACAACGATGTCACTTGTACTTGGTGACAACAATTTTAGACTGAAATCATGGCTTTCTATTCATAACTGTATGAGCAAGTTAGATGAGTCCATTGTATTTTCTACTTGAAGTCTACTTTGTATGCTAACATATTATACATTTATGTGCTTTATTATTGTTATCAATAATAATGTGAGAAATTTAATGAGAATCCCATGGCTCATTTTAGAATCTAGACATTAATATTTAAATCAATTCCATATAAAATCTATCTTGAGTCACATAAAAAGAAAGTATGGATTCTGGAAACTAAGATTTACAATGTAAAGACTTTGGTGCACATTACGTAAGGTAAGTGTAAAATAGGTAAAGATGATAGGCTATGAGATTATAACTATGTGCTATCATATAACCATTATTTCCTAAATTATATCCTGTTCTGTCCTCACTCTATCCCGGGGTCTCAAACTCTAGCATATGTTGGGATCTAAAGCAACTGAACCTCTCAAAACAGAGAACAGAATAGTGGCTACCTCAGGCTGGGGCTGAGCAAAATGGGGAGATGCTGGCTAAGGGTTCAATGTTTCAATTAGGAGAAAAATGTGATAAGTATTTGAAGTAATGGATACATTCATTTACTTGATTTAGTCATTTCACAGTGTATACATATATCACTTTCTACCCCATATTATATATACAATTACAATTTGTCAATTGTCAGTAAAAAATTTAAAAGGAAATGAAAAATGTAAAGATCAGTGGGCCCTTCCCTTAAAGATTTTTGACTCAGGAGGTCTGGGATGAGGTTGAAGGATTTTAATTTCCATCAAGTTGCCTAATGATGCAGATGTTGCTGGTCCAGGGACCACACTTTAAGAACTATGGCATTAGTCCAGTCTCTGCCAGGGGATTTTAATCAGCTCTTAAGAACTTTGACACCATACCATATGTCTGCACCAGAGAGAGAAATAAAAAGAAGACAGAGTTCAATCCTATATTATCATAGCAACCACCAACCATCACAATCATACCCACAGCAAAATATCATTTTAAAGTTTTATGGGTTTTAATCAGATTTTCATCAATTGTCTTTTTTTAACTTGTGTACATAATTCTTTACTATTTATATTCTTCACATTCTTTACATTTACCATGTAACTCTTTGGGGTCTCATTACCGTTGTGTGAAACCCTGAGACACAATTACAGGAGCAGCTTTTTTTTAAATTTTATTTCTATTTTTATTTTTCCTGTTGTAAACCCCAGGCTTTGATGGTTCTGATTTCTGGTTCCAGAAACTTTCTTGACTTTGACAGGGGCTGTTATCTCCTCCCTCTGCCAACTCTCTCTGAAACTGGATCAGCCTCCATCTGGGCAAAATGCCCTGATGTGGCCAGGAAACAGAGCAGATTGCTATCCAGAAAACCTTGACCTTTGTTCCTGTAACCAGCCAGAAGGCAGTAGCTGGAACTCTGTCGTACTGACAGAGTGGGATATTCAAAGTCGCATCTAAAGTATTACTACTCCTTTGAAACTCATGAGTATCTGGCTGTGCGCATAAGCCTCATTGTGAATCTCAGTGATATCTGTCCAGCATTGCCCTCTAGTGCCTGTGGCCATGTTTCTAGATGCTTCATATCTTCTCATTAGGGTGTTTGAAATTAAAAAGGTAAATTAGAGAAAGGTGTTTTTCCACAATTTCACGGCAGGCAGAGAAGCAACCAGATGCAGACAGCAAGACAAAAGTTTTATGAGTGTTTTTTACTCCATCAACAAAGTGTGAAAAGTATATATTTGTTGAGATATTCCTTCATTCATATTAGCCATTAAGACAGAGAAGACTTGTCTGTATTTTTGACCTGCCTGAAAAAAAAAAAAAAAGGAATGTAGGACAGGAGGTTATTCCAATGACATAAGTGAAGCTACATTTTTTAATTCATGCTACAAATTCTTCTGGTCTGCAGACTGCTTCTTCCATATATTTCCTTGACATGGGATAAGGCTAGCTGCTTCTTCCAGATATGGTGAAGGATTTCTTTCAAGATAAACTAAAAAAGTTCTGGGTGGTTCTTTAGTTTGTGGTGGGGAGCTTATTACTAATCTTAGAAATGCCTGAGCTATATATTAGAGCATTCCCTTCTTACCTTGAAAACATACACACACACACACACACACACACACAGAGAGAGAGAGAGAGAAAGAGAGAGAGAGAGAGAGAGAAAGTAAGAAAGAGAAAAAGAAGATCAAAGAAAAAGAAGGAAAGGCCACAACCCTGGTGTTTCATTTTGAGCCCTTTTTTCCGAGACTCCCAGGCAGTTCTATGCACAGCATGGCTACTGAAAGTCTCAGACACAGCCCACCATGCTCATCTGTTGTATGATATGGAAAGTGCCCTCTCTGCCTTGCCCAAAAAGCCAAATTGCAAGTATCCTGTATGCCCCTGACTTTCCTCACCTCCCCAGCTGTATTTTTGGCAATAGAACTCTCGTGTTCAAACTACAGCTAAGTGGGTTCAGTACAGCTCTGGCTTCTGCTTTGCTTGCAAGTGAAGTACAGTAGAATTTCCTAAGCAGATGTGAGGAAAAGTGCAGGTAGATGCTACCTGTCTGTCATATCCCTGCCAACTAAGTATAAGGAATGGTCAGAAGAGATAAATCCTAACAAGTTAATAATGCATCATCTGAGAAAATGAATTTCTTTATAACATGCCCTGATTTTATAATTAAAATCAATAGGAAATGGTAAAACTGCCAAGGAAATACACCAAAACGTAATTTTAAGTGACAGAATTATCAGTAATGAGTATTTTTCTCTTTCTGTTTTTCTCATAATCTAAATCTTCCACAAAGAGCATATTTAACAGCTTTACTGAAGTATAAATCATATAGCATAAAATTCATTTATTTTAAGGAGACAACTGAATGTTAATAGTAAATTAACAATGTTGTTTAATCATCCTCACAGTTCAATTTAGAACATTGCCATTATCCCAAAAAGAAATCTTGTGCAGATTTGTAATTGCTCCCTGTTCCCATCCTGAACCTCTGTGAACCAATGATTTACTTTATCTCTCTTTGTGCTCTTTCTTTGTAGCTGACATAATGGAATCACATAACTTGTGGTCTTTTGTGTCTAGCTTCTTTCACTGAGCTCGAAGTTTCCAGGGTAGAGCATGCCATGCCACTTGGTAGCTAGATAATAACCCTGTGTATAAATGTACCATATTTTGTAAGTTTGTTAGTTGATGTACACTTGGGTTGTTTCCACTCTGACTGTTGAGAATAATGCTGCTGTAAATGTATGTTGTCATTTCCCTCTGGGTTGGTAATGAGACATGGAATTACTCATATTGCAAATTTCTGCTTAAGGTGGTGAGAAACCATTAAGTCTTTTTCTTCAGTAGCATGCTTTATACCTCTGTTGCTCCCACCAGCAATATGTGAGTGATCTATTTTTGATACATACTCAGTAGCAGTTGGTGACCTCCTAATTTTTAAAATTTAGCTCTTCTGATATATGTGTGGTGATATCTGATTGTGGTTTTAATTTGTTTTTCTTAGTGACTAATGCTATTGAGCACTGTTTCTTGTTTTAGGACATTATTTTATCTTGGTGGGCAAAATGTTTTTTTTCAAATATTTTGACCTTTTATTTAAATCAGCTTTTTAAAATATTTTTATTTGTTTTAGTTAGTTATACATGACAGCAGAATGCATTTATACACTTAGATAAAACATAAATGGGGTATAGTTTATCATTTTTCTGATTATACAGGTGGTAGAATCACATTGGTCATGCAATCATATTATATACATAAGTAATAATATCTGTTTCATTCTGCTACCCTCCTTATCCTCAAATTCCCTCCCCTCCCTTCCCTCTACCTAATCTAAAGGAACCCTATTCTTCCCCAGTGGCCCCCCTCCTTGTTGTGAATTAGCATCTGCCTATGAGAGAAAAAAACATTCTGCTCTTGGATTTGGGGGATTGGCTTATTTTGCTTAGCAGGATATTCTTGAATTCCATCCATTTACCTGCAAATGCCATAATTTCATTCTTCTTTAAAGCTGAGTAATGTCAGCCTTTTATTTGGGGATAGTTTTAGATTTGTATAAAGGCTATGAGACTGTAAGGACAGCTCAAAGAGTCCTCACATACCCCTTACACAGGTTCCTCCATTACTAACATCATCCAGGAGCACATTCTGTCCGTCACAGCTAAGGAATGGACACTCTATGATCTCAACTTCAGACTTTGTTCCCATCTCATCAGTGTCTCCACCGTTTTCCCTTTCCTCTGACAAGTTTTATCTCAGGTCTCATGTTGGGAGAGTTGTATGTCTCCTGTGTCTCCTCTGGTCCATGATAGCTTCTCAGCTTTCACAGTTTTTGATAACCTACAGTCTTAAGAGGTATTGGCCAGGTATCCTGATCAATGTCTCCTAGTTCAGGCTTGTCTGACTTGTTTTTCTCATGATTAGACTTGGGTTATGAATTTTGGGAATAAATATCACAGACCTTCTGCTCACACTTAAATCAATATTCGTTTTATTATTTTTGAGTCATAAGTGTTCTTTACATATTTATGTACATGTCCTTTATTAGGTACATGCAGATATTTAAAAATTATACTATAATTATATAATTTATATACATATGCATAAACCCACTTAAAAAACAGTGCATAGGGTATGTATTAGCCAACGCAGTAGAGTGAAATAAAATGATTATTTATTCTCTAAATAAATGGAAATGAAACTATCATCTTAATACATATTGTTGTTGAACATACCTTTAGAAAGTCATATGTATCTTCTCCCAGTAGATTTAATCCAGTCAGATTTGCCCACTGGCATTGAAATTGTTTTCTCTTTCCTTGGCTGAGTACCAGATAAAATCAGGTTACTTTTGGTCATTTTATATCACACTATGTATCTTGAAATGCTACAATGTCACTTAGTGTGACTTAATATTTGCGTCCAAAGTGCTGGGGAATTGAGAATTTTAGAAAGACCACGAGCCCCACATGTCCCACCTCTCAGACATTCAACCCATTGCATCTCTCTCTCCCTCCCCCTCCCATCTCTCACTGTCTCAGAACTGAATTGAATGCATACACTTGAATTTTTCCAAGTTAAATTCTCTATATGATGTGTAGCAGTATAACAATTGTTTGTACAAAATTCTTTTTTTTTTAAGAGAGAGAGAGAGAGAATTTTTTAATATTTATTTTTTAGTTCTCGGTGGACACAACATCTTTGTTTGTATGTGGTGCTGAGGATCGAACCCGGGCCGCAAGCATGCCAGGCGAGCGCGCTACCACTTGAGCCACACCCCCAGCCCCTGTACAAAATTCTATAATTCAAACAAATTGTGATTTTGATACATATTACCACTTTTTTGTGGGTTTCAGGACAGAATTGTGCCTATAACTCCAATATTTCAGAATGTCAGAATGTGACCATATTTGGAGGTAGGGTCTCCTCTGCCTCCTTGATAGAGGTATTACAGTTAAAACCAAATCACTGAGAAGGGCCTTAGTCCCATATGACCAATGTCCTTTTAGGAGGAAATGTTAACACAGAGACAGACGTGGGGAAGACCATGCAAAGACATTAGGAGAAGATGGCCACTTAGAAACCAGTGAGAAAGGCATGGAGTAGATTGTCCCCCAGGGAACCAACCCTGATGACCCTGTGATCTTGGAATGTCTGTCTCCACCACTGTCAATTTCTATGGTTCAAGTCCTCCAATGGCACTTTGTCATGGCCACCATAGCATGCTGATATGGTAGGAAAAATGAACTCTCCAGCATGGTTGTTAACTTCCACCTGCCCTGGAGGGAGGGGGTGGCGGGGGAGGAAATGCATGGAACAGAATCTCTGGGGACACTTATTTAATTGGCATTTGTCAAATTCAGCGTTCACTGAGCTGATGAGTCGCCTTGCTGGACACTATCTGGGGCATGGCTCAGGACACATCCTTGTGTTCTCAGTGGAAGTTCTTTCACCCCTGTCTGGTCAAAATGGTCTCTTCCCTTTTCCTTTCCCCCTCACCAGTCCCCTTTTCCTCATCTGTTGTCCTCTGGTATTCACAGAAATCTGTGTCTAAGTGCTTCCCATCTGTCCTCTGGGAGAGTTCATGTGGAAGTGGGAGGAGTGGAGAAGATGAGAAAATACCAAGATAATGGGGACTCTTGTGGCATAATGGAAGGAATTTAGTAGTTATGCAGAGTGAGGAAAATACACGTTAAGACTTACAAATACTATTTTACTACATTCTAACATATTTTTGATAACACAAATACATGAAAATAACTCCAGAGTTACACACACACACACCCCTACATGGTTGTTTATTTCCCTTTTTGATGTTCTGATCATTTGTTGTTTTTATGGCAAGTTCTTACCACTAGCTAATGGAAATGGTAAAATGGAACCCACTTACAGTATTATGACGCTAGATGTCAAAACACTTTTAATAAGTTCGAGTTTTCCAATAAAAAGTCTCCAGCACTGTACCAGCATACAAAATCATCTTGCAATAGACAGGAACACTTAAAATGTATGCTGTGGTAAGGAAATAACAATGACTATATGCGAAAATAAATCCAATTTCCAAAAATAAAGATGAGACAGATGGCCGTTTGTAAATGCAGAGACGAAGCAGGCTCGCAGACTCTTCTAAACATTGAGCATACTCGAATTTTTAAACACTCACTCCACTCTTCAGGAACAGGCCTATTCTGTATGGCTAGAGCCACCTCAACTAGGAAGGTTTTATTTTAATCATTCAGTAAGTTACATGTTGAGCAGACATTGAAGCTAATGCCACTAGACGACGTCTTTAGGGACATGAAGGAGCAAAGGTAATTACCACAGAGTTCTTACCCTCTGATAGTCTAAAGACTAATTGCCATAGGAGAGGAACCGCTGTGGAAAGCTAACTCATGATGGATGGGGAGCTAGAGAAGGGATGGTTGGTACTGGCCAGTAGACAAAGCACAGGCTCAAAATCCAAAACCCTGGGGGTGATAGTGTAACCCTATTTTTTAAAATTAATGTATTGAGACATAATTTGCATGCTGTAAATTTGCCCACTGGAAGCAAACACATTAGTGGTTTTCATTATGTTCAGAGTTGTTCAATCCTAGCCAAAGTTGATTGAACCTTTGCATTTCCCTGCCCACAAAAAATTCTCATGCTCATTCACGGCCAAACCCTTTCCCCTCCTCAGTGATTACTCACTCACCATCTATATAGGTTTGCCTACTCTGGACATTAGATTTAAATGGACTCACATAATATGTGGTCTTTTGTAGCTGTTTCTTATCACTAAGATATACTATATAGTAGTACTTCATTCTTTTTATTGTTGAGTAATATTCTATCCTATAGATGCACCCCATTTTGTTCATCTATTCACAGTTCATGGATGTTGGGATTGTTTCTCTACTGTTTGTTTTTTTTTTTTTTTTTTTTTTTTTTTTTTTTATCTACTGTGTGGCCTGGGACAATTAATAGTGATGAAAAGTCAGGGTCTCTATGTAAGTGCCTGGCTTCAAAAACGGATGCTATCCCTTATCAGGAGAAGTGTCCTTGGGCATGTCTCTCGAGTTCCCTGTGCCTCAGTTTCCTTGTGTGTAAGATGGGAATAGTAGCAGTTTTATGTAATGGGGTTGTCTGAGAATTCCATGGGGTAACCCACGCTATCCCTTGAGCACAGTCTTGGTCTATTGTATTACTCCAAGAAGTGGTAATAACAATAACGGTGATCCTCTTAATATCAAGATCACCATTAGTTTTCTTATCTGTTCATCTTTAAACAGACTACACTTCAGTGGACTATTCTGAGATTAAATAAGTCAGGGTGTGTGTGGAAGCATTTTGGCCCAAAAGCTCACAGTAAGTGCTGAGCAGGACCCACATTGGGAGGATGAGTCTCGAATGACATGCTCTTCTGCAAAGGTCAGAGGATGTGACAGGAGAGGAGGGCTCCTCTATAAAAGCTGAGCTCCCAGCGATGAACACAGAGGCCAGGATGGTGAAGTTAGTTAAACCTTCTTTCTCAAATTCTATTGATGACCTGGCATCCAGGGCATGACCAGAGGGTGAGAGCCAGAGCAGGGAGTGGGGTGAGTGCAGTGAGCCTGGGCTGGCCAGTCACTGAAGGAAAGGAAGGGCACACATGCAAAGGTCCTAAGTTCCAGAAATGGCAAAGCAGTTGAAAAGGACAACAGAATATCACTCTGCTCAGAATCATTTTATTTTGCAGAAAAGCATATTTCCTGGGTTTGTCTTCCCTGCCCCATTGAGGACATTGAAAACACCTAATGGAAGAAGGAGGCTGTGTGGCTGGGTTCTAGTTCAGGTGCATTTTCAGATAAGATGCAAACTCCCTGTGTGTGCCCTCTCTGGATCTTAAGTCCTTTGCCTAATTTGTAAAATAAAGGGGTGGAGGAGAAGGTTTCACCAGCTCTTCCTAAATCCTGGAAGTTGATCTGCTTATCTATTCTTCCACCTTCTCTGAGTGTCCCAAGGCTTCTTGGCTTCTTAGCACAGCCAATTTGCAGACTCAACTATGGGTGGGGTGTAGCTTCTCTGACCATAGCCTGGCAGTGGCAGAGAAGAGAAGGCAGGGAAAGCCCCCAGCTGGCTGTTCACAGGCAATTTTTTTAGCATATGAATCCTTGGATACTCCACAGGAAGGTGCAATGCTGTTCAACTTATGTGGGAGTCAGGAGGTAGATCAAGTGTTCAAAGCTCTTGTTAATTAATATCATGAGCCAGTGATGAGGAAAGGTACCCTTCCCTCCCCCCTTGTGGCCTGGTACCACTATTTCTGGTTGCTGCTTTGGAGTCCTATACAGTTTGACTCTTTCACTCCTCTTTGTTGAGGAATCAAGGAGTGCCCTTCCCAGTAAGAAAAGCTTTTTACATTTAAAGAAAAATGAAACCTAGGGGAGAAGGAGACAAGTTCTATGGGAGAGGGGAGAAAAAAGGGAATGATGAAATCAGCTCACATGATGTCTTCATGCCACAAGATGTCAAACAAATCTGTTTGCTAGACATAGTCCCTTCTAATTTATTCCAAGAGAGTCATGTCCTACAAAGCAAGGAGCCTAAGGATGGATTCAAACACTCATAAAAAGATGTCAAAGTAGTTTATTGATTTCCTTGGGCCATTTGGTGGAGACTGTGGAAATAATTCAGTTTTCCTCTGCTTGGGCAGAATTACCAGTTCAAACAACAGAGCTGGCTTGTGTGTGTGTGTGTGTGTGTGTGTGTGTACGCATACACGTGATTTTAAGACTTGTTCAAAGTACAACCCCACCAAACCTAAATGTCCCGGCCATCTCTGCCCCAAAGGATCAACCAATCATTTCAGGCACTAAGAATTTAGAAGAAATCTTACCCATACCCACAGGGAAATTTCTGAAGTTCTTTGGCCTGAAACAATAATTACTATAAAAAAGTTACCTAGGAAGTCATTGTTTGCAGAAAAAGCATTCCAGTGTAAGAATGCTCAGGACTTGGATTTGCTGGTGCTAATCTCTCATTCTCGGGGAGCATTCTTTCCAAGAGAATTACTTTTCAAAATAAGATTATAAGAAGCTAGGTTAATGGACTAAGTGCTAAAGTTCAGATGAAAGAAACTGTACTTATAAAAAATCTTCTCTGTGGCATGTGAACTCTTATTGCTCCCAAGGGAAAACAAGAATTAATTAAGATTAGCATCTGACCATTTTGCTCTCAGGGCCAGAATATTTTCAGTTTTATCCCAACTCATAAATGTTTACTTAAATCTCTTTACCCTCTCAGGATCTTGTTGCCAAAGGAGATCATATCTCAGGCTTGGTTTCTGTTTTTCAATACTGGGCCATTAAATTCAGTACCAGCTCATTTCTCCTTTGTGGAAATGAGAAGAGGTGGCTGTTGAAATGAAGTTTCATTAAAGAAAAGCATGAAATACTAAAAGAGCCTCCCTCCTCTCTTCCCCTGTCCATGCTTCTCCCCTTCCCTGCACCCCTTCCTTGTCTTCTCTTTCTTCCTCAGTTATGCATGCAAAACCATTCGGTGGCTGAAATAATTGATCCAAATGTCATATCCAGGATCTGGAAAATCTCTTTCTTCATTACTGACCCATAACAAGTTCAAGGGATGTTACCTTTCTCACCATTTTGAAACAAGAGAATGACCTCAGAGTGTAGGTTGCTTCTCCAAAATCCTTTGGTGAGCCAAGATGTGCAGATCATCTCACCTAACTTTATTCTTGTTGCATTTTTGAATCAACACATGCAGGAGTTGGGGAGGTAGCACAGTGGTAGCACACTTGCCTAGCAGGTGTGAGGCCCTGGGTACGATCCCTAACACCACAAAAAATAAATAAATAAATAAATAAATAAATAAATAAATAAATAAAATCCATATATACTTTAATCTCTTTATCTCATACCACATTCCAAAATAAGCAAATGATATCATTTACATAGTATTTCTCAATCCCAACTTCTATTGATATAGCTGAATATCAAAGACTGGGTTATTTATGATGTTTTATTCAGCTGATTGTTTGGGAGGATGGAAGGGCCAAGGTTAGGGCCCACATGTGGTGAGGACCTTCTTGCTAATGAGGAGGCTGCAGAGTCTGGAGGCACAGCAGGCATCACATTGTGAGAGTGGGGCATCCTGGAGACAGAGCCAAGGTGGCTTTCATAGCTGATCCTCCCTTGATCAGCTCACATGATGTCTTCACGCCACAAGATGTCAAACAAATCTGAACCCATCAGTTCTTTAATCCATTTGTGGTAACTGTCAAGGTTCTCTTTCTTTGCCTGATGCTGCAAACCTGTTCTCTCTACAAGTACAAAACTTTGCACAGTTTAAAAAGTGAAGAAAGAGAGAAACTTCTGAAAATCGTCTAGTCTTTTCACTCAATCCTTTCAAAATAAAATTTTTTATTTAAACAATTGCATCATGTTAAGTCTCTACTCTCTAAAGTGGGGTTAATACCTACTTATCAATGCTTTTTTCCTTCATAATAATTAGCTCAGATCATGTTGCTTAATTGTTTCTTAATAAGCATTTACCTGCACTGGCTTTCCCGTTATGGGGTTTGGTTTTTCTCCCTCCACTGTATTTCCATTTCTTTAATCAGATGACATTGTTCAGTTTTGCTTTAATTAGTTTATTTGCTTAAGAAAGGTCAACATGAGATGGTCCTCATTGTTTTACCTAAGTTTCTTCCTGTCTGTACCCATGTTGTGAAGCACCTGGGAAACTGCCGGGCTTAGCTTACATTGTCAAAATCAATTCCTTAATAAATTAATAAGATAATATTTGATTTTAAATTTTTAGCATAACACACACCTACTACTCATAAGTTTAGAAACTGAAATACTTTACTTTTTGATGCATACTTATTTGTGAGTACTCAAGAATAATAATGCAATTAAAGATTTTCTCTTTATAATAAGAAATTAAAATCATCATCATAAAAGCAGCACTACAGAATTTCTGAAATACACCTTCTCTTGAATACATATTTTATAAATACTTTTTAAAACATGGATTTTTATGACCATGTGTTTGACAGTCAGTAGATTATGTCTACTCTTCAAATTTATGGTACCATATGCAGTATAATTCACATTCATAGCTCTAGGATTCTGATTAACTTATTATTTTTCAGGATTAGATCATTTCACTTATTATACAAACTCAGAAACATGAAACATCTATATTTTCAAAAGCTAAACATAAATGAAGAAATGCCAACCAACAATTAACCTTATGAATTGCCCTGCAATTTAGATATTTGTAAATAGTGTCAATGAGGCTGTTTATGTCATTCATAATTAATAATAACCAAGGTGTTGTTTTTTGTGTGTAAAGTTCTTCCCTGTTGATGCAGTGCCTGCAGAAATCATAGATGTTTCTAGAAAGAAGGTGATCATCTTTCTAGAAAGAAAGATATTCCAGGCAGGATAGTTAGATGGGGGTGTGTGGAGAGCTGATCTAATGAAGGCCACATAATGGGGAGTTGCTTCAGAAATTATATGTGCAGGTTTTCCTGTTATCCGGAGCTAATCACCAAAGAACCAGAGTCCGCAAAAGCCATCAGATTCCAGGGCAGATGCATGAAGAAAATTGGCAGAACGAGCAGGAAGACGTGCTTCTGTTGCCAAGCAGCCCTGAGAATTTTATTATTAGTCCATCTCTGTTACTGTTAAGATGGAAAGAGGGAGATTATCATTTGCAAACCAAGAGGCTTCTGTGAGCCCCACAATAATTGATTTTCTTTTTCATTAAAATGCTTAATATCTGTTATTCCAGAGAAGTCGAAAGGTCTTTGTGAAGCTTTTCTAGCAGAAGCTATAGGCCCAAAGAAGAGAAGCAATGAAAATTTCACCTATATGTTCCTTATGGCTGTTCAGTAGACCTTGGCTTTCCAAGTATCCCTAAAAGACGGCTTTGGTTTAGGCCACATTAATAGGTTGGGGAAGGGGATCTATTAAAAAGGAGTGACGCTCTAGAAGTTGGTTCACTGTATGAAGAAGGGAGAAATCAGGCAGGCTAAGTGCAGCAAACCCGACACCCTTCTGTGTGACACTGTAAATCAACCTGAGACTGAAATACATATTTCAAAATTTATTTGACATTTGAGAGCTCCAACTCCAAAACTGCCAGCTTTCCTAAAGCTTGTTTGAATTTAAATTCTGCTGGGAATCCTTCCTGAAAAGACTACAGTCAAGTTGGACATGTCTGAGTGACAGTGCTCTGGAACAGCTTGTTGGACAGCAGCATTTAGGTCTTAGTGTGACTTGTCTATGGGCATGGCTTCAAGAATGTAGGGAGCCATGTTTGATAACTGGGATCCCATCATGAGTCTCAGTGATTCAAAATTATGCTTGGGAGGTAAAATATTCTCATTTAAAGAGGAAAGAGTGGAGAAGGAAAAGACGCCACACAGTTTTGTCCATTCTAAGGGTTCTCAAGACCTTTGCATCTCCCTATGTTTTAATTGCAGTAGGTGAGTATTGACAGCAGAATTTGAAATTGGTGGTGGTTTAGTTTTTAGGGAAATGTTTTCTTTGTCATTGTGATTTTTTAAAGATTTTGTTTTATTGCATGAATATTTAATTAACTTGAACATCCCAAAGAACCATAAACTTAATCAAATTACCTAAGTTTGTGCTAACTGCATTCATGATATCATTACCTGTAATGATTTTCATTATGCTCCAAAGGGAACACTACAACTTGCAGGTGGTTTTACACTTGAAGAGCCTTAGGAACCACTGAACTATAAAAACACCATTTCTCCACATTAAGGCTTTTAGCCCAATTAAAAAGCAAACATCATCGGGAACAATTATTATTCCCATTGTCAGTCTTTTACAACCGAATGAATTTGTGAATTACCATTCTATTATTCTCTAGCACTGTGTTTATTTTATAATCACCTTTTCCTCCAATAACCACAATTAGTTATTATTTAACATTTTTTCCTAGTCTCTTTCTTTAAACATTAGGTTCTCTACTCTATCTCCAGGCCCACTAAGTGAAAACAGTGAGTCTGGTAAATATTTGGTAATTGATTGGATATATTTGATAGACTAGAAGTTGCTACCGTTTCCTTTCTGTTCCATTTTTCAATGAAGTGACCCTATTCTTGACAGATAGATTGACTAAGAGCTGTATGATATATCAAATTCAATGTGGGACCTGCTGAGCAGGAAGGGGTATCCGAATCACAGTGCTACTAATTTTGAAGAATGCGGCTGCAAAGCACAGGAAGCTCCCCAAATCCAAAGCAGGTGTACATAAAAATAGCACCTATTTAAAAATTCATGGCCAGACATCAGAGGATAAAGCAAACTGTGGGGAAAGGTAGAGTAACTAAATTCAGCTCATGATAATTGCTGATTTTGACTTATACCAAACTCTATAATATAAAAGAAGCCTTGGAAAAGTTGATTTTTCTTTTCTTTCTAATTGCTTCTCAGTAATATCAATATTTTATAGTTTATGGAAATACATAAGTCCTCCCATCCATTGGCAGAATTAATTTAATTTTGCTCCACTGAATTGCACTTCCATTCACCAAGTAGCCTTTTTTTTTCTTTTTCTTTTTTGGGGTACTAGGGATTGAACTGAGAGCCTCACACACGCTAGGCACATGCTCTACCAGAGAGCCATACCCCAACCCCATTTCTCTTTCTAAGAACATCATTTCCATGCCTTTCTTCTGATGAACTTCACTTAGACCAACCCTTCAGTGTGCTGACATCTGTACTCTTTGAGTTCTCCACTGTGACTCTCTCTCCTGCCAGTAAGATTTTTCCCTCTCCCATTTAAAAGCAGGTACAGTCTCTTGTAATTATTATGAAAATGAAGGAGAAACTATGACTTCTAGTATTTTGTTTTTAATTCAGTCTAGATGACTGCTTGTAAGTTAGAGCAGAATGCATATTTAGCATCTTAAGAGCTCACAGGCCATGGATTTGCAGGCTGACACACAGCAGATCTGCTTACTGACATTTCACCATAGAGGTTTGAGGTGGCTCACAGGCAGATGCTAGAAGATGACCACAGTACAGAAGCAAGAAACAATATAGCCAGGGTAGAACAATCTCTCTTTAGGCTTAGTGCAGCAAAAGTCCCTAAGTGGGAGCTCAGAGTCCTTAGGCTATTGACAAGCTTGTACCCCTATAAGGAATGTAGAATACATCCTCCAACAGAATTGCACAAACTCCCTTGCCTTGATGGACCCCAAACTTGCTTATATATAAAAGTAAAAGCCTTGCTGCACTTGGGGCTCAGACTTTTGGAATTAATCCTCTGGGCCATGGTACCACTAATTAAGTGTGGCTTCCAGATATCCGTGTCCTGACCCTCATTTCCTGCTACATTTTTTCAGACATTTCTAAGCCCCTGGGGAGTCCTCTAGCTATCCTGACATTGTGATCTCCTTAGGACAATCCTGGGGTAACCAGGCCCTCAAACCAATATATTTCACAAAGCTTGATGGGTTAGCTATACTCGATGAGCAGGAGCTTTCCCAGGCACCCATCCATCCTCAAGCCTTGATGGTAGGAAATCCAGTAAGAGTTGGATGAGCTAGAAGGTAATGATGACCCCTGAGAAGTACAGCAGCTCCTGCCATTGGACACACGACCTAGCAGCAAATTGACCTCCATGTTCCATGCGACTGTGGACACCTTTGTGCTTCTTCGTTGGCAATGCCATCCTTCCCTCTGTTTTCTGTCACGATCTTGTCTTATGCTATTTCAATTTTTCTGCGTGTTCACCTTCTAAATGGATCTTGTGGGGAAGCTCTCTTGGTGCTGCACATTTCCTTTGGCTTCAGTTTCTCTGTGCTCCCCTCCCTTGGTTGCCTCTTGGACCATTTCAGATCTTTTCAGCTCACTTTTCTGCCCTTTCAGTGAACCTTCTGCTGAACCTTCCTTCAGCCTGGGAAATCCTATAGTCTGTTCTTCCTGCACCTTGTTGAAGCGTTTTAAGGCATTGAACCTGAAGATGGGAGCTCCTGTTGGTGGAGGGAATTATTCACCCTCCATCCTCTACATGCACTCCCCAGTACAGGCTGCCCCTCTCCCCTTCACAGTCATGCCTCTTGGACAACATCAACTTCACATAGTAATGTAGAGTAAAGGGCTTTTAAAAAATGCTTCCAGGGAAGAGAAAGAATAAGTGCTCAGTCTGTAATGTTTGCCTGTGTCTGTGGTGTAAATCCTCCCACCAGGGCCAGTTTCAAACTTAAGACCTCACCAAACACAGGCTTTGGAAGAGAAACATGGAACATGCCATTTGATAGTATTTCCACCAAGCACATGCAATAGATGTCAACAATCTCAAGAGCACCTGACAGGGGTTGGCAAACTTTTTCTGTAAAGGAAAAGATACTAAAATATTTTAGGCTTTGTAAACATTTAGATCTGGGTCATAAATGCCCAATTCTGCTATTATACTGTGAACACAGCCAGCAATGTACATCAACGATTGGATGGGACTGCATTCCAGTAAAACATTATTTACAAAATGCACAGCAGATTGGATTTAGTCTTAGAGCTATAGTTTCCTAAACTCCAGCATCGGTAGTAGTAAAATAATTAAGATGTAGTGAGTTCTGAGTGCTTATTATCTTTTTTAAATAAACTGTATTACATAGTAAGTTGGTGATATTTAATAATGTCTGTTTTAAATATCCATGTTGAAAAATCCTGAGAGCTTAATAATCAGTTGTCGTCACTTGTAACCTAGGCATCTGTCAACTCCACATTCTATGATTTTTCTTTCTGAAAGAGTCCAGATTGCAAGCAAATATTACAATTGTGAAGAGAAAGCTCTTGATGCAGTTCAAATCTAAGCATCTTATTTATTTTGAAATGATTTGTCCTTTCTCATCTGTTCTTGGCTTTGTGGACACATATTTTCCTCCTGTATGATGTACATAATGTAAGGGTATGATTTTCTATTCATAGGTTGATAGTCCTTGAGCACAGTGATTCATCCAAATACCTTAGATGTAGTTAAAAAATAGAGACATTTGTTCCCTACATTGAGGAGTTCTTTCTCTGTAGAACTGAGTTGGAGCATTGCTATCAAAACCTTGATTTCATGATCTAGTGAATTCATTGTGTCCTTGTGGTTGAGAGTCCCTGTCACTGGGCTTGCATTTTACTGCTTATTTTAGAAGATCTGGAGCACATAGGGAGGAAATAATTCACTGGAAAACATAGCTCTAGTGGGATTTATTAAGTCAACCATCTTAGGAGGAAAATTGGCCAACCTAACTTATACATGTTTCTTTGCAATCATTGTTCCCATAATTATCCTTTGTTGCCTACTGAATGCTAGGCAAATGGAAATGGGCCATCTCTGGATTCTGGAAGTATAGCATAAAGACAGATGAGGTCCCTGCCTTCATAATCTTTATGATTTATTGAAGGATGCATACAAGGAAAAAAAAAAAAGCAAATGTATTAGTTGATGATTAGAGAGGGATCCGAGTATGATCAGAATAAATGAGGTGGTGGGTGCTGGATTTGTGTGGACCAAGGCAAGATGCACTCATGCAGCCCTGACAGTCCTCCTTTGGATGGACTAACCATGCAGCACTGCTGAAAGAAGCTCCCCATTTCCCCATTCAGGAAGTAAAGTTGGCCTCCTCAGTGCAGTATCAGATTGAATTGGTTTCCTTATTTAAAAGCTCACAGATTCATGAGCATGGATCAGAGCTACCTAAAGAATTACTTTCTTTGCCTTGTGTGTTTTCCAAAAGTGGCTATAGACAGAGACTGGTGTGGGCATGTCTGTTTGTTATGTGTGTCTGTGTGTTTGCATGTTATGGGGGAGGCGAAGCATTTCATAAATGGAAACACCCTAAACTTTCTTTTCTGTGGCTTGCTTTCTTTGAACACAGTATATTGGACATTCCTCCTTATTATACACAGACAACCAGATGTTTTTAGGGCTTTTGTAGTAATCTTCTTACTTGGTGACTCCATAACTTTGAAAATGATTTGCATACGGAATGGATGGGCTGATTCCAATCTTTGGCTATTATGACTGCTGCAAGGAGTTTTCTTACACAATCATCTTCTAATACATCTGTGACTATCTGTAAATGAATTATTCGTAGTGAAATTGTTGGGTCAAAGGACATAAACGCTCCTTATCTTGAAAGAGAGCACTAAACTTTCACTATTCTATGCCAATTTACATTCCCACCAAAACTTTGTGAGACTCTTTCCCACACTCACCAGCACCATTATTCAACTACTGTGTCTTTGTCAGTTTAATAGTGTCATGGCAATCCTATAAGTTTCATGTTACTTTTTTATGAATGAAGTTGAATTTTTTTTAAACTATGTATTAATGCCACGTTTTCTTTATCTCTTCACGGCTCTTGCAATCTTTTCTCCATTTGTTGTTAGACTTGGCCTTGTGATTTGCAACTGTTCTTTTCTACAGAGGAAAAAAATGAACTTTAAAAAATAATTTCTGCTGCAAATAGTGTTTGCCTAACATTGACTTTGGACTTCACCCATAATTTTCTCCACATAGAATATAATTCCCATTAAGTCAAAGGGGAACAATGCTTCTGTTTTAAATGTTCCTCCATGTTTTATTCTGGAACATTTTTTTGTGTCTTTGATGTCTGATTTTCTATCCTCCTGGAACTTCTTTTGTTGTGGGAAATAACTGAGTGCCACAGCCACCATTTCTGGGAAGGACAGCCCCTTCCCCTCTTGACATGTGGTGCCTACTTTATCAAATGCTAATGTCACTTTGCATGTGTATTTGGTTCTGATTCTGGACTCTGTCTTCTGTTTTGTAGACCTAAGATAGTAAGTTTGAAGGTAGAGAAGAAATCAGAAAAATCTAGTGTTATTGACCTCAGAGCACGTGGATTACCATAGTGAAAGGGCTAGGGTATTTTTCACTAGGAATACTAAGAACCAGGGAGTGGTGAATGATTCAAAGAGAGGAAAGGGTGTCAACATAGAAATGCAAGCCGGTTCTTCCACTCCAGAGAAAGCTGGCTGGTTGTAGGCATTTGGGGGACCTGTAGGTCAGGCAGGTGGAACACACACTGGTTCCTGGCCACCCTGCCTGGACCAGTGGGCAGTAGCTGGTCTCCTGGTACTACATAAGGCATGCACATGGGGGCTGCTGCTGCTGGACACTCACAGGTCGATGATGAGGTGTTTTTCTTTCAGTTCTGTTGACCTTGAGCACCTGGATCCTGAGGGTGTCTTGTGTCTCACAAAGACTTCCATGAACTTATCTATTAGTGTCTCAAACTGTGTCCACTAGGGAGGTAAAGAGACAAGAGACAACCAGTTTACAGTCTCATTGTAAAAAACAAGGAAACAAGACAAAAATCAAAGTTATTTTCTATTTTCTATCCTATGCTTCCTCTAAAAATACCCATTGAACAAAAAAGGTTGCATTGTGACCTGTGGGGATGCAGCCCACACTCACAGTCAGGGTGGCCTTGGGTGCTAGGTGTTGGTTAAATCCCATGTTCAGGCATGTGTAGAGTCAGGGCTGGCTGTCACAACGGGGCATGTGGTGATGTGACTGTGGCATTGACCACAGAGTCCCCCCCTTCACATTTTTCACAGATGGAAAAATAATCCTAAGCTGGTGTAATATAGCTATGCCTCCAAGCACACAGATCGATGATCTAACCGTAGAGGGTATCCAAACACTCATTTAGATTTCCTCTCTCAAATGGGAATGTCATTTAAATTGTCTACTTTTTTTCCCTAGAAATTGCACACATAAAGGATTTTTTTTTAATTTTAAGTCACCAACTTTATAAACAATAATACAGCCTAAATCAACATCAAGATCAATCACATTTGCTATGAAACATCTCCCTCCCCACTCCTCCTGTCTTTTATGCTTAGAAGCCAACATTAGTGTTGCCGCTGAATTAACAGGAAAAGACCAATTTGCAGTCCCACCAGCAATATGTAAATGTATATTTCCCCCACATCCTCGCCAACACTTTTGTTCTTTGTCTTCATAATAGCTGCCATTCTGACTGGAGTGAGATGATATCTTAGAGTAGTTTTGATTTGTGTTTCTCTAATTGATAGAGATGATGAACATTTTTTCATATATTTGTTGATTGATTGTATATCCTCTTCTGAGAAGTGTCTGTTCAGGTCCTTGGCCCATTTATTGATTGGGTTATTTGGTTTTTTTTTGTTTTTTTTTAAGGCATCAACAAATTTCTTAAGTCATATGATTTGCTTGCTCTTGTATTCTCATTCTCTCTCTCTCTCTCTCTCTCTCTCTCTCTCTCTCTCTCTCTCTCTCTCTCTCTCTCTCTCCTTTTCAGTATAACCTGAAGTTTATCTTAGCCACACTGGGACAGTGAAAATGTCAATCATCACTTGCATCATAAATATATCATTTCAGAATGGATTTCCAAAGTAAATAAGAAAATATGAAAAGTTTTTGAAAGGACTATTTTGGCATTCTCAGAATAAGAAAATATTTCTTTAAAAATACACCAACTGTACAGATGACATGAGATATTAGATTTTATTAAAATTAAACTTGTTTTCTCAAGAAGATGTCATGCTAAGCGAAATAAGCCAGGCCTCGTCCTATCCCTCCATCTCTCTTGTGCTTTGTTATGGGTCAATCTGAAGTGAAGCTGTCTTTGGCTCTTATTTTCACTCTTAGCCTGTGTGTAGACGTGATTGAACACATGGTTATTTCAGCAGCTGGGGCCGTGGGTTGTCAGTATCCCTTAAAGGAGGGATACAGTGTGCTGGGTCCTTACCACCCACCCTGACAATCTCTTCTGACATATCTAACAATATTTTGCCCCATGCATACTTCCAATGCAACTGTATGTTTTGACTATTCCTGTCGGGTTTGGAGAAACCTATTAAATACATAGCAACTTAGTATTTCAACTAAAACTATTTGTTTTAAAATATACATTATAGTGAAATAGGGACACCAATATTAATGTGTGAATACTCACTCTTTTCACTCACCCTGGCTTCCAAGGAAGACAGGTTATTACATTTTAATTTAAGCATAAATTAATAAGATATATTATTCTTTGAGCTAAAATTGGTCTTCCTTGAGGATTCAGCTTACAATTTTTACATATTTTTACTTTCTAAGTTGTGGGCATTTATTCTCACTTACAATGATGAATGTGGTTCTACCCTAGATAAATAAGTATGCTTACAAGCACTTATATATACAATCCCAAGCCAGTTCACCTGTCTCTGTAAAGCAGTATATTTGTCAGGTTTTGTTTTCACCTGTCTCTGTAAACCAGTGTATTAGTCAGGTTTTGTTACTGTAACCAAAAATCCTGACAAGAACCACTTAGAGGAGAAAAAGTTTATGTTGGCTCACATTTCCATAGGTTCAGTCCATGGTCGGCTGCCTCCATAGGTCTGACCTGAGGAGAAACCGAACATCATGGTGGAAGGGCATGACAGGACGGCTGCTCAGTCCAGGACAGCCAGGAAGGAGAGAGAGCTTGCATGTAAGGGTTGTGGGATAATAAAATCCCCAAGAGTACATCTCCAACAAACTGCCTCCCCAGCCATGTCCCACCTGTCTACAGTTCCCACCCATTAATCGTTTCAAGTTATGAATCCACTAAATGGATTAATTCACTCATTATGTTACTGCTCTCATAATCTAATTTCATCTCTGAAATTTCTGGAGTGTCTGGCCCTGGAGCTTTTGGGGATACCTCATATCTAAATAATATCAAGCAGTATCGTCAACTGTCCATTATTCAAAGTGATAGAGCACCTTCTTATTCATGCAACTGAGCTTTATGAAATATCCCATGTTACTGATAGTATCTACGGATTCAACTGTTTCAGATGCTGAGAATTTCAGTGAGCCACACTGCACTGATGAAGTCCTTACATTTACACAGCTTCTAATGCAGCAGAGGTAAATGGACAGAATATACTTCATTTTAAATATAGCAGTGCAAATACAACAATGTGAACTTAATTCCTTGACATCAGGGGCTGAAAGAAATCTTAATTTCTGAGATATGCAAAACTGACCCTAATTAGCAATACTGAGATCTTCCTTGAAAAGATACATTTGATAGTTACCTCTATTGGAATTCTACAGCCCTGCAGGTCTTGTTATAACAGGGACAATGTTGTCAATTATTTCTTTGGATTATTCAATTTTTATTGATGCTTTATAATGATAAATAATAGTAGGATTCATTATGCTCTATTTATACATACAAAAGACATGATTGGATCATTTTTATTCCCCAGGACTTTCCCTTTCCCTCCCCTGATTTGCTTGTTCTCCTCTCCTGATCTCTTTGCTATTATTTGTATTATTTTTAATATTTTATTATTCTCATCATCATTATACCTAGTGCATTGTAATTATATGTATAAGCAGGATTCATTGTGGTATAATCATAATAATATTATTTATTTATTTATTTATGTATTAGTTTTCGGCAGACACACATCTTTGTTTGTATGTGGTGCTGAGGATGGAACCCGGCCCACACGCATGTCAGGCGAGCACGCTACTCCTTGAGCCACATCCCCAGCCCAATAATATTATTATCATAAATGAACATTTCATTTCCCGTGTCCTTCCCCATGCCCTCCCCTCCTCCCTCCTCTTGATCTCCTTCCTCTACTCAGTTGTCATTACTTACTTCTATTTTTGTAAGATTAATGGCAAAAAAAGAATCTCAGAAACTTCAGAATTATACACACACACACATATTATATATATATATATATGTATATATATATATATATATATATATGTATATAATATATATATACCTTAGCAATACATTGCTCATGAGCTCATGGGCTCTATCTCTCATCTTCCTATATTTCATCGAGTTAACTGTCCTGCCCAGATAATCCTAATTTGGGGATAAGACCTATGGGGGCTAAAACAAGGATGCCCCCAGTGCATGGCTTGGCATGCTGACCAGTCAACTTGCTAGCAGTCTCAGAACCAAGATCCATCTAACTCTCTCTGTCCCCTTGATTGCCATCTCTCTTCCTTTCCTGAAGGTCAGGGAGACATTCCCTAAAGTTGCTCTTCTCTGTCTTAAGGAAGTTTCTCCAGAAGGACAGCAGTTGCCTTGAGTCACCCTGGATCTCCATGAGCCCTGGATTCTTCACTCATGGAGCAGCTGGTCATCCCCTTCCAAGAAATCTCACCAGAAGCTCCCATTGCTCAAAATGCTGTTTCAGATTGAACCATCTGGTTCTTCTCTGAGTCTCATCGTATGTGGGTCCTTGTGTCATGCACAGAATCAATGTCTGTGCCTCTTCTCCCTGTTAATCTGTCTATGGTTGGTGAATTTCCACAGACTAACTTATGGATCCTTCAGAAGGCAGAAGAGAGATTCCCTTTTCCCTTACAAGGGGATTAAGGAGTATGATTGCATCGAAAGGAAAGGAAGACCAACGGAAGTGGGAGAGACAGATTCATTTTACATGAAAGATTAAAGAGACCCAGGGAGGTGCTTTGATTTGTGTTATATTTGGTGGATGGAGGGTTTTGATGAGGATTCTAGAGAAGAGTTTTAAGTGCCAAGCATGAGTGGCTGTCGCAACTTGGTGGCCGGGACAGAGCAGGCAGGTTCTGATGTCATGTAGAGCTAAATTGGAAGGTCCTCTTGGCTTCTGTTGAGACCTGGGACAAGCCAGGCACCAGTCTTTGTAGAACTCTCCTTGGCTGCCCAAATGAGTGGCTTTAACAATGGGAGTTGATTTCCTCCCAATGCTGGAAGTTGGAAGTCCAAGGTCAAGGTGTCCATCCAGTGTGGGAGAACTGGTTCCTCCTGAGGGCTGAAGGGGGGGCCCAGCATAGACGTGGCTCCTCAGTTGGCAGAGAACTGTCTTGTATGTCTTCAAGTCAACTTCTCTCTGTTGTTCTACACACGTATCTGCTTCCAAATTTCCTTTTCCCATAAGGATCCAGTCATATTGGATCGGGGCCCATCCATCTAGATTTGGGGGAGACACAGTTCATCCCGTAACAGCTCCCACATCAAATCTCCAGGTAACAAGCCTTCTCCTCCCCGCGGTTCATCTTCAACACTGCTACTGAGGTCTCAGCCTTATGTCCCCTTGGGTCATTCACGACATGCCACTCTGTGCTTCCAGAGCATGCATCCTGTGCCTTTCGGAATCTTACCCTAGTCTACTATCTCAGCTCTGTACCGTACCCCCACCTCTTCTCCTCTCATCCAACAAATGATTCATTTTGAAACACACTCTTTATTTAAGTTCAACCCATCTTTCATACACTTGCACAGTTTTAGTCTTTACCCTGAGGTCTTCCCAGCATCATAAGAGAAGCTGTCTCAGCAGCTTCTCATGGAGTGGAGAGATGCAGGACTTCGGATTCAAACGCCTGGGCTCTCTTCTGGCTTTGTCACTTACTGGCCACAGGTCTTTGAACAGGCCATCCCCTCTGGGCCACAGAGTGCCTATGACATAGTGCAGGGCCATGCCCACCTCAAACATTCTTGCCAGGGACGAAGCTAAGGCACACTTGGCAGGCCCCAGGTGCTTAGATCATTGGTTTCCTGTGTTCCAGGCTGTCCCCTAGTCCTGCAGTTATTATGTTGTGTACATGCTTCCCTTAGAGTCTCATCATCTTGATTTGCTTTATGGTTATTTGTGTGTCCGTAGGAGGTGGTAGTCGAAGCCATCACCATGATTTAACTTGGCTTCTACGTTGAATTCTAAAATCACACTGAGCCAAGTGGAAAAGCAAAGGAATTAGAAAGAAATGGTGGTCATTTCATCTTATGCCCACCACCCCATTTGGATTCTCGTAAACTGCCATTGAGTTCCCAAAGTGTAAAAGGCAGCTAAGAATATTACAGGGGTTAGAAGATCTGTCTCCTGCACTGGTTGGATTCTTTATCCTGGATGAACTGAAGGCTGATATATTTGATTATTTTCTGGATAGTGAGATTGACTATTTTAGGTGGTTTTGAGTATGGAAAGACGGATGGGTAGGCATGGAATACTGTGCGCTAGCCACCAGGGTTTCAACATTCAGTACCTATTGCCCACGCCATCTATTACCCCCTCCACTACCAAAAAAAGAAGTGGTTCATTCTGTACGGCACAGCTATCAATAATGTGATCCTGGAAATATACATAGTCAACTAATGGTTAAAGCTCTTTATAAATATTGGCTAATTAGTTAATCAATGATACTTAAGGGGCCCGCTTTCCCCACCACAGCCCCTCCGTGACTTCATTTCGTGTTTTTTATTAGGCAGAATTTCGACTGCCTGCACCACCATTAATGGTAGTCATAAGTCAGGGCCAGCAATGGGATTAACCCAGAGCCCCAGAAGCAATTAATACAGCCTTTAAATTTGGGGGCTGACAAATACACCAGAAACAGCATCTTCCTGAAATGGACTTGTAGGCCTGCCTAAGGGGTTTAGATTCATCTGGAGGCTCAGTTGCTTCTCAATGAGGACTGGAGGATGCTCTTAAATCCAGCATTACCATATGCCAGCGGAAGAGAAACATATGGAAAGATTTTTAAAGGAAAAACAGATAACCATTGCTGGATTATTTACTTAAATTCCAAAGAATTTGCTATTTCTTTTAAACAGAAACTTCCAGATAGTCTGTTGTGGATTTTTACGCCCCCCGTTTTGGCTGAGATCTTAACTAGAAACTTGAATTAACAGTCAAGTTTGCCTTTCTTTTTTTTTTTTTTTTTTTTTTAAATAAAGGAGAGGTTGTTCTTTACGGTAAAGTTCTTGCTCTGCCATCAGCAAGACCAGGGTTCAAATTTGGACCCCAACACTTGGTAGTTACATAGTCTAGTAGTTACAAATACCTACAATGCTCAGTCCCGTCCTTTGTAAAAGAATGATATTGCCTAATTTAAAGAACTGGGTTGCCAGGGTTGCCTGTGATAATTTGGAATCTGAATAATTCAAGGATGCATACATACTGAGCATAATTCTCAAAACATGGTAAGTAACCCTTAAATGTTGGTTGCTACCACTTCCGGAAGATAGTGTTCATATCAGCCTCTGCATCAGGTTACTCTATAACATTTAATACAAATGAGAGGCCAGGGAAAAAAGGAATTAAATACTAAAGTTGAAGGGAAAATGATTATGATGGTTCCTTATAGAACCTTAAATCTTCTTCAGGACTCTCTGGGTTTTCCAGTTCAATTAGCAGTTCACAATTGCCCTCCATGAGTGCCCGTCCTTTTCTTTTTCTTATTAAGTTGAAATTTATCACAAGCCTTCTATGAGACAAAGGGGAAAAGGGTTTTCTACCTTGTGCTGCAGCTGAGCTGATAGGGCTCAGGTTTTATATCTTGAGAAAGGGCAGCCCACGCTAGGAACTTGGCATTTGCCATGGAATAAGGGAAATGAGAGTGGCATGATCGGGCATGGTGGATAGAAGGCTGAGAGTGGACCTTTTACTTATGGCATCCAGTGGAGCTTCTGGTAAGAGGAGGTCTCAGGAGCCCCCAGTGCTGGCGACCTGCCAATCCCAGCAGAGGCTTTTTAATATTTCAACACCTGTGTGCCTGCAGGATGTCAGCCCTATGTGTTTTCACATGGTTGGTTGTGTTCTCCATGCCTTGATGTACCTAAGCCTCATTTCTCTCATCCCAGATTCAGGGATGAATGAAAGCTGGTATGCAAGTCTCACCCAGAAACAATGTAGGATGGTAGTTAAGAATCTAAGTTCTGGAGTTAGGATGACCTGGGTTTGAGTCCTGTGGATCACTTAATAATCATATGACCTTTGGTGAGTCACCTACACTCCCCAAAGCCCACCCATGCAGTTTTTTAATAGATATGTATTGAGTGGTGAGCATCACTGCCATATCTGAACCAGAGCTCCATATCCTAGGGGGAATGATATTATCTCACCATCTATCTCTTAACAGGATAACTTCACATGGTGATATATGCTATACAAGAATATTATGTGAAAGGAAGAGATGGAGAAAAGTCATTTAGAAAGGTGGTTAGGAAAACACCCTCCATATGCTAACAGAGCTGAAACCTCAATAAGAAGAACTTGGCATTTACCATGGCTGTGTTCAGTGCTATTCCAGGAACAATGGACATGGAATTGACATGATCAGGCATGTAGTCCCAGCAACTCAGGAGGCTGAGGTAGGAGGATCACAAATTCAAGGCCAACCTGGCCAACCTAGTCAAGCCATAGCTCAAAATAGAAAATGAAGAACTCAGTTATGATTATATGGCCAAAAGGGCACCATGGGCAAATTGATCAACCAGTGCCAAGGCTGTGGAACAGGGGTATATACAGAGAAATAGAACATAGGAAGTGTATGGGGAAGACAGTATCAGGAGGTACAGCCATTGGGGTAGGCAGGGGCTGGATCATGCAGGACATTGCCAGACTCTGAGGCTTAGGTTTCTGTTGCATACCCTGGGGGGAGCTATTGATGTGTTTCTGGAGATTGTACATCCAGCTTTCTCACCTAAACCACCATGGGGTGATATTGTTAGTATGGAAAGTCAAATGAGGCAATGCATGTCAACTGCTATGTAGAGTCCCTGGATCATTTGAGGCCCTCAAAAACTATTTAGGTGGAAAACTTTGGGCTACTATGGCCAAAGTAACTCTCGCCCATCCAGTACATGGGAAAAGCGAACCAATGTTGGTAAAATATAGCCAAACATTTTGGAGTCTCCAGCATACAGGGGCTTCAGTG
Source organism: Callospermophilus lateralis (assembly GCF_048772815.1). Taxonomy (NCBI): domain Eukaryota; kingdom Metazoa; phylum Chordata; class Mammalia; order Rodentia; family Sciuridae; genus Callospermophilus; species Callospermophilus lateralis. Next base: position 16,058,968 of record NC_135324.1, read on the forward strand.
GGATAGCTGTTGTCCCTAACTCAGGGTAACAATCATCTTTTCCATTCTTGGCACTGTGGCTCACCAGGACCAGCTTGTTTATAAGCTTTGTGAGTCAGATGGAAGACTTTCCCACTGTAGTTTGATACTAATTATGCTTTAATGAAATCTGATGGATTGGTATAGGAAACATCCTGAAGTCTGTTTTCCAAGCAGCATGTCCAAGCCCCATAGTCCTCCCCAGCTAATGGCCTGGGTATGAAAACACCCCTTGTTTACCTTTTTTGAAGTATGGGATTTTAAGATTCATTTTCTCATTTCTACATGTGTCTTCTAATAAATATTTTCTTTGGAAGTGGTATAAACTACCCTGGGGATCACAGGGGGAAAAAATCTAATAATTCTCTTCTTTCTTGCAACCTGACTTTCTGACAATATCTGTTTCTAATGTATTTAAACACATCTTTCAACAGACCACGCTTTGAAAAAGACCGTCTCTTCACTTGGATTTACAATGAACTGGTTTTTTTTCAAGAGGCAAGATGTTCTCGAGCCTTCCCACTGTCTCTTGAATGCCTCTGTATGTGGGATTAAAAAAAAATCCCTTTTTACAAGGAGCAATAAAAGAGCAGAGTTCAGCACAGCTGATGTCTCTCCTAAAGCCTTTAGTTGCTTTGACATTATTTTCGGATAGGTTCAAGCTGTCAGAGCCCCTCTGCTTCAAGACCCAAGTTAGCCATTGTCTGACCAAAGCACATGACCCCAGTGTGATTGTGTAGAGTGTAAATGCCCATTCATAGCCATTGAGAAAAAAAAATCTGCACAGGCTAGCAAGCAAGATGGGTCTGGCTAGGAAGCCCTGAAGTGCTCTGATGTCCTGGTACCTGCTACAGCAGCCACTGATGTAGCTCTCTTGTTGTTGCTATGACCACAGCTCCAGAAACTAATTTAGTGTTAACCTTTCCAAAGGAAGGGTCACTGAGACCTCTGCACATCAGTATCAGGTGATGAGAGGTTATGGCTGGTATGGGTCCTCAGTGAGTGATGGGGTCCAAAAGCCAGTGATGGGGCATAGACCTTCACTCTGCACTTTCAGAGACAAGCCATTATCACTGACACCAAGGAAACATGAGAATCACAGCCGAAAAAACCAGACTGAAAACGGGATGCTAATTTATTAGTGAGGGATAGCAGATGTAATTTTCATACAAAACTAGAATCTGTATGTTTACATGATCATTTAACATTCTTCCTATGCTAGAGAATTCAAAATCACAATCAGAGGAAAACTTTGTTGAATCACTGCAGAGATAAGAACTATTTAAAAAATTACCTATGGGCAATTTGCTTCTTTGCAATTTCTTTAGCTGAGAGCAAAGAAATCAACTCTAGCTGGCAAATGCTAAATGCTGATTTAATGAGAGCATATGGAGAAATTCAGAAATGGAAGAGCTGGGGAGCTGGACTTTAGACAGAGCAAAACCCAAAGCAGCCCTGGAAATCAGGCCATGAGCTAATGGGTTGGCATGTTGGGATTCCACTTTTGATTCATTGCCAGTAGCTTTTCTTTCTTTTACGACCCCATGCAAGATTCAACTTGCTGGCAGAGAAAGTTTAACTGAACTTGGATCAGAGGCCCACTCTTTGGTCATAGACGGTCAGAGACTCTTGACAGTCCCATGAAAATGTTTGTGATACAGTTGATGTCTTGATTTGGGGTTTATGCAAAAATGAATGCATGGAAATGAAAACCTGAAGTTGTTTGATGAGCATGGAATAAGAGCTGTGTGAATAAAAAGGATCTGTATATACACACATACATTTCATATGTGTGTGTATATCCACTGCTGTGGATTAACTAGGTGGTAACTATAAACAGGCTGGGTGTGGCTAGAGGAGGCAGGTCACTGGGGGTTTGCCTTTGGGTTTATATATTGCCCCTGGTGAGCAGAATTCCCTCTGCTTCCTGTTGTCATGAGCTGAGCAAGTTTCCTCTGCCATACCCTTCCATCATGATATTCTGCCTCACCTTGGGCCCAGAGCCATGAAGTCAGCAGAGCACAGACTGAACCTCTAAAACCATGAGCCAAAATAAACTTCTCCCCCTCTATGTTGTTCTTGTGAAATCTTTTGGTTATTTTGATGCAAGAGGTAACAAAAAACTCTAAGTGTGTGTGTGTGTGTGTGTGTGTGTGTGTGTGTGTGTTTTGTGTGTGTATGCATGTGTGTTTCTATTAGTTTATATTTTTGATGAAGAAACTACCTCTCCAGGGTCAGATATTTCCTTGACATAGTACAATGACTTGCCTATAAGCATATGTTTCATCCAGCCATCCAACCATCCAAGTGACCTTTGGTTACTATTCCCCTCCCTTAATCACCCAGGACCGTGCACCAGGCAGAGATAGCCCCTGCCGCTGTCTGGCTGGGCACAAATCACGAGCCACTGAAGCAGGAACAAACTTTATTTCTGAACTCCACCAACACACTCCACACAGGCTCCCCGGGAATTCTCCGGCGAACCACACGCACAAGGCGTTCTCTTGGGACACACTACACCAACAGGAAATCCCTCCTCCGGAATTCCCTCTTACCACACTTCCCCAACCAATGGGAACTCTCCGGGAGTCCCGCCAGAGCTCCAAAGTAGCAGGCCTAGGCAGACAGCAGGGGTCTAATCTCCAATTGAATGTACATCTTAACATAATCATTATCATCTCAATGGCTTGCTGGGGTCACCTTTCAACCAAAAATGCCATTCCTACTTGGCTATGGCTCTCAGCAAGCCCCTGTCCATACCCCAGAGTCTGTCTGCTCAAATTGTTCAAACTAGCTAATCCTATACCTGGTTGCCTTTGCTCATCTGTTCCTTTTGAAAACCACAATGAAGTCCTTTGCTTACATTTTCTCCTTCCTCCTGACCATGTTAGTGCTTTCCCGTGTAGCCCTCTGTGGCTATCTGTTCAGAGGAAACTGAATAAATTTCTTTAATGACTGAAATTTTCATATCTACCTGTATTAAATACCTGATCAAAATGAACCCTGGGTAAATTTAAAACTACACACACATACACACACAAAAAAACATTGATAACAAGTACTGTAGATTATACAAACCTACTTCTTCTGCTCAGCTAATGAATCAGTGCATTGTTTTGAAAATGACATGAACTGTTTGAGAGATGGGTGGCATATTTCTGATGACTTTCTCAGTAAGTTGACAGTGTGCAATCTGGGCTTTCCTGATATCTTTATAACTTGAAGCTGTCAAAAGACACGTACAGTTGTCCCTGGGTACCTGAAAGAGTCTGATTCCAGGACCCCCACGGTTAGGATTTGGATATGAAGTGTCACCCAAAATTTCATGTGTGGAATAAGGCAAGAATATTCAGAGATAAAATGATTAGATTACTAGAGCTAAAATCTAATTAGTGGATTGCTCTATTTGAATAGATTGACTGGATCATAACTGTAGACAGATAGGAAATGACAAGAGGAAGTAGGTCACTCTGGGTGTGACTTTGTAGTTTATATTTTGTTCCTGGCACCTTGCTCTCTGCTTTCTTCTGTTGTGAACTGAACAACTTTCCTATGCATACTTTTTCATTATGATGTTCTGCTCACCTTGGACCCAGAGCTGTGGAATTGGCCATCTATAGACTGGACTTCTGAAACAAGGAGCCAAAATGAACTTTCCACCTTTAAGTTGTTTTTGTCAGGTCTTTTGGTCACAGCAACAAAAATCCAATTAATGGAGAAATTATATATATATATATCAATTGTCCTTTAATGTAACTCTTACAACAATCCTAGGGTTAGGAGTTATCATCATTTCCATTATACAAATAAAGAATCTGAAACTTACAGAGGGTGAGTAAATAGACTTTACAGCTATTAAATTCAAATTCAATTTCAGGTTTTAATTTTAGGGTGCAGCCACTAATCAAAGCATGAATGTCATCCTCAGTACTCAAAGCAGGTCATTTTTGTGATTAATCTGACCATGTGGTTTGGAAGCATTTGGAACTGATTAATGGGACAAGTTTAGGAAAGTTGGGAGATATTGGCCAGAGAAGTCTTAGAATGTTATAAGCAGAGCTTAGTGGGTAAAAAACCAGAGTGCCAACAGGACTGAGTGAACACTGGGGTTGTCAGGTTTCAGAGGATGGAGGATTCTATTGGAAACTGGGCTAGAGGTCATTCATTTTGCATCCTGGCAAATAAGTTATCTACATTTTTCCCATATCCTGAGATTTTCTGTTAGGGTGAATTTAAAGGTAATGAAGTACTTAGTGGGGAAGATGAAAATTCAAGGCAGGGTGGCATTCAGGTTGTGGCATGGATATTGCTAGTGGCTTTTAGCCAAGCATACTGGATTAATCAAGAGTAGAAAGCGTAGTGGAAAAATTTGAAAAAGTTGGAATTTGTCTAGAAAAGTGTATGTAAAACTGGGGTCAAAGAAGGTATGGTTGTTGAAGAGATTGCAGTCACTAAAGAGATGCTAAGTATTTTCCACTGGGATAAGTAGGAAAGATGACTTGAAGTCATATCAGGAATTGGCAAGACCACACCCATCTCATGCTCAAAGGTGTAAAGTAAAATTTACTTTGAGAAGAGGACTATGGGAGTACCCTGCTTGCATAGGGGGTCATGGAGACTTCTACCAAGATTTCAAAGGAAGGCATGGGAGGCCAGGCAAAGTGTAACAGGGTCACAATGCCTACAGGCAGTCCCTGATTGGGCAATGTATAAAGATATGAGAAAGAGGCCAATGCTGCAGAAGATACCCCTGAGATTAAGAGATGCCAGTAATGTGGACTATCTACAGAGTAAAGCTGAAAAAATCAGGCAGAAACAAGCCAAGAGTGGGATGATGTGGGCTCCAACCAGCAAGGCCACAGGGGCAGAGCTATGTAAGTCCTGCGAAGGGGAAGTAATGTTGCCATGTACTCTAGAAGCTGGATTGTTTGTCTGACTCATTTTGGATCTTTCTTGGTCTCATCCTTCTTTCTATGCTCTAATCTCTCCCTTTGGAATGAAAATATTTCCTCTCTAACATTACATGTTGAATATTTGTAATTTGCTTTTGATCTTTATAGGAAAAATGTTCGAGTGTTTGTTTTGAGTCTCAGACAAGATTTTGGAGTTGGACTTTTGGCAAAGGTGGATTATGAGGAAACTGTTAAGATTACAGGGATTTTTGGAATAGCACTAAATGCACTTTGCATTGTGAGATGGTTGAGTATTTTGGGAGGCCAGGGGCAGAATGTTATGGTTTGGTTATGAGGTGTCCTCCAAAAGATTATGTGTGAGACCATGCAAGAATACTCAGAGGTGAAATGATTAGATTACAAAAGTTGTAATTTGATCTGTGAATCAATTCACTTAAATGGTGACTGGCTCTCATTCTCTCTGCTTCCTGACCTTCATGAACTGAGCTGCTTTCCTCTACCACACCTTTCCACCATGATGTTCTGACTCTCCTAAGCCCTGAGTTACAAAGTCAGCCAACCCTGGCTTAAGCCTCTGAAACCATGAGCCAAAATGAACTTCTCCTTCCCTAAATTATTCTTGTCCAGTTTATGGGTCACACTGATAAAAAGCTACATACCCACTGATGCTAAAATCCATGGATCCACTCTTTACACCCAGAACCTAGAAACAGCCTCTTGTATTCTTTATGTCACCTCTGGGTGACTTATAATACCTGATGTGGTGCAGATGTGTTGTGGATAATTGTTGTATTCTACATCATAGGGAATCATGATGATAAAAAAGTTTGTGCATGTTCAGCAGAGAGGCCAATCTTTAAAAATGTTTTCCATCATAGTTGGTTGACTCTGGGGATATGGCCAACAACTCCTCCTAAGAGCTCCCTATGCCGGTTTCCCTAATATTCTCCCTGCTTCCTCACTTCACCGGCAGCCATCAACTTCCCATCCAAAAGCAAATGGGGCGACTCACTATCTTGAGCAAAGGGACTTTCTCAGGAAGTAGAGAGATAATTTTTGGAGAAAAATAATGAGCTGTGCCTCAAATGTCACTGAGAACAACACCCACAGAACTTACTCTCCTGTGGCCTTTTCAAATCTCAGTGCTACCTTCAGACAATGACATCTGATTAAGCTCACATAGTTGCACAAGGTTCAGTGCCAGGCCTGGCCTGAAAGAGTTAATGTAATTTCCAAAGAACCTCGGCTCACTCCGGGGAGTAGGTCTGGTGCTGGTGGTCCCTGTTGCCAATGGGTTCTGTTCCTAGTCTTTTTAAAGAGGCAAAAACTGGATGCACACATGTGCAGGGACTGCATTTTTTAGGGATTCTTTTACTTTAAAAAATCTCTGCTAAACATTTGCAGGAGTGTGATCATGGATGGTGCCAAATGAAAAATGGCATCAGGGGCTTCAGGGGAATCTGCACATTCTGAAGTTGGAGCCTTTTAAGTTTCTCCTGAGGGTGATTCTAAAGCAGAGGAAATAGTTAATTAAAACAAAAAGGACCTTGAATTTTGTGAAGGTGCTTCATGTTGTAGGTGGAGATTTTCCGGTGGGTATGTGTTCTCTCTCTCTCTCTCTCTCTCTCTCTCTCTCTCTCTCTCTCTCTCTCTCTCTCCTTTTATTGCAGAGAAGCAGCAGACCCAAGTCCAGATTATTATGTATACACACACCAAGCATCCGTGAGCAACACTGCAGTCCTCTGGGCCCTTCCGCCATTGGAATGCTTGAGAGAGAGAGAGAGAGAGTGAAAGAGAGAGAGAGAGAGGTTTGCACCTCATTTAAAGAGTTGCTTACGTCTCTGGGAGGCTTGCTATGGTCTTTTCACTGTTGAGTTTTCTGCAGAATTCTTCAACAGCCTGATGGTGAAATCTTTTTGAACCCTGGAGGTGAGCAGGAAGGACCCTTGGCTCTCTCTCCTGTGAACTGGCCACTGCCCGTCACCATGAATACCATCACTTTCCACCAGGCACCCAGAGGGCTCGCTTAGGGGAATTTTCCTGGAGCAATGAGGCTTTTGGCAAATTGCCACACAGCTGAAAAATTCTGTTTGACCACAAAGCCTTTTTCAAAACCGGCAATCATCCCTCAGCCTGGTTCAAAATGAAATTAATATCTGTGATCATGGCAGAAATTCATCTTATAAAAAGGAAATTTCTGAAATGTGGGAGAGGGAGGGAGGAGGGAGGGGTTTGAAGGCTTTGTGGCAGCAGCCAGTGGTTCATTCATTCATCCAACAAACATTTACTGCATTAGTATGAAGGGTCAGTCCTGTGGCCGGCTTGGAAGGAGTCCTTGCCTGAAGCACAATTTCCATATAATTTTATCTGGCTCATCATTAGGAAGAGAAAATAGACTAATTGCAAATGTCATGTAGCTTTAGTGGGACTGGAGCTAGACCCTGATCTGGGAACCAGACACATAGGTGTGTTTAGTCCACCCATGGTCAAAGGCTAAAATAGATTTGCAGAAGGACTGGGGAGCATTCTGGCAAAACATCGTGCCAAGTTTCTGCTGAGTCTAGGAATTTCATGTGTTCTCATTTTAATTCATGATAGGAACACTGGGCAGCGGACCCCCTCCTTATTCTAAGTCTAAGGAAAATGAGATCCGAAAGGCGAAATGATCTCATTCCATTCAGCAGGACACACTGAGCACCTACCATGTTCCAGGGATGCAGAGCAAGAGACCAGACCTGTCTCCGAAGACCTTGCACCCTAAATGTGGGTGGGGGATCAGATAGTGACAACATGGAAAATGCCACACACAGGGGAGCTCTCTACATTCACACAGGCAGGTGGACCAAAATAGTAATTTCATTCCTGATTAGCTATAATCGTTTGCCACATTTCCAGAAACTTCCCAGACTCCAAAGCCAGATGCATTCTGGCATGTCACAAGGTTCCCCAGAGGAACTGAAAGGACATGGTTGTTGCCTAGGTTTTCTCTGGTCTTACCCAGTCAGGTTGCCCTTGATGCTTCGTTTCACCCGGTGCAATGTTGGGAAAACTCAACAGTGAAAGTCAGACATGACTTGCCCCAGGGGAAGCTCGATGATGGATTTCTGGAACCCTAACTTCTCTTTCCTTTCATAGCATGATTTGAAATCTGGGGCTCACCTCTAATTTTGTCCAGCATAATTTTCTTAATTCTGCACACTCTTAATAAATGTGTGTACACATCATTGTTCAAGCATGAGGGGTTACAGAGTTTTATACTCCTGCACTGTTAGCCCATCAAATCTGAAACAGGAGTGCAACAGTATGCTAGTAATAAAGAGACATTCACCCTAAAGGGCTCAGAAATGATAGAGGAGGTGTACACTGGCGCATGTGGTAGAAAAGGAGTCCGTAATCTTTGTTCCTGATGTCAGCGCAGTTAGGATATTTCAAGTATACCTTTACAGATCTATTTTGAGAAAAATCATCATTTTGGAATTTTTTTTTTTTTTTGGTGGTGCTGGTGATTAAACCCAGGGCCTTCTGCATATAAGGCAAGCACTCTACCAACTGAGCTATATCCCCAGCCCTGGAATGATTTTTTTAAAGAGGTTATAATACACTTGTGGTCTCCCTTTTATATTGAAGTATTGCTGTACCGTATCTCAGAATGTGACTGTGTTTCGAGGTGGGGCTATGGAAGAAGGAATTAAGGTATACTGTGTCTGGGCATGCAGTCTACAGATCTGCAGCCCTTAAAAGAAGGGGACATTGGGACACAATATGTATGGGGGGGACCTGTGGAAGCAGAGATGACAGGATGGTCATCTCTACACCTAGGACAGAGGTCTAGGAAGAAACCAAACTTGCCCACATCTTGTGCTTAGACTTCTGGCTGACAATAAGCTCCTGTGTGTATAAGCACCTTGTCTGTGGTCCTGTAGTGTGACAGCCCTGGGAACTTCATGCAAAGGTATAATAATGACTCATCCAAGTTTAAAATGAGTACATGTCATAGCTGATCCTGAGAAAACCCAAAAGGACAGACACAAGTTTGGGCCATCAGGAATGTGGAAGTGAATTGACAAACGTACATCAAGTCTGCAATATCCACAATTTGCATTTCTGTGGATAAGAATCATTTGCCTTACTACTAGTATGCTACAATTTATAGAGCTATAAAACAGCTGAAAGACAATGAAAGGCAGAGATAGCCCAGAAGGATTTGCTAGACAGGATACCTGGCAATTTTTATTGCCCATTCAAAGGCTTTCCAAGTTTTTAATGACAGAAACAAGCTGCAGGCACCAGGAAACCTCAGGGTCTTGTTGCTTTTTCCCTTAAAATGGTTGTAATGGTGTAGCTAAGAGTTGTCCCCCAGAAGCTCGGGAATGTTCAGAGGTGAAATGATTAGATTCTAAGAGCTGAAACCTAATCAGTGAATCAAACCATTTGATTAATATTTTAAATGGATTAATGGGTGATAACTCTAGGTTGGTGGGATATGGCTAGACATATGCCCTTGGGGATTATGTTACCCCTGGCTCCTGGCACCCATGATCACTGCTTTCCTGGATATCTAGAACTGAGCAGCTTCCCTCAGCCACACCCTTCCGCCATGATGTGCTGCCTCCCCTCCTGCTCAGAGCTATGGAGCCGACTGAGCATGGGTGGAGTCTCTGAAACCATGACCCAAAAGAAACTTTTGCTCCTCTAAGTTGTTCTTGTCGGGTATTATGGGTCACAGTGAGGGAAAGCTGACTAACTCAAAACTGAAGGGGACATAAGTCTCTGCATGGAGCTATCTTAGATTCATCCAGGATTGCATAGCTCCTCCCATCATAGGATTTGGTTTACCTGGAGTGGGGGATGCTGAAGATGGAGAAGAGGACCCCTTTCCCTGTAGCTATTCTCTGAATTCTGACACCTAAACTTTCGGACTCCTCCCCCAAACTAGGCTACAGGGGTAGGAAAAAGTGAGGGGAGATAGTTTTGCCACTTTCTCTCAGCACCAGGAGGGAGACTGGCCTCAGGGCAGAGCCTTTTGAAACACAAATTCCCTAAACTTCTGCAACTCAAAAGTCAAGAATTGTCTTTCCCTATTTCCTTTGCCTTTTTTCCCCTCATACCTCCTGGAGAGGCTGCATGCAGGCTGCAGATAAAGAGGAAATAGTAGACAACTGAGAATATCCCCTGGCTCCCTGGTGGGTGAGCTCTGAAGACACCTACCTCTGGGCTAAGCAATCCCGCTTCTCTCTCATGTGGTCCTCAGATGTGTCCAGTTCCTAAGTGGGGACTACTTTGAGCTCTGTTTTTGTGGTAGAAGACCTTGTCTTAAGGGAGGAAACTTTCAAATGAAAGAAGCAGACGAGGAGCCCAGTTTAGTGTGACTTCTAAACTCCACATTTTAGCCTCTGTTGCCCTGGCACTGGCCTCCTGTGAGAGGAGGCAGCCTGTGAAGGAGCCCCAGGCATGTTCTCTTTTTCCTAGGTCAACCTTCCTGCAGTAGAATCCTAATTCACTTCCATCCTTCCAACTGACCTCTTCTTGAGTGTGATTATGGGGAAAAACACTGAGAGATGCTGTTTGGGTTTTTCCTTGCAAAGCATTAAACCTTCTCCAAACTTAATGGCTCAGAACCAGTGATTTGTCATCCCTCAGGATTCCATGAGTAGGGTGGATGATTCTTCTGTGGGTTTCTGGGTCACTCTTGTGTCTGTTTTCCACTTGGGGTTAGACAGTAGGGGGTAGGCCCCAGGGGAGCCTCCCTCACCTGTCAAAGGTCAGGATTGCTTGTGGAGTTCCGCCCTGGAGTTCTCTGTATTCCTCAGACGTCCACACTACATGACCCCACTCTGAGGAGGCTGGCCCTTTGGTGGAGGGCTGCACTCACTTCCTATGGCAAGACAGAGGGGCTCCAGGAGAGAACCAGAGGAAACTTCCAGACCTCTCAGGTAGGAGTGCCCCCCCCACACACAGCTCCCACAGTGTCCTGCTAGTCAATGCCACACTTCCAGCTAGTAGTGAATTTCTAGAGGTCTATCTGCACTCTACATGGGAAAACCCCCTTTTACAAGCCTGTCTTGCTCATTCTGGTTGGATAAATCATTCTCAGAAGTCAGTTTCAGTGACTTTCATCCAATTAAGAGTTTCAGTGGCTCCTCATTGCATGCGGATCAGGTTCTGACCACCTCCTCTGATGGTTACTCCTTCATGGTAATGATCTTACCTCACTTCTCTCTTCTACTTGCTTCTTCTCCATCTCCCTAGACACCCCATACTTGTTCCCGATACTACAAGCTAGAGAGAATATTTAGGATAGCGTTCCAAAATCCAACAGAGAATAAAGTACCTTTCATGGTCTTCCCAGAACCACAATGATTGGAACTTTATGGAATCAGAGGAATCAAACCAATTGTTTAGGGCTATGCAGACACACTGATATTTTTTTCTGAACTGAGCACTTTTTTCAACAGTTATAAGTTGGTTGGTGTAACAATGTGGTCTCTGGTGGTTCTATGCCAGATTCTGCTTATTTTAAAATATGCTTCGGCTGGGCACTGGGGTGTGTACCTATAATCCCAGTGACTCAGGAAGCTGAGGCAGAAGCATCACAAGCCTTGGGTGACTTAGTGTGGCTCTGTCTCAAAGTAAAACATAAAAAGGGCTGGGGGTGTAGCTCAGTGGTAGAGCTCTTCTATGTTCAATTCCTAGTACCCTGAAAAATATATATATTCATAAATATATGTATACACACATTTGTCTTTTGTATACGCTTTGCAGTAGACACACATCATGTAGATAACTCTCAGAAAAATACCCACGAATAGTTGCAATCAAACATTTTCAAGCAGCCTTTTCTTTTTTAGTATAAAATTTGGTATAAATATTTATTCATATGTCAGGTCATTTCTGTCAAAGTTATGAAGCGAAGCAGACATTTATCACATTTAAAATGGTGCTTCTCCACATTTTGATTTACATAATGAACTTCCTCAGAATGCACCGTTCATGGACACAGCACCTGGAAAGCTATTTAATGATCGTAAGTTTTCTTTAATAAATAAGTCAGATTTGTCAAAATGATGTATGTTAAACAGTATCCTTAAGAACATAAGAGAGAGAGAGAATGGAGATGACTGTATTTCACTCTTTTTATTCTTGTCTCCATTGCCTTAGTATTTTTAGCAAGTTTTCCCAAAACAGTCATAGAACTTCCAGAAAGTATGCTTGAAATTGGGCCATTTTTCTTGTAAACTGTGTTATCGTTCATCATGTGTTTGGGATACTGTTCACAGTGTTGTCTCCCTGCTTCCATCCTTGTCACACAAATGATCAGCACTGATGACGAGGATGTAGGGAAGCATTCACAACTGCTAGGTATTATCAAGGGCTAAAAATTACCAATCTTACCCAATTCAGGCAGGGTCCCCTATAGTGGCATTCACATCCTTGTTTTACCCTTCTCAACAATGTTTAAGTGTATGAACTTTGGTATGATGGAATAAACTGTTTCCATTTCCCACACTAAGAGATCCATACCTCCAAGATCATTTCACTAGATTGGGATGCATAAGTACCAAGGTTTTAAAACACTGAGGTAAGGTATCATAAGACTTAGAAAGAACTCAATCATGGCTTTCTGTGTCTCTATGTATTTTTTTTTTTAATGAAAACCACATCAGATGAGTTCTCAGATTTGATTAAAATCAACACAGACCAGGTTGGATTTCTTAGACTTCTTTGGGTCTTAGACTACTTTGAAAAAGCATAGATGCTTAAAGAAAGAAAATGTCACTCCAAGTTCTCAGGGTTTTGTGGATCTTCAGAATCCTTGGACCTTTAGTATCTGAAATGCAGAACTCTTCATAGAAATAATCTCTGATCTAGTACCTGCTCATGTGGCTACCTCTATTTTGTGTCAAATTTCATAACCCCGTTTCTACTTAATCCACCTTGGATTTCTTCTGATTCTTCAAACATGCCAAAGTCATTTTCATCTGAGGCCTTTATCCTTCTTCTTCCTCCAAACCAGCATAATCAGATCTTTTCACGGCTGGCTTTTTATTATTCAGGTCTCAGCTCTAATGTCACCCATATAAAGAGCCCTAATTCTAATGCCACACTCTCAGAGGCATGACATTAGAAGTTTAGTAGATTTTATTGTACCCTAGTTCACACTTAAGCATATGCACAACCATGCCTGAGTGGAGGTGCCCATGTGGACACACAGAGGCACACAGACTGCTGTATTAACCCATGTTAATCCTTGCATAAGTTTATCATCCTGAATGCAGGTGCCACATTCATTTTGCTTACCACTAGATCACTAGTATCTGTAGTAAAATGTACAGAAATGCACAAAGTAAATGTATGGTTGAAAGAACAAGGGATGAGATGAAAAATCAAAGACTTGAATCCAAACTTTTAATTGAAATGAATTTATGTTCCTAAAAGTGGCATGGTATATATAATTTTCTGTTTAATAAATATTTATATGAAATTTTAATATCTTTGTAAACCTGTGGCAAGCGAAAGTAAAAATATGACATTGAAAAAAAAAAAAAGCCTAAACAGGAGTAATCCACAAAGAGATCAGATGTTTGGGAAAGTTTTAAATAGCTCTCCTTTGTTCTTGGCTCCTGAAATTGTTCACGTTTAGAAGGTGATCAAAGGTGCCACATTCAGGAGGAGGAAATTCTTAAGAGGAAGGTGTTTTGACAAGGACCATACCAAAAGACAAACAAAGTGCATGGTAAATGAGGTTGCTTGGATTAAAGATGGGATACACACATTTTGCTCCATGGTGATGGAATGAATTATTAGAGACTTTGAACACACAAGGCAAATAAATCACAAGATTTATCACTCCATACCTGCTGTTCTCCGCATGTCCATTTCTTGGCACCAGAATTGGCATCTGGGAATTGTGTGTGCTAGATACAAAATAAATGATTAACGTGCTATTATTAAAATTCAGTGCCTTAAATTCAACTGCCGCTTTGCCAAATTGTTGTCTGAATGTCGATCTCATAAACTTCCTGGAAGTCTTTGTTCTGATAATAACTACTCTAAAATCTTACGATTTGTCTCTGATCTCTAAGAGCTGATTTTTCTCCCTAAAGATTAATACTCCCTAAGGGTAACTAACCCCAGGCAGAATGCACAGCCATTTTCTGAGCTGAAGTTTGGATTTTCCCAAAGTTAACTAGCAATTCTTGAAGGTCCCAATCACTCGATGCCTAGCAAAAAGCTTTGTGACTAATAGATCTTGAACTGAATTGGTTCCTTCAATTATTTGGAGCATTGTGCTGATAAGGCCACATTTATTTATAAGTCCATTCTCCATGGGGCTAATTCACATTGCTGTCTTATGTTCACAAATTAAATTCCTTGACCCAATCAGTCATTTCAAAATTGAATTTAATTAATAAGAATAGAATTCTATTTTTTTATTCCCAGCCTTTATCACAATAACTGATTCTTCATTCATTCTGTGTCCTTTTATTGTGTATCTGACTCCCTGATTAGAGTGTTAGCTCCATAAAGACTGGGGTCATGGCTGTATTGTTCCCTTTTAAGTGTGTTGGAGAGAGTATCTGGCACATAGAAGGCCATCAGTATGAATTTATATGATAAATGAATGAAATACACTTAGGCAATTTTTATTTATTTAGTCACTCACAAAAATTGCCTAAGAGTGTTTCATTCATTATCATATAAATTCATATATTCAATCACTCACTGATCCAGACCCCACCCACAGGTAACTTACTAACTAGTGGGAAAAGAAAGCAGACCCACTGACTAGATCTGGTAGGTGCCACATTGAAAGTACCAGTAACAATTCGAGGCACAGACCTAGTAAAATACAAAGCAGAATAAGCAAGCCAAGACTGACCAGGGAGGACAAGCTGGAGAGTTAGATTTGTTCATCTTGTGATAGGAGGCCACAGATATATTCAAACAGCAGTGTCAATACACCTGGTGTCTCAGAAGCATGACATTCCCGGAAATGCAGGGAGTGGCAAAGGGAGAGAGCACTTGTTCCAAAGCTGGCGAGGAACATGGTACTTGGTGTGGTCTTGGACTCTTATTCCACAGTAGATATGTGGGTCCAAGCTTACCATTGCCCATCAAAATGTGGTTCCAAATGAGAGGTTGTTTAGAGTTGCCACCATTATTGTAAAATACAAAGGTATAGCCAGGATTGAAAATAGATGCTCTGTGTCTCTGTGTTGGCTTTGTACTGAGTCAGTTTAGCTGATTTAGATGAATCTTTCCTAGAATTCATTTCCCTGTGCCTTGAGCCTTAGCATTAGCTCTGGGAGAAAATTCACATAGTATTTGGTCAGAAGAAGCAAAAGAGGAGCCACATCTTGATAAATCAGTGACAAAATAGACATAAGCCAGAGCTGTGTGACAGGTCCCAGGGAGCTTGCTGAATCCCATCTGGCATGCTGTTGGCCCCTGCACCACAGGTCCCTTCCAACTCCTCTTAACACTAGAAAAAGCGTAGATGAGGTTTCAGGAGACAGCTGCTTCTGCACCACATCAAGGATGGAGACTCCTCCACTGTCGTCTTGCTCACCCAGGTCCATCTCTCCTTCCAGAATGCCCAGTCCACCTGACCTACAGTGAGGCCACACCCAACACTAGATCCAGAGACAAAAACCTGAATAGATTTCTGCAGCGACAAGGATGGCTGTTAATTCAGAAACCTGGGAGAGGAGCTGGGGGATTGAGAAAAGACAGATACACACACACACACACACACACACACACACACAAAGCTGGGACCAGGAGGGACACTATCCTCTGATGGGGGAATAATGACCCAAAGCTAGCTCAGCACCTTTATTATATAGGTTTACCATCAAAAGAATTTTCTGTAAGAAAGTTTCTTCAAAACATTCAGGATTGAAGTTCAAAGTACTGTGCAACCAATTATAATTACCAACTTGTGCTCATAATTCTCTATCCCTGCAAGTTGGCGTATGAACTCAGGGTCAAGACTTATAGTCCTGTGCATAACAGAGAACCTCCTTTATTTATTTATTTATTCATCCACTCATCCATTCATTCATTTATTTTCAGAACTCCCTTCAAGCAGGGCGTCACCATGGTAACTGGGCAGTCTTGACCTGCACCTTTGCACAGGAAGTTCCAGTGCAGGAGCAGCTGGTGCAATAGGATAATCAGAGACAGTGATTCAAATCATGGCTTCTAACAGATATCTCCCCCAGCTCCCTCATTGTGCAAGGACTGACCCTGTGATAAATCCCTCATTCTACGGCAGTGCCAGCAACTAAGTTTCCCTGATCAGATCATGACTGATCAATGACTTCTTCATTCTGCATCATGTTGATATTGCCCAGAATATATTGAGCCCATCTATGTAGGAATTCCTATGCCAGATAACATCTGACATGGAAGAGCTCATTCGGTGTTTGTAATTATGCCATGAGGCATAGGTACTAATATCAGTCCTAATCTACAGATAAGACATGGAAGTTAAGTGACCAAGATGTGATTAAAGAGAAGCTGCTGTGGTTCAGATGTGATTTCACTGTGCACACCAGGAGTCCACCATGACTGGAGTCTTGGTCCCCAGGGTGTTGGTATTGAAAGGTGCTATGGAACCTTGAGGACCCAGGGCTTGGTAGAAGGTCCTCGGGATACTGGAGACATGCTCTCAGAAGGTGTTCTCCTGTGACCCCTTGAGTTCCTGAGAGAAGGTTGTTGCAAGAGCAGCCAGGCCTCATGTAGCTCTCTCTGCTTTCTGCTCCAGGTCCAGTCTTCCTCCTGTTGCACCAGCTCCTGCCTCTGCTCATCTCCTCAAAGTGACACAGCAGCATCCAGCAGTCCTCGCCAAGGAGCCTGCATTGTACCCTGAGTGCTGCACCTTCAGAACCGTGAGTTCAATGCTTTTCTTTTCTATATAAGTAGCCCTTGCCAATATTTCATAATGAAAAAATCTAATGAGGAGCAAATCTGGTACTTGAACCCCAATTGTCTACATCTTCTTGGCCAATACCTGCACCCACACCTCAAGGAGGCAGTGGCTCAAGCTGTGAAACGTGGAAGCAGCCTCCTGGGGTTGAACCCAGCAGCACCCCTTCTCAACGGTTACTGGAGGCAACCAGCCTAATCTCCCTCTTTCAGTGTCTTCATAGGTGAAAGAAGGGAAGTGCTTGTGTGGCACAGGTTTGCTTAGAGCTAAATGAGATGATTTATATGGAATGCTTAGATGAGTGCCTGACAAATGCAATTGTTACTGCACATCCTCCTCCCTGGTCCCATTGCTGCATTTCAGCATCTCAGGGCTGTCAGGTTGCTCTTCAGTGTACCAGTTCTTCCAGTGCCGGTCTATGCATTTAACCCAGCAGAGCCTGATCTTCTACCTCTGCCCAAAAGTAACCTACTTCATGTCTCCTTTCCTGGGATCCCTGCCATCTGAGAGATGCATGAAGGTGTCAAAACACTCAAAGGAATCCACCTTTGTGAATATATTACCTGGTTGAATTGGGTGCTCATTGAGAAACCTAATGCCTTGATTTTCCATGTTTCTATTAGGGCATGACAGTTATACATAATACTGGGGTTCATTTTGACATAGTAGTACATGCATGAAAAATAATGGGCTCCATTTCAAGTTCCTTAATTTTTAACCTGGTTTAAAAGTAAATGATATCCAGAAGTCCATCTGGAGACCAGTGCTGATGGCAGGAATGTCAAATAGGGAAACAGATTTGGGTAGTTATTGTGTTTCATGTGTGTGCTGGGTGAGCTATTTGTCTGCTGTTAGCCCATTGGTCCATGGAACCACCTAGTAGAACTGAAGTAAGTAAGTGTGTCAAGTAAGTGTGTGTGGGGAGCACGATCCTTTCAATCCTTCTCGTAACCAACTTGGTAGCTCCTCTAATGTCCACCCAGACGTTCCGTCTAGCTTTCCTTGTTGCAATTATGGTAAAACCTCACTATTACAGGCAAATCTTTCCCCCTTCTTGTACTTTGTATCTACTGTTTTCATTCATTTTTATTATTGTCACTATATTTTGTTTTTGTTGTATTTCTCCCCTTTTAATATCAATTTTCACTTTACATTATATGGCTTATTATTATGTGAGAGGTATTAATCATGAACCAATGGACAAAGTGCATTGCTTTTTATAATGTAGGCCAAAGATTAATAGTCATTATTCTTGGATCTTAGACATAAGAAACCTGTAAAGAGATCACCTTTCAAAATTCTAGCTTTTACATTTGAAACCAGAATTGATATAAATCAATCAGCATAAATGAAGAGCCATGTAGAAACATGGGTACACGCGCCTACCTAGAGTTTGCACATAAGTGATCTTTGCATAATAATTCCTTTTCATGGCTTGACCTTGTGCTATAATTCTGAAAGTCTCATAAAACTGAAGGGCAATTTGCAATTCACAAGAAAGAGAAATATGGAATTGCATTTAAAATAGAGAAAATAAGAGAGCCAGTGTAATTGTTTCACTGTCTTCCAAGGTACAAAAGTGTCAAATGAGGCTCTGAGTGGTGCCTCTATTTATCACATGCAGAGACTTGCTTCCTCCGTTGACCCTCCTAAGAAAGATTCTAAGAGGTCACAATGCTGAGTTTCTCTGTGATCCTCATTATCACCTCACTGCAGTTACATTTGAGAAATAGAATCACTTGCTCTTTTCCAAAGTCTATTTGCTCAACCCATTGCATGCATATTTAAAAGGAAAGGTGGATGTATTTTAATTTTCATCAACAACAGGTATTTATCAAGTTCCTCGACTGTTGAGATTTTGTTCTCAGGGAATCAAATGACTTTAAGGGTAATGAGTGAGGTATATAGAGGCAATGTGGAATGGACTTTGTGGTGTGTGTGTGTGTGTGTGTGTGTGTGTTTGTGTGTGTGTAAGTGGCCTCATAGTTTCAAACAAACTTGTTAAATGCATCCCTGTGTCCATGGAACAGTACAAGCTTTAAGTACCATCCTTGGATGAAGTTTTCTGGAAATATTGTAAGATCTGTCCACCTACAGTGCCCTTTGGGAGTCAGATTGGTGTTCATTGAAATATCCTTTAAGAAGCATTTCCTGCCTGCCCTGTGTGCAGCCCTGGTGCCTATGACCCAGTGTCTCTGTGACTCCTTGGCACAATGCACCATCCTGTGGCTCTTTTGCTGTTCCCATGCTTGAGTCTTACTGAGGACATATCCTGAGTCTGTCTTGTCCCAGGGCGGAGCATGGTATGTGGCACGTGGTCAGGACTTAGTAAACATTAGTGGACCAGATGCAAAGTTGATATTGATATGACAACTTAAAAAGATACAAATGCATTTTCCTTTTTTTTTACATTTTTTTTCTGTTGGGTGTGGCGTCACAACATAGGAAATGTAAAGTCTCCTTTCCCTTTGAAGGATAAGCTTCTGAAATCTGAATCACGTTTGTAATTTTACTGGACTTACGTATTGCTTTGCTATTGCTGCGTAACAAACTAATTAGTATGAAACATCTCGCCTTCTGATCTCACAGCTCTGTAGGTCTAGTCCAGGCAGGATAGACTAGATGGGGGTCTGTGCTGAGGGTCTCGGAAGATCAAAACCCAGGCGCTGTCTATGTTGGACTTTTATCTGGAAATTGTAGGGAAGAAATGCTTCCAAGTTCCTTCCAGTTACAGCAGAACCAGTTTCTGGACAGACATTTCGTCAGACCCACGGGTCCCACCTCATTCAGCAGGGAGGGACTACAAAGTTCATTTGATGTTCTTCTTAGAGTCTTACCTGCCAAGACTTGCTTCAGCAGCAAACAAATTATATGCATACGATAGGCACTTGATAAAAGCTAAAGAATAAATGAATAACAGTAGAAGCTCTTGAGGCCAACACAATTAGATGAAGATATGTGGCTGGAGATATGAGGCCTCCTAACTCCTGAGGCTTCATGTCCCTTTCCTGCTTCCCATAAGACCTCAGTGGAGGGACCCGTCTCCCAGCCTTGGAAACATTGATGCTCTTGATGAGTTGAGAGAGAGGGTGGGGGGAGAAGAGAGGAAGAGAGAAGAACAGAAACTAACAGTTTCATTCTAGAACATGCCTCCAAGTCTTAGGAATGGTGTGTTCTTGACTAGAGAGTTTTGAGAGAGAACTGCGATTAATGGATTTTATTCTAGAACGTTTTGGTGATAGTGTGGTAGAGACACAAATTGGCTTTGTAAAGTTTTATTTCATTTTGGAAGTGTTAGTGATGAGAATATTAACTGATTCTTACACACACACACACATACACATATATACACACACATGTACATACCCATATACATGCCCATATACATAATATGTATACACACACACACACACACACACATATGTTAGTATACAGACACTGAAAATATATGTCATACTGCACTGTGTCAAACACCATGTGCCTTTTTTAGTATACAGACACTGAAAATATATGTCATACTGCACTGGGTCAAACATCATGTGCCTTTTAACAATGTGGCACTGAGAACACAGGAAATATTATCCCCACTATTGAGTTTAATGTCACATACAAATGCCACTTTTAGCCTTGGAACGTACCCATTCTGGAGATATTTAAGTTGGATTTGACTGAAATAGCTCAAATCGGGGTGAGAGCTGTACCAAATGACTGGGAAAATATTTTGTGGACTCTAAGTAGTGGAACAGATGGCTCGGTCAACTTTCCTCCCCAGCCTTTATTCCCCAGCACCCAGGCCAGGCACCATCAGAGTAGCTAGCTGTTGTGTTTCACAGGTGGTCAGCTGCCACTGGGCATGGAGGTGGTGTTCATAGATGTCGCTGGGTGCTAATCTGTGGTGTGTGGTTTGTACCTGGCCACAGAAGGCAATGGGTGCCTGTGGGATGTAATGGGTTCAAGATTCCCTGCTCCACGGACCTCAGTGGAATCAGCCCCACCCCTAGTAGACAGCTCTCCATGCCATCTGCTGCTGGGACTTTCCCTGGCTTGGCCTTGGCACTCAGCAGGGTGCTCAGTTTCATCATCTTCTCCCTTTCTTCCATTTTCTGCCTCTGTTCGCCACATCATGTGGAGAGTTTGATAAGCTGAATCTATAAAGAGAAGATAATTGTGTTTCCAGCATAACATTAAGTGGGTTGGCCTTCTGAGATCAAGAGAAATCAGATAATAGGTCTAGTGGAATTCACAAATACATGTAAAATCTGTTTTGTCTTGTTTTTTCCTGATGTCATGGGAAGATCCAATAGTGATCAAAAATTGGGCTTTGTGCAAGCTGCAGGACATGCTAGGGGTTGTAACTATGGATTAGAAAATACCCCTTTTCAAGGAACTTATTTCTGAGCAAAGAAAATAGGTACTAAATGTTAAAGCATTTTATAATTTGTCATTTCAACGGTGTAAAGTGCTTTGAAGAAGAGGTATAGCATTCTGTGAAAGCAGATGAAGGGATGCTAACATGGTTCAGGGGAATCGAGACACATTCCTCAAGGAAGTGATTCTTAAGTTAGTGATCAAAATGAGTCCAGAGGGAAACACACTTCAGAGAGAGGAAACTTGGATCTTCAAGGTCAAACGTGTAAGGCTCTCACATCTACAAAGGGCATAAAACAATGCTAAAGTCAGTGTGGCAAGAGAAGAGGAGGTGAGATGGCAGTGGCACAAGAGAGGGCTGGAAAGAGAGATGTTAAGCAATCCAGGAACCACTACTTTGTCCTAGGAGTTTGGGCCTACCTCTTAGAACCTTAGAGCAAAATTAATCAGTACAGACTAGGTTAGGCTGCAATAACAAAGTCACCCCAAATTTTTGTGATTTAACATAAGAAAATATTTTATTTTTTACCGTACTATATGCATGGCTCACATGGGTAAGCAGTGGATATGCTCCACACAGCCTTTCGGGGACTCTGTCTTTTTGTGGCTCTAATCTAAACTACTAATCATCTTAAGGGTAGGGTACAGTTTCAGCTAGAGTGATACCACATTCATTCATATCCCATTGAGAGAACTAGCCACATGGCCATGATTAATTGCAAGAAATCTTCAAATTGTAGGGGAGGAAATGGAATATTTGACAGGGCATTATTATCTCTGCCAGAGAAAGCATCAGATGGTTGTAGACAAGGGATAAATATCACCCAATCTTCCAAGTGAGTCCTAGGTAAACAAGAAGTCTGACCAGTACAGTGGCATTTCCTTGCAGACCTGGTTAATATCTGACTAATAACTAACATCTGGAGTAGAGCAAAGAGGTCTTTCTTTCTTTCCTTTTTTAATTCCTCAACATGTATTCATGGTCAGAAAGGCCAGTGCAAACTGAACCATGTCTGTGTGAGTTAAAATTGGTGGATTCATCTTACCAAATGGGACCTTGTTAAAGCCTGAGTTGCTACACGGGGGTACATTGTGAAGACTGTCTTCCTTCCTGAAATGCTCAATATTTCAAATACATAACCTTAACAAAGACAGAAAAAGCATTCTACTGAAATTTTCAAAGTATCTGAGCTAGCAGCAACACCTCAAGATCAAGACAAGTTGAAGAACGGCATCCCAGAGCCGAGGTACATTAGCAGAGGAAAGAATGAAAGGGTCCTGCATCAGGGTCACCAACCAGCTCATTGTGTGAAGGCAGAATGAGGCACGTCCAGCTCCATGGCAGTAGGTGTGAAGTGGACAGTTGGCCGTATACCAGCCTTCAGTGCCATGTGAATGAAAAGCAGCCCAAGCTGATCTGTGAATGTCTCAAGATCAAGACAAGAAGCCCGAGTCCCACCCCAGCCCTCCAACTGGTCACACTAGAGCTGAAGTATTATAGTAAATAAACTGTTTTACTCAAGCTTGCATCACTGTGACCAAAATACCTAACAAGAACAATGCAGAGGAGAAAAGGTTCATTTGGGGCTCACAGTTTTAGAGGCCTCGGTCCATATAGGGTCAAGATCATTGCTATAGGCCTGAGGTGAGGCAGCACCTCATGGGGGAAGGGCATGGTGGAGGAGCCCTATTCCATTCACAATGGCCAGAAAACAGAGAGAGGAAAAGGGTAGGGGAAGGAACAGGCACTGATCCACGGCACCCCCAGTGGCCCACCTCCTCTAGCCACACCCACCTGCCATTCAAACTTGGATGGACTGCTGAGGTTCCAGCTCTCACAGTCCAATCACTTCACATCTAAATATTCCTGTATTAACAGGAGCTTGGGGGACCCCTCACATCCACACCATAATACAAACATTAACACACACATAAAAACAAAACAACAACAAAAACCCTGGAATAGCTAACCAAGGAGGAATCGGGTGGCAGGGTGCAATGCACACGTTCTACACTTGGGCTTATAGAATGTAATTACTTAGGTGGGAAAGTGGCCAGGAGAGAGAAGTTGGGAAGAAGTGTGAAGGTGAATGAGGGTGGCTGGAAGCCAAGCTGGAGCGAGGTCACAGCAGGAGAGCCAGCCTGGTGAGGGGACGGGAGATGGAATGAAATGAGATGTGGCCCAGGAGCACAAGGTTGTGCTTGGGACAGAGCAGTGATTACCTGTAATCACTGAGCAGCTTTCCGTGGGAGACGATGTCATCTCTTTGACCTTAGGTAGAGGAACAGGGCCAGTCAATGCAAATTAGAAGGAGGTGGACATGGGCTTAATAGTCTAACAGCCAGACTGCCCAAAGGAGCAATAAGCAATGACAGAATAAATTCCCCATTGCCAGAAGAATTGGAGCAGAGAACAGAGAGAACAGTTGATAATAAATAGTTGGTCACATGGAAACAGGTGCTTACAGACGTTGTGCTGAGGCTGACTCACCCAGCGTCATCCAGTGTTCAGGAAACCAAAGACACAGACACTGTCGTTTTGTTTCATGGACAAGGAAACTGGGGCTCAGAAAAGTTCGGTGATTTGGAGGAACCAGAACCAGGTCTCAGAAGCAGACCGTTGTCCTCATCCCTATGGAGTTTCCATTTTGGGAAAGAAGCCTCCTGAGATTCGAAGGTCACAGGCAGAGAAATCCACAGTTTTCCTCAATTTTGAGACTTCCTGTAAATGGGGCTAGAACTGGCATTTGGAGATGCAAGGAGAACAGATTAATTTGGGCCAAACATCATCCATTTAGCAATATTCTGCCATCTCTCACTTGCCAAAATGAAATGCCTCCAGGGAGTTTCGCCATGATCTGCTTTATCACTTGTCCCTCTGGTCAAGAGCTTCTGATTAAAGCAGAGCTCTGCACCCTCCATGAGGAGGCCCACCCTGTTCACATCCCCTGCCTTCTAAGGTGCCCCCCAGCTCCTGCTCGGGACTCTCTTCTGCCCTGACTCCCTGTTCACCTTCACTGTGACCCAACACCATCTCCTGACCCTTTCCAGTTTTCGCTTGGTTCTCTTCTCAGTGCATCCTGTGGACCCTCCTGCCCCCTTGCATTCTCCCAGCACGCCCGGGTCCTGCCCTCTGTCCTCCTTCCACAGCATGTGACTTCTCAACTGCCATTTGGTTCCCCCTCATAGGGATGTCATTTGTGATTGCCAGTCTCCACAGCTGTGTGTTTTCAAGAGGCAAGGACATCCACTCTGGTTTAGTGATATGTCACAGATCCTTGAGCGTAGCTGGCGCATACCAGGTACACACCAAATAGTTGTGGGATGAAGGCAGGATGTAAACTTTGCCTCCAATGATCTGAGAAAGAAGGTCTGAAGAGTTAAGTTTGAGGAATAATTTATTCCACCATCTATTCTCCTCTTCCCAGACTATTTTTCTCACCTTTTTCAATGCTATGACTGAAAGACCCCACCAGAACATTGGGGACTTGTGGTTTCAGAAGGTCTCATTCCAGAGACATCCTACTCCATTCCTTGGGGCTTGAGTTGAGGCTGAACATCATGGTGGAAGAGTGTGGCAGAGGGAAGCAGCTCACATGATGATTGGAAAGCAGATAAAGACTCCACTCAACAGATACAAAATATATACCCCCAAAACATGCCCCCAGTGCCCACCTACTCCAGCCACACCCTAGCAGCCTTCAGTGACCACACCGTTAATCCTACTAGGGGATTAATTCACGGATTGGTTAAGACTCTCACAACCCACAATCATTTCTCCTCTGAACCTTCTTGCATTGTCTCACTTGTGAGTTTTTGGGGGACACCTCACCTCCAAACCATAGCACAGACCATCTTGGTCAATTATAAAAGGGGAACAGTGGCCACCATGGACTAATTTTTGTCCCCAGAGCAGAGGTCAGTTAGTATACCTGTTTTTATAGAGTCCAGTGGGAGACATGGAGGTTTTCCCAGGCTGTGCACACTGTTAGGCCTGCCCAGTGCTGCCACTGAAGCACAGAACAGCTACAGACCCTGTGTGAATAACGTGAATAACGAGGAAGGAGGGTGCTCCAGAAAAACTTGATCGACATGAGCAGGTGTTGGGCTGGGCGTGACCCCCATCCATGGCTTGTCCAGAATTGAAAGCTGAATTGATATAAATGTGAATATTGTTAAGCCTACAAATTAGTTAAGCCTACAAATGCTCAGTGCATGCTGCCCGTGTGCCAGAGACACTCCATCTCTGAGGAATCAGGCAAGATCAAATCAGACTGGGCCCATCTTTGCAGTGTAAGGCTGGAGGGGTGATCACAGAGGTGAAATGGCACTCACCTGAGGCCCTGTGCTTGCTCCCACACACTCTCAAAAACCAATCATCTCTTGGAGGAGGGACAAACAAGTTTCCCCTCCTCAGTAGACACACTTGCAACAAAAGTTATAAGAAATGTCCAATGTGGACAAGCTGAAATTTGCAACAAGGAGACCAGTATTGGTGAGCCAGAAGCTCTCAGACTTCCTCCTGTATGAAGCTCTCTCTATGTTTGGTGTAAGGAGCCCAGGTCTGTACTTAGCTTCTCTCATTCTGCTGCTAAGTTCTGGAGTGACAGAGTCACATCATTACCCCTTTCTGGGAGCTATTCTTGCCATTTATAAGTGAACAGATTAGGCTAGAGCCAGACTGGTTGCAATCTTCCTCAATGCAGCTTTGGCAAACACAGCATACATGGCAGAAATAGTAGAAATTTATCATCTATCATCGTGTGTTTTGTTGCTGAGCCCAGACTGAGCATCAGAATCCTACTTAACCTTAAGTTTCAGGTGATGAGACACAAGTACTGAGTGGGCACTTGAGGTGAAACAGACATATTTGATGCTCGTGGATAAGTTGATCTCCAGGACTCTTCATTTCTAAAATTAAATATCTTCTAAATAAGACTCTGAAAATAAAGTCAAAAAACATAGTAAGTCCTTCTCCATATGTGCTGAACTTGGGACATGTTCCAAATTCATCCCAGGAAAACTCTCCTTTTGTGTAAACCTTGCAATCTAGGTGGGCTGGCTCAGAAGTTACCTATTGTGATTTCATGTGTCAGATCTCAAAGTTGAACACGTGAAGTTGGCGGTGGTATGGGGCTCAAAAGTTAAAATGCTTATCCACGTGGTGATGAAAGAAATTGTATAGAAAAAAACAGTGTCCACTAAAGAAAGAATCAGCAAGCAAGTGAACAGGGATAAGGCCACCCTGTTTATGAAATGATTGATACACAAATAAAACTGGGCATTTTCCTTTATTGTCTGTTCAAAGTAGCCCATGGACAGCCTTATTTATTTCTGGCTGGTCTGAATCCCAAGCCCCAAGGGACCCTTTTGACCAGCCACTGAGTTCTCCTGGAGAAAAGTGGGCTGTTTATCTGGCCATTATGCTCCAAGAGAAAGTGAATAGATCAATTTTAAGGGCTATCTGTAAAGTTGGTAGCCTTCTGAAGTAATCAAAACCAGGGGGCAGAGCACCCTGCATTGCACCTTAACATGATCGACAGCTTTACCTGGAAATTCCAAAGGCAGAGAGAAACTTTTGGTTTTTGAAGTTCATGTGCCCTTGAACCAAGGAAGCTGACCTCTAGAATGGACATCCCTCAATTCCTAGAATCAGGAATACTCTATTCTCTCGCTGGGTCGAAGGTGCAATTCCTTCTATATATCATCCTGTACAAAAATTCACTTTTATATCAATTTCCTTCTTGATCCTGTTACCTACCCCCCCACCACCACTCATCTTTAGGCAGCACAACATGGTGGTTAAGAAATTTAGAGATGGAAATTGCCAATGACTGCCCTGACTTCTCTCTGAACACAGGCATTTGGCTTAACCTCTCTGCTGTTTTCCTCTAGTACAGTGGGGGGATTACATCATATCAGCCTGTTTGTGCTGATAGCGCTATTGAACCTGGCTCAGCAAATGCCAACTCAGTGATTTAAAAAATTAAAATAAAATGGGCTCAATGATTTCTTCATTATGAAGATGAATCCTTTCAGTTTTTATGAATTTTAGTTAAAGCAATGAGAGACCTTTGCCACTCCCAGTTCCTGAATTGCCTGGCTTACTTTAATAAACAGAACGTAGGTGTGCCCCAGCCCAGATCTCTCCAACCTTCAGGGTTGGAGATTATTTTTGATAGATGGGTTCAGAGAAGCTTGATGTGCGATTCTATGAATGCAGAAAAACCATGAAGTTATTTCCAAGTGACTGAACTTGGCATTCTGACCCTTTCCTTCACAAGCTGGGGGAAGTCATAGTACCTCTCAGGGTCTCAATTTTCCTAGTTATGAACTGGATATCATTGTGGGGACTCAGCTTTTTGGCCATTTTGACCAAAAGACCTGGCAAGAAAAACATAGAGGAGGAAAACCTTATTTGGTGTTCAGGGTTTCAGAGGTTTATTATCGTCCAATTCCGTGGCTCTGGTCCCCAGGTGAGGCAGAACATTATGACAGGAGGGCCCATTAAACAGCCCCCTTTTCTCCAGGAGGGTATAGGGGAGGAAAGCAGCTCAGGATGTGGCAACCAGGAAGCAGAGAGAGCTCTGCTCACCAGGGACAAAATATAATCCCAAAGGCACGCCCCCCAGTGACTTACCTCCTGCACCCCCACCCCACCTACCTACTGTTACCACCCAGGTAAGCCATATCAGTGGATTAATGCTCTGATTAGGTTAAGGCTCTTGCAGTCCAATTATTTGACCTCTGAACCTCCTTGTATTGTCTTACACATGAGCTTTAAGTGGGTTCACTTCACAACTATAACAGGATCCAAATAGATGAGGTATCATATACCCATGTGTCTTGTATTAATGCCACTGTTACAGCTCTTCTGCCCCATCCCACCAAGCACAGGATTCTGGGAGGGAGAGTGGGGGGGCTAGACTGGAACAGTAGCTTCCACCTTATTCCATCCCCCAGAATGTTCTTTCTAGATTTAGACCTGTTTCCTTCTCCTACATAAAGCCCAGGAATAGACACCCTCAGGAAAACTCCATTCCCCACAGACACCCTGTACAGGCCACAGCCTAGTCCTCACCAACAGCCCCAGCCTCCCCATGCTACCTGCACAATCATGGGCCTCTTTACAACAAAACCGGTTTTCAGTTAGCACATCCTAAGTACATTCCTACGATATGGACCTCACTTTATTATTAAGGAAAGTCTACATATCCCCAGGAACGGGACCCAGTTAATAAAACCTTGAAATCCAACAACTTGGCCCTAAGTCTCCTGGTGGCAGAGGAGTAAAACAGGAAAAAACAAATCTGCCTCCTCAGTCTCAAAACATGTTGGTTGCTGCCAATAGTCTCCCTTTGTCACCTGTAGGAACGCCAACCTGTAACTTACAAATGCAACTCTTTTTTATTTGGCATGTCAGGAATTAAACTAAATGATTAGTAAAAGACAGTTCAGGGGGAAGGACATGATTCTTGCATCTGAATCAGCTGAGCACTTGCTCTCTGTACTGTCCCACCTATCACAACACACGTGCCAGTGATGTAAGTACTGCACACTGATTACCAGGCTGTACTGTAGATGCTAAAGAGAAGGTGTAATTTCCTCTAGAAGAAATCCAGTATGGGCCTCAAGTGGCTAAAATCAACTCGTGTGCAGCTTCCCCTGGCACATTGGCTTAAGGCCCCTCCCTTCATCTTGAAACCCAGGTTACCTCTAAACTTCAAATCTCACCAGCCCCTCCATTCAGCATTTCTTCTCCCAGTCTCACCCTTCAGCCTTAGTCTTCCACTTTTAGGTCTTTTGCCACTGCTTTGGACCTGCCTGCAGGATCCATGATCCTTTTAATCTCGACTGTAAGATCCGCTGAAGCAGATCTGTCCGCACCCTTAAAGACTGTTGCCATATACAGGACTTATTCCCAGTTTCTGAGATTAGGTCATGGATAGCTCACCATGGGAAAGGGGTGCATTGTTCTGTTTTCACACCTCCAAATGGTTTTAGTAACAAATCAAAAGCTGTTTGGAAGACCTCTTTTAGCCAGAATGATCTCAATTGATACTCCTTAGAAATGCTCACAGAGGACAAAGATGGAGTCATGGACAAGGGACCTGGGACATTAAACACAGGTTTAGTAATTATTCCTGCAGGTGTGACTTCTTGTGGCAAGCATTAGGTACCTGTTGTAAACAAATTTTTAAGATCACTTAAAAGGCTGCCAGTTATTGGAGAGTGTGGTTTTGTTACTCTTGAACAATCATAAACCAACTCTTCTCAGATTATATGAAATGTACTTGGGGCTTGGGATAAAATTTCCAGAAACAGACTCACACAGGGATTTGAAAAGTCTTGAACAACTTTGAGAGAAATAACTGTCAGAAGTCTTCTTTAGGTAACTCAAAAATTAGGTCCCATAATGAGAAGGACATTGATGTTCAAAATCATCAGTAAGAGAGAGAATAAACTTGTTTTATAAAATGTGAGAGTATAAAATCAATTCTTCAAATTTAAAATATTATGTTACTAGAAGTTATTTAAATATGAATATAGTTAAATGAAGTAGGTTTTGAGTTTCAAAATTATGAATAGACAAATAGTCCATACTTGTTGTGTTAGTCAGGTTTTGCACTGCTATGACCAAAAGACCTGACAAGAACAGTTTTAGAAGATGAAAAATTTGGGTGGTCATGGTTTCAGAGGTCTCAGTCTACAGAAGGCCAACTCCATTACTCTGGGGCTGAGGTGAGGCAGAGCATCATGGTGGAAGGGTATAAAGGAGGAATGCAGCTCAGGATATGGCTATCAGGAAGCAGAGATGTCTGTTCCCCAGGTTCAGAATATAAATCCCAAAGGCACACCCCGAATGACCCACCTTCTCCAGCTATATCCTACCTGTCTACGGGTACCACCCAGTTAATCCATATCAATGGATTCACACACTAATTAGGTTAAGGCTCTCGTAATCCAATCATTTCACCTCTAAACTTTTCTTACGTTATCTCACACATGAGCTTTTGGGGGAGACCTCACATCTAAACAAAAATACTTATAATTTAAAAATTAGAAGTAGGCAAATAATTCCATTTTAAATTTGGAATTTTAAAATGGAAACACACAATTGGAAAACGTACATTCACTTGACAACTCACTCGAATCTGAGGATTGCCTAAACCATGGTAACTAGCTCTAACAGTTTGAATTTATTTCTAAACTACCTTTCTAGTGTATATTTAGTCTAAAAAAGAGTGGCCATAGTCAAAAGTTTAGCCTGTGTCCTTTAGATTCAAGGAATGGTGTTGTGAAGATAGTCTTATAAATTTCCATTGGAAGTTGCACACAGGATGTGATAGGATAAGAAAAATATCCCAAGACAATCCAAACCAGATTTTCATGTTCTTTTTTTATGAGGACAAAAAATATTATCAAAAATTCATATAAGGTTTGCTGTCCAAAGAAAATAGAAGATACACTAGCTACCAGCATCTAAAATTAACATTCAACTCATTGAATATCACACTTCCTTCTCCCCAAATATATCATGGGGGTACTCTCTTTTCCAAGCCAAAATTTTAAAGAAAGAAGAAGTCCAGTCAATTTAATATCACTAGATTGCCTCTAAGTCTTAAGTATGGACAATTAGAAGAGAAACTTATGGTAGGTACTAGAAATAGTGGGATAGAAAGACCCAGAAGGACTTGCTCAGGCAGCAGTGGCATGGTCAGATGCATGATGGTGTATTTCTGTGTTACTGACCACTCTAGTTTCTTGAGATTCAGGTATTACTTGTTCAAATTCAGCCATGCTGAATGATATAGAAAAAGACAGATGGTGAAAACCACTTGAACTTTGGAAAAATTCAAACTCTTGAGATTTAGGAAGTTGTGTGAAAAAGCAGAGTCTGCAATTTGGGAGAGTCCCTTCCTCTTTCTTGCTAATTCATGGGTAAAGGCAATAATCCATCCATGATATCTTGAATGCGATGAAATTTCTTTGGAAAACTGAAGAGAGACAATGTCTTCAAACACTGGGCAGTCAGCCCACATGGATGAGGGATTGTGGGATTCATTCAGAATTAAACAGTTATGGATCTACCGATTCTCCCCTTATGATGACTGACAGTTCTATGAACAGACACCTCTGGATTATTTATAGCTCCTTGGCTGTTTATTTGAGATTCTGGAATTTTGAGAGGCAGAGAAGGGACACAAAGATGTTTTATTCCATGCACCACATTCAAGCCCATCCTCAACAAATCCTAGTATTCATAAAACTTAATCTCAGACCCTCCATTTAAAATGCTGGGTCTCAACTTACCCCAAGGGAGAAGATTTAGATGTCAAATCAAATACCACATTGCTACTTGCTTGCTGGAAACAGTGTGGCTGCTGGAAGACTGATAATCGTCTTAAGAATGTTGTATTTTGTTATGATTCATGCCAAAAAAAAAAAAAAAATTAAATAGACCAATTGAAAAATGAAGCTGTTGCAGGCTGCTCTCTGTGGACTCCCTTAAATGCAGAAGGGAAAATATCAAAAGCAGCAAATTAAATTCAAGATAATCAGGCCTGTGGCTTATCCTCTGTGGAGTCTCTAATCTAGCTCTGCCTAATTACATTCCTTGTAAGGCCTATTATTTTTGTTTTCCCAGTCCTGGATTTTTTTAATTTTTTTTTTTTTAAATTTTTAAGTTTGGGGAGTACATAATTTAATCACCATCTCTTTATGTTACAAAATGTCATGATTTTGAAAAGCAAAATTTCATGAACTATGTAGTGTCAATCATCTCCCTTTATGAGTGTGTTTGTCGTTCATTTTGTTTAAAACAGGCTTGGGGAAAATATTCTTTATTCTGAGAGCAATTGGTTTCTAAACCATATATCTACCTCATTTGCATGAATATATAGTTAATGGGATGTTGATACATTTGGGAGTGGAATTGTGCTCTCTCCAAATGTGGCTATTTTATATTCCAATTATATCCTTCCAACTAGCTAAGCAGGATTATATAGGAGCCCCTTTCCGCCTTCACACTATGCTCCAAACTTACACATTCTCACATTTTAACACTTGCAGACAAGATTAGACTTCAGATTTTGTGCTTGGCCTCTCTCCTTCTCCCATTCTTTTGAAGTCCAAATAACACAATAATTAACACTCCTTGGATGCTTCCTTAGAGTCCTGGAACTATGTATAATTCATAAAATGACCCAGCCTGGCAGCTCTGATGACCTCATCTAAAAATACAATAGAGAAAATAAAAAACAGAAGTGACTGAAAGGAATATGTTCTCCCAGAATCAGAATCACAAAACTATTTACTCAGCTCCCCCATGGACAAGACCCCATGCTAGTTTTTGCATAACAATGAACTCCAGCCTGACAGTGTAACTGTGGCTGAGCACCTGGAAATACTATTTCAGCCATTCTGTGCAAGCCCTATGCTGAGGATCCATTCTTGCAAACCAAAGACATCTAAAAACTCCTTTTATTTTCCTCTCACTTATTATAGGATGGGCATACACATATGTAGTGAAAGTAATCATTTCTCTTACACCCTGAGAATCTCACTCACCTGAATTTCCACATGCCCTTCCATGTCATGACTCAAGTCTAGATTTCCTACTCTTAAACCCCTTTGGTAATATGGGCCCCAGAGATCCTTATAAACTATCTGTGGACACTGTGTACTGTCTAGCTGAGCATCCAACTGGAGGGGAGCTGGTTAACACAGAGGCTTCATATTTTTCTTCTCAAATAGCATTTTAAAATGAACTATCTTAAAGGTATGGAAGACTAGAATATGCTACCCCAAAATAAGAAGGGTTATTGACCCCACTGAGAAGAAACAGGTGCAGGAAGGATCTCCACCTTCCTTCTGCTAGCTAAAAGAAGAACACAGTTTCTCATTCTCACCCTACCAGGAGGACAAAGGATGTACCTAGAGAGCACTCCAGACTCTGACCCGCCCAAGGTGGTCCCAGAAGAATCTGCATTAATAGGTTTATAACCTCACTTTCTTCTGCCTTCCCACAAGTTGCCAAAACTACAGACTCCAAGTTCTTTTTCTTTGTCTTGTGATTTCCTCTAAAAATGTCCTGTTTTTTGTTGAAGGTGCAGCATAAGCTGGAATTCAAAGTCACTTTGCTGAGTCCTACTCATTTCCAGGGTTCCTCCCTTGTATCTATTGAATATTTATGTCAGGGAGCTTCTGATCACTCTTGTCCTATTCATCTATTTTCTGCTATAGTTAAGAAACTCTAGGGGTTGAAAAAAAGTTATATATATTTTTCCCTTACAGAGGAAAAAAATAACTTTCTTACACACTCAGTCTATTTGAAGTTGATTAGATCATAACAGCAATAATTCACTTTTGCTCCGATCAGCACCATAGGTAGAGGGTGAATTTTCACCCTTCGATTTTAGACTTGGAGGTTGGAACTCTTCAGCAAGTGGAACATTAGCAGATGAGAATGGAACAGAGGCTTGAAATGTGTGTGCAAGATTGGCCTGGCCCCGTTGAACTCTTTTTGCTACACGAAACACTTGCGAGTGATTCAAGGGGGAGAAGCAACCCAGGAAAATGGCATGGGGACCACCCAGCAGCATCTGGCTGAGTCTAACCATGTCATTCAAACCTGAGCTGACCTGTTAATGTGAGGATGGGAATTACCACTTGTGTGCCACTGAGCTTAGGGTGGCTTTGTTGGCACCATTTTGGGGAGAAGAATGACTACAGCAAGTTTGAAATTTTTTGTACAAGAAACTGATTATGGCTACACTACTTCATTTTAAAATCAGTTCCAACCAGGAACAGTGGTGCACACCTATAATCCCAGTGACTCGGGAGGCGGAGACAGGAGGACTATAAATTCAAGGCCCATCTCCACAACTTAGCAAAGACCCTGTCTCAAAATTTAAAAAGGACTGGAGATGTACCTCAGTGGTAAAGTGCCCTGGGTTCAATCCCCAGTACCAAAATAAATAAATGAATAAAAATAGAAACATTTAGATAGCCACAACTGAAGGTGAGTCTCCATTAAGCATGCAGGTTGAGATGAATAAACACCAACTGATTTCGCCGTATGCATCACTTTACAGATTCAGGGAGACAGACATCAGACTCAGTCACATGAGTACCTTTCCACTCTCCAGACACTCTAGGCCTGGACATGTTAATGGTGATCCACAGGAAAGACCCAGATCTCCACAGGGAAAAGGTGCTTTCTTAGGGGGAGATAGATGTCAAATACACACGTGACAACTACAGCAATGCCACCATATCTGGCAAAGGCACATTGTATCAGCCAGAGTTCTCCAGAGTAACAGAACCAATAAGATGGACAGGGAGATATTCGAGAGGAAACTTGTTCTGGAAGTTGGCTCACAGGAGTGTGGAGACCAGGAAGTACCACTGTATGCTGTCTGCAGTCAGGAAAATGAGAAGAGCTGATTGTGTGGTTGGGTTCAGTTCTGATCACCTAAGAACTGAGGGAGCCAGTGGTGCGGTTCCCACTGCAAGACAGAAGGCCTGAGAGTCAGAGGTGGGGGGGGGGTGCCTGTGGAAGACCCCACGTTGGGAAGCTTCAGAACGGGAAGCCCTGATGACAGAGGGCAGAAGATGGATGTCCCAGCTGAAAGAGAGGAGAGAGAGAAGAGAGAGAGAATGAATGTGCCCTTTCTTCTCCTTTCTATTCTATTCAGGCCCCAGAAGACTGGATAATTGGGGACTGACACTGGTGAGGACAGATTCTCGTTCAGTCTACTGATTCGAAGACCAGAACAACCCTGGCAGACTTATTCCAGAACTACCCTGAAAGACACACCCTAAATATCCTACCAGCCATCCAGATATCCCTTAAGCCTAGTCAAGTTGACATGTAAAATAAATCACCATAAACATCTTGGTTCTTGGACAAAGTTCTTGGAAACTTGGGTCCATCAGAATAGTGTGTGTGTGTGTGTGTGTGTGTGTGTGTGTGTGTGTGTGTGTTTAACAAATATTTCACTGGATGTGTTGTATTTTAAGAAATGGTAAACTATAGACTTCCTGGAGTCAAGGCCCAGGCCTGATGCTTCCTTTGATCAGCTCTCTGGTCTTGAGTAACTCAACCTATGGGGCATTGTTGCTTATACTTTGAAAATAGAGGTAATATTTGTGCTTCTTACTTGAAGAGTTTAAACCCCTAACCACCCCACCATCATGTACTGCCTCAAATGTCTTAGCATTTCATAAGCACTAAATATTGAGCTAAAACTTTCTGAATTATGTCATTTATCTCACAACAGCCCCATGAGGTAGTATATCATTAGCAAAAGATATAAAAGAAACAAAAGAGAATAAAAGCTAATTAACTTGCCCAAGTCAGACTATTGGTAAGCAGTGAGTCTAAATTGAAACAGCCAGACTTGCCTTGACCCTGAGCCCGAGTTTCTAACCTCAATTATTACCCTGCAATGAAGTCAAACATGTTGAGCAGCTTTGAAAACTATCTAGTATATATGGACATAATAGATTATTATTATTCTCCATAAGCTGGATTGGATTTTTATCTCCTAGTAAATAGCCAATCATCAACTGAGTCATTCTAAATTGAAAATGTAGAAAAATTATAAAAAAATTATATTTACTTAGCATGATCATCTGACTGCAAGTTCCAATTACACAGGAAGAAAGATAAAGATACACAGAGAACGGGCAGGAGCTTCCAGGTGAAAGAGGAGACAGCAGAGAAGCAACTTCAGGAACTAATTGTGGGCATTGCAAATAAGCAAGAACCAGTCATGAGAATGTGGCTGCTAAAACTGGATCAAAGTTCTATTAATGAATTTGGTAATATAAACTTCTTTGTGCATGGTGACATCTGAGGCTCAGCATTAATTAGAATGTGTTAAGTATAACAAGTCTAGTTTAGAACAAAAATGAAGTACAGAAGTTATGCCTGCAGTTATTTTGAAAACTGAGAACTGTTCCCCTTGACACCCAACCATGATGTAGTGTGTTTCTGAAGACTTGGAAGAGAAGTCATTGATTTGTACATGGGACCACAAAAATCAATTACTTTGATGCCTTCTGCCACATACTCCCTGTGATCCTAACAAAGCCAGTTACTTTTCAGGGGCAGGGCATGAGTCTGGACAAGTCTACTAAAGCCATGACCTATAAAGTAAGAGCACTGACATTAGGATGCTCCCTAAGAAAAGGAATCCTCTGGTAACATAGAAATACCTCTGCTTCTTAAATATTCACCACGCATATTAGCATATTAGTCTCTGAGAGATCATGGGACCATGATTATATGTGTTCAGCCAAAGAATGCTCCATTTAAGTCATCATATAAAATCACATGCAGCAAGGATACTGAAGCATGTTTCATGGGCATGTTGTGTTAGGAAACATTGATTATACTGAATAGAGGAAGGAAATCCATTTTCCAATAATGAGGAAATAAACACAGAGACCAATTTAACAGGACTTCAAGCACCTAACATGCTGACTTCATAGAACATAAGAAAGAACAAGTGTAAGTAGATATTACAGCAACGAAGTGGCAATTGCTAAGTAGAAAGAAATAAAAAGACCCTCGGAATGAACTGCTAAGATCCAGGGATGGCTGATGTCTGATCATGTGATAGGGAACTAAGCAAGAGAAGCCACAGATTCCATCTACTCCAATAATTGCTTACTTATCTGTACGTAATGTTCTTTCTCTTTCTATCCAGAAAAACTCCAATCTTCAAAATAAGCACTTTATGGAATAAAGATAAAGTTAAAAAATATCCATGGTGGTTCATAAAAACCAGTTGGAATCACTATCAAATGTTTTAAACATAAACCAACCAAATGAGAACAGAGAAAGGCTCAGTTCTCCTATAAGTTCACTATAGCAAAGGCATCAGGTGCCGTGGCTCATGTTGGACTGAGACTCCAAAGCACGCAGGAGAAGGGAATGTGATGTAGCATGGAAAAAGGAGGGCTTGGCTATGCCAGGATGGGGGCAGCCAGGGTCACGTGCTTCCCCTGCCACAGTTAAAGTGGACAGTGAGAAGGGATAAGCAGAGCAGTGGAACCCATTGGTCACAGATGTCGGGGACTTGAGTGCCAGGACAGTGTTCAAGGTGGTGAGATGTAACTGGAGTGTGGATATATTTTGAGCCTACAGAATTTCCCAACAGAGTAGATCTGGGTTTTGACAGAAGGACAAAGGCAAAGATGATGGAAGTTTGGTCTGAGAAACTAAGTCAGCCCAGAAATGAGTGGAGATGTAGAGGCTGTGGGCAGAGCAGGATTAGTGGGGTGAAAATGAAGAGCTCAGCTAAGGACACATTTAGGTTTCGAGGGGTCAAATGTCCCAATGTAGAGGTCAAGAGGCATTTGCATCTGGAAATGAGGAGGTCAGAGTCTGAGCATCTGGGCTGGCGAGGTCTAAAAGATTGAAACCCTCTCATCTCCTGTCAATCAGATGACAGATTGTGTGGGGTCTCAGAAATACCTTGCTTTTCTGTGGGGCTGTCCAGGATGCTGAGGGAAGGTATTGTCAAGGTCTCAGGACTGGCAGGTATCGGAGTTCAGAGCTGTGTTTGTGTGCCCAGGATACTGGAACAAGCACCACAGGCTGGTGGCTTCAACCACAGACTTTATTTCATCACAGTACTGGAGACTGAAAGTGCAGGATGAAGGTGTCCCCAGGGAAGGTTTCTCCGGGGGCCTCTCCTTGCCTTGTGGATGGTATCTTCCATTATGACCTTGCTTGACCTTGTCTCTGTATACCTGCTCCCTCCCTGGTTGCTCATGAGCACATGCAGCTAGATTGGGGCTCCAATTTAACAGCCTTATTTTATCTAATTATTTCTTTAAAGGTTCTGTTTGCAAATACAGTCAAATTCTCAGCCACCAGAGGTTAGGGCTTCATTATATGAATTTGAGGGGGTGGTAACAGTGTTCACCACAAGACTCGAATCCAAGTTCATTACTATTCTCACCGCAGCAGTGAAAGAGCCAGTCTCAATGGCCTCTCCTGACCTCCTCCTTTAAAATGACAAACCCCACTCTTCCATAGGGCCCTGCCCATTATTTTTTCCTTTATTGCTTCTTTTTCCATAGCTGTCATTTAAAAATATCACATATTTCCATTTATTTTGGATGTTGTCTCATTTTCCCCATCACCATGTAATCCACCAGGATGGGGATTTTTCTCTTTTATTTACTGCTGTATCTCTGACACACAGAGCCTCACATGATGCAGGTGTTCAATAAATATTTTTGATTGCAGGTATGGATGTGTAGATGCATAAATAAATATAAGTAACATATCTTAACCCACTTGAGTGCTAGGACTAGATAACATTCACTTAGCAGACCAAGGGTAGAGTTATGCACATTCTGAAAACAGGGCCTCCATCTGCCCTGTCATATAAATAATCCACACAAGAGAATGGGCCATGGCGACATCCCAGAACCACCATGTTTTGTTCCATTACTGGCTTTTTTTTTTTTTCCATGCATAGTCCTTGGGCTTTCCAGACTGGAATCTTCCTGCTTAGAATTTATGCCTGTTGTATCTCTGCAGGGCAGCCATCAAGCATGCGATGTCACCAAATAGAACCATCAAGAAACAGTTGCTAAATTAGCAGGAGGGGATCAGATTCTGGAGCCTTGCTCCCAGTACCTGACTGCAAAATATGCCTGGAGAATGAGAACCTTTGGTGGTTTGGGGAGCATGCCTATTTGTATATGCCAATCTCAAGTGGGATCGCCCTGTGCTGAGGAGAAAAGTTTTCTGAAGTACAATACTGAAATGACTTCTTCCATCTTTATGCAATCCATCTTGTCATGCAGACTGTAAAAGAAAAAAAAATAAGAAGAGAGAAGAAGAGGGATTAGATGGATATAGCAAAGAAAAAAAAAATGAAGTGAGAAGCAGGCTCAAAGGCTTGTGGTTCACCCAGGAACAGAAAGGCAGGGCCATTGTGTCTGCAAATTGCCCTCTGCTCTCTCCTCTGTGGGAGACCCACATGGCCACCATAGAGTGCTGCATGCTGGGTGCCTTCACAACAGGAAGCAGGTGCTTCATGGCACCAGAAAGGCTAGAAGTCTGAAAACTGGTTGTGAGAGGGCCATGTTCCCCTGCATCTCATCAGGGAGTCCTGCCTTTCCTTCCTGGCTTCAGGAGCTCAGGGTGCTGACAGGTTGGAGCATTCCTTGACCTAAAGCTGAGTGAATTCAGTCTCTGTCTCTGTCATCCCAGCACCTGTTCCTAGTGTCTCTGTCTTCACATGGCCACCTCCTTAAGGGCCCACTGGTCATACTGCAGTAGAGCCCCTGCTTCTCATTCATAACCTTGTCTGAACTCATTACATCTGCCTTAACTCCAAGTAAGGTCCCATTCTGCAGGACTGAGCATTAGCACCACAACACATCTTATTGGAGGGCAGGGAGAGGACAATTCACCCCCTCATGCATTCCTAGGAGATACAAGTAGAGAATCTTAGAAGTAATTAATTAACTAGCTGGTTTCAAAACTTCCTTATACAGAACTACATTCAGACTTTTAAAGATCTTTCATGAACCCTAAATTTCAAGGTATGAAACACTGGGGACTTCTGGGGACATGTTGGTTTTTAGAATTACTGTCAAGAACAGGAGTGGATACTAGAGACAAAGGGGAAAAAATAAAATCAGGAGAGGTCGGGAAGGACCCCGTATGAGCCACTTTTCTGTCACTATCACAAATACCTGAGATAATCATCTTTTATAAAGAGTAAAGGTTTCCTTTAGTTTATTGATTTAGAGGTTTCAGTGTGTGATCGATCGGGTGGAGCCACTGCATTTAGGCCTCTGACGGGGGGGTGTCAGATGGTAGTGGCAAGAGCATGTGGCAGAGCCAAAGCATTTACCTCATAGCCAGGAAGCAAAGAGAAAGAGAAGGAGGCCTGGGTCTCACAGTCCCA
The DNA here is from genome assembly GCF_048772815.1 of Callospermophilus lateralis. Taxonomy (NCBI): domain Eukaryota; kingdom Metazoa; phylum Chordata; class Mammalia; order Rodentia; family Sciuridae; genus Callospermophilus; species Callospermophilus lateralis. Next base: position 16,099,146 of record NC_135324.1, read on the forward strand.
GTGACCTGAAGACTACAGGTACACCCACCTATTAAAGATTTCACCTCCTCCCAATAGCACCAGCATGAGGAGCAATCCTCTGACCTGCAGGTTTTTGGAGAACATTCACCATCCAAATTATAGCAGAACCCTGATAAAACCATGTCATGCAGTGAGAATGATAAATGCTGCTCAGCTCTGTGGATAAAAAACAGATTGAGAGAACCAGTCAGACAGAGCCTGGGCTATCCAGCTTGTGGGTTTGGGCAGGAGAATACCTAGGGAGGTCCCATCCAGCTGGCTTTCCCTGCTCTTCTGAACTGCCCTTAAGGTGATCCCATACCTATGTCTTCAAGTCAACCGACCTTCTCATTCAGTAGGTGAAAGAATCAGAAGCAGAAATGCAACCCCATTCCCCCAGAGTCCCTCAGGCATTGCTGAATTTGCTTCCTAACTCCTATGTCACTCTGCATCCCCGAGCGTGGAGACAAGGTGGAAACCAAGAACAGGTACAGGTATGCAGCTGAGGCTACCCACCTGGGTGTGCAGAAAGACAATTATCTGTCTATATCTACATCATATCTATCATCTACTTACAATTCAGTTCAATTGCTCTTTCAAACCCTCTTCCAGGAAGCAGAGAGCTTGTTTCCATCAATGGAGTGTTGTTTCAAGGGTTTATTGCCTAAGCCGCCTCACCCGAGGTGTTCTTGGATGATGAGGAGGGGACTCAAGGCACTCAAGTCACCTGGCTGTGTGGGCTGGTGCAGAAGTAACTGCATGACTGGAATTCTTGGAGGTCCGTTCTTCCTTTCCCCACCTAACTGGGTCCTTTCAGCTATTTCAGAACCACTGAAATAAGAAAAATAATCTATTTCATCTTGAGTCAAATGAACTCAGAGATAATCCTAGGTGATGCCCCAATGGTCTGTCTGGATACCCCTGCTGCCAAATCCACTTCACCCTCCAAGGAAGCTGAGTTGGTATGGGGCTCTGTGGCCTGTTTGCCAGGGTGGAGCCGAGCCGCAGTGGGGAAGCATAGGCCTTCTAAGTTCTGGCATCCTTCCAAACTCAGCTGAGGTTTTCATCCCACCTCCCCAGGGATTAAGTCCAGGGCTGCTTCTCAGGGGCAGCAGGAACAATGGTGGCAGTCAGGAACTGGAAAAACATCTCCCTTCCACCATGCTTCTCCTGCACCATTGTTGACCATCATCAACTCTGCAGGACTTTGGAGCTAAATTTTTTTTCTCTGCTTTCCTGCTGTGCCAACTCTCCTCTGAGGTAAAGGAATGCTTTCCAGTGTTGCTGTGTAGGGAACACGGGAGGATTAAAAGGAATACCAGGGAATGAAAAACACATGTGTCGATGCATTAAAATACCAACCCCCCAGCATGAACAGGGCGATCAGCTAACATCTGCAAACCATAAGCTAATTTCCAAATTGTGTTCTGCATGGATTCCCCCCCCCCATTTTCATTGAATGGAATCTTCCAGAGAGCAGTAGCTTTTATCACAAATTAAATGAGATTATGAATAAACAACTTGTAACACAGCACCTAGAATATGGTAATGTTTGAGAAATATTAGTTGTGTTCATACAGTTATTGTTATTTTCTCAGGGGCTGGTACTGGCAACTGCAATATTTGAAATTCTCCTGGACAGTTCCATACAAGCTGTCTTTGAACTCTTCCTTCCCTGTGTGAAAGGTGACTTGCCCTGGATTCTGAAATCTTTTGAAGTCAGCCTTTTTTATCTTTGTCAAGGGAAATGCATCTGAGATAACGGAAAACTACAGATAGGACCCATACAGAATGCTTGATTTATCACTGGCAAAAATAAAAGAAGAAGAAAAAGAAAGAGGTTGAATTGAATTGTGATCATAGTAAAATACCCGAAAGAAAATTGCAGTAATGAGCTAAAAATCAACTCTCCGCAGGTTACTTGGGGAAAACCTTGAGGCAACAAAGGCAGGCAACCCTCTCTTTTTCAAATGCACTGCAAGGTGATGTTTATGATTTATTTTGTCATTTAATTTCCCTTCCATCTCTTGGCCTCGAGCCGCAGAGGCTTCAAGCCTCTTGGTTGGACAATCAGGATTTTCTTTCTTTGCCCATTATTTTCCCGTTGGCAGCTTTCCCATCCTAAGAACCGATGAAAATATGCTTCCTCCAGAGGCTCCTTGCTGCCTCGGAGAAACCTCTGAAGGGGTTTGGGCAGCTTCTGTCAAAAGAGAGATCTAGGGGAAAGTTGAGCTGGGTTTTCGAAATTGCACTTGGGTGGTTTCTCCTTAATTGCGTATGCACGCTCTTGGTAACTGCAGGAAGGCACTCTTCAAAGTTGGGTCTCTTCAAAGATCTCACAGTGCTGGAGGGTGTTCACCAAGACTGGGGATCCCTGCTGGGATTCCTCCACTGAAAGGTCATACAACTAGAAAGCTTGTTTCCTTTTAAGATGCCACCCCAGAGAGCAGCTTTTATCACATTAGACTAGTTCCTACTGTTAAGGGGACACTAGGAGCATCAACTTGAAAGGGAGCCTTCTCTTTTGCATACCATTTTGGGAAGGCTCTCCACTTTATTTTCTCCCAGGAGGCCCTCATTCTACCAATTTATGCCCATAATGCAGTCAAAATTTGCTGTTTGATATTCACCTATTCAAACGCCTGCTCTAAATTGGAATAATTACCAAGATCTGTATTGTTCGGAAAGAATAAACGTAAAAGATTATACGGTATTCTCCCCTTATCTGCAGTTTTATTTTTTACTGTTACGGTTACCTGAGGTCAATGGCAGTCTGGAAAATATTAAGTGGAAATTACCAGAAATGATCAATTTGTGAGTTTTAACTTGTACCCCACTCTAGGTAGTATGATACAATCTTGCAGTATCTCATTCTATCCTGCACAGGACATGAGTCAGCCCTCTGTCGAGTATATCCCCATTGTATACCTTACCCAACCATTAGTCACTCTGTAACCATCTCAGTTATTAGATCAACTGTTGTGGCATTGCACAAAGTGCTCATGTTTCAGTAATCCTTATTTTATTTGTTAATGACCCCAAAGCACTAGAGTAGTGATGCAGGCAATTCAGATATGCCAAAGGCAAGTGGTAAAGTGCTTCCCAGAAGTGAAAAGATAAACATTCTCAATTAAGTCAAAAAAACAAAAGTCACAGGCTAATGTTTTTAAGAACTATGGAAAGAGAAAAAAAGAATATGTGGACCATTCTGGTATGTTTGGGGTTTCAGATGTCCACTGAGGCCTTGGGGTGTATCTCACCTGGATCATGGGGGATTTGCCGCAGTCTGGCTGGGCAAAAATCACCAGCCACTGAAGCAGGAACAAACTTTATTTCTGAACTCCACCAGCACACTCCACACACGCTCCCCGGGAATTCTCCCGAACGCCACCCACGCTGCTCCTCCAGGAACCACCAACCGGAAATCCCTCCTCCGGCACTTCCCCAACCAATGGGAACTCTCCGGGAATCCCCGTGAGAACTCCAAAGTAGCAGGCCTAGGCGGACAGTAGGGGTCTAATATTACAATTGAATACACAGCTTATCATAACCATTGTCATCTCAATGGCTTGCTGGTGTCACCTCTCAACCACTCCTTCTGGCAAAAATGCCATGCGTCATTCTGACTGGGCTATGGCTCTCAGCATCAGGGATTCTTTACAAGGACTTCAGTATTATGCTTGATTTTGTGTTCCTACTCATCTGGTGCATTCCTGTTCCTGGGGACATGAGACTGTTTCCACTTACTCCCCAGCATTTAGTCATTCCCTCAAACATGTAAGAAATCCAACTCAACCTCTTCCAAATGGGCAGCACCTTGCTAGGCTTAGAGGATGATCCCTTAGCAATAATAAAAACTGCATCTGAATAACAGAAGATGGAGAGATGGAGTTCACCATTTCCCAAACTCTAAGCATTGATTTTCTTGAAGTAGGTCCTTATTGGTAGTATAATGTATTGCTTCTAATTCCTACAGTAATGACACATTTGTATGAATTATGTAGTCTTATTTTTTCCCCCAAGACAGGATCTGTTTTAGTCAATGTTTCTCATGTAAGGGAATGTTAATCAAAACATTCGTTCTTACTGGACCACGGGGAGTAGGCATCTTGAACTGCAGACATCGAAGAGGAGCCTGATTTAACCTCTTGCTTTCAGGTGTTCCCTGCGGAGGGTTGGTCTCTGAGCCTCTCATGGGTAGAGAGTGTGAGTGGTGCAATGTGGTTTTATCACCTCTGATTTTGTTAGCTGAGAAATGAGGAAGATCAAGTAGAGGCATCAGGAATGAAGCAGGATGGCCCAGTGCCACTACCTAGCAAGCCTGAAGTGACGGTGAGGACTGAGGGCTTTGCCAAAGAGAGGGAAGACTGCCCATGTACTAGAAAGACACCAGATAGAGCTCCAGACCTTAGTGCTAACTTGCTGGTGTTCAACAATGTACGCTCCTACAGCTCTCTTGCCCAGGTGGACTTTGTGATAGATTTGTTTCTGAGTGAGGGAAAGGTGGCTTGTCAGTAATGACTGACAATCTCACAAAAATGTCCAGAACAGACCATGGTGTTGTCTATATCACAACCCAAATACTAGTTATTTAGCTAACCCTGGGAAAGTTATTTTACTCCTATGCCTCAGTTTTGTCATCAGTCATATGTGAGGCTTGATGAAGAGCACAGCATTCACCACAGAAGGTTTTGCGGTGTGTGTGAGCATGAAGTGAGATAGTACATGCAAGAGACAGAATAGCTCCTGACACCCAAAAACCCATCATGAGCATGACCTACCTGCTGGATGTTAGGATTGCCTGACAATTATTTCCAACTCTCTGCCTTTGAATTTGAATTTCCAGTTGAATTTCCAGTTGAATTTCCTGGCTACCTGTGGTTGGGAGAGGTCATGTGACTAATTTAGGCCATTGAGTTGAGAGCAGATGTGAGGGACTCACTTCCAAGCAGAGCTCTTGGTTCCTGAAGACTCTACAGAGTTCTCTTTTTCTTTGCCCTATGATGTTCCACTTAGTGGTAGCTTCAGCCATTGGATCCTAGAGTAAAGATAGCAGAGCTGAGCTCCCAGCCAACTCTTGGTAAGCATGAGTGAAAACAACCCTTTCTTACCTTCAGCAATTGATATTCCAGAGGTTCCATCCTCCTGGATGGAGCTCTAATTACAGAGAGAGAAAAGTCAAAATGAAACTTCATACTAAGTGTGTCAACAGACAAGTTAACATGCTCTTTGTCTAAATGACTTTACTGACATGTAATTCCTATACCATGCAATTCACCAACTTATAATGCAAAATTCAATTTTTAAAATATATTCATGGATATGTGCAACTATCACCATAGTCAATTTTAGATAATTTGTTTCACCTTGGAAATAAACCCCCTACCCTTTAGCCATAGCCACCCAATCCCCCAAAACCCAAACCAACACTCAGCAACCAGTAATCTGCTTCCTGTCTCTATAGATTTCCATATCCTGGATACTTTATATGGCTGACATAATATAATATGTGGTTATTGATGGTTGGCTTCTTTCATTTATCATGTTTTCAAGATTATTCCACATTGTAGCATGTCAATATTACTTTTTAAGGCTGAACACTGTTGTATGAGTAAATCATGTTTTGTTCATTCCTTCATTGATGGGCTCTGTGTTGTTTCCACATTTTGACTATTATGAGAAGTGATGATACAAATGTTCATGGGAAAGCTTTTCCACAGACAAATGTTTTCATTTTATTTAAGAAATTCTCAGGCATATGGCAACTCTGTGTTTGATCCAAAAGGACCAATTGGACTACTTTCCAAGGTGGCTGCATTCTTGCAGGTTCCAATGGTTTCATATTACCACATCAGTTTGCATGTCCAAGACAGTGAATGAGAGTTCTGGCTCGTCCATGTTCTCATCAACACTTATTATTATCTGAATTTTTGAGTCTAGCCATCTTAGTGGGTATCAGGTGGCATCTCATTGTGGTTTGATTTTGCATCTCCTTGATAACTAATGATGCCCTGCATCTTATCAGTCATTCATATCTTCAGATCCTTTGCCCCTTTTATAGTCAGCTTTTTATTATTGTTGAGCTGCAAGATTTCTTTATATACTCTGAATGAGTCCTTTTTTGGTTACTGAAACTCTATACCCATTAAACAATAACTTCTGTATGTATGTATGTGTGTGTGTGTGTGAGTGTGTGTACACATATGTGTATAAATTTTGCCTAGACATTAAGCTTTTAATGAACTCTTAGTTTGCTTTCATATTTTCCCTAATGTGACTATTAAAAATATCTGTTCAATTCCTGATTCAGTTCTTTTGATTATATATTCAGAAGAAGAATTACTAAATCATGTAGTAATTCCATGTTTAACTTTTTAAGGAACTACTCTACTATTTTCTGTAGTGGATACATCATTTTACATTCCTACCAGCAATGCACAAAAGTTCCAATTTCTCCCCATCTACCAATACTTCTTATTTTCTGATTTTTTTCTTGTGAGTATATATTTATTTTAAGTCATAGTAATCCTAACTGGCATGAAATGGCAACTCACTCTGTCCTTGATTAGCTTTTCCTTAATAGTCAGTGATGTGGAGACTCATTTTATATGATCATTAGCCATTTGTTTATCTTTGGAGAAATGTCTACTGAAGTTCTTTCTCAATTTTTAAAAAAAAATTAAAATTTTTAAAATCCACTCTTACTTTTTGAGTTGTAAAATTCTTTATATTTTCTGAAATTAATTTCCTTATCAGACATATTTGGAAATACATTGTTTCATCACATGGGTTTCTTTGGGGTCTGTTAATAGTATCCTCTGATGAACCAAATTCTTATTTTCATGATGTCCTATTTATCTAGTTTTTTAAAAATATATATATCATATCCAGAAATCACTGAAAAAACCATTATTATAAGGTTTTTCCATGTTTTCTTCTAAAACTTAATAGTTTTTGCTTTTACATTTAGGTCTTTTTTCCATTTTGAGTTCATTTTTATATGGTATATATGCTTCATATCCATGTGCAATATCATCTTTTG